>NC_142359.1:22488463-23895963 GCF_059441175.1 Urocampus carinirostris
TGTTGGCGGGGTATTGATGCTCTTGGCTTATGTCCTGAAAATGTTGTAAATTAAACAGTTATATCTATTTTTTTACACTTGTTGAATTTAATAGAAAATGTAACACTTTAGTGCGTATAATCTTTGTGCTGTGTTTATTGTTATTCATGATGTTCCCAGGCAAAAGTATTGGAATCAGATCAATCGTGATTGATACTAGCCTATACCTTTTGAATCGAATACCAAAATTCCCAGTATTGCCCACCCCTAGTTGAAATATTATTGCCTGAGCTTGGGTTTGCGCGAGTGTTGTGGGTGGGATGTGTCAATTGGGGTGGGGTGGGTTGGTCTTGTGGGAGGTAGCAGGTTAATTGTTGCCCTCCCCTTGTCTAATTACTGCTTATCTGAGTTCCCCGTTGCACGCAGGAAGCAAAGTGTGGCGTGCGTGCAGAACTCTGACTTTTGTCTTTCATTGTTTTAAAGGCAAACCTTTTGAATCTCACCTGCGCGCATGCGTGTGGAGGATGCAGCAGATTACCTCATAAATCATTACAGGCTGTCAGTGAATCACGCTGGGGCTAGTTGCCATTGTAACACAGCGGCCTCAGGCGTGGGATGGTGCCTGACTACCTCTATCAAGCTCTTTTTGACGAAGGTTATGAACCAAGGGGTCAACAAGGATCATTTGGAGGTAACATGCACATATGAGAGGCTCTTTGAGAAGTAAATTCAACTTGCTCTCCCATACAACATCATAGAAGAGAGCGCATGCGGAAACTTGGGCGAGCTGAAGCTGACAGTGAGCAGTCTCGAGCAGGCTTTAGTAGCTCTAATAGCTTGGATTTCCCCTCGTATTTAGAGCAAGAGTTGTATTTCAAATCATACTAATATATAGAGGTTATCATATAAAGTGCTACCACAATAGTCAACATTCTTTTGTTAAAACTACATATACTACAGGAAAAGTAGTACTCTCTTTATGCAACAAATATGTCTTTGATTCTTTGGAAGGTAATTATTTATATATATTTTTTACTTGGTCATTAATGTGTAAACTTAATTTTGATGCATTCTTAGCTACAACACAATTCATTATGTTAATCAGTAGCGCACTTTGTTGTGTAGATGTCCAATTCTTAAAGGGACATTTTGTATTATTTAGTGGTAAAAAAAAATCAGTTATTAAAAAAAATACAATAATAACTTGAATAATAGCAAAAACAAATGAACTATCAAATAAAACTCCTTTTTTTAAAAAGTGTGCAGGTCATGAAATGTGTATTTATTTTCAACATGAAGCTCACTTAGAGAGAACTGACACGATTCTCCACCATCTTGCTGCTCCAGGTACCCCCAAAATTCAAAAACCCCCAAAGGCTGGGGAAAAAATGAGAAGAAAGATGATTTGGCTCTTTGAGTCACTGTAGCTTTTATCTTTCCCTGTACTTGTAGCACTTGTTTTAGTTGCACTACATGAAACAGCAGCGTTCAATGGATACTGATCTCATAACTCAAGTTTGTGCAGGTATGTTAAAAATACATTTCTCAAAATTATAAATAAGCCAATCGATAACTCTTATGGAGAAAAAAATTCAAACGTCAGGCCATTATTTGCGATGTTTCCCCTTCAATCATCTCGGTCAAGCATGGGGCGTCCAGGGTGCGAGTCCGTAACTGCAATAATGGGTGGGGTCAAGGGTGGTTGGTGAGTCTGATTGGACTTTCTTCAAATGTCACCAACATCTGTTTTATATTTATAGCGACGACGCCCCCCGCAAGACACCAAAGATTTTATCGTTGCCTCGGATTACCGACATGCATAATTTATAAGGCTAATCTTTCCTCTAAAGGCAAACCCCTTGAAAGGGCGGAATAGATGACGGTGGAAAAATGTTTTTCATGAAAAAAAATTGCTGATTTTGATGATTTCGTTTGGGGATTGAACACTTCCTGTATTAATAAGTATTTAAGTGCATGGTTGTTCTCAGGGATCTTAACGTTTATATTTGCAAGAAATAACATCTTAGTTTTATTCTCTGCGACCCACTGCTGTTCACTTCAATAATTTATGACTACACTTCTCAATTAGCAAAAGATATTGTGTGGTCTGCAGATTAGTTATGCGCAAATACTGATAAAAGGTATCAATACAGGTAGGGCCGTTGCTAGCCATTTGGGTGCCCTAAGCACAAATGCTTTATGGTGCGGCAGAGCGGTCGCATCTAAAAGGCCATCGCCATATGAGCCAACAAAAAAAAAAATTTGAACCAAGGAGAGTGCGCCCTTTAAAACAGTGTGCCAAATGGATGTGAAAATACTGTACAATAATGAGCTTTTTTATATAAAAATTGACTACCGGCAAGCAACGCATGAGTTTCATCTCGTTCCTTCGTTTTTTTTTTTCTACGCTCCAGACTCTTGTTGCTGTATCGAGGCCCTCGCACAGGTTTTCACCAAATTGCGAATGAGGCATAATCGAATATACCACTAAGAGTGGAGGGGGGCACCATGAGACTGGAGATAGGCTGGGGAACGAAGTATTAGCGCATATTATGACACTTGTAACACTTTACACTTTTCTTCACGACCTTGATGTCTTTTGGCGCACTGCTGGCCACTTGATCCGCTACGCAGTGAGCATTATGTGCGTTTGCGAGGCTATGGCCCTGAATACAGGTCTAAATAACAACTTTGTTTCAAGATATCATTTGTGGCAACCAGTATCCGCCGGCCTCTTGCGTCAATTTTACAATAAAGAGTTAAATTTGTGAATATTACATCACAGTGGCATAGTTGCTTTGTCCAGTGAGTGACCTTACTGTGGAAGTTTAAAAATGATCTACTAGCGTAGTCATCTGACTCAAAGCTTTGCTTTGGCAAATTATAGGGGTGTCTATTATCAACAGGGTCAGTGATACGATTATAAAAAAATAAAATAAAAATCAAATACTGAGGGAAGACATCAATGAACTTTGAACCTAGAAGGAGAACAGGAGGAGACCCAAACATCAGATAAGAAATTTCAACCAGTTCCAAAAGGTCCTCTCCTGAGCCTTGTCTTCTTATTAAATATTCTAGGTTACAAAAATCGGATCAGCCCTAGCAGATGTGAAAATCAAAGTTCTTTAACATGATTTGATATTAGTGACAGGATGTCTATAGCCCATTATAGTCAAAATAATGAACAGTGGGCCAAAATAACGAACAAATGTAAAAAAAGATAATAGTCAAATTAACAATCAACCCTGGCATTATAAGAAAACATCTTTAGAGGTGTCTGATCGTAAAAACAGAATAAATAATTTACTTTTTACTCCCCGTTTTTGTATCACAGAAAAAAGGAAATTCTAAGAATGTTCTTTTGTCCGAATTGACAAAACACAAGATGGAGTTTGGTGCTGTTTGGACAAAAGGATTACGCAAAATAGTTTTTTTAAAAACTAGTTTTTTCTGACTGATGATTTTCCAGTGATTTTACTTCTGTCAATTATGCGCTTTTGATTTGTTTGGGAACAATTGGAGATTTTAAAGGGCGAAACTGCAACCATTTTAACATTCCTTAATGACAGCCCTAACATCATCTTTGTTGACATGCTCTCATCACAAGGTGGTCAAGGAGTAATGTATGCACATTTAGAGGAGCAAAGAAGAAAGACAGGACAAGGTCAGAAATGCATTTTTATTTTTAGTTGAAGTAAGAAAAGTATCGGAGAGACAAGTCGAGACTTCTTACATTTCTTACAGAAACGTAAACACTTTGGCCCCACATTTTGACCATTGGCTATGCTAACCAAGTTGAAAGGGACACTGTATAAAATTTGACCACTAGATGGAGCTGTATTGTGTTCTGCAGTCAAAAACAAGTCTCACACAGCACACTTAAAGAATGCAAACCACGGAGGAACCAAAATGACCGAACCACACTGTTTTCCTTAAAAAAAAAAATCTGCCCAGACTTTCGATTTGAATTGAATTGTCATAGATATCTCATCTCATTATCTGCACCGCTTATCCAAAGTAGGGTCGCGGGGGTGCTGGAGCCCATCTCAGCAATCATCGGGCAGTGGGCAGGGGACACCCTGAACTGGTTGCCAGCCAATCGCAGGGCACACAGGGACAGACAACTCGCTCGCTCATTCACACCTAGGGACAATTTGGACCGGCCAATCCACCTGAAATGCATGTCTTTGGAATGTGAGAGGAAACCGGAGTGCCCGGTGGAAACCCACGCAAGCACGGGGAGAAACATACAAACTCCGCACAGGAAGTCCGGTAGCTGGATTTGAACCCACCCAGGAGGTTGCCCGTCATAGATATCAATGTTGTAAAATAATTGTATACAACGAGATTAGACATGGCACTCCATAAGTACTTTAAAGAGAAAATCAGATAAAAGGCAAAACATATTTATTACTAGACCAAGTTATAATAATAATAGTGAAATGTGTCTAAATGAAAAATAATAGTGCATCTAAAAAAAATAGTACATAGTACATTTCACAAGGTTTTCAATTTTTTGGGGGGTACCTGTAGCAGCAAGATGGAGGACAATCATGTCAGCTGCCTCTAGGTGAGCCTCATATTATATAAAATAAATACTATTTTTTCGAAATACAAGTACTTTTTTAAAATTGACGTTTATATGATAGTTCGTGTGTTTTTTTCTTATTATTCAAATCAATATTTCTTTTACCACTAGGAGGCGCTAAATAAATCACAACGTGCCTTTGAAAAATACTGTATTTTTCGGACCCACCATATGTCAGGAAATACAGTGAATAAAATTGGAAATGCATACAGTATTTATTTGTGTGTGACACTACACTATGTTTTGCGGTATACTACCTTCTTTCTGCTGCAATTGATCAAATAAAACCATCGGCTAAGATTGTATGCAAAGGGATTGGAACCCGGGTCATGGCGATGAGTGTTCCCAAACCTAACCAGTGATACTGATGAAAAATATGAAAAGCATTAGATTGTGTCTAATTTTCACACAATTTTACTCACAGTGCCAGAAACTAATGTTAGAGAAAACAGAAAGTCGTCCTCAAAGATATATATAAACCCACAGTCACAAAGTCCAATTCATCAGCAGATACAACAAAGCATTGTTTCTCTCATCATCCTTTTTTTGCGTTCATTTATATTGTTCAGGACGACTTTCTGTTTTCTCAGGTTTCTCTAACATTCGTTCCTGGCACTGTAAAAATAGGGTGATAATGAGATCAAATTGGATGCCTTTTCATATGTCGTCTATATCACTGGTGGTGTGGTGGTTAGGATTCCGCACTCTCAGGGTTCCAGGGTTCGATAAATGCGGTAGCTTTTACTGTAGTTTTTATTCCATGAGCGTTTGAGTCAAGTGCGCCTTATACATGGAAAATATATGGCAACAGACTATTTTTGTAGTATATATCGTATATAGTGTGGAAAATACAGAACGTTTAAAGATTGATTTTTTTAATTTTGTGCATGTTAATTTGATTGTAGATTGAAGACAGTTATTTTATATATTACAACAAACATAGATAACATGCTAGTCTCAGTGCTCTAGGAGTTTGTATCCAAATCTATTTTTGTTAAAGAATACTATTTTTTGGTGAGGTCATTAAAAGGATTACGTGTTGCGGTTTTGATAAGAAACAATTACAGATCTTGCCCCTTTCTTATAAAAAACGTCCACGATAAACTCATTAGCTCTGGTGCTGTTTAGCCCGTCCGCCAAGATGTTTTTTCCAGCGTTTTGCTCACAATTTTGACAGCATGGCCTTTTTATTAGGCCTTTTTTTGCACGCCTACAAATCACTCTCCTTAATCCTCGCAGGATGGGGGGAAGTGACGCTTTTTAATTCGTTGATGGCGCGATAAGAACGCCGAGCGTCGTCGGCCTTCGACGAGGAGCAAGGAAAGAAAAAAAAGCGATTTACACGTAGATGAATCATGCTTACAAGATGGAACCCGGGGCGTCTAAATTTCCTATCTGTCAAACCCCCCCACCCCCACTCCCACACCCCTTTCCTCCATTGGTTCATGTTTTCGCAACCTCCACCCCCCCTCCTCCCATTACCCTTGCTGATTGCAATCTTTAAGCGCCATTGGGCCCACTGCTTCTGCACTTTTTAATCTGCCTTTAATCCCATAGATTTTAAATATTCCCCGGCTCCCGGAGACTGCAGGCAATTAACTGCCCTTCTGATGCTCTCCTTATCACTCGCCTCCTTGTATCTCTCTGAAGCAGCCTGGAGACACTGCCAGGCCTGACAAATAATACCCACATTTACGGCAGGGGCCGGAGGGGAGCGCGATTCACCCGCGCCATTTGTGCCGCACACGCCATCGCCGCAGCATTCTAAACAGGTATTTGGTAAACATATCATACCGAGGAGGAAATGCGCCCAAAGACTTTCTTCCCCTGGGCGGGGTGTCGCAAGCGTATGTTTGCCCCCTGAGCTGAAACAAAAGATACAAAATGGGCCTGGCATGCTAAGCACACAAGCTTTTATGTCACTAAAGCAAAATA
Organism: Urocampus carinirostris; assembly: GCF_059441175.1. Classification (NCBI taxonomy): domain Eukaryota; kingdom Metazoa; phylum Chordata; class Actinopteri; order Syngnathiformes; family Syngnathidae; genus Urocampus; species Urocampus carinirostris. The sequence continues at coordinate 22,494,966 of NC_142359.1, forward strand.
TTAGAAACGCTTTTACACTGCGAACTGCGTTTTGTAAACATCCACAAGGGACATTGTGTATGTTTATATGCGGACTGAAATGGGATGATTGTCAGTATACGATTGTGTAAATCCATGTAAATGCGCAAAGAAATCCGATTAGGGTTTTAGTCCGACCACAAGTAGTCTGATTCGAATGGTTAAGCTAGTCCTCTGAATAAGTTAATAGTTTAGTAGACACTCAAAATAAGGAGAGAATGCATCAATGTTTTTTTTTAAACTTACGTGGAGGACAGGGGAGAGGGCCCAAACCAGAGATAAGAAACTCCAAACTGCTCCAAAAGTCCTCCTGTGAGCTCTTTGGTTTTATTAAATCTCCTTGGTTACTGATCAGCACAAAACGGTGTGGGTATTATACAACAGCTTCATCATTGGCCGATAACGACAATGATGTAAACAGTTCATATCAGTCAAAACAATAAACAGCAGTGCGCAATAATAAATGATAGCCAAAAAACAAAATGGGATCCTATGCGATCTCCTTTGCGGGTGTCCAATTTATAAACCAAAATAAACATACCACCTTTCATTTTTGGATAACTCTCGCATGTATACTCATTCGCCTCATCTGACTGGTTGAGTGTATTATGGTGCATGTGCAGTTTCTTCATTGGATCCATTTCTGCTGGACATTTTATTTTATTTTCTGTCCCCACAACAAAAACGTCACAGTTGTATACATCCTTTTATAGCGTAAGCCCATGCTTCTGGCAAGTAACAAAACACCACACAAGAAAACCCACTTTTGGTGCGAGGAAGAGACAAGCTGGGTACTTTGTTGATTTTGGTGAGGGGCCTGAATGAAATTAGACTATGATACACTTACAACTTAGGCCAGTCTACAAGCGTAGTGTAAATATTTTTGTCTATGTATCCGAAAATTTGTTTATTGTATTTTTCTCTTTTAAGTCTTTATTACGTTTTTATCTTGGTGATCCATGTTTTATTTAGTTGTAAACTATGTTTGCTACGTTGCTATCAATGAAACAATGTCTATTTGCATTATGACCTTGCTTGTTCCATGTCCATTCCAATCGGATGTTTTGCAAACGCCACGTATCGGGGTTGTTTGTTTGTCACTTAACTGAACGATTCATTCTGAAAATCTGAATTCTTATCTAAGTCGGACTAAATAGGTTTTTGGTAAACATATTATACATAGGAGGAAATGTCCGCAAAGACCTTTTACCCCAGGCAGTGAGTCTTCAGCGTGTGTTTGCCCTGAGCTGAAACAAAAGATACACGTTGGACCCAGCATGCTAAGCACACAGGTTTTGAGGTCACTAAAGATAAATGTTAAGAATGCTTCCACACTGTGAACACAGTTACTGGAGGGAAGAGATAAATTCTTCGTCCAGTTTTTTCACAATTTATACTTGAGTTTGTGTTTCCTATAATGAAATGCTCCCTCATTCCAGTTGCACTCATGCAGCCCCAAACCATGACATTCCTAACGCCATGCTTGACATTAGGCACAAAACAAACATGTTTGTAATCCTCACATGGTTCTCGCCACCAATGCTTTACACCATCTGAGCCAAATGAACTTATCTTTGTCTCATCAGACCAGAGGATATATTTCCAGTAAGCAATGGCCTTTGAATACATACATCTTTTCATTGTGTCAAAGAGATGTGTCCTCATTGATGTTCTATTTAACATTATAATGTTAGCTCTGCAGAAATGTGAGTGGTGTACTCACTTTTGTGACATACTGCTGCCTTTCATTTTGGACTACGGTAAATTCCAGGCTACAAGATGCTACTTTTTTGCTTCATTTTAAACACTGTGGCTTTAAATGGGGTGTTTTTAAAGATACTTTTTTTTATGGTTGCAGCGAGTAAACGGCAAGCTGCTACTTCAAAAAACAGGTGCATTTTAAATACAAAAAAACTGCGGTGACATCTCGAAACATTTATGACACCCTTTAAGAGACATGAGTCTGTATAATACATAACAGGAGCAAAATGGGAGGTTTGACCGTACTTTAGTGATAATAGCTACAACATACTCAATACATTATGTCCTTAATTCATACCTCCAAAATGAACAGCAGTGAAAGTCATCTATTAAAAATGCTACACTTCTCTTTCAGAATCATCCATGTAAATTTCAGGTCCCTGAACTTTCCTTTAATCCTAGAGGAATGATAACAGGTAAATGCAGCAACCACAAATGCCAATAACACAAAAATACATACTGTATTTGTGTTTTGATCTGGCACCATTCTCCACAGTACGGTTTCCCGGGTGCTGTCGTCTCAAACATTAAGGCATACATTTTACGTAACTCAGCCCTCATTTGCGTTTTCTTCGGCGCAGTAGTAAATATGTGCTTGTCTTTTTAGTCACCACCTTGAATGATCCGAAAACATGTGACGTAAACAACTATTAGCAGAACTGAAAACGAAACGGTCAGGCGTCAAATGCAGGGAGACACAGCGAGGTTGCTGTTCTGCAGCCAAAGACGTCAACACCTAATGAAGTGCCAGGTGTAAGCCTGCCTTAAAATATAAGAAATGGATGTGAAGTAGTTCATTTTTAAAGCAGTTTAAGCTGAAGCTTAACCTCAGTTTACGCTAGGCAAGCTTTTCGACTCTGACTACTCTTCTGGTTCCCATCTGTTTCCCGGCTCCGAACCTTTGTCTGATATCGACCACGATTTTTGCTACCCCGTCCCGGATACTGACCTGTTTTTTTCCACTCTCGACATCGCCATAGCTCGCCACGGAAATACCACTCCCGCGTACGAGCAACCTGCTCCCCGCGACCAGCGATCTACGGATCGTGTGTACTATCCTTTCCCTTCTTCCCAATAAAAGTAAGAGAAACACACGCAAGTGGGTCCTGTCTCTGTTCTGGTCCTGACAATCTGCTTTTATTAAGGTACACTCTGTAGTACGGAATTTACGGTACTATTGCCTGTATGCAGGGGTGGGCAAACTTTTTAATTTTCGGGCCACATTTGGTTAAAAAAATTGGCAAAAAACCTGAGGAGGAAAAACAAAATACTGATAAGTTTTTTTTTTGTATCTACCAATACAGTCTGCAATCCATTACCTCAACAATGGATGAAAATAAAAAGATATTGTAGACATATGCAATTTTTCTTCATACCATTGCTGTTATTTCTAAAGACGTATCCCATTTTTGGCTTTTTTTGGTAAACATGACATTTATGCAAAAATAAAACTGGAGGGTGATTTTAATGGCACATTCACAAGAGGACGGCGATGATTCCACAATGACATTATCCAACCCTATAACACAGCCGCAGCATCGGATTACACACACGCCATTAAAATCACATTCAATTATGGTCAGCGATTGCAGAGTTGGTGGCGGCTCGGTTAATGGAGGAGGTCATCAAAACACTGATTGCAGATGCATAAAGTGGGATGATCAAGGAAATAAACGTACGGTTTAGCTTTGGCCATGTGTCGACAAAAAACGATTCATACCGCCTTGGCTACAATGCATCATGTGATAGCTGGCAAAGGATCTCCGACATCATCAAGAAAAGTACGCATAAATCAAAAAAACTTAATGTAAGAAAGTCGGAATTGAAGTTGATTATCGTGACCTGTTTTTCTCAAACCCTGTGCTGTATTGTCTAATGATGTGTGTGCATATGTTCTTGTGTTCGTTTCTTTGTTTTTAGGTATGTGACTGATCCAATTTAAAAGCTTTTTCCTAGTTTATCAATAACAGTGTCTGATATAATGTCTGCCCGGACACCCGGGGCGTGCATCTTTTACGTCGGGCGTACAACTTACAAAACGTATCCGCCCGGGTGGCCGACAACTTTGCCAAGAAATAATAAAAAAGTCCTTCGTCTTTTTTTTTTTTTTTTTTTCAAATCAAACGTTTGCTTTATTCCGATTTCAAAATCTTCGTTCGGTTTTTAAATTTCGGTTCGTTTGGCAAATTTCATACAGCCAATCAGAGGCCTGCATCGAATAACTTTGTGCTTCCGGACTTTCCCGAGCATTATAAGGTAGTGCATTTGCACATCATTTCCCAAAGAAGACGCACAGAGAACACAAGAAAAATGGATAAGTGGTTAGTAATCAAGCTAAAACCTAAGCCCCAGAAGAAGTATTCAAAAGAAGCGAACTAAATTTATGACGCTGCGAAACGTAAATGTTCACTAAAAGCATCATGGAAAGAGGAGCTCACGTGGCTTGCAGCAGACAATGCAACACAAACATTGCATGAATGTAGATGAGTAAATACAGGTACATACTGATGGCAGATGGAAAACGGTAATGGCATGTACATGCAATGAATGTGATAAGTAGATGTATAATAAACTTAACTTTAAAGTGTTGTTCTGTTATATATTCTGATCATCAATCCTTAATTCTTTGCAACAATGTTTTTTTTTTTTTTGCGATTAGTCGTCTTATTGTGTTTCAAGTTGTGAAAAATGGGGCAGGCAACTTTATGGCTGGGCAGGCAACTTTTGTCTGCCCTGGTGTCCGGTAACTTTTTGTTAAAGAGTTTCAGACACTGTCAATAGTGTTTTACCACGTGTTTTAGTATTAAACTATATGTTTAGTTTTAAAGAAACTTTAAAAAAGTGTTACAATTTTAAGGTCCTTGACTCAACGTGGTTTGGTTAGCAATCACTTATGAGTCATCAAATCAAAATACATGATTCATTCATAAGTTTAAATGAAATGAAAGGTTACAAAACATAAAACGGTAGATTTATCAAAGTAAAATATCTTTAAAAGATGTGACCTAGTGATTAGTTCATTCTGTTTTTAATGTTGGCCACCCGCAAAGGAGATATAGGATGCCAGTTTGTTGTTTTGACTATTATTGTGCCTTGTTGTTCCTTGTTTTGACTATTATGCATTGTTTACATCATTGTCACTATCGGCCAATAATGTTATTTTTTGATTCCCACACCCTTTAGGGCGTGTTTGCTTTGTAACCTAGGAGATTTAACAAGAAGAAAAAGCACAGGAGGTCTTTAAAAGATCTGAGGTCTGGCTTCTCTCCTTGTTCTCCTTGCAAGTTCAAAATGCATTGAAATCGTCTCTCCTTATTTTGAGTGTCTACTAAACTTTAAATGTATCATTTAGTCTGTGAGGTCAGGGGCTTAGTGTGTTAAACATGATATGAGTTTGTATGTATCGAAATTGCCTTTTGTCACTTTTTAGAACTTGGCGGCAGCGTGCGGTGCAAATCACACCTGGGCCTTCAGTGATGCCCTACTTTGTCCAGCTTGAACAAATATCTATCCAAATACCATCATTCATGAAATCACAGTTCTAGAAATCCTACACTAAAGCCCACGTGGACACGACTGGGAGTCACATCGCCCTAATCATGTACAACACATGCTATTTTCCGGAGCATATAAATATCAATAAACCCGAGTCAGCAGTTAAAATGCATCACTATACCTAATAGCATTTACAAATCAGAGAATTCTAAAATAATTAGACTCAAAGTTTTACATCCTCACAAGATCTTGCTGCCCTTGGAAGGTCCGTCTAGAAAAATTATTTTGCAAGTACCATAAATTCCAGACTATAGAGCGCACCTGATTACAAGCCGCACCCACCACATTGGAAAACCGATTTTGTACATACACAAGCCGCACCAGTATATTAGCCGCATGCGCCCACATTGAAAAAATGCAACACAAACACAAAATTAACCCATACCCGACATAGTCCAAAAATCACAGCCGGCAAAATGAACAGTAAATTATACCGGTACTTAAGGTTTGACGCAGACCTGCAGAGTCCGGGTGCCCGTTGAAAGTAATCCAAGGAAAAAAGTGTATATTTCCAAAGGTAAGGGTGGGAAAAATATATATCCACTATTGTCGGCCGCGTCCACAAACACGTCTCACCTTTACTCCACTTCCCGTCAGCCCGCGTTAGCCCCGCCCCTTCTTTCTCATTTGCTCGTGCAAAACATATCAGAATAAGTTTCTAAAATAAATACATTACAAAAATATACAGTTGCAAATACATATTATACATGGTTACACATATTTACAAAGAAAGACGGTACACCGAGAGAGTATTCAAAGCTTCAATAATAATATTATAACTTTCATCCCAAACCGTGCCTGTGAATGGTTGCAAAACGCTACTAGCAACACGCTCGTGACACAGTAAACGGGTCTGTTAAAATAAACATACATGTAGAAACCACGGTAAACTGTTCTCATCTTCCTTCTTATAACTGACGTCATCAAAGTCGTCTTCCTTTAGTATGGGAAAGAGACTTTGTCATATAGACGTCGTCCCACGCTCCCTTATTTAAAAACACGCTAGCAACACGCTCGCAAACTACCGGACTGCTCAATTGCGTTTAGCTTGAAAGTTGCGTCATGTGCCTTTCTTTTTGCAATTTGGATGATGAGGATATGTATATGCTAATCTAATTTGTGCACAAGCTAAGAAGTTGCAGTCTTCCTCGGCGCATACATTCCACCGGTCTAAATCTTACCTTTTGAACTCGAGCGCCGCAAGCGGCCGTTAGAAAAATTACATAAATTGGCCGCATTACTGAATAAGCCGCAGGGTTGAAAGTTTGGGGAAAAAGTAGCGGCTTGTAGTCCGAATTTACGGTAAATGTGCAACCAAATCTTTGTGATCATCTTCTTGAGTCATAGTGTGTTACCATTTATAACATGACACATTTTTTTATCTTTATAAAAGCTACAATATAGTTTCTTTGATCTGAACTCAAGTGAGTATCCAAGATGCTTACATGTCGATTCTTCTTCTTGTTCTTTTTTTTTCAAGTTTAACGGCGGTTGGCAACACCATTTCGGTGGAGGTGGCCATCTCTGTGTCTGATTGACTATTGCAACAATCTAACGGCTACATGTGCCATTCACTTACAGCGTTTAAACACCAGCATTGATTCTGAAGGCCTTGGGCAGATTTCATACAGGCTGACGACACAGGATAGCTGAATTCTAATTGGATAACAACTCTGACCTAAAACTACTAGAAGGAGTGTAACCAAATGGATGAAATATTTCATTAAAAGTGCAAAATAAGGAGAATAATTATGAACAGGTATACATTTTGAAAAATTACATTTAACAGGAAAATGACAATTATGATAATCGTGACTGGTTAATGTTCAGCCAGCAGAGAAGGCATTGCTGGCCGTGACAGCCCACCACTGGAATTAGGGTGGGGTGAGGCTACCTCGTGTCTGTGTGTTTTTTCCTCATGTTTGAGAAGGTAAATCTTAGGATGAAAATTTGGGATTTGTGGGGTAAATTTGGAGGGAGGGAGCAAAAGGTCCATGGCTCAGACGCCCAACAGCGGACCCTGCCAGGCGGGACATAGGCCAAGAAGCCCCCATCTCATCCTGTTAACCCCCACCACACCAATTTCACACACCCCCTCCTGGCTCACACAGCACACAAGGTATCAGAAAGTGGTCACAGGTCCACCATTTCGTGTACTGTTGGTGCAAGGCCTTGTTATCGAGAAGATGATGGCGGTTGGTGGAGATCGGAGGGTTGCAGAGGAGGCGGGGGCCTAAGCCAACAACCCCCCCACACCCAAACATCCCCTCAACCAACCCTGTCACAACCCACAAACACACACACGATGTGAATCCTCCTCCCCTGGTTTCCGTGGCGACTGCTAAGCCCGAAGTTACGGTAAAGCTGGTGCGCCACTGAGCCCAGGGCAGGATTTGTGACAGAGAAATCACATCAGCCTATGCTGATTAACAATTCCATTCCACTCTGAGATTTAGAGGGGAAAAAAACTATCTTACATTTGGCTTTTTAATAGGAACGATCGCTATCTCAAATTGAGTCCCTGCAAACTTTAATAAAGGCTACAGGGTTGAGTGGCATTTTGCATGCTGATTTAGGCCCGATTGGCGGCTTTTGATGAGGGGGGGTAGTGTTGCTGGGAGTGGGGGGTGCCACTATGTAAAGCGGTGCTCCTAGCGCTTTTCCACATCGCCGCTTCAAATGCGCGAGGATAAGAACATGAAAAAAAAATTGCACTTCCATCTGCAATCTCCGGATTTCTCTCTCAGCCTGCCTGCTGCCTCACCAACTGCACGAATGATTGACTGCTGAATATGAATAAATGCAATAGAATGAAAAAGCGGGAGAAGAGAGAGTGTGGATAAAAGAAGTCCTCTGCTGGACTTTTTCCTCTGGAGGTGAGACGAACTCCCCCCAAACCCCTCAAACCAAAAAAAAAATGAAGAAGAAAGAAATGAAGGCAGAATGGTATTAGTGTCCAATATTCAGCATGCACAAAAAGGACCACGGGCACTCCACACAGCAATGCCTGTGTTTCGGCTAAGGAGTGAGGGGCCTGATAGAAAATAATAATAATAAAAAAGAAACACTTATCCTTTCAACAGCCCCCACAAATCTACATCAGCATTAAAACTATTTATAGTCAGAGTTCAGCTTAATAGGATAATCAGCTGTATTTGTAAAGATATTGGATAATCCCAAATATTTGATACGGGCACACAGATTTAAAACATTTTCATCAGGAGGGGGGAGGAAGGGTCTTCAGAGCGCAAAGTGGAGGAGGGGGGTCTTTTTACACGTCACTCAGCTCGCCACTAAAACCTCCCGAGACAATAGAAAAGAAGGCGTAATTCCGAAGGCGGCGGACAAACATTGGGTTTCCATTGAAAGGGGAAGGGGCGATCGGGGTGATGTGGTGAGGAAAATGGAAGGGGGGGGAATTACTGACTCCACTTTTGGGTTAATCGGTATTAATCTACAACAAGGGTGTCCAATTTTGGGCCTGAGGACCGTTTGTGGTGTTTTTTACACAGAAAATGCTCTCTAAGTAAGGTTTTTAAATGTGTGTGTGTGAAGAGGGTCCGCTTATAGAGATATTATTGCTGTAATAATGAATAGAAATTATAATCAAATACCCAGATTACACCACAAATTAATACTGCTAGGTTGACTCCAAAATTATTATTTTATTTTAAATGTCAAAGAGAGTTAAATAAAATTTGATAAGGCAGAATGGTTTAGAGCAGTGTTTCTCCAGTGGTGAGTGAAGACCCTACTGATTAAGGGGATCCAACCAACCAACCAACCAACCAACCAACCAACCAACCAACCAACCAACCAACCAACCAACCAACCAACTAACCAACCAACCAACCAACCAACCAACCAACCATCCATTTGTTACGCCACTCAAACTTCATTCTCAAAGGGAAAACTGATATTTATCGCAGTAGTTTGTTTTGGTAAATCGTCCGTATATTATTAAATGTGAACTGCACAAGGATTTAGCGATTGCGATAATCACTTTTTAAAAAACTAACATCCCTGTGATATTTTAACCGGAAATGGATTCATCGTGTGTCATAGTGCAACAATTTATGAAAATTAAAAAAAAATAATGCCAAAGACATTAAATTCTTGCATTAATGTTCAACGACATATGTAACAAACTCATGGCCCATGGCAACTTAAAATGTCTTAAAATGTGCTTTGGCCCAATAATGCAATACCCACAATTCCCCACTAACACTCACAATTGGGTGTTGGAGAGTGATTTAATGGCCATCACCGCAGTTTTTGTTAGTATAGCTTGAAAATAGTTACATTAAGAAAAAGCCTGTTTCAAGTACAGTCCAAACGCCAAACCAAACCCATAAAGATATATGATGTGAGAGAGTAGATAATTTCCTTATTCCAAAGTTCCTTAAAGGTACCGTTGGTAAATTGAAATCCTGCTACTCTCTCCCGCCATCTCTTGGCTTAAAGTCATGATTGCAGCCTTAATCTGCTCATTCAGCAAGTACTAGTAAACTCTTTTTGCATCTTTTGGGGGTTTGGGTTGGTGTTTGGAGTGTATTTGAAACAGGCCTTTTCTTACTTTTATCATTTGCAGGCTACACTGACCAATACAACCTCGGGGGTGTGCATCAAATCCTTCTTTACCTCTCTTTCTCCCTCGCTTGCTTCCTGCATGTTTCCTAATGTGTTGCGAGTCTCGGAACAGCGGTGCTAGAAGTAAGATAAAGGCAGATAGACGTGGCAGAAGGAAATGATCAAGGCTCTTTGAACTCAGCAGGGAATTGTTAGCACATTAGTGTTGTTTCCTTTTTTTTGTCTTTCTTTGTTTTACAATTCTTATTACATAATTTTGTTACATTTTTTTAACATATACACGTGGCTACATATTTCCAATGCAACTGTAATGATTGTGACTTTTTTAAGTTATAGCGTTATAGTTCGGGCGGTACAGCTCTCGTCTTGGGACCGAGAGGCCCAAATTAGATTAGGTTTTAGTGGCTCCTCCGAGTGAAATGTCCAAGTGTTCTTGGGCAAGACACTGAACTCCTACTGTGTGTGAATGGGTAAGTGTGAGGCACATTGTAAAGCGCTTTTGGAGGTTTTCAGTGACTTAAATAACGTTATATAATTGTAGACCATATTTGAGGGCAGCCATTACGCTGATGTGCCCCCTCGGTTAAAATCAGTTCTACGGCCTACGGTGGAAAAGGTTGGTAGACCAACGCGCAATTCTCGATGGAGATGAAAACTGTCATTGGGGAAAAGGAGGAAGTTTGTCATTGCCGCACATGAGACGCAGAATGTTGGCTGGAGCAGGAAGGGGGGACGGTTCCGAGGGTGCTCGAAGGGAGGCTTGCAGGGACGCAGGCCAATGGAAAGCGTCCAAAGGGATCAGTGAGTCGGGCCTGCTGCCAGTACCTGGCACCCAAACACGGAATCCCTCATATCCCCAACAGGGTGGACCGAGTCCGTCAGGTACCAGGACCTGCACATGGATCCCTGCCAACGGAGGAGGACAAGGGGAAGGGAAAGCAATAGGAGAAGAAAACATGGACGACAAGGTGGAGGACAATGAAAACGAAAGACAAAAAGAAGGAGAGGGAGGTTGCAAGGGACAAAGAGACAAACTTCATAGGGGACAGAAGATGAAGGGTAAATACAATAAAAACATGGACAAAGGTAGAAACACAAAGAGGAACAGGAAATAAAATGAATAGATTCAAGATGATCATGAAAAGGAGTAACAATAAAGTATTTTTTTTTCATTAAATGGACAATATGGATTATTTAGCACTAAGGCTGACATCAATGCAATCAAGGAGTATTTAGGACTACGAATACCGCCTGCTAAACTTTTGGACTGTGGACTTCAGTCCTTGGACTTGATGGATCTCCAAACCTTTCTCCTCAACTATCATGTTACTCATAGGTCGGGAAATCTGTATTTATTTCATATAACAGGAGCCTCAGTAGAGGGAGCTCACATGACTGTCTGCCATCTTGTTGCTAAGGGTACCCCCCCCAAAAAACAGATCTTGTGAAAGGCCGGGCAAAAACATGAGAAACAAAATTGTGCAGTACAGTCACTTTGAGTCTCTGTAGTTTCTATTCCTTCTGGTTTTGCAGCACTTGTTTCAGTTGAACAACACTATAGAGAAAAAACTATTCTTCAAATATTATACAGTGTCTTTATAAAGGAACAGTATGTATCATTTCATGCCTCCTAGTGGTAAATTGACTTTAGTAAAAAAAAACATCAATTTAAACAACATGCAGAAACACAAAAGATGTGATAGATACTTTATTTTGAATTTGTAAGTCAAGAAATTTGCATTTATTGGTCTAAAAATAAACCTTATCTAGAGGGAAGCTGACATTAGTATCAGCCCTTTTGTTGCTACTGGTGCCCCAAAACCTGTCTTTTTTACTTCTTTTTTTCTTGCCTTTACTCTTCTTTTTTTTGCCTTTTTTCCTTTTTTCCCATTCTGTCCATTTCTTTCCTTTATCCGTTATTCCCTTTTTCCTTCTTAAGGCTGGGCGAAAATAAATGAGAGGAACATTTTAGGTTTTGGTCAATTTAAGTCTTTGTGGTTTTGATTCTTCCTCATAACTTTTAGCCGACATTTTTGGTTTTCTCAAACCTTTGATTTGAATTTTTTTTCAAGAAAGCATAAAACAAACTCCCTCTGTCCATTATCAGCATTCTTTTTTACATAACATGAGCTTCACTTAATGGGAGCTTACAGAAACGTCTGCATTTTTGTATTCTTTCATGTACATTTTTGTCATGAACTGGAACAGGACCCAAATGCATGACGTTTCTCACACAAGCCTTTTATTTTACGGTAAATGGGGAGTCGTGCACGTTAGGCAGCAGTCTAGCGTGGAATGATAGGGAGCCAGAGGCCGAGGAGATCGATACCAATTGTCTGAGCAGATATCGGACAGGACGGGAGGGACACGATTAATATCAAAACAGCACATCAAAAATAAACAGGACAAACTAGACGGGAACGAAACTGAAAACAGATATTAAACAGGACAAAATAAACGGGAACAATACTGGACAGGGGAATACTAACAGGAAACAGGACCGAGTCAAAACCCATGATTTGCGGGGCAAAGATTCGTTGACGGACTGACAAAGGAAGAGTGAGAGCACTGAGCTTAAATAGACGGAAAGCCAATCTGTCAACAAGCCGCACTTGGCGCCACGCGGTCGGGGCCAATTGGACGTCATGGCAACCGTGACACATTTTAATACTCGTTTTTGGTTGCACACCACAATACAGAGACATCTAGTGGTCAAATAATACACACGGTCCCTTTAAAAGCCGAGGCCCCAGTTAGCTTGACGTGGACAAGAAAGTTGCGGAGCGGGTCCCTGTCCCACCCGGCTGATAAGATGCTATCACGTGCCCTCTAAGCGCTTGAAAGCCACTTTAAGAGATGACTGCAGCCATTAGTATGAAAAGTCAAAGATAGAAGATTAATAGCAAGCGGTCATATCGATTTCACCGTTTGCCTCTTCTTCCCCTGTCAATACACAAGCTGCGGACCCCAGCCAGCCATTTTGGTGTTTTGTGGCCCCATGCTGCTAGTGGGCACGGCCGAGCGCTATCTCCACTTCCACAGGCAGGCCCATCCTTTAAGAGGCTCGGTCTTATCTGCTGATGTTATTCAATTGTTGCCGGGACAATCTGGGCCATTAGTCGACCATGTTAAATAATGCATCCGCCTTATCTGGCCTAGTATGTGCGTGTGCGTTTTAACGTTATTAGTAACGAAGCAGCATGAAAGGCAGCGCAAACAAACACACAGCAGCCCTTCTAATGAAGCGTACTTTATCTTTGTTTTATGAGAAAGGACAACAAGGAGCGGAAACAGCAGATAAAAATACATCCGAGGGTCTGATCGATACACGGGACAAGGATGACGAGCGGGGGCCATCGGTGCACGATGGCCCTTGTTGCGTTGCTATGAGACACTGGCGAAAAACGAGGAGGAATGGAGGGAAAAGCGAGAGGGAGGATGTGAGGGCGGCGAGATAACCGCCATGTCTTCAGTCACGGATTTACACAGGCCATTGCACTGCCGCTTATCAGTCACGTTACGGAGCGCCGCCGCATAGTATTAAAAATTCTGCTTAGATTTCACAAAATTAAAATTGAGCAAGGTAATCAACGCCGCCTCCAAATGGATCCGCGCTCCTTCTCTTTAGGCGTATAAAAAAAGGAGAAAAGAAAAAAACAGGCCGCTGTCATAAGTCACTATCTTTATTGTACGCCAGCGCAGCAAGGCTTAATAATCGCTCCGACCCAAGCCCGGACCGTTTGGCTTTACGGCTCGTCCTCACTCGATTTCCTTTTTACTGCTTCATTATCCCGTCCGCGGCTCTCCAGTCATTCCGACGGCGATCATAGCATGGCTATCTCAAGCAACCGGTGGATCGTTTCACACTTCAGGAATTTCGGTCTGATTGTACTATGTAAATGTTGACTGAGATTGAAACATGCTGATGTATTTCTGGACAGAGCCAAGTCAAATAAGGGTAATATTTCTAAGAGGATACAGATGTTATACCTCATCTTGTGCCCCCAGGTGGCAGCAGTCTTAAAGTAAAGAGATCAATCTGTCAGAATCAGGACAATAGTAGACCTAAACGGGTAAAGTTTCACTCAAATTTTACTGGGATATTGAGGAAACAAACGCCAGCGATCCGGTGCTCGCTGGACGGGGTAAGCAAGCGGCTCAAGGGATCGGAGCGTGATTGGAATGCGGAAGTGGATTTCCCAGGGCGGGAGATCGGGGCGTTGTCAAACGGGCAAAACGGGCCAATAGCCAGAGCGGGAGATCAGAGCGTGGTCGGTGGTCAAAAACAGGTCGTTAGCCGGAGCGGGGGATCAGAGCGTGGTCGTTGGTCAAAAATGGGTCGTTAGCCGGAGACAAATGGGAAATCATGAACAGACGAGTAAGGTACGGATGAAGACGGGAGCCAGAGTCAAAGTGCTTGCCTTGCGTATGCAGAGGTTTGCTGACGGACTGACAAGGAGTGACTGGAGTACTGGGTAAAAAGGAGAGGAATCAATCAGGAAACTAGGAGCAGCTGGCGCCAAACGAGCGGGCCCAGGTGAGTGCAAAAAGTAATCATGACACAATCATTAAACAAAAACTTCAGGATTCAAATTTATTATTTTAGCCTTGAAAATAGTGGCACTTACACACCAAAGTTTCTCCATATTTTATACTTAATTTTTGATCATTACAAATTGTGTACAAAAAAATGTTTCGTTGTTCGACGAATCCCATCTCGCCCATTTATTTAAGTCAGGATCATATTGGTTACTAGAAGCAGGTGACGTCATCATGGATTGATAATATTCCCGCAATATTCTACATAGTCTCTCTTGCTGTGAGTAAATAGATCCCGCTTTGTGTTTCTAAGGTTTTTTTTAATCCCCTCATAAGGGCAATGTTATCCCTTAACAATGGATATGGATAGGTATGCAGTTCTAACAGACATTAAACTCTAATTTCCGTTTCAACAAAATAAAGTCCAAAGCAGGGGAGTGGAAACTTGTTGGATCCCGGGACTGCTTTTCTCCCTTTAAAAATGTGTATGTATTTTTAAAATATAATTCTACCTTTTTTCACATTTAGACATTAAAAAAAATGACTCGAGACTGGTATTTTAGTCTATGGCTGCTTTATCTTGAAGTGGGACTAAGCGCTCCAACGATTAGGTTTTGCATGTAACGGTAGCGCGTGCATTAACATGTACTGCCCTTTAATGTCAATAGGTTGGCATTATTGGCTATTTACAGTTTTTTGAAATAATTATTATTACACACTACATTTTATATGACAATATATAATGTTTAAGAATAATTGGGAAAGCAATCGCCACCATTTAGCGTCAAAAGTAATGAAGGAAATGAATTAACGCACTCTCGCATGCCGAATCTTAATTCAAGATAGGGCTATGCGATTTTGTAATGAAAATGACAATTATTGAACTAAAATGTGTTACAACTAAAGTAGGCAAAGAATCGTATGTTAAAGTTTCTCTCCGAAACGGATTGTAATGAAATACTTTATTCAATTTCTTTCTGAAGTAAGATAAAATTTGATGTGTTGACAGGAATGTCATCTGCAGATAAAATGTGTGCCTCCAAGTCTTAAAGGTTAAAACTCCAGCCATGAAAAGATCCCAAACGTCCCTAGATGATGCCTTGATGCACCCGCTGACATTTTCCGACCCTGTGCTAGAGACAAAGACCCAGTTTAGCTCTCAGAAGGATCTACTCGCATCTCCTAAAAGGGGTCCCCAACGTCCTCCTGACTGCGGCTTCCTGGCAAGCTCGAATCTGGCTGGCCTTTCCCCATCGCCCCGTCACGCAGCTCTGCAGCGTTTAGTCCGCCTGCTAGCGCACTTGTGCCGCCCGGTCCCCACCGGGCCCCGGGCTTCTTCAAAATCGGAGGGCCCGAGCGGGAGCCGCCGCTAATCCGAGCGGCGACTGGAGCTCAATGTAATCACACGGCTAATTCACAAGCGAACGGCGGCGAGGCAATCCGTGACGGGCGTTTTTTGTGGGGCTAAGAATGAGCTCCCCTAGCAAGGCGCGAGGTGGTGGGAGCGGGGGCGACGCTCGCTGAAAAGATGGCCCTGCCGGCACGAGGGGAGATGCGACGGGAATAGATGAATAGCAGTGCTTGCGCTACGAGATCGAAACAGGAAGTACGTGAAAAAAATGTTAGGAGCACTCCGAAAAGAAGAAAGATCTTTTGTGGAGCGCCATGACTCAATGAGAACCCCTGATGAAAGGCTCCTCATTGGTTTGGATAAGAAACCTCTGCTCGCCTACACCTTTTCTTTCAAGGCTGCCCTCCTCGACACGTTGCGTGACCGGTCTCAGCTCGTCAGGCAAAGTCATTACCTTCCCACACCGGCGGGAATTAACTACCTGCTTTTGTTTCTTCTTTCCGCACATGAAACAAGTATGTGTACTTTAGTGGGTGACCTCGGAATGTCCTCCATTCAAATTAGGAAAACATAATGTTGACTTGAACAACATGCTGAGTCAATGAATCCCAAATTAAATGATGGCTTTTTAAGTGTCTATCTTACTCTCTAAAAACAACTAGGAAAATTGTGTGTAGCAATGTATATCTTTTCTGTATGACTAAGACTAAAGAGTCTTTTCATGCTGCTTTAATAACAACTGAGAACATAAAGTCCTGGGATGGCCAATCTGGTCTTTGAGGGCCACATGTCCTGCATGTTTTGGAGGTTTCTCCTCTCCAGCTTAGGTGATGCAATTTTGCAGCTTGTTAGCAAGCTTGACAATGATCCAGGTGATTGGATTCATCTGTATTGAAGCAAAGAAACTCAAAAAAATCGTCACGGTTGCCATGGCGCCCAATTGGTCCCGCCCGTGTGGTGCCAGCTCCGTCGGCTCGTTGACGGATTGGCTTACCTTCTATGTAAGCTCAGTGCTCTAACTCACCCTTTTTCAGTCCGTCAACGAACCTCTGCACCCGCAAGGCTTGGGTTTTGACTCTGTCCGGTTTCCTGCTGGTTTCCTGTCCAGTATTGTTCTCGTCTATTTTGTCCTGTTTAATATCGATCTTCAGTTTCGTTCCCGTCTAGTTTTTTCCAGTTTAATTTTGATATCCAGTTTTGATATCAATCCTGTCTGTCCCGTCCTGTTCGGTACCGACCCCATCCGTCTGATATCTGCAATTGGTATTGATCTCGTCGGCCGCTGGCCTCCTGTCATTCCACGCCAGACTGCGGCCTTACGTCTTCCGCCCAATGATCGCCGAATCACTGGCTTTTGGGTTAACGTGCATGACTGCCCCATTTCCCGTGAAATAAAAGCATGTTTGAGAAATATCACGCATTTTGGTTCTCCTTCTGTTCTGGTTCATGACAAAAATCATGCCGGACATGCAGCTCTCGAGGAAAGTATTGTATTGTCACAAAATATTTGTCCTGTTATCTATTGCTTTGCCTGTGTGGGAATCTCTATTGTACCCAAAATGGCCATTGCTTGCTGTATTTCATAGTGACATGTCTCGATACACTTCCGAAATCTTTTTTTTTTGAAGACCAAAAACGGTCATCAAAATCGATCATTCTGCTGCTCGGGTCGATTTCAAAATGTACAAAATAGTCGTTAATTTAAGTTCAATTTTATAGCTATTTAATCCCGCTGTTTAAAACCTGGTGAGGCTTGTACAAATACAAAATAGACTTGATTCTTTAATTTGATCAGGCGGCTTTTAAACAGGTGCGCTCTGTACTTCCATAGAGGAAAAAAAATGACTAAAACTCAAGATACTTTTTAACTTGTAGCAGACGACATTGTAGTGTAGATTGCTAATATATTCACCGGACGTACCTTTAAACCCCGACCTTTCACCACCACAATCTCAGTTGCCAGTAGAAATCCTTGTTATACCAGGACATCCAACTAACACTACAATCTGAACTATTTAAAGAAAAGGTTTAAATGTTAACACACCAGAGCTTCAAAAAGTGATTGTTGAGCACATATTGCGAACTGAAGACATCATTGCACACGTGAAATCTAATTTCAGACCAAGATGCTTCTCTGGACGTTCTCCTTATTCAACTTTCTTTTTCAACAAAAATATGAACGCCGCAAGTGTTGCAATGCGTATTTTCTGATGTGATACTCAAAATTTCAAAAAGAAAGAGTTCTCCTCTAGCGATTTAGGATGTAGTATTATCTCTAAAAAGCGGGGGGAAGCTTAACATCGACAACAATGGCGACCAGATGATGAAGGTGTATCTGATTTGGAATTGGAGGCTTCTTCTGCTACCGGTATCCTTGGAAACTAGTGCTATCTCTTACATGTGGAGGAGCAAACCCCTTCCGCAAAAAATCAGCCTGGAAAGGAATGAGTGCTGACAATATTTTCATGCCCAAGACACACCACAGGCAGCGGTGTCGCTATGACTTAGGTGGTTAAGGGACCCGTGAACAGTTAATCGTTGATACTGACGTAAAATTGATTTTGCAAAAAAAAAAAAAAACGCTTGTACAGTGGAACCTCGGTTCTCGACCATAATCCGTTCCAGAACCCTGTTCGAATACCGATTTGTTCAATCACCGAAATCATTTTTCCCATTAAAAATAATGTAAATCGTTTTAATCCGTTCCAACACCCTGAATGTTTACCTTGAATGTTTGACGTTAACATAAAGCTAACCCAGGCTAATCGTTCGTCCGCGTTATCCTAATCTTCCGTACGAAAGATTACGCTAACATGAACGTGTAAAAATAAAAAAATCAGGTCGTTTACAAGTCCTTTAGCACCCGGGTCTCCACAACAAGTGGTGAGCGGTTCATTGGAAAGGGGGCTCCGTTCCAACACCCTGAATGATGGGCTCTGTTCCAACACCCTGAATGTTTTTCATAAAGCTAACCTAGGCTAATCGTAGGTTCGCGTTATCCTAATCTTCCGTACGAAAGTTTACGCTAACATGAACATGTAAAAATAAAAAAAAATCAGGTTGTTTACAAGTCCTTTAGCACCCGGGTCTCCACAACAAGTGGTGAGCGGTTCATTGGAAAGGGGGCTCCGTTCCAACACCCTGAATGATGGGCTCTGTTCCAACACCCTGAATGTTTTTCATAAAGCTAACCTAGGCTAATCGTAGGTTCGCGTTATCGTAATCTTCCGTACGAAAGATTACGCTAACATGAATGTGTAAAATTTAAAAAAGGATAAAGAAAATAATTATGAATAGGATTTCTTACCTTTGTGGTGGTCAGCAGAAGGCGCAGGTGGAGTAGTTGTACGCACTACTTTTCTTTTTTCACCTGTAGCAACTTTGCTGCTTGCACTGACTTTCTTCGGAGGCATAATTAGGGGCTAAAACACTTCGTACACCTATATTAAAAGCAAAAGCAAAACGAAGCACGTCCGCACGCGATAACAGTTGGTCAAGAAAAGAGCCATCTACACCCGTACGCCGCTCAGCATCGCATCCTAGTGTACGCACTCACGCATTACCGGCGTTCGAACTCCGATTTTTGACCGAACAGTGAAGCAAGAATTTCGCTAAATTTTTGGCCGGACTCCGATTTGTTCGAACTGAGAGGCGTTCGAAAACCGAGGTTCCACTGTATGTGTTTGGTGGGAAAATACAAAATGCATGTGCCTATAAATGAAGACAAAAAACAGTAGATGAACACAATGCTGCTAATTTGGACCAACACCAAAACTGTTGGTGGCACCCGGCAGAACGTAGACATGTTCCCTCTTGTTCTACCATGGCAACCCTCTCCAGCGTGTAACTGAACACATACACTTTGCGGTTTTAGTATCAGTACATTGAAAGGCGGGATGTGTGTTACCTGTTTTAGTGTGTTGGCCAAGCTTGGGGAAGGAGAAAGGGAGTTAAAAAGTAGATGGGGGTGTGCAAAATTAAGCTGGCTGGCTGATGTTTTGCCAGCATTGAACGCACACACACACTAACAAAAAATATCTTTTGTTCATTCCTGCCTCTCATTTCCTTTTAATCCCGCAGACTCAATGAAAGTGTGTGTACTTCTTGCACATAATAATAATATGTGTGAGTTATGTGTCATAAGTAATGATATGCAAGGAAGTGAGAAACACACACTTGTGAGATTAGTGCCTTCACCAAAATTGGGCTGGTGACAATATATTTCTCTACACACACGAGCCCTAGCAAAGGGGAAACAGTTTGCGTGAGCGTGTCTACGTGTGTGTGAGATCATTTAGGAAGGACTATAGCAATGTTTCTCAACTGGTGGGTCGCGGCCTTTTTCTTGGAAAATTATTGCAAAGAAAAAAAAAAAACGGAGTGCCATTTACACTCCATTACATTAGATCAGGGGTGTCAAACTCATTTTAACTCGGGGGCCACACGATAGAACAAACATTCTGTTGGGGGCCGAACTAGTAGATTAAAGAGAAAGAAAAAGAGGGATAAAGAAATAAGAAAAAGAAGGAGGGAAAATGAGAGAGGGCGGGACAAAGAAAGTAAAGGAGAGAGAGGGAGAGAGCGTGAGAAACAAAATATAAAAAGTCGTGAGAGAGGGGGAAAAGAAAGGGAGAGGAAAAAATAAATCCAAAGGGAAATAGAAAGACAGAAGGAGAGAAAAGATAAAAGAAAGCGCAAAGGGTATGATGAGAGAAGAGAAAAGAGAAAAGGAAAAAAATAAGTTAGAGCAGAAGAGGTTAAAAGACACAGAGAAAAAGACAAAGAGCAACAAAGGAAGAGAAAAAGAGAGACACGGAGAGTGAAAGAGAGAGACAGAGTGGGAGAAAAGGGTAGAAAAGAAAGAAAGAAAGAGAGAGAGAAAGAGAGAGAGAAAGAGAGAGAGAGAGAGAGAGAGAGAGAGAGAGAGAGAGAGAGAGAGAGAGAGAGAGAGAGAGAGAGAGAGAGAGAGAGAGAGAGAGAGAGAGAGAGAGAGAGAGAGAGAGAGAGAAATAAATTCAAGTACAGTGTCTTTGTGAGAGGCACCTGGCTTTGGCAACATCAAGTTGACATATTTCAACCTGCAGCTTGTTCTTCTCTTGCGCTTCTTGTCTCGCGGGCCAGATTCAATCCCTTAGCGGGCCTGATCTGGCCTGATCTTGACAGCTGTACATTAGATGGTGTAAATGCGCTATCTATGCAAGTTGGCATCCGTCATTTTATCAAACAGAAAACTGCTTTTACACGATCATAGGGCGCACCGTGCAAAAGAGCACAGTCTCTGTAGCTTGTGCTATATCTGTAATGAACACATACATAAGGCGCACCCTACGATAGGGCGCTGGAGCCCTCTGCTTGCTACCGTGTTACAACACAGAGAAGCACACATTGTGCGGATTTAAAAATGCAACAGAAGCAAAAACGAGTTTCATGTTGTTTTTTTAAGTATTGAAATACATGAAGGAAACTTTTTTTTTTTAAAAAGAGGTAGTGCAAAACAATTTGGCGCTCACAATTTTTTACCGATAATCTATAAGGTAACTTTCAAAATCCTCGTCTTCTGTTTCTGACCTTACCTAAATCTCCATTAAAAGGTTCGCTTTCTTTATTTTCAGAGTCACATTCAGAGTCACTTTCCAAAAGCTCAAGCGTCGACAATCCCTTTTTTTTGCTATAAGTTTCTGCACCACCCTAGTCCTGGCCCAGTGGAAAAATGAAACCGTTTTATCAAGACGATAACAATAATTTTCAAATTGCTAGATAGGCTACAGCATTAGCATCTATGAGTGTTTTTTCCGCAAACAGTGCACGCATCGCGTGTGACGTCATGTGTCCTGTTTTTATTGTGGGAACCGTGTGACAAACACGGGAGAAGGAATACAAGATGCAGGAGATCACATAAATATTGCAATTAGTTGGAAATGTAAACAATTCCACCATTTAATTAATATTTGGGGGCACAACTTTGTTCCACATCCAGTAGCACAATAACCTTTAAATTGCTAAATACGCTACGAGGTTAGCATCCATGAGTACTTCCGCTAAGAATGCATTGCGTGGGACGTCACGCAACCTCTTCTGAGCAAGAGACACATAGATGTTGCATTTAGCTGGAAATGTTCACTCAAAAATGGTGTATGTCGTGACTCCGCCAAGGATCGAACCTCTGATCTCCGAGTCTCTGGAGTGGGTGCCTGACCCTAAGCCCACTGAGGCGGTCTACATTATCTGTTCTGTATGAGAGACAAGGCACACTGCATGATAGAGTGTCCATCACAATTTGAAGAAAATCTGAGACTTTTACGTGCGCCTTATGGTCGTGAAAATACGGTTCATATAATTAGAAAGACAAAATGCAGATCCAGCAAAATGAAATATGGAGGTTATTAACTAAAAGACAAAGGACTGCACAAACCTCAGTGTGTTTTTGTGCAATGAGGTCCTGGCACATGATAACAGAGATGGTCAAAAAACTAAACACTTCCTCAATCTGCTGAGTTCTTCATACAAAGACTTCAAGACCTGAGGCCATCACAAGTGTTTTGATTCATTGTGCTTGAATCTTACCAGGTGGCACATTCTATTCTGAAGTTAAGAAAATAATTGTTTTCCCTTGCTACAAAGCAGATCGCTTTTTATGGTTTCGCTACTTCATGAATTTGCATCGTGCATTGCGTTCTGCATTCTGATTGGCTAAACACTTACGCCACCTCTTCGCTACCTGTGCGTCAATAACATTGCGTTATAATATGAACACCTACAAAAAACAGCTTGCCGTATTTTTATAACTTACATACAAATTATCTTGCAATGTAGGATTTGCCTAAAACCTATAATGTTTGAAAAATTCTCTGGATTGACGAAGACACCTGCAAAAATGAAAGATGCTATATATCTCAGATTAAGTTAAACTTCTGGAAATGTTATAATAAGAGCTACATAAGGACGTCAGCAGCAATATGTTTTAAGAAGATGGCAAAAAGTTGAAACTGCCTGTTACTATGTTCTTCTCTCGAAAAAACACACCTGCAACTGAGACTTCAAAAGAAAAAGATACTGCAGAGTCTGGATGCAGTGGCTCTTTCATGAGAGCAGTGAAAACTGATGAGTTAGTTTAGCATAAAGAAAGATAAAAACACAGATTAAAACACCAAAATGAACCTTCAAGTGGTGCTAAAGATCTGTTGTTGAGATCTTTGCCGCACCCGCCCTTTGAGGAGAGGTGAAGTATACAGGGAAAGGGTAGTGTGGCAGGACTTCTTCTTGGTTCTTGTCCCTGACCCGTGTCTAAGTGGCGCTGCAATGTTTATCATGAGGAAGGAAACTGTCAACTCTGTTTGCTCCCATCTCGGCATGGCGGACCTCAAATTCTACACACACACATGCACACAAGTAAACACGAGCACACACACTTCAACCATCGCCCGACCCCCATGCCCTTCCCTAAAAGTAGCAGCAAAGCAGTCAGTGAGCAGAACATTCCATCTCAGAACTTAAGAAGCAAAGACGAACTTTTGAGGCTGACTCCACTTGGTCTACATACATATACATGTAAGTGCGTGTGCATGTGCATACACATGTAAGCATCAGGCTTCCCCAGCAAAGACTCAGAGGTGACTGACAGGCCTTTTTCGCGGTTTCAAGTTTCCTGCTGCTGCAAAGTCCAGGGTAGCCTCCACACTCTTGACCAGGTCATGAACTGACCACCTCTTTCGCCACAGGATCCTTACTTATGCCTTTCAGCCCTGATTGACTAAAGTTTGCAAAAGTCAAGCTTAAGGGTGTGGTGCCTTGTTTGAGGTCCTCCAAAAAAGTTGAAAGTTAAATATTTTGTTTTGTTTCTACTTCCGGCGCCGTCACGAATGGCAGCCACTCCAGCAGCTCCCGTGTTATTTTCGCTACTTTTGTGATTTATTTATTTGTTTAGTTATTTTTGCTTACTTTATCAGTGCCTTGCAACACTTGGATTACTTTCTATCCTATGGATATGGGTTTCAACTCGCAAAAATACGTATATTCAAGAAACCTACTCCTCGACCTGAAGAACTCTCGAGCCGGCACGGTCCCTTTTTTACCTAACGAGGTAAGGCGACCCTACCCGGGTTGCAGAGCCGGTGCTAAAGTAAAGGCTAAGTGGCTAGCGGCGAAGTGGCGATATAAGCCCACAGTACCGTCCATAATCATGGGGAATGTCAACTCCCTACCGAATAAGATCGACGAACTGGCTGTGCTTGTGAAAGACATCAAAGCATACAGGGAATGCAGCTTGCTTTGCTTTACGGAAACGTGGCTCACGCCTAGCATCACGGACGCTAACATCGCGCTAAACGGCTTCTGCGCTGTTCGGGCTGACAGAGGGACAAAAGTCAGTGGGAAGCGCAAAGGAGGGGGACTGGCTATCTACGTGAACACGAGGTGGTGTAACCCGGGGCATGTAAAAACCAAGATCTCTATCTGCTGCCGTGATGTCGAACTTTTGGCTGTAAGTCTCCGTCCCTATTACATGCCCAGAGAGTTCGGACACGCCATTGCTGTCATTGTTTACATCCCACCGCGCGCTGATGCGGAAGTAGCGTGTGACGTCATCCACTCCGCGGTGGCAAAACTCCAGACACAACACCCGGAGGCTGCAATGTTAATCTCAGGGGACTTCAACCACGTGACTCTTGATAAGACACTGCCCTCTTTCGTCCAGTATGTGAACTGCAAGACCAGGGGAAATAGGACTATTGACCTTCTGTATGCGAATATAAAAAATGCATACAGCGCTAAACCACTGCCTGCCCTTGGAAAAGGAGACCACAACCTCATTCTGTTAAACCACAGTACAAACCAAGAGTGAGGAGGCTACCAACAACCACACGCTCATTTAGAAAATGGTCCACCGAGGCAGAGCAGGCTCTGAGAGACTGCTTTGGATGTACGGACTGGGATGTCCTGCTAGGGTCCAGCAGTGGGGACATTGAGGAGATGGCAAACTGCACTACTGACTACATTAAGTTCTGCATGGACAATGTTGTTCCTATAAAGACTGTACGCTGCTATGCCAACAACAAGCCCTGGATCACGAGAGACATCAAGTGCCTTCTGAACCAAAAGAAGAGGGCCTTTAAAAATGGTGATCATCAGGAGCTAAAACGAGTACAGAAGGAGCTCAAAGTCCAGCTCCGGAAAGGGAAGGAGCAGTACAGGAGGAAGTTGGAGAAAAAGCTGCTGAACAACAACATGAAGGAGGTGTGGGAAGGGATGAAAACAATTACTGGCTGCAGCACCAAGCAGGGAGTGGCTGTGGATATAGATGTGGGGCGAGTCAACCAGTTGAACAACTTTTTCAACAGGTTTGACCACTCCGCCTCATCCTCACCCCTGAGTTGTGCAGCTGTCCTTCCCTCTCCCCCTCTGGACACTAGCATGGAAGACATCCCCCCACTAAAAATAACTTCAGCCCAGGTGTGTGGGGAGCTGAGAAGGCTACGAACCAGCAAGGCAGCTGGTCCGGATGGAATATCCCCCCGACTGCTGAAAGCCTGTGCGTCTGAGCTGGGAGACCCTCTACAGCGCATCTTCAACCTGAGCCTTGAACAGGGGAGGGTCCCTCAGCTGTGGAAAACATCCTGCATCATCCCAGTCCCAAAGAAATCAAGACCAGAGGAACTCAACGACTTCAGGCCAGTCGCCCTGACATCACATGTGATGAAGACCATGGAGCGGCTGCTGCTGCACCACCTGAGGCTACAGGTCCGTCACGCCATCGACCCACTGCAATTTGCTTACCAGGAGAAGGTGGGAGTGGAGGATGCTATATTATACATGTTACACCGATCCCTCTCTCACCTGGATAGGGCGAAGGGGGCTGTAAGGATTACATTTTTGGACTTCTCTAGTGCCTTCAATACCATACAGCCTCTGCTACTGAGGAGGAAATTGACAGAGATGGGAGTTGGCTCACACCTTGTAGAATGGATTACTGACTACCTGACAGGCAGACCGCAGTATGTGAAACAGGGGGGCTGTACATCGGACACCGTGGTTAGCAGCACAGGATCTTCGCAGGGGACCGTTCTCTCTCCGTTCCTATTCATTCTATATACATCGGACTTTAAGTACAACTCTGAGTCCTGCCATGTGCAAAAGTTTGCCGATGACACTGCGATCGTGGGATGTATCAGAAACGGGCAGGAGGAGGAGTACAGGAAATTGATTCAGGACTTTGTCCGATGGAGCGACGCAAACCACCTGCACCTAAACACCACCAAGACCAGAGAGATGGTGGTGGACTTCAGGAGAACCAGAACTCACCCGGTTCCTGTAACCATCAAGGGAGAATGTGTAGAATTTGTCCAGACCTACAAATACCTGGGTGTGCAGCTGGACAACAAACTGGACTGGACTGCCAACACAGAAGCTCTATGTAGGAAAGGGCAAAGCCGACTTTACTTCCTCAGAAGGCTGGCCTCCTTCAACATCTGCAAAAAGCTCCTGAAAATATTCTATGAGACAGTAGTGGCAAGCGCCCTCTTCTATGCGGCAGCGTGTTGGGGAGGCAGCGTCAAGAAGAAGGATGCCTCTCGTCTCAATAAACTGGCTAGGAAAGCGAGCTCTGTTGTGGGCAAAGAGCTGGACAGCCTAACAACAGCAGCTGAGTGACAGGCACTGAAAAAGCTGAGGTCAATCATGGACAATCCATCGCATCCGCTTCACAGCATTATCTCCGGACAGAAGAGCAGTTTCAGTGACAGACTGCTGTCACTGTCTTGTACTACGGACAGACTGAAGAGATCTTTTCTTCCTCATGCCATGAGGCTCTTTAACTCCACCCGGCAGAGTAAAGGCCCACATTAAACCACACCACCTACATTGGATCTTACTGCATTATGTGTTCTGTGTAGCACTATTTAGTTAATCTATATAACATGCTAAAGTGGGCATTTGCACGTCACACTGGGTATTTGTATATTGTTTTCTTTTGGCTTTATCATTGTATTGTTCTCAGCTCAGGGATGCTGCTGGAAATGTGAATTTCCCTTCGGGGATGAATAAAGTATCTATCTATCTATCTATCTATCTATCTATCTATCTATCTATCTATCTATCTATCTATCTATCTATCTATCTATCTATCTATCTATCTATCTATCTATCTATCTATCTATCTATCTATCTATTTTCTCTGGCCTACCAATGCCTAAGTGAGTTCAAAGAGCCCATTTTCATTTGCCATTATGCCCATTTACTTTTATCTTACTTTGCTGTACAATGCTGTTTGGGGGCGGAACACATCAGGTAGTAGGAGTTGAGCAAGGGCCAGCTGTAAAGTGATTTCAAGCTCATCATGTTTCGTTTTTGTTTCTATTTGTTAGTTTAGCATTAAATGTGTGAAAGAAAAAAGAGTTTCAAGTAAAAATGCAAAACCAAACCCCAAGTAAGATAAAAAAAGAAGAAATTATTCAAGCGAAAAGCACTTGCACACAGATCATGAATGAGAGACAGATGACAAAGGCTGCAATAATGACCCAAGCCAGGATATGGCGGCTTACTGAGGAGTTAATTCAACCAAATTCCCTTTCTTCATTATTAAGAAAAGTTTGGATGGGATTTTTTCTATAACAGCCCAGTAGGTTCATCTGTCTATCTACGCTGGTCATATCCCTCGAGAGGGGTGACTGACAGCAAGACAAACACACAGAAAATAAAAACAGGGAAAAAGTAGAAAAAAACACACACAAACATTTTTGGACCATGTCTAACCCAAATGCCCAAACACCCAAACAAGTAAAGCACCTCGGCACCCATGTTGGTCATGCTTTCGTCCCTCCTGATGAAACGGGACACAAGAAAGCGGCCATGTCACTTGGGTCAGGGTGACACATCAGACTCTTCTGTTCAACAGCAGGGCCCGACAGATTTCACTGGTTTACCCATGCCGCATCATACAGGTTCCCTGCCCATCCCTTAGAACACGTCTAAACATCCCACTATCCTTTTACAACACCTCACTGTGCATACAACTGAAAGGGTTC
This sequence comes from Urocampus carinirostris, assembly GCF_059441175.1. Taxonomy (NCBI): domain Eukaryota; kingdom Metazoa; phylum Chordata; class Actinopteri; order Syngnathiformes; family Syngnathidae; genus Urocampus; species Urocampus carinirostris. The sequence continues at coordinate 22,522,797 of NC_142359.1, forward strand.
TATTTGCACTATTCACCTTTACTTTATTTTAATTCATTGATTTTATTATGTTTTATCTGTGGTTTTAATGCATTTTAAAAACCACATTTTAAATTTTCAATGTCTTTTCTTCTATGTTTTAACTGTAATTGTGTGTTTTTCCCTTTGCCATTTCTGTAAAGCACTTTGAATTGCCCTGCGTATGAATTGTGCTATACAAATAAACTTGCCTTGCCTTGCCTCTCCACTCATTTATATCACAACAAGAGCTCTAGGTTCCACTATATTTAGACCTCTTTCCTGCAGTACACTCATAACACAATCCATCTACGTCAATCGCGGCCTTCTTCTTGATCTCCTTCCATTTACTTCTGCTCTGTAGATCCTCTTCAACATTCGCTCCTCATCCATCCTCTCCACGTGTCCAAACCAACCAAGTACTCTCTTATAAACACACGCTTGCTCAGTTCCACTACTACTCCAGTTCTGTCTCTCACAATTTCATTTCTCAATCCATGCAATCTTGTCACTCCTAACATACTCCTCAATCACTTCATCTCAAAAACATTTAATTTCCTTCTCAAATTTGCGGTCAGGCTCCAAGTTCCTGCACCATAAAACAAAGTCGGCACAATCACACTCTCATACAGTCCCCTTTTAACATCTCATACTCCTGTGGCTCATCACTCTCCTCAGAGCACCCAAAACCTTGCTTCCTTGATTCACTCTGTGCAATACCTTGCACTCCATTCCACCAACTGCAGCCACATCACAACCCAAGTACCTAAAGCTTTCAACTTCTTCTCGCACCTGTCCATGCAACCTTATTTCTAACGCCATGCCCACTCCATCACGTGAACACTTCATCACCTTACTCTTGCCAACATTCACATATAACTTACACCTATCACACACTCTTCCAAACTCCATTATCAACGTTCTCAATGTTCTCAATGTTTCCTCAGAATCAGCCACAAGCGCTGTGTCATCTGCAAACAACAACTGACACCTGCCACACCGTTCCACTGTTATCCATCATCTCTACACCTCTGCCAAATACTCTTCCATTCATCTCTCTTACCACACCATACATGTACAAATTAAACAGCCATGGTGACATCACACACCCCTGTCTCACACCAGTCAACACAGGGAACCACTCACTTGTCTCACTCCCTACTCTCACACATGCTCTGCTGTTCGCATAAAAACCCTTCAATGCTTCCAACAACTTTCCACCCACTCCATACATTACCATCAACTGCCACAACGCCGCTCCATCAACTCTGTCATATGCCTTTTCCAAGTCCATGAAAGCCAAATAAACATCCTTACCTTTTGCAAAATATTTCTTACACACCTGTCGTACTGCAAACACCTTATCTACGCATCCTCTTATTTTCAACCCAACTGTTTTACAGTGTACAGTTGGAAACATCACCGTCATGCTAAAACAGTCAATCGCAACTGGTATGTTGTCAAGGAAATTGGACTATTGACTGGGGTAAGACACAGGATTCAGAGCTACATAACCGATCAATAATTGTTTAAAGCAAATGAGTACAGTTAGTAATAACCCAACAATCCTGTAAAATGATCACTGAATTCCTCAACCATTTTGTAATTTCAATGAATAAGACAAAAATGTTTGCTGTGCTCATGACTGCTCCAAAGATTTCCAATAGAACTCTGAACGACTTTTTTAAAGAATGTAGAAATATAGATCTTCTTTATTGTAGAACATGTTCTAGGAAATTGTAGTTTTGGAATCCATTTGCAATTATTGGAGCAATCATGAGCACAACAGAAGTCATTTTTGTCCCATTCCTTAAAAGAAACTTCACTTACAATCAAAACTATGGTGGAGGAAGGTGCAAAGCGAATAAACTAGGCTTTGATAGCGTTATGGGATGTGTGCAAGTAATCACTAGCTTTATTTTTCATTAAGTTTCGCCCAAAAAAAAAAAACTCATTTTTATACCACCATGTCCTGTCACAGGTTACATATCAGTGATTCTACTGTAGCAGGCCTAATAGACTTTAACGGGTTATTTTCAGAGTAATGTTGCACTTTATATATTTGTTTTATTGGGTTCTTTGATTATCGGCTCTCATGCCAGGTACAAATTTTGAAAATGTTTGAAACCATGTCACTGTGTGACATATTGCATGCATTTACCGGGTAAACATTCGAGTAAAAGTAACCAAAAAAGCCATGTGTGTTGTAGTTATAAAATTAAATGAAAAAGTAAAATTTAAATAGATTAATTAAAACACCTCACATTAAGCAATTAAAGTGCATTGATTTATTATAGGATTTGGAATTGTCTATTCTGAATTTAACTTGGACCCAATGAACGTTAAACTTTAAAATAATGAACATTTTCTCGTTAAACCAATTAATATATATGAATTGGAGCAATTAAAATATTCAGATGTAAAGGATTACTATAATAATTTTAGGCTGAGCCAATATTTTTCTTATTTTAGTGTGGTTGCTCATTTATGATCAAGGCGATTTGATGAAAAGAGAAAGCTTACTGGCGGACCTTTCAAACAGATTTGGAATTTTGCATCATGACTCTTTTTTTTGTACAGTCCCTCTGTTTTCCTCTTAAGTTCCAATTTTTTTTTGTGTGTTTTCTCCTCATTTTTTAATTGAGAATGAAAAACACATAATTAGTGTCTGTTGGATTGAAAACAATATGATGCATTTTCTAGTTATGTGGGAGTAAACTGAAAAAAATGGTTGAACGGGAATTTCCAAAGTGGGGCCCATTGGGACCAGGTAGCCCCCTAAAACCACCAGAGTAGCCTGCAGACTGGTTCTGAAAACATGTCATGGGTCATTGTGATTTCCCAGGAAATTTGATTTTTAACAGCATGATGTTAAGTGGTTGACAGAGCCTATTTTAACATAAAACAATCACAAACTAGCAACAACATAGTAATAACATAGTAACAACATGTGATTTTAGAAATGCATATCAAAATTGTAGTCCCTCATGCTAAACAGTTACAAAAAAAGTCAGATGACCCATGATGTAGAAGGACACTGCAACAATGGCTTGATTTTTGTAAACTGATGCTTTAGGGAACTTATAGGCACACTACAAACTGCTTTTTAGAAAAAATGATTGACTCTATATGGGCTTTTTTTCTTTTCTCTGTGAGATGGCTGAATTTTACATTTTCCACACATTTTGTTTATTCCCACTGCAAAGATTCACACATATATTGAGCCCCTCAACCCAAGCACTGCCAATCACAATCCCACGCCCCCAGCCCCCCATCTAGCTCACCTCCGGGCCCCGAGCTCATCAGACTGTGCCCATCCTGGCAATCTCTATCTGAACGGGAGCAGAAAGGCGGCGGGGGGAAGCAGGCTGCGTTTTCCCTGGAATGCGATGAGACAGCCGACATTGGCAACCGCGCATCTCTGCTTTTTAATTGGCCGACAGATTAGCTCACTGACATCACTGATGGTCGGCAGCAGAGGATGGGAGCGGGGAGCGCAGTGCGAGGTGCTGATAAGGATGCTGTCAAGGGTGGCAAGGCCTTTGGTCCGGGTAACCTTTCCATTGCAGCCTTAACCCCCTCTTACTAATAGAGTCTATGGGGGAGGGGAGAGATTTTCTTTGTTCATACTTCAATGTTGGTGTTTGGATTTTAGCTGACGCACAATCAGTCGTGTGTTAGCAATAAACACCAATTAAACACGTGGGACCTATAAACGTCTTGTTACCACATAATAACATTCATTCATTCATTTATTCATCTACGGTTCACAGAACTCCTTAACTGCCTGGAGCACCACTAGGAATGCAATTCTGGACAGTTCTCTCACCTGCTGACGGCTACTAGCCTGTGATTGGGTTGTGGCAAAGTTGCATTAGTCCATTCTTTAATGTTTTTGGCCGAGGTTCTTTTTGTCTTCTTCTCCTTTGGCCCTCTTGGAGTGTGTCCAGGAGAATGAGCTTGACCAGTACTGGAATCATGTGGCGTGACCATACCAAAGTAGTTTTCGTCCGTGCACAGTAGACAATCGTTCTTCAAAGGGTCCAATGTGCCCTCTGGTGGGTTGCACACACTTTGTTTGTCACATGGACCATGTAGCTGATGCCATCAAGTTTCCCACAGCATCGCATCTCCATGACCTGGATTCTCTTTTATAGCTTTGCTGGGGGACTCCAAGCTCCGCAATCGTAGAGGAAGATGGAAGTAACCAATGCTTGCATGAGTTGGATCTTTAATTTCACTGCTATGTTTTTGTCCCACTAGATGGGATTAAGTCTGGCAGTTGTGGTTGTGGTTTGAGTTACACTGACCATGATTTCTGGTTCTGACACCTCTTTTGTTATACTATTAGTTAGGAGCCTCAGCAAAAATCATCAAGGCTGAATATATTTAAATTAGTTACAGGTCAAAACTTGTAGTTGTTGTTGGTGAGGTTTGTGGTGATACCTTGGGGGTAGTTGTTAATTAATTTTATTCTTTCTTTATTCCCCGCTGATTGTCCTTACGTGGGTTGTCGAACTGCTGGCGCCTATCCCAGCTGAGTTCAGCAGTGGGCAGGAGACACACTGGAGTGGTTTCCAGCTAGTTACACACATAACAGTTTTTACAAAATGGGAAGCGGGGCCAAAAAAAGGACAGTTTAACGAAGAGGGTGTGCTCACTTTTGATGCCAGCAGTTCATATAAAATCTGCATGTTAACTACAAGGAAGTGGCATTCAATATTCATTATTTAAAAAAATTGGTTCATAAGGATTTTCAATAGTGTTATTGTATATTTTAATGTTATCTGAAATGAAAGTTATTGCACTACTTTTCTTTGCATTATTGTTACAATGAGTTATTTTTTCATTGCACCGTAATATGACTTCTATTCTCTAAGCACTTTGTTTTGTAAATATGTTTGCATTAATATATTGACAGTCTTTTATCTTATTTTCCCATTCTTAGTTTTTCTTACCTTGGAGTGCCATGTCTCATGTAGCATACAATGTTTTACAACATTGTTGTCAATGTCAATAAACGAAATTCAAATATGTTGCGTTTGAAACAAAAATAAGTAAATAAGCTGATACGTTAATAGTTTAGTAGACACTCAATATAAGGAGAGAAGACTTCAATGGAGGCAGCACGACAGATCAGTGATTAGCGCGTGTGTCGCACAGCTCTAAGGTCATGGGTTCAAATCCAGCTACCAGCCTTCCTGTGCGGAGTTTGTATGTTCTCCCCGTGCTTCCGTGTGTTTCCTCCAGGCACTCCGGTTTGCTCCCACATGCCAAAAACATGCAAGCCATGTTAATTGGCCGGTCCAAATTGTCCCTAGGTGAGAATGAGAGAGTGAATTGTCTCTGCTGTGTGCCCTGTGACCGTCTGGCAGCCAGTTCAGGGTGTCCCCTGACCACTGCACGAAGATAGCTGGGGTAGGCCCCAGCACCTCCGTGACCCTATTGAGGATAAGCAGTGCAGATAATGCATGGATGGACTTCAATGGATTTTAAACTTGCAAGGTGAAAAGGGAAGAGACCAAAACTCAGATAATAAATCCCAACCTGTTCTGAAAGCCCTCCCCTGAGCCCTTTCGCTTTAATACATCTCACAGGGTACAATAGATATGCTTCAAAGCTGGAGTGCTCACACTTTTTTAGCATGCAAGCTACTTACAAAACAACCAACATGCACATGTGAAATATGTAAATATGTTTACATATTTCCATAACCACAATCCTATTTTTTACATAAAAGAGCTATATTTGTTCAGTTATTTCCACTGTAAATTCCACCTCTAGTCTTTACATAAATGCTTTTATGTTTTAGTATTTTAATCCCGGCTTGTCGTATTTAACTTAAGGTCACCTGAAGTCTACTACAAGGCTCTGACAATAAATTACTTTTCTTTACTTGAACCTTTAAAGAGGCAAATGGATATTTTGTGTCAGTTTGTATGTGTTTTGTTGTATCCTGTTTCAGCCCTTATGCTGAATAGTTTAGTTCATCATGTTATTGTTTGAGCATGAACGACATTAAAGTCAAAATTCTGATATTAAAGTCGAAATGCTGCTGTGTAGGTCAATGAAGTAACGTAATTGCTACCATGCTGGACATGACAATTGGCTGATATTGTAAGATTGTTTTTTTGGGGTTTTTTTCTTGCACTTGACTGTAAAATTTGAAATGAAATATACTGGTAAATCACGATCTATGTAATAACCAACCTGACCCTTAGGGGTGCGGATATTAAGAACAGCAACATAATTGGCCAATAATGATGTAAACCGTGCATAATAGTCAAAAGAACACACTCGGATACCATGCAATCTATTTTCAGGTGGCCAATACTAAAAACAGAATAAACTTATCAGTTACAATTTCCTCAGTACTAAAAAAAAAAAATTAGACTTATTCCCTTTGTCTTTTTTTTCTCCATGTATTTCTTTTATATTACAACCTGTAAACAATTAACGTCAATGTTTGATTTTAATAAGTATTTTATCTTAATAAATAAAAAATATCAAAATATGTGATAAACCTCAGATTGAAAAATGTAATATTTTGTGGTAAAACGTTGGTAATACAGACAATAATTTAAATTACCCAGATTAACGCAGTGTTAATATAAAATATAATTATCATTCTCTAAAATGTTTAACTGGATTGACAAGTGCACTACAAAACATTAAACTGAAAAAGATAAGGGAAAAATACAAATCAATAAAAAATATACAAGAATATTGTGGTGTTTCTTTAATTTCTGTAATACAATTAAAGAAACAAAAATGTCACACATTCAGGATTCATTACAAACTAACTTTAGCCTGATTTTATTGCAAGTTTCTTGATTATGGCTCAAAGAGTACTAGTGTACTTTTTTATTGTGTTCTAATATTTTGATAATGAATTTTTGAGTTTTAGCAGTCATCACATGCATTTCTGAGACGTGCTTGAATAAAACATTTTTTTCATCTTTCTTAGGGTTTGGTTTGGTTTTTGAACTCTACTTGAAGATGCCTTTTTCTTTCTTTCACCGTTTGCATGCCTAACTGACAAATGGAAATTTAAAAGAAACAAAACTTGCCGGGACGAGGATGACGTGCCTCTCTAGAGTTCCTTCTCAGCCCCAGTCCTCAAACCTAATGTGTTCTGCCATGAACAGCTCTGACTAAAGCAAGATAAAAGCAGATAGGCACGGTGGAAAATGAAGCATAAGGGCTCTTTGAACTCAGTCGGGCATTGTTAACACATAATTAGTAGAGAAAATATTTGGCTCCCAAATTTTCAAGGACACCTCAAACAATGCAATCCACCTTTAAAAAGGTATATTTGTATGATAGTTCATTGTTTATTATTTAAATCAACATTTTTCCCCATGAATTCAGTCTCTTCACCACTAGGAGGCGCTAAATAACACACACGCTGTCTCCTTATTGAAAACAAAATAATCAAAATAACCCTTATGTCATTTTACTCGAAAATGTATCATGTGTTTTCTTGTTTGATATATAATTTACCCAATTTTCTCCAGAGGCTTTTTCCAATGTCAAAAACTAAACAACAAACCACCAGTACAATATTTGCAAAGCCATAGTGGAGAGAATTCTGACATACATCGTCAAATATGGTATTGGAGTGGACCGGAAAAACCTACAGTGAGTAATCAACACAACCCAGAAGATCATCAGCTGCTCACTGGCGAGTCATTAACATTATAAAAGACTCTTTTCACCCCAGCCACCAACTCTTTGACCTGCTGCCCTCTGGTAGGCGCTACAGGTCCCTTGAAACAAGCACCAGCAGGCTCAGAGACAGTTTCTTCCCCATCACCACCCTAAAGAAGCGCGTAAACTGTAAAAATATGTATTGGGATTTTTTTTTTTATTGTTGCTGCTGAATGTTATTTGTCACTCCTAAGTGTTATTGTACTACTGATTATCGCACTACTGTTAAGATGCACTATTCTTTGCAGTATTATTCTAACTTTGGCCAACCTCTGAGAACTACTTAAATAAATATTTTTGCCTTGTTATCCTGAAAGTTTCTTATCTTTTTCTTTTCTTTAAAGTACATGTTTACCCGGGAGTGCCATGTCTTATCCCAATACACAATGCTCATATCAATGACAATAAATATGATTTAAATCATTATTTTTTCTTTAATGTACCATATTACAAAGTTTTAGGGAGTAAACGTTAATATAAGGAAGGAGTGTGTATATACATGCATGCATATGCTGTATGTCGTTTGTTTCTTCGTGTGGGTGTAAAAGGAGATCCCTACCACACCCCCACCTGCCTCCTCACACCCCCATTAGGTCAGATCTCCACCGCCTCCGCAGGCCAGAGAACAATCATCCTGGCGTCTGATACTTCCTGGCCGGCAATAATTAGCTCACCTAATTAAAACTTAATTGCCGGCCTCTCCGAACGTCATCTTAAATGAGCGGTGGGAACCGTGGCGGCGTGCTAGGGGGGTGAGACGGGGGCGTGCGCCTGCTGGGATGTTTGTGTGCACCGCAAATTGGTTTATCCCTATCAGATTCCTCAGCGGCTGGCCCGGATCAACGCTCAGGCCAGGCAGAACCAGAACCGGGCTGGCGTGGTGAAGGGGGAGTGTTGGAGCTTAATGTGATGTAGGGGCCAGACAAGCCTAATGAGATATACTTTTAAAGAAGTCCAGCAGGCGGGAGAAAGTGATGGAAAGTTGGAAATACGAGGCTTGGGAAAGACGAGGGGGGAGGACAGAGATAAGGAAGTTAGGATCCTCTGCAAAAATCATCAAGGCTGAATGAAAAGAGGAAATGCGGCGTTAATCGTTATGGCTTCTCATAATTGTTACGATTCAATTTCATAATTGACTAATGGCCAGCTGCGGCTCGCATTACGCATAGAAACATCAATCATCGGTGGAAGATCGTCGCCTCAGATTAAAATTAAAAAAGAAAAAAAAAAATCATCAAGTCTACTTCCCGTCTACATGCCTAAAACTTCCTCCCGGATGCTGCCTTCGAACAACCCTTCCTTTAAAGTAGTGGGTTTTACATACATAGATAGGTTGAAATAAATATATATACACTGCAGGTTCCGTTCCTACCATGGCAATGTATATGTGAGAAATTTCTGAATAAAACATATTTTAAAAAAATAATGTAATTACTTTAGTCATACTAGAACATATACTTTGTAACGATGATATAGCAAAGATAAGAGTTTTTTTTTTTTATTTTCAGTGTACAATGAAGACGATTTTTGTGGCAGTAGAAGAAAGTAACGCCTCTCTTCAGGATAGAAAAAGACTGATTTTAGCATGTAAGAAGACAAGAGTTTTTAACAAATCAAAATAAAGAGGCTTGTTTACTGTGGAGGAAAAGAAGATGCACAGTTTTAGCTATGAACATGCTTGTTTTCAGCTAAGAAGCTTGAATTTTACATACAAGACTACACTTTTCATTCAGATGAAAAAAAGGACGCATCATTTTAGCATAAAAGAACAAAACTTTTTCCAGCCTAGAACGGGGCTGGGCAAACCTTTTCAATCACAGTTGCATTGGGTTGAACATTTTGGCGTGGGGGCCAGACCAGGAAGAAAAAATGATTGATTAGATTTTTTTTTTTATCTGGTCTAGTCTAAAATCGTATACCTTGACGATAAATGAGGAAAAAAAGATAATGTAAGCCTGTCTAATTTCTTCTTTATGTGCATTTATGAATACATACACATGCAGACATTTACAATTACATTTTTCATTTTATATTTGTTTATAAATAAATAATTTCAGACAAGTCATATCTTAACTAGACAGGGGCCAGTGCACGGCACCTGAGTGGATAGCATGTCCGCGACACAGTTCTGAGGTCATAGATTCAAATCCAGATACCGGCCTCCCTGTGGGGAGTTTGCATGTTCACACCTTGCCTATGTGGGTTTCTTCAGGAAACTGCGGTTTCCTCCCACATTCCAAAAACGTGAATTTCAGGTTAATTGGCCGGTCCAAATTGTTCCTAGGTATGAATGAGCGAGTACGTTGTCTCTATGCGCCCTAAGACTAACTGGCAACCAGTTCAGGGGATCCCCTGCCCACTGCACAAAGATAGTTGGGATGGGCTCCAGCACCCCCGCAACCCTACTGAGGATAAGTGGTGAAGATAATGAATGGATGACAAATGTTTTTGAAACACTCACAATGTTCACTCAGAAAGTCAAGTCTATTTAAAGAACAACATTGAATAATATGCATTAAGACTCGAATTACAATTTTTTTGGATAAAATATCTTGATGAATAAAATAATACACAATAAACAAACATTTAAAAAAACACACAAAAAACGTTGGGGACAAGAGTGGCACCACAATAATCTTCCTTTTAATTACTAGCAAATTTACATTGTCTTCATATTTTTATCTTTTTTATTGGGATTAAAACAGTTGACGGGCCTAAAATAATCATACTTTACCTGCTTTTAGAGTAGAAGACCATGCTTGCTGCTAGCGTAAAGGAAAACTGCTTGTATTTTTAGCAGAATAAGAAGCTGGTTGCCTGTAGAGAATATGAATACGCTTCTTTGCAGCGGCGGAAGTATTTACTGTTGTCGGGAGAGAAAAAGATGCTAGATACTCACATAGAAGATAATGTTGCTTGTAATCAGCAATGGAGAAAACATGGCTAGTTCACGGCATGCTTGAAGCACAGTGGAGCACGACACAAAACACAGAGATTGTTTTTCTTTTCATTAAAAAGGAATCAAGGACTCCTTATAAAGACTGTACACGTATACAGACATCCTTAATACATATTTAGACCCAGAGAGGGGGGGGGAGATTAAAAGTTAATGCATTAACAAGTCATTACCTAAATCAGTTAACCAAAAATTATTTCTTGCCAATAAAGGGTGAATAAAGTCTCTTGAAAAAAGTGGCCCGAATACTACGGGTAGGAAAATCGATCCAAATATTGGTATCATCGATACTGAGCTAGTACTTGGTTAGATTGATAATAATGTCTTGGGATCGATACTGTCTTCCCATTTTAACAAGCACCACAATAATGTTGTTAGTGGATTCATACACTATAAATTTCAAGTTGGATGCAATTGTGTATGCACTTTATTTGCACTTCTGTTTTTATACTCAAAATATTGTGCAATGGAGAGTATTTTAGTTGTGTTCACATTGTCAGTATTTGTACTTTTGCTACGTTGCTGAGTTTTTTAATTGAATCTTGACCTTTGTAATTAATCAGTTGTTTGGTAGTAGTACCTTTAATATTGTTAAAGTTGTTTTACCTTGTATTTACACTATTTGCACTTTCTGACTTTAGTTAAAATTATTGTGCTTTGGAAGGTATTATATTGTGCATGTTGACCTTGCCATAGTTGTATCTTAGTTGCAATGTTGCTTTCTTGGGTTGACTCTGGACTTTTGTTCTGAAACTGGCATTTAAGGATGGGGGAGATGGGAGGGAATGTCCGTGTCTGTGTGTGTATGTATTCCCCAGTGGCTGAACAGCGTTGGGTGTAGTAGGAGGAGATGAGTCTGGGCTCACTCACCACGAGTCTGGAAGACCGGGGTAAAAGACAAGGCAGAAGGGTCAAACAAGTCCAGGTTCAGAGTCAGAAGCACCAACAAACAGGTTCCGGGTGTAGGCACTGCAGACGATCTGACAAAAGTAGGCTGGAGGACAGTACTTGATCGGTAGGTGGTAAATGAGAACAGACAGGTGGAACAGATTAGGGTGAAGTGACAGAGCAGGGAAATGATCGGTGCTGGTTATCGTTAGAGAAAGAGCTCATGACAGAAATGATTGTTGTAAAAGAAGAATTTCCTTTTTTCATACTGTTTAATGATTACTGATATGAGGCACCTGAGCCTGCTCCTTTTGGCGCCAACTGCCTCGGACGCTGATTGGCTACCTGTCACTTTTCATACCCCCATCTACCTGTCACCGGTTGTCAGTCCGTCTGAGAACCTCTGCTCACGCTAGGCAAGCTTTTCGACCCTGACTCTTTCCAGTTCTGGTTCCCGTCTGTTTCCCTGCTCCGACCCTTTTTCTGATATCGACCACGATTTTGGATCCCCCGTCCCGGCTACTGACCTGTTTTGTCCACACTCGACACTGCCATCGCTCGCCACGGGAATACCACTTCCACGTCTGAGCAACCTGCTCCCTGCTACCAGTGATCTACGAATCGTGTGTACTATCCTTTCCCTTATTCCCAATGAAAATTAAGCGAAAAGCACACAAGTGGGTCCTGTCTCCGTTCTGGTCCTGACACACTGTTTTCGATCTAGTTATTCAATAAAGAAAAACCTGCCTTCAATCTTTGTGCTTTGTTTATCATAATTTGGATTAAAAAAACTCAGAAGAGGGGGGGGGTTCAATATTTTAATGATCATGACATGACGAAACAGAAAGTATCGAAGTCAAATCTCATCATATCGCGATTTTATATATCGGTGTCGTCTCGGTGTCGTAATGGTGGTACCAACAACATTGGTGAGGTACACGTTTTACTTTAAATTTAAATAAAAAACTAAAAACCCAGCAATAAAAAAATACATAAATCACCTAAAACGCAGTCAGGAAGTTTTAAAAATATAAATCATTTTGGGGGATGTAATAAAACACACCTTGTCTCATCACCAGATAAGTTTAGATCAAAGGCGCAACTTGAATAATCTCAATAATCCAATTATTCCTTCTTAAAACGAACACAGGTACACACATGCGTGAAGCAGATAAGGAGGCCGGTAAAACACCTTCCCGCCGATGATGCCGGATTATTCGTGACACAAACCTTGTCGCCATTTTGTTTTATTCAGGTATCGCTTCAAAATGGAGATAGTGGCGGCGGCAGCAGGGTTAAAGTTTTCTGGGTGATTAGGATGAGATGACAGGTGACATCCATAAAGGGATTAGGGCGCCCTAATCCGGCCTTTGTCGCGGCAGCGATAAACAGCGCAGCGCACGCCGCTGCAAAGTGAACACAAATAACTTCTCAATGCTGCTTTTGTGCACCTGCTTGGTGCACACTTCCACGCCATAAGCAAGTTTCTCCTCCTCAAGTGGCGCTCGGTGAATAAGAGGAAAGGAAACGCTGCCGCCTTTGGCGTGCAGCTGCAGTTTTGTGGTGTCATGAGATGTGCAGACACCTCTACACGCCACAGAGACCAGCAACTGACAGTATGGTTGTCAATCCACTGGGTTTATTCTGTTAGTAAAGTCAAGTTACATTTATTTGAATAGCCACTTATAACAAGCCACAATTTAGACATCCCCTGATCTAGAACCGGCATGCGGGCAAGGAAAAACTCAAAAGCCCTAACATGAGGAAATTAAGAAACCTTGAAAAGGGGCCACATAAGAGGTAACTCCCCTTTCAAGATGACCAGGCTGCGATAGATGTTGCATGGGCAACAATACACAAAACAAAGTCAACATCAACAATAAACGTGAGTAATAATTAAAATTGTTCAAGGCATCAACGATGCAGCTTCCCATCTCAAAGAGCTGGCCAATGCAGATCATGACATGTCTGAGGTCCAGGGGTTGCTCCCCTGACTCATCCTCGTCCTTTTCCGTCACTCAGGCACCAGCCAGACTGCAGGAAAGGACAGGAAAATAAAAGAATGAAGTTGGCATCAATCAAAAAATATAGAATATAAGTGTCCTTTAAGTCTCGATTTAAACAATTCCCCTAAGCTCAGATGGCAAAGCATTCCACAGCGCCGGGGACTGAATTGAGAACTCTCTCTCGAGCCTGCCGATTTCTTCTTGAGTCTAGGAGACACAAGTAGAACAGCATTTTCCGAGCTGATGCTCCAAGCAGGAACATAGGACACGACTAAATCAGAAAGATAAGAGGGGGCAAATCCATGCAAACTTTCATATGTTAGTAACAGATCCTTAAAGTATCATCTTAACTTGTCGGGGAGCTAGAGCAAGTCATTTAAAATGGTGGTCATTTGTTCAAACTTTCTTGTCTTCATGAATAGTCTCACTGCCGCATTTTGAACCATTGTCAAACTTTTGCTGCTTGCCATCGGGAGACCAGAGAGCAATACATCGAAGTAATCCAAACAAGAAGTAACAATGCATATAGTTATAATCTTAGCATCTGATTTCGACAGCATCGGGCGATTATTTGCAATATTCCAAAGGTGGAAAAAACCTATTCTAGTATTATATTTCATGTGTAACTGATATGACAGATTAGGATCAAATATTGTATAAATTATACTGAGTGTCTATGTATTTTCACACACACACGCACGCACACACACACACACACACACACTTTAAAGTACAGTAAATTCCGGACTACGAGTTGTTTGCTACATTTTAAACACTGAAGCATTAACTAGGTTGCAGCTTATTGGTTTTGATTTTCCGTGGCTGGAACATTTTTCAGCCCAGCAACAGTGGACCAATAAAATGAATAAGTACTTCTCAGAGGTCTGATAGAATTGTATGATTAATCTTAACTTCCGTTTTTGTAAATCAGTCAGGTGTGCGGGGCCATTTTTTTTGCAGGAATCAATCAATTAAATGATCAAACATGTTTGAGCATTTTGTCGGTCGGTGGCCAAATTCCTTAATTGTGTGACGGGCAAAGGAAAACGGTGAGCTGCCGTCTTTCCAATCCGTGCAGTCTATATACAAAACACAGCAATGACGAACATTTATGATGCCTTTCTAGAGGAGTATAAGTCAATGTTTTTGCCATAAATACATAACAGGAGCAACTTGGGGGTATTATAGTACTTTATTTTAATTTGACTGAATGTTTACAATATTTTACCTTTTTAACGCAGAAATCAAGTCTTCAATTCATACATCTGATATAAACAGCAGTGGCAGTATCTATCAAAAAATGCTACAGTAATTGTCAGATCGCTGGAGTTTATTTTAATCTTTGAGGAAAGATGACATGCGAGTGCATTTTAGTCTGGTACCAGAACAACCACCAATGACAATAACACAAAAGAAACATCTGTGATGCTATCTGGCACTATTTTCTACAATAGGATTTCCCTGGCGCTGTCGTCGAGGAATGTAGGGTTCAGATTTTACACGAAGCATCCCTCGTTCGCGTTTTCTTTTCACGCAACAGTAAATCGGTGCTGAAAAAGACGGAGCTGAAAACTGTGTCAGGTGTGCAGAGAATTGGTGCCATTGGTGTTTTGCAGCCAAGGGCGTTGACGCCAAAATCCTCACGTGACTGTCACACGGTGTGCGCCGGCATTAACATGTAAGAAATTGATGTGAATTAGTTGATTTTTATGGCTGTCAAAACCTGTGGCTTTAAAACCGATGTGGCTTGTTAGAAAGACAAACTTAAGTTTTTTAGTTAAATTCAAGCATGCGGTTTTTAACATTTTGTAGTGCAGAATTTAATTGTCTGTCTATGGAACGCCACAACAGCTGCAAACAGCTATAAATAGTTTTGATCCAAAACTTCCACTCCCATTCAACTTGGGTGTAAAAACTGAGGACATGATTTGAGGGAGAAAAGAATAAAAAATTGTGAGTATGTTGTAAATATTGAATAAAATGCTTTCAAAACTCCCGTTTTTCTCCTGTAATCTATTGAATGAATGATTTTGGGAAACAATTGACTAATTTCTCCTCTAAAAGGGGGTTATAAATGTTTTCAGACGTCAACACTGTGTTTTGTGTTTAGAGCGCTTACCTTGCTGAAATTGGCAGCTCACCGTTATCCTCGGTGCCATCACGGAAAAAAAAAGAGAATAAGCCACATTGTATTTAAAGCTACAGTGTTTGAAATGTAGCAGAAAAGTAGCAGTTGGTAGTCAGGAATTTACGGTAAATTAAAAAAAAAAACTTTTGCACCATTTAATTATTTTGTATGTGGCTCAGTGAAACACGTTTGCACACTTTTCTCTGGTTAAGCTGTGCATTTTGATGTTAAAAAAACCTTAAAACACGTGTTTAGCTAAGTGAAAATGAGGGTTACAAAAAACTTTTAAATGGGTTGAGTGAAATAGCTAAACGTTACGGTGAAAGTGAGTGAATCACTGTGTGGTTCATTTGCGCTGATGACAGTGGAGGTGTGTTTCCCCCCGTGGCTTTTCCTATTCTTCCCTCTCACATCTTGCGATGGTCCATTTCACACTCCAGCTTTCATCAGGCTCCATTACCTGCTCATCGACGCCTCCTCTCGCTTTCTTCTCGGGTCCTCGTGAAAATTGGTCGCTGCTCCAACAGGGGTGAGATCTGACAGCGGAAGGGAAAAGATAGGTGGGAGGGCGGCTAGGCTAATAAAGACTTCATTTTCTCATTATTGGGATGTTAGCGACGCATCTCTGGAGGGAAATCTTCTTTTCTTTCAGTACAAAACTCAGTTTATTTGGGAGTTTTTTTGCGGATGACAATTTGACCCAAAATATGATGCAGTATTTCCTAACTAACCTATAACGTATTTTACTTCCCACGGTAACGCTAATTCGCGGATTCGCATCGAGCTTTCTGTTCTGCATTCTGATTGGCTAAACAGTCTTCCTGCTTATTATAGTTAGACGGCTCAGTTGGTATTTGTAATAAAAGATTCATAAAAAAACGTTTGGTCAGTACTTTGAGCCTGTAAGGTGTTGGTTCTTTGGTTTCCTGCATAATAGATAATTTAAAGATGTAGTCAGGAATTTGAAAGTTTGTTACTCTCTGTCTCCATATTCTGTCTTAAACGCATGATCGCAGCCTCATTCAGTTCATTCTTCAAGTACGTGCATTTTTAAAACCAATACAATGTTATTATTTTGTCTTTTAAGGGTTTACTTTTGGGCTGTACTTACAATAAGCCTTTTCTTACTTTTACCTTTTTTATGCTACACTAACAAAAAATTATGATGAGGAGCATGAAGTCACTCTCCAACCAACACTTTTCTTCTATCTAACATGTTGAGTGTCCCAGAACAGTGGTGTAAATGTTAGATAAAAGGTGTGGTCAGGAAATGTTATAAAGGCTCTTTGAAATCAGTTGGATATTGTTAACACATACCTAATAGAGAAAATATTCTACTTCCAACCTTTTAAGGTCACCTCACGTTTGTACAATAATTGTAACAAATACCAATGTTCTTGGATTCCGCCCGTCACGGGTTCTTTTTGCAATGTAAACCGCATGAGAAACAAGGGATAACGGTATTTATTTCTACCATCACCAGCATTTTTTTAATGTTTTCTTCCAAACCTTTCAATCCTCTTTCTAAGTTGGATGTTGCCATTAGAACATCATATCAAAC
Source organism: Urocampus carinirostris (assembly GCF_059441175.1). NCBI lineage: Eukaryota > Metazoa > Chordata > Actinopteri > Syngnathiformes > Syngnathidae > Urocampus > Urocampus carinirostris. The sequence continues at coordinate 22,540,043 of NC_142359.1, forward strand.
TCAAGTAAACTCGAGTTTTATAACATTAGGAAACAAACATTTTCAGGTAAAGTTCCTGTTTTTCTTATTTTACTATGTTTTATTCAAAATTAGGAACTCCACAAAGCAAAAACTGTCAATAAATTTAGAAAAAATAATGTAGTTAAACAAGAAAAAGAAATCCTAAAAATTTGTAAAATTGTGTCCTAACAAGGGCAGCACAGCGGCGCAGTGGTTAGCGCGTGTGCGGCACAGTTCTGAGGTCATGAGATCGAAACTCATGTGTGGAATTTGCATGTTCTCCCCGTGCTTGCGTGGGTTTCCTCTGGGCATTTTGGTTACCCCCCACATTCCAAAAACATGAATGTCAGGTTCATTGGCCGTCCAAATTGTCCCTAGGTGTGAATGGGCAAGGGAGTTGTGCCCTGCGACTGGCTGGCAACAAGTTTAGGGTGTCCCCTCCCCACTGCCCGAAGACAGCGCATTCCTGCGACCCTACTGAGGATAAGCGGTGAAGATAATGGATGGATAAATGGGTGTCCTAACAAGAAAAAACTATAGTGCACTAACATGCAGCGCTTTAAAGTTAATAAACAAATAATTATTTGGAATAGAAAAAAAAATAAAACCAGTCTTACCGCTGAATGTAAAGAAATGTTGACTGCCTATAAAAAACAACAGCAGATGTGCAGAATCAAAATGGACGACATTTCAATAAAACATTCCCAAAATGTTTTGGGATTAGTCACCCTTTTGCCTACTAAAAATACAAACAATAAGTGTACTCATATAATTAAAAGTCTATGATGGGAAGTAAAGCCTACTTAGCGATAATTCTGTTCAATAACGATAGATGGACTCACAATAAGTGATTAGTTCACTTGCAACTTGATCAGTAATCAAGAGTGTTGGGTGCCTTACTGAAAAACAGTAATTCGTTAAAGTTAGCAGTTACTTCATTCAAAAAGTAATTAAGTTCAAATCTCTCAAAGATCTCCTTCTCTATCACTGGGTACTGTCCAATATGTGTCTTTTTAGTCCTCCAAGCATTGTGTATTGCTAAAATAATTCCATCCATTATCCATTATCTGCACCGCTTATCCTCAGTAGGGTCGCGGGGGTGTTGAAGCTCATACCAGGAATCTTTGGGCAGTGGGCAGGGGACACCCTGAACTGGTTGCCAACCAGTCGCAGAGCACACACGACAGACACGATCTAGACCGGCCAATTAACCTGACATGCATGTTGTGGGAATGTGAGAGGAAAACCGGAGGGCCAGGAGGAAACCCACGCAAACATGCAAACTGCACGGAATGACTGGTAGCTGGATTTGATCGTATGACCTCAGAACTGCCCCGTGGATGCGCTAACCACTCAGCCGCTGTGACGCCCTAAGCAAAAATAATTGTACGAATAGTAAAACCGAAATTAAGCACACTTTTCACAATGTATTCTGTGCTCATTTTTGCCTTATTGATTTTCCGGTGTAAGCCAAGCCCATCTCCCCACGCGCTACTTACCATTTGCTACTGGTGAAACACAACCAAATATGTGTGTACAAGCTGACTTCTTGATTTCAGTATTTTATTTTATTATTATAAACCGGCTAAGGCGTGAGTATATGCGGTAGGAAAATATCTCAATGAGAAGAAAATCAGCGTCCTTGTGCTCTATGCGAGAGATGGTACCAACAGAACTGGATTGTAATTTGTTGGTAAAGATATTCATGCCCACCCATCAATAACTGTTCCTGGTGGATCGAGGGTTGTATGTGAGTATGGAGTCATTTTCATTTCCACTGGCATTGTCTCACTAGATTTGTTTGTTTCCTGTTTCTGATATGGACATTTTGTTAGCTGTTGTGCGCCCACTTGTTTTTGTTTGTGACTTTGTTATTTGCATTTCATTCTCAGTCTTTGTTTTAGGCTGGGCTAGTGTCAGGTTTGATTTTGTTTGGACATTTCGTTCTTTTATTACCCCTTGTTTGTTTCTTACTTTGTTCCTAGTTTTGCTCTTAAATAACTTCCTTAGTTTGAGCAACCCTGCTTCAGTTCCTGCTTCCGTTCACTTGCATCCACCAGCAAAACTTAACAGCGTTAGTCCCAGCACTGGTTGGTATAAGTCAACTTGTTGTGTAGTGTTTGAACACCTGCTAACAAATATAAACAATAAGTCCCCTTATAGTATTAATCAAGGCGGGATAGTAAAGCTGACTAATCAATCAATCAACCCGACTTACAAACACACAATGAATGAATGCTTAGTTGATTTACTGCTTGATCAGCCATCAAGCCGACGTCTAGTCTAGACTCCTGGATTTCTCTTTTGGAAGTGGCTGCATTGATGCGAAATTGACAATTTCGAGGACGTGTGTTGCAACGCGAACAGCGTGGTTGCCACCTTCTCTAATAAGCCGCTAATCCGGTTTATGGTGGGCCGGCGAGGCACGAGACGAAACAAACTCGTAACAGACGCCGCTCCATGTGCGGCGTCTAGATACGCGGCGGCAATCTCCACTTGGCCGTTTCCTTGAATCAGTTACAGTCCCAATCCCACATCAAGGTCTGTTTGTGCGCGAAGAGTCCGGCTAAGCCCAGCGCATTCCCGGATTTCCAAATAAATTTGGTGCCGCCTGAACTTTTTCCTCACACAATAAAGAAGAGAGAAGCACTTCGTTTTGAATATGTGAGAATGGACGCAAAGACGGAATAATCACAGATGATCCGGGCTTTGGTGCTAAATGTATATTTGTCATGTTACTTGACGATGATATTTCTCTGCATAACGTGTAAACGCCACTGTAAACCACCATTTCTCATTGGCAGAGGGAGTTTTTTTACCTTTTTGAATTTGTAACAACCAGGAAAATAGGGTTGATGGACATTTAGTAGAGGGTTTTTGTGGGGCATGGATAAAGCACAACAAACATGCAGTAAAACTTATGTCTGAAACTATTAAGTTACCCATTGGGGAGGCTTAATTGATTAGGAAGTTAGCAAAAATGACCAGTTTTGCGAATAACGATGTTGTAAATAATGGGGTTTTCTAATTATTTTTCCTCCATAACAACGCCGTTACTGACGATCAAAATGGTGCGTTACTTTGTCTAGTACGGCTCAGCGTGTTGTCTTGTCATGTTAAGGCTATGTCAGAGTGGGGAGTCTTCTTGTGTGTGAGAAAGTTAAGCAGAACATCCTCGGTCAGACTTTTGGGATAATTATTCACCAACAACACGCAAAAGTGAACAAGTCTCTATTCAATTCACAATACTTTCAACTCATTTGGGGAAAATAGAGTATGAATTTTCTCTCTGTGGTTCCTGTGTCTTTATTTGTTAATTGTTCCAAAACTGCTGCTCTCTCCTCACTGAGAAAAGTCTTGCCAGCTATCATAGACAGAGAGTGAGAGAGAGAGTGGGAAGATAGTAACTTTATATTGTTTTTTGTTGAGAACAAAATGTTTGAAGTCCAGCTGCCTATTTCAACTTGACCAGTTTTATGAGAAAACAAAATACAGGAAAAACAAAGCTGAAAAGTTGGATTTTACATTCTTTTACGGATCCGGCCCGCCTGAGAACCGAAAGTCTGGATCCGGCCCCAGAGCCAAACTGAGTCGGACATCCCTGCCTTACATTCTTGATATGGGTAGGTGGGTGGTTGATGAGTGAGGACGGTCCAGGAAGCTAACTTTTGAGGACATGTCATCGGTTCAATTTCGCTAATTTCCCTCTCAGACTCTCCTGCTGCTGGGAACACAGGAATGTGGTTGGTAAATCAGTGTGCTGGACGCTTCCTGGCTCCAAGAAACACAACATCGGATGTGGGTAGGGGGCAAAGGGATGCTTGAAGTGCGTCTAGTTTAGAATCACGCTGAGTCACAATGGAAGGCTACTTGATAGGCTACTAGATTTCTGTTCAAACGCACATCAGCACTTTTATAGAACGACAAACAAACAAGGTGGCAGAATAGAATAGAATAGAATAGAATAGAATAGAATAGAATAGAATAGAATAGAATAGAATAGAAGAGAATAGAATAGAATAAGCATCGTTGTCATTGATAACAATCATAGTGAACATAGTTTGTGACACGTTAAACAGGCTAAACACAAAAAAGACAAATAAAGAATGAAAAGAGAAAAATTTGATAAAATCGTGTCAGGATAAAAAAAATTATGTAGAATAGCAAAATCCGGACTGTCTTGTTTAAACAATTCAGATTAATACACAGTGATCCTCACTATAATCTGGTTCACCTCTCACAGTTTTGCTGCTTTACAGAAAAAAATTACAAAAACAATTTTTTTTTATTAACCAATGTTGTTTGAAAAAAGTAGTAATTGAACAAAAAAGAAAATTAAAAGTAGAAAATGAAATAACGTTTAGGAGGAAAAAATACCAATGGTTTCTACAGAACAAGAGATTACTGTTAATATACCAGATTGCTGCTCAAACAAGTTGACATCAATGCTACCAAGTATATGTAAACCCAAGACATTAAGACGCTTAGATATTATTAATGTCTTTCTAGTTCTCTGTATGGTGTCTCCCTCGCTTTCTGTCTCTTGCTCGACCTTAACATATTTGGTCACTCATTTACGGGTTATATTTGACTCCACACAGCTGTTGCCACTTATTTTAATTTCCCCACGTTTTTTCCTCCTATCACAAGTTACCCTCTTCCCTTTATTAGTAGTCTCCTCCATGGTTTCTTGCTAGTCTGTTGCCTGTTTTGTCACAGTGCTCTTGTCTACCCAAAGTACTGAACCAGTGCCTGACCTTCCAGATTATGAATACCACCTGATGGACTTTTGGACTGTCGACCTTGCTGGTTGTACTCATTGGATCTCTGAATCTCACACCTGTCTACTTGGTAACATTTGTTTACCACAATTGTTCTCGATACTGTTGCCTTGCTGCCTGCCTGTCCTTGTGACAAACACCGCTCCAATAAAGGACAATCGTTTGATTGTTTATAATGTCTGCTTCTGCAATGTGCCTCCACACCATCTCAAAGGGCTTCCAGAAAGTTATCCATTGTATAATCATTCATCAAATATCAAATTTGGTTTGATGGTGGAAAGAAGTGCATAGTTGATATTTTGAACAATGGACACTGTCTGAAGTCATATTACCGTCATAACTTCATCTATAAATTGATACCAAATTTGCCGCCTAAACCCGTTGCAGGAAAAAAAATTCAAGCACATATGCTCACTGAACCACAATTACACTTAACAGATATTTCCACAAGTTTAATAAGTGAAAAGGAGAAGGCTGTTAAATACAGCACAGAGACCTATCTAAGCTGACATAACCCTATTATACACCCCCTTCACACACACACACACACACACACGCACACACACACACACACACACACACACAGTGATTTCCCGAAATGGCCTCCGTCTTGGCGGCTTAACCCAGTGGACTGGTGCGGCTGCAACCAACCAGGGCAGGAGGGCCTGAAGAAGCGACAGGGGTGGTAGGAGGTGCGGGTAGGCGCAGGGCCCAGAGGAGTCCCCGTACACATGGATTGTATTTGAGAGCCTGAGGCATGAAATGGAATAGCTTTAATCTGTTATCACCTGCAAAGACGGGGGTGCATTGGGGTAAGGGGAGGGGGTATGGTCCTGATGGACACCAAGGCTAAGGCGGTGCCGGAGATGTGATGGGCCTGGTGGGGGTTGGAGTTGGGGTGTTTGAGAGGAACGGCTGCTCAGTTCCCGCTAGTAAATGAAATATCAACCACCGAGGACTGATAGTGATATTTTTCATTTAATTTTTCTCCGATTCTGTTTCTGCATCACTGAATCCATCACACTTTCTCCCTCTCATAAACACACACACACACAACCAAGCAGATCCAACATTTTTAGGTTTTGTAGCACCTATACTGTTGGCCAGATGGATGAAAAACCACTGGACGAGAACTAGGTTTGATGAGTAGTAAAATGAATAGAGAAAACACCAGAGTCAAAATGTACAAAAGCCAACCATTTAATAAACAATGAAAAAGACAAGAGACCATATTTAACACAAATTATCGCAAAAGAACACTCTCATTTGGTTTAGAGAAGATGAGAAATCCTCAATTTGGTTAATCCTGGTTTAACCCTGCTTTATTTATATTTTAGTTGAATGACTGGTTATATGCTCTGATTCTATTTAAGTTGTTAAACCTACTTTTAGTCACAAAATGTATTTGTGTGAGCATTGATATATTTTAGAGCCAACCTAAATCTGTTATTGTGTTAGAATTTAAAGTCCTACAATAATAAACTTCCATTCCATCCATTTCATTCATTTTATTTATTCATTAATTTCAGGCAGTTATATTCTTTGTGTACACATGTAAATATAACCTAAACCATACCAGAATGCCTGAAGGGGAATGGGACAAAGAAACTTCAAATTTCAATTACAATTCAATTGAGATGACAAGTAGGTTAATCAAAGAAAACATAATATTTAATATTTTCTAATTGAGGGAATCCCAAATCCATGGGTATATGGTTTCTCAAAGTTCACAAGTCCACAGTTAAGATCAAAGGAATAATCAAATTCCTACCATGACCTTGATGTGAGGCTTTAAAATGAATCGTATCCTTGTTGGATGAACGGTCTGAGTAGCTCACCACTCTGGTCACTGACATTTCCAATTGTCCAAAGAATTGAACTTTTCCAGGAGTGAATAAAATGGCCAAAACTCTAGTTCGGGTTTTTCAGGTGGAGTCAAATGAAAAAAAAAACTAAAATTTGTTTTTCTTTTGAAAATTTCAGGTCCTGTCTTGCACTTTTTCCAAGCCAGGATGACAATATGGAGCTATGTGAAGCCAGTTAAGTACAGGTTCATATGTGCCTTAAATAGACTCCAGAATAAATTTCAGAATCTCGGATTGGAAAATGGAAAAGAGTCATGAATCCTTTTTCATGGCCACCGAACAACAGCTCCTTTTTAAGAAAATAAAATAAATTATAATAAAAAAAAGGTTACAGTCGATGTTCCCTATAAGCTCCCACGGGTCTGAATAATCACGTAAAGTCTGTGAGTGTCACTTGGAATAATGATCAGCAACAGCGATAGTGTGTGTGGCAACCAAATAATTATCAAACATGTCCAAAACCTGAAATCCAGTTACCCTATCGTGGCTTTCCAGCAACACTAGGTAGTTTTTCTAATACTAATGAATTGTCTAATGTAATGTCGGAAAGATTGCACGGCCTAGTCTTCAGTTGTTTTTAAAACAACTATTACATGAGATTTCTGTTTTTACAAAAGTGCGAACATTTTGTGGATTTATCTAGTTTGTTGTACAAGACAAAACTTAATTAAATCATGGTTTTTAATGTCAAAGCATAATGTTGGTAAAAAGATTGACTGTTGCATTCAAACAATTTGCTAATAATTCAAATGTGACACAAGAGCGATCAAAGAGACCCCAAAAAAACGTGCCCACTTTCCTTCACTATTTTTCTTTATTTTTTGTCTAGTTTTATTTTTCATGTTGGTCTAGTTTTCTTTCTTTTTGAATATATTCTCCCCTTTTCAAGTCGTTTTGTGCAGACATTTACATAATAATTGGTAATATATGGATGAAAGGGGCAGCACGGTGGGGCAGTGGTTAGCGCGTGTGCGGCATAGTTCTGAGGTCCTGTGTGGAGTTTGCATGTTCTCCCCAATCTTGCGTGGGTTTCCTCCGGGCTCTCCGGTTTCCTCCCACATTCCAAACACATGCATGTCAGGTTAATTGGCCGGTCCAAATTGTCCCTAGGTATGAATGAGGGAGTACATTGTCTCTGTGTGCCCTGCGACTAGCTGGCAACCAGTTCAGGGGATCCCCTGCCCACTGCCCGAAGACAGCTGGGATGAGCTTCAGCACCCCCGCGACCCTACTGAGGATAAGCGGTGCAGATAATTGATGGATGGATGAATGAATGCACCAAAAACAATCTGAAGTGCTGTTTGGGTGCCAAAAGAGCAAATTATTTTTAGTGAGCCCAGCCAAAAGAGCCACTTCTCTAAAAAAGACTGAAACTTGCACAGCAGCATCGACGTAGTCACATAGAAAGTTCATGTAGGTAAGAAAGGTCACATTGGTAGGAAAAGTCACACAGATACGTAGCCTAACCATGTTAAAACATAAACGTCAGTGATTTTGTTTTTGATTTCCAGGTCTCCGAAAATAGGTGTGGTGGTTGGGAGCCTAACGCATATTTGAAAAACCACTCACCCACACACATACGCAGTGCCCATGCAGCGCCAACAGATGTGCCACAAATACAAATATTCAATTTCACACGGATTCCAGCGCGTGGCCTTTGTAGGTCGCTGAGACTCAAAAATAGTTCTTTTGAGCTCATGTACTTGAGTACTCAACACCTCTTGCCAACTTCATTATCGCAAAGGCTACAGACACCATCTGCCGAGCATCTGTCATCTTTCACAATTTGAGATTCGATTACATTGAGTGATGGTCTCAGTCCCATTTTTATATCATTTTAGAAGTCTCGTAACTGCTGAAATCCTTACAGCTTGGACACACTGTTATTATGGTAAGGCTAACAAAGTTAATATGAAGCTAGTCGAGCACCAAGGTCCAGCATTTAAATGCGATAGAACGGAAATATCTTGATCAATCTCAGCGCCCTTACTACGCAATTAAAAATGTTGTATTTACCTTCTTTAGGCTACACCATAAAATAGCATTTCATTATTAAGTGTTTTTAGTGTTTGTCCTTGAGTAAGTAGCCAACTTTCAAAGGATATTGTGTACAATTAAGCACCTTCTTGTGGTAAAAAATATTGTCAATCAGTAAAAAAATAGTACAAATTAATAAGATAAAATACATCAACGGTAGGGTGGATAGTTTGAGATTCAAATATGCGTTAACACTGCCCAACTGAGTTCAAAGAGTCTCTATATATTTTTTCCACCGCACCTATCTGATTTTATCTTACTTTTATCATCGGTGTTACGGCCACGAACAGCCTAATGCTGGACAAAAGGAGAAGGGGCGGGGGAGTGATTTCACATGTGTGCTGGTTGTTTTCATTCATTTCAGGGTGAAAATGGTGAAAGTGAGAAAATGACTTCCAAATACATTACAAATGCCAACTCCAAACCCCCAAAAAGATGAAAAAATAATTTATTCAAGTGGGTCTAAGAGAGACACCTAAATGCAGGTGGCTAACAGGCTGCTTGACAGATGCTGCAATCATGATTTTAGCCTGATGATGGAGTCAGTAAGTATAATATTTTTGAAGTTACGATCACCACCCTTTACTATTATAAAAATGTGCATTCTTTTAAATACTCGTAGGTCAAGTAAATTAGAGGGAGCGGACATGATATTCCATATCATCTTGCTGCTACCGGTAACCCCAAGAAAAGAAAAACTTTGTAAAAGGCTAAGCAAAAAAATGAAAAGAAAAATGGTGCGGTTCAGTCACTTTGAGTTTTTGTGGTTTCAATTATCTTTTGTGCTTTGTAGCACCGGTTTGCAGTTGCAATATACACTACAGTGACATCAAGTGGTCAAATATCGAACACTTAGCACACATATGTGACCTGTACAAAAAAGCTAGAGTAAAAATAGGAATGTATTGTTTTTATGTCACTTTCTGTTCATTTTAGCATACGAATACTAAAATGTTTTTGAATACATTAGGTTCTTTCACTCTAAAATATTTGTAAACGATAAAACAATCACAAGCAATAATAAAAAGGTGTCATCACTTCAAAATCAAACCCCCAAAATTTACTGTTTTGAAACATTACAGTAAACATAAACATAAAACATTGGAAGCCTGCTAGGGATGTTGCATAAGATGCCAGTTCGTTCATTATACCGTATTTTCCGCACTATAAGGCGCACCTAAAAGTCTTATTTTTTTTCAAAAGCTGACCATGCGCTTTATAATACAGTGCGCCTTATATATGGCTCAATATTAAAACGCAAGGTCTCGCAACTTACGCAACAGCAGCCGACTCGATTTTCCCCCGAACGTGGAGTAGTCCGCGGTGTATGCTGGGATTTATATACCGGCGTTTCATTGGCTAACCAATGTGTCAATCATCATTTGAATCGATCACTATTGGCTAAAGTTATTCGGAGCCTCTGATAGGCTAGAGGGCTGAAACAAACCCTGCAATTGGCCGAAAAAGATGTGTCAATCATCATTTAAATCGATCGCTACTGGCTAAAGTTATTCGGAGCCTCGGATAGGCTAGAAGGCCAAAACAAACCCTGCAATTGGCCTAAAAAGATGTGTCAATCATCATTTGAATCGATCGCTATTGGCTAAAGTTATTCGAAGCCTCGGATAGGCTAGAGGGCCGAAACAAACCCTGCAATTGGCCGAAAAAGATGTGTCAATCATCATTTGAATCGATCACTATTGGCTGAAGTTATTCGAAACCTCGGATAGGCTAGAGGCCCAAAACAAACCCTGCAATTGGCCGAAAAAGATGTCTGAATAGCAAGCTTGCTAAACTATGCCATAAAGAAACATGTTTCATTAGTCTCTATTTGTAAATATTTTACTCTCCTGGATTTACTACACTCACGGTTGTAAGAAGACCATGATTGCGTATCATTATTGAACGTGAGAACTTAGGTGAGCTTTGCGGCTTTATATTTTCCCGGTATCTTGTTTTAGAACGATCTTGATGTTGCTGTGATTTAGTTGAGTGAATTAAACTCAATTCCAAGTGTTTATTGTCATATGCACAGTAAAGTTGCGAGCAAAAAAGAAAATAGAAACTAAGGAATGGTTGGCATTTCTTGAATCCCAAGACTTTAACCTTCTGAATGATATTTGAAATGATGCATTTGAGTGACATCGTACGGACACCGCATTCGCACGTGTCTACGACACGTATTTGCTTCTTTGCAAGCTTTTGGAATGTTAAGGGGGTAATCAGTTTGACTGAATCATCTGACTGTTTTGTCGACGTTCCCATTGTAGCGCCTTATAACCCGGTGCGCCTTATCTATGGAAGATATAGGACCAAAAACTATATTTTTGGGGGTGCGCCCTATAACCCGGTGCGCCCTATAGTGCGGAAAATACGGTACTCTATTATTACTGACTATTACTCCTCACTGTTGTTTGGTTTTGACTATTATCCATCGTTTACATCTTTGAACTTTACACACTCTAGGGCGGATCCGCTCAAGAAAGGGCTTAGGAGAAGTCTTTTAGAACAGATTTGGTATTGGCATTTTAAAGATATTTTTACAGTCCTCTCCTGTTCTCACTGCAAGCTCAAAACGCATCGATATTGTCACACCCTTTTTTTTAATATGTATTAAACAATAACCTAATGAACAGATAACATAATTTCCCCTCTTGAATAGAATGTCTTTCATTTTAACAGGATACAATATTTTGTGTGCAATCCTCAGGGTAAACTAAAAAACATGAGCGAATTAATACACATTAAGATATATTTACTTAGTTTAATTTTCTTATTTAAAAATCCAGTATTTTATTTTCGAACAGCCTCCCGTTACTTGTACAGTTTTTGGGGACAGGTTGCCACCTACACAATTAACCCTTTTCAATGACGAAATGCAAAAGGTCCCCTCTCCGAGCAAGAGTAAGTGCAAGTGAAGGGGAAGAGAAAAAAAAGATAATGGAAGGCAATTGACTTCAAAGGGGCCTTTTGTTACACAACTTTAAAAAAGATCAATCACTCTGCGTGAGCAGTTTTTAAATCGCAGTTCCAAAAAAAAAGACGTGCTAATTACTGCTGACAGACGGAATTAGAAGTAATTAAAACCTCGGCTTTTTAAAAGGTAAAATCATAAAGCAGTTATCAGCCACTCGACTCCCTTGAAGTTTGCTTGTAAAAGTACGATTTTGGATTCGGCTTAAAATCACAATCCATTTTTTGGAACCAGCAGATGTACTCGAGACTTGAGGGAGCATGTCCCCCTCATTAGCAGCGGTTGGCTTGTTACTAGTAAATAGTAATATTCACTAGTTACTTAATTCAAAAAGTAATTGCATTAGCCCTCAGATATCCGACACCCAAAAGTAAGGTATTCTTCTGATAGTTACTCGCAAGTTACAAATTACTGTATATGCTCACATTGAAGCCAACCCCCTTAATCTGCTTATAATAAAATAAAAAATGCTTGTGCAATCTTAAGAACTTGCAAACTCTTACCGACGAGACATTCCATATCCATTTTGCCTTTATTGCCATGACTACTCATTGCCCTCACCTGTGCCCGCTTGTTTGGTGCCAGCTTCTTCTTGTTGCCTGATTTGTTCCCCTCCCATTTGAACCCAGTACTCCATTCAGTCCTTGTCAGTCGGTCAGCAAACCTCCGCATACGCAAGGCAAGCACGATTTCTACTCTGCCTCCCATCTGTCCCGTCCTCACCTATATCTTGCTCCTCTGTCCCTGGCTTCCCTATTGTCTCCGGCTACTTGACCCGTTCTGTCCACCGACCACGCTCCGATCTCTCGCTCCAGCTACTTGACCCGTTTTGGCACATCGACCACGCTCCGATCGCCCGTCCTGGCAACACCATTCGTTTCCGCATTCCGACCACGCTTCGGTCCCGTGAGCTGCTTGCTCCTCCTGCCCAACAAGTACCGGAGCACTTTCGTTTCTTTCCCCGCACCGGACTCTACGATTCTACGATAAAGCATTGTGTGAAACATTACACGTTTGGGTCTACCATCTGTTCTGGCTTTGACATTTTTCTTCGAACCATTCAAAGATTTCCTTCTCTCCTTGGGTAATATCCAAGGCGTTTTCTTATTTTTTTTCTCCAGTCAAGGTTTGTGGCAAAAAATAATTTTACATCTGAACTAGGCTTCGTGCATCTATTTCATGGTCAGATTCAAGCACTTTTTAAGAACTTTCAAAGCTGAAAATTTTCCTCAGTATCGTTGAACGAAAAATCTGGTGTGAAACATTGTTTTGTAGGACCAGAAAATATATATCTGCCGTTCACATATGTTATCTTTAAGCTTGCACGAGTATTTATCAAGCCATGTGATTTTTAGATCTTGAGTAAAAAATATATATGTTTTTGAGAGAAATCTCTACCATTACAGTTGTTAAAATAGGGTACTATGTACCTCACATTTACAATTGCAGGAAATTTTTCTCGTTAAAATTTACCATAGAGAAACACTACTTTATTTTTTTATAGCCTATAATAAATGTCCATAATTAATATGTATCATTGCACTAATACATCAAGCTAACTGTATTCAGTTGTATATCAAAGGTAGATATAAGCTCACCTACCCTTTGTAGGTGATATACTGTTAAAAGAAAATAACTCTGAAATTGTTTAATTGATGTTGAAAATGTCAGGAAAAAATGTTAAAACGTCATATCGTCACGTCATATTGTCAAATATAAAAAAATTTTGAATATGCTTGATGGCTGTGTTTTGCTGCTGTTGGTGTCAGTGCATTTGTTCAGACCGAGGACAATCGACTTTGGCCTGGACGGATCTATTGACACTAACAAAGATGTTATATAATGAAATTGTGAATATGTTTGATTTTCGAGAAGGTTTGTTCTAACCACACTTTGTGTTTGCTGTTAAAAACGTAATATTGGATTATAATATTGTGAATGTGCTTAATTGCTGTTGAGATTGTCATGATTGTTTTCTGTTTTTAGTGTCAATAAATTTGTTCAAACCAAAAAAAATAATCAGAGTAATCAGAGTAGGATAACGCACCATGGTGTTACAACAGTAGTTACAAAATTGTAACGCGTTACAGTACTCCTTACTCAGAAAAGTGATTACGTTCCAGGGGCGCGATCCTTTGTAAGGCGTTATTCACGACTCTAATTTTAAGTGGCGTCAATCACTGAATAAAGACATGATTACCCCAACGACCTAACGTGACTCTTGTTCTTAAGCATCAAGGAAACATTAGGTGGAATGACGAGCACATAGATGTTTGTTTGGGTTTTTCACGACTGTGGAACTGCTCGGCGTAGTTACCCCACCGACACTGACACATGATTGACAGCATGCCAGAGGGAGGGGCAGGTTAAAAAGGTGGAACGTTGTCCATAAAGGTGTGATGTCACTTTTTGTTATTGTAATCTACGGAAAACTTGCCAGACACAAAGACTACATACCAGAATGGTTTGTGTACATAAGGTGTCCGAAACCTGATGGAAACTGGTAGGGAAAGAATAATAAATGTGCTCCATGTCTACCTTCTAATACCTGACAACTTCAGGCAATTGCTCCCCTTATTAATAAAAAAATTCCCCTTATTAAGCAATACTAACCTTACAAACACAGCCCGGCACCTATCTACTTACAGCAAGACAGACTATGAATAATAAAAAAAAAAAAAATTGTGTACTGTATACAAGTTAATTCTATTCCCAAATTAGCAATTCTTGCATTGCTTATTATATGTAGCAGTGCAGGATTTTGCAGACACTTTCTGTTCAACAGAAGGATTTACTCCGCAACAGAAGTTCTTTCAATTTAGTTTATTCTCCATCAAAGATGTCAGTAACTTATGAAAACCCTCTGTAATTTCTTATATTCTAAAGATGTATTTTGAATTAATTAGTCTGCAGAAAAAAATACTCAACCGCGTAAGACAGAGCATTTTGAAATCACGATTTTTTTTTCATTCTTTTCTTGTTTTTCACTTTTTTCACATTAACCCCTTAACGTTCCTGACATTCTCATTAAACTTAAAAAGAAAGAAGAATATTTTGTCAAACGTTTCATTTTTAGCTCGAAAGGTCTATAGCTCTATCTAAGTGGTTAAATTTTTTAAAATTGTATTTTTCTGCAAATGGGTCTACATCAGGGTTAAAATGAATAAATAAAATAAAGAAAAAGGTGGCATGGCGGATGAGTGGTTATCCGCGACACAGTTCTTATGTCATGGAATCAAATCCAGCTACCAGCCTTCCTGTGTGGAGTTTACATGTTCTCCCCGTGCTTACGTGGGTTTCCTCCGGGCATTCCAGTTACCTCCTACATTACAAAAACATGAAGATCAGTCCCTAGGTGTGAATGAGTGAGTGAGTTATCTGTCTCTGTGTGCCCTGCGACTGGCTGGCAACCACTTCAGGGTGTCCTCTGCCCACTGCCCGAGAACAACTGAGATGGGTGCAGGTAATAGATGGATGGATATTAAAGGAAAATTGCCAGATGAAATATAAGTCCACAAGCAAAATGTATTTGCATACAGAAACTGCCTCCATTCCATCAACATAACGAGCCGGTTACGTCCATGGATAGTCTCATGAGAGAGTGGCGGATGTGAAGGGAAAGGCGGCAAAACATTTGAAACGTCTCTCGCACAGCAGTTCAGCCATGCGGGCCGCTTGCTCAGCGCGACTAGTTTGTGGTGTCAACATCGCTCCGAGTGTGAGAAAAAGGAAAAAAACGTGTGAGACCTCCTCTATTGTTTTGGTTCTCAGGCTGACAGTCGAACCGCCGGGTTTGTTTGCTGTTTTTCAAGAAAGAAAGGGGTCCTGAGCATCAGTTTTCGTTCAGGCGCTTGGGCTGTAACTCGAAATATTTTTCAAATGCAGGACTTTTTAGCCAAGGTGCCAGTTATGAGTCAAACTATTAATAAAACACCTTGTGAGAAGGTCATTGTTGGATTTAGCACATTTTAAAAAGTATTGATTTTCAAAGTCACGGTTGGGATCTCCAACATTGTTTGGTTGGTTGGTTGGTTATTTGGTTGGTTATTTGGTTGGTTATTTGGTTGGTTATTTGGTTGGTTATTTAGTTGGTTGGTCGGTTGGTTGGTCGGTTGGTTGGTCGGTTGGTTGGTCGGTTGGTTGGTCGGTTGGTTAGTCGGTTGGTTGGTCGGTTGGTTGGTTGGCTGACTGGCTCGCTAGCTGGCTGGTTGGCTGGCTGGCTGGCTGGCTGGCTGGCTGGCTGGCTGGTTTGTCGTTTGGTAGGTTGGTTGTTTGGTTGGTTGTTTGGTTGGTTGTTTGGTTGGTTGTTTGGTTGGTTGGTTGGTTGGTTGGTTGGTTGGTTGGTTGGTTGGTTGGTTGGTTGGTTGGTTGGTTGGTTGGTTGGTTGGTTGGTTGGCTGACTGGCTCGCTGGCTGGCTGGCTGGCTGGCTGGCTGGTTTGTCGGTCGGTAGGTTGGTTGGTTGTTTGGTTTGGTGCTTGGTTGGTTGGTTGCTTGGTTGGTTGCTTGGTTGGTTGCTTGGTTGCTTGGTTGCTTGGTTGCTTGGTTGCTTGCTCGGTTGCTTGGTTGCTTGGTTGGTTACAGAGGCCCAATTTATGTTTTTAGCTAAAAGTCTTATAAATCTTGATTATGATGTCAAAATTAAGATTATTAGTTGGACAGAAAAGTGAAATTAATGCACAAAAACTCAATCTCTAAAGCACAAAAAAACTATTATCCCAGCGTTGTTAACAGCAGGTAATTACACAATCATGTTGTGATGACATTAAAAGTGACCCGCCTATTTCCTGTACGCCCCCTTAGCAGGAGAGGAAGCTGGACAGCCACAGACAGGAAGTGCCTAGGAGATGATTCCCATAACCACCCCTTACCGGCCCACTTTCATCGTGCAATTATTCTAACTATTGTTTAGATTGATAATCAGGCTCATTAGCTGTGATGGAGGAAAAGGGGACTAAGAGAGGAAGGAGGTTGGATGGTTCAAATGCTTTGTAGAAGTCTGACGGAACATCTACGGGGGGAAATCCAAGTTTGGACGCGTGAGAATGTTGGCTCCCATCTTCTCTCTTAAATTAAGTTTTACTTCTTAATTTGGCTTAAAGGCACATAGAAAATTATATGTATCTATCTATCTATCTATCTATCTACCTTGATCATATCCCTCATGAGGGGTGACCGACAGCAAGACAAACACATACAATAACAAAGAAAATAAAAAGGGAAAAAAAAAAAAAAAACACGCACAAAAATCTTTGGACCATGGCCAACCCAAATGCTCAAACACCCAAACAAGTTAGGCACCTCGGCACCTAAGTTGGTCATACTTTCGTCCCTCCAGATGAAACGGGACACAAGAAAGTGGCCACGTCACTCAGAAAATTATATGTATAAAAAGTGTATTCATTGTGTTTTTGAACATTAATGAATAATTTACGTCCTATTTTAAATGGAATTTAATAAAGTCTGTCGATAAAATGAAGAATATTGTCATTATTAAAGTAAAAATGTTACGGTAAATCAAATTTTGCGAGTTTTTGGCCATTTTAAAGCGTCAATTTCTCCCGGGAAACATAGTCAACAAGGTGTTTTGCTCAAATCACTAATTTGTGAGAATTCCAGCACACTCTTGTGCTCCAACCAGTGACTCCTTTCTTGTTAACAGGGCTGAGTGCAGATTTTTGTACGTACATCTGTGGAGACATATCACTGAGTTTGATTTCTTCGCTATTCTATTCTTACAGTAGCATGACAAAACTAGTGTTTATCAGGTAAAGCTCGTTCGAAAAACATCCATCCATCCATTACCTGCACCGCTTATCCTCAGTAGGGTCGCGAGGATACTGGAGCCCATCCCAGCCATCTTCAGGCAGTAGGCAGGGGACACCTTTAACTGGTTGCCAGCCAGTTGCAGGGCACACAGGGACACACTATTTGCTCGCTCAGTCACACCTAGGGACAATTTGGACCGGCCAATTAACCTGACATGCATGTTTTTAGAATGTGGGAGGAAACCGGAGTGCCCGGAGGAAACCCATGCAAGCACGGGGAGAACATGCAAACTCCACACAGGAGGTTTGATCTCATGACCTCAGAACTGTGCCACACACGCGCTAACCAGATAGATAGATAGATAGATAGATAGATAGATAGATAGATAGATAGATAGATAGATAGATAGATAGATAGATAGATAGATAGATAGATAGATAGATAGATAGATAGATAGATAGATAGATAGATAGATAGATAGATAGATAGATAGATAGATAGATAGATAGATGGATAGATAGATAGATAGATAGATAGATAGATAGATAGATAGATAGATAGATAGATAGATAGATAGATAGATAGATAGATAGATAGATAGATAGATAGATAGATAGATAGATAGATAGATAGATAGATAGATAGATAGATAGATAGATAGATAGATAGATAGATAGATAGATAGATAGATAGATAGATAGATAGATAGATAGATAGATATGCCAATGCTTATAGTTTTAATATGTTTAATCTGTTTTTTAATATGCGACACCTGCAAGGGAAATAGTATAGGATGCCTGTTCATTATTATTACTAACTGTTGTTTGTCTTTTTGACTATTACATTACTATCATGTCGTGATCATGTTGCTGTTGTTTAAGGCAGGTTTAGTACACCTAGAAGATTAAAAAAAAGAAAAGAAAAAGAAAAGTGCGTAGTGGAGGGCTTTGAGAAAAGTTTGAAAGTTTTTATTTCTAAGTTTGGAAGTTCAAAATCCATTAAATTCTTCTCTCCTTATTTTTAGTGTCGACTAAACTTTAAACGCTTTTTGTGTGAAAGAGCTAAAAATTGGGTCTTTTTCTTTTAAAATAGGCTACTTAGAAGTTGAATATTTCTAAATAAAAAAGAACTACATGTTTTTTTGGGTGAGATAAACCCAACTTAACATTTCGTTGGAAAATCCAAAAACGACAAGTACCTGGAAGGTACAGTAAGTCCCACAGATGCCAACACTGATAACACTAGTTAAGAAATCACACTTTTTGTTTTCAGACTCCATTAGCTTTAATGTCAACGGAGTTAGCGGACGATGTACTCGGTTGGGTAGTTTCACTTAGGGGGTGTCCTCGTACTTGTTACCAGTTAAAAGGCCTGGATCTTTACACTCGGAGACGCTTGAGTATGCGCAAAAATGCCTTTGATTAGCACGCTTGCACCCTGGGCCATAACACACAAACATTGATTACAGGGGTACGTTAGCCCCCTGGGGCCTATACACACACATATGCTCTCTCTTTCTCTCTCTCACACACACACACGGGTGGACATTTAGAGACATTTGCATAGCTAAGGTTTGGGAGGAGGACTTTGGTTTTGTCTCCCCAGGGGGCCGGGCAAAAAGCCAGCGTCTTTCGGGAGCTCCGTCACACAAACTGACCACACAATGAAGGGGCACACCGCAACAAAATTTATAACTGAATTAACTTGGACTGCAAAAAAAAAATCAAGATTTCTGCTTATTTTTTTCTAGATTACCCCCAAAAAATAAACTTCATCTCATCTCATTAGCCGTGCCGCTTATCCTCATTAGGGTCGCGGGGAAAAAAAAAATAACTTTGAGGAACAAATCAGAACTTACGCTGCACAAAATTCATTCTACCCTACTGGCAGAAAATGTTGTTAATTGTAAGTATGATTATTTATATTGTGTTTTCAAATAGAACCAGACGAATGCTCCTTAAAATGAGAAATTCTGTGTAATCTAGTAATTAACGACATCCTATATTGGGCAAAAAATACAAATCAAGCAAAACAGTCTATCATCTGCTAAATGAGAAATTGTTCTTATTTAAAGGATAAACTTTTAGGCTTTTGATTTAAACACAACATTAAAGATCTTGAAATTTAAAAAGTTGTACTATTAAAGACCAAAATGTCGTGTTAGTGCCAAATGGTTAAAAAAAATTCTGCAAGTTTAGTGCAAAAAGATTATTATCAAACCCATTGGCATTATTTTCTCATTTGAATACATTTTAGCCTGTACTGCTATATGTGTGCAAATAGTTAAGATCACGTTATTGTAGTATTTGATCACTAGATGGCGCTGTATGTAATGGTGCAACCAAACACAAGTGCTAAAAAACATATGGAAGAATACAAACTACAAAGTAACTATTTTACTTTGCATTTTTTGCCCAGCCTTCTTGAGGTTTTTGCGTACCTGTAGCACTTAATTATGTCAGTTCCCTTTAGATGAGGCTCATATTATGTGATATAAATGCTTATTTCTCAGCCAATGCAAATTTTTAAAAAATGCATGTTTTTATGATAGTTTATGTAGTTGAATCAATATTTTGTTTGTACCAATAGAGGCTTAAAATAATACACACGGTGAGTTAAAGGATATATTTTTCCTATTTTTTTAGCAAAAGAAGACAAAATATCTTACTGTAAAGCCAACCTATTTAAATGTCCTGCATGTGCACAATGAAACAAGGACTTGTCATTCTGTTCATTGACATAGTAATTCAATTTTGAGCAATAGACTGAGAATTTTGCAAGAAAACTGGCTTTTCCAGGTAATCCATGTTTCTTTCTGCCTGTTTGAGGAGTTTGAGAAATGACAAACTCAAAATGTCATGTCTGTTCTGAAAAACCTACTTAAGCAATTGGGAAGAACTGTGAAATAAAAACATCTTAACTTTAACGGGGTAAGAATGTAATTTTGTAGCGTGTTTAGTTTATCAGAGGAATTTTGTTTTGTAAATGGGAAAAAAAGCAACACCATCAAGGCAGTGTAATCTAGAAGGTCAATAAGTCAATTGAGCACACAAAGGAACTGCAAAGGAACAACGGGGTGCTAAATGAGTGCTCGCCGGTCTCCTTACAAACGACCATGAGGGTCTTCCGTCTTCCTCCGCCTGCAGACAAAAAGCTCGCTTGGTGTTATTGTGCTCTCGGCGGGTCCACTCGACCTGCACAAAGCCGAGAGCGAGAGGAGACAGAGGACGCCCGCCGGCTGCCAAAAAGAAGACGCACGTTGGCCAACGCGCCAGTCGCAGCCATGGCGACACGTTCGACTTGAGCGGAAATGTTTTTAGCCGAGAATGAAGCGGCTAAACAAAGAGCTAAACTTTCACAACAATTGTGGATTGTGGGTGACGTGAAGCTTGGCCAGTCCCTTTATTTGATTTGATTACGCAGAATCAGGTTGTTTGGGGCTGCCCCCTGCAGGAAGTGGCAAAATTTGGTACTACACTGATATTAACCTCAAACTTCACTGTGTACTTTAGGTCATACAGTCATATATCTACCTACGAGATTAAGTCGTTCCCCGATTGTGCTTGTCTCTCGAATTGCTTATATGAAGAGCAAATCCGAAAAATAGAAAACTAACTACCATCTTCTGGACTACAAGTTGCAGTTTTTGCCTTACACAGACAAGCATAAAAGTCTGTGTATTTAAAATGATTTGGGAGTTAAACTGAGTTTGGTCGTGGTTTATTCTAGTCAAGATAAGCCACGTCACATTTATTTGTATAGCTCCCAATCACAAGATGTCTCAAAAGACTACACATGATTACAATTACACCATCCCCTGATCTTAAACCAACATGAGGGTATTGACTAACAAGTAAAACACACGGATAAAAATTTATCAGAGTTCGTTTTTCAGCTTCCTCCTCTTGCAAACCATCAATTTATTTATCTTCAACTCTCATGCAGCTGCTCTTTTTCTATGTTCTTCCGCGTAGCATAGAAATCCACACACCATGGCAGAAAAAAAACATGGAAAGCATTTAATGGATGGAAAGGGACGTTTTGGAGTCAAGTCACATTTATTTGTATAGCCGTTAATCACAAAATGTCTCACAGGACTGCAGAAGTTACAATTATACCATCCCCTGATCTTATCTTCTAATTCATATTTGGGGGGACAACTTTGTCCAGTCTCTGGTAGCACAATAACAATGAATTTGCTAGATACGCTACGGCGTTTAGCATCCATTAGTACTTCTGCAGTTGATGGCCGAATAGCGTGTGACGTCGAGCAGCACATTTGTTGCGTTCACACATTAGATGCAAGTCACAAGAGATCGGATACAAGACCTGTTTAGTTGAAATTCACCCAATAATTTTGTAATTCTTACTCTTGGTTATGACTCGGCCAAGAATCGAACCTGTGACTTGGGGCGGCTACGCCCCCCCGCTTTACATCACACACAGGGGGCAAAAAAAAAGAGATTTTTATGTGTGCCTTATGGTTGTGAAACTACGGTATATAAAATAAATAAAATGCGAGCACTTACCATCAAGGAAGTCAGCGGGTTCATGGTGCGGAAGGAGTTAGAATGCTGTAGTCCTTATTAACCACGATAACTGAAGCATCACTGCATTTATTTTTATTTTCATTTTATTGAAAGACAATTTCGACCATCCCTCATTTCATACATTTCAATTTTGCAAATTTTTCCCTAAAAAATATAGCCTGGGATGACGCACTTGGCTTGCTCCTTAACCTCTTGCCAACAGCGAGTGTTGACTGTACTAATGAATCTGGGACCACACAGCTCTAGATCAATGACGCAATCAATCAGCCTTGTTGTCCTTTTTGTCTACATAACCTCCTGCTAAACACACAGCTCTCCAGAGAGGCAATAAAATTTGCTCAAACACACCCTTTAATGCTCACTTGACGTTGTAAATGCTGTGCAACACGTCTGCCGTGACAGACAGGCCATCAGGCCTTACAGTAGAATGAGGCCCGCTCAGACAAAAAAAACACGATTGGGCCTGTAAAAAATGCATGAACGCTCGCTTGCAATCGATGCATTGTGGAACGGCATGGGACAGATGGAGTCAGGATACACCGAGAGTTCTCTAATTAGTAAAAGGGGGGTGCAACAGATGGAGAAGAGGCAAACCCGCAAAATGTGCAGCACAGGAATGCCATCATCAGTGTGTACGTGAGTGTGGGTGTGTGATAAGCACATTGGTCCCTCGGGTGAGCGCCTGAGTGATCTAACAGGGGCAATTAATTTGTTTTATATTCCAGTTAAGACCTGCAAGCTCTGACAAAAAGGGGGACTGCGCCACTCCTCAGGGACATCTGAATACGCTCTGATACAAACCGGACCCACAGGGGACCTCGGCAATCAGCTCGTCCACACCATTGCCGAGCTAAACTTGTGTACCGGAGCCACAATAATGACGGGTAGAGGTGACCCACTTATTAGAGGCAGAGGGCAACAACTTTTTGGGGACATGGAAAAGCAGTTCCAAGTAACCTCTCAAAAGCTTAACAAATGGATTGTCACTTAAGACACAAAAATGCTAAATATTATTTATTGGCCAGGTCAGATCATTTTCAAGGGGATTTTTCCTTTCTTTTATAAAAATTTTCTTTGGAATAATAAAACTTTTTAATTGACAAATTAAAACTTTTTAGGAAATCCTATGGCTGATGAAAACTAATAAAGGCAATTTTGGGCAATTGGTATAAATGTTTATGAGGAAATGTAAGATATTTTTATGAAGGACAAATGGTTTGGTTCTGTTTTTGATATTGTACTCCTGATAATGAGATTGCATAAGGTGCCAGTTTGTTACTCTGATGATTCGACCCTACTGTTGTTGATTATTTTGACGATTAGACCTTACCGTTGTTTGTTATTTTGACGATTAGACCTTACTGTTGTTCGTTATTTTCACAATTTAGCATTGTTCACATCATTGTTACTATCAGCCCAAAACATTGCTCTTCTTTGAGTTCCACATACTTTAGGGTGGATCAGATTTCTGTAACCTGTGAAATTTAATAAAAAGAAAGGACTTGTAGAGGGCTTGCAGAACAGGTTGGAATTTCTTATCTGAGGATGGCTCTCCTTCTTTTCTCCTTGCAAGTTCCAAATTAATTCACGTCTTCTCTCCTCATTTTTAAGGATCTACTAAAATACAAACCATGCTTACTTGATTTCTAAAATCCAACTTTGTGCTTTTTGCAGTTATTTTAATTGTGTGTTGTTACGTTATCCTTGTAAAATGGCAATACTTATAAAGACATACCGACCATTTCCAGCAAATGTAGCAGTGGTTACGTGTGTGCTAAGTAAGGGTCATTTGGATTAACTGCAAGGCTTTTTTTTTATTAATCTTCATTATTGAGTTCATGATTTTCGGGTAGGAATTGGTTTGCACGGACACCAGTCAATGTTGTGTGCGTATACCTTGCCTTAATATAAAGTATTAATTCCTGTGTTGACTTTATTCTTTATTGTCAGCAATTGGTAACTAGACATTAGTGAAATTGATAAATGATATCACATTCATAGATGTGTAGTTATACTGGCAATAACGATTGAATTGCGTGTTTTCAAGTTTACGCTTCAAAAGAATGAGAAGTATTGGTACCTACAATAATATCTGTTTGAATAGACATTTGGTAAGTTGAAGGATGTTACCAATGATTTAAGCACATCTGAATATTTTTTCATAATTGAAGCCAATATATAATAACAAGAAATTAACAATAAAAAAATGAATGTAATTAGTGCCCGACAAAAACCATAAATAACATGTATCCAGAAAGTTAAATACATAACTGACAATGAAAAATTAAACCATATTCACAGACTATATGAAAATAACCACTTATACATATAAACTGTTGTACATAGATCAACGCCGGAAAATTACATTACAGAATTCAGCAAAATTACCTAAAAAACTTAAAACGACTTTACGGGATGCTGGTGTTATTTTCTGTCACATACAGTAAGTATATGCAAGTATGAATAATTTGCTACTAGCAATGACCATTTAACTCCTTTCAGGCTCCATTAGGAGTTGACACACCGCAGACAACATTGTCATCGTAGAAGAATATTTAAAGAGATGAAATCATCATTCGGAGGTCGTAAAAAACTGTGATCCAGGTGTGTACTAAACTTAAGCTAAGGTACTATGGGGATTCTACTTTGTTGTTTGATTTAATTTTCCATTTCCAAAAAAAGCACAGTCATGTTCCCAATCTTTGCATATGAGACAATGGATGTGTAAAGAGCAATTTGCTTTCTAATTTGGAGAGCATTGCAACTTCGAATCATTCCCACGCTCGCCCTTTTGTTCCAGGTCGGCCTATCTTCCTGGCCACGCAGCCTTTATCGTTCGAGCAACCCGATTCAGTTCCAATCAGCATCAGGAACTACCACACCTCCGTCATTCCAACTGCATGTGCATGAAAGGAACCCTTTTTCTTTTGGGGGTCCCGCTTCCCGGTGAGGGCTCTCAGGAGAGCAATTGGAGTGATGGTCAGATAGTGGAAGTGCAAATGAGATGGCGCTGGGTGTGAAAATGGCCTCAGTCCAGGCTACGAAAAGAGTTACTTTGGAGTAGAGACGGGTTTCTGAACCAGAGTGCCACAGTGCTCATACTGGTGAGGCGTGAGAATCCTTGCTTGGTGTGTCATAGGAAAATGTCAGTTAGTAATCTAATTATGGCTACAAATGCATAAATACTCACAAAAAAAACCTATTGAACTATCTGCTGTCTTACAATGATTTCAAGTCACATTTCACTTACCGTAAATTCCGGACTATAAGCCGCTACTTTTTTCCCAAATGTTCAGCCTTGCGGCTTATTCAGTGAAGCGGCCAATTTATGAAATTTTTCTAACGGTAGGCTTTAGACCGGTGGAATAAGTGCGCCGAGATAGACTGCATCCTCATAGTTTACGTTCGAATTGTACGTATGACAAAGGTTCTTTCCTATAATGAGGAAGACGCCCTTGATGGAGACAGTTATAAGGAGAAAGATGAGGACGGATTACTGTGAATTTCGCAATTGCAGTACGGCTTTTTTTAACAGCTACGCTTCATGCGTAACGAGCGTGTTAGGAGTAGCGTGGTGGTACTTTTCACAGGCACGGTTTGGGATGAAAGTTATATTATTATTATTAAAACTTTGAAAACTCTCTCGGTGTACCGTCTTTCTTTGTAAATATGTGTAACCATGTATAATATGTATTTGCAACTGTATATTTTTGTAATGTATTTATTTTAGAGACTTATTGTGTTATATTTTCTACCGTCGAATCAAAAAGAAGGGGCGCAGCAAACGCGGGCTGACGGGAAGTGGGGTGAAGCTGAGTTAATCTGTTTGTTGTTGCAGCGGACAATAGTGGATATTTATTCTTCCCACCCTTAACTTTGGAAATATACATTTTTTTCATTGGATTATTTTTAACGGGACCCGGACTTCAAAGGTCTTTAAAGGTAAATTGTAACTACCGGTATCATTTTCCGTTCATGTTGCCAACTGCAGTGATTGCATTGTGTACTATATCTGTAGTCACGATCGCGGCACCTAAAGTCAGATTCGAGATAAACTTGTGACTGTGTTACATGTTTCAATGTGGACACATGTGGCCTATATAGAGGAGCGGTTTGTGTAAGGACAAAACCAGTAAAGCCCGTAAAATGTGGTGCGTGCGGCTTATAATCAGGTGCGCTCTATAGTCCGGATTTTACGGTATTAATACAGCCCTTAATTACAGAGTCTCAAAGGGCTACACAGGCCCACAATTATCCTTGATTAAAACATCCCCTGATCTCAAATCTAAACGAGGGCAAGGAAAAACTCAAAAAACGCAGCATGGGGAAAAATGAGAAAGCATGAGAAGGGACCTTCCATTAGGTAATCACTCTTTGAGGACAACCAATAAAAATAAGTAATAACTGAGTCAGATCAGGAGGCTTCTATAGCTACTGGTAACCAGTGATTCATGGCAGGGAGAAGATCAAATAAACTAACTGGCGAGGAGGAGGCGGTCGAGTGCTTGATGGGTTGAAAGGAGAAATTTGGAGGCTGATCAGTGATGCTTCTGTTTGTTTCTCTGAATCATTTAATGATTATTGCCAATTATGATTTATGATGTGAAGAGTCAAGACTAAAAGCCCGTTACGTTGAGATGGCTTAGGACTTTAGTTTAGATTCATCCCCAGTTAGATGTTATGGGCAAATCCCACTGAGAGGACAATCAGAAACAAAAAGGTCCACAATGACGTGCAGTGAGGTTTTTTCTGGTGAGGCACAGTCAGATTTACAAATAAATGAATGTACATTTTATTCATCATTTATTTGGAAGAGCAAGAAAGCAATAATTAACTTAAGCGTAGAAAAAAAACGTGTTATTGTCCTACCTTTAGTGAAGTCTACGCACTCCTCCTTTTGGATAAAAATATCAAAAGTTAATCTTTAATTATGAAAAAAAAATCCATGTAGTGAGAAAAAACTTGCGCAATGCTTGCTAATACTATAGTTAATTGTGTTGTTTGAGGCTGAGGTATGCGGAAATTCAGAAACCTTGGTCTCACTATCGTCCTCTCTCATGAGAAAAGAGAATTGTGTGCCTCAAGTAATGGGTTACATACTGCTTCTTTTGAATAAAAGCGTCAATAGGTAATTCCCCATTATGAAAAAACTGTCCATGCAATAAGAACAAAAATTTACTTGGTGGCTTGATTTGCTGTTAGCTTGCTAACGCTATTACAAATTCTATTATTTAGGGCTGTGCCCCAAATCAAGATCCCTATCACCCTCTGTCATGAGGCAAGAGAATTGTTAGCCTCACGCTCAATACATTACATACTAATTATATTAATGACATTTACGATATTATATGAACATTCAGCTATTTTGAAAAAATAAATGATAAAATATTAAGTTAAACGAGAAAGAACTTTAAAACTGAATCAATATAACAATTTGATCAAATAAAATTCTCAAATGTATAGAGGCAGGATTACTTACTGCACATTACTGACTCCAGCCTTTTTCAAGATGAGAGATACTTTTGGTCACTAATTCATGCAAAAGGCACCCAGATTGATATGAATATCCAAAATGGCTAATAATAAAAAGAGTAGGTTAATGGTTCGCTAAAAAGGTAAACGGGTAAAAAATAAATAAATAAATAAAATAAAAAGGGAGCTAGATAGCTACCTATAAAAGAATAAAGCTCTCTAATTAGCCAGATAGAACGCTTAAAACCGATAGATAGTTGGCTAGAAAGGAAGGCCAAAATGTAGCTTGATAACCAGCAAAAAAGATTAGCTTTTTGCTATATAGCATGCAAAAAAAAATTAACATGTTTGCTAGCTAGCTCGCTACAAAGCTAAAAAGTTACCCAAATAGCTAGATTTAAAGAAAATGCACGTTTTGCTCATTCGCTTTTTAAAAGCCACAAATTTTAAATTTAAAAAGATGAATAGATACATTTGCTTGATACACAGATTATCATTCTACTAACGTAATAAATTGCTTAAAAATAATCAAAATGAGCAATATGATTGTATCGATTGATATTTATTTATTTGAATTTCTAAAACAACATATGATATTACTATGTTATTACCAGGTTAGTTATTAAATATAGGAATAAATAGACTCAGTCAACTGATAAAAAAATAATTTTACCATAAAATCACAATGACCCGGCAATGGTAAGCTATTTTCAGAACAGGTCCGTGGGGACCTCAACTGTCTATAGGGATCATCATGTTGGAGACCCCCCGAGTTAGAGCAACGGTCTTCTAATGTAAGAGAAATTCTGAGAGTATCTGCTAAAGTTCCCTTATATCACCACAACTACTGAATAAGAAAATAGATAATTGGAAGGGTGGCTGGACATAGAAAGCAGTGATGCATTTTTTAATAGCAATCTGTGTTTAATTTCAAATCACAAAAAGTTCATTTTTATGTGTGTGTGTGTGTGTGGGGGGGGGGGAGTCGGGGTTCGGGAGAGGGGGTTCAGGCACTACCCCAAAAGGCTTTATTTTGGCAGCCCATGAAGGAAGGTGATGACAATTATGCTAACGTTAACTGAGGTCAAAGCTCTTAGGCGCACAAACAAACACTCCTAAGATTAAAATCTGTCCCGGCCACCGCTTTTGATGAGTTGAGGAGCCGAGAGTCTGGTTGCTGGATTAAATTGCTCTAACTACGTTTTCACACACACACACCAATTTAAAGCAAGGTAGGAGGTTAGGGGGGGCTAAGCCCCTCATTCATTTCCATAGAGTAACCCAAAGACAGGGCCATGCCACAATGGTGAAGAAAGCACCTTTGCAGATTAGCAAGCATAAACAACCAACGGAGGGTCACATAAACCCAATTTTGGTCCTCGGTTCGTGGAAGGCGACACCGGCCGGCTGATAAAGGGGATCGGGTGCCTTCCCGTGGCCTTGATTGGCGTCGGGTAGCGCTGATTAGCAACGGCTAATGATACAATTACCGCGGCGTACTCACAAGCTGTGCTCCCCTTTAGAAAAGGCCGATTTTTATCTATATGGCCAGCGCTTGTACACCATGCACAAATGCAATTTATTTTCTGGTTTGTTTTTTGTTAATTTAGTTTGTTTTTGTTCTTTTAACTTGTTTACTTTTATTTATTTCATTTCCGTGATATTATTCTAAACACATCATATACAAAGATTATCATCCCTCCACACCATCTGTGGCAATCCAATTTTAAATCCCTCATCGAGATTAATCGTTTTCCCAAACTTCCAAATCATTAAATTTAAGAATGTGGGGTTTTTAAGGGTTATTGATCTATCTTCGTTATTCATTATCCATTATCCGTTATTGGTCAGTTCATAATACGCTACAAAGCCTAGGAGCCGGGACACTTACTCTCAGCCAAAAGGCCAAGCTAAGGTCCTAGCCCTAATGCCTTGCTGCGATCATTGCGAATGCACCGTTCCCGGAGGTACTGCAATACCGGGCCGATGCGTGGAGTGGACAGAGCAAGCTCATATTCCATCTCCGAAATGCAAAAATCAAAGAGGCCAAGACTTCACAATTAGTACTCTAGACCAGGACCACAGTTGAAATTAATAATTACATTTGCTTCAGGTTGGTATTTGTTTGTCTTAGTGGGATAAAGTTACTTCTGTATCAATCCTACACTCTGAGTTATCTATTTCTCTCTCTCTCTCTCTCTCTCCCTCTCTCTCTCTCTCTCTCTCTCTCCCTATCTCTATCTCTCTCTCTCTCTCTCTCCTCACCCCCTGTGTCTCCCTCCCCCCCTCTCCCTCTGTCTCTATCTCTCTCTTTCTCTCTTTTTTGGTCTCTCACTCCCAGCTTCTTTATTCATCATCACAGCTCCTGTCACTAGTCTTCTTTTTCATCCTGTCACAACTCGCACTCTTTCTTTCACATTTTCAGTACTATGTGCTCTTGGTTACTTGCTAGTTCGCCGTCTTTCAGGTCACATTCCAAGCACCTTAGCTCACAGCATTCTTGATTATTCAGTGTACCAAACCCCTACCTGAACTGAAGTGTAATAAACCATGCCCTAACAAAAGAGGACTATTAAATTTTACTCATCTGTGTTTCTGTATTGTGCCCCTGCCCCATCTAAAGTGAGTTCTTGACAGAATCTTGTTGCAGGTGATTTATACAATTGGCATGAAGTGATAGAGGGTTCAGTTGTTGAAAAGTTATTTTCATAGAACAACAAACTACATCCCCTCATTATCGCATACACATTTTCCAACATAGTCACGCTGCAGTTTAAATCAGAAATCCACCGTTACTTTCGGATTAGGGCTGTCATCATCAAGGGACAAGGGCACATTTGATTACACTCATCAGACACCAAGTCCAAAATAGAGAGAAAATCTCCATCACACCAAATACATTACGGGATGTTTGACGGGGCAAAAGGGGCCGATAGCGCCAATATGCCCAAAATCATTGTGATAACAGCACCTCACTGACCATGCACGCATACAGAGGAAGCAGTAAAAAATACTACCTATTTGCTTTTTGTAAGCTAAATTTTAATAAATTATAAAAACATAGACTTATTATGTATTTGATAAGCAACCAAGACCAAAAATCTGTTCTTTTTATATTTTTTCAATGGTGCTACTGTAAAAGTCAAAATTATTTTCAGTCGGCTTTTAAATCCAATAGGAGGAGATGCTCATTTGATTGGTTCAGTCGTTTATTGGGTTAAAATGTCTGCTGAGTTATACCACTTAAGTATCACAACCCTGCTGCTAATTTCTATAAACCCTTTCAGGTTATTTTGATCTCAGAATAAATGTGTTGTGTTTGTTATTTTACATTTTACTTTTTAAAGGAACAGTGTGTATTGATTTGCGCCTTCTAGTGGTAAAAACAGCTTCATTTAAATAACAAATGTTAATGGTAAATGGTCTGCATCTATATAGCGCTTTTCAAGTCAATGAAGACATCCCAAAGCACTTTACAATGTGCTTCACACTTACCCATTCACACACAAGTAGGGAGGCCATTAAATGCGCATACCTGCTTATTGGAGACATTAGGGATCAATAAAGAGTGTTTGAGTCATGTCATTCTTGTCATCTTGGAAATGTCAGGTTAGATTTCGCAATTGTGGCACTTCCATAGACATTGCTGTAACAACAAATCAGAGTGAAACTGGGATTGCACTACAATACACTATTGAAGAATCAAGAGGTAAAAAATTAGGACAGGCATGTCCAAAGTCAGCACGGCGGCGCGGTGGTTAGCACGTGTGCGGCACACTTCTGGGGTCATGGGTTCAAATCCAGCTACCAACCTTCCTGTGACATAGTTTGCATGTTCTCCCCGTGCTTGCGTGGGTTTCCTCCGGGCACTTTCGGTTTCCACATTCCAAAAACATGCTTGTCAGGTTAATTGGCCGGTCAAAAATTGTCCCAGGGTGTGAATGAGCGAGCAAATTGTCTGTCCCTGTGTCCCCTGCCCACCGCCCGGAGATGGGTGGGATGGGCTCCAGCACCCCCGCGACCGTACTGAGGATAAGCGGTGCACATAATGGATGGATGTCCAAAGTCCAGTCCAGGGTTCAGTTGCGGCCCGCCAGAAATGTAGACCGCAGTAGAAATGAGATTTGTACAAAAATAATTCAAATAACAAAAAAAAATATTGATTTAAATAATAAAAAAGAAATTGCATGAACCGTCATATAGACGAGTATTTTTAAAATACTTCTAAGTCAAGAAATCTGCATTGTACTTGACATTAGCCTCACCCAGAAGGAGCCGGCATATTTATCAGCTATCTTGGTGCAACGATACGCCCAAAAAATTAACAAGCTTGCGAAAGGCCCGGCTTAAAAAAAAGAAGAAAAATCGTGCTGTTTGGTCAGTTTCAGTCTTCTTAGTTTGCCCTTTTGCTTTTTGGCTCTTGGTTTTGGTTGCACGACACAAGGCAGCCACATCTAGTGGCCAAATAATACGCGCTGTCACAAATAATACACGTTTACAATGTTTTACTCCTTTTGTATGTGTTGCAAAATTGAGTTTGTACATCAACGCTCACTCACATTAGCATGTCTAAACATTACCATTTATGCTCATTTTATTATTAGGCAAACAGACTTTCATACCAAATGGTGACATGATGACTTTTTGTCAACATCTAAGTACAATGCTATTTTATTTTCTTCTGTGAGTCAGTTTTACAGTAATGTGGAACTAGTCCATAGTCCCAAAACAACTTGAATTTGATTTCTCTTTTATAACAATGAAAGGTGAAAGAAAAAATATCCGCAACTGGAATTTACCTCTCATTTGCCGATAAATGTTCATTTCTCCTAAGACCCAAACGAGTTTGAACCTGTTCCGCTAACCAAAGCTCACTAAACAAAACAAAAGTCCAAACGTCACCTGTAGTTGTGGCCGGTTTCTCAGGAACTGCATTCCTTCTTTTTTGCGGCTTCCTGTTAGGAGTGGAAGAGCAACATAAACACATTCGCCCACACACTAAAGAAGCAGAATCACAAGGAAGAATCATCTGCCTATGACATCATTGTTTTGTCATCCCATCCAGAGAGACAACATGTAAAAACACAATGAGCCTGTTCATTAAATCAAAAGAAGACAAGTTTTATGATGCAATAAAAAGAACACATACATTAATGGTTTATTTAATTGGATAATAATTAGTAAGTGGCATGTAGTGGTGAACTGAGATAACCTAAATACAACATAATACATCACGTAAATGCAATTTATTTATGTTTTTTCTCACTCATTTTGTCATTTTTTTATTAAAGTATTCATTTAGTTGCAAACAACACATTTTTCAGGGATTATGTGCTGGTGACTAATTTTTTTTATTTTAAAATGCCATTGAATGTGTGGAGCAAAAAACAAAACTTAACGGTAAGATCTCCTTGATTTTAGCTTGCACCCATTTAATCCAGAATACATGACAGCTGCACTGTCATAACACTGTGCCACAACTTTACCCAGACATGTATTTTCCATCAAAAATCGGATGATAAGACTTGAGATGTCTTCGAGTCTCTTCCCTCTGGTAACATTTTCAAATCGGACATAGCGCTCCTTGACTTACACCTTTGTTCATAACGTAACACACAACCATTGCAAGCTGCGCTCAGTTATTCACTTCTGTCACCTCATCGATCATAACAGAGACGAACACATTAAATTAACTTACAATCTGATCATTTACTCCTCCATTTCAGATCTAGCAGTGATCATGTCGTTTTGTATTTTGCCCGACATTCCGCTAATTTTTTATGAGTGGACACATGTTAACACAAATCCGTGTCTCTCTCAGGAATGATGGGAACAAGCTCGTCATAATTCCCTTTGTTTCATATACCACTCATAGTTTGAACGTTGAGAATAGCGGACAAAACATGAAAAGTTGGACCAGGCAATCAGCAGGCTAAAACATTGCGAGGTGGTTGGCCGGGTCCAAGTGGCGCGAGCAGGTTCTGGGGTGACGGAACTAATAAGGTCGGATCAGGAATGCTATACCATCAAAGCAGTTTCCCAGAGCAGACAGGGGGCTGGAAAACATGGGAAAGTCTCATGAACAGGCGCCTATGTCTTGGCCGATCTGTGGGAAATGCCACAAGCCAGGCTCAGCTTCCTGATTTGAGCAACTTACAACAGGCTGCCCTCTTCCCTCAAATCTCCGCCTGTGGTCCGACACTTAAGAGATCTGACACCTCTGTAGTCCTATCAATGCTAGCCTTCAGCGCATCCTCTCTGGCTGCAAAAGGTCACTGTCCCAATGCCACTACAGATGGCGGCATGACGCTGTCCTGAAGAACCATGCAGACAGGAACAAACAGCAGGCCAACTACCCCATCTTGATACACCATCAACTTTTTAAGGGCTGGCAAAAACACCACTGGCCCCTGCCCATCAAACACGAGAAGGTTCTTTTCACCAGGCAGGGAATATGATAATGGCCCACAGGAAGCAGTTGCAGTTTCCCTGGGAGCTCACTGAAACATTCCAACCAGACCTGGTGCTGTGGTCGATAGCCAGCAAAGGGGGTACCTTAAGAGGAGGAAATAGAGGCGGCATACAAGAGAAAATGGGCCAAATACAAAGATCTGGCACCCAAATCCTTGGAAGCGGACTGGTAGACCACGGTACGCCCAGTTGAGGTGGGGTACAGGGGTTTTGTGGGCTGGTCAACCTCTTGCCCGTTAAGAGTCGTGGTTTTTACAGGAGCTGGCTACCAGAGAGCAACAAAGGAGCTGGCAGTGGAAGAAAGGACAGCATCTGGGGGCTATAAAGCAACACCCGGCATTAGTAGGGTTGGCAGGGATAATTCCCAACCATCGCTCCGCCACCGGGAGATGTCCTGGGGTTAAAGTAGCAAAACATCAATGACTGGTGGTGCCCAGCTGATGACCCAATCGGGCCCAAGTGTTCAGGGCACATAACATTCCAAGGGCAGCGGAGGATACGCGTCAGGCAGAAATGACCAGCAGGAGTACCAATCCAATATTTCCAAACAGGGAAAACCTGCTCAATGTCCATCTATTATCTGCATTTCTTATCCCCAGTAGGGTCACGGAAGTGCTAGAGCCTGAACTGGTTGCAGGCTAGTCACGGGGCACACAGACAACTCACTCGACTCAATTCAAACCTAGCGACAATTTGGACCGGCCAATTAACCTGACATACATGTTTTTACGATGTGGGAGGAAACCGGAGTGCCCAGAGGAAACCCACGCAAGCAAGGGGAGAACATGCAAACTCCACACAGGAAGGTTCAATCTCATGATCTCAGAACTGTGCCACACACGCGTTAACCACTGTGCTGCCGTGCTGCCCCCTGCTCAATGTATGCCACAAAAATCGAAGTACTCTAAAATATGTTTTGAGGGAAAAGTGGTTCTGGAGGGCACCGCAGAAAGACTCGATCAAGTCACATCTTGCCTGAAGTGTTGCACCACTTGAGGAATGTGCGCGTTGCTGCGTGCGTGGATAAGAAAAAGCAAGACACAACAATCAGTAGCGCACTTTAAATGCCGCTGCATGCTGGGTAATTAAACACCTGCTCTGTAAACCACAGTCATGTATAAATGAAACATACATAACTGCGCACAGGTGCCAAAAAGCTGTACCCGTGCACTTTGGTTAACCTCTGCTTGTGAGTTACAGGCATGACTCACCTTGCACACATTCTACACACGTTTGCGCTATGATTGGAGTGCGCAGGTGTTGAAAAAAAGTGAAAAGTGCATTCAAGTCAGGGACTGTACATCTTGAAAAAGTCCTTTAATTTCAGAAACGAATCAGACAAAACATCAAGTTTTAAAGCACTGGTCCTCCACTGATCTAACTTCAGAAAACCACCATTACAGCTAAATGACAAGCTGCAACCCAAATCAAGAAAACTTTCCACTTCTCAAATGTATCCAATAAAGGGACTTTGCTATTTAAAGCAGAGCTAATAGCATGTATTCACCTTTAAAAAAAAATGGCCAGCAAAACCAAAACAATTTCAAATGACGTATATACTCGCATATGGGCCTACATTGCATACAAGTGACCAGCTAAAACTCCTTTAACATATTAAAACATTTCGAAATATGAATGAAGTGTGCTTGAATATCAATGACTTTTTATTTATGTAGGTAATAATGAATAATAAAGTTGTAGAAAGTTAAAAATACACAATTTTTACTGTACCTTCCAGCAGCCCTTAATGGCAGACTTTTGTAGACCATTTTCGTGTTTTGTAATCTTTTTCTTATTTGACTCACCAGCCCATTATGATGGGCACGAAAGGGAAATAATATCAACAAAAACACAATAAAAAGAGATGTGTTTACACTCAAAGACGTCAATTGACCGAAGACGAAAAATATATTCTGCAGGGCACTATCACCATCTACTGTTAGTGTGTAATAATCCCCCGTTTTTTCCTTTTTCTTAGCATTATTTCCCCAAGGCAAAGACCCGCGACTAACTGAAAACCCGTCCATGACTCACTTTTGGGTCCAGACCCAACAGTTGAAAAGTACTGCTTTAGAAGAGTCAGATTTTCAGGTACGGTTTCTTGTAAGGGTGTTCAATACTGGGGATTTTGGTATCGGTCCAATACCAGGTAAGCATAGGGTACTATCAGCCAGTATTGATACGGTACCGATACTTTCTGCATGGAAATGAAATGAAATGATTTGCATTTATATAGCGCTTTTCAAGTCAAGACTTCCCAAAGCGCTTTACAATGTGCTCCACATTTCCCAATAGCGGCCGTGCAGCCATGTAAGGCGCTAACCTGCTTTTTGGGGGTATTAGGGGTTCAGTGTCTTACCCAAGGACACTTCGACATGTAACACGAACGAGCCGGGATTCGAATTGGGATCCCTTGATCCCAAGACAAGCGCTCTACCTCCTGAGCTACTGCCGCCCCAGCTACTGCCGAAATGTCATGATACAGTTTTTTTGTTAGTGTAGCATGAAAATTGTAGCGTAAGAAAGAGTCCAAACTGTAACCCAAACCACAAAAAGTATAAAAAAACGAGTTTATTGCGCGCCTCTAAGAAATGCATGTACTTGCAGGCGCAACATAAGTAGCTTGACAAAAGCTGCAATGATGACTTAACCTAATTTCCTCCTCACAGTTGTTGGCACACGTCTATTTTTCCCTCCTATCACTACCCTTCTCCATCAATTTAAACACTCCTTGGCCCTGTGCTAGTTGGTCGCCTGCCATGTCATGTCCAAAATACTCTCGTTTCAGTGTCTTGTCATTCCCGTGTACCAAACCCTTGCCTGCCCTTCCGGCTCCTGAGTGCCCCCTGCTGAACTCTTGGACGTGTGCTCTCGCTGTTTAGACTTTCTCTAACACGGACCACTCGCCTGCAACCTGGACCACGACTCTCGTACCGTAACTTTACAAATAAAACCCTAAAGAGACCAGTGTTTGATGTACTAATGAGTGTTTCTGGACTATTTTTCAGCTCCATCCCAAGTGGGTTCCTTGACTCACACTCGCACTCTGATTAAAAGGTAAACAAATACATATGTTACTGCGAGCTTAGTAAAACATAGAACATAATCGAAGTGACTCTTGCATGGTTTAATTTTTCAATCTAGTACCTTTTTTTCAAACGTTTTTGTTTCTACCTGCAACGGAATTGTTTTTTCAAAGGATCCGACACCCTGTTTGGTTTGTGTTTTTTTTCTGGGTTTACAGTCGATTCGCTTACCAAGTTCCGTGGTGCCAAGTCAAACTTGCTCCAGGGGATAAATTATCCAAAAATTCCTGGTGCGCAACCAAGCAATTTTTTTATTTATTTTGGAGTAGGGAGAAACCCTTAAAACGGTGACTTATTTAGCCCAGGAATAATAACAACAAAGCAATTTTATGAAAGCCTTTTCAGTGCGTGCTCACAGCCCTAATGAAGAGTGTTAATGTTCCGAGTAGGCCTGAAGCAGAAAGAACAAAGGAATTCAGTTTGTATTGGAGAGCACACATTCCCGCCCACCTAGACCCCCAATACCCCTCCACCCAACATCTGAGCTCATTCAAATGACTGCATTGGCCCTTAGATGTAATCTCAGTGTAAAATGTTGCTAGGGAAGCCATGCGTCCACACACCTGTGCCAAAAAACACATCCCTTTACACCTGTCGCAGAAAAGTGAAAAAGAAGTAGGGGGGCACTGGTGACCAGGTTCTAAATTTTGAAACCCCCTCTTGACGTCCCCACCTAAACACCACCACCAGCTCCACCCATACCCAACGCCGCTGCTCTATCGCTATCAATGAAGCTTTAAATGAAAGCTATTATCAAGTCGCGCTACCTCCCAAAACAGAGGTCCCAGGAGGGGTTTTATTTAGGGGCAAGGGCGGGGTGTCCATTACGGGTCTTCAGACCAGAGTTGAAGCAGGAAGGGCGCATCCATTACGGCTCAGGGGGATGTAATGTCCAGATGGCCAGGTGCTGCGGAGGAAGGCGTCCCCCCGCACCGTTTTGCAACAATCGCCGGCCTTCATGGCCTGCCCTGACTTGACTGCGACCCCCGCAGGGTTGAGGACCCACCGGTCACAGCGGAGCGCTCAAGCGAAGACGAAGCGGGAGGCCGCTCGCTTTAAGGAATGCACAAGACAACGATGGAAGCGTTGTCACTAATGCTCACTATACAGTTACAATTTTAGGAAAAAAAATTGATTCAGGAAAAAAGGAATAAAAGAAAGAAAAATAATGAAAAAAAGAAAGAATAGAAGAATCAACAGAGAATAGACAATCAAAATAGGAGAAAAAAAGGAGAAAAAAAAGCTAAGATAAAGGCAAAAAATGACGGGTTTTTTGAGGAAGGGGTTGGTTTCTGGAGCAGCGAGATGGCAAAAAAAACATGGTATGTTAAATAAATACAAATCTCTCAACTTAAAAATGCACATTCATATCATCCAACCATTATCTGCACTGCTTATCCTCAGTAGGGTCGCGGACGTGCTGGAGCCCTTCCCAGCTATCTTCGGGCAGTGGGCAGGTGACACCCTGAACTGGTTGCCAGACAGTTGCAGGGCACACAGGGACAGACAACCATTCACCTTTTAATTTGGAGTCACCAATTAACCTTCCATACATGTTTTTGGAATGTGGGAGGAAACCAGAATGCCTGAAAGAAACCCATGCAGGCACAGGGAGAACATACAGACTCCTCACATAAAGGCTGGTAGCTGGATTAGTGGCATGGAGGTGCTAACCACTCATCCGCTGTTAATATCATAATTTATGTGTTTTTGCTTATTATCCAAATAAATAATAATTTTAAATATTTAAATAATAAGGATTTTTAACCACTAGGAGGTGCTAAATAATGTCACTTTAATGCTTTTAAACCAATTCACATGCAAATACTCTTAGACATATTGTATTGTCACTGTATTGATCAACCAAACATAAAATTAAAAATTCACATTGACATAACACACACTATTAGTTTCATCGGCATATTAACACAGTTTATGAACCAGCACAAACCAACACAAAATTCCACACCAGTTCAAGAAACTTTAAACGTACTTAATATTTAATGAGTCTGTCTTCTCCGTTTACCAAAACAATCTCCCAAACACAATATGACAGAGACGATTGCTTGCACTGGTGGTGTGTCTAGTAACCGCTTAAGTGTAAGAAATCTCGGACAATCACAACAATTAACAATGAATAAACGGCAACAATTACGCATTGTTGTTAAATAATGTGGATTTTCTTGAAGTGTGGTGAGTTTCTTATTGTTAGTTAGATGCATCACCATCAACACACACACACACAAACACGTAACTAACCATATGTCATAAAAACTTTATATCTATTTAATTGGATAGCTAACGTTTTTGTTTAACTTTTGTTTGAAGTGGATGAATGAAAACAAATATTGGCTAGCAAAGTTGTGTTTAGCTTAACAAATACACAATATAAAATACTACAAGTAATTTAAAAACATCTAGTAAAATATAAATAATCACCTTTTGCAAGTAAAGTTATTTTTGTTCAACTGGCAGATAGTTTTGCTGATTTCAAATGGTGTTTTTGTTAATTTGCAAGTTAATCAAAGCAACAGAGATTTTAATTGAGTGAAGTAGTCTGCTGGCGAAATATTTTCTTTTTCTTTGCCGTGTATTATTCAAGAGTCTTTCTACAAGCGAAAGTAGTTGAGAGTAAATTCAACACCAAGCACAAGTTGAATCAAAGTAATTGACGGGCTAGTGACACTAAACAAAGTTAAGAAGTTAACATTATACAGTAATGCATAAAAGGCAGGTTAAGAATGTAAAAATATATGCAGAAGCTGCCCAGCCCATAGGTAGGCAAAGCAAGAAGCAAACTGACTGTATTTATTTTGCTTTTGTATGTACATTTTAGAAATATGCAATCTTTTTGAGTCACGGGTTAAGAAAAATTGACAGATAGGCCGGATCAAGAGAAAAAAAACGAGTGATTTTATTTCATTGCATTTGCCGATAGAGAGTCTCGAAACCGATACTTTGCCAATACATGAGGAAAAACTAAAGGATGCTAAGGACGAGAGTGACACTGTCCTGATTACCGGTGTGAATCTCCTGTGTCCGCTCATTTGGCGCCAGCCGCTGCGGGCTCTGATTGGCTCCCTGTCCTTTTTTAAACACAGTCCTGTCACTCTCTTTTTGTCAATCCATCTGCGAACCTCTATTGATACAAGGCAAGCCTTTTTGATCTTTACTTCCACCTGTCCGTACCTGATCACCCCGTTTGTCTCCGGCTACGACTTGTTTTTGATCCCGACTACGTCTGCTCTCCCGTCTCAGCTTACGACCCGTTTCTGACCCCGACCACGTTTTTGCTCTCCGGTCCCAGCTACAGACCTGTTTTTCCGTCCCTGACACCGCCATCGCCCGCTACGGAAGATCGACTTCCGTATTCGGATCACAATCCGATTGCGAGAGTGACTTGCTTCCCGTGTCCAGCGAACACCAGATCGTGGGCGCAGCCCTTCCTCTTTCTTTCAATAAAACTTGTGGTAAACGTTACTCAATTGGGTCCTGATTCCGTTCTGGTCATGACAGACGCCAAATCACCAACAAAAATATATTTGTAGTTCTTCATTCACAATTGTATGTACCGTATTTTCCGCACTATAAGGCGCACCGGGTTATAGGGCGCACCCCGAAAAAAAAAGTTTTTGGTCCTATATTTGACATAGATAAGACGGACCGGATTATAAGGCGCTACAATGGGAACGTCGACAAAACAGTCAGATAGTTCAGTCAAACTTATTACCCCCTTAACATTCCCAAAGCTTGCAAAGACGCAAATACGTGTCGAGAACACGTGCGGATGCGGTGTCCGTACGATGTCACTCAAATGCATCGTTCCATCATTCGGAAGGTTACAGTCTTGGGATTCAAAAAAATGCCAAACATTCCTTAGTTTCTATTTTCTTTTTCGCTCGCAACTTTACTGTGCATATGACAATAAACACTTGGAATTGAGTTTAATTTAAAAATAGACACTCCATTCCATCTATTATCTGCACCACTTATCACAGAAACATCGAGTTCAGTCTGAAAAAAGAGATACAGGGATAATATATAGCCGGAGTAGCTCACCGAAGTCGTTGTGTTCAATAATAATGTGCAGCCATAGTCCTCTTATATCCGTGAGTTTAGTTAATCCAGGAGAATAAAATATTTACAAATACAGAATAGTAAAAAAATGCTTTCTGTATGCCGTCAACCACGTGCTATACGCATTCATCTTTTTCGGCCAATTCCAGGCTTCGTTTTGCCGCTTCAGCCTATGCCAGACTGTAAATGATAAAAAGGATCCGCCTCTTGACCTCCGAATAACTTTAGCCAATAGTGACCGATTCAACTGATGATTGACACATCTTTTTCGGCCAATTGCAGGCTTTGTTTTACAGTTTAAGTCTATGCCAGCCTGTAAATGATAAAAAGGATCCGCCCCTTGACCTCCGAATAACTTTAGCCAATGGTGATCGATTCAAATGATGATTGCCACATTGGTTAGCCAATGAAACGC
This sequence comes from Urocampus carinirostris, assembly GCF_059441175.1. Lineage (NCBI taxonomy): Eukaryota > Metazoa > Chordata > Actinopteri > Syngnathiformes > Syngnathidae > Urocampus > Urocampus carinirostris. Next base: position 22,581,538 of record NC_142359.1, read on the forward strand.
CGGTAAATAAATCCCAGCATACACCGCGGACTACTTGGCGTTCGGGGGAAAATCTAGTCGGCGGCTGCAAGTTAGTTGGAAGACTTTGCGATTTAATATTGATCCATAAATAAGGCGCACTGTATTATAAGGCGCATGGTCAGCTTTTGAAAAAAATTAAGACTTTTAGGTGCGCCTTATAGTGCGTAAAATACGGTACTGTTATTATATTTTCACCATGTTCATTTGGTGGGATGGATTATTGAGTGTAACAGGCCGCATGTGGCCCGTGGTCCATAGTTTGCTCACTTCTGGTGTTTATGCATCTATCTTCATATTTAGTATTTTCCCATGCACGTCTATATTTTAAGTCCTAATTTTAATACTTACAAGGATTTATTGAGAAAGTAACACAGTCCACATATGCAGTTTGCGCAAAAAACACAAGAATAACTACAGAAAGAAATAAAAACATTGATTTTGGGTTATTTTTTTGCAAAAGCCTGTCACTTTAGTTCATCTAGTCAATTGCGACCTTTCCTCATAAACCTACCGCAGGGAACTAAAAACACCTCAAGGATGTCGCCATTCAGTGCTCACTCACATATCAATGTGGCGTATATGTTTTATGACAAATGAGGGGAAAAAAACACAGTCAAAAGCACACTGCCCCCAGGGAGGAGATGGGGGGAGTATTGAGAGAGGCTGACAAGTGCACATCTAGGATTACTGCTGTTTTCATTGTAAAGGTGCAAATCCAACGAGGGGCCTCTAAAGTGGACGCGCTGCTTGCTCCATTCGATCTCCTGAAGTTGTGAGTGGCGTGTCAACACGTGTGATTTATGGCCGCACTTGTCATAAAGTGTCCATTGAGTGGGATTGACTGCCATCAACAGGCACGCACGCTGCTCGAAGTAAGTAAACACACAACAGGGGGTCCTGAAGCGGAGCCTGGAGGTCATTTGGCCACGGCTGAGTCATTTGCAACTCGCTCCAATTCAGAAACCTTTGAGCCAATACTAAGTTTAGGTTAAGTAGACACTCAAAAAAAGGAGAGACGGCATCAATTGTTTTTGAATGGCAGGGGGAAAGGGAGAGAAACCTTCGGATAAGAAAGTCCAACCTGTTCTAAACGTCATCCCCTGAGGCCTTTTTTTGTATTACATCTCCCAGGATACAAAAGCAGATCTGCCTTGAAGGTTGAGGTAACCAAAGAAGAGCAACATGATTGGCCAATAGAGACAATGATGTTAAATGTCAAAACAACAAAAAACAGTGCGCATAAACAGTCAAAATCACCTCTTCAGATTTGCCTTTTCTTGATCATCTACCTCACATACCACGCCCTTTTAACTCGACTGTGTTTTTATTCTGTATTTATTATTTTCTTGTTTTATTCTTGCTTTATTGTTGTTTGTTACTATATGTACAGCGACCTTGGGTGTCCTGAAAGGTGCTTTGAAGTACAGACTCTACCCTACTTACGAACATTCGAGTTACGAACAACGGTAGATACGAAAAATAATTCCGGGATGTTGAAAAATATCCGGACATTGCTGTAAGTTAGATTTTGTATTGTGCACCTTTTCCCAAGGACAGGACATTACTGTAGTGATTCTATACGCCACTATTGGTGTGTGGTGCTGTGAGAGCTCACCTAGCATCCACCCCGAAGAACAAATCCGGCTTCCTCTTCCTAGTTCGTGTGTAAGAATAATAAACTGAATCTCCAGCATGCTAAGAATGTTGACATTTTTATTATTTAATATCTCGTGCATTCTTCCAATATGGTTGGTGTTAAGTGTAAAGAAGAGGCGAGCCTTTTCTTTTGAAATGTAAATGGGATAAGAAAGCTTGATGCGGTTGAGAAAATGGTTGGATTGCTTTTTTTTAGCCACTCTCTAACACGGAAGAGGACCTCTTGAAGCATTTATTCCAAAAGTAAGTAAAACTTACATTTTTTTATCTTTATAGAGCACATTATTTCATCAAATGTTTATTTTTTTACTACAAAACAATACAAGTTACTTATACAAGCCTTACACATACTTATATAAACCCTAAACATACTAAATATAGCACTGAAGCAACTTACAAACAAACTCAACTTACGAACAATCGTCTGGAATGTATCTCCTTCGTAAGTACGTCAGTTTCTGTACAATGTATTGTTATTGTTTTATTATTATTATTGTTTAATTTTCTTTCTCACAGTCACTTGTCTGGATTTTTCTCCAATCACAACACTCCCTAGATACTATTTAAACACTAAGTCTTCTTGGGTATGGGCAAGTTTGATGTCTTCTATGTCACTTCCCAGGCACTCTTGTCTCCACGTCTTCTTATTCCAGTATACCGAACCCTTGCCTGCCATTACGGAGTACTGTGTTTCAAAATCGCAAACTGTTGCCCTTACTTTTTGAACTTACCGGAAAACCGGGTCCTCGAATGCATCTTGGACCACAATTATTGCCTCGAACCCAGCCCCAAAAAAGACCACTGTTTGCTCTATTAATCAGGGTATCTTTGCTTTACTTCTACATCACCCCAAAAGAGTTCTTGTCAAAACCAAAGCCAGGACTAAAACAAACAACAAAGAAAAAATGTGCTTTCATAAACGTTATGTATTGATAATTTTCCTGATAAACTAAGGTTTGTATAAGTTTGGATAAGTCACAGCCTTTGCCTATCACAGAATGATTTGTCCCTATGGTACAGAACCTGAAAAAATTGACAACCTGTCTCAAGTCTTGAACTGTATTTTAAACTCCCAAAAAATCAGGTGGGTTATAGTACTGAAGAATTGGATGCACTAAGAATGGGACTGGGATTCGAGATGGCATACAGAAACATTCATTCAATCTCACCACAATAGCCAAAACGATCTATTCTGTAAGAATTCATATCATTCAGAATATCAACCATCTTGTATTGCAAAAGATGATATTTTGTTACAGGCTAACCAGGATATCATTTTCATACAACCGTAAAGTTCATTCATTAAGGTAACCCAAAGCTTTATGATTTATAAATATAATACGTGTATGATCTACAAAAAAATCAAATCTATCATTCCTATGAATGTCCACATATTTATGAACATCGCCCAAAAATATTTGTCATAAAGTTCATCTTGATGGACAAAGATGTACATTCAATCGTTTGCTTAAAAAAAACTTGACAAATCACAAAGATTAACGGCGTTGGAATTGCCCTCAATCATCAATACACTTGAGTTGACTGCAAAAATGGTTAAAATGGTAAATTCAAATCTTCTATGAGGCAGAGACGAATGATTCATCCAGATGAAAAGTAGTAAAAACAATATCTGTAGGCCCCTGACTATTCCTGCCTGAATATTTTGCGTCATCACGGTTTTATTAACAAAAACGTGCCTATAGTACAACCCGCCAGTCACCATCATGTGACTCCCGATATTGCCATTGTTTGGCTTAGCAGCACCTGCTATGTCTATTCCTCAATGTCTATGGATAAAGCCAAGTAAATTGACCTTGTAAAATTCCAATAGGGCAGCCCGCATAGGTGCTCTTGGCTCTCCCATTTAGTGCTTTATTGTGTACCTATTATTGTCTTTGGATTGTGTCAACACATACATCGGCATTACGCCACTACACCTGACAGGAGCTTGAGGATAACATCCATCGACATTAATAACACATCCCCCACAAATAGGCCAGACCACTGGGTGCTCCGTGAATTGCTATTAGTTCCGGGAAAAGACGTAGGCGGCTCGAGAGGGTAAGCAAAAGCAGGCCTACTGCTGAAGCTACGTGTACACTCAGATCCATTACCCATGAAACGGATGACCTGGAGCTACAACTTGCGGGAAACCACTACAATCGTGACTGTTGTATTTTAATCGTTAGGAAGACCGGACTCAACTCCAGATTCCCCGATGCTAGCGTGCATCAGTCATTCATCTTTTCATTGAACCACTGACTTGCTTTTATGAATTGCGAGATCATCATAAGCACTGGTTTTTGCTTGTTTTTTTTTTGCTAGTTCTTGGAGCTTTCCCACATTGTCATGTTATCAAAGGTACTGTATCCACACAATTCAAAGTACAGGTACCAGTCCTCACAAGCCAGACTTAAGTTTTCAAGAACTGTGCGTTATATGGTGTTTTTATTTTTTGTTGTGGATGTGTTAAATAATGTTTGTTTTCATCTGATTAAAAAGCTTTGTTTTACTTGGTACTTGAGCACAAAAGAACTGTATTTGCTAACTGTGTATAAATATATATTATTTTCCATATGTTTGTATATTTCTTGTGTAGAATGGATGGGGATTGATGAAATAAAGGCAAGGACATGGTTAGTGATGAGGCGACAACCTAAAGAAGATTGATGACAGCCTTGCCTCTCTTTCCTGGCTCCGGGGCAGCTGCGCCCGCCACAGCGTGTCCGGACCGGCTCCAGGCCTTTCCAGGTAAAACTGGTCATCCGAGTCCTCGCCTTCATCTACAACCGCCCTTTCGCTCACCTGCCCCCGGGCCGCCGCCCCCCCACCCACACATTACTCTACGTTGCACCCCAACCCCTTCCCTCCATCTGGCCAAACTAGAACAACAGTTGAGTTGAATTTAAAAAGAAGCTGACTTCCTTCTGCCAAACAACTTTTTGGATTTGCCCTGTTGCCAACAAATTGAAAGAAAATGTCAACTTTGGCGCGTAAGCTGGTAAATGCCTTCACGTGACTTTGCGAGAAGCCGATCCAAGCAGGAACTTTGCAAGAAGCCGCTTTGCGCCGATATGGCCGAGCAGCCGAGAGTGACTGAGCTAGCAGGCTAAAATGGGAGGACAATGGTCGCTTTGACGTCACAACCTTATTGTATCCTTTTTAGTCTCACCCTGGCAATAAGACACAGCAAACAGCGGCAGGATTGGGAAAAAACTTTTACCCAAACTTGTTTAATCCATCTGTCTGATTTTGATGTCAGCAGAGTTCACAAAACAATACAGGTTACTTATCTCATCTCATCTCATCTCATTAGCTGCACCGCTTATCCTCGGTAGGGTCGCGGGGGTGCTGGAGCCCATCCCAGCAATCATGGGGCAGTGGGCAGGGGACACCCTGAACTGGTTGCCAGCCAATCGCAGGGCACACAGAGACAGACAATTCGCTTGCTCGTTCACACCTAGGGACAATTTGGACCGGCCAATCCAGCTGAAATGCATGTCTTTGGAATTTGGGAGGAAACCGGAGTGCCCGGAAGAAACCCACGCAAGCAGGGGGAGAACATACAAACTCCGCACCGGAAGTCCGGTAGCTGGATTTGAACCCACACACGAGGTTCCCAAGACCATAGAACTGTCCCGCACACGCGCTAACCACTGCGCCGCCGTTACTTGTATAAACCCTAAACATACAAAATAGAGCACTGAAGCAACTTACGAAATAAATTTAACTTGTGAACGATCATCCGGAATCTATCTTGTTCGTAAGTAGGGGGGTGTCTGCATAGTCTGGTAATCTTTTGATCCATTTTAGAAAGTTACTTTTGTTATATTTTGTTAATTCAGGACTAGTTATTTATGTGTCACATTAACATTGTGTCGGTAAATATCCAGTTAAGATATGATTGCCTCTGTACTTGCTTTTATTTGTATCTGCCACCACCCAGTAACTGTTTTGTTTTTTTATATGTAAACTTTATGCCTAATATACATAACACAATAAAACAGAATTCTTGTGGAACTCAAAATGTTGACTGGAAAGTTATGGACTAAGCACAATTAAGCCTTACTAACATCAAGTGTGACACAATGCACTAAAGTATATCAGTAGCTGTGTCCTTTCTGATGGTTTTCCCCTGACCTATTTAGTTCAATAACCTGAAATTATGGCTTTTGGTTTTTGTGTGCTACCCTAAGATTTTAAGTGGCCACATTTGGCCACCCCGATGAAAAAATTCCGACAGCACCACTGAAGGACATACCTGTCAACCTGTACGTTTTTGCCGTACAAAGTACGTTTATTATGCATTTTGAGACGTGTACGACGCACAAGAAAATCAGTACGGAAAAACGCAAATTTGTCAATTATGGGTACCAGCCGGTATACACCGACTATCACGAAACGGCAAATCAATCAAGTCAAACGAGTTCGCTGCGGTAGCCTCTATCTCAAAATCGTTTTTTTTTTTTCGTTGCAAACGAAGCGAGCGGTTTGATGCTACCGTGCGCATGCGTCTGCCACTGTAGTGCCTAATTTCGACTCCCCAGCAAAATCCTCGCCTCCTTGCATGAACGCGCATTCTGCAGCGCTCACGACAATAGCGATCGTATTCTATATAATCAGCTTATTAAAACAATAAAGCTATTGTCGGAAGCGCAGCAAAATGCGTGTTCATGCGAGGGGGGAGGATTTCGCAGGGGAATCAAAGTTAGGCACTACACCGGAAGACTCCTCAACAGCTGCAGAAGTGATGTTTTGCCATTTCATCGCAGAGCACAACATACCTCCAACAGTTGATCACTTCACAACGCCTATAAAAAACATGTTTCCCAGTCACAAGGCTGAAAAAGTTTGTATTTTCTGTCCCTGTTAAATAGTTTGTTTGACATTTCAAATACAAGCATCAATGGTTGATATTGTGGTTGGTTTACAAAATAGAAACCTAGTTTTTTCCTCCAAAAAATATCTCATCATCATCATCAGCTGCACTGCTTATCCTCAGTAGGGTCGCGGGGGTGCTAAAGCCCATCCCAGCAATCATCAGGCAGTTGGCAGGGGACACCCTGAACTGGTTGCCAGCCAATCGCAGGGCACCCAGGGACAGACAACTCGCTCGCTCATTCACAGCGACAATTTATAGGGACAATTTGGACCGGCCAATTAACCTGACATGCATGTCTTTGGAATGAGGGAGGAAACCGGAGTGCCCGGAGGAAACCCACGCAAGCATGGGGAGAACATACAAACTCAGCACAGTAGGTCCGGTAGCTGGTTCCCAAGACCTTAGAACTGTGCCGCACACGGGCTAACCACTGCGCCGCCGTGCTGCCCCAAAAAATATCTTTATTTACAAATTTAAATTTAAAGTGTTATTAATGGATATTTTTGTTACGCTGCTGATTTTTTTTTTTTTTTTTTTTTTATTTTATTATTAAGAATATGTACAGAATGACATAACGAAACACATATACAATATCACATGTTAAACTACATGAATAAACACGTGTGAAAAAAAAAATATGGTGTAAGATCATTTTGTATTTTATAAGGGAAAATACGACAGTTTGTAAGGGCATGGAGCCGTGGAGGTTCACGGGTATGGAAGGGGACAGCATTGATATAAAATTTAGAAGAGAATTAAAACAATTTTAAGGAAGACACATAACATTCATGATCAAATGAAAACGAAGAAAAAACAACTTTTTCTGTTCTGTGTGAAACTAATTCGGTTCATCAAGAGGAAAAAACAAGAAAGGTGGGGGAAAACCAACAGCCTTTTGCAGAAAATCGCTGCTAATTCTAGAAATGCACCTCATGCTATTGTAATACCACCTTATATTTCAGGGAAATTGTTGGCATTTGCTCCCCCCAACCAGTTTGTCCACATACGAAGCTCGCCGTTGGAGCGAGGCACCTGCTGCCTTCTACTTCCTGCTTGCCGGCCGCCGATCGGCGGGCTTTCGCGTAAACACGCCATCTGGTTTGCCTGCAGTGTTGACAGGAGCCGCATTCCCGCTTCTCATCTGAGCTTCACCTGCTTACGCAAGGACCAGTACCGCAGACCTGAGCCAAGTCATTCTCCGTTCGCTCGAGGTGTTTCGTTTTGCTTTTCTTGGACTAAATTTGCTCCATGATACTCGTTGATCTACCTTTACTTTGGTTTTTAGTATGTACCGTTGGATTATTCAAATAGGTCAATGAGTATGTTGTCACTTAACATATTAGGTTTATTATTTAATCATCACATCATTATTTTGATAATCCCATTAATTATTTTAGTTGTTGTAAATACACATCATATTCATCCACATGTATTAGTGAAGTATTTACTAGCTGAATGTATTCTTTCATTTCAGTGTACTTCTCAGCATTGGTCTTACCACAAAACCTCAAAGATTCTGTGTTAATCTCTTGTACAGGGACTTCTTCTTTTTGCCTTGTAATGTGAGTTCTGCGTGTCTGTTTATGCTGGGTGTTCCATTATTGCAAGATATCCCTCCCTATAATAGAGGGGCAGAAACCTTTTTGTCATGTCAAGTCAAGTCAGGTTTATTTGTATAGCCCTTATGACAAAGAGTTTTAAAGGGCTGCACAGACCACAGATTATTGCAAACCACTGACTAATATTACACCATCCCCTGATCTAAAACCTACACGAGGGCAAGGAAAAACTCAAAAACCTCAACACGGGGGAAAAGAAGAAACGTTGAGAAGGAACAGCACATGAGGTAATCCCCCTTCCAGAATGACCAGGCTGCAATGGATGCTGTAATATTAAATAATACACAGATATTGTCAACATAAAATATATTTTGCTTGCCTTTTGGGGAGCGCACTCCTGCTTTCTTGGTGGGAGGGTGCTTCACCAATCGATAGGTCCGGACTGCATTCCGTTTTACTTTTATTCAGTTTTATCTTTTATTTTGAAACTTTTTTTTCAAATATGTCGTCAACTGCTTTGCTTCTCTCCAGCTCTATTTTTCCAAGTCTGTTTTCTCGGTCTTGTCTCACAAAAGAACACACGGCGAGACTTCGGTTCTTGGCCTTCAGTACTCGTACATATTTTTTTAAGGAACGCATTGTGCTACCTTGATTAAAAAGTTGAACTGGCTATATTTACTTAACTACATGTACAAACTACAAACTGTAACAAAACCACAGTACTGCACAAACGCAATCAAAATTATAAAGGACTCTTCACACCCCAGCCACCACCTCTTAGACCTGTTGCCCGATAGTAGGCACTACGTGTCCCCTGCAACAAGGACGAACAGGCTCAAAGTCAATTGCTCACCCAAGGCCATCCCCATCAGGGGTGGTCGGATTGATCCAAATGTCGATATTATTAGTACTAAGCAAGTACTTGGAGTGGATCGATACTATTGTCCTGGGATCCATATTGCACTCCTCACCCAATTTCCTAAAGGATAGGGCAACCCTTCTTCGTCTCACCCAAGCGCCATGAACAAAATAATTACATAAAAACGTGAAAAAAGTTCACCTTGCAGAGACCCATGAGCTCCTACCAAGATGTAAACATGTTACTGTTCCTGAACAAAACCCTGTAGTTACTATGGCAACGGAGTTGATGAGAGACAATTGACATTTTTTTCTAATTGTAACTGTACTTTATTATATTTTGTAATGGAAGGATTTTAGTTCTCCAAGTGACATAATTATACAATATTTGTATTTCGTTACATCGCTGCTTTCTTTTTATTCGACTTTCTTGGATTTTGTTCTTAAACTGTTGTAATAGAAATATTTCTAAGATCTTTTTTTACACTGTTAAAGTTTGAAACATAGTTATTTAATATAAAAAGTTACCATTTTTGATTATTAAAACCTTTGTGCTGTTTATGGTAACAATTCAATGATTGATATCGGAATGCTATCAATCGATACTACCATGTATTTACTAGGATCAGTTGATAACAAAATCCCTAGTATCACCTATCCCTAATCTCCAACCTAAACAAGCACTCTAAACTGTGAAAAATCTATATTTTGCCTGTTACATTGAAAATGTGTATTCATATCTGATATATCGACTTATTTTGGAATTGTGTTGTTGCTTAATGTTTTTGCCTTTTCATCTTGGCTTCCTTTTTTTTATCTTTTAAGTCTTTGATACATGTTTTTCCTGCAGTACCATGTCTAATCTTGTAGCAAACAATGGTCATTGCATTGTTATCAAAAGGTTTCAATTAAAAACTAAATTATTGAAATTCTGTGTAACTACACTTCAACTACAATGTTATGGTCACGCTCGGACCTGATTCCATACATATTATCATAATTTTTTTTCGGAGACCCTGTAAACTCACTCCAAAAGGTCTAGCTCTGCAATGTGATTGAGAAAGTACTTGTCATTGGTGTTAGTCGTTAGCGCAGAGCTAGCTTGTTAGCACCACCAGCCAAAGATTGACAGCTAATAATAATGTTGACAACAATAATAATGGTAATATAATAATAGGATATTGCTCGAGGCAACAACACACAGCGAAGGCAAATTACTTTTCACATTCCTCTTTTGGATATGTTCATTTCATCTTTCAGGTTTTTGAGTCCAATTGCTGATGTTACTGTTTTATTCTCTGGGTCTAAAGTGTTAGATTTTTTTTTGTTTGAGCACAGAGAACATGCTGGGAACTTTACAGCAAACTGGCAATATGTCCCTAAGCAATTAAAAAGCAAACAAAACACTTTTGTTTGTATATGATTCGTTGATATGTTGCAATTTTAGGATTTTCGTCCGAGGAAAATATACCAGGTTAATGGTTACAAATCCCAGTTCAAATATTGTTCTGTTGAGCTTTAGGCAGTGGTTTGAATAAATGGTAGATTGTGTGAATTTTGAACTAGAGAATTAAAAACAATGCTGCTGGAATAAGAGCCAAGAGAAAACTCTCCCAGCACAAGGCAGCAAAGAGTAAATCAATGCATCACACTTGATGTCCCCCTTCGGGTACTGAGACTATGCCTCGCTATTTCCATTTTGATCTTTTCCGAAAATTCATTTCCCTGTATCGGGAAAGTTACGCAACGTACTTGTAGTGCTTGGACCCAAATCGGCGGCAAGTGGGAACACATTTCCTGTCGGGCAAGTCGAGTCGAGAACGAAAAGAGTCAAAAAGTTCATTGGTTTTTTGAATGATATGTCAATGGCTTTATATTTGGGTGATTTTGTATTTAGAAAGCAAAAAAATAAGAAAACAGGAAACCAGAAAAGCAAGAAAGCAAGAAAGCAAGAAAGCAAGAAAAAAAGCAAGACAGAAAGAAACAAAGAAAGAAAGAAGGTCAGAAAGAAAGACAGGAAGAAAGAAAGAAAGAAACAAAGAAAGAAAGAAGGACATAAGGTCAGAAAGAAAGAGCTTTACTTGTTATGATTGCCGAAGTGAAGACACCTGCGGCTATCGTTTGGCGCGCTGGAGCGCGCTCTCTGATTGGCTGACGTTCTCTTCTTAAGCGGTCAGCTTCCAGAGAAGGACGTCAGACCGTACTTCTGTATTCCTGTGTGTTTCACCAGATTACCAAGTACCAAAGACTACTCTCCTGTTAGATTCCTGCCTTCGGTTCTGACCTGTTTCTGCCCCGCCCTTACGATCTACTCTCCTGCCCTGGCCATCGACTTGCCCGCTAAGACATATTGATTCTGCCTACCTGTCACGGAACTGCCGTTCCGTCCAACGCTGCTAGCGATCGACAACCATCGGCTTCCAAAGCCAGCTCTGTCAGCTCAATCAAATAAAGATTCCTTTAAAACTAACGCAATTGGGTCCGAGATTCCATTCTGGGTCGTGACATTACTGTCTTATTACATTCTCCAAAAATGTAGATACAAAGTTATTTTAGTAACCTTTGCGATAAGGGGACATTTCACGTAGGGGGTGCAATTGTCGGCAAAACAAAGAACTGGTAAACATACAGTCTTTCACAAGCTTTTAGATCAGCACCTGTGTATGGGGATTCTGCTTTACAATATAGTGGAAAAGATCATGTGGACTGAAGTCAGGCAGACTGGACGGTTCATTTACATGTGTGATTATGTCAGTAGGAAGACTTTATGATTTGTTAGCTAGCATTGCTAATGCTATCCTCAGTTTCTCTAAAAAGCGCCCATTGTGCTTTCCGACAAGGTGAGCCACCTCACCTGACAGCTGCACAGTATTTTTTCGACTAGTAATTGCCAATTGTGTTGAATAGTTTTGCTTTTTTTTGTAGTTGTTGTCCACTGTTTGGTACGGGTTACTAGCGTCTGTCATGATGTCGTCAAGTGGTTAGCTCGTGTTTGTGCAAAGGGTCAATACCTTTGAATCCCTGCCCACGAGAAGGAGTAGTCATCCTTCACACCAAGCAAGAAGCATTTCACTCTGCCGATTTACTGCACAACTTGACAGGTATCCACGCACCCCACTTAACGGTGCCCAATTACATCAACAAAGAAATGGAAACAGAGAGCAAGCAACAGAGCAGAAACAACAGTGACAGTTACTACCATGCAAATGTTAGCGGGTGGCACCAGGTAAGTTGCAGTTGTGGCCCCGGGCTTGACGACACAGGGTCCAATCAGGAACACGGCAGTAAGACACGCCCTGAAAGAGCTTTGTGGGGGGTTTCAACTCAACAATCAGCTTCCCAAGCAAGTAATTGTCCATTTTTATCATTGTAGTCACTGGGAATATGTCGATTGATAAAATGAACATTCAATGATAAGATTTTTTTATGGTTAAGGTTGGTTCTATTTGAATGAGCTATTGGGTTGCTTGAAAATAAATATTCATAAAACATAATTTTGTCAAGTCAAGTCACATTTATTTGGATAGCCCTTAATCACAAGATGTCTCAAAGGACTGCACATGTTACAATTACACCACCCCCTGATCTTAAACCAATATGCAGGTAAGCTAAAGTCATGTCAAGTCATGTTGATTTGTGATGCCCTTAATCACAAGGAGTCTCAAAGGGCTGCACAGACCATAGACTACTGCAAACTACAGACTATTATGACACCATCCCCTGATCTAAAACCTACATTAGGGCAAGGAAAACCTCAAAAACCTCAACGTGAGGAAAATGAAGAAACCTTGAGAAGGGACCGCGCAAGAGGGAATCCCCCTTCCAGGTTGACCAGGCTGCAACGGATGTTGTGATAACAAACATTATACAGATATTGTCAATATGAAATATAGGTCATTCATAAACTATAGAAAAAAGTGTGTTTTAAGCCTAGATTTAAAACCGTTCCACTGAGGTTGCAGATCGAATCTCAGGGGGCAGAGCATTCCACAACACCCGGGCCCTAATGGAGAACACTTTCGAACCTTCAGTTCTCTTCTTGGCTCTTGGGATTACTAGTGGACCAGCATTTTCAGAGCGGAGGCTCCGGACCGGAACATAGGGGGTAATTAAATCTGAAAGATATGAGGGAGCAAGTCCTTTATCACACTTGATTGTTGCTTGCATGATGCTTTTAATTCAAAATAAACCTCATTAGTATGCACATTTGACTGAATAGTTTTTTGGGGGAGTGGTCCAAATGTACAGTATATACAGTTGTTAATCTGTATTAAGCAATGGTGAGTGACAACATATCTGAATCATGTGATGTTTATCAATTTTGTCCATGAATGCTTAAATAATTCCAAATAGTCTATCAAGTTCTGTTCACTGCTTCTTCCTGGTTGTGCTACTTCCAAATATGTGATTTCATATTTAAGCATTTAACCTGTCTTATCTCAACCATTAGTTTTTGCTTGGCTCACAAATCTACTCTTCACTGAGACTTCTGACCACTGTTTGAGAAAGCTGTTGGTTTAGCTAATCAGATTTCGAAGTTGGCTTCTGAGAGCCTGTTAGCAGGCGTTGAGGAAGGTCAATGGTTTCACAAACTATAATTAGCTAGGGGATGGTAAGCCGCCAAAGCGATCACGCGAGAAGCCGTTAAACCTGAAGAGACTAAGCTGCGCAACGAAATCAATGGTTGTGTTGTTTTAATAATGAAAGGTCAGACAACACCGAGGGTAGCCAGCCTTTCACAAGTAAGAAAAGGTTTTGTCCGCCACTTTCAGCCTAGAGGTAAGATCCTAAGCCCAAGCCCAACCTGATCAAAATTTTGCGGCAGGTCGGGCCTAAAATGTCAATCATTAGATTCGGGTTGGGCCAAGCCTCTCTCTCTCTCTGACTTTATTTTTAATTATCCACCCGTCATTGTGCTTCTTGATCTCTATTTATACAGTCTTCTTCAACTTAATTTTTACAGTTAAAAAAAGCCAGGCTTTACATTCCGCATGCCTACTTGGTGCGGGGCTTTTGGAGACATCCCCCCTGTTGCGCAGTCTGCATTGCTGGGTCCCCAAACTGACTGGGCTTGGCAGAGACCCAGAAAACCAGGCAGGCGGCAGGGTCCGGCCCCTATCTTTCCTCACAAATAAAATAAGAGATTTCACTTTGCTTCGTACGTGAACAACACATCACTATTTCGGACCGGAGCTGAAAGCCCAGGTGTAAAACGTAAGGTCCGCCACTGCTATTAAGCGTGCTAGTTTGGTGGTCCTATGCAAGAATGCATCAAATGCACTTTTTTTCCTGGAGGGATATTTTAGTTATGATTTACATTTAAAAAGCGACGGGGCGCTCTACAAAACGTCTGGCTAGCGGATATTTTGCGAGCCTTCTTTGATGTAAAACGCCTGCGAGCCGCATACTTTGAATCCGAAGTGTTGTTTTTTGTGTCAAACGCTGGGTTTTTCATGAACACGGCAAGCATTGCGAGCGCGCGTTTACGAGGGTTTAGTCTCGTCATTGGCAAGGCCGTCCAAGAAGCCTCCGGGGCACGTCGCTAAAAGAGATAATTATCTTTTATCTTCCATGTTGTGACGGGAGATTATGGTTGAAATTTACGATTGTTAGCGAGACAATGGAACACCACACATTGCTTCTATTTTTTGTGTCCCTTTTTTTTTTACCAGCCTCCGGGACAAGTGAGGGAACTCCCATAATGCTACCGTGCATCAGCCTTGAGGTCTTTACCCAAACGAAGATAAAAAATAAACGATGTAATCCAGTGAATTATCTTTAATCTCAGCCATTGTACGTCACTTGAAATCGTCTTCATGCGCTTTGTGCAGATTTCGGCACGTAAATGTTGTTTATGAATCACATCACTGATGGAGAAGTGTCATGTTTCCTGGTGGGCCTGCGTCTGAATGCACTTGATTGGAAGTGTCAGTGTGAGAATTGTGTATTAGGAATATTTGCAAATTAATGGTAAAATAATAATAATGAGTGTTTGTTTTGTGCAGCACGTCGGCTGAGTGGTTAGCGTGTCCGCACCACAGTTCTGAGGAAATGGGATCAAACTTTCCTGTGTGGAGTTTTCATGTTCTCCCCGTGCCTGCCTGTTTTTCCTCTGGGCACTCCGGTTTCATCCCACCTTCCGACATGCATGTCAGGTTAATTGGCTTGTTCGAATTGTCCCTAGGTGTGAATGAGCAAGTGAGTTGAGTCTCTGTGTGCCCTGCAACTGGCTGGCAACCAGTTCAGGGTGTCCACTGCCCACTGCCCACTGCCCACTGCCCGTGGACAGCTGAGATGGGCTCCAGCACCCCCACAACACTACTGAAGATAAGTGGTGCAGATAATGGATGGATGGGTGAATGGATGAGTATTTGTTTTAAAGTGAATTTCAAGTATTTTAATTTTATAGTACAGTTTTTCAGGTCTATCAATGTAAGTAATCAGCCACCATTTGAGTATTTTGACAAATGGGTGTAGGGACTTATCCCCCACTAATAATAAAGACTTCACTTAAATGCATTTAACTCCCCGACATTGGATTTTGACATGAAGGATTTATACCACTCTGCAACTCCTCTTGGCCCAGGGTGGAGACAGATATTCTCCTATGTCAGACCCCACGCCTACAAATCTATCCTCACTTCACCCTAAGAGGAAGTCTCGTGAAGGACAAGAAAACAAAACCGTGGGGATCATGCAGAGTTGAAGAGTTTGGCAATAGCAGACGACTGTTGGGGTCAGACAAAGGCCACAGTATCGTGACATGGGGCTACAACCTGCTCCTAGGAGTTTAACCTTTTCTCAGGTTCAAAGTGTACTCTGGTCTAAACTTTTTACTTGGTTGAAAACCTTACCGGTGGAGTAAAATCCACAACTTAGTCCATTTGGTCTGATCCTTTGATTTTGGACTAGAATCTTCTCTCTCCCAGTTCTTTATTTGTGACTACAACAAGCTATGTTGTTTTATAACTTCAACTCTGACTTTTGTATTTCTCCTGCGACATTACGATGTTCTAGGTCTAATGTAATTTCATGGAACAAGTAATTTTCTGTTTTGTTTCCGGACCTCTCCTGCTCTGCCATTACCAGAGATGTGGGTGGGAAGGCCCAGCAGTGGATCCACTCTCTGAGTGCTCAGGTAAAGCAATTTGGAACACAACCTGTTGGTGTACTTCTACAGAGAGCATACCAGCACACAGCACAATGGTGTGGTATGTTGGAAGACATTGTTGGCTCCCGCCAAAGCAGCGGAGCTAAGAACATTATAAAGGACTCTTCTCAACCTGGACACCACATATTTGACCTGATTCCCTCTGGCAGACACAAGAAATCCCTTAAAACAAAGACCTATAGTCTCAGACACTTTATTCCCCAGACCAATCACTTTCCTAAACAATCACATTAAACTGTAAGAAACTAGCCAGTACATTGAAAAATGTATATATATATTTTATTTCTTGGATTTTGTTTGTCCACAATATTCCTGCAAGATGACATTGCACAATTTTCTGATGCGCTTACCACTTAGTCCAGTTTACAAGCGCTACGTTGTAAATATTACATATCTATCTTAATACATTTTGTGTCTCGTCTTTTTTTCCTTTAGATTATTTATTACATGTGTATCCATGACTTTGATGCCTCATCTCGTAAGGAAAGTTTACTACATTTTAATCGCTGACAATGAAGACAATTCTCTTCTGTTTTAAGTAGCTTGTGCAAGAACCTCTTCTTGAAAGTAAAAACTCTGTTACAATGTTATATAGTGCCTGCGTTTTAAGACAAGTACTTGCTCCTAACTACGACTGAGGGCAGAACCGATACCAACGTTTTGTGTTCATGAACTTTTTTTCTTTGGGAACATGTTTTAACACATATATATTCTCCTTAAATTAGACCTTTCTGTGAAGAACAGAACCTCCATTTCAGTGGAAATTCTGACTCTGTGACTACTGCTGAAAATTTGTAATTTAACTTATACCTAGATTCAATTTTGTCTTAGATTTAGACAAATCGCTTCAGGACTAAAACCCTCTTTTTTAAACATTGCATCATTAGTAAAGAGCCTTCTTTCTAGATCATGCTCTTAAGACACATCCATAGTCATTCGATTAAAACCTTCTGTTGAGACTGTTATCTCGTTTTTCTGTATGCTATGTGCCAGTCGGTCTTGTACAGGGATAGGGAAGCCTGGTCCATGAGAAGCATAGTCCTCCCTGTTTGTAGTGCCTCTTTCCTCAAACATAGAATCTTTTTCAAAGTTTGCTGATGAACTGCAGCTGGGTTGGAGGAGGTAAACATTGACAATAATGCTGGACTGTGGCTTTTGACGATGTTCCACGCCCTTTATCTTGTAGATGTTTTTATTGAGACTACAACCAACTTTTAAAACTCATACCTTCTACTTGAACTGAAACCAGTTGAGGCAAGTATCTGCTCTGAGGACTAAAACGTATTTATAAAATAGAACCTTCTCCTTGGTACTAGAACATATATGTGGTCTCAAGAGGCCAAACCTATTTCTTTGGATTCAAACATCCTATAAACCTTAAACATCAAACCACTATATTCTTTTCAGATTAACACGTTTTAGGACTAGTACCACTCATTAGGATTTGTCTTAGGATTTTTGAAGACTACCACCTTTTTCTCCAAACTCAAACTTCTTGGAAGAAAACCTTCTCGTTTGTTGCCATTTTCACCTGGGAAAACTCTGGAAAGACAACATTGAATACTGAGCAGATCACACGCAGTTGAAGCGTCAGGCAGGGGAGGTCAGACGGAGGCCACGGGGTCCCACCGTGGGGCAAATCTTCCCTTCAATCCCTCTGTACACACACATGCAATTCCAATTCCCATTCCCGTCCTCCCCTTGAACTCGCCACTAAAAACAACAGCGGATCTCCTCAATGGTCACGCAGCTCCCGAACAAATAACGCCTTAATATTTAAACCAACCGGGCTGACTATTCTGGCGTATACCAAGCTATCTGAACTCGTTTTACCCCAACCCCCTAGCTCCAAAAATCAAATATGATACCCACCATAAAAGGCTAAAGCATGTGTAGTTGTGAAAATAAGTGGGAATGGTTGTTAGTCAGCCAATCTAAGGTATCTAGGGTACGCCTCCCTTACCTAAAGCCAACCACGGTATGTTCCAAAGTAAGTATAAGAACTCTTTTTCCCCTCCATACTCTCTGACCAGTCAGAGGAACAAGCATGTGTCCGTTTTTCAAGTCACTACCCAATCGCCCACTCGACCGTTCGTTGTTTGATTTGCGGTTGTTTACACACGCACTTCCCGTGGAGGTTTTTCCTGTCGCGCGAAAAAAAAGCACGGCTCAGGATCACAGCGCTAACATGTCAACAAAGATTTAACTAGTTTTATTATTTGGAAACAAGGGAAGGAGGGAAGGAGACGACCTGGTAAGGTAGGTTTTACCGAACAAAAACAACCCAAGAAAAAGCAGCCTTATTTTACACTAGTGATTATTATTATTCAATTTTTACAACCATTCAGTCTGCATAACATAAAGAAATAATTCTACATCTTTGTTTCTTTCGTATTTTTGGTACTCTGATTTTTTTTTACATACAAATAACAAATACATGAACTTTTTTTTTCACAATGCATATCATCATTTGTCAAGTGTGTGCGTGCGTGTGTGTCTTTGTATGTGTGTGTATGTGCACGTGTTTCAACACAAACCAACAGGCCAAGACTTAAAGCACATCCAAAATCAAAACAAAGGCGCTAACGTTATCTTTACATGGACTTGTGGCCTGCGTCCCCACATCCTCGTACCCTTCAAGTGTCCTTTTCCCCCCATTTTTAGATGTATTTGATACAATTTGTACAAGTGTCCTGTTAAACAGGTACGAGAGCAGTTTTTGCGAGCTCTTCAGATGTGTTGGGGGTTTTTGTACACAAGTGGAGGTCCTTATCCGAGGAGAAATCAAATGTCACAGAGGTTTTGCTCACTCTCCTCCTTGGACATAGAAAAATAAGATCAACTGAAGGTGTCTGTGGAGCGTCATCTGGCTCACGGCAGTGCGCAAAATGTTCGTTGGCCGAGACATGGACTCTGATTGGTTGCTGGACACAATTTCAATGTAGTCCAGAAGGCTTCTTCACTTTCAGTAGTACCTTCATTCAGGACAAAATTTTACTGTTGGGACTAGAACTTGGGGAAGGTTTTTAATACCTTTATTTGGGTCAAGCCTTCTTACCCGGACTTATAAGTTTTGAAATAACAGTTTTGTGTAAAACCTCATGGGACTAGTACCTTATTTAAGAACAAAACAAATCTTGGGACAAGGATCCTCCTTTCTCTCTCCACTACACTGCAAGTCTCTCAGTTGCTTTGTTTTTGAACTATGATAATTTCACGGAAGTAATAAGTAACACTGGGGTCATAAATAACAAAAATAGTCAAAAACCGGTGGTTATTGATTTTCTATTGGTATAGTAAGTTAATTTCTATTTGCAAAAAAAATATCACATTTAAAAAATAGATATATTTAAATAATGACCTAATATTGTTACCTAGCAATCATTTATTCATAGGCAATTTGACATTACTTCTATGATAATTTCACGTTCCCGTTAATAAATGGCCAGTCAATACTGGTAACAGCCACCATTGTGAGAATGGATACCTTAAAAAAAGACCGGTAAGGGATCCAATGCCGACACATGGCCCGTTTCTTGTACATCCCTAATAAAAACAATCTTTGTGTTGTTATGCAGAAAATAATTTGTTGCTCTTTATTTTTACATTAACAACCATTTGAGTTTTTTGGTTTGATTTTTGTTTTATTATTAAAAAAATTGTTTGTTTGCAAATCATAGGACAATATTCACTGTTATATTTTGAACAAAATTTATGAAATTAACTTATTTCAAACAAAATGACAAAGTTGTGTGTTAGAGGTTTTTTAAAACGGTGCCTTAGGGTACATTTGGAAAATGGTTTAAAATGTTGTTTAATATTTTTATGAGAGGCATGATTGTAGCCACCTCCCACTAGTGCGATTCAGCTTTGATGTATAGATAGATAGAGGATTTTGTGCAAAACTGACTAGTGACCCGATTTTAATGATTCTTTATGCTGCTGTTTTTATACTATAGTAAGCAGACCATTTCGATGAACCAGTTCAAAAACCTACTGTTTGCACTTGTGTAGAACATTTGTGGTCTATACAAGGACTCTAAGTTCTCAAAATTAGAATTCTTCCCCAACAATTATTTCAAATTCAAGAGTGATGAAGCCTTTTGGAATTCCTGTGTTTTTGACAACCAGGAAGTGTCTGCCGCCGTTCAACTTTGAAGTGGGGTTAAAGTGACGTCTAGCCCATGGCCGTCACCATGCTGGACGGGTGGTGTGGGGCAAAAGAGGGGTGCATGGGTGTCGGGGTACTGAGCATGTGGCCGGAGTGTGGAAATGGCGGGAAAGAGGACATGTGGCGGGAGAGGGCGGCCGGGCTGAAGGAGCTGCTCTTGTCCATCAGACTCTTGGAGAAGTCATCCATGCCGCCGTCCTGCAGGGACTTTTTGCTCTTCTTGGACTTGCTGGACATCTTACGGTTACGCGTCTGGATGCCTTCCTTCTTCATGGTCAGAGGTCGGTTGATCTGCTCTCCATAGGGACAGCACAAAAGAAGACAGGTTAGTATGATTGAGTCTATTCTTCAGGAACAGAATATGTATTTTAACTGGGTCTTTTCTCAAGGGAGAAGACTAAACTACTTTTTTTGCTCTTTGTAGCTTTGTAATGGCGAATGTTAACTTAATTAAAAATAAATTAACTTGAATTTCCGACTACAAAGTGCACTTATTAGAAGCCGCATGCTGAAGTTTAGGAACAAAACTCAAATCTGTCTAGTAACAGCCACACTGGAGTTGAAGCTGCAGGCTAAAGAGCCTTAAAATTGAACGCATTCACGTCCATTTTTTAAACTGTGAACCCGGCGCACACCTGGCGCCAAACGCCTGGGGAATTTGGCATTGACATCTTTGACTGCAAAACATCAACGGTCCTGTGGTCCTGTTTCAGTTTTTCTCACTTATGTTTACGTCACGTGTTCTCGGCTCATATGACCATTCAAAATGGCAATTATAAAGACGAGCACACACTTACTATGGCACCAAAAGAAAGCGTGAATGAGGACTTTGTCTCGTACAATGTGAGTCTTACTTATATTTGTAGATGACACCAGAGCACCGGAGCAACCAGACTGAGGAGAATAGTTCCAGATTGCAATACATTTGTGTCTTTTTGTGTTGTCTTTGGCGGTTTCCACGGTAATGGACCAAATTGCATTTGCGTGTCAGTGTTCCTAAAAGATTAGAGGAGACTCCAGGGAACTCACAATATCTCCGATGATACGGTGAGGGAAGTGCAGCGGGGGTTTTTTAATAGATAACTTATGTTGATGTTCAATTTGGATGTATAAATTGAGGACTTGATTTGTGAGTAATTTGCCCCGAAGCCAAATTTTTTAAGCCTATGCGGCCCGTGACTCAAAAGGTTTGCCTATCCCTGTGGTAAAAAGTTGTAAAAACAAAGGAATTATCTTCATTGTGAGAACAATAACAAGGGTAGTAGTTCTTCTTTATTGAGATGAACAATTTAAAAATTGCTCAAAATAATTTTTAAGAATATGTAGTAAATTCCCATTCAAAAATTTGGGGTCACACAGACAATTTTGTATTTTCCATGAAAAAGTATTTATCAAAATAGCTTTTCAATGTCTGTTTTTTGACTTCCTTTCTTACTTCAGATATGGCTTTTTCATTGCCACTCTGCCTTAAAAGCCCGCATCTTGGTGTCGCCTCTTAACTGTAGATGCTGACAGTAATATTTTGCAGAAGAAACTGCTAGTTGAGGACCTGTAAGGCGTCTATTTCTCAAATTAGAGACTCCAATGTACTTTTCCTCTTGCTCACTTGTGTCTCCCACTTTTCTTTCTACTCTGTGCTGTTCACTAAAGGGAGTATTACACATAATTGTTGGAGACCTTCAGTTTCTTGGCGATTTATCACATGGAATAGCTTTAATTTCTCAGAACGAATATAGACCGCTGTGTTTCACATGAAAATTATATATTTTTTGGCCATTCTGAAAGTTAACACCTGCAAATGTGATGCTCAAGATACTTGACTTACTCAAAGGAAGGTCAGTTTTATAGCCGCTCTAACCAGCCAAACTGTTTTCAGCTCTGTTAACATCATTGCACAAGGATTTTCTAATCATTTGTTAGCCTTCTAACACAATTAGCAAACATGATGTACTATTAGAACACTGAAGTGCTGGTTGCTGAAAATGGGCCTCTATACACCGATGTAGATATTGTATAAAGAAGTGAAAATGTGCTGCTCATATAGAAATTTACCACACTGACAAAATATGGGGTGTATTTCTGATTAGTTTTCTGTTATTTTCATTGAATAAACTGTGCTTTTCCATCAAAAATAAGCACGTTTCTAAGCAACCCCAAACTTTTGAACGCTTTTTTTTTTTTTTGGCCTGTGCCAGGGAAAAAGGAAGTGATGGTGGGTAGGATGTATGGGTAAGGGAGGGATGGGCCAGTGGGGTGTCAATGGGGGGTTAGTCTGCCTGGCAGCCACCATCACAGGCCAAGTCCTCCTCGACCGTTGGGCTGTCTCCTTCCTGCTGCCATTCTTCAGTTTAGCCGGCAAGAAGCGAGATGATGGAATTTGGGCTGTGGGCAGGATTATGGCTTGGAAGAGTGTTCAGGGGGACGAGGGGGGAAGCGGGATGAGGCCGACTGGCTCCCTGATCTTTTCCGAGCATTTCTTCTTCCCGGGGAAATGGGAGCAGGGATTTCTTTCTGGCTCTGGTGCGGTCCGTCTCAAACATTTTTTTGCTGACTGCAAAAAAAGCGGAGCGGCCGCTGTGATTACCGCTGCAGTGCCCCCCAGACCTTCCCTTCCCCTGCCCACCCACTTTTTCCTCACTGCTGTGGTTTCAATGGCTTTTACGTGACACGGAATAGCGTGACTTCTTCACGCCTCCAGGTGGCCTGTACCTCTGCTCTTTGATGGTGTCCAATCGACCGGTCGGTTAACTTCTTAGATAACACAAAAATGTTTCAATTACTGGATTCGGGACGAAAAATTTAAGGATTTTTTCCCCAAAGTAAGTCCAAAAAGGGACTCCTCCAAACTTGTACATTCATTTCCTATCCCCTGCAGGGAATCAGAGCCAATCCCAGCTGACCTTGAACTGGTTGCCGTTGCTCATATATTCAATCGTGTCAAGTCCAGGCAGGTGAGGGGTCTTAAACTTGCAGCCTGGCAGACGATAGTTTGTGGCCCCCGTCTTAAAATGAAATTAACATTAGTGTTGCTACCTTCTTTCTTACTAGTTAGGCAGGGCTCAAAATTCACATGCAAATGTTTTGAGATAGATGAAGATCGGCCTAGGAACATAATTGGCTAGCTACTTCCTGGTTTAGCCCATAGCAGCAACTTTTTTTTTCAAATTATTCGATTTATCATTTTTTGCAATCTAATTGCAAAATGTTTTTCTTAAATTTGCTGTCCGGAATTTGAAAATGTTCTACCTGCTGACGCTATCTCTTGGCTTACACATCATGGCACCCTCTTTCAAGATGCTTGTGTGGTGCGCGCAAGTACGTGCATTTCTTAGATGTCATTGAATAAACTCTTCTTTTTTCATCTTTTTCGTTTCTGGACGTTATTTTCTACTTTCACCATTTTCATGCTAACATGCACTAACAGAAAACCTCAAGCACGAGGAATAATCCGCTAACCTCCCCTTCCTGCTTCCTAATGTATTGCTAGTCCCTAACTGCTCTAATAAAAGTAAGATAAAAGCTGGTAGGCACGGTAGGGAAAAAAATGATAAAGGCCCTTTAACTCAGTTAGGCATTTTTAACACATAATTAATAGAAAAAAAGTTTTACTTTCAACCTTTTAAGGACCCTTCAAACAACGCACCCCATCTTTGAATTGTAATATGGAACAAGAGACTTCCAGGGTGTGGGGGTTATCATCACGGCTGTCGAACTGAAGCCTAAAGGACAGTGCACATAACTTCTGGTGAGTTGCTACCTTCCAGCCAAGATTGTAAATTTGATTTCTCCACTCATATATTTAGTATGCTGTGAATACAATATTTTCTGATTTTATTTACTTTATTAATTGTTGGTTTAATTTCTTATTAATTATTCAAATTTGTTTTTATTTTGTTTCTTCATATCTTTGCCAAAAGTGCAATTCCTTAATTGGACCTTTTCTTGTGGAAATACTGTTATGCCCAGACCTCAACTCCAGCGGCCCCCCCAGTATATTGAATTTAAGGCCCCTCAGGTAAATATTTAGAAAAAGAAGTGTGAGGACTGATAATGTACCATAAACATGTTTAAAGGCCTTCAATTGCCATCCATGCGTTTTTCCATGACCTGTCATTAGTGTTTTGCCTTAAATGTTAGCATTAAGCTAGTGGACACGATTAAAAGAAAACAATTCTCTGGATTGTGACCTATTTGTAGCCAGTGGCATCATGGGAAAATGATTCATCAGCAGTAGACAGGAAGGCCAGCATTCTAACCACTTTAACAGTTTGATGAAAATTGACAGCTTTTTGTAGGCTGTGATTCCTGGGGAATCATACTTTGGGAATGTGCAGAGATGACGAGGGAATGGTCGGGTGGTCACAGGGGGGGGTGGGTGAATTAATGGGATTTTAATTAAGCGCCTTCTTTAATATTCACAAGTGCTCGGATTCACAGAGGCTGCCAATACAATCATTAATTCACTTTATCAGCCGCAGCTCTGCAGGAACAATTAGTGCTTGGGGACGTGAAGGGATAACAAAGATGGGGTTGGGTGGTGGGGGGCACAGGCAGGAGACTATAGGAAGGTGACTCTCGTGGGCATAATTTATCTTCATACTACTAAGTGTGACATTGTGGAAATATATCATACGTAAAATATTACATATGATATATATAAATAAATAAATATATTGCTCAAGGGATTTTCATTCTGCATTGTCTTCTGAATTCTGATTGGCCAAACAATCAATAAGAGAATATGAATTAGGGAAAAATAAATATTAAACAATTACAGTTACAGCATACAGTGCGTTTGTTTGCCCAAGAAACACTTGAGCTTGTAAAGAAAGGTTTGTTTTTTGGTTTATGTCAGAAACGAGTGGCTCTGAAGCTGCTTTGACTTCTTTGTGCTCCCCAGTGGCTGCCAGATGCATTTAAAAAAATATTTGATAATGGAAAACGATCCGGTTTCAGTAGGAGGACTAACATGACAAAAACATTATTAACATTGTCCATTGAATATAGATGTATACGATATATACTGTAAAATACAATTTACAATATACTATATATATATATATATATATATATACATATATATATATATATATATATATATATATATATATATAAAATGCGAGAATACAGAAATACTAATCCAAAAATACTACAAAAAAAATACTACTTAAATACCACCACAGAAAAACTTCAAAACTGCATTAAAATTAACATATTAATTAAAATACTGCAAAAATATGATTATAGTAATACTACAAAAATTCATGAGTAGTAATATTACAAAAATACTACAGAAATATGTTGAAAATATACTGGAGAAATACTACAAAAAAAAAATCAAAAATAGTACAGAAATACAACTAAAATATTACGGAAATACTAAAAATATACTTGTACAGAAATAATACAAAAAACACCATAAGTAATACAGTACTACAAAAATACAAAAAAATAGGACAAAAATACTACAACAGAAATATTTAAAAAATAAAATAAATACTACACAAATATGACATCAATATTGAAGGAATACTACAAAAATACTACTGCAGAAAAACTACCAAAATATATCAACAGTAATACTTCAAAAATACTACAGAAATATGACAGAAATACTACAAAAAACAAATTTGAAAATACATCTCCAATTATTCTTCAAAATTAAATGTTAAATTTAGTGCTTAAAACAGGGACCTGATATTTTGCTTTAATTTTGAGTGTTTCATAACCAATTTGATGAAATTAACCTTATTAAATTAAACACATATAAAAATAAATATAGAATGTATATATCTGCATGTATATTTACTCATAAATGAAAAAAATGGATCCGTCTCCAGGAATTTTTTCAAGCACTTCATAAGTTTGCCCACTCCTTATTTTATAGTACAAACCACAGACACGACTTTAATTACAAAACTAATGTAAACTTGAGGTGTTTTTCAGTGTTTTTTACTTTGTGCGTGCGTGTGTTTCGTTGCTTTAGGTGAACTTACATTGTGTAACTTGAAGTAGAGTCCGCAGGCGTTGCACACGGGGTCGCCGTTGGCGTTCCGCCTCCACAGCGTTGTGGTGGTCGTCTGGCAGTTAGCGCACGACGTGCCCGCGCGCCTCGCCGCCGACTGTGCACACAAATAAGCCACCGTAAATATACGTGCACGTGCAGGCGTGCTACAAGAAGAAAGGTGAAAGTGTCATGACTCCCCCACCACCACCAGAGGTAAGATCTTAAGCCCGAGTCGAGGTCCCAGCCCGACCCAACCTGTATTCAGCCTAAAATATCAATCATTACGTGCGGGTCGAGTTGGGCTTCTCTAGTAATTACACTACACTCACATGTTGCTACACTAAAATCACAGTGCACTGAGGCGTTTGGAGACCATAAGTAGAGCATTGTTTTCTTTGTCCCTCAGCCTCTCTCTCTCTTAAAGTGCCGCACTAAATTCTCAAAGGTTCTGTCCGGATTATGAACATTTGTTGCCACCATCTCCTGGTTTAAAATCAAGATCTCACCCTCAGTCAGCTCATTCATAAATTATAAGCTCTCAAATGAATTCTTCTATTATTATCTTTTTGGTGGTTTTTGTTGGCGTTTGTACAGAAATCCCTTGCTTAATCACGATCTTGCTACTTTGAGAATTTCCATCATGCATATTGTGGATTCTGATGAGTAAGTTGGACCTCTCCACCCACTAAACTTGCGGTTCTTTGGCATTCCATAGTGGCTTCCTGGAGATTTTTCAAAAATGTGTGATAATAGAAAAATATATAGTTTCTGTAGGACGGAACCGAAAGTTAAATGCCGTTTTCAATAGCGTCCACATGGTGGTGGCATAGTATCATGTAAAGTAAAAGTCGATCTGGTCCTTAATCCGTACAGTTGTGCAGTAAAACAGCAAAATATGTTTTTTATATTGTAATTTGACAGTACAGCAATTACTTGTAGAGATTTTTTTTAGCAAATACAGTACTTTCTGTTTGTTAAACAAATACTTGAGTTTGTACATTGGGTTTATTCTTCAGTAATGAATAAATGGTTGAAAATAAAGGGATAAAGAAAGGTTAGTGTGATGCAGGTTTTGATCATCGCAACTAAACATGAAAAACTGTGATGGCGAGCATGAAGTCACTCCTCAACTCGCCCAACCTCAATGAAAGGATTTAATTTGTTATCACGAATCACATCTCCTCCCAAGTCCTCACAAAAAAATATAAAATGTCGGCGTTCGGCCAGGCTTGGTCCTGCAAATCAAGTTAATTGGTCAGGCTTGGGCTGAATCGGGCTTTAATACCCGCGGGCCTGGGTCGGTTCGGGCTGGATTTTCCTGCCCGATCTTACCTCTGCACCCCTCCCCAAATGTTTGAAATCAAGACAGCAAAAAAGGGGAGGGAATGGAGTAGATGGAAGCGCGCAGAATGGCAGCGGTGTGAGGTGGGGGTAGGGGTTCTAAAAATAGCACAAGCACAGAAGAAACATTTCCTAAAAGCATGAGATAAAAGCGCAGCCCTGACACGCTACAGCCATTAAATCTGATTAAATGTCCTCCTGGAGAGAGAAAAAAAATAAATAAACGGGCTTCACATTTGGATGCAAAAGATTATTTCGGTGAGTGAGGTGCACTAATTAAAGGCATGCATAGGGGGTAGAGTGTGCAGGGGGGGTTGTTCGCTCCGGGGGGCTGCAGCGGAGCTTCCCTGACGGATTTAACAGTTTGACATTGATGTTCTAATCTTGGTCACCCCCCAAAAAAATCAATAGTTGCTTCGGTTGAGGGAAGGACGAGCTGCCGTGACGTTGATGATCTTTGCTGTTTTGCACTCAAAATGGCCTAATGATTTCTTGCATTCAAATATGACAAGCCCGCTTATTTTTAAAGCAGGAATCCTTGCAAAACACGCGCATGAGCAGTTCTGGCTTGGACGCTTATCTCACATCCTGCACACGTTTCCTGCTTTTAGCCTCTACAAAAAGGCTCCTGGTGTAAATATATACGGCCTCGCTATATTCTTTTAGGGTTTAAAAGGAAGGTAAAAATCAGGGGTGTCCAAACTATAGCTTGGGGCCAGCTGCAGCCCAAAGTCGAATATGTATGAGCAGTTAATTGTCAGCAACGAGAAATATGAATAAAATCTGTTTTTACGGGATGAATGAAGCAAATAAAACAAGCAGAAAATATAAAAGTAATTTAAATTATTAGTCAATCATTTGATCTCTTGCTGCTTTATTACAAATTTCACAATACGGTTGTAAATATATAGTGTATATTACAAATATTTCATTCTGTAAAAAGACCTTTTATCAAGTCGCCTCTGGCAGTCACCTAGAAATACATTTTTCCTGTTTTTTTCTTTTTTTAATATTACTAAGGTTAATAAACTTTTTTTTTAAAAGATGGAAACAAAAAGAGGAAAACCTTTCTTCATTTGACTGCAACAAAGTGTAAAAGAATGCGTGGGTGGGTCTATTGTAGGAAAAGGGCTTCAGGGCATCTTGAATTAAGTTGCATAAAATCAGTTTTTGTTCGAAAAATTATTTTTTTTATTTCATGTGACTAATTCAAATTGCTTATTTTTACAAGTGTATATTTTTAATCACTTTCACCTAAAAAAAATGTCAATTTTTACAACACAGCTGAGGAAGTAAGGCCTTTTTTACTTTATTTTTAAAATCGCTCAGATTTTGCTGCATGTGATATGAAATTACTTTATTAATCGGATTTTATTGGAATTATTTTTATTATTATCAGTTGTATTACTGTTTGGACACCCCCAATGTCACGACAGTAGCAGGCAACACCACTGTATTTTTGTTTCCTTTTTTCTTTTTTCTTTTTTTTTGCTTTTGCTTTTCTTCCAAAATAAGAACGGGAATAATACACAGTGCAGCTTTTTTTTCTTTTCTTTTTTTAGGATCTGAAAGCAGAGACCTGCACTTGTCGAGTCAATTTCCTGCAGCTAATAGGCCTACTTCTTCCTGGAGAGGGAAACACAGAGAAAGAGAGAGACGCACATGTCATCAAGAGAGGCCAGCGAGGCGCGTGCACGTACCAGCCGCCGCTTGGGCTTGATGAGGGGCCGGTTCTGGCCGTTCATCTTGTGGTACAGGCCGCAGGCGTTACACAGATAGTGGCCCGTACCGTCCCGCCGCCAAAGCGGGGTCGATGTGGCGCCGCAGTTCACGCATTCCCTCCCCTCTGCAGGAGGCCACGCACGTCCCCGCGCATGCAGGACGCACGCACCCACGCACGCACGCACGCACACAACCAAACAAACACACACATAAGCCGCAGGTCAGTTGGTGTGAACACTCGCCCAAAGGAGCAGATTAAATAAAAAGTGTAAAAAATACATGCGACAAAATCGAGGGAAAGAATGGTCACTTGTGCCTGGACAACACACAAAAAACACATGTAGGTGTTGATTTAACACTCCTCCTGTGTTACGGTTGCCACCGGATTTTAATACCATACAAAAATCATATACGTTGCATCAAGGCCTTTTGACTTGGTCAGGAATGTCTATTTCAACAAAACAAAGAACAAAAAACCCCTATAATTTAAAATACTAGAATTAAAATTGTTATATTTTTTAATGGTTTCAAATAAGGTTTATGTAAATTCAATAAGACTTTTCAAGTAAACTATATGGCTGCTGTGACAGAGATCGCGCCTTTACAGTATACCTGTACAAAAAAAACAAGGATATTTCCACAAATGTGAGGCCAATTCAGTATAAAGCTGGTCATTTGCAGCATTCGCATATCCTTTATGTAGCAGGCTACAATGAAAATTCAATTCACAGTGAAAGAAGCTCAAAAAATCATATTTTGGGTGAAAATGAGGAACTGTAAAGGAGCACGTGATACAAATCAGCAGGTTTCTAGTTCTTGCACACATAGACTTCTACTCTGATTTTGTTATTTATTTCAGGAGGAACCACTAATTAATCTTGGTCCGTTTTTGTTCAACCTTGCAAATTGATATCATTTTTATTATTAATATATGTAATTGTTTTGACTTCTTCTCCTTTTCCTGGTGTATCTTATTGTAGTTCTATTGCTGACATAAAATGATTTTTTTTCAGCCTTTTTCCTCAATTATATAAATATTTAGCAGATGTCTTGCAATATCCCTCGATAGTAGTCCAGTTACAGGAGAAATATATCAAAATTTTCATTTTAACATGTTTTTAAATTGAAATTGATGAGTGGCAGAAAAGGGTCCAGAGACCCACATCAAAAATAGGAGAAACAAACAGTATTTTCATGGAAAAGCAAACCGAATAGAGTAAACCAAGAAATGGTGGGAAATTGTAATGTGTTTTTAGTGTACTTTACAGCTGATTTCAGGAGTTTGTTACCTGAAAGCTAACACAAGAGGAGGGTTAACACATTTTTATTTTACTTTCTTTACAATAAATGAGTGTTGGAAGTTTGGGGCTAGAGTAAAAAAGTCGCACTTTCAATGGTGTTAAATTGACACTCAAGGGTGTAAATACGTAACGACTTGGAAGAGCCAATCTAAGACCGACGATTTTGCTGTGTGTTGATTGGTCTGTTGGGGAGAGTGCACGCGCAAAAGAGCAGATAGAACATCTTAAAAGGGGGAAAATGTATGAAAGTACATGCGACAAAATCGTCAGAAAGAATCGACACTTTTGTTTGGTCAACGCGACAAACACCAGTTAGTGTTCAACTAACCGTTTTAGAGTTTCTTTTTTACAATAAACAGTAGAGTGTTACAAGGTTGTAGAGCTAGGACCTAAGCTAGGACCTTAAAGCTAGGACCTTATCTTTACCGTTTACGGATAATGGATGATCTTTGATTTTTGCAACTCGGAGATGGCATAGGAGCTTGCTCTGTCCACTCCACGCAACGGCCCGGTATTGCAGTACCTCCGGGAACGGTGCATTCGCAATGATCGCAGCAAGGCTTTAGGGCTGGGACCTTAGCTTGGCCTTTTGGCTGAGAGTAAGTGTCCCAGCTCCTAGGCTTTGTAGCGTATTATGAACTGACCGATAACGGATAATGGATAATGATTTATGAACAAGCTAAATAACCCTTAAAACCCCTAAACCCCCCCCCCCCCCCCCCCGTTAAAAGCTTGGGGCAACACTTTGTGTTTGCTGTTAAAAACGTCACATTGGAATATAATATTGTGAATGTGCTTGATTGCTGTTGAGATCGTCATGATTGTTTTCTGTTTTTAGTGTCAATAAATTTGTTAAAACCAAAAAAAACACTTTCAAAGCGGTTAAATCATGGATGGCCAAACTACGGCCCGAGGGCCTTATACGGCCCCCCCGGGCTTTTTAATCCGGCCCGCCCGAAGGAAATGTTGAAAATAATTATAATTATCAAATAATGAGAAATTAAAGCACTTATAATTCATTTTTTTTTATTTGGGTCCACTCATATCTGCGGTTTCTCTTATTTATTCCATTGATCTAGTTAGTTATCAAATACCTTGAAAAAAACACTTCTGCACTTTATTTTTAGCCTCTCTGCATTATTAGAATGTTTGGAATGGGAAGAAAGTGCAAAAAAAAAAAAAAACATTTTTGAAATAACCACTACAATATGAAAAAAAATGGATAGGTCTTTTTTCTTCATGTATTGCCGAGGTATCAGATTGTATCAACAGATAAAAAAAAAAAATCAGTTTAATTTTACCTCCTGGCATGGCATTTCTGACAATTTATTGAACCGGATGCAGCCCACCAAACAAAAAGTTTGCCCACCACTGTGTTAAATTAACACTCACGGGTGTTGTGCTAATCTAAAACTGACAATTTGGCTGTGTGTCCCTTTCATCAAATCAGAAAATTCCTAATTTTACTATGATTTCCCTTGAAATACTATTTGCTTCAGATCGAAACATTGCTATAAAGCAGTGTTTCTCAACGGGTGGGTCGGGACCCAAACGTTGGCCGCGGACACATATTCAGTGGGTTTCCTTGGCAGGAGTATGCAGATTTCAAATCTTAAAAACAAATCCACAGATTGATGCTTTTGGGATTTCAAAAAAATGAAACCAATTGAGGATTACAAAGAATTTTATTACTTGAAATATTTTTAGATCTGCTGGTTATTTGTTGTTTTTTAATGTGAATATGCTCTACTACCTCTGGTTTAACCTACAGAATACTTTCATCAGCAAAGCTTTGCCTTCAGTCTATTCCCTTTAGCACCTGTTTAAGTATTGTCTTATTGTGTTGTACAGCTGTTGTTTTCGTTTCCCTTTGTTGAACAATGATTGATGCCGTTTTAGTTTTTGTACTGTGCCTAAATAAACTTCATTAATTCAAATTTAGGAAGTGAAATTGACGTTTTCTTAGTTAGGGTCGTGGCTTTTTTTAAGCTGGGTCCTGAAGTCAGACCAGTTGAGAACCATTGCTATAATGGACATCATTGAAAAATATTTTCATTGACTCCTATTCAAAAGATCACGTGTTTGCTTTAATTTGAATAAACGTTTACATTTTTTCCCCTGATGAAAAAAAAATATTGGAACAAAAAGTCTTATTAAGAAGAGGATGACATCTTTAAGTGCACATGATCCCCCCATTAATAATAATCCTGATGATATGCATCGACTAATCCACTAGATTTTAATCTCATTACCAAAATAAAATTAACGCAACGCCTATCTGCTTATGCAAAGACGTGTTTTTTTCAGGAGATACAGAAAGAAAGAACCCAATGCGTAATGGAATTGTCGCTTTTTGGTGTGTGCGGGATGCAGTAAAAGAGTGAGAAGGGAGGGAAGCTGAGGCAGGCCTACCTGAACACGACCTTGTTTTTGGTCTTGTTTTGGAACCATAACTAGAAGAGGACCCACCTATCAGGCTACTTGGTGGAAAGAGGCCTGGCCCGTATTCTGGGACATAGGGTGGGTAAGTGGCGATGGGGTGGTGGGCTGCCGCCGAGGAACCGTGGGGCCCGGGCCCGAGCGCCGTAGCCCCGCGGCCGTGCGCCGTCTCCAGTTTCATGCTGTCGGCCAGCGTCACCTGGTACTTGATGCACTCCTTGTCCTCGGGACGTGGGAGACCGCCGCCCCCTCCTCCACCTCCAGAGCCCGGCGTGGAAAGACCCGGGTCCGGGGACACGTCTTTAGGCGGGGTGGGTGGAAAGGTGAACAAATGCGGGCTGGAGTGCCCCCCGGATAGAGACGACGAGGAAGAGGACGAGGCTGGGGGGTAGACGGAAAGGCCGCCCGGGGAGCCGTGGTGGTGCAGCGGGTTTTTGGGGAAGGGGCTCAGGTTCCAGGGTGATGCACCGTGGTGTGCGCCGATGCCTTTTCCGCCTGCTGCCTCCAGCCAGGGCAGCGAGCCGTGCAGCAGCGACGGTCGGCACACCTGACTGCCTGGGACACACAAACGCACCAGCAAACATCAAAATCACTCCGAGCACTTTGAATGCGAAATAGGCGATCACAAATGTCCTCGTTTTTTTAAGCAGAATATATATGCAATTTATTTTCCTTTTTATATACATATTTCATTGTATTTCGATAGTATCCCAGTATTAAAACTAATTTAACAACACTGTTGCAGAGAGAATACCATTGGCACTTTTATATTTAAGACAATTAAGACAATCTTGAATGTTGAATCCTATTGTTGAGGTATTTTCGACATGACTTATGAAAAATATATTTAGATTACTTTCTCGTTTAGCGGGCACAAAATGAAACAATTCTCATCATTTTTATTTATCATATATAGTGCAATTGTGGAAAAAAACTATTTTTTTCTAAATCAGAGTCACAAGATCACTTTCACACATTATGGTCTTGATTTATGATAAATATATGTTAGTTACTTTCTTATTTAACTGCCTAAATATGCAGTTTGTCTCTCCATTTTTAGATTTATTTTCGATAGATCACATTCACGTGAGCAATTTCCCCAAGAAAGTGACATGTAAGTAGATGTTGGCTGCAGTCCGGGAAATTAAAAGTAAAGAATAAAACTTAGAGATCGTCCATTATTTTGTTTCGTTTTGTTTCACCTATCTTGCTCAAAGCGGCACTTACAATCAATCAATAAATCAATCACGCGTTCAGATGTAGATAACAGTTTAGAATACATTTACGGACCAATCACTTTAATTTTCGTTGACTTAATTTGGTAATTTTACTCATTCAGACTGGAGACGTGATTATTTGTGGATTTTATCTGAAAAGAGAAACTTTGAAAAATAATGGACATGTAGATATGTTACTTAAAAAAGTTATTTTTACTTATATTATTAATTCGACTTTAGGGATTAAGTTTTTATTTTATTTGAAAAGGGAAACTGTGAAATAATGGATTGATTTGATTTTTTTTTACTTAACTTATTTTGTTATTTTATTCATGATTTTTTTACATTCTGTCATTAAAAGCAAGTGCGTTGTTTGGCATGGACGGAGGGGACGTGTCCCCACCAATATCGAGCAATTATTGTTTTGTCTCCGCACAATTTTATGTGATCACTTAATTTAAAAATGCTTTTCGACCCCACCAATGCCAAGACCAACCCCATGCCCTTGATTCAAAGGAAACTCAATAACGGATATGTTTGAAACTTAATTGGAGGATTACATTTTGGTTATTTTTTTCATACTCACTGTGCGGGGGTGGCGGGTACCTCTGCACGGCCCGCACCGAGTTGCCGTAGTAGGGCGAAACGTGATTGCCTTGGGCATCAATATTAAAGAGTACATCCACATCTTCAGCCAACTGGTACTGCGATGGGTCCATGTAGGAGTGGCCCAGGCCCGGGTGATGCGAGGCGGGATGCTGCTCGTTGAGCACGGCCGGGTGCGGGTGGCTCATCCAGCGGGGCTGCTCCGCGCTCACTTCCATGTCGCCTCCTCCTACGCACCTCCTCAGACTCCTTTTCTAAACGTTCGCTCTCAGGGTGGGGAGGGAAAGGTGAAAAAAAAATCCGGGTTGCTTTTACGGGGTTAAATCCACAAAGGTGCCACCTGCGTAAAGAGACAGAGGCGGTTAACGCGGCGCCTCACACGCAAGGAAGGAGGCAATAAGTCCAACATGGAGAAGTTGCGCAAGAAGATCCATAAGAAATAAATCAGTTTGTTTGTTTTTGTTTGCTAAATGTTAGTTTTGGTCAAATGATAAGTTGACGTGCGTTCAACAGGTTAGCGTGCGTCTGAGTGACCAAAACGCACCCAAAGCAGCGTGTTGCACCCACTCGGGCCTCCCTCCCTCATTCCCTCCCTTTCACCTCCCCCTTTTCTCCTCTCTCTCTCTTTCTCTCTCCCCGCCTCCCAATCTCTTACACTGAAGGCATTCTTTCCGGATGGCGCCAGGCGGCTCAGTGCAGCAGACAGCTGCGGCGCGACGCAACTTAAGGAGGGTCCTTTTACGCATGAGGTGGGAGGGGGGGTTGAATATTTTCGAATAAGTGGGCTGGGCTTGCCCTAATTGAATTGGAGACTTTTTTTCCATTTCAAATGAAGATTTAAGGGTTTGAATTGAGAAAAAGGCAAAGTACAGAACTGGTGAAAGGGTTTGCGCATGCGTGCTGGGGCCAACGCGCAAGACACTGCACCATTGCGTCCTCTCGCGTTCACATGACTCTTAAAAGCAATTGAGGCCTGCACGCGCAAGGGCGATCAAGTTCGAGCCGGGTTGCGCGCTCACGAGCACTCGAATCTCACGCCGAAGGGAATGGGGGTGGGTTTCAGGTTGAATTAACTCCGGTGGAGTCATTTTTCTTTTTAAACGTTTAATTTTTACAGGCTGTGGTAGGCTGGTCTTTTTATATGCCCAAGGAGAAATGAGAGATCATTGATCCATGTGGCATGATGACAGTGACGTCAGTAGTCACTAATTAAAAAAAAAACTCTACATACATTTATTCATTTATTAAATCCGACAAAACGTACGACGAACACAATTTGATACAAAGGAGTTACACGTAAACCAAATGAACAAGTGTTATAATGCATGCCTAACACGCGAAAAGTCCGGTTCGAAACCGGATGGAAATATATGTTGCCTTGGAGATTGATGGGAGCCACCAGACTGTGCTTGCCCAAGGCACACCGCAGGTAATGGTGACCCTACGACCCTAGTAATTAAGGGATCCAACAAACATTACAATTATGGCACAAAGTATTTCCAAAAAGAGAAATCTTAATGGTATTTCTCATATATGCTGCCCTCATAAGGACACAAACACCAAAATAAACGCAGAAGTGAATACTGTGACGCTGTTTAATTTCGGCGAAATGTTCAAAATATTTAAATGTGTACATTTTCGAAGTGTCAAAATTAGTGCAACTGAAAACGTGTTTCTTTATTTTTTAATAATATTGTTTATTTTTGTACTTTAACCTTAACTTGAATCGTGGTAACGTTTTCTTGTAAATGTTCTTGCACATAAAGAATGGCGTTTTTTAATTTTATCTCGTCATGCGTTTCACTTGGTACGGTAATAACAAATTCTATTCTATTCTATTCTATTCTATTCGAACTAGTGACATTTTGTTTTATACATTTTCATGGTATAAAATATGATTGCATTGAATATGAATAATGATTCAAAACAGGTTAAAAATGAATATTACTTAGCCCTAACTCCCATAAAATAAAAATACAAAATACATTAAGTGATGTACACCATATTAATGTTGCCACTTTTTTTAATAAAAAATGAGCAAATGATGTAATGCATGCGTAAGTGTTGGGGAGGAAAACATTTTCTTGTTTATTTATGTGTGTGTAATTGTGTCAATAAATGTGACGTCACAACGCGTGCAGGAAGTGATCATTAATCAAGACACTAGTCTAAATTACGAACCATCACTGTCACCTGACTGAACCATTAAATTGCTGTTATATTCAGATTTTTTTATCTGCTGTTATCTGGATTGGTGATCTGGATTAACACGCAGGTGATTTCATGCGATCCAAAACAATATTTGCAAGAAATTACGTCTAAGAATATCAAGATAACCCATCAAATGTATTTTACCGTTATATTCTGAAGGCATTTTTTTATATGGTTGACATATACAACGCCTGTTTTAAACAAAGTCGTGTGTGCACACTCGCACGGTTTACAATTTAAAACTAGAGTGGAATATTCCACGAGCCGCACAAAACGTGGGAGATAATTTGAGCGCACACGCGCGTGCACACGCGCACAAACACATGTCATCTTCTGTGTGTAAAGAGCAAAATATTTTAAGATATTTAAAAAACAATTTATTCAAATGATTTAGTAATTTTCTAATGCATATCATTTTATTAATCTTTTTTTCAAACGAAATTTGGAATAGAATAGAATAGAATAGGATAGAATAGAATAGAACAGAATAGAATAGCACTGCCTTTATTGTCATTGATATTAACGTGCTGGTACATTGTATGCAACGAGATTGGACATAGAACTCCAGAGTAAACGCTGAATAAAGAATTTAAATAGAATAATAAGATAAAAGGTCGTTATAATAAATAAGCAAAACTATTTACAACATATAGTGCTTAGATACTGGTCCAATTTATAATTACAGTGCAGTGAAAGATAATAGTGCAAAAGGCGCAATTTTAGTGGGATTGTATTATAAGGAGAACCAAATTAAACCAAATCATTAATAAATGTATATATAAATACATAATTACCGTCCGATTTATTTTCTTTTAGAATACAATTCCTTCGCCTTTTTTTGCAAAGAAACGAGAGCGCGCACACCCACATGCAATATTTAAAATTTGTTATTAAGTGTGTGCACGTGTGAGTGCGCGCACTCGTTTTCAAGGTGTGTCTTCGGGGGACAAAGACTGGACGCAGGGGGCTCTCATGCTGCAGCAGCTCTCACACAAAATGGACGCAGCAGAGGGAGCAGGTCAGTAAGTGTAAAGGGACGGAAAAAATGAATTTCACCACATTTGGAGCTCAAGCTTTTGCGCGCGCAATATATATGGCAATAAAGAGTATTCTATTCTATTTTATTCAATTCTATTCTATTCTATTTCCACGTCCCACCGCCAAAAAATGACGCCATCTATATTTTCTCATGCACCATTTGATGAGTTCATAATGAGAGGAAAAGTTGACGGGCGACGGATGAGAAGGACGCGCGCACGTGCGCAAGTAGGTGATGACGTCATGACGTTGTTGATGAGGATTCGAAAGTCGAAATGAGACGAAATGAGAATTTGTTTACTGACCTTCTCCGTTTGGACGAGACGCGCGAGTGACCCGACGAGGCGCGCGCGCACGAGACACAACACAAAGAGCGGGAGAGAGAGAGGGAGAGACACGCGGGCACGTGCACGCGGGGAGGAAAGCACACGCACACGCTTCCCAGCTCTCCGCCTGTCCACGTTTTTACCTTCTCGTCATTTTTGGGAGTTTTGTTGTTATTGTGGTTTATTATTTACTGTTGTTGTTGTTGTTGTTTTCCAATGTCTAATTTTTTGTCAATATATATCTTTGTCGTGATTATCTTTTTTTTTTTTAATTTTGTTCTTGTCTCTTTTGCGTTAATGCATAGTGAAATAACCAGTGTTAATTTATAGCCTAAAAAACAAATGTTAACACCAACCCAGTGAAAATTTCTTTCTTTCTGGTTGGTCGGTTGCATCCCTCATCAAGGGTCGTAGGGGCACCATTTTCTGTGGTGTGTCTTGAGCAAGTACAGCTTGGCGGTGCCCTACAAACTGTAAAACATACACTGAATCTTGATTTAAATGTTCATAGTTAACTCAACTCTGATATGGGTTATTTTTTTACTCTGCATTGCACCAAGGAGTGTTTGTCTAGTTTAATTATGTCCATTGTTAAATACATTGAAAATGCATATATTTAAAATTTACAGTATATACACTCTCTCTGTTATCAACATTGTGTTTTTATTTTTCTTTCTGGTTAATTCATTTTCCATACTTTTATAATTTTCCTTATTGTTAATTTGTATTTATTTTCAGTTTTTTGTTTCATTGTGGGTTCTTCTTTTTCATTTTTATACGTTTGTAATCATGTAACGTGTTTTAGAAAGAGTAAAAACGCATTCATTTTTCCCACTATTTTTCCTCTTTATAGAGAATAGAATAGAATAGAATATAAAAGAATAGAATAGAATTGATATCAACGTTTTGAAATATTGTATGCGACAAGATTAGACACGCACTGTAACACACACTCTAAGACTTTCAAGAGTAAAAAAGGGAAAAGACTAAAGACTAACCAGACAAATGGGCAATGATATACAAATACATGAGTAATTACAACGTAGTTTTTAGAAAAACTGCCCCAAGTTATAATAATGATTCAATGAAATAGGACAGTGCGTTGTAATGACAGTGCAAAGGACAGTGTGTTCTATTTTGCGCCAATAGTGGTAAAAACAATTTTTATTTTAAAAACCAAGTTGGTATGAATAATAAGCAAAACAGGACGTGTCACCTTATGCATTCTGTAAAGTTGTCGTAGGTCGAAATATTAGCATATAATTGAACCTCCGCTAAAGGAGCTGAAATTGTCTGCCATCTTTCTTCCACGTGTACTGAAAAATTTGAAGTTCAATGGTGAGTTTGGGTCACTTTGAGTCTGCATAGTTTGTATTCTTCCTTGTGCTATTGAGCAGTTGTTTTCGGTAGCACTGCACAATCCAGCAACATCTAGCGGTCAAATAATACACAATTTTCTTTAAGGTTGTGTTCAGTTAACTCCTTTTCGAACCTTTAAATGTTATTTGCTTTGAGATTTTCAAATTTTAATTATTTTTTTAAATGTTTGCTTCTGTTTTGTTTCCTTATTTCTAATCATTTTGCGTCTTTTACACATTTGTGTTCAGTAAACATAAAAAGAGTGTAATAAAATGTATATTTCTTTCCCTTAAACATTACATTTTTAATGTTTGATTGTACTTTTTTCTTTATTGTATTTCATGCAATTTCGTGTTCTTCATGTTGAGTGGATTTGGCAACAACATAAGTAATTATTAATTATTGTTAATGTCGTTATATTACAATTGTTGCCATTATATTACTTTGATAAACATCATTATCTATCATGATGGGGATTTTTTAATGGATTTTTAGCAACAAAATTGCGGGTTATTATAATTATTATTATATTTATTATAATTATTATATTTATTATTATATTCATTATTATTATTATTATTGTTATTATTATTATTATTATTATTATTATCATTATTACTACTATGCAGATTTATGAGACCTGTTCATGGCGTTTTACTGTTTGGCAAAATAAAAGGGAAAAATGGGGGAGCAGGGTCGGGGGTTGGGGATCTTCTAGTCGTCGCTGATTGGCCCGAAAATGCAAACAGAAGCTGTGACGTCAGATTTAGTCGTTTGACAGAG
Source organism: Urocampus carinirostris (assembly GCF_059441175.1). NCBI lineage: Eukaryota > Metazoa > Chordata > Actinopteri > Syngnathiformes > Syngnathidae > Urocampus > Urocampus carinirostris. The sequence goes on from NC_142359.1 coordinate 22,622,206, forward strand.
TTGCTGACTGAGCATTTTAAACGAAAATGTTGCATTTGTATCGAATTCTGTTTAGGGGGAGGGTGTGACGTCACTAGAATATATTTTGGAGGAAAAAAAATAACATGACATTTTCACGATACAAATGTAAATGCTTAGAGTCTTACCTGTTTGCCTACTTATTTCAAATGGTGTATTTTCATAAATTATGCCGTCATGTATCGATTCGTGGCCAAATTTGTCATGTTGACAAAGCGTGATCTCCGATTGGACAAAGAATGCGCGTCCACGTAATCCTGGTACTTCATTTGGGACAGAGAAAGATATCGTAATGGAAACATTGGAATCAAGTGAATCAATCGCTCCTCCCCTATTTTCTTTTCCTGCTCTTTTTTGAGGGGATTTCTTCGTTTCTTTCACACATGGGGCCCCTAATCTGAGATTATCATTTTCCGAATTAAGGACTACAGATTGCAAATCAGGATGACAAAATATCCTAATCAAGGATTGTCGTGCACTAGTTATTATTAATAACGTGCTTATTTTAGGAATGAGCTGATGGGAAAACATTAAATTACATCACATTGTACTTGAGTCTTAAAAACAATTAATTTCAGTGGTGGGTGCATTGCATATTTTAGGTTATTTGCGCATTTATATTTGTTAATTAATACATAGAATTAAAAACTAATTATTCAAATTAGGATACAAACAAGGTTGTGCACAAATAGCTAATGCATATAATAGATTTCATTAAAATGTGATCAAATTGATTTTTCGGGTTTAATACAAATGCAATCAACATATATATCGTTTTGATGATGATAGACACTATCAATTAAAATATCAACATAATAGAGTGTGCAGAATAAAAAAAATATATAGGATTAGTATATTTGGGATTAAATTACACAGATTTTCATGATAAAAGATGAACAAATCAATCAATATTATTAATGACAAACATGTGATGGAATAAAAGAGTAAAATAAAAAATTTGGGTAGAAAAAAAACTCTTAAATGAGAAAAAATATTACACGCAGTAAATTAAAAAATGGGCAATTTATCATTGGTATCGTCATTATTAATGACAAACATTGACAACAATTATGATATTAAGGAGTGTTATTCAATGATTTCCAAGCATAAGAAAAAATATACTAAGTTTCATTAAATAAAATATATCAAATTATCATTGTTATCATAATTATCAATGAAAAATAAGCATTTGAAGAAAATAATGAACTTCAGGAGTTAATTCGATGATTTGGGGATAAGAAAATCTATGCATCAGAAAAAAAATCATTTTCATAATCATTATCAATGACAAATACACATTTGAATAAAATTTTTTAAAAAAATAATGCAATTATTTTGGGAGGAGTTAAAAAAACTCTCACATATAAAAAGAAATGTTATATTTAGTTTGATGGAAAAAAAAGAAATGATCATTTATATCACTATTACTTTTTACAAATAAGCATTTGAAATAATTAAATCAAAGAGTAAAATTCAATTAATTTGGGGATTAAAAATAATCCCATGCATTGTTGGTAATAGGAAAATTATTCTTCAATAAATATTGTTATTATTTTTAATTATTATTATTATTATTATTATTATTATTATTTTGTATTATTATTATTATTATTTTGTATTATTATTTTAGTATTACGTAACAACAACAAAAAAGAGATAATTAATAGTAGTTGTAGGATTCTTACTAGTAATAATACTAAGAATAAAAAGAATCAAAAGAATAAGAAGTGCAAGAATAATTGCGTTTTATTGATTGTTAGGTAAATACATTGACAAAAGAATTTCATTAAAAATAATAATCTGATATGTCGTTAGTCCAATAATACAAGCATATTACAACCATAAATCAGATAGATTATGGTTTGTACTAATGTTACAATGCTTTTATCTGACAAACTATGAAGTCAGCCCGAGACTCGAACATCTCTCCCATGAACCGTGTTATTTCGTCTTGACGTGCGAGTGCACGCGTGGCGCATTCACGCGCACGGTGCCCTTATCTGTCCACGCACGCTCGTGCGCGCGCACTTTCGTCCCCACGCAGGATCACAGCCGCTGATTAAGAGCAAAGTGCCAAAAGGGCCTGCAGGATTGCTAATGATTGCGAATAATGAATCCTTATCTCGGGCGTGCACATTATCAGCCTTTCAGCGCGACGTGTTTTTGTTCCACGCGCGGGCGGAGAATTTATTGCATCCAACACACCACAATGAGCGAGGCGCGCGCGTGCACGAGCGCGCACCTCCAATCCTATCCCGCGTGGGGCGGAGGAATGCTTTTTAGCCTGTTTAATTGCCAAAATAGGAGAGAGCGATCTGATAATGGAAAAAGGGAGGAGTGGGCTGTGGTGAGGGGGGGCTAATCTCTCCCGCCAGTCTTGCAGCCCATAATTAGTGTGTCAATTTCAACCTGAAATTAACTGCATCGACCTGCCATCTAGCACCAACCATTTGGCTGATCATTTATTTCTCATTATTTATCAACAACCCCCCCCAAACCCCCACTCAACTTTCTTTTCAAATATCACGCACATCAGTCATCCAACACCACATGCATTTTAACATTAATCTCCTCTTTCTCCAATATGACTCAGTTGTTTGTATCCTGGCAACCATCAGATGGATATCACGTCCAAACGAGAAGTAGGAGGGGGAAAGCTTCCATTTGAAAGACGCCCCCCCGCCCCCCTACCCATAATCCATGAGTAGGTGGCCCCGAGTAGGAGGGAAGAAAATTATCATCTTTGATTTTGATAGATCTGAAAAAAGAGCGATAATGTAAGACTAATAACAAAAATGTAATTTGGGAACGTTTGCAAAATCTGGATGATTTAATCCATCCATCCATCCATTATCTGTACCGCTTATCCTCAGTAGGGTCGCGGGGGGGTGTTGGAGCCCATCCCAGCAATCTCCGGGCAGTGGGCAGGGGACACCATGAACTGGTTGCCAACCAATCGCAGGGCACACACGGACGGACAATTCTCTCGCTCAGTCACACTTAGGGACAATTTGGACCGGCCAACTAACCTGAAAATGCATTTTGGGAATGTGGAAGAAACCGGAGTGCCTGGAGGAAACCCACGCAAGCACGGGGAGAACATGCAAACTCCACACAGGAAGGTTGGTAGCTGGATTTGAACCCATGACCTAGAACTGTGCCGCACACGCGCTAACCACCGCGCCGCCGTGCTGCCCCTGGATTTAATCCATCCCGCCATAAATTTGTGAGGATGTCAGAAAAGAAGCAAGTCTCTAGGTCATTTCAATCAAAAGTTAAGGTTTTTGCAATAGGGTTAGGGTTAGGTGGGACCCAAGCCTTCATGAGGCCACAAACAAAATTAGATTTGGGGGCGCTCTATTACCTGATCATTTCTATACCTTCTAGAACTCATTCCATGTTGTACTCCAGGGGTGGGCAACTAATTGGAGTCAGGGGGCGCATGTGACATGTATACTTCTTTTAAAACAGATCAGTTTAATCAAATTCGTTTAAAACGGCCACAATTCGAGCAAAATAGTTGATTAGGTGTCTGTTATAAGCACTTGATTTGTGATTTAGTTTACTGTAAATTTTTAAAGTTTTTTTTTTTAGTATTTCTGAAGTGGGATTTTAATTGAAGTTCTGCAGTGCTACTGTCGTTTTATTTTTGCACTAGTTTTGTAGTATTTCCAGTGTTCATTTTACCTCTGAAAAGTGATGGGTCCCGGGGACTCGCATGCTCAAAAATCTATGGGTCCCAACAGAGATCTATGGGTCCCCGAAATGTAGTGTTATCGAGGTTGAAATTGTAAATCGGCGACAAATATATATTATAAATCTATATATTCATTCAGTTTTAATCATCACAGTTTATTGGTAATACAAATCAGTTATCACTTCAAGATTTTTCAGTTCACAACAATATTTTACATTATACAAAATGATATTGCTGAAATAATTACATTAATCTATATTCTTTTGTTTATTTTCTTTCATCGAATTGTTGGCTTCAACACAATAGTTTACCTTGCCTCCGCCCACTTCCGAAGAATTTATTTGCCGTTTTTTCCTGCCGTATTGCCGTTGTTATCACTTTCTGCATTATGTTTCGACTTATTACTGACACTGAAGAAATTACCAATTTTGTGTTGATTTTCACCTAATACTAACTGTTTTTTCGGAGGCATACTCATACCTGTCAACCTCCACGGCTCCATGCACTTACAAACTGTCATATTTTCCCTTTAAAAAATACAAAAAAATCTTACTCCATTTTTTTTCAAACGTGTTGTTATGTGGTGTTATGTAGTTTAACATGTCATATTTTACATGTGTTTCCTTATATCATATATTGTTAATGAACATTTTGTTGTGAGACACTGAGTTGTTAGACATGAATGAGGTTTATCATTAAAAAAAGTACAAAATGAAGTATCTTGGACATTCACTGTAGAAGGAAAAAAATACATGCAAATATAATTACCGTATTTTCCGCACTATAAGGCGCACCTAAAAGTCTTAATTTTTTTCAAAAGCTGACCATGCGCCTTATAACACAGTGCGCCTTATATATGGCTCAATATTAAATTTGCAAGGTCTCGCAACTTACTCAACAGCCGCCGACTCGATTTTACCCCGACCGTGGAGTAGTCCGCGGTGTATGCTGGGATTTATATACCGGCGTTTCATTGGCTAACCAATGTGTCAATCATCATTTGAATCGATCAATATCGGCTGAAGTTATTCGGAGCCTCGGATTGGCTAGATGGCCAAAACAAACCCTGCAATCGGCCGAGTTTAGCAATGGCGTAGCAAGTCCGCGGTGTATGCTGGGATTTATATACCGGCGTTTCATTGGCTAACCAATGTGTCAATCATCATTTGAATCGATCACTATTGGCTGAAGTTATTCGGAGCCTCGGATTGGCTAGATGGCCAAAACAAACCCTGCAATCGGCCGAGTTTAGCAATGGCGTAGCAAGCTTAGCAAGCTTGCTAAAGTACACCATAAAGAAACATGTTTTATTAGTCTGTATTTGTAAATATTCTACTCTCCTGGATTTACTTCACTCACGGTTGTAAGAAGACCATGATTGCGTATCATTATTGAACGTGAGAACTTAGGTGAGTTATGCGGCTTTATATTTTCCCGTTATCTTGTTTTAGAACGATCTTGATGTTGCTGTGATGAGTTGAGTGAATTAAACTCAATTCCAAGTGTTTATTGTCATATGCACAGTAAAGTTGTGAGCGAAGAAGAAAATAGAAACATAGAAATGTTTGGCATTTCTTGAATCCCAAGACTTTAACCTTCCGAATGATATTTGAAATGACGCATATAAGTGACATCGTACGGACACCGCATCCGCACGTGTCTACGACACGTATTTGCTTCTTTGCAAGCTTTGGGAATGTTAAGGGGGTAATCAGTTGGACTGAATCATCTGACTGTTTTGTCGACGTTCCCATTGTAGCGCCTTATATTCCGGTGCGCCTTATCTATGGAAGATATAGGACCAAAATCTATTTTTTGGGGGTGCGCCCTATAACCCGGTGCGCCCTATAGTGCGGAAAATACGGTAAGTAGAATAATACATTTTCTTATTCAAATTATTATTTCATTTTCTCCATTTAATTATTGTTGGTAATATACTGATTAAAGGGATAACCACAAACCTGTCTTTTTTCATTTTCTCATTTTATACTTCCTTTTTTTCTTAACTTATTTATACAACATCATAATTCGTAATATAATGCATCAAAGCAAGTGAGCCGTTTGAGAGCCTGCTCTCTTTAATGAGTTGAGCCGAAAAAGCCGGTTCTCTAAAGAGACGGACTTCCACCACTTCATTGACGTAATCTTGTTTTCCGGGATCAGCGTGCAGACGAAAACTCTTACAGCGAGACCAAAACAACAATGGCGTATCTGCCTGACGAAAAGTTAAGTGCGGTAAATCTTTGTTAAAAAAAGTATCGGGTAATAATGACAATTTTGTGTCAAAAAAGTTGCGTCCCGGGGACACACATTGATTTGACACAATGCGTCCCCAGCAAAAATGATGCATCTAGGCCAGCAGATATGAGAAACACCATTAAAATTTCTTATTTTGGAAACATTGTGCCATAACTTTAATGTTTGTTGAATCCCTTAACCAATAGGGTCTTAGGGGCACAATTTCTTGGGGAAGTACTTCCTGGTGGCTCCCATTCCTCTGTATATTTACTGAATACATCTATGTTCATTGAAAAACCGTAAGAATGTTTGTGACATGTATGTCCTCTTACAGAAACCATATAGTTTTCCACTATCAAACATTTTTTAAAAGCGCAAGGGCGCCACTAGGAAGCGCCAAAAAGCCTTCAGAGCCACTGGTTGCCGACCCCTGTAATACACCGCTGGGAATAACCAGAATAGACAACTTAAACCTTGCCATTCATCTCCAGCAACAAAATTCAACAACTCCATTGCAGGTTTGTTTTGAAGAAGTGAAATAACTACCCTGATAATTATTAAAAGCGAGCCATTTCCCCTTCTTGCTGGTTTTCCAGGAAGCCGACGCTTGATTGACAGGCCGTCGGCGGGATCATGTTTAATCCGTGCTTCTCTACGGCCTGTTCCCGACTCATTTCTCCACGACGAGACGGAGGGGGTGATGGGGGATGCAGGGGACTCAGATGGTTGCCACGGCGACTGAGATAGGGCTAAGCCATTTCCATTTTTGCGTGGAGCGGAGGTCGCCGCAAAGTCATCGTTGGCGAGACAAGCAGCCGTCTGCAGTCGACCCGATCCGGCAAATGTGAACTCGAGTCGCTTCTTGAGTATTAACGCAGTATTTCGGCACCAATTATCGACACTTGAAAGGCAATAAGTGTCTCCTGGAGTCCATTACTGTTTGCTTTGATGAAACGACAACACTAGCGGCCATTTTGTGTACAGTGCACCTGTTGAAATGACAACAGCATAAAAATATTATAAGATTTGGATGAGTTTATTTTATGTAAAAGGACATTAATTAATCAAAATAACAATATCAATTTGAATAATTAGCAAAAGTACATGTATTATCATATAAATATGCATCTGTAAAAATACTCATAGGTTGAGAAATAAGCCTTTATTTTAAATAACATATATTAAGGTCTGGCGCCCTTCCGTCCACAAGGTGGCGCCTAATCGTGATTGGGACAGGTGTGCCCAAACACCCCACACCTGTCCCTGATTAGCCTGACGCTTCATAAGGATATTGTGGACAGAGTCACTTTAATTTTCCACATCCAAATTTTCACCATCAAGATCACCATCAATATCACTATCACCCTTTCCTTGTTCCATCTTTGTTTCCGAGGTCTACATGCTTACTGCGTCCTGCATTTTGGTCCACTGCAAAATCACATCATTGTTAACCTAACCGATAAATTCAAAGTTTATTAGACACCCAAACAAGGAGAGAAGACATCAATTGACATTGATCGTAATTGTCCACCATCTTGCTTCTAAGGGTACCCAAAATCCTCAAAAAGGCTAGTAAAAAACTATGCCCTTTGGTCAAGAGGAAAAAAAGAGAAAAGAATAACAGGATAAATGGGCAATAATATACAAATATATGAATAATTACAACGTAGTTTTTAGAAAAACTGCCCCAAGTTATAATAATGATGCAATGAAATAGGACAGTGCGTTGTGATGGCAGTGCAAAGGACAGTTTGTACTATTTAGCGCCACTAGTGGACCTTAAGTCTCTATTGTTTGTATTCTTCCTTTTTTAGCACTACTATCCATTTGCATGAGACAATACCGCAATAAAAAAGAGGGCAAATAATACACACTGTCACTTTAAAATGAGAAAAATTATCTGATATATAAAATGATAGAGTATATTTAAGAAAGTTCTTTTTTTATTCAAGACACTAGTTAAAGTATGATAGAATCAGAAAAATAGGCTAAAAATGGGCACTGTTAAGAGGATTTTTCCGCTCATCCTCTTTACCTGTCATAAATGGACAACTTGAATACTAATCTTAAAGAGAATGAATATTTTGTTTCCTCCGAAATGAAAACTTTCAGCAGAATTGAATTTTGTTGAAAATTGTTCTTAGATAGCTGTAATATAGATGATGCAGAAAATATTTTCACATTAATCACAAGCGCAGAATGTTTATGATTCATTTAAAGTTTAGTGGGTTGGTGGGTGGGTATTTGCCTTAACCACTTGGGTCGTATGGGCACCATTTCCTGTGGTGTTTCTTGGGAATGTCTGGTGGCACCCGTTGTCAAAATAAGGAGAAAAGATATCAATGGTTTTTGAACTTGCAAGGAGAACAGGCTGGAGAGCCCGGTAAGAAATTACAGCCCATTCAAACGGTCTTCCCCTGAGCCCTTTCTTTTTAATAAATCTCTTGGATTAAAAAAGCATATCCACCCCAAAGGGTGTTGAAATCAAAAAACAGCAACATGATTGGTAGATAGTGACAATGATGTGCACATCCCGTAATAGTCAAAAAATGAACCATAAACCGTGAACTTTACTCATGTAGAGCAAATACGCCCAGCACAAAAATGACTTCCACATTCTTTGTTTCAAGTAACTCAGAACTTTGTAATGCATGGATCGACTGCATCCCCTTTTGGACAGTTCCCGGTCGTACCAATTCACCATGTACCATAATGAAATCTGATAACATGAAGTTTTGAATGAAATGAAAACATTCAAGGTTATGCATTGATAAAATAATGTTCTCACCGTATGCAGTTATGTCAATTGGAAGGACATTCTCAAGTACAGAACATTACACAAATTTCTCAGTTCTTTGGCTTAACGAGGTTAGCAGTTTCAAACACCATCACCCGATACAGAGAGTATCAGATTGCTGAGCATACGCCCATAGAGGCATGATGTTGTTGAGCGTTACTGGTCCATATAAAAAGAATTGGCTGAGCTACAGCCGCTCTCTTTTCTTCTGCCTGGCTCGTTCGTCTCGCACGACGGTTGTACCAAGCCGCCGAGCAGGCCTTCACTGCAGCCTTAAGTTCAGCACGTAGGCCATACGTTGTGACCAAATCTCTTCACAACAAGGAGCAAGAGGACCGTTTCAGATTTTGCACTATGTTTGCCGGTTCTTGGGAATGAGTGTTTTTTTTTCTGTTTCAGGGAATTTCCCCTAATCGACCAGCTTTCTCGCGGGAAACTTTCTTTTTGTGCCAGTAACTTCCAGTTTTTCAGTGGTCGAAAACCTTTTTTTCCCTATCATTAACTCTCTGTGTTAATAAAGTGTGTGTTCTGTTTCAATTGGCCTGGTTCATAGAATCCATTGTCTTGGGATTAGTAATTCATATCAGAACACAAAGAACTCAAAGTAATAACGTAATTAAATGTTTTTATCAGTGTAGAAAATTCAAGCATCCTTCAGAGAAAAACTATTTATGGTGGAGAACTCAAAGTAATAACGTAATTAAATGTTTTTATCAGTGTAGAAAATTCAAGCATCCTTCAGAGAAAAACTATTTATGGTGGAGCACAAGCAACACCTAGAGGAAAATTCGTCTACTGCTGTAAAGAATAATTAGTTTCAATCCTAACGATTATCAAAATTAAAGATAAAAAAATCCCTACACTTGTTTTTTGAGTTTCATTGCACAAAAAAGTTCAAATAACAAACTTGCATCCCATGTAATCTCTTGTGCAGGTGTCCAATATTAAAATCGGAATAAAATTGTCACTAACCTAGAGGCAACTGACATAAGTGACCTCCTACTTGCTGCTATGGGTACTCAAAAACCTCCAAAAGGCTGGGGGGAAAAACTAGAGGAAAAGTTGTGGGTTTTGGTCATATTGAGTCTCTCTAGTAAGGACTCTTCCTTTTGCTTTATAGAACTAATTTTCAGTTGGACTACACCCTATGTTGACATCTAGTGTCAAATAGTACTCACTGGCTTTTTAAAAAACAATTACAATCCCAACATCGCCACCAGAACATTCCACATGCAATTTAATAAAAGTAATTTGTGCACGTGTGTATCTATTATTATTGTTATATATATTTTTATCTGGGTTCTTGTAGACGTTAGGGTGAGTCTCATTCCAATACTGCAGCTACACTCCGGCAGTCTGCGTTCGCACGATAAACGGACACCCTTACCGGGCTAGCCATGGTTACAGTGCTCACGAATGCTAACTGCCTATCTCGGCACCACACACCCCATAGGAAGGAGACCGGCAGGGAATATTCAAATATGTTTAGCATGTCCTAATGTTCCAAGTGCCCTCAGATGACGGTGACAAGCATGGATAAGGATGACTTTGAATCTGTTACAAAGAAAATAAATATCCTCCTGCTAATTGGGCAAATGGATGTTATGCAATTTCCTCAGGGAGGATTAAAAACAGTTTTTAGGGAATACAAGTAAAAAGTGGTTGAAGTTTAAACTTTAGTAGATCCTCAAAACAAAGAGAGAAGGCACCAATTGATTTTGAACATGCCAGAACGACAAGGAGGAAAGCCTCCAGATAACAAAGTCCAACCTCTTCTAAAGGACCTTTATTTTTATGAAATCTCCCAGAAAGCAAAGGATAGCAATATTAGTCTCTGATAGTGACAATGTTGCCAAAACAACTGACAACAGTGCACAATAACAATCAAAATGATAAACTGGCATTCTATGAAGTTTCAGGATGAAATGAAATGATCTGCATTTATATAGCGCTTTTCAATTTAATGAAGACTTCCCAAAGCGCTTTACAATGTGCTTCACATTTACCCATTCACACACACTCACACACCAATAGCGGCCGTGCAGCCATGCAAGGCGCAAACTTACTTATTGGGGGCATTAGGGGTTCAGTGTCTTAGCCAAGGACATTTTGACATGTAACACGGAGGAGCTGGAATTCGAACCTGCGATCTGTTGATCCCCAGACGAGCGCTCTACCTCCTGAGCTAATGCCGCCCTATCAGTAGTCAAACAAATGAATTCTCAAAAACAAAAGGAAAGTAGCTTATATACTCCAAATATCTCTGTCATGGAATTCCTTCGTGATGACCCGAGTGCCTTGTTCCCAATTAATCCAAAAGAATTAAGTGACCGGTCTTGCTGGGGAATCAAATGGCTTGGCGGCTTTTCTTCCAAGATAAACAACAGCTGGATGATCAAACTTCATGTCAGCAAAATGCTCTCTTGTTAGCGCTGGGCCAATAGTTCATGAGTGTGAAATTATCATTGTAGCGACATAACAAAAATAAAATGTGCTAAATACAAATTTTTGGGTCTAATTGAAACTCCTCGGTTCACTTGAAGTGCAAATGTGCGCCAGTTTTTCCCTGGGAGAAGTCTTCAGTGTTGACAGGATTTTTTTTCTTTTAGCATGCAACACTCACCACAATGAATTAAATGGTGGTACAGTAGATGAAGTGACTGGTCTCGGTGGAGGGTGGGGGGTCGTCAAAAAGGAGCAATGGGATCTTCTCAGTCTGCGCTTTTGATGGAAAGTTCTTTTAGTGGAGAAATAAAACACTTCCTGCCTTTCAAGTGGATGCGACGGCTACTTCCTCCCTCATGCAGGTGGGTGCAGGCGGCGTCCGGTGGACGACAAGGAGACAAAGACAGCAAGTCCAAACAATTTTTGCCCAGACGCCACCCACACTGAAAAAATACCACAGAATAACTTTGATGAAGGGTGTAGGCTTGGTCTTGGCTTTTCTCAGGACATAGCACATTTTTCTAAGTGATCACATAATATTGGTGGGGACAAAACAATGATTGTTTGATATAGGTGAGGACACGTCACCAATGTCCACAGCATATCCTCAGCTACTGTGCTAAGGCCCTGTGCAAAAGGCGCTACCGTTGGTGCCATGATCAACTCCTGAAGGCCATAGTGAACACCCTAAGGTGTGAGATTGGCCAATGCAAGCATCTTTGCCCAGTCAATAACTCCATCGCTTTTTCCGGGGTGGTTATAAGACAATGTCCGCTGCCAGAGCTACCTCACCTGGTTTGCTAGCAACACAGCAATAGACTGGTTGATGAAGGTTGACCTGGGGAAGCAACTGAAACTCCCCAAAATCAATTGCGACCACAACAATGCAGCTTGAGGTATGTTTATCCCTGAAGCCTCCAAGCGGATCTCTCTCTTGAAACTCACTGTACCAAAGGAGGACCGTATTGAGAAGGCCAATGAGAGAAAGATAACAAAATATGCTAAGCTAGTGGAGGAGTGTCGGAGCAATGGGTGGAAAGCACTATTTGAGCCTATCAAGGTGTGATGCAGAAGGTTCACTGGCCAGTTCCTCTGCAAGGCTTACAAAATATTTGGCATCACAGGGTCCAACAAGTAAAGGACCATTAAGTAGGTCACAGAGGCAGCAGAGGTTGCCTCAAGGTAGCTATGGTTAAGGAAAACCATGGATGAGGTACCGCTACCTCGACACAAGTTGGAATTTTGATCAGCCCCAGCAGAGTCACCTGGGTGAGAGTGTATGATGTTTGACATACCCAAAACACTCTGTGACTCAAAGTAGCATCACAGATGGTACGTCCCGGAAGTCTACTCACTATAAGTGCACAAAGCTTTACACATTCAGATTCAGATTCAGATTCAGATCTACTTTATTGTCATTCTAGTACACGTGTATACAGAACGAAATGTCGATGCATCTGACCCCCACAGTTTCCTTGAATATACAGATATAAATAAAGTTGTATTGTAATTGGCTACGTATAGTATTTTACCATAGTGCCGATAGTGCAAGAAGAGTAGCTAACCAGATGTGCAAAATGGGCAGTCAGGTTAACAAGTCAGGTACACAGTAACATTAACACTGTAACAATAACGCTGTAATTACCATAGTGCAGAGAGCAATGTGCAATGAGTGGCAAGCTATAAAAGACTGCCAGTAGTGCAAAAAGTCAGATTAGCAGCCGTTTAGATTTAAGTTAACTATATGTTAGATTGACCATTTAACAGTCTAATGGCCAGGGGGACTAGACTATTGCGGAGCCTGGTGGTCCTGCACCGCACACTGCAGAACCTCTTCCCAGAGGCTAGCAGAGTGAACAGTCCATGATGGGGGTGAGAGGGGTCCCCGGTAATGTTCTTAGCATGGGATAGGCAGCGCTTCTGGCCAATGTCCTGAATGGAGGGAAGTGTAGTCCCGATTATTTTCTCTGCTGTCCTCGTTACCCTCCTCACACTACCCCAGTCGGTAGCGCTGCAGCCTCCACACCACACAGAGATACAGCTGGTCAGGATACTCTCTATGGTGCCCCTGTAGAATGTGATGAGGGAGGGTGGGGGCAGGTGGGCTCTCCTCATCCTCCGCAGGAAGTACAGGCGCTGCTGTGCCCTCTTAACCAGTGATGCAGTGTTCACGGACCAGGTGAGTTTGTTTGTAATGTGCACCCCTAGGAACTTGATACTGCTGACAACCTCCACAGCCTTGTTGTTGATGCAAAGTGGGGCATGGTTGGGCTGGTTTTTCCTAAAGTCGACAATGATCTCTTTAGTTTTGTCAACATTCAGGACCAGGCTGTTGTCCCTGCACCAGCCCACCAACTGCTCCACCTCCTCTCTGTAGGCTAGGTCGTTGTCATCCCTGATGAGGCCCACCACTGTTGTGTCGTCAGCATACTTCACGATGTGGTTTGTGGCGGACCTAGGGACGCAGTCGTGTGTCATCAAGGTGAACAGCAAGGGGCTTAGGACGCAGCCTTGGGGGGAGCCCGTGCTGAGGTAGATGACATCTGAACTGTTCTGACCTATCCGCACTGATTGGGGTCTGTCACAGAGGAAGTCCAGCAGCCAGTTCCGCAGGGGGGTGTTGAAACCCAGGAGTCTCATTTTGTCTACCAGATGTTGTGGGATGATGGTGTTGAATGCTGAACTGAAGTCCAGGAACAGCATCCGCACATGGGTGTTCTTCTCCTCTAGATGTGTCAGGCTCAGGTGAAGCGCAGAGGAGATGGCATCCCTGGTGGAGCGGTTTGTCCTGTAGGCAAACTGAAAGGGGTCGAATGAGGAGGGGAGACTGGAGGTGATGTGCTCTTTAACCAGTCTCTCAAAGCACTTCATTATGATAGGAGTCAGTGCAACGGGCCGGTAATCGTTGAATGATAAGATCTGGGGTTTCTTTGGCACTGGGATGATGTTGGCAAATTTAAAGCATGATGGTACTTTGGCTTGGTCTAGCGAGGTGTTGAAAATGTCTGTTAGTACACAAGCCAGCTGATCGGCGCACTCCCTAAGTACCCGCCCCGGAATGTTGTCCGGGCCTGGAGCCTTCCTTGTGTTGACCCTTCTCAGGGTCTTCCTCACGTCAGATGAGTCCAGGTGGAGTGCTCTTTCGTCCTGATTTGGAACCGCTTTCGCTGCAGTGGTGCCGTTTTGTGCCTCGAACCTTCCAAAGAATTTGTTGAGGTCATTCAGAAAGTCCATGCTAGTGTCCTGCACTGGGGCGGTGGTTGGCTTGTATTTGGTAATGGCCTGAATGCCTTTCCACATATCCCTGGTGTTGGTTTTGTTGAGGAAACGTTCCAGGATTTTTTGACTGTACGTTCGCTTTGCTAGTCTGATAGCACGGTTCAGGTTAGCCCTCGCTGATCTCAGCGCCTCCATGTCACCAGATTTAAAGACAAGGTTCCGTACTTTTAGTTGTTTGCGTATCTCAGCAGTCATCCAGGGCTTCTGATTGGCACGGGTGCATATAGTTTTGGTATTGCTGACGTCTTCTGCGCATTTACTGATATAGGCTGACACAGAAATGGCGTACTCATCTATATTTATTTTGTTGTTGTAAGTGGCAGCCGATTTAAACATGTCCCAATCAGTGCAATCAAAGCAGTCCTGTAGTGCCTCCATTGCCCCCTCAGACCACACCCTCACCTGCTTCACTGTAGGTTTTTCTCTGGTCAGCAGGGGCTTGTATGCTGGAATTAGCATAACAGAAAGGTGATCTGATGAGCCAAGGTGGGGGCGGGGGGCTGCTTTATATGCACCTTTGATGTTTGTGTAGGCCAGGTCTAATGCGTTCCTACCTCTTGTAGCAAAATTTACATGCTGATGGAAATGCGGGAGAACTGTTTTCATATTGGCCTGGTTAAAGTCCCCCGCCGCAATAAAAATGCACTCGGTGTAAGCATGCTGCAGTTCACTCACAGTTCGGTAGAGAACGTCCATTGCCTCCTTCGTATTAGCGCTGGGGGGCACGTACACGGCAGTAATGATGGTCGCGCTAAACTCCCTCGGTAGGTAGAACGGTCTGCAGATCACCGTCAAAAGTTCAATGTCTCGTGAGCAGTGATTCGAGATTATCTTCGCATTTCTACACCAGTTGTTGTTTGTATAAATGCATAGACCGCCACCCTTGCTTTTGCCGGTGAGCTCGCCGCTTCTATCGGCGCGGAAAGCAGTTAGCCCCACAATGCTAACAGCGTCATTCGGGATAGATGAGTTTAGCCATGTCTCCGTCAGAATTAAAGCACAACAGTTCGTCAACTCGCGGTTCGATGAGAATTCCAATTGTAAATGGTCCAGTTTGTTGTCCAGGGAGCGGACGTTGGATAGGAAAATGGATGGTAGAGGCGTTTTGAAGGGTTTAGCCTTCATCCGAGCCGTTAGCCCGGCCCGACAACCTCGTTTCCTTCCCCGGTCACAGCGCTTCCGCTTGCCACTTTTACTCGCTGCTTTGTAGGCCGCTGTGTTCTGTTGACGTAGCACTCCGAGGCTAAGTAAACACTCCAGAGTGATCGTCGAAATTTGCGCTGGATTTCTGGATGTTCGCATATCCAGCAAAAAACTGCGATCGTATATTAATCTACAGTTAGAGTTGTCTTTGTTCGCCCTCATAAACTGAGTCGAAGGTTGGGGTTTTTGACTAGAATGTGAGAAACTGTCGGGAGCAGATCCAGCCGCAGCCATTGGGGGCGCCGCCATTTTGAAAGCCACATCATCGTGCAATTGAAATGTTTCGTATATTTTTTTGCTTTACAATATGACAGACCGCTTATCAATGACTTTCCGTGAAAGGATTTTACCGCAGACAAAGGCATTGAGTTGTGTTTATATTGTGAAGGTGACGATTCTTTGGTTTATTTGTCCGATCAAAATTACCTGCTCTGATGCAGAATCCTCGAATGAAGAGGCATCAGTCCACACTGCTCCCAAAAAGTAAGTAGTTACTTATTATTCAAATCATAACTTTGCATTTCGTGTTTATGAATAAACTCTTGCACGGCATGACCAAGGTTTAGCAACATGTTTAGAAGTGGGAAGGGGGTGGCAGGTTTTCCGTGCAGGAATAGCGTTATCTCATGACAACTAAGTTTGTTATTTTTCACATCTGGATAGGGGATTAGATAACTCCAAGTCTTACCTTTCATTAAAGCCCAAGATCATTTTGTATGTTGAAGCTTTCCAGCAGCATTTTTCCCTGTGTAAGCATTGCTTCCAAAGGGTCACCCAAATGGCCCACTTTTGATCCACCTGGACCTCTGTAAAATGCTATTTTTCTGTAGTATTGTTGACAAATTTATAGTGGAGCTGGGAAAACCTTTGGGCTATAATCCTGATGTGTGCCAGAACCCTGCCATATTAATTTTCTAGGCAGATTCCTGGAGAGAAAAATTAGGCAAACATAAAATGTGCTTTTCTTCCATAAGTCAGTGCTAATAGTACCTCAACAGATTTTGACTGGAGAGGAAAAAACTTCAAAGTGTTGGCTTCAAAAAGAAACCAAAACTACGATGATGCTACAAATGGTTCAAGTACAGCTAAGGTTTACTTTGGGTGCACCTTTTTAGGCGTTAAGGTAAGAATATATATATATATATATATATATATATATATATATATATATATATATATATATATATATATATATATATATATATATATATATATATATATATATATATATATATATATATATATATATATATATATATATATATATATATATATATATATATATATATATATATACATTTATAGGGATGGATACGTGGACTGTGAATGTGAACCATCAACAATAGGAAATGTTATCCTCGATCAAGGAGCAGCACGGCAGCGCGGTGGTAAGCGCGTGTGCGGTACAGTTCTGAGGTCATGAGATTGAAACCTTCCTGTGTGGAGTTTGCATGTTCTGCCCGTGCTTGCTTGGGTTTCCTCCAGTTTTCTCCCACATCCCAAAAACATGTATGTCAGGTTAATTGGTCTGAATTGTCCCTAGGTATGAATCGGCAGGTGAGTTGTCTGTCTCCATGTGCCCTGCGACTGTCTGGCAATCAGTTCAGGTGGTCCCCTGCCCATTGAGGATAGCTGGGATAGGCTCCAGCAACCCCGCGACCCTACTGAGGATAAGCGGATGGATGGATCCTCGATCAAGCATTCAATTTTCGCAAGTTTTGCTTTCACAAATTCTTTGTCTTTATGAGAACTAGTCTTAATTGCTGTGAGTAAATAAATGCTGGTGCCGCTTTCAGTCTGTAAGCTTTATTTATCGCTTGAAAAGGGGAATCAAAATTATGAATAATTCAAACTTTCAAATAGGTGACTCTGTGTGTGTTTTAGAAAGGTGGGACCAGCTATTTTCTTTTATAGTATTTCCTCCGGAAAAAAAAACTTCCACTTCAAAGATGGTGATATATTTTTTTTTAATATCTTCACAATGTTTTTATTGGATTTTTGTTATTGTTTTTAAACGCAGCATCTGTATTGCGGCACAAAGCGAGCGCCTGGCCCTCTCCTGGGGTGGTAAGGTATACCGCGCCAGTGGTGGGGGGCCAGAAGCTAAGCGGCTCATTCTGAGGGGCTCGTTCCGCCGATGGTCATGAGGTTAAGTGGCACGCACACGCACAAACACTGCTGCCTTTCACGTGAATGTGCAGGGGACGCCGCAGGGATACTCCGGTTGGGGGGTTCAGGTTCTTGTAGCCCACAGACTGTCCTGCCAATATGGACGTGTCTGCACAGCCAAACCAGATGAAAGGATTGCCAACATTTAGGGCGGCATTCATTTAAAGTGTAATAACTGATTTGACATTTAATTTGTCCAAAGTTGCGTGTGTATCCGAAACAATTTTTAGAGCAGGGGTTGGGAATGTATAAGTTTTAATGACTATGTTTAGCTTGGAGATAAAAGAAGATCGATAATCATGTTTATTATGACTTTCCAACATAAGCATGTGCGAAGCCAAAACAATTGAGAACATAATTTGTTCAGTCCAAAACATATAAGGCAAAGTTTCAACAACAGTTAACACTCACAGTTTTACACCAAGAGATTCCGTTTTGGCTGCATGTGTCAAAGTAATTCTTTATATGGAAGCTCATTAAACTATTGATTTTCGCTGTTGAATCTTTATGATGAAACCCCACAGAACAATCTGTAAACGCCCAAAAAAAAGCCAGCCTTATGCCCAGAGTAACTTGATTGGGTGAGCGGTAGGGGCGGGCGGATCTCTCCACATATAACCTGCTCCACTTGATACATCCGTGTCCTTCTCTTTTGCGGTATTTTGTGGCATTTTCACGAAAAAAAAATTATGCTTGCATTTTGTTGTTGTTCACAGATCCCTTAACTGCCTGGGTCGTCGTGGCACCACTGAGGACACAACACCGGACAGCTCACTCCACTGTTGACGGTTTCTGAGCTTCTTTTGGGTCGTGGCAAAGTTAGCACCAGTTTATTCCTCAATTTTGTTGACCTAGTTCTTTTTCTATCGACCTTTCCTCTGCTCCTACCCCCTTGGACTGTGACTTGACCATACTATTGCAGTTCTTGTCAGCGCACAACTGACAACAGTTCTTTCTAGGGTCCAATGTGCTCTCTGAGGGTGTTGTGCACATGGGCTATGTAGCTGATGATTACTGTCTCCATAGCCTGGATTTTTCTTTCCAGCTTAGCTTTGAGAGTCCATGACTCGCAAGCACAGAGGAAAATGGAAGAAACCAGCGCTTGCATCAGTCTGATCTTTGATTTCACTGCAAAGTTCTTGTCCCTCCAGATGGATTTGTCATACACATGAAGACCATGAGACACACCGGACTATAAGGTGCATGAAATCGAAACTACAATAAGATATTTTTGTATAGGGGTACATATTAATGCAAAGCTAACCCAAATCACAAAACGTCAGTCTTACAAGAGGTGCTATGGTTTGAGCCCTCTTTGGGTATGGCATATGGTATTTTAAACCATTACTTACGACGAAAATGACGGTCAAAATGAGCCTCAACAATCTTAGATATTTGCGGAAGACAGACAAATTTTAATTGGTATATTTGTTGACATGGCACACAGGCATTATTATTATTTCATAGGTTTTAACAAGCTATCAAACGTCACACAGTAAGATACAATGGCAGACGCATTGGCTTTTGTCTGGAAAGCGGGTTTCTTGTGTCTTAAAATATATGGTGTGGCTTTCAATATAAAAAGTAATTATTTTGCTTTCATAGCTCTTTGAGTCAAAAAGTTCCTGACCCCTGACCTAGCCTATGCAAACAAGACGGTTGGAGGCACAGGCCCATAAAGCAGCCCAGAGACCTGATTGTGGACCTTCCGGCGGACGGTCCCTGGCGGAAGACGGTGTCAGCCACGGCTTGGCTCCATCTCGGTGCATCTGTGTCTTTGTGTCGGGGGGTAAACCCCCGTCGCCGCCTGGCTTTTGTCTTTCTCTGATCGCCTCTAATGCTGCAGCACTAATTGTTTAACACAGAAACACATCTTTTCTCCCTTTAATGTTTTTGTTGCTATTGTCAGCTGAGCATTGATGACAAAACCTTTGTGGATTTTCCCCCAGCAGTCCGCCCCCTCTTCTTCCCCCTGCCATAGAAAGAAAAGGCGCGGGAAAAACGTGAACATCAGCAGAAAAAAACAGGGATGTCTGGCAAGTTGCATCATTTCGCCAAACAAACAGTGTGAAAAGGTGTTAGCCGGCCTATTAGCATATACACACAAAAGGCCCGTGTGTGCGCTCCCGTCTCGGAAATAAAGGGAAAACACACACAAAAAAGAGGCGCTCGTTACTCTCCGCTAGCCGTGACGGAGGTTTCTCAAAGAGATAAGGCGGCGGGTAAACATGTGATCACGGCAGATCCAATCAGCTCAAACAAAGACGATACGCAACGGAGACGACCAGAAAGGATGCGCGTGCCAGTCTGTAGATGCGGCGCCATAATACGCCGCGGCGAAAGTGGAAGAAGGAGCGCTCGGCTGTTATCATTTGCATCATAATGGCAAAGTGATACGTGCATGCTAAGCGCTTCACAAAGTGCCTTACCTTCAAGAAATGTGTCGCCATTGTGTTCCCCCCTGCCGCCGCTTTCATCAGCTTTTTCGTAGGAGGCGGAACAAGGCCGACGCCTCATACAGGTGCACAGGCAAGCGGGGATGAACGCTCGACCGACACACTTAACTTTCTTTGCTGCAAGTTTGATGGAACGGTGACAAAGACTACCGTTCTACATAAACTCAATCAGTGCAATCAATATAGATGTCAAACATCTATTTTAACTGGGCTGTCGTTTAATGAGGCAAATGTTTATTTACTGTGAGATTCATGTGTCTTCAACAGTTCCTTACCTAGAAATAGCGATTAGCAACAGTACAGTTACTAGTTTCTTCATTTAAAGAGTAATTCTCTTGCCCTCACCACAGATTACAACACCCAAAAGTAGTTTGTTGCTCTCTAAGTAACCTCAGTATCTAGTTACAAAGTACCATATATATTGCATTGAAGCTGCCCCCCTAACACTGCTTTGATTTGGCCACATAAAAAGAGAAATGGAAGAAAATGTGTCCACCAAGTAGTGGAAGCAGTGAACTCCTTATATTTCTTGGCTTAGGCAATTTTGAGAGCTTGCAAAGAAAACAGACAAATACTGTATGTCAGCTCTCTCCAAGTGAGGCTTATGTCATATAAATATCAATACAAGTCGAGTCATGTTTATTTGTGACGCCCTTAATCACAAGGAGTCTCAAATGGATGCACAGACCACAGATTATTGCAAACCACAGACTATTACGACACCATCCCCTGATCTAAAACCTACATGAGTGCAAGGAAAAACTCAAAAACCTCAACACGAGGAAAATGAAGAAACAGTGAGAAAGGACTGCACATGAGGTCATCCCGCTTCCAGGAGGACCAAGCTGCAATTGATGTTGCAATAAACAAATAATACACAGATATTGTCAACATAAAATATAGCTTATTTATATGCTATAGAATAAAAGTGTGTTCTATTTCAAAAGTTTTTAGAAAATGCATGTTAATATGATGGTTCATGGAGCATTTTTGCTTATTAGTCAAATAAAAGTTGTTGTTTTTAATATTTCGAGTAAAAAAGAAAAATAAATGTGCTTCTTTAGAAATTTTAGTCTATATTTTAAAATAAATCCACGGAGCAAACAAGTTTCTTGAAAAAAAGAAAGTTCTTCATGCTTAATTTCTATTTTCTTCATGTGATCATTATTGGGACAAGCTGTCTCTTGTTTTGGCTTGGCAGTGATCTTTTTTTTTCTTCATACAAACAAGGAAAGCTACCACGGAAAGTAAATAAGTTCTCTTGTCATGTTTTAATACACGGCCTGTTTCCACTTTATCTGACAATCCTGCACAAAATGTGGTTCTTTTATTTCTTTAACTTTTTCTCTCTAACAATAAAGGTTATTATGATAGTTAATATTATGATTCTGGAGGCATGAAACAGAGGACACATCCAATGACACCCTCACACTTCCTTCCCAGGCCCCTACACCCCCCTTATGCCATCCTCCCCAGGAGGCTGCTGAGGCCTCTGTGCATCCCAGATAAGATTTCCACACTGGGGAACAGAGGTGGGAGGTATTTGGGGGGGAGCGTTTGGTTTCGGAGGTGCTCCAGGGTCACTACAATGGCCCGTTCCTGATAGCACTATCATCTTATGCTAATCAGCAGCTAAGTGTTTCGGGGGGCGTTCTACTAAAAGGCGCAGCACCTACTTAACCTGTGCTGGATCTTCAGAAACTCCTCGCTCCTTGGAAAAAAAATAACCAGACGATCAGATTGTCAGTCCAGAGGGGGGAGGTGCAGTTTCCCGAATTGATTAATAGTGTCACAAAATGATGTTAAGAGCCAGAGGAGATACCACTACGCTTTTGGTGGGTGTTTGAGTTATTGTTCCAGACAGAATTGGCAGATATCCCGCGCTTTTGTTAGGCTAGCTCAGCCCGTGTCATTTTCCTGAGATAAAGAACAAAAAAAAGGCAGGGTATCTTCTCTTTTTTCCTGATGATTTTACAGGACAAATAAAAGATTAAGATTAACCCAAAAATGTCAGATGATTAATTTATTAAACTGCAGCTCAGCCAGGCAAGCAACACCCACTTTTGGTCTGGACAGCAGGCCATTGAAAAAGACTTGGCCTGGTCCCAAAGAATCCTGAAATTAAATGTATTCATTCCATGTGACATTTTTCTTGTCAACAGCAGTAGTTTATTCTCACGACATTCAGAACTATGTGCAAGAGAGGGTTTTTTCAGCATTAAAGTGCATTAAATTCAAATGATTAAACACATACAGTTATTTAAAGTCTAAAAAGAAGACAAGTAATGCTTATAAGTGTAGCCCTCAAACACAAAAAGTCTCAAAGGGCCACACAGAACACCATTACATCATCCCCTGATCTAAAACTCACACAATGACAAGGAAAAACTCAAAAACCCCAGGATGAGGGAAATAAAGAAATGTTGAGAAGGTGCCACACATGAGGCATTCACCCTCCCAGGATGGACAGGCTGCAATGGATGTTGCAAGCGCATCACCACAGTTGGTGTGAGACAAGTCCGCATTCACTTTCCAACACATCTTCCTGGAGAGGATCATGACTGAAGTCCTTGACCAACATGACGGTACAGTCAGCGCTGGGAGACCTAACGTCATTAACCTTTCTTTTGCTGATGATTTTGCAGGACTGGCAGCAAATTACAGGAACATCACCATCAAATACCAGGAATTCAAATATCTTGGGACTGTCATATCAGTGGGGTCAGAACCAGAAATCCTGGCCCAAATAGCTCAAACAACAGCTGCACTTGCCATACTTAAACCTTTCAGAGAGAAAAGAATATTGCAGTTTAATCACAGATCAGTCTCATGCCACCACTGGTTACTTACATCTTCTTCTATGATTGCAAGACATGGACGCTCACAGTAAAGCTGTTAAGGAAAATCCAGGCTATTGAGATGTGATGCTTTGTGAAACTTCAAGGCATGAGCAACAAAGCCCAAGTGATAAAAGAAAAAATAGGTAACACCCTAACAGGGCACATTGGACCCTACGACTGTTGTCAACAATGCGCAGGCAAAAACTGTAGTAGAAGTAGTAGTAGTAGTAGTAGTATGGTCACATCACACGATCATCAGGACTGGCCAAGATCATTCTCGAGTCCAGGGCACAGTTCAAGGAGGCAAAAGGTAAACAAGACAGAAAAAGAACTGGAATGACAACATAAAGGAATGGACTGGTCCCAACTTTTCCATAACCCAACCTCAGTCCAGGAACCGTCACCAGTTAAGAGAGCTGTCCAGAGTTGCATATCCTCAGTGGTGCCCTGACGACCAAGGAATCTAGGTGATCCGTGAACAGTGACTATATATATATATATATATATATATATATATATATATATATATATATATATATATATATATATATATATATATATATATATATATATATATATATATACGATATATCGGTTCTCGACCAAAAATTTCGAGAAATTCTTGCTTCGCTGTTCGGTCAAATAATCAGAGTTCGCTAGGGTGCGATGCTGAGCGGCGTACAGGTGTAGATCGTGTAGATTGCCCCCACCCCTCGTGAAGAACTGTTATGACGTGCGCGCACTTCTTTTTGCTTTTGCTTTTAATATCGGTGAACGGAGTGTTTTAGTCCCTAATTATGCCTCCGAAGAAGGTCGGTGCAAGCAGCAAAGTTGCTCCAGGTGAAAAAAGAAGAGTAGTGCGTACAACTATTGCATTTAAGAAAGAAATAATAGCAAAATATGAAGAAGGTGTGCGAGTTTCCAATCTTGCTATACATACAGCATGGCTTCTGCTGAGCACCACAATGGTAAGAAATCCTATTCATAATTATTTTCTTTACCCTTTGTTTATTTTTACAAGTTCATGTTAGCGTAATCTTTCGTACGGAAGATTACGATAACGCGAACGTACGATTAGCCTGGGTTAGCTTTGTTTACGTAAAACATTCAGGGTGTTGTAACGGAGCCCCATTTCCAATGAAGCGCTAGCCACTTGTTGTGGAGACCCGGGTGCTAAATGACGTGTAAACGACCAGATTTTTTTATTTTTACACGTTCATGTTAGCGTAATCTTTCGTACGGAAGATTACGCTAACGCGAACGTACGATTAGCCTGGGCTAGCTTCATGTTTACGTTCATGGTAAACATTCAGGGTGTTGGAACAGATTAAAAATGATTTACATTACTTTTAATGGGAAAAACGATTTTGGTGATTGAACAAATCGGTTTTCGAACAGGGTTCTGGAACGGATTATGGTCGAGAACCGAGGTTCCACTGTATATGGAAAAAAGTAAAATGTCAAATAATAATTACATAAAGAAAACAGCTTATTTGTGGATATAGAGTATATTGTAATATTTCGGATATCGAATATATGTTTTTATTATCTATTTTTTGCAATGGGGAGAAAAAAAAAACATTCACGACTGCCTGTTATGTTGAATGATTTTGTCTATAAAAAAAAATAAAAAGAAAAAGGAAATTTAAAAAAAATGCTGAATGTCAGTGTTTTTCCATAGCAAAACTGAAGCACGTAAACAGACCTTAAAGTGGTAAAAAGTGACTTTTGGCACATTAAAATTGTCCGTGAAGACATTCGTGCCCCTGTTTGGAGGGGACAAATACACTTTGATTGGATCCTGCTCTGTATCTCCCTCGGCTGCTTATTGCAGCTGCCATCTTCTTCTCTGTTTGGATAGCGGCAGCGGCATGGTAAGGCGCCGTGTACGGAGGGGGGTTGTTACGTGAGGTGAGGTCCACAGATAGCAGGCCTTATTGTGGTCTGGCGGGAAATGTATTGTGGGTGGATTTGTCCACTTTTATGTAAAAGCACACGTCCTTTCACCTGAACTCATACAAGCTCCACTGTAAGCCCCTTACATACTGCACCCCCAGCCAGAGAGTGCCACGTTCGGTCCTAATCTCTGCCGATTCAGCTGCGCCCGCCACCGTTCTCCCGTACCTCTCGGCCCGGATGCTGATAACGCCTCGTTTTTTTTCCCCCTAACCCACTCTATAACCCTGCTGAGCAGCCTAGCAAAAAATTAAAGTGATCAAGAGATTTAGCAGTGGCAGGGAAAAAATCACTTTGTGGATTCCATCTTCGAGAGTGGACGCCTCCTGTTCAGCTTCACATGACTGCGGGAAGATTGGTGGAAAATAAATCTAAATCAAGTCAGAGTTACTTCTATATGGGTTAAAAATACTGTGTGTGTATCATTTTTAAGCCTGTACACCATTTTTCAGCATTGGTGGAATAGCATTTGTTAACAGTTACCAATTACCTTCTACAATGTATGACAGTTTTACCTATGAAACGAGTTTCATTATTCCTAAGTGATATTTTTTTTCTTTTAGTATTGATCATCTGCAGAGAAGATTTGGTAAGCTGAAAATGTGTGCGTGCCGACTATTCAGCCTGGCATTCTTTGAACAGTTTTTTAATAAATTCACCCTCCATGAAAGTGCTTGGTGGTCAACATCGCGACCTCTTAGCTCGTGTTGGTAGCCTTTTCATTTGACTTGCAGGGTCTCGTGAAAAAGCGCTTCTGTGCTGTTAAAACAGCTTCCAGATGCTTCAGCTTTTTACAGTGTTTGTTTCCACTTAGCTTTTTGAAGTCAGCATATTTTGTCTGAAAGTGCCGCTTGATATTGTATTCTTTGAAAACAGCCACAGTCTTTTTTGCAAATTGAGCAGATGCATTTGTTTCTCATTTTGATGAAAAAAATACTCCAGTTTTCACTTGTCCTCAAAGCAGCAACTTTCACAGTCAACTTTCCTTTTTTTATTTACAGTCACAACAAATTCAATTCTTACAGCGGTGAACATTACTGGTGGGCCACTTATTAGTTATTTTATGGACAGAGGACCAGTAAAAATTTTATCACAGGCTGAAACCGGACTTTGGACATGCCTGGCATAGGATCTCGATTCATATATTTTCATCATACCACTTGTTTTTGTTGTTTTTAAGTATTATGCACAATTTACACAATTGTCACTATTGACCAATCATGTTGCTGTTCTTTGATATTGTCTGTGGTATTCTATTTGAATGTTCAGATTTCCTTTTTGTGAGCATTAGCAGCAGATATGTGCCTAGTTAAAATATTTTTACCAATATAGTTGATAATAATGATAGTTATTCATTTTTCTTTTATCATTTTTAACTTTGTTAATGTTGCTGTGGCTATTTGGATTTCATAGTTTACTATTTTATCCATAAATTGGTTACATCATAGTATAAGTCAGTTCGAAACCCAGCAAAAAATTAGCTGCTTAATGTTCATCCAAAAACAATTGTTTAATAGTCACACGTCAGAACATCCTTTTGTGAATATTGATTGATTGACTGGATTAATCAAAAAAAATGCCGCGCATATCGTAAATTCAGGACCATAGAGCGCAAATGATCAAAACCCGAATACTAAAATTTAAGAACAACACTCAATTTTGTCTTTGTACAGGATGTGCCAGGTCCGAATCCACAAGCTTAAACAGCTATAAAAATGAACTTAATTTACGTCCATTTTTAAGCACGGTATACACTTGGCGTCAACCACCTGGGAAATTTGGTGTTGACGCCCTTTTGCTGCAAAACTCCAGTGCATCCGAAACACCTGTTGTCGTTTTAGCTGCGCCGTTTTCAGTTTTGCTAGGAATTCTTTTGTTTCTGTGTTTTCAGATTATGTGACCGTTAAAGATCTCGATTACAAAAATGAGCATATATTTACTACTGCACCAAAAGAAGTAGTAACGAAAAGCTGTGTCATATATAATTTGAGCCCTATATTTTGAGACGACCGCACTAGGGTAACCATACTGTGAGGAATAGTACACACAGCAAGTTGTCTTAATGCTCAGGCAACAAAACAGCCCCGGTTAAGGACTGTGTTCATGACTCCACTATTAGCGGACACTGGCCAAAAATTGTTTCAATGGGAGATTTCCCATGCGGAAACCACTGCTCTCACAAAAGAACACAAAAGGTCTCCTTAAATTTGCCAAACGCATCTTGATTATCCTGAAAGCTTTTCGAGAAAAATTATTTGAATTGATGAGTTAAAAAACTTTTTGGAAGCAGTGCAGCCTGTTACCTCTGGCGTAGAAATGGCACAGCATTAGACAAAAATAGAATGATGCTAACAGTAAAGCATGGTGGTGGCAATGTGATGGTCCTGAGCTGCTTTGTTTCCTCAGGATCAGGACAATTGCATTGGTTGACGGAGTAAAGAATTCTGGTGTTCACCAGAAGATCCTGAAGGGGAACGTCTGGCCATCTGTTAGTACCCAAAACCCAAGCGCTCTTGGATCAAGTAGCAGGACAATGATCCAAAACACACCAGCAAGTCCACCTCTGAATGTCTAAAAACAAAACAAAATGAAAGGTTCTAAAGTGGTCAAGTAAAAGTCCAGTTTAAAACCACAGTGAAAAGCTGTGACCTTATACAAGCAGTTCATGCTAGAAAACCCTCCAATATGACAGATTTAAAACAATTTTGCAAAGAAGAGTGGGCTAAAATTCCTCCACAGCGTTGTGAAAGACTCATTACCAATTTTCGTCAATGTTTGATTTTCGTTATCGCTGCCAAAGGTGTCCTAAAACACAACACAAAATTGTTATTTCCTCAATGTTTTGTCCACCTGCATAGGCAAACAGAAAAGATTCACAAGGACGTTGAAGTTTGTTCGGGCAGGACGTCCCACAGATAAAAGCAGGAATTAGCGCAAGCGAGAGAGAACAAGGACGAGGTGAAGGACTTCACAAGACGACAAATTCCCGAGCACTCCCTAAGCTGGCCGAGAGATTAGCGGGCGATACAGACAATGTGGGATGTGTTTTTTTTCATTTTTTTTTTTTAAACGAGGACTCGATGAGATGTGATGTGTACTTTTTGGCAGGAACATCCTGCGGGGGCTGGCGAGCACTTAATCTGCCTTGACGGCATCTTCATTTGAATAAAGATGCTGTCAGGCTCACACGAGAAACCGTGAGGGGGGACGACTACGCCTGCCGTTGCTACTTCTGCACAGGTGAGATGGGAATAAAAAAGTCTCCCATTCCACCCATTCCCCAAAAATGAAAATATTAGTGGATAAAAGGCCCGATTAAAGAAAAACACATGTCATGTCTAGGACTTTTCAATCCCGATTTGCAGTTGTTCCAAAAGTCGTTGTGTTGAGAATAGAATACAATAGGTGATCAAATTAAAATGGTGAAGCAGTGTGTGGCTCATTTAGGATGTAAGAGTTGTAATCTGGGCAAGCGACAGTCTAAAATCATGAGAGTTTATTGAAAGGATAGTGTGTATTAATTAGTGTCATTCTTTAAAAAGAAAAAAACATGGTTCCCTTAAGGTCATTGGGGCACCACTTCTTATGGTGTGCCTTGGGCAAGTACAGCCTGGTGGCGCAAATCCTCTAGGAGTTTTTTGAATAAGAGTTTTGTTCCCCCATATGAAACAGACAGTACTGTTTTTCATGATTACCAATAGCATGAGAAGCCTCCTCATCTGACTCAGATACAGCACCTTCATCATCTGGCCTCTGTGACTTTTCGATGTCAAGTGTCATACCGGTCCTCAGATATAAGCCGGACCTCGGCATTGATGGTCAGTGGATATTGAGGCAAAAAGATCATTTAAGCCTATCTATTTTTTTATATTGTTGCTGGCATTTTAAAATATATATATTTGGCATTTTTGTGTACATTCTACTCAGGCAAAAAAAAAAATCAAAAAATAAAGTTAAGTATTTTTAGAATTGCAGTGAAGATATGCATTTATGAATAAAAAACATACAGACATTTGAGTTTCTTATTTATTTGTGTGTTTATAAATAAACCATTTAAACAATTTGGATTTGAATAGCTCAGAATTAAAGAAAAGTAATTAATAATGCCTCTTTTAAAGCACAAAATTTGACAATATGCATTGAGAAACTGAGTACACACAGGCATGCTCAGAAAGTTTTTTTTCCCTTAAATTTGATAAATACCTTCATAAATGAAATAAATACATGATAAAAATAGTAAGTCAAGTCAAACATAGCCAACTATTTGATTGTTGGGGACGAGTGTGGCACCAAATCAACACATTTTTACTAACAGAACTTTTTCTCTTACTATTTTCTACATAAAGAATTTTCATTGTTGTAATATTAAAATAATTCATGATTATACACTTTCTTCATTTAGAACTTCTTTGTTTATTTAGTCGTAATTACTTAACTATAGTCCTGTTTTCTAACAACCCCTTAGATCTTTAGTGGAATTCCCAATGGAGGACAGGAAGCATCAAATCATTCATGATGCGATGTCTTGAAAGAGTACAGTCCAACTTTTGTCAGTTTTCAACACAATAGAATGAATTTCCTCATTAAGGGTAGAATGAATTTCCTCATTAAGGGTTGAAAGGCTTTAAAAACATATCCCCAAAGATGACAAGGTGGTCATCAGTAGGACAGTGCGCCATTCAGGTTATGTACTGCCCTTTTTTTAATTGATTTGTCTTTACTGTCATTGATATCAACGTTGAAAAACATTGGAGGAGAATGACAGTAAAAAATGTCAGTCTTTACACAAGTCAATTGCTACAGCCATTGTCTTTTAGCCTTATATACTTAGAATGGTTGCATCCTTTAACCGCTAGGGTGGTAGGGGCACCATTTTCTGTGATGTGTCTTTGTCTCCCAAGACAAGACCTGGTGGTGCGGATCCCTCTCCAGGCCAATATGTTTTCATTTCGTCTGGAACCCGGATTCTTAGGATATATTTGGTAATAAGATCATCAAAGTCAAGTCAAGTCACATTTATTTGTTGAATAACAAACTGTCTCAAAGGAATACACAGATCACAATTTCAAAATCCCCTGATCTGAAACCTGCTTGTGGGCAAGGAGAAAACAAAATAGAACCTCAGAATGAGGAAAATACTAAACTTGGAAAGGGGCCACTCAAGAAGATGACCAGGGTGCAATAGATGTCGCTTTGGATAACAATACACAAAATGTGGTCAATAATAAAAATATAGGAAAAAATTGTTTTAAAAAGTCCAACACAGCGATAATGCAGCTTCCCATCTCAGCCAGCTGGTCAATGCAGGCGAACTGCTCTTCTGTTCTTCAGCGTAGATTTTTAAAACCTGTCTCCTCGGTATCCGAACTAATGAACATGATGAGGAAAACAGCCATGTGGCCCACAAGGAGTGGTTTGCCCAACCTTGCCTTAGAGCGAAAAAAAAAAAATCAAGTTTTCCCCAAAGGATAACCCGCAATCTGTTACCTGAAGATACTTAGAACACACTCTATGATCATACTCGTATTAACTAACAAACACACACACACAATATTTGCACAAATACTCTCACGCAAACACACAAAAGATTGCTTTACCTGGATCAATAAAGGTTGAATAAGAAATGAGGTAGGATATAGAAACTCGTGCTACCACTTTCAGACAGAGTGTGGCGTACTAGGCGACCAGTCGCAGCACGGGGGCGTTTGTGCACATTGCATGTGCAGATGCATTGTAAATGGTCTAATCTATATGGTAATAGTGTTGTAGGCTACACGGTGAGAACCAAGAGCTGATAACATTGTGACTGGAGGCCTTCTATGGTAATTGTTATCAAAGGTTATTTGGGATGACACGGGCGCTTCTTCCTGATTGGCCGCCCGCGCTTATTTACGATATGAATTATGATAACCGCCGTGCCGCCGCGGCAACAGCCGGACGGTCGGCAGTTACAATAAATTGCTATCGTTAATCACGTCGCTTTTGTTCTGCCCTGATTATTAGCCGGGTGGTCGGGTGGCTGGGCTTTTTATTTAAGGAAGAATGTGGATTTGTCATTTGTCCACCGGTTAAGGAGCGGGGACAACATTTTAGGCAGTGACATTTTCATTTCAGGATGCTCGTTTGCATTCAGTGTCGAGATTTTTCACGACTGGCTCCCCTCGTCTTCTAACAACTGCAAAATCTTGGCTGGCGACTAGTACAGTGATACCTCTCTATACAAGTACCTCTAAACATGAGAATTTCAGTACACGAGTTTTATTTGCAACAAAAATCTTGCTTACAATACGAAAAGAAATCCAGTTCATGAGCAGTCCCAGGGGCTACCATTAGAGAGCGCCTTAGACCGCTCACCGGGAGTGATTGCTCACTCCCAGCCTCAGCTCGTCCAGTTTACATATGCAAACTAATTCAGGCAAAATAAATAAATGATTAGATTGTGCTGTAAAAATGTAGTGTTTTTGTTCATTAAAAGTTACAGTAACTTAAATTTTAAGTGCTAACCTCTCTTGATCTTATACCTGTCAACTTCTGCCAATTTCCCTCCTTATTAATGATTGTAAATCCTCCTTATTAAGTAAGACATAATAAACGTCACAAACACAACATAGCACCTATTTACTTCCAGTAAGACAAACAGTGTAGAATACCACGACAACATTAGCAATCTACGATGACATTGTCATCTGCTAACAGTGGCTGAGGCTTTCCGGATTAGAGCCGAAATGGGCATGACAAGATCGTTTTTTATAATTTGTTGTTGGTTTAAGATCAGGTAATGGTGTAAGTGTAATCCTGTGCAGTCCTTTGAGACGTTTTTGTTATTAAAGGCTATATAAATAAAAGTGACTTGACTTGACTTGACTATAATTCCTTTTTCACGTATAAAGATTATTGTATTAATATGGTCATAAAATTCTAGGTAGCAGAAAAATCTACAAGATGTAGATCAGTGATGTGTAGTCACATTGCCTCACCTTTCATCATTGAAATCTAAAATAAAAAATCTATCAAATGTTGTATTCATCAAGTGTTAAAGCCCCCCCCCCCTTATTGAGAACCCCTGGTTTAGTGTAAGGCTGTGTCAATTGCAATTACAGCTGTAGTTTGAAGATTTAAAGTTACTTAATGCATACCGTAGCGAATATGGGTGGTTAATAAAGTATTCAAACATGTAATTTATTGACTAATTGAATTATTATTATCATCATCAATCATTATGTCAGAAAAACAAATGATAATCCTTGTTTAGTCATTCTGAAGGGTGGCTACACACACTTTAGGAGAATTTTTTTTGCTGTTTTGATAGTTCAATATACACACAAACTATTGGATTTATGGACTTTTCTTTTACTAATCATCTACTGAAGACAAACCATCCTGTGTGGAGTTTGCATGTCCTCCCCTTGCTTGCGTGGGTTCACTCCGGGCACTCCGGTGTCCTCCCACATTCCAAAAACATGCATGTCAGGTTAATTGTCCGGTCCAAATTGTCCCTAGGCATGAATGAGCGAGTGAGTTGTCTGTCTCTGTGTGCCCTGCAAATGGTTGCCAACCAGTTCAGGGTGTCTCCTGCCCACTGCCCAAACATAGCTGGGATGGGCTCCAGCACCCCTGCAACCCTACTGAGGATAAGTGGTGCAGATAATGGATGGATGGATGGATGGATGGATCTGCTGAAGAAGCTTGAATAGAACACAAAACAATAAGAAGAAAATAAAACAAAGACAACTAAAGTTGAGAGCCTAAATTGGCACCATTTGGATAGACAACAACTTTGGCTTGACCAATAATTTGTTATGTTTTGATAGAATTCACCCTTTTACATCACACCAATACCAATACCTAGCAACAACGAGATGTTCTGCGAAGTTTTGTTGAACTGACTGAATGCTAGTTTTTATTAGCCTTTATCGTTGATGCATTATAATTTAACATTGTGCTGATTGGTTTTAATTAAGCTAAAATAAAATGTTTTTACATTTCAGGTAAGAAAAACATAGTTTTAATTATTATATGTCCGCTCTGCTAGTTTTTCCCTTATACCTTATGTTAACATTGAGTTAGCAGATGATTGCTAACCTTATGTACAAAGTATGCCCACTCTTGCAACTTTGGGCTGACTTGTGCAGGAGCTTTGAATAATTGCGCCACAATATGAGCGTATGCGATTAATTGCTTGAGATAAGGATTGCCTCGCACTCCACCCACCGACTTCGCCGCCTCAGCTTCCGTAATTCGGGCAAGAGCGAGACGGAGAGAAACTATTTAAGTGACCCTGTCATCTTGGAGCGGCGTGCTGGCACTCCTAATTACTCCACAATAACAAACGCGCAGTTCATTTAGCTGTGACGAGCGTCTGCAATCAGCACTTCTATGAATAACTTAACAGCGAGGAGGCGCAGGGGTTGCATATTTACACTCGCATTAATCCAAGACAATATGTGTCACCTCCAGATTAGGCTGCATTCAGGTGACAATCACAAAGTAGGAACAAAAACCAAAATGACAGGCACTCACTCATCCGACTCTTTATTAGGGAGACCTGGCTGTACAGTCAAACAGTTTTAGCAAGAAAACAATGTATGAAACTTTTGATTTTTTTTTTTTAATTCATGCTACTCCTTTCCTTTCCTTGTGAAAAAATTGCATTTTCTATGAATTCACAGGTACAAGCGTTGACGGGCCATTAGAAGATTAGATTCGGCTGCTTGGAGTGGTCGGTGGTCCGGAACTGCTGTACTCACTTTGGCTGCCAGAGGGTATTAGAGACCTCACAAAACCAGACCACACAAAAGCAAATGTTTCTTGATTTTGTTGGTATTTGTTAGGGGGTGCCTTGAGACGAGACCTAAACACATGCGGAACCCTAAAGTACAACTGGGTACATTTTTACAAAAATCGGTTCCTCCGTTTCGGAGCCTATAAGTCACATACAAACACACTTATGCTCACAGACACAAATCAGGATTTATAAAGTAGTTTGGATTTAGAAAGATTTAGATAACACTGCCATCATTCATTCGTGATTCAGGTACACAGAAGGAAGTGTCCACGTGAACATGTACCTCATGTGTGTGCGTTTGGACATTGTGTGTCTTATTTACAGATCAAACACACACCCGTACAGATACTGGATGTTTTATGATT
Source organism: Urocampus carinirostris (assembly GCF_059441175.1). Taxonomy (NCBI): domain Eukaryota; kingdom Metazoa; phylum Chordata; class Actinopteri; order Syngnathiformes; family Syngnathidae; genus Urocampus; species Urocampus carinirostris. Next base: position 22,656,454 of record NC_142359.1, read on the forward strand.
CGCAGACAAAAGCCTAAGCGATCTCCCATAATACCTCTCTGTGACCCACCCTTTCTGTTTCTCTCTCTCTCTCTCTCTCTCTCTCTCTCTCTCTCCCTCTCTCTCTCACTCCCTCTCCCGCTCTCTCTCTAACAGTTTGTAAAACGTATTCTCTCTGAAAATATTCCTCTATCTCTCTAGAATGATCTCTCTTCTCTTTCTCTCCTAAACACTTTCTACTTCTAAACCACTCTCCCTCTCTAATACTCTGTAAAACGATCTTTCTCTCTGAAACTACGTCACTATCTTTCTAAGATTATCCCTTTCTGTGTGTGTAAAATGCTCTTTCTAAAACTCGTACTCCCTTTAAAATCTTCTCAATCTCTCTCTCTCTCACAATCTATTTCAATCTTTCTCTCCAAAATGCTTTCCCTCTTTCTAAACCTCTCTCTCTAACCATCTCTCTCTATCTTTCTCTCTGAAACTATCACACTATCTCTCTAAAATTATCTTTCTGTCTGTAAAACTCTCTCTATAACTTTCACTTCCTTTAAAATCCTCTCAAACTCTATGAACTGATCATTAAAACTCTCTATCCCCTCTCTCTTCAAAATGCTTTTTCTCTCCTAAACAGGAGTTGGTATCCTATGGCCCGTGATCCATAGATGGCTCTTTTCAGGAAAACATGTGGCTTAGAGCTAAAACAATATTTGATTAAAGCTCTCTCATAGCATTTCATTCCTGACACAGACTAAAGAAGTGAAAGGTTTGGTCAAATATATAAAGAGCATGCTCCCCACTAGTTTGCAGTCATGGTGTCAGACCAACAGACCCTGTTTTTGCTGTATATCATCAAGGAATCATTCATATGAAAGCGCATTAAAACAATTTAGGTTTACACTTGAGACACTTTCTAATGTAAATTCAAAGAATAACTGTAAACAGCCAAGCACACAGAGCAATTTGATTGGGTGAGCTGTAAGAGTGGTTGGAGATATGCACACAGCACACTCTGCCCGGCGTCCTCTGTGCCGAAGGTAACTATGTTCAGCATTCTCATTTGCAGTATTCTCTGAAATTTACAAAATAACTCTGTTTGCACCTTGTTTTGGAAAAATGAAGGTGAAAATGAGCCTCATTGATCCTAAGTAATTGTGGGAGGCCAGAAGAGTTTAAAGTGGTATATTTGTTGATATTGAGATTGTTGATATTATATGCTAAATGCTATTAAATCATCCAACAGAGTGAAATAAAATGCGCTGAAAAATGTGATTTTGTCTAGGGAGCGGGCTTGGCGGTTTGTCTTTAAATATATGGGATTGATTTCTAAAAAAAAATCAAAATATTTTCCTTTTATGGCTGTTTGAAGACAAAACTGCTTTCAGCCTTTCTCTCCATAATTACGTACAATTATATTCACTCTCAATCATTTTAAAAGCATTTCACACTCTGTAAAACTTTATTTGCTCCCTCTCTCTCTCTCTCTCACTGTCTCTCTCTCTCTCTTTCTCTCTCTTTCTCTCTCTCTGTCTATCTATCTATCTTTCTCTCCCTTTCTCTCTCTGTATACCAACGTATTTACCTTCAGTGGAGATGGTGCTGGCCAAGAGGAAGAAAGCACACTATGTGTATAGCTTTGCCCATTCCTAATTCTGGGTGCTTAGTCAGAGCCTTTGGGTGTTTACAGTTTGCCCTGTGGTTTTTCATCATAAAGTGTCCAGACCCTGGATGTCAAACTCATTTTAACTCGGGGGGCACGCGATAGAACAAACATTCTCTCGGTGGCTGGCCTAAAAGATTACAGAAAAAAGAGAAAAAAATAAGAGAAAGATAGGGAGAGAACAGTAGATAGGGTGGGACAAAAGTAGATAGGGTGGGACAAAGAGAGAAAGGGAGAAAGAGAGAAAGAGTAAAGAGTAATAGTGAGAGAGGGGGAAAAGAAAGAGAGCAAAAGAAAGAAATACAAAAATAAATAGAAAGAGAGGATGAGAGAGAAGAGAAAAGAGAGGGAGAGAGAGAGAGAAAGACAGAAGGGGAGCAAGAGAGAAGGGTATGGCAAGAGAGAGAGAGAGAGAGAGAGAGAAAGAGAGAAAACTGAGAGAAAGAAAAAAGGAAGAGAGAGCAAAACATCAAGTGGATATATTTCAACCTGCAGCTCTTTTTTTTCTTGCGCTTCTCCTGAGAGTTGTCTGACACCCCTTGTCTAGCCAATGAACATAGATTGCCTAATGAGCTTTCATTAAAAGGATTTTTTAGCAATTTTAAAGCCAAAACGGGGTCTGTTGGTGTGACAACTTGACTGTAAACTGCAGTAGAGACTGAGTTCTTTATAAACTGGCCCTTTAACACTCAGTGATGATTTCGCTTTGCAAATGCTGTAATCGGCTTCCTATCAAATGATAATGCAAGTTGTATTTTATCTCCGAGCAAGATGTACTCATGAAAAGAGCCATAGGTTCCCGACCCCCGCTATACACAATTGAACATTCACACTCTCATGCTCGTCTAATTCATACTCTCACACATACTTCCTCTTAGTTCTCATACAGTCAGTCACATATGCTCACGAATGTACTGGCTCCATCCAGCAAGTAGCCGAGAAGAAAGTAGTCGCATGAAGACACCGATGATGAGGCGGAGCACCTCACGCGCACTTGACACCGAGCTAATGGCCAATCCCGAATTGATACCGTAATTTACCAGGGCGCTTGAAGGCCCTGGTACCTTTGAAGTACTTCCAAATGTCGACTCAATTATTACTTAAAGTAAAAAGAGATGGAATTCAATTTCAGCGTTTCATATGGGAGATAATCGCCAACATTTCATGATAGGCGGGTCAGAGAAGAAGAAAAAAAGTCATTTAAGGAAGGCCCCGGCTCCATTTTTTTCCTTCCTTCTTATTTCTCGGCGGGGGAAAACATTGTTGATGGTTACATCTTTTCTCCCCTCGCCATTAAGACGGCGGCGGAATCCAAATCAATTTGGCAGAATAATAATCTTCATCAACGAGGAAGCGAGTGGTAATGATGTACGACTACACCTGCGTATGCGACCGAGCGAGTGCCATTCATTACTCGCTAATGTCGGCGTGTGAATGACGATTTCTCTGCGTTCCACGCTCCCCGCTCGAATGGTGTTCGAATCAAACACACCCACTCTTGCTTTTTTTCCTCTGCTTTGTACGACGACAGCCAATCTAAATGAGGCGTGAAGACTTTTAAAGAGTGCACACCGCAAATTTCAGCATGTCAACCGTGTATTTTTTTTAATACTCAATGATGCGCTTTAAAAGGCGGGTGTCCAAATCCAGGCCCCTGGGCCATAATGAGCTTATTACCGTCATGTTTGTGGTCCAACAAAGCAAATAATAAGTGTGTTGTGTTGAGAGAAAAAAAAAATCAAGAATTATGCCAGTTTGTGCAAGTATTTAGTGTGTGGGAGATTGAGGGCTTGTGAGTGAATTTTTAATATGTGAATGCCGCCTTTTAACGTTTGTGATTTATGTATGGCTCAATCCCATTTTCCCCCTTTCTCCTACATTTTACTCTATTCTCTGGCAAAGCACATCATAGGGAAGAAATAAAATGTCCTATTCCTACGCTAATTGTAGGGCGAGTGAGAATGACAAGGGTTGGGAGTGCCCTAGTTGAAAGCAATTGTTGGAGGGAATAAATTACATTTTAAATTGTGTTGTTTTATGAACCCCGTCACATAACACGTAAAGCCTGTCTTTCGTAACAAACTCTAAGTCAAACAAGATGATATTAACAGAGACAAAGAAGATCAGTGATGGGTGGATATATTTTTAAAAGTCAGCGAGAGACGCTTAGCCTGACCGAAAGGTAATGATTGACATTTTAGGCCTGACCCGGCCCTAAATTCAGATTGTGTCGGGTTGAGCTGGGGCTCGGGCTTTAAATCATATTTCTTGGCTGAAAGTGGCGGATAAAACATTTACCTGCATGCAAATGGTTAACTGGCTTTGGAGTTGTCTGAACTTTTGCTAAATCAACACATCAATAAATTTATAGTCAATAACAATAGTTTGACGGCCGTTGGCCTCATCAATTTGGTGGATTACTCCCCCCTAGCCAATTATAGTTTGTGAAACAGGTGACCTTACTTGTGCCCACTAGCAGGCTCTCTGACTTTAACTTGGAATCTGGCTAAATCAACAGCTTTTTCAAAGACCCATGTGATGGTACACGGCCTTCATGATTTTTTGTGAAGGCCTCCTGGTAAATTTCTGTCCCTCACAACAACAAATGGCTGAAATGTGATTGGTTAAATGCTTAAATATGAAAACACACAACTGGAAGCAGAACAACCAGGGAGAAGCAATGATTGGAAGCTATAAGATATGTTTGACTTATTTAATCAGTGAGTTTAAGATTTTGTTGAAATGTCTTTATATGTGGGAAAATGTGAGACGGTGTAAGTGTATCCAAACATGGCCCAATCTGATGTACTATATCGATATCGAATCCCAAAAAAATTCATAGTTACCAAAATAATTTTGATCCTATCTTAAAAAAAAGTCCTCAAAATCAAATTATGTTTGCTTATGGTGAAAAACAAACAAAAACTAAATAAATGGGGATACAATCACATAGATCTACATTTTAAAAAGAACACAAAACAGACATATTCTTCACATCTTGGAGTTAGGGCAGACAAGTGGGAGCTTGATGCTGGAGGCATCTGGCTCAAGCTCCCGTACCTTGTCTTTTTAATGCACGGATCAGGTCACTCAATAATGGTGGTCCTGCTGCCTGGGAGCGCCGCCCCTAAGGTAGCAGGTCCAAAGATCAGCAGTCAGTTTCACCCTGAGAACCCTAGAGAAATATGTTATCATAATAGAGACTCTAATTATACAATATGCTGAAAATGTATGGAAATAGCAATGATGATGATAATAACATACCTGTCAACCTCCACAACTCCATGTCCTTGCAAAATGTTGTATTTTCCCTTACAAAATACAAAATAATCTTATACCATATTTTTTTTTCAAACGTGTTTATTTATATAGTTTAAAATGTCATATTGTACATGTGTTTCGTTATATCATACATATTGTTAATTTTGTTGTGGGATACTGAGTTGCTCGACATGAATGAGGTTTATTATAAAAAAAAGTTCAAAAATTAAGTAGCTTGGCATTCACTGTAGAAGGAAAAAATACATGCAAAAATGATTAAGTAGAATAATACATTTTCCTATTCAAATTATTAATTCATTTTCTGCATTAAATTATTCTTGGTAATATACTGATTAAAGGGATAACCACAAACCTGTCTATTCTCATTTTCTCCTTTTATACTTCCTTTTTTTCTTAACTTCTTTATACTAAAAAGCCGGTTCTCTAAAAAGAGACGGACTTCCTTTCACTACATCACTACCACATGAAATCCGAGGTGGCAGATGCATGCGCTTCGTTTGCAACGAAAAAAAAACGATACCGAGATAGAGGCTACCTTGGCAAACTCGTTTGACTTGATTGATTTGCGGTTTCATCATAGTCGGTGTATACCGGATGGTACCCATAATTGACAAATTAGTGTTTTTCCGTACAGATTTTCTTGTACGTCGTACACATCTTAAAATGCATAATAAACGTACTTTGTACGGCAAAAACGTACAGGTTGACAGGTATGTAATAATGATGGTTAAAAAAAAGTGATGCATGTAGTGATGGTGATGATGATGATGATGATAATGAAGTGAATGTGGATCCACAGAGCCAATGTAAATATGTAAACTCATAAGCTAGCTTTTTACATGTAAATACACAGGGGATCTAGATGTGGGATGCAATTGTTAATGAAGTCTGGGGTAAGGATTTATTAAGCAGACTGTCATGATTGCCGATTCAAGGCACCTGTGACAACCTAATTGGCGCCAACAGCCCTCAGAGCTGATTGGCTAAGAGACTCTTTTTAAAGAGGACGCCGTCAGATCGTTGCGACCCTATGCTCCCAGCTAGGCAAGCTCATTCCGTCCGACATTTTTCCTGCCCTGTTTTCTTCTGCCTGATACCCGTTGCCGACCTGTTTCTGGACCCGATTCTGCCCTGTTCTGCCATCCCAACATCTGACCTGTTTTGCCCCGCTTCCTGCCTGACCCCTGTTGCCAACCTCGTTTCTGAACTTGATACCGCCTTTGCTCTCCCGTCCCAGCTAACGACCAGTATTCCTGCAAATCTACCCTCGCTCTACACGGAAGTGCCACTTCCGCGTTCGAGCCACCTGCTACCCGTGTCGGTCGATCTTTGGATTGTGGATGCAAGCACTGCTCTCTCTCTTTATTAATAAAACTGAGTAAACGAACGCTGCTAGATCCTGTCTCCGTTTCTGGTCTGTGACACAAACGCTTCTTCCTATTCCCTTTCGAACATGTACGATAACATTGTTTGTGTGTTTTATTTTTTCGATTTGTTGTTTTCTTTTTGCTTTTGTTATGTTATGTTCGAAATAAAAGCTTCATTCATTCAGATGTACCGTATTTTCCGCACTATAAGGCGCACCTAAAAGCCTTTATTTTTTTCAAAAGCTGACCATGCGCCTTATAATACAATGCGCCTTATTTATGGATCAACAATAAGTTTTCCAACTAACTTGCAGCCGCCGACTCGATTTTCCCCTGAACGCCAAGTAGTACGCGGTGGATGGTGGGATTTATTTACCGGCGTTTCATTGGCTAACCAATGTGTCAATCATCAGTTGAATCGATCACTATTGGCTAAAGTTATTCGGAGGTCAAGAGGCGGATCCTTCTTATCATTTACAGACTGCCATTGGCTCAAACGGCAAACAAAGCCTGCAATTGGCCGAAAAAGATGTGTCAATCATCAGTTGAATCGATCACTATTGGCTAAAGTTACTCGGAGGTCAAGAGGCGGATCCTTTTTATAATGTACAGGCTGCCATTGGCTTAAACAGCGAAACAAAGCCTGCAATTGGCCGAAAAAGATGAATGCGTATAGCATGTGGCCGATGGCATAGAGAAAGCATTTTTTTCCATTCTGTATTTGTAAATATTGTATTCTCCTGGATTTACTACCCTCACGGATATAAGAGGACATTGCCTGCACATTATTATGAACACAATGACTTCGGTGAGCTATTCCCGGTTTTATATTGTCTTGTTTCAGACTGAACTCGATGTTTCTGTGATAAGCGGTGCAGATAATGGATGGAATGTAGTGTCTATTTTTAAATTAAACTCAATTCCAAGTGTTTATTGTCATATGCACAGTAAAGTTGCGAGCGAAAAAGAAAATAGATACAAAGGAATGGTTATCATTTCTTGAATCCCAAGACTTTAACCTTCCGAATGATGGAACGATGCATTTGAGTGACATCTTACGGACACCGCATTCGCACGTGTTCTCGACACGTATTTGCGTCTTTGCAAGCTTTCGGAATGTTAAGGGGGTAATAAGTTGGACTGAACTATCTGACTGTTTTGTCCACGTTCCCATTGTAGCGCCTTATAATCCGGTGCGTCTTATATATGTCAAAAATAGGACCAAAAACTATTTTTTCGGGGTGCGCCCTATAACCCGGTGCGCCTTATAGTGCGGAAAATACGGTAATTACTAAAATGTTACACTTCCTTCTGGGGTGAACAGACCATTTTGTTCTCCTGCTCGGAGCTTCTTTGTCTCCAGACACAATTATTTGCTGTGACAACGAAGAAGAAATGGGCACATGCTAGCTTTAATATCGATAACTTAGATGTTTGTGTGTGCTTTGGTTGTGCATATGTGAGCGAGGCTGAAATCCAATTAAAATGAGAAAGATCTTTAACATCAGTGCCTCAACACTACTTTTTTTTAACGGTATATGGCTCCTTTTCTGTCTGGGAGTGCAAAAAAAGGATTCCTGCACGCGGCCTTTATGGGATTTTTGCATCTCCAGTGGCGTTCTCCCTGGCGCTTACCGGGCTCAGGCGACATTCCTTCATGGGTTCACTGGCAATGCTCAAGTGGTCGCCTCTTAACGGCCCCCATAATCACTCACGGACGTAATCGCAGAGTACTTTGAAGTGATAGACAATTTGCTCCGAGTCTGCCGTGTAACTCGAGCGCCTCGTTGTCGCTGCCACCAGACAGATGGCAAGATAGCCCAAAGGGTAGCGGGCTAAGTCAGGGCGACCCAGAGGTTGCCTGTACGGCCTTTTTTAACACGGGAGGTGCCAAAAAACTTTGTTGACGCTCAGCATGAAAGATGACGTTGCAGTCTGGCCGTTGCCGCAACACGGGTTGCCCGGCACGTACGCAAAACGCGTGTTTATTGTTTACGTTGCCGCCGGTGGCGCCAGGCACTGAAAAAAAGGAAAAACACTTTGTGTTTGTGTGCTCGTGTGTATGGTTTTGTAATCGCTATCGGTCCGCCTCATCGCTATTTGGGGGATTAAGAGAGGGGTAGTCAGAGGGGGAATAAAAGGTATATTATTCCACACTGGGGGAGACAAGTTTAGGTTAAAAGTATTGAGGCAGGGGCTTCAAACCTAAAGGCTTGATATTCTTGCATACCAAACGTATTATTATTTTTTTATATATTTTTCACAATACAGTTAAAATTACCTCACTCTTATAGCAATAAGAATTAGAATTATAATTATCTTTATTGCCATTGATGGCATTGTAGTGAACGTTGTTTAAAAGGAGATTTGACATGGCACTCCTGGATAAACATGTTATAAAGATTTCCATCGATCCATCCTTTATCTGCAATCCACGGTTGTCCTCAGTAGGGTCGCAGGGGTGCTAGAGCCCATCCCGGCTATCTTCGGGCAGTAGGAAGAGGACACCCTGAACCGGTTGCTAGCCAGTTGCAGGGCACACAGAGACAGACAACTCACTCGCTCATTCACACCTAGGGACAATTTAGACCGGCCAATTAACCTGACACGCCTGTTTTTGGAATGTGGAAGGAAACTGGAGTGCCCTGAGGAAACGCATGCAGGCATGAGGTGAACATGCAAACTCCAACCGGGGAGGCTGCGAAAACTGGACTTGAACCCTGAACCGATGCACCGTGGGGCTCTGCGCTAACCGCCTATCGGCCTCCAACCCTTAAAACAGAAAAACAAAATACAGAGAATGTAAGGATAGATTAGAAAAATATTTACGAGGTTACGTTACTTTACGTGAATCCCAACAACAGCGCAATAAAAAGTAAAATGACATTAGCAGCAACAAAATCAGCCCATAAATAAGATATGAATACCCATTTTCTATGTGCAAGGTATAAATGTTATAAACTTTGGTGCGCTTTTTTAGGGTGGTGATAGCCCTACAGTTCAAAAAAGTGGTAGCCCGGGTGAGAGGAGCCCTTTAAGATGTTGTTTGCTCTGCTGTGTTATTGCAAGCCGGCAATGTCTTCCAGGCTGGACAGAGAGCAGCAGGTTCTCCTAGAATACCACACGGTGATATGCCAGAATGCTCTCCACTGTGGCTTTGTAGGACACTAGAAGCTTCTGATTCTTCCTATTACAACGCATCAAGAGGTCCTCCTCCGTGATAAAAAGTGGCCGAAAAAAAGCGTTTCAACCATTTTCTCATCAAGCTTTCTTATTCCACTTTCATTTCAATAGAAACAGCTCGCCTCTTCTTTACACTTTACACCAACCATATTGAACAGATGCACAAGATATTAAACAATACAAATGACAAAGTTCTTAGCACACTGGAGATAGTATAGACATGGACAGTATAGAGTGTTTAGACACGAACTAGGAAGAGGAAGCGGATTTGTTTTACTTCCAGGTGGATGCTGGGTGAGCTCTTACAGCACCATACGCCAGTAGCAGCGGAAAGAAGCACAATAGTATTGTCCTTTACTCGGAAAAAGGTGTACAATACAAAATCTATCTTACAGCAATGTCCGGATATTTTTCGACATCACGAAACAAATGTTTATATCTACCGTTTTACGTAGGTCGAATGGTCGTAAGTAGGGGTAGCGTCTGTACCTGAATGAAAATCTGTGGCATAAGTACATTGATTTTGAAATGAAGTCTCGGGATTAGGTTGAAAAAAAACTGCAAATGCGGCCCTCAGGTTGAATCCAGCCAAAAACTATGTTTTTGTGACACTAGACAAGCTTCCAGTCTCAGGGTTAGCATTTACTTCCGTCATGTGACCCCAAAAGGATCGGTAAGCATCTCCACTGGCTCTTTTCTCAGGTATCAGCATATGGAAAGCAATTTGATGATTTGATATCCTGATAGCCAGCAGTAGTTATTAGTTACGTTTTGTACTGAAACAGGAAAGAATATGCAGTGCCGGTGCCGCCGGCTTATCTTGTTTACAACAAGCGACGTTTTCAAAGGCAAACATTTTCTTGGGAGGCTGATAAGAATCATCCATGTGGACGCTAAGGAAGGCTTATTAAAGGACTGCCATTAAAGTGGGAGGCACTGCTCACCCACCCAAGTGGCACTCGCCATTCTGTTTTGGTTGTTTGTTGGGAAAATATCAAGTATGGGATTTAATTGTTGGGATCTGGAGTCGTTGGTGGCAGTTGCAGCCAGTGCTGGGACTAATGTGTTATAAAGGAGCGCGTTCCTGGAATGTAAATATTCTTCCCATTAATAAGTAATGTTATCAATAAAATTTAGTAACTTAACTGCCGTTAATACGCTGAGCGCTACAGCGTTTCTCTTTAAATGCGGATAACGAATTGTGACATTCTCTAACAGCCGAATAATTCTGGATCCCTCATTTCACATAAATGTAACATACATTCTTCTGTCCCCCAGCATGTTTATATTTTCCTACAAAGTACAAATGAATACAGTTATAGTAGCACCGTCCATGCAGATGGTGTGAGGAGGCTACATTTTAGATATTCTTCCTCCCTTATATACTTCCATCTAGGCCAAATTTACTAATATGAAATAAAAGAGGCATGGCTTATACAGGAACAACAAAATCGATGGGGCAAATATAAGCACAAAATTCACAGTAAAAGTGTGCAGGATATTGGTCTTTTTATTTGTAAAAATGTTTTTGCACTACACCGTGCCACGAGAAAAAAATCAAACATCTTGGACAGTACCCAGAAATGGAGAAGGAGATTTTCGAGTGCTTCGAAACCCAGATCCAAAATGGATATGGAGTGTCTCAGCAAAATGTTGTTGTTGTTTTTTTCGCAAACTCTCAAGATTGCATAAGACAACATATACGAACGGTTCATCTCTTCAACAGGTTGGTGTACACATTTACTTGTATTTTTTTTCTATCGTGTAGCTATTATAAAGCAGTTTATGGGGGTTGGCTTCCATCTAAGTATACACGGTAATATGTACCTAGATAGTTACTTTCTCAGAATTGTGTTCGTTTTGCTTTCACTAATCTGGGGGGATAACTTAATTTAAGTAACTGTAACTAATTACTGTTTGTCAGTAACACGCCAACACTGGTTGCAGCAGTTGAGTATCAAGTCATTAAAGAACGTGACAACCTGAGTGGAGGGAACATCACCTTAGCATTAAGTTGGCACCTGTTTGGTCAGAGTAGGTAAAATTTCAAGGACTATTTCAAGTGTTAGCTTGGTGTCATATATCCTAATGGGCCCAGCTTTTGTCCACTATTTTAATTGGGGGGCAAACAACACACCGCCGACTCCACCTCCAACCCTTCTCGTTTTGGGGTCATAACCTCGGCCTGAGTGTCTCTAAGGTCATCGGGTCAGGTCAGCAGCAGGGTAACGTTATTGCAGTTTATTTGTTTAATTTTCCATCAAATGCCCTCGTCTGCCTCTGATCAAGATGACCGGATTACTCCTCTGAGGAGGTGGAAAAAAAAGCCGACTGCTTCAAATTAGTCTGTAAAAATAATCCCGCGCTGGTTCAAGTATGTGCAGCCATTTAAGCGCATTGGCAAAAGTTAAATAAGCTGCGGAAGCCGCACAAACAGCAGCGCACCTAGCAAGACGCCACATTCACCTCAAGGTCACAGACAGTCCAGGGAGCTCTCCATTACATTGCAAAATAGTCTGGAGACAAAAAAAAAATGACACAGGTTTCTGTCACAAAAAGTCAGATTTAAAGACATGACTAAAACAAGTTTATCTTATTTTTCATTCTTTATTCCTACCAATAACTCCCAAAAAGTGAATTTTTGCTATTTTTTTTGTCAAAAAGTCTTACTTTTTCTTAGACACATTCCGAAGATTACATGACAAAAATGTTTGTTGTCTTTAGAAAACAAGTTAATATTAATTTGTGCTAAAAAAAAAAAAACACATTTCAATAACTATTTTATATTTCTTTCTATTTTTATTTTTTTTCTTGCATTGTTAGTGATACTTGAAGGAGGAATTGTACACGGTTTTATCCAGATAATAGGTTTAAATATTTTGCAAACAATTTTTTGCAAAGGGAAAAAAAGCACATTTCCATCCATCCATTGACTCCACCGCTTATCATCAGTAGGGTCGCGGGGGGGGCTGGAGTCCATATCAGCTATCCTCGGGCAGTGGGGAGGGTACATTTGCAGGGGACAAAGGGACAGACAACGTCCTCGCTCATTCTCACCTATGGAATATTTGAACTAGCCAATTAACCTGACATGCATGTTTTTGGAACGTGGTAGAAAACCGGAGTGCCCGGAGGAAACGGGAGTTCCGGGGAAATCCCACGCAGGCACGGGAGAACATGCAAACCCCACACGGGGAGGTCTTGGTAGCTGGACTTGAACCCTGAACCCCTGCACCGTGGGTCTGCACGCCAACCACAAAACTTTTTTTTTTTCCTGATATAAAAAGATTTGTTTCCTTTCACATTCTATGGGATCCATCTTATTTAAAGGCACAATGTTTTTTATGTTGTTGTGTGGTATTGTGCAACCAAATATAAATGTTACAAACCACAAGGAAGAATACAAACCATGGAGGCTCAAAGTGACCAAATCTCTCCATTTTTACTTCTCATTTTTTGGCCCAGTTTTTTTAGATTTCTCAATACCCATAGCAGAAAGATCATGGATAATTATGTCAGCTCCATTTAAGTGCAGCTAAGCTCATGTTATTAAAAATAAATGCAGATTTCTCAACCTATGAATATTTTAATGAAAAAGCTTTTTACTTCTAGTAGGGGCTCATAAATAAATACTGTCCCTTTAGTTTTCACAATTGAAAATTTAGAGAGACACTGTGTAATATTTGACCACATCATCTTGGTGTATTGTGCTGTGCAACCAAAAAAATGTGCTAAAAAGCTCAAGGAAGAATACTATGGAGACTCAAAGTGATAAATCACATTGTTTTCTAATGATTTTTACCCAGCCTTTTTAAAGGTTTTCTTTTTTGTTTTGGGGGTTACCCGAAGCAACAAGACGGCTTACTAACATTTCAATTTTTAAGTATTTTTAAAAAGCATGTTTATATTCATTGTTTTTTTTCTTGTTATTTTAACTAATACTGTTTTTTTTTTCCATTTAGAAGTGATAAATAATACTTTCCCTCTAAGTACTGTTACTTGAGAGAAATTACAAACATCGAGTCACTTCCTAAAAAAGTACCAACATGAAAGTATACTTAAGTACAAAAACTAATTTTCCTTAACAAAATGAAATTTTCATCGATCCCAATTTCTGCTTTACTGAACCCTGAATACTGATTAACAGAAAATTCTGAAAACAGAAGCAGTAAGTAAATTTGTTTTATTAAAACAACTAGTTCTTCACAGATAAGGAAGAATTTCTGCTTGTGAGTAGTGTTTATCTTACCTTTGGGCACATATTTATATAGAATTTGTGAATGAATTGTTGTTATTTGAAGGTGTAACACTTTAAGTAGATTACTAATTTCCAATTAGAATTTAAATGTGCTGCTCCATTAACCTTCTCGTACAAATGCTGCCATACTTACGAACGGGGTTCCGGACGAACGTTCGTAAGTTCAATTAACTTGTTTTAGTGCTATATTTTGTATGTTTAAGGTTTATATAATTATGTTTAAGGCTTGTATAAGTTATTGTTTTGTACTAAAAAAAATAAACATTTCATGAAATAAAATGCTCTATAAAGATGAATAAAGTTGAGTTTAACCTACAGAAGAGTGTCCGAAAAAAGCGTTCCGACTATTTTCTCAACCGCATTAATCTTTCTTATTCTTCTTTCATCTAAAAAGAAATGGCTGGACTCTTCTTTACACTTTACACCAACCATAGTGAAGTGATGCTCGAGTTATTAAACAATAAAAATGTCAAAGTTATTTGCGCACTGGAGATACAGTATAGAATGATTACTCACGAACTAGGAGAAGGAAGCGGATTTCTTCTTTGGGGTGGATGCAGGGTGACCTCTCACAGCGCCACACGCCTGCTAGCGGCTGAAAGAAGCCCTACAGTACTCCCCTGTACTCGAAAAAAGGTGCACACAATACAAAATCTAACTTACAGCAATGTACGGATACTTTTCGACATCCCTAAAAAAAAATTCGTATCTACTGTTCAACGTAAGCCGAATGGTCGTAAGTATGGGAGCGTATGTATTGGGAATGTTGCCAGGTCCATTTTGATGATTTATATTTTAAAATACACCACGTGTCATGTTTAGTTTTGCAATCATTTCCAACTAAAGAGTCATTCGTAAACATTGTTAAAAGTTTCTGCTTAAAGTAAAGTGTGAATTTCCCTGCGGGGATGAATAAAGTATCTATCTATCTAGCTATCTATTTATGAAATGAAATGAAATGATCTGCATTTGTATAGCGCTTTTCAAGTCAATTACTTCCCAAAGTGCTTTACAGTGTGCTTCACATTTCCCAATGGCAGCCGTGCAGCCATGTAAGGCGCTAACCTGCTTATTGGGGGCATTAGGGGTTCAGTGTCTTACCCAAGGACACTTCGACATGTAACACGGAGGAGCCGGGATACGAACCTGCGATCTCATGATCCCCAAAAGAGCACTCTACCTCCTGAGCTACTGCCGCCCCCTATCTATCTATCTATCTATCTATCTATCTATCTATCTATCTATCTATCTATCTATCTATCTATCTATCTATCTATCTATCTATCTATCTATCTATCTATCTATCTATCTATCTAATGCTAACTTGTAGGATTCCGGCCTCCGCCTTCTTCAACATTGTACAGTTACTTTCAGTGTCATGTTTAATGTTTTGAATCGAATGTTGATTCATTGAGTTTTTCCTTGCCCTCATGTAATAATAATAATAATAATAATAATTTCCTTGTATTGTCATTCTGTGTAACAATGTACACAGAACGAAATGTCGATTGCATCTGACCCGATGCAGCCGCAGCCAAGAGAGGGCGCCGCCGACCACTTTTTAAGTCTTAGGAATGACTCGGCCGGGGCGCGAACCCGAACCTCCCAGTCATGTAGGTTGTAGATCAGCGGATGGTGTCATAATAGTCTGTAGTTTGCAATAATCTGTGGTCTGTGCAGCCCTTTGAAACTCTTTGTGATTAAGGACTATACAAATAAACACGACCTGACTTGAATATTTAGTCTCTAGGTGAGCCTCATGTTATGTGAAATAAACGCAAATTTATCGACAGAGGTGTGTTTAAAAATACATGTTTTGTGATAGTTCATGTACTTTTGCTTATAATTCAAATAAGTATAGTTTTTTTTTTACTCAAGACGCTTTTTTTCACCATTAGGAGGTTCTAAATAACAAACAATGTCCTTTCAATTAAAATGCTTATGCAAGAAATTTGTTTTTCCGTGTGGTGCATTTGCAAGACGACAGCCTCTGCTCACATGTTAAAGCAGACCAGTTGCGACCATTGCGGTTTCGTTACCCGGGTAGAAAAACGAAGCGTTGATGTGGGGTCTGATGGTGCGCCAGCGGGCCCTCATATGCAGGAGAGGACGGAACCTCCAGATGACTTCTTGCCCGCTCAATGCAACAATACACCTAATTTGCTTTGCGTGCATGTGTGTGCATGTGCCAGCCCAAACAGCACGGCGCCACAAGTCTGCGTTTCCCTTGAGAATGTAACGGCTGAATGGCATCGGAAAGACAAGCCGGCCTGGGGGAGCTTGGGGGGAAAAGCGGGGGTGCACAGGTAAAGGTTTAACAGGTGAGGTGGTGGCCGAGGGGTGGGGGGTTTTGTGCAAGTGAGTATGAATGAGTAAATGCTGTATATGTGTGTGTTTGGTCTTCCACTAGATCCTGACGTCCTTGCTCACCGGTGTTCGGAGTAACGCGTTATAATGGAACGGGTGACTGGAACGCAATTACTTTTCTTGTATCTCTACCGTCATTACATCAGTGTATGCGTTATTTTGCTAATTTATAAAATAAAACCACGAAAAGCAATGTTTCCTGTTTTTGGGTGGTTCTTTCTTTGCTTAAGAAGTAACAAACTACCTAAAAATGACCAGAATCTCTAGACTAAATACAAAATCTGCTCCTCCGGGCATGTTTATAAGGACCTACAAAATACAACTGAATACAGTTACGTCTAATACACCAAGTAGGAGAAACACGTAATTTGTCCCAACTGATATTCTCACTAACGTAAATACTCACAGTGGCAGACTGTGTAGTTTACACCTATGCCTTCACTCCAGTCTGAATAAATGATGTGCCGTTCGCACAGGCATAAGCAAGCTAAGCAGCTGCTTTGCAAAATCGTCCACAGGTTGGTGTAAACGTTTTGTTCTATTTCTTTAATGATGTCGCTTTTTTTAAGCAGTTTAAGGAGTCTGTATTTACAGTAATTTTAAGTTACTTAGAGTTAGAGATAGTTACTTTTAGAGAAACTCACTAGTTTTGGGTGTCAGTAATCTAAGGGGGAAAAACATTTATTTAGATTTTTTCAGTAGCTTGCCCAACACTGTTCCTTACGTAAAGAATGGTGTCAGCAGGTACATGCAAAGGTCACCCAATCACTGTGCTCCTTTCCTCAACTAAAGAGCAACTTCCTGTAATTTTCATGGTGTTCAAAAGAGAAAAAGCAGAGTCGTTTGAAGTCTGATGTGAATTCACTTCTCGCCATTCCCTATGGAACCGCGGTCTCGCTGCGCAATATTTCTCATTTTAATCTCCATAAATGAGTCATTAAAGAAAGAAGGTGGATGACGATTGTCGTCAATTGAAAACCATTTGCTTTCCCTCTGTGGTGTAATGCAGAAACTTTTTTTCGGAAGTTTTTTTCAAAATGTTTCTAATCTGTTCTGGATATCGATCACAGATGCCATCTACTGGTTTGTGTGTAGTGCTAAATTTGTTTTCAAAATTGAATTGCACAGTTAAGGACAATCAGACACCCTCTTCAACACCAATGCAATGACAGTTTGGGGCCTTGAACAAAATCATTGTGTTTATACCTGTAGCGCCATCAATATCACACCGAACTAAAGCATTGACGGAAGATTAATCCCGCCCTCAAACCGGATGGGCCAATCACAGTGCGCATAGCTAACTCAATACACTCACAAAATCTCTGCTCCTACGTCCATATAAATGCATCGCAGTTCGTAGGATTTCGTTTTTTGTGTGTATTTTTTTATTTTATTTTTTTCAAACTTAAAAATGGGATAACTATGTGCATGCAGCTTCCCCATGTGGAGTTTGCATGTTCTCCCCGTGCCTGCATGGGTTTCCTCCGGGCACTCCGGTTTCCTACCACGCTCCAAAAACATGCATGTCAGGTTAATTGGCTGGTCCAAATTGTCCCTAGGTGTGAATGGGCGAGTGAGTTGTCTGTCTCAGTGTGCCCTGCGACTGGCTGGCAACCAGTGAAGGGTGAAGATAACTGGGATGGGCTCCAGAACCCCTTGAACATAGTGAAGAAAATCTGTGCTCATAATGGACAGATACAGAATACGCCTTTTAAGAAAGGAAACACAATGTATTAATCTATATTAGTTGCTATATTAATTACCCCTGCGACCCCACCGAGGATAAGTGGTGCAAAAATGGATGGATGGATGGTTGGTGTGCATGGGGTACATGCAAATCTGATATAAGGTATTCTGAGCTGGTGAGCGAAGGAGTTTATTTTTTACCCTTTGCCAAGCAACATCTATATCGAAACAAGTTGGATAAAATTGTGCTGTCGACCACAGCACCAACTCAACGTGGATAACGTTAATAAGGATGTCTACATCTGTTCGAAAGTAAGACAACATAGTATTTGAGGCAACACATTGTCACTTTTCTGGATAGAAATATAGATTTATTTATAAAGTTTACATCTCTAACGTTAGGCTGAAGCTACCTAACAATAGCTTTAGGCTGCGTTGCACATCACCTCACTTTGTTGACTGGGAGTTCAGTGGCCTGTTATGTGCTAGTTTTTGTACTTTTGTCCAAAGGGCTCTCGTCATAGTAATGTTAACTTTTGGAGCTTAGCTTCCTTAACTCGCCTGTAAATATCTCAGATAACAAACGTTGGCAATGTTGTGCTGAATGATTACACGTAAATACTGTAGCACCAAACTAAAGGAGAGGGAGTCCTGGTAGCCGACAGATGGTAAACGGTATGCAGCTTATACATAGACTAACTGAAGCTTTTAATGGATTTTCTCAACAATGAAATGTTTAATATAACTGTCCAATGCATAGTTCAGGCCCTTTTGGTGACTTCAAGATGACATGAGATCTTTCTGAACCTATTTTTTTGCTTATATTACAGTGTTTTTTAAGTAAATGAAATATTTTGACACTACTAGGGGTCATTATCCAATGAACAGTCAGTTGTTAAATCTCTTAAAAAAAAAAAAAAAAAAAAAATTACCAGAGTTTATTTTCAGGCCAGTTACAGCTCTATGGAAGATTCCTCCAGGGCGATTTATTCCTGCGGACCGCAATTCCCAAAGCACTTCCCAGCCAATCCCACACAAGCTCATAAGAACACTAAAAATAGGCCCATTAGCAGCAGGCTGTAATGTCAACAGGTTGGCCCTTGTTAGGACGCAAAATTGCCTCACTTAAAATGGCTTCTCCCATTGCGTCGGAAACCATTACAGCGACGGACAGACATTAAGTCCATCAGCCAATCGACTGCGACGGGAAACGTTGCCGTCAGCCTCCCGGGAACGGCCAAGATACTGCGGAAACGCAAGCCCCAGAGGGGGGCGCCAACGACAACAAACAGGAAGTTCAAAAGACGATTTCACATTGAATGAGTCACTGGATGATGCTGAACAATATGAAAGGTCGTTTGAGAAGTAAATCATAACATTATACTTTCACACATGACAACTGTAATCTCATACAGACACAGTCATATACCTGCACAAACACTACTATAGACTCTCATGCACACAATTATACACTCTCAGACGTACAATAATACTGTCATTCACACACCACTATACTCTCTCACATTTACTAATATACTCTTATAGTTTCCCACATACTATTGTACTCTCATGCAACACTACTATGATTTCACACACATCTACTACACTTTCACAGACAGACTACTATACTCCTACACTAATCCTACTCCCTAACTCACTCAACTATACTCTCAAATTCACAAGACTTTAGACTCTCACACACACACTACTATTCTTTCTCACACAGCATTAAAATTGCTATTACTATAGGAGTATGTAATACTTATTGTAACGATCACCTCACTTCTCAATGCCGTTTTATTTTTTGGTTGATTTTCAGTGTCCAAGGCAATGCACACTGATCTGTGTGTATATGATGTATAGTTCGACGTCAAACATGAGTTGCCCCTTTATACTATTGTATGTGTGACAGCACAGTAGTGTGTGTATGAGAGTACAGTAATATGTGTGAAAGAGTATAGCATAGTGTGAATGAGAGTCTAGTGGTATGTGTAAGAGAGTATGGTAGTTTGTGCATTAGAGTATAAGAGTGTGTTTGTGTATGAAAGTATGGTAGTGTGTGAATGAGAGTAGTTATATTTGTAAGAGTATACTATAATCTATAAAAGAATAGTAGTATCAGATAGCATAGTAATGTTTGTGCACGAGTATAACTGTGTCTGTATGAGAGTATAGTTGTGCATCTGTGAGATGTTATAGGTGAGACCAAGTATGATTTACTTTAATGGCATCTCAGTGTGTGTTGAGAGTATATTAGTGTGTGTATGGGAGTCTTGTTGTATGTGTGAGAGAGTGTATGTGTATCAGATTATATATAGTAGTATGTATGGGAGAGTATAGCATTGTTTGTGCATGGGCATTTTACTGTGTCTGAATGAGAGCATAGTTGTGCATGTTTGCGCTAATGATGTTAAATGTGAGAGCAAGTATTATTTACTTCTTAAATAGCCTCGCATAGAACATTAATGCACTCACATAAACACACATATATTCTCACATTGACAAATTAGAAACCTTAATACAAACATTCACACTCTCAAACATCGAAGAATAGAGACACACGATTCTTTCCAACTCATTGAACCATTTACCCACATCTAATCTAATCCTCATTTTTCTTTTGTTTTGTTTTTAGAAATTATTTATAATAATTGCCTGTAGCAGCCTTCAAACACGGGATGATGTAGTGTGCGTGCATGCTCATTACACGGGCAAGCAGGATGATGAAATGTGAGGCAAGAACACAGGAGCAAGCGTTAAGATCTATGATAAAAAACAAAATACAGTAACAAGATGCACCCCGGTGTTGGGCCTGAAAAAGACGTATTTAATTACAATTCATTGTTACCTCTTTAAATAGGTGAGATACCAAAATTACAAAATTACTGACACCAAAAAGTAGCACATAACCCTGGAAGTAACTATGTAGTCAGAAACTACCGTATGTACTTACATAAAACTCTTTAAACTTCTTAAAAATAACCACATAACAAAGGTACACTAAACTGTGAAAGCAGTGAATCTTTCATATTTTTTGGCTTGTCCAATCTTGAGATCTTGCAAATAAATGAACGCTGAGCTAGAGCACACCATATCCATTTTGTCTCTGGGCACCCCAAGATTATCTTCTCCATTTCTGGTCACTGCCCAAGACGTTTTCTTTTTTCTACAGGCATGGTGTATTGCAAAAATAATTTTAAAAATAAAAAGACCAAAATTCAGCACTCCTACTGAAAGTAGTATGCTAACGTTTGCTCCATTGATTTCCTGTAATTTTGTTGTTCCTGTGTAAGGCACCCCCAACCCCCTCCTCAGTGGCTGCTGCCCACTCTTTACTAGTGACATGCAACAAAAATGCGCATATTTGTTGACTCCCTGATTTACGTATTTTATTAAATAGTTGTAAATTCGGCTCGGATGTAAGTATATACAGTATGGAGAATATTTATATATGGAAAAAATTAGGGCTCCTCATACTATCTGGCGGCACAATGACTGCATATAGTTTTACTTTGAAAGTAAATATATGAATGCCCAAACACAAAGCACTGTTGCTGGCGCACAGAAAATTGTATGTGACGATCTAAGTATAAAGTAGTACTCAAAAATCATTTATAAAATAGTGGAATATTGTAGCAATACACCAAGTGGTATTGGCAGTAGAATTACAACATTTCATTGATAAGACAGTACTCGTTACAGAGAAAATAATGTGCGTTCCAGGAATATGTTCTTTTGTAACGCATTAGTCCCAACCCTGTTGCACACACAAGCATATGCTTGTTGCCAAATGAGACAAATGTTCCATGGTCAGCGAACACGCCCAACTACACCTAATCAGGTAGAACACTGAGCTTGTGTTACTCTTGGGCCATCACTTTAGCAATAGCAGTGAGCACATTATTTTGTATTTTGCCCAACGCCCCACTAAAACTTCGTAGTTTGTGGGCTGAAAGTGGCGGACAAAACATTTTCCATGTAGCCATTTCTTAATGAGCCGCCCTAAAAATGGCTTTAAAAGTATATCTGCAACCAAATTTATTTATTTTCCTCCTTTAGCCATTGTCTATTGCCAAAAACGCTATTAAATCAACACAATATACTGTATTTGCTTGTGCGAAGGGTTAACGGGCGGACTGTTGGTGCGATCGTTTTTGGGAATTACCGCCCCCTAGGTTTATGATAAGTGTGATAAGTTTTTCGACTGCCTGCCTGGTGGTGATACGAAGGGAAGGACGATTTGAGATGAGTCAGCGGACCAGCGTTTGACCTGAAGCATATGAACGCCTGCATGGACCAGCTGGCAGAGTTGGGAAGCTGCGTCGTGGCCGTCATAGACTTTCTGGACTATTTTACAGGCTGGGGGCGTCGCTGCTGTCATGCACTTTGCGGACAAATTTTCAACATGTTACCTAGTGTTTACGCTGTTTGTGTACTGTAATGCTAAATGTAATTCACCCTGGACATCCTGAAAGAGTGTTACCACTTGTGAGGTCCCTTCTCAAGGTTTCTCTTTTTCCTCACGCTGAGGTTTTGAGTTGTTCCTTGCCCGCATGTTGGTTTAAGATCAGGTAATTGTGTAAATTGTAATCCTGTGCAGTCCTTTGAGACATTTTTGTGATTAAAGGCTATATAGATAAATTTGACTTGACTTGACTTGACTTCAAGTCTTCATGCAGGGCCAAAAGAACTAATTTAAAATTTGATTGGCTAAAGCTAGAGCTACGAGCTATGCAATGCTGCATGATGCCTGAACCTGATATATTAAAGGTGTTTTGGAAAACTCCTTAGCCTAGCAACAAACCATTCTATAATGTAATTGGTTGAATGCTTGGATATGAAAGCACAAGTTTGAATGCAGCGCAAGCAGGGGAGAGGCAATGAAAGAAAGCTGAAAGACAATTTGGAAAGCCGTTTTCTATGTTTGCTATCATTTGTGGCTTTATATAGGAACAGCATCAATCATTGATTAACAAGTATCAATGGAAAAAATATAATTACCATCACATAATTAGGATTTTTATTTTTTTAGGCCAACAGAGAAAGCTTTGCAGGCCCTCACGGTCCCCATTGTCTCTGATTAACCCCCCACAGATAAAAAGTTTGTGTGTGTGTGTGGCCAATCCCAAATGGTTTTCCGGATGGTCAGCACACACGAGGGAGGTGTTGGGGAGGGGGTCACTTTGCGCTTCGCTACTCTGGCGGTGCACACTAGCGAATGCTACGGCGGCCTCCACCTCGGCTGACAGATTATTCATATCGACACCGTGAGGTTCCACGAAGCAATTACGCGGCGTCACACTCCGTCAACTTCGGGAATGACACGCTGACGCTTAGGTGCTAAAAAGAAAAAGTTGCTTCCGACTGGACGGCGGAAAGCCGCCATATTGCCGTTCATCGGCGTGGTCTCCTGTGGTGAAGATAGTTCCCAGGTGGAATTTCACTGAAGTTTTGGTTGACCGTTTAGGAAAGGACTATTCTCTTGAGATTGCATCAATCCACCTATCCATTATCTGCACCGCTTATCCTCAGTAGGGTCACGGGGGTCCTGGAGCCCATGGCAGCTATCTTCGGGCACCCTGAACTGGTTGCCAGCCAGTCGCAGGACACACAGGGACAGACAATTTGCTCGCTTATTCACACATAGGGACAATTTAGACCGGCCATTTAACCTGACACGCATGTTTTTGGAATGTGGGAGGAAACCGGAGTACGCCGTGGAAACCCACGCAAGCACGGGGAGAACATGCAAACTCCACACAGTAAGGTTCGATCTCATGACCTCAAAACTGTGCTGCGCACGCGCTAACCACTGCACCACCGTGCTACCCCTCTTGAGAGTCATTTAGAAAATTTAAAATTGTGTGCCATATTTGTAGTACCACGTCGTGCCACAAAATGCAAGAGCAGTGTTTAGACTAATGCGTTTGAAAGGAATGTGTTCCCTGAGCGTCATCTCGTCATGTTTATTAGTATAGCCCTTAATCACTACAAGTCTTAAAAGTATGTGCAGACTACAGACTACTATCACACCATCCCCTGGTCTAAAACAAACATGAGGGCAGGGAAAAACTCAAAAATCCTCAACATGAGGAAAATAATGAGATCTTGAGAAGGGGCCGCAAATGCTATCATCCCCCTTCCAGGATGACCAGGGTGCAATGGATGTTGCATTAAAAAACACTTAAATTAAAAATAAAATATAAAATAATTAAGGGATAATATAAGATAAAAAAATTAAATAAAAGGATGACCAGGTTGCATTGGATGTAGCATTAAAAAACAATACACGGATATTGTCAAGATTAAATATGGGTCAACGCAATAGAATAGAGAGTGCGTTTTAAGCCTAGATTTTAACAGTTCCATTGAGGTTGCAGATCAAATCTAAGGGGGCATAGCATTCCACCGCACCGGGCCCAAATGGAGAACGCTCTTGAACCTACGGTTTTCTTCTTGGCTCTTGGAATCACTAGTAGACCAGCATTTTCAGAGCGAAGGCTCCGGACCGGAACATAGGGGAAAATTAAATCTGCAAGATATGAAGGGAGCAAGTCCATGCATTACTTTGTATAATACCGACAGAACCTTAAAATCCCATCTTAAGCTGACAGGGAGCCAATGCAGGCTAGCTAAAATCGGTTTAATGTAAACGCAATCGCTTTTATCGGTAACGAGTACTGTAATGCATTATTAACTCATTCAGTGCCATAACGTATAAATAAGTTTTCAGAAGGATTGTTTCTGAGTGCCAAAACGTAAAAATATATATATTTTCAATTTTTAAAAGCTATTTTAAAGGCTTCGGTGCTGCTGTTGTTGTTGTTAGATCGCTTCAAGTCGTCTAAAGATGATCTTTAGGAACGACATGGAACGCTTCGGTTGTGTTACGAGTTTCTGCGAATTGGCCGCTCCGAAAGCGGATGAGGTCAGCTTTGGGTAACTTGTACCGAAGCGTTCGTAGCGGGTGGGAGACGCATTCGTCAGCCATGTGGCCGTCCACAGGACACCACGTGGAGGTTGCGTTCCTTGTCCTGCCTTCGGTGCTGCTGATCAGTAGGTATCAAGCCTCTGGGAATTATTTCAGCATGATCAATCACCACAAGGTGGCAGGAATGGCTTTGAAGAGATCTTCGTCCATACATCAGGGAACTCCAACTTCCTTGTGTTGCTTCCTTTATATCGCAATTTAGAGTGTGTGTCCTGTTCCAGAGTGACCGACATCGTGTGATCATGACCCTGGAAAAATCAGCCAAGGAAAATTGATTGCAAAGTTCATGCATTATTAATGCAAAAGTTCAGTGTTCTGAAACTTGTTAGAGTCTGATATACCTCCTACCACCAGAGGGCCACAATGGGGGTTTGAATTGCCCACAAGTGTGTCCGATTATCTGACATCTTAGAACCCTTTTAAAGGACATTTGAACATTACACTGGGTGGTGTCATTGTCATTTCACTCCACCACCACGCCAGTTTTTATGTGTTTATTTTCGGTGTTACTTTGCTCAATGCAGTTTCAGTCATTGTTTCAAGATTTAACATTGTCAGGTTAAATTTTTGTTCCTGGTTTCTTTTTTGGACATTCTGTTAAGATTTAGAAGATGATGAACCCGTGTGGTAGGGGTGCACAAAAAAAAGGATAGTATTTATTAAGAAAAGAAGGTACCAGGTAGCAAATAAAGATGGGTTTGTTAAACAATGATTCCAAACCACCAAAAAAGACCAAAACTGGAACTGGAAAACAGATGTAGAAAAGTAACAAAGAAACCAAAAACAAACACAGAAAAACCTGGCCTTGTGGCGGAAGTGAAATCAAAAATGACACAAAAAGGCGACCCATTTTAATGTTCAAAATGTCCTTTTGAAGGATTCTGGGTAATTGAGCATAGTTGCGCGTCAATTGGACACACCTGTGCCCAATTCAAACCCAGGTTGAGGCCCCCTGGTGATAGTACGTTTAGGAGAAAGCAAGAAAGATGAAGGGAGATAAAGACAGAAAAAGAAGGAAGGAAAGATAAAATGATAAAAAGATGGAGAGATGGAGAGAACAAAATAGAAGGAGTACATGAGAGAGAAGGTAAGAGAGATATAAAAAGGTAAAAAAGTGAGAGAAATGTAGAGAACAGAATTAAGATAGGAATGGAGAAAAACAAGAGAAAAAGAGAAAAAAAATAAAGACAGAAAGAAAGTGAGAAAATGAAATATCAAAAAATGAGAGAAGGGAGATGACAGAGAGAAAAAGAGTGAGAAGGAGAAAGAGAGAGAGAAAGTGAGGTGAAGAAAGAGAAAGTGAGGTGAAGCAAGTGAGGTGAAGAAAGAAAGAAAGAAAGAAAGAAAGAAAAACAGAGGAGAGCGAGAAAAAGGTCGAGAGAGAATCATAGTAAAAAGGGAGCGAAAGAGAAATATAAAGAAAGAAAGAGAATTAGATAAACTAGAAAGAGAGCAAGAAAGAGAAAAAGGAAGGAGAAAGAGAGTGAGAGAGTGACAGAAAGATAGAGAAAAGAGAAAGAGAGTTAGAGAGTGACAGAGACATAGATAGAGAAAGAAGACAAAAAAGAGGGAGACAGACAGAGAAAGAGAGAAAGAGACAAACACTACTACAGTCGTTTTTCAAGTGGTAACTGGCTTAGGTGACATCAAGTGGACATATTTAAAACTGCAGCTCATTTTTGTCTTGCACTTCTCTCACTGTTGTCTTGCAGGCCAGATTCAAACCCTTGGTTGGCCCAATCTGGCTCACCTGTTTGTCACCTAGCCCCACTCAATCCTTGAATTGGCCATTTTGTTTAAAACCTATGAAAAAGTACCTTTCAATCACCTGGCTTTTACAGTAATTAGAACGCCAATGTTTAGATAAGTTAGAATCATTTTTGCTTTCGGTTTTGTCTTCAATTTCTGACCAAGTCATGTTTATTTGTATAGCCCTTAATCATAAGAGTCTCAAAAGGCTGTACAGACCACAGATTATTGCAAACCACAGACTATTATGACACTATCCTCAGATCTAAGACCACAGACCATCCAATCGGCCATTCAACGTTAAGATCATCTTGATTGCACACACCCGCTGATTTCCTGTTGAGCCTTTTCAACACGCTTTTTGTGCCGAGGGGTCGGCAGATGTTCGATCGCAGCGTCGATAGTTCACAAAATCATAGCGGCCTGATACCAAACACTGACAGATGAGAGGACCAGGCCTCGTTGACAATTACGGGGACAAAAACAGATTGAAACTCCATGACGTCATGGGAAAAGTCGATTGGTTTTAGGGACACGTGCACCTGCACAGTTGTCACACCATCAGCTGTGACCTGGTTAGCTTTAAGCTTGAATTTGAGCCGGTTTTTAGTCCAGCTTGGCTGCACACATTGACACACACACACCAACTCACACTCAGTGTACACTAAGACACAAACACAATCATTAACACTGTTAGGAATTAAATATTAAAATGTACCTTTTACCAAATTGTTCGAATTAGTTATCTGACTCCATTAACCAAACACCACCTAACAATGCGCGCTCGTTTCTTTTTGGAAAAAGATGGACAAGAATAGCCGACATTTTCACACGGGGGCAGATTTAATTTCTTAAAGTTTTTAACTAAGTGAACTCCATCGAATTAGCCAAATTAGTGTCGCTCGAGTCTCCGTTAAGCCTTCTCTCTCGTTCTCTCTCGATCTTCTGAAGTTCTCCCGGCCCACGTTTTTTCCGCCAGCTCGTGTGCCGGCTCCTCCCATGGGCGTGCCAGGAAATGCCCCCACGCCTCGAGGTCTGGACCCCGAGCGTATCCACGTCATCAGGGCCGTCTGCGTCGAGAAGCGCTGATTATCTTATCAGCCCTTTGTCCCATCATTCTTCACAAGGTTGCATTGACCTCGCCCCACAGCTCAGCCAGTGAATATCTTTTGTATTTAAATGTAATTTGTATTTGATCGTACAAAATCCCTTATAGTCAAATGTATAAAATCCTTCAACACCAATTCCGGAGTGACTAATTGGGAAGAACAGGAGATTTCCCGAAATTCCGGCTCATGTCAAGGTGGATTTTGTGCTGGCTGGATGAGAAAAATAATTTTAACCTTACTCGTGCATTCATTCTCTCGTCAGCTATTTGGCCACATTCAGCACTACCCCAACATTGTAGCAGATGATGTGGGTTATACCATCTGGGGCAATTATTCCCTCCCAATTTTTAAGTTGGTTTTGCCCACCACCACACTCTTCTCCATACCTGTCAACCTCCACGACTCCATGCCCTCACAAACTGTCGTATTTTCCCTTACAAAATACAAAATACAGTTACTGGTTTCTAATAAATAAATACTTGTTATCAATTTACGGGTTTTGACTCTCGCAGTGATTATTAAAAACGCAACCCTATCGAAAAAAAAATGATTACTTTGTATGAATTCTGTTGGCAAAAACGAGGACTAATTTCTCTAGAATGGCGTCGTAAATGTTTCCAGACGTCACTGTGATATTTCGTATTCAGAGCGCATACATTGTGGAAAAGAGCAGCTCACCGTTTTCCTAAAAAACACTGTAATTAAAGTCACGTGTATGAAATGTAGCAAAAAAAGTACTGGTCTTTGAGGTAAACACTAACTCACACAAAGAGCAGCTCGCTCGCTGACATGCGCAAACACGCCTGACGTTGCGGCTAATTGAATGTCGGATGCCAAAGGTCGGGTCCTAATGTTGCTTGGTGGACGCCATGAATATTTTAGCACAACCATACAAACGCTGGGAAAAGTACCTCCCGAAAAAGAGCTTGAATATTTATAAGCATGAAAGGCTAGACCACTCAACCTTCAGGCAATTGTCGTAAACGGAGAATAATTCAATTAAACCCTCCATCCCTGCAAATTTGTTCGCACTGTTTCCAAACCAACATTCCGCACCTCGCCTCCTTTTTTCTGTCGTTTTAATTGCGTTAATGGAAATGTTGTGATAAAGGGGAAAACAAGGACAATATAAAGCAGGGGTCCTCAAATATAAACCTCATGGGTCCACAACTGTTTTTCAAACAAGGGTCCATTTCATAGTCAAAGTCTGCTTTATTGTCGATTCTGCAGCATAAACAGAGAATTGAAATTACCTTTCTCCCCGCCCTCAGTGTCTGGAGGATAAAATAATATGAAGGTCAAGTATTAGTCAACAAAGGTAAAGTTGGTTCTCTTGTAAATATAAATGATCTGCATTTATATTTATTTTTCAAGTCACTAAAGACCTCCCAAAGTGCTTTACAATTTGCTTCACACTATTCACAAACACCAACCATACTGATTGGATGCACGAGAAATAAAACATTAAAAATATCAAAGTTCTTAGCGCACTGGAGATACAGTGTAGTGTGTTTACACACGAACTGGGAAGATGAAGCGGATTTCTTCTTCGGGGTGGATGCCGGTGTCATGATTACCAATATGCTTCACCTGTTTGGCGCCAACTGCCTCGGACTCTGATTGGCTCTCTGTCCCTATTCAAACCCATTCCTATCTGTCCCCTGTTGTCAGTCCGTCTGCGAACTTCAGTTTACACTAGGCAAGCCTTTTTTTCGTCCCTTACTCCAACCTGTTATTTGCTCCTGTCTGTTCCCCGGCTTCGACACGTTTTTGATCTTGACCACGTCTACTCTCCTGTCCCGGCTTTCTACCTTTTTTGTCCCCGACCACGTCTACTCTCCTTTCCTGGCTCCCGACTTGCTTCCGACCCCGACCACGTTTTTGCTCTCCTGTCCCAGCTACTGACCCGTTTTTCCGTTCCCGACACTGCCATCGCTCGCTATGGAAGTCCCACATCCGTGTTTAGAGTGACCTGCTTCCCGCTCTCAGCGATCACCGGATCGTGGGGGCAACACTTTACTTTCTTCCAATAAAACTGAGAGGAACATAACGCAAGTGCGTCCTGTCTCCCATCTCGTCGTGACAGCTGGGTGAGCTCTCACATCGCCACACGCTGGTAGCGGCAGAGAGAAGCACTACAGTGCTGTCCTCTACTTGGAAAAAGGTGCACACAATACAAAATCTAACGTACAGCAATGTCCATATCTACCGTTTTTCGTATCTCGAATTTTCATAAGTGGGGGAACGTGTCAGGACCAGAATGGAATCAGGACCCCCTTGCTTAACATTTACCATAAGTTTTGATGAAAGAGAGAAGAAGGGCTGCACCCACGATCCGGGGTTCGCTGGGCGTGGGAAGCAAATTGCTCTTGTACTCGGAATGTGATCAGAACACGGAAGTGGATCTTCCGTAGCGAGCGATGGCGGTGTCAGGGGCAGAAAACTAGTCGGTGGCCGGCACAGGGAGACCAAGACGTGGTCGGGGTCGGAAACAAGTCGTAAGCCAGAACGGGAGAGTAGACGTAGTCGGGAAAAAAAGTGTCATAAGCTGGGACTGGAGAGCAGATGTGAGCAGAGCCAGAGACAAACGGGAGCAAAAACGGGACAGGCGGGGGTCAGGGTCGAAAAAGGCTTGACTAGAATAGATGGATATTCGCAGACAGACTGAAAACAGGGGATTGACAGGACTCGGTTCAAATAGTGATATCAGAATCCGCGGCAGTTGGCACCAAATGAGCAGGCACATGTGATTCACATTGGTAATCATGACAGAACATTTGTATATGTATTTAAAAAGTTTTTTGGAATTTTGTTTTAAAAAAGTGCCATTCGCCCTGGGTCCGCAAAGAGGTGTGTTGCGGTCCAGCCATGGACCTCGGTCGGTTAATTAAGGACCCCGGATATAGAGCACGAAGTGTATTAAAATCAACCATGATAACCCTATTTTTCCCACATCCCGGCACATAAAGCGTCAAACTCTACATCCGACTGATGGCAAAACACACATTTATTCTCATTTCATCGCCATCGAGTCATTTTCTTCTCGCCTCTGATCCGTGACAATGTGCGAGCCAAGGTGAAAAATGTCGGATTTAATGGCTTTTTCTCCTTTTTTTAACTCCCGGGGCTTCCAGGAGCTTCGCGGCTCTGCTGCACAGAAATGAATGTTTGCAAGCGTGTGTTTATTTCATCATGTACTTAATCTTTTTTTTTTTCTGGGGGTTAAATATCCTCCCGCAAGTGCCGGTGGACACACTCTTTTTATCTGCAGAATGGAAAGGAAATGAAAGACTAGCAAAGGATGCTAAAGGAAAAGAGTAAAGGAAATGAAGTCAGAATATAGGAAAGGAAAGTAAACAAAAAACTCGCTTCTAAGGCGGGGTAAACCTGAGCAAACTGAATTCAGCCAATCAACATTTGAAAAGGCTTCTAACATCAAGTACCTGCTGTAGGCGGCAAACAAATATGGCCGACAGTCTGCTCATACATGTCTCAGTTGCATAATCGAATTCTTCCTGATCTGCATACCTGACAATTTATACAATAATATCACATTTTGAACAACTTTTTACTGAGAATTTTAATATGTTTGTATTTAAAACATGAGTACAGACACCCCCGCGGCCCTAATGAGGATAAGCGGTATGGCTGATGAGATGAGATGAGATGAATACAGACACTCCCCTGCTTACGACTATTCGACTTACGAAAAACGGTGGATACAAACATTTTTTCCGGGATGTCGAAAAATATCCGAACATATAAAAAAAAAAAAATATATATATATATATATATATATATATATATATATATATATATATATATATATATATATATATACACAGTATGCAGATATGCAGTTTCACTGTGTATTGCTGAGGTATCGGATGATTTGATAAAGAGAAAATCGATCAATATTTTTTTTTTCCTGCTAGTCAGACCCCTCTGCAAAATATTTTAACCCAATATGGCCTGTGCTTCAAAATTTTGTCCACTCCTGATATCACACATTAAAGTATGACTTAGGAAAGGAAAGCCAAAACAAGATCAATAAATGGCAAATACAGTACATAAAGGTAAAAGGAGCAAGTATAAATGATACGTGGGTCGTTTCGGAGCCAGGGAATAAGCCTGGAATTAGCTGTCCCACAATCATTGCTATATGCACAGGAACTTGTTTGTCTACTTCCTCTCGAGTGGCTCCATTGTACACATCGTTTTTGCCACAGGTAAACAAATAAAAGACATGATTAGTTTGCTGTGTTGGTTTATTTCCGCGCTGAGACGCATACAAAAGGGAGTATGCGACATTAGCAGAATCAGTTGTGCATTTATCTGGCCTTGTACTGTCTTGTATAAAATTCCCTATGCCTTGTATTCTCTTTCAGATGTTTTACTTGTACAAATCATTCTTCTAGCGTCTCCTTTTATGTGCAATAATATAACAGATAGTGGCAAAGACATCATTCTACTTTTGCAAATGAATGTAAAGCATTTTTTTCCATCTTATTGGCAAAACAAATGAGCTTTTTTTGCTTATTGTACTTTGTTTTCAGTGAAAAAATAAAAACACTTAGAAATTGTTTTAATTTAATAAAAATGTGATGATATGGATAATACTTCAGGGTGATGTCCGTAACTTCAAAATATTCTACTTGCTGATGCCAGCTTCTGGCTGAAATCATCATTGCAGCCTCTGTGGCGCGTGCACGTACGTTTCTATTTTAGGCACGTTTGAAAAAAACCTTCTTTTTTCATCTTTTCGGGGGTTTGAGTTGGCATTTGGATTGCATTTGAAAAACAAATTTTCTTACTTTCGCCATTTTCAACTTAGATTTAAAAACAACAACAAAAACAAGCATGAAATAACTAAAATAATATATTAATTATCTGCTCACGCGGTAGTACAGGGAAATATATTCAATAAATGTTTTTGTTTGATATTTTTTTTCCTATCATGATTTACTTAGTTTACAAACAAAACTGACAAAAGTTAGAACATAGTAAAAAAATATTTGCTCCACTGGCATATTTCTCTTGTATTAAAGGAGCTTGACAGAATTTGAAATTTTGTTACTTTCTCCGACATCTCAAGTTTCATCAGTTAGCTCATTCATGACGCGCGTGCATATCTTAGACATGCACAAATAAACTTTTTTCTTTTCATCTTTCTTGGGGTTTGGGTTAGCGTTTGGACTCTAATAGAAGCTGGCATTTTCTTACTTTTACCATTTTTATGCTAAACTGACAAATAGAAAAGGAAAAGGAGCGACAAGCATGACGTCACTCTCCTTGAACCTAATGTCTTTCTCCCCGAACAGCTCTGATAAAAGTAAGGAAAAAGCAAATAGGTGGAGTGGAAAATAAACATAAGGGCTCTTTGAACTCAGTTTGGCAATATTAACACATACGTAATAAAGAAAATATTTAACGTTCAGCTTTTTAATGACACCTCAAACAACACACCCATTTTATGATATACATAGACAGTATAAACAATATGAGTTATGCAAGTAGCATCATACAGTATGTCACAAAATCGAGTACAACAGCCAGTAGTAGCTAAACCCCTGGTCACAAAAGTGAGTACACCCTTAAGTAAAAGTTCCTGGAGTTCAGAATTGTGTGTGGCCACCATAGTTTTGCAGAACCGCCTTAATCCTCCTAGGCATGGATTTCACCAGAGCCTCACAAATTACCACTTGAATGCTCTTCTACTCCTCCATGACAACGTGACGAGTTGGGGAATATTCAAGAGGTTGTGTTTCGCCAATTTCCGCTTGAGGATGCCCGAAAGATGTTCTATTGGGTTCAGATATGATCTCTTTACCCTTAACTCCTATAAAAAAAGCCTTGGTCATCTTAGAAGTGTTTTTGGGATCATTGTCAAGCTGGAACCCTGCTACCCAGTTTCTTGCTCCAGTTTTTCACAATATATCCTCGAGTTAGTGTTTCCGTTAAGAAAATGCAACTCTAGGGGAGTTGCACTCATGTAGCCCCAAACCATGACGTTCCCAACACCATGCTTGAATTTAGGCACAACACAAATGTGTTTTTACTCCTCACTTGGTTGCCGCTAAACACGCTTTACACTATCTGAGCCAAATAGAATCATCTTTATCTCATCAAACCAGAGGATATATTTCCAGTAAGCCATGGCCTTTGCTTACAAACTTCTCTTCTTTGTGTCAAACCCATGTTTCTTCAGTGATGTTCTATTAAACATTATGATAAAATCTCTGCAGATATGTGAGGGGTGTACTCATTTTTGTGACATACTCTATGTGTCAAAGTCAGTGTCGCCTCCAGAATTTTTTTTTAGGGGTGGCCAGATGGGGCTACTTAAAATCTTTTTTCGTGCTACTGGTCTTGGAAAATTGTTCAACATTTGATCAGTCTAGCCCTTGGCTTGCATCCTTTTTTATATGGCCCTATTAATAGAGAACTTTCAAGTTCTTAAGGACACCTAAAATGACGCGCACCCCACCTTTAGGAACAATTTTGTTTTGTTTATCCGAGCAAAACTAAAGAAAATTATTAAAATCATGAAAAACAGGTTAAAAATAACGTATAATTCGAAATTACAGCATCGGTATTGACCAAAATGAATAACGTGTATTAGTGCTTGAGCCACAGTGACCACTTATTTGTAAAAGTACCGTCAATTGGGAACATGATAACTTGAGGTTTTAAAAAAACTATAATATAAAACTGTTTCCAGGAATCAATTTCCAAATACTTTTTTGGACAGTTTCTTAATGAAAGAAATTATGCCTTGGCTCAAAAAGCTTGAGAAAGAGTAGTTTATCCCAGTGTTTTCCAACCTTTTCTGAGCAAAGGCACACTTTTCACATTCAAAAATATCGAGGCACACCGACGGTTAAAATGTTTAAAAATCATTCAATTTTCATTTTATTTTTAAAGCTTAAAGGGACATTTTAAATGTTTTCTTATAGTTTGTGGTCTCTGTGCCTCAGGAAATAATACAGAGGAATCATTTTGGTTAATATTTTTTCTGTAATGTGGGACTTTATGACATTGTCAACCTGTTTTTCAAGTTTTATTGTAATGTTATTTAGTTTTTTCCCAGAAAAATCAGAAATTCATAGAAAGAGCGAAAATAGTTTTCAGTTTTTTTTATAAAAACGTAACACAACAAAATAATAATTGGAAAAAAAATGTACTTTAGTTTTTGCGGGGCAAACAGCTTCATTGTCTAGTACCTCCTGACCAGATGATTAGTATAAAAGAAAAAATATAAAGTTTTAACTCCCGGCTCCGGAGTTAAATGTTGAAGTACCCTTGGACAAGACACTGAACCCCCAAACGCCTAATAAGCAATGGGAGCTTTACATGGTTGAGGCCAATATCAGTGTGTGTGTGTGTGTGTGTGTGTGTGTGTGTGTGTGTGTGTGTGTGTGTGTGTGTGTGTGTGTGTGTGTGTGTGTGTGTGTGTGTGTGTGTGTGTGTGTGTGTGTGTGAATGGGTAAGAGTGAAGCACGTTGCATTTTGGGAGGTCTTAAGTGACTGGATAATCGCTATGTAAATGCATACTAGGGCAGCACGGCGGCGCAGTGGTTAGCACGTGTGCGGCACAGTTCTAAGGTCCTGAGAACCTCCTGTGTGGGTTCAAATCCAGCTACCAGACTTCCTGTGCGGAGTTTGTATGTTCTCACAGTGCTTGCGTGGGCACTCCGGTTTCCTCCCACATTCCAAAGACATGCATTTCAGGTGGATTGGCCGGTCCAAATTGTCCCTAGGTGTGAATGAGCGAGCGAGTTTTCTGTCCCTGTGTGCCCTGCGATTGGCTGGCAACCAGTTCAGGGTGTCCCCTGCCCACTGCCTGATGATTGCTGGGATGGGCTCCTGCACCCCCGCGACCCTACTGAGGATAAGCGGTGCAGCTAATGAGATGAGATGAGAAATGCATACTATTTAGCATTACCATTAAATGTGTTCCCACTTACTGATATGGATGAGAGTTAGTTACTTTGTTGATCACTGGGGAAAAAACAATTCAGTCTTTCATTTGCCAAGATAAAATTGGACAATTTTCTGCGGCACACTAGACAAGTTCTCACGGCACACTAGTGTGCCTCGGCACACTGGTTGAAAAACACTGGTTTATCCCATCAAGTCAAGATGCCGTTTCTGATGGTTTTTTGTGTGTTTCCAAGACCATGACAGATGAGACAACAGCGCCACCCAGCGCCACCCAGCTGCCGCTGATGCCACTACAAAACATATTCATATTCCAACATGTCTTGTCAGTCGAAATGAAAAAGATTTTTTTTTTTTTGGGCGAGAGAACGTGACATTAATTCAGTGATCAAAATGAGCGAAAGCGCGACAACGTAGCCAGTCAATCAAAGACTCGCCTCGTCGCTCCAAACACTTAATGGACTCCACACGCAAAAATCTAACTAATTACAATTTGTCCTTTCTCTTTTGTCCTTTTGCGCAAGACTCTCTTTTCATTCCCTCCATTGCGTGCACCCCCCCCCCCCCCCCTCTCTCTCTCATTTAAATAAGCGCTAACACGCCTTCTACCGCCCAAATATGTTACTAGTGTCATAACAATGAGAAGTGGCGGCCCGCGGCGACTATTTCAAATATCATTTTAAAAAAAAAAGGCTGATCTGTAATTCAGAGCGGATACGCTATCAGACGCAAGGCTTGTCATTGCGGTCTCTAATCTCTGCACGCCCGGCAAACACGCCGACTGCTGGCAGCAGACATTCGGGGGGGAGAGGCTTTTTTCTTTCCTTTTTTTTATACCACTTCTTTTCCTTTCCTCCTTAGTGTACCCGACACCTATCATAACATCAATCCCTGAAACGGATTGTAGAGAACTTGCAGTTTTTGGAGAGCTATTAGCGAGTGATCACAGTTTATAAAGAAGATCAGGGCCGTTGCTAGCTATTTGGGTGCCCTAAGCGCAAATGCATTATGGTTTCCCCTCTTTGGTTTGATCAAGCCACAATCAAACTCAGTTTTGGTCCTGGTGCTTTTTTTTTAATACGCACACTTGTTTTGGTATTAAAGGCAGTCGCATGAGACTCGCATCTAATAGGCCAGTGCGCCATGTGAGCCGACAAAGAAAAACTTAGAACCAAGGAGAGTGCGCCCTTTAAAACAGTGCGCCAAATGGGTGTGGAAATAAGGTACGAGAATGAGCTTTTTTTTCATCTTAACATTGAATCCCTGCAAGCGACATGTAAGCTTCATCTGGTTTCTTCTTTCTTTTCTTTTCTCTGCTCCAGACTCTTGTTGCCATTTGGAGGCCATGTTTGCACAGGTGTTCACCAAATTGGGGATGAGACATAATCAAACATACCACTGGGAGGGGAGGCGGGCAGCATGAGACTGGAGATAGGCCGGGGCACAAAGCAGATTTTGTCATGGTTGCCATGGTGCCCAATTGGCCACGCCTGTGTGTGTCATGGTTGCCATGGTGCCCAATTGGCCCCGCCCGCGTGGCGCCAGCTGCGGCTTGTGAGAGATTGGCTTTCTGTCTATATAAAGCTCAGCGCTCTCTTGCTTTTCAGCCCAGGTGTCAGCCCATCAAACAAACCTCTGCCCCACAAGACGTGGGTTCTGACTCCGTCCTCTTTTGCTGTTGGTATTTGAAGTCCGGTATTGTTCCCGTTTATTTGTGTCCTGTTTAATTTCGGGTTCCAGTTTTGTTTCCGTCTGTTTTTGTCCTGTTTGTTAGTTTCTCCTGTTTTTGTTTCTGTTTATTTTCGTTATCCTGATTCGTTATCGAGCTCGTCGGTCTCTGGCTTTCTGTCTTTCCATGCCAGACCGGCTGCCTAATGTGCATGACTCCCCATTTCCCATAAAATAAAGGCTTGTGAGAGAACGTCAAGCGATTGGGTCCTGATCCTGTTCTGGTTCCTGACAGTTTCACCCCTTTTCTCTGGGAATTTGGTTTGTGCTGCTTTTGTATTGTTTAACCATATTAGCGCATATTATTAACACTTTTAACACTTGACACTTTTTTTCACAAACCTGATTTCTTTTGGTGCCCTCCCGGGCACTTGATGCCCTAAGCATTGCGTGTTGTGTGTGTTTGCGGGGCTACGGCCCTGAAGAAAATTATAAGGTTGTGAACGTGTGTTACAGCGATGCAATCATTATTGAACTGTTGAGCAGTAAACTTAAATAATGAGAAAGTGACTGCAGGTAAAGCGACAGCGTGTAATATTAAGCACCAAGTGCATGGGCGTCAAAATCCGGCCCAGCATACAATTTTATATACATCCAATATGATGGCTGGGCTTTATGAAACGCTGATAACTCTCAAACTACAGATACCACAATGCAGCGCTTCTACTTCCGCCACAAGACTTCCCTAAAATGTTCCCACATCAATCGAGTTAGCTGGAGCCTCACGAGCGCAGATACAGACGCTGCCCCACTCACGAACGTTTGTAAGTTGAATTTGTTCGTAAATTACTTCAGTGCTATATTTTGTTTGAGGTTTATATAAGTATGTTTAAGGATTGTATAAGTAACCCGTTTTCCTTTGTACTAAAAAAATAAACATTTAATAAAATAATATGATCTATAAAGATAAGTAAAGTTAAGTTTAACTTATTTTTGGAAGATAAGCTTCAAGAGGTCCTCCTCCGTGGTAAAAAGTGGCTGAAAAAAAGCGATCCAACCATTTTCTCAACCGCATCAAGCTTTCTTATTCCACTTACATTTCAAAAGAAACGGCTCGCCTCTTCTTTACACTTCACACCAACCATATTGAATGGATGCACAAGATATTAAACAATAAAAATGTCAAAGTTTTTAGCGCGATGGAGAAACAGTATGGATTGTTTACACACGAACTAAGAAGTAGAAGCCGGATTTCTTCTTCGGGGTGGATGCTGGGTGAGCTCTCACAGTGCCACACGCCGGTAACGGCGGAAAGAAGCACTACAGTAATGTCCTTTACTCAGAAAAAGGTGCATAATATACAAAATCCAACTAACAGCAATGTCCGGATATTTTTCGACATCCCGAAATGTTTTTTCCTATCTATCGTTTTTCGTAGGTCGAATGGTCGTAAGTAGGGGAGCGTCTGTACTTTTACAACAATCTACTGACAAACAACACGTCGGCCAGTGGAAAATCAAGACCAACAAGTATGTTAATAGTGAGTCTTTACTGTCAAGCAGAAGCAGAGATGTAACACCCAGGGACGAACTTCTATCTATCACAATATAACAGAAGGCGAAATGGAAAAAAGCAGGGTGACGTTTCTGTTGCTGTGGATTACAAGGATGCTAAACCCTCACAATGGCCAAGAGAAAAGTTTATTATGAAATCTTTGTGGAGCTAATAACAAAACATCAGAGTAAGCTGAAAAACCTGAATGCAGAGCAGGAGATACAGAAAGTTGACGAAGAATATTAGTGTATAAGATAAGATTAGTGTATAAAATATGTGATTATTGTAACTATTATAATTATTGATATCTGACCCATGTAATAAGTATATCCATGAGATTTTGTTGTATTGGACACAAGAGGAGCTATCTATAAAATGTATTTAATAGGGAAGATAAAAGGGTAGGAAAAATAAGCATCTGCTTCTGACTACCCCTTTTTAGAACATGTTATGTGACATTTTTTTGTTGTTGACTCATTGTTTTTGTCCTGTTTTTATTTTTATGTTCGAAATAAAAGTTTTCATTCATTCATTCATTCATTCAATATGAAGATCCAGCTTATGTTTTTCACCAAAGCAAAATCCCAAAGTGAAAAGCACAAATTTGATCTATTCTTCTGGGTTTTTTTTGATATTTTGAATTTCTATAGTTTTGACAGGAGATATTTTTTATGAAGAGCAACGTTTTTTTTAAGTTACACAATGTTTAAATTTATTTATTCTGGAATAATATTCCTGTCTGTTTTAAATTCATATTTATGTTTAAAAAAAAAAAAAGATTTGGTGTATTCAATAAATATTTAGCCTGTTCGGCTCGCGACCAAAGGTGTGGTTTAGGTTTTGGCCCTCTGTTATATTGAGTTCGACACCCCTGACCTAGTAGTACAAAAAACCTTAGTTCTGAAAAAATACAACATTGATTTAAATAATGAGCAAAAATAAATGAACTATCATACCAAGGTAATTATTTTAAATACTCGAAGGTCAAGAAATTATCCGGTCCGAGTGAGCGCTGGCATGTTTGCCTGGTTTCTTGCTGCTACGGGTACCCAAGGGAAAACAACTTCACGAAAGTTGTTGTGTGTTTGGAATGATGAAAACAAAAACAAAAAATGTGACACTCTGCAGCTTTTTTTAACAACCTTTTGCGAAGGGTTTTTTGTCAATTTATTTTTCAATATTGATTGACCGTTTTGAGCCTAACATCGTATTGAATGTTACCCCTTATGCTTTGCGAATTGATTAGGACACAGGACGCTGAGACACATTGATTGTGGTCAATGCCACTAGGTAGCGAGCTAGACCTCTTTTACATAAAGTTGATCTGCTTTTATCATTAATGGATATTTTTAATGGAAACTACAAGTTCAAACTAATGTCAGGAACTTTAAGCAAAATAACAAATTTCAGCCTGAGGTCAAGAAACCACGAGACCAAGGTATGAACAGGGAACTGAAGCTTTGAGAATTAGCTGTTAGAACAAAAATGTGCAAACGGTGACAAGCAGAAAACTGAAGTTACGGTTTCCTGTTGACTTATACAACGCCTCGAAAAAGGTATAAAAATATTGCTTCGAAATGTCATAAAGAGACTATTGCTAAGATTGTTTGATGGAAGACTTGTATTGCGGTGATCTCCAGGAAATATTCTGACATTAGGTACTTCTTGAGAAGCAGTTCATCTCCAGCCTCTTACTTCACCGTTATTCTCCTCACCCGAAATCCAACGATCGCGAAGGACAAGATCAGAATCCACTATCCTTCTTCACTAGCTCGCCTGTAAATTTACGACTCTTTCGCAAGAGAAGAAAAAGGAGAGACGGCACTGGAGCTTGACACTACCCTGGATTCTCTTACATAAGTAGTCCAAATTTGGCACATTCTCTATTTAATAGGAAAGATAGCTTACGATTAAAAAAACAGTGAGGAACTGTTCCACAAGAACATTGCACTTGATTCTCAATTTATATTCAATGTATACTCAAAATAATAGCGCGTGCCTTCTGTAGTCTTTTTCCTGTCGTTGCTTTTAAAAAGGCTGAGAGAAAAGACGAAGGTTATAAGAACCTGATTATGAGTG
Organism: Urocampus carinirostris; assembly: GCF_059441175.1. Taxonomy (NCBI): domain Eukaryota; kingdom Metazoa; phylum Chordata; class Actinopteri; order Syngnathiformes; family Syngnathidae; genus Urocampus; species Urocampus carinirostris. The sequence goes on from NC_142359.1 coordinate 22,697,327, forward strand.
TTTGATCAGTTTCAAGTATATGAATCCAACTCCAATCCAAAGTTTATTGGGATGTAAACGTAGGTAATAAGGAAACAGGTTTTCTATAAGACTGAGGACAATCACAAAGGTTATCAGAACGTGATCATATGTGATTGATCACCAGTTACAAGGAAGGTTATCAGAAGGTAAAACTTGGTAACATGGAAGTGACTCTAAGTTTGGGAAAAAAAGGCTGAGAAACTGAATGGAAGTAATAGGAATGTGATAATACAATCATTTACTGTATACCTCCGAATAAAACAGATGCTATTAGTGGTTGTAATGAAAATGAATGAAATTCTTTTTGTCTGTCTCTGTCTGTCTGTCTTTCTTTTTTCTTTCTTTTTTCTTTCTTTTTTTCTTTCTCTCTTTCTTTCTCTCCCAATCTCTCCCTCTCTCTGTCTTTCTTCCGTTCTTTCTTTCTCCTTCTTTCTTCATTTCTTCCTTTCTTTCCTTCTTTCTTTCTTTCTTTCTTTCTTTCTTTCCTCTCTTTCCATCTGTTTGTCTTCCTTTCTTCCTTTTTTCCTTTCTTCCTTTCTTCCATTCTTCCTTTCTTCCTTTCTTCCTTTCTTCCTTTCTTCCTTTCTTCCTTTCTTCCTTTCTTCCTTTCTTTTTTCATTCTTTTTTTCCATTCTTTTTTTTCTTTCTTTTTTTTTCTTTCTTTTTTCTTTCTCTCTTTCTTTCCCTCCCAATCTCTCCCTCCCTCTCTCTGACTTTCTTTCTTTCTTTCTCTCTTTCTTTCTTACTTTCTTTCTTTCTATCTTTCTATCTTTCTTTCTTTTTTCGTTTTTCTTTGTTTTCTTTCTTTCTTTTGTGTCTGTCTGTCCGTCTTCATTTCTTTTTTCTTTTATTATTTCTTTTTTCGTTTTTTCTGTCTTTTTTCTGTCCTTCTTTCTTTCTCTCTCTCAGTTTGTACTCCTCTCTTACTCTCTCTCTCTGTCTCTCTTTATTTTTCTCTCTCTCTCTCTCTCTCTCTCTTTCTTCTTTCTACTTACAATGATGAACCTAGTATAACATAGTAAGTAGTAAAAGACAAGTTGTTATTTTATGAATGTATATTTTGCGCTAATAAGTAGCAAAAAGGAGCTTGACACTTGAAAAAGTTTGAAGACCCCTGGTGTAGATAAATATGACAGACGTAATCAAGGTTTACTAAGATATTTTTTTTCAAAGTAAACATTGGTAATAAAGAAGTGGCTGCAGATTTTTTTAAGTGTCTGAAAAACTAGGTAAAGATGATCAAAATGTGATTAATTAATTATATTATAGTTAAGTTGATCAAGAAATAGTAATCAAAGGTTTTATAGAAGACTTGGGAAGTGAACATATTTGTATCAAGAAATATGTCAGACGCAATTTACGTTAATAATGATTTGCATTAAGTTACCACTGGAAAAAAGGGAAGTAATCACCCCCCCGTGGTCAAGGTTTTGAGAATTGACGATCATGTTTGATTGTAGGGTCTGATTGACTAACACTCAAATAACAAAGGATTGGTTAACATCTGCAACATTTTCAAAATCTGTACGATGAATATTTGAGGTTTTCCTGGATGTGCAATAAAATAAAGCATAAAGCTTCATCTGCACACAGAAGCCCCACATTGGGTTTTGGTTAGACGTGTGGTCTGGACAGGAAGAGGTTGGGGGCCACCATGCTCAGCGGGACCCCGACACTTTCCCATACGCACACACACACTTCAAAGCGTGGCTGACATGCATCCATCCAAACCGGGTTGGGTGCTCCCAGGTTGAATTGGGCCATCTATCATTTAGAGCCTCGACTACTGGAACCTGAGCCTTGTTTGTCAGCGCAACACACACACACTTAAAGTCAATATTCTGTCAATGAGTCAATTCATAATCTAAGGATAATGCTTTTCTGATATTTACAAGTATATTGCTTATCAAACAGTTCCAAAAATCCTTAACTGAAAAAAGTCTGATTCCACAGTGCAGTAACTAAATGGACCCCCTATGCTTATCCAGTGTCTGAAATAATGTCTGCCCGGACGCCCGGGGCGTGAATCTTTTACGTCGGGCGTACAACTTACACAACGTCTCTGCCCAGGTGGCTCACAACTTTTTCGAGAAAAAAAAAAATCTTTCGTCTTTATTCTTTATATTTTTTCAAATCAAACGTTTGCTTTATTCCGATTTAGAAATTTCGCTTCGTTTGGCAATTTGTATACTCGGCAGCCAATCGGAAGCCTGCATTGAATAACTTCGGACTTTGCCGAGTGTTATAAGGGCGTGCATTTGCATATTATTTTGCCAGGTAGGCGCACAGAGAACACAAGAAAGATCGATAAGTGGTTAGGAATCAAGCCAAAACCTCAGCTCCGAAGAAATATTCAAAAGAAGCTAACAAAATTTCTGATGCTACAAAACGTAAAGGTACATTAAAAGCATCATGGGAAGAGGAGTTCACGTGGCTTGTAGCAGACGACGCAAACATTGCATGAATGAAGATGAGTAAATACAGGTACATACTGATGGCAGATGAAAAACAACGATGTCATATACATGAAATGGATGTTATAAGTAGATTTATAATAAACTTAATCTTAAAGTGTTGTTCTGTTATATATTCTGCTTATCAATCCTTAACACTATGTAACAATGTTTTTTTTTTTGCGATTAGTCGTCTTATTGTGTTTCAAGTTGTGAAAAATGCGGCAGGCAACTTTATGGCCGGGCAGGCAACTTTTAAGAGTTGTCCGCCCTGGAGTCCGGTGACTTTTTGTCACGAGTTTCAGACACTGCATTAAGAAGCAGCTAAATGGAGGGCAAAGTACAGCTAATGCTGAAAAGCAATTGGACTATTGCCAGTAGAGTAAAACCTTGCATCAAGGTTTCACTACTTTGCAAATTTTCATCGTGATTGTGCTTTGCATTCTGATTGGCTTAACAGTTGCCCCGTCTGATTTTTGCTGTTCTGACTGCACATTAATGAAATTAGGGTCCATACTTTTCAACCTGTATGGTTTTGCGGTACGAAGTAAGTTTTTTATGCATTTTAAGACGAGTAAGACGTACAAGAAAATCTGTACGGAAAAATTACACCGACTATCACGAAACGGCAAAATCAATCAAGTCAAAGGAGTTTGCTGCGGAATCCTCTATCTCGGTATCTTTTTTTTCGTTGCAAACGAAGCAAGCGGTTTGATGCTAATGTGCGCATGCGTCTGCCGCCTGGGGATTTCCCATCATGCATCATTCCGAAAAAAAAATATGGTGTACGATTATTTTGTATTTTGTACGTGAAAATACGACAGTTTGTACGGGCATGGAGCCGTGGAGGTTGACAGGTATGGGGTCTGAGTTATAGACATATGTGAAAGAGCTTGACAAACCTTCATTATATGTGCGGAAATCTTTTTCATTTTGGAGTTTCTCTAAAAGCCACCATGTCAACAAAACGCTCCACAAAAGCAGGAAAAGGCAGTGGAAGATTCTATCTATCGCCAACAAAGTAGGACTTCTCGACCCCCTAGACCGACTCTGGAGCCTTATGAGGTTCTTTCGCGCTTTTCATACATGTTTGATAATTGAAAATTATGTGTTTTTTTTTTAGGGTGAAACTGTCCTGATTGCTAACTCTGGTCACCTGGAGCAATCATGTGGGCGTCTTCTGATTGGCTGGCACTTCGCTCTTAATCACGCTACGCCCAGACCTCCTCGTCAGAGTGTACGTTTGTAACTCTGTGTGACTCTCCTGATTTCCCATTCGTCAAAGAACTCTGCTTACCTGTTTCTGCCTGCCTCCGATCCAACCTGTTTTCCGTCCCACGCTTCGATCTCCTCTCCAGCCCCAGTAAACTCGACCTGCCTGACTTCCGCACTCCGATTGGCCACTTGATCCGAAGCTATCTCTCCGGCTCCGCTGCTGACGTCTGACGGCCATCACGTCTCCCGCAAGCCCTGAAGGCTTCCTTAAATAAAGAACTGAAACGAATGCTCTGGGGTTTCCTGGTCTGTTCTGGTCTCCTGATAGAAACAGGACCAATTCTTAACATTTTCCAATTAATATAGATTAATAGATTGTGTTTCCTTTCTTATAAGGCTTGTTTCCGTCCATTATCTGCGCAGCTTTTCCTCACTAGGGTCACAGGGGTGCTGGAGAACATCCCAGCTATCTTCGGGTAGTGAGCAGGGGACACCCTGAACCGGTTGCCAGCCAGTAGCAGAGCACACAGAGACAGACAACTCACTCGCTCATTCACATCTAGGGATAATTTGGACCCGCCAATTAACCATACATGCATGTTTTTGGAATGTAGGAGGAAACCGGAGTGCCAAGAGTAAACCTATGTAAGCACGGGGAGAACATGCAAACTCTGCACCGGATGGCTGGTAGCTAGTTCCGAACCCATGACCTCAGAACTGTGCCGCAGACGCGCCAACCACTCAGCTGCCATGCCGCAGGTGTGGTGGCAACCATGTGAGGAGTACAAACAAGTCAGGAATGGTGTTGACAACGTCATTGCAAATCACGGCGACAACTAGCATTTTTTCTGGTTGTTACATTGAAAACAAAATTTATCAATTGTGAGGAAAGTCAGAAGAGCGCATTGAAACCAGCGGGTGCTCTGTGGATTGTTATCAGGTCTGGAAAGAGACTAAGGCAGTGGTGAGAGAGAAAGCAATAGCGGTGCTGCATGTCCAGCCCACTGCGGCTAGGCTACATAAAAACTCTTAAAAGCCACCCCTGCTGATCCTATATCTCACCAATACCAGAGGCACGACCCATGAAACGGATGCCCTGGAGCTACAATAACGTGGGAAACCGCTAAATTCGTAACTCTTGTATTTTAATCATCAGATCTGGCTCAACCCCTCAGATGCCTGATGCTAATATGAAGCAAGTGGTCGCTCTCTTCATTGTTTTCTTACATTTAAAGGAAAAGCCCTCCAATTTTGTTGTACAGCTGTATAATCGCAATTTCTTTGTTTACCTTGTTATATCTTTAATTGTTGTTCTGTTAAAGTCCTAATATCCAATACCTAAATACGTTTCCAATTCATGGGTTTTGACTCTCGCAGTAATTATTTAGAACAGGGGTGGGCAAACTTTTTGAGTCACGGGCCGCATTGGCTTAAACATTTTTTGAAAGGGCTAGGAGGAGAAAATAATATTGATTACATTTTTTGTATAGAGCGATACAGTCTCGAATACAAACCTCAGCAATACCGTGTAGCTCCTATGCTGTTAGACAGAGGAAAGAAAAGCTACTGGACTTGTTCTAGGTTTGAGGAGTGGTAATAATTAGTTTCGTAAATATGTTTAATTTCGGGCAGCATGGCGGGGCAGTGATTAGCGCGTGTGCGGCACAGTTCTGAGGTCATAAGATCGAACCTTCCTGTGTGGAGCATGTTCTCCCCGTGAGTTTCGTGGGATTCCTCCGGGCACTTCGGTTTCCTCCCACATTCCAAAAACATGCATGTCAGGTCAATTGGCCTAGGTGTGAATGAGCGAGAGACCTGTCTGTCCCTGTGTGCCCTGCGACTGGCTGGCAACCAGTTCAGGGTGTCCCCTGCCCACTGCCCAAAGACAGATGGGGTGGGCTCCAGCACCCCCGCGACCTTACTGAAGATAAGCGGTGCAGATAATGGATGGATGAATGGATATTTTATTTATTTATTCTCTGATTTCGTTGTTAACCTATTTTTTAGTAGCAAAATTTACGTTTATCTGCACTGATAGGGTTTAGAATTAAAAATCAATCTATTTTGTGTCAGAATAAGTTACACAGTAATACACTTTGAATTTCAATGACAGTTAAAATGGATGACAAGAAGGTCCATTGAATAAGCAAAGAAAACACAATTCCAATGTTTTCCTGTTCAGGGGATCCAAAATGCATGGCTGGAGAAGCACCTTTTCCTTTACTGGCTCTATCTAGTGTGAAAACGGAGATGTGCAGCAAAGTTGAGCTCAAGCGCTATGTGCGGGCCATATTCAACTATATTTTCAGAATTTGCTGCGGGCCAATAAAAACTGACCCGCCGCGGGCCGTAGTTTGGACACCCCTGATTTAGACCAAAAATGCCACAATTGTATCCATCCGAACATAGAGAACTGTAAGGCCATTCTTTTGGCAAGCCACATACGACTACATAGAGTTTACACAGAAGAACTCACTTTCTGAGCAAGGAGCAAACAAGTACATTTTTTTGTTTATTTTAGTGAGGGATATGAATAAAATATATTTGTGTGCTGACATTGCTCCCGTTGCGCCCTTGTTATTGGAATGCAGTACAGTGGTGTCTGTTTATACTAGCACATATAAACAAGAGAATTTTGATATATGAGGGGTTTGTTTATGTTTTTTTAGATGCTCTATGTAGGAGGATAAATCCAGGCTACTAGCAGTCCCCTAGGCTACCACGAGAGACAGCTCACCGTCGGCATCAGCTCATCAGAGTTGGTGCATGCGCTTCCCACCATCAGACGACTGAACCCGCATCACATGTTTATATTACGCAGCAAGTTAATTTTTTTCGTTTTGGATCGCCTTTCTGAGTCCTGGAACGGTCAATGGTAAGGTGCTTTCCGAGAAAAAAAAGAGAATGATGTCAATAAAAACAAAGCAGGATGATAATAGACAATGCAGGTGTTCGTGTGAGTGACCTAGCTCAGGAGTACGATCAGTTAACATTTCTTATTTGTACGCTATTGAAACAGAAAGATGACATCAAAGCTATAAAACCGACCAAGAGGGTGACTGTTCAAAATTGCGAATCACTATTTTTGACGAGATGGGGAGACTTGTTATGGTGGATAGGTGACAAGGAGCTAGGGGGAAGTAGCAAGGCAGGAGAGCAGAAGTCGTTGTCTATTTACAAAGACCTACAACTTAAGGCAGTGTCGGATACAACCGGAATGGATTTCAATGCACTTCTTGACTGGTTTGAGAAAGTCAAGAAGACAACTGGCTGGTTTTGCACCAGGAGGCAGGAAGTGCAGGTCACAAAGCCGCGGAAAAGTTTTTGTGGCGCTTCGCTTCATTAAAATAAAAGAAAGAAAGGTATGTTGTAAAAATAAATCTGCGTACAGTGTTTTAGGTCAGTGGTTCCCAAACTTTTGCAGGCTGGCGCTCCCTTTGCACTCCTCCTCGATGGAGGTTTGTTTACTTCCCAGTCCACTTGTAGATGCACCTTCTTTGTTTTTTACTTGGAATCCTTTTTGACACGCCGTGTATTTTAATATATGAATTTTTAAGGCGCCGGTACAAATGACTTGTGTTTCCTCTGGACCTAGCGACTACGCAAAAGCAAATTATGCAACGGGCGTTTTCTTCTGTTCCATGTCCGCTTCGGCAAAACCAGAAAAGGTCCAAACAAGTAAAGCTTTGTTTCCTTCTCGTTTGTTGACACTGGGACTATGTTTACGGGGTCCGCCATGACACTCAATGAGCTCACAAGCTGGGTGTGGCATAATGTGGTGTTTTCAAACTTTGAATGTCGTTTTTTTCGGCTTGTGCCATGATTAAAACTTGCCTCTTTTCATTCGGCGCTTTTAAAACTCGAACAGTAACAATTGTGGTTGGCCAAAACTCCATCACTCACGACAAAACCTTGAAAAAAAACACAGTGTTTTGCAGTTTCACAACCGCACTACATCACATCGCGATGTCGATTCGATTTCGGTCAATCGTGCTGCCCTAACATGTCGTGTACAAATCGTCAAACAATTGTTCAAACTTCTGACTTCGGACTGCTGCCCCCCTACCACCCCCCTACAGCCCCCCTCTTTCTGACCTCCTGCATCCGCTCACCATTCCCGCACCTCGGGACCATGCACACACCTTTGTTACAGTGACTCCATCATAATGAACTCGCATTTCATATATATTAATCAAATATTTTTAATTTACTACAGTTTTTTTATGTTTAATTACTATTTAAATGCATTTTACTTAGCAGGAAGATGTGTTTTATCGCAATTTTGTGTTCACTTTGATGCTTTTGGGAGGTCGGGAACATGCCAAGTAGTTTTTAATTATTTTATATCGGGAAAATGTCATCATTTCTCGAGCATTTCTCATGCTACGAACACAATCTTGGAACGAATTAAGCTCGCATGAAGAAGTACCACTGTACTCAAAATGTATACAGGGATGTTCCTTTGTCAGTAGTGATGTAAACGATTATTTGGATCGCTCCAAAAATCCGACGCCTGATCCCAGTCGGGCTATTCTCTGTATGAAAACGTAGTCAGGCACAGAGATGCAACAAGATAGGGTGGGCCATTTTATTTACTAGCTTTGCAGAAGTAAAAGATAACACAGATGCTGCGAAAGGGGGAAGCTAATCCCCCCATACCCTCCCCTACCACCACCTCTGAATCTTTGTTAAAAAAAGGGGGGTGGGGAGTCAATAAATCAATGTTTCTTTTTCCGTTGCCAAGGAGCCCCTATCTCACCCGAAAGAGGCTTCAAACCACGCTGACCTTGTCCAACATAAATAGTCAAAACGTCTACAATTGATAGGTTTGTGTATCGGGGGAGAGATAAGGAAAACGGGATGGTGGCTTCGGACGTCGCAAAAGGATACAGCACCAGTCTTTCTGAGATTGCCAAAGAACAAATTAAGACCAGAATGTGTTCAAAATTGGTGAATTTTAGTCCAAAAAAGATAAATCTATAAAACTATTTTATAAAGTCCTAGTTTCTCCTTCCACCTCCACCAATTTATTTCAGGAGGTAAAGCGCTCGTCTTGAGATCAAGAGGTTTGATTCCTGGCTCTTCCGTGTTATATGTCGAAGTGTCCTTGGGCAAGACACTGAATCCCTAATGCCCCCGCCTTGCATGGCTGACGCTGCCATTGGTAAGTTAGTGTGTAAAAGGGAAAGGTGTGAAGCACATTGTAAAGCGCTTTGGGATGTATTCAGTGACTTGAAAAGCTAGATATAAATGCAGAAAAAAAAATTTCTAAATTTTATTTCATTCTTGATTTTTCATGCCTTCATAATAGTAATGAATGCACTTTCCATAAGGGCAGCACGGCGGATGAGTGGTTAGCGCGTCAGTTCTGAGGTGATGGGATCAAATACAGCTACTAGCCTTCCTGTGCGTAGTTTGCATTTTCTCCCCGTGCTTGCATGGGTGATGAGCATTTCTTGGCGCTCCTCTGACTTTCCTCACAGTTGATGAATTTGTTTTCAATGTCATGAACTGCTCAAATACTAGCTGTTGCCGTGATTCGCAATAACGTTGTCAACACCATCTTTGACTTATTGTACTCTTCACCTGGTTGCCGCCACGCATGCTCCACGCCTGTGGCATGGCAGCTGAGTGGTTAGCGCGTCTGTGGCACAGTTTTGAGGTCATGGGTTCGGGACTAGCTACCAGCCTTCCAGTGCAGAGTTTGCATGTTCTCACCGTGCTTACGCTGGTTTACTACGGGCACTCCGGTTTCCTCCCACATTACAAAAACATGCATGTCAGGTTAAGTGGCCGGTTAAAATTTTCCCTAGGTGTTAATGAGCGAGTGAGATGTCTGTCATCTCATCTCATTAGCTGCACCGCTTATCCTCAGTAGGGTCGCGGGGGTGCTGGAGCCCATCCCAGCAATCATCGGGCAGTGGGCAGGGGACACCCTGAACTGGTTGCCAGCCAATTGCAGGGCACACAGGGACAGACAACTCTCTCACTCATTCACACCTAGGTACAATTTGGACCGGCCAATCCACCTAAAATGCATGTCTTTGGAATGTGGGAGGAAACCGGAGTGCCCGGAGGAAACCTACACAAGCACAGGGAGAACATACAAACCCCGCACAGGTAGCCCGGTAGCTGGATTTGAACCCACACAGGAGGTTCCCAAGACCTTAGAACCGTGCCGCACACGCGCTAACCCATGCGCCGCCGTGCTGCCCCAAAATTTCATATCATATCTAAATTTACTTGTGAAAGAAATTGAATTTATTGAGAACATAGGTATCAATAAAAAAAAAATGCTTACGAGCTTATTAAACCATCACAAATGGCCTTCATGTGACATTTAGAAAAGCATGTTAGGGTCCTTGCTTACTTAGCATTAGGCTTAATAGATTTTCCCAGGGCTGTCCTTTAATCAAATTCACAATGTGGCATTCTGTAGCTCATTTTGTTTTTTCAGTAAGGTGCCAACACAAAGTTTTGAGTTTTGCCGGCAAGTGAAGCATTTTTTAATTTAATTTATTTTATTTGATTAATTGGTCTAAGACAGCAGGCCGTGTTACAAAAGTTCGTTAAAAACGATCCCTTCTATCTAAGGTGGCGGTCAAAATAATTCAAAACAGTTTTTCCTGGAGCAAAAGGTTATGATTGTAAGCCATTTTGGATGAGAAACAAAAACCGGTGGAGTCAAAACGTAATCTGAGTTATAACATTCACAAGGGAAAAACATGTAAAATGGATGATTAGATTAGTTCTTATATAGCCAAATAAGGTCACAATGCCAAGATACTCAACAATGGACCCACCCGATAGTTGATTTGATCAAATGTCCTATGCTTTGGGGTAAAAGCTGTCTGCAAAAAGAGTATTTTCCTTGAAATACCACCCTTAAATTTGGTCCGTTTGTACTAAACACTCTTGGTGGTTTGGTTCTTTTGCGTGAAACGACTCAGAAAAACGGGTCAATTTAACCCATGTATTGGGTTAGTCGGGTGCTTCTTCATTTTTGCGGTCACGCCCCTTCCTAGGATGAAGAAAACAAAGAAGTAGGGGTTTTGGACCAAACCAAGATAAAGGATTAAGTCGAGATATATGTTTGTTATATTGGCTGAATTTTGTCCCAAGTCAGTTGCACGAAAGCAGGTTATGTTAAGCTCGGCTCAGTTACTTTGGTGATTTATTCTAGCGTGCTCAAGGCTAACAACCAGGCTAGGAATTTCAACACATGGCACTTTTACTGTCAATCGTGCGGAAATAAATGGGTTTTAAAGCATTCCCATGCGCTTTATTAACATGTTGCATGATTTAAATTATCCTGGATTAAAATTTTACACAAAGGGATATTGTCATGTAATTAAACTCTGTTGACTTAATAATTGTAATAGTCATTTTATACTCTTTTACGCTTTAAGGCAATGTTTTTCATTGTTATGCCAGTTATGAAAGCTTGTCAAATTGCCAAGTTTTGATTAATATGTATATGATTGCTGTTTTTGATATTCTAAAGTGACGCAATAACCTATCAATGAAGTCTCATCATCTGTTCCCCTCGGAGAGGGTTGTTCTTCATGAAAGATAAATGCAATAAAATAAAAAACATTAAATAGATTAGAATTTAAATAAGAATTGTTATTATTGTCTAAGAATGTAGTGAACATCAATTACAATGAGTTTAGATGTGGTACTTCAAGCTCAACATTACATAAAAGACTTAAGAGATAAAAAAAAATGACTATTGGCCAGGAATCAAACCTTGGGCCTCTTGCCTGGCTGGCAAAACTATTACCTTTGAATTGCTGAGTGCCCGTCCTCATATTTTATGAATAGTCTCCACTTTCATTGAGCTGGTGTGCAATTGTGTTAGGCTTTCTCCAATTTTTTAACAACAGTGCCATTATAACTTTTTTCTTATCACTTCTTTCATATATTCATAAAACTCCATGAGGAGCAATTTGTTCACCGATCCTTGAGATTGATTCCTAAAGGTGAACAGCTGGCTTGACATGCCCATGCCTTCTCATCCTGTCTCAATAAACGGGCAGCCTAGTTAACCAAAATGCACCGGCCGGACTAGATCAAGCTGCCCTAATTCAGTTAGCACTAGATTTATTTATTCCACAAAAAAAAAAAATAGTGATGGCAAAATGAAGCCCCATGGAGCAGTGAAGCCCTGCAATGAAATGCTTCGCACACACGCAGTAGAAGCTTCAAGATGAATCATTTCCACGATTACGTCATTTGAAGAGTGTTTTAACATGAATTGTTCTGTTGCTTTGTTTGTGCTTATTCAAATAGTGAAAATGTAAAGAAAGTGCTTATTTGTCTTTATTTGACTCATTCAATGATAGAAGTTTTATCCAAGTCAAGTCATTTTTGGCCCTTAATCACAAAGAGTCTCAAAGGGCTGCACAGGTTATTGCAAGGACTATTATTCCAAAGTTTTTGGACTCAAGTGAATTTAAAGGAGATCCACAATGTTACTTGAACCGCTTTCATTTCGAACTAGACTCAAACCTTGAAAGATCATTTACTGAATCAGTCATGTGGTACACCCAATCTGTGGGGCTTCAAACGTCACCGCTTACGTCATATAAATTACTCTGAACGCGCTTCTGGAATTCGGACTGAGGAGCACATCACTTCAAAATAATGAAATGTACAAACAAAAACAAACCCTAGCAACATACAAACCAGAAAAAGAATAATTAACCCGAAATAGAAGTAAAAACAACCAAATATAAAATATCAGTTTTTTAGCTTGATCTGTAAACACTTTAGTCACTCGGGGTTGAGTTATGCTTTCTCTTTTGCCTAACTTTCAATTTATTTCTCTGTAGAACTTGCTTCTTATTTTCAAACACAAGTTGACGTGGAACCTGGACCTACAATAATAGCATTGTTTTATGTTTAAGTAAACACAACAGGCACACATGAGCGTCATTTAGCTCAGTTAAATAACATAATTCGGACGTAAATCGTACAATACTCATAAGGAACATTTTGTCCACTGCCAATCGACGATGCAGTACGACTGAATCCACTGTCCGAGAGCACCCCCGTGTGGTCAAAAGTGGACCTGCAATTCAAGGGGACACTAATATTTGATACTATAGAAAACAAATTCTTATTTGGAACCTTTGGGATCAGTTATAGTTTGACGTGTCCGTTTTCAAGTTAAAACAATTTAAAAGGCATTCATCAATTGGATCCTTGCTACAGTTGAATCAATACGAAAATGTTTCCAATTTTTAAAAGATATAAAATGTAGGAAAATCCTAAATAAAGAATTCCACAAGAGAACCACTAAATAATAAAATCTGGTTATTGGTGTTAGATAGGACTGTATGTTGGTCATTTTTTGTATTTTATCAATAATTTTAGGTTGATAAGCGTAAAATGTAATTTAATTGAATATTTTTTACGTTTCTGACTTAAACTTGTCCAACCACTTTATACAAATTCCAAAAGACAAACTTTTGATGTTAACATTAAAGGGACACTGTTTAAGATGTGACCGCTAGATGTTGCTATATTGTGAAGTGCATCCGAAAATGAAAGCACAAGAAAGATTATAAATTAAGGAGACGCAGGATGACCAAACTGCATAATTTTAACTCTTTTTTGCCCAGCCTATCGCCCCGTTTTAAGGGGGTAAAGTTAGCAGCAAAATGGAGGACAATCATGTCAGCTTCAAGATGAGTGTCATGTTATGTATAATACAAAATTTATTATTTAAAATATTTGTAGATTAAGAGACATTTACATGTATTTTTGCTTACTATTCCAACAAATCTCTATTTTTTAATGACTTTTTTTACCATTAGGCGGCACTAAATAACACATACTGTCCCTTCAAATTATTTCCAGTCAATGTAATTCATTTCACAGCTAGTACTGAATTCATTAGATAAAAAGGAGGTGACTCATCATTCTTGCACAAATGGAGGAAAAAAGCAGCTTGAGCAGATAGAGTAAGAGCTTTAATCTCTGCATATATTTTACAAACAAGCATAAACGTCGCGGGACTCGTCTGTGTTACATTGGAACGTCCGTCTTGTCTCACTTGGTCGCTTACCTGCCAGAAAATGAACCAAAAAAATCAAATACAATTAATAGCATTTAGGGGAAAAACAGGGTAAAGGTGGTTTAAGGCACAAGCTAAACAAATCCAAACACATTCAACCCAGATCTACATGTGCTTCTAACTCCTACAAAGTTACCTCCCGCAAGGCTCAATTCCTGAATTCAGTTAAACGCAGCAGATCCGTGCAAAGGCGCGTCAAATAATTAGAAGGTTTGGAAAATGATCGATTGAGACAATGATGAAGACGGCAACTTACAGAGCAGCGGCTCCAGAGATGATCTCAATGAGTTCCTTGGTGATGACGGCCTGTCGGGTGCGGTTGAAGGTCAGGGTGAGTTTGTCAATCATCTCGGCTGCAGGAGCAGGTTGTTTATCGAACAGGGGAAGGAAAAAAATAGGGAAAACAAAGTCATTGTTTGGACCAGCGGAGATTTAAAGATCAGGTCTAAAAAAAATCTACCCCGACCCAAGCCCGTAACATTCCTGTAAAATTCACCCGAAATGCCAGTCCAAGATGTAGCCAATGTAAATTGAATGCCCTTCTTGAACAGTTTATAAATATGGTTTCTTTTGAAGGGTAAGACTCTGAAGTATGCATAATTGACTTTCACTTGCAGTGATTATTTGAGAGCGAAAGAAAAGCAAAGAGAAGCAAAGAAGAACAATGACGGGTGAATAATTTTTAAAAAAAGTCTGCAAGAGAGTAGCCCAGGCCAACCCGAACATAATGATTGACATTTTAGGCCTAACCCCTGTCAAAATACCTTTAAGATCTTACCCCTGGACCAGCATCTTAATTCAAAACATATAGAGCAGGGGTCTTAAACCCGTGGCCCTCAGGATGATAGTTTGAGGCCCCCACCTTAATATAAGAGTTAAAAGGCATAAGTGTGTATTATTTCACGGCTAAAACTAAGGCTGCAAAGCACAAAATAGAATACAAACTATGGAGACTCAAAGAGACCAAAATAAAAACCTTATTACTTTTAAGGAGAAGGGAGGGAAAAAAAAAAAAAAAATTAAAAAAAAAAAAAAAAGTTAAAAGATAAAAAGGGAAGGAAGAAAGAAGACAAAAAAATAATAAATTAGGTAAGAAGCGAAATAAGACAAAAAAAAACGGGGAAAAAACAGAAAAAGAATGAAAAAAAAAAAATAAGAGCAACGAAGCAAGAAAGAAAAGGCTAGGTTTTGTTTTTGTTGTACCCCTAGCAGCAAGATGACGGACAATGTGAGGCTGTGGTTGTCAAATAAAAACACATTTAACGATCTATGATCAATTTTAAAAATACACTTGTGATAGTTCTAGTATTTTTTCTTACCATTTAAATAAATAGAAATAGTGGAAATTTTTGACCAATAGGAGGCAATAACTGCAACTCATGCAGATGTTGGATTCATATACTACTAATTGGTTTTCATATTAATTTTAGGTATCAATTAGCACAGAATTAATTTAATATATTTCAGGTCTGTTGAATAGTTCAATCAGCGCTTTTTTTGGGTATACATCAACATGTAAATTGAGTTTAAGACCCCTGATATAGATGAACAGAAAAAGGCAGCATTTTGAGGAGTTGCCATAGTACTTGTACAACAAATCCTTTTGTACTGTCACACGTTCGGTTTCTTATTTTGTTTATCTTACAAGCGTTCTTGCTGGCGCTGTCCATGGCGGTCATCCTGGCGCTCTGCTCACTGGTGGAGGACTCGCGCAGCGCCAGGTAAATTATGTTGACCATTGCAAACTCCTGATAGCTCCTGAGCACGTCAGCATCGATATCGTCGTACACGGCCAAGGTCTCTGCGGGTACCGGCAAACGCTTTTAGAATGGCCGTGTTTTACAAAACTAAAAAGGCAACCAGAAAAGGACCTCACCTGCGTTGGCGACTACATCATTAGAGTAGAGCGGCTTCTGGGCAGTCTTGTAGGAGATGACGGACCTGCAGGAGGTGAGCGTATATCGCGTTTAAAACAGTGCCGGTTTTCAAGTCACAATTTAGAGCAGCGCACATTTAATGTAGCACCGCGTTGTGCCACAGAGTGGAGCAGTTGTATACCATAACATTAATGCTAATTCCGGCAAAAAACGCTAAACTATTGAAAGAATAATGGACATTACGTTGGCAAAAAGATGCAAGAGAAATGTCAGTATTACGCTGTTAAAAAAAGGTTAATTTTAAATCCGTATTAAATCCAGTTTACATCTTTCATGCGAGTTTAAAAAAATAATCTATTGGCATAATGTGTTTGTATATTGCATGTTTTGGGTAAATTTACTGTACACCAAATCTAAAGCTATTGTTTTCCAATTTGAAAGGCCAAGATATTAATAATCACTGCAAATGCTACCAAAACAGAGTAACTTTTTGCAATCAAATGTCTGCAGATGAGTGTAGCCTGGGCATCTTAGCTGGAAAACAGGTAGAGGCCTTATCTGGGATATTGTCAAATTTGATCATAATCTGAAAAACTCAAGATTTAAATTTACGCATTTTTCTAATGGTAGGTCAAGGAGTTTCCAAAAGTTGCCATTTGGAGACAACCAGTTAACAGCACTTAAAGTTGTGTATTTTACTTTGGACAATTTTTTTGACATTTTGAAAGAGTTGTAAATGTTTGACTTCTCTTTTCAAAAGTTAATCAATGATTTTGCACACTTGCGTGTAATAGTTGTGCGCAAAAATTGATCACGAGAGGCGTTGCGCACTACGATTTTGGGGTCTACTTTGAATACACAGTGAATATCAGTGCAACGTTCTGTTCAGGATGTCATTGGACAACCAATGTGTCAATCATCATTTAAACCAGTTACTACTGGTCAAACAAGCCCTTATTGGCTAATGAGGAATTCGACCGTGAAAAAAAGCCTGCTATTGGCAAAGTGGTGTAAATCAAACGGTTGGAGGCTAACAGCTGTATTCAAAATAAATTTACGAGTCTGTTTTATTGTAAACATAAATTGTGTGGCAAGACGAACGGATTACAACAATGAACGTCCAACAATGCCAAAATGCTTTGAGGCGGATTCCTTTTATTGGTCAGCATTATTATGTGTTCTGGAGTAAATATTTTACACGAAGGGTCCTGAATGGAATGGCTCACTTTTGCAGAATTACAACTCATCAGCTCACTTCCTTGGGAAATTTTGGGTGAGCCATCACAGCTTTATAGTTTTGGGGTATCTTCTTTCAGGTTGATAGTGATGTTTCTGTGATTCAGATTCAGATTCAGATTCAGATTCAGAGTGCATTTTAAAATGATATCTTGAATCCCAAGAGTATAAGCTTTTCAATTATCTGTGACATGACGTATTTATGTGATTGGTGACATTGTACAGACACATATCTAATTATCAACTGTGAGAACGTTAAGGGATTAAAGCCCGGCACAGCCCAAGCCACCAATTTATCTAGATTTGAGGGACTGAGCCCAAAGTAAAACCGAATTTTCATTTTATTCGTGAGAAGGGAGGAACGGGGCTTCTCTCTCGCAGACTCGTTTTTCTTATCATCCACCTGTCATTGTTCTTTGTGTCTTTTACTTTATGGAGGATTTTCACTCAGCTGGCTCGTTGGCGCAAGAGGGGAGCGGGTGAGTAATTCTATACGGTATTGTTTTGAGATGTATAGGTTGCATTTTGCTTAAATGTATTCATTACGGGGGAAACAAAATCACAGAGGGGTTTTTATGTACAACAGTATGAGTATAAGGCTGAAAAAAACATTATACAACGCTAAAGATTAACAGTATATAAGATTGAAGTGATATGAATCAAATAACAAAACAATTGCAAACTAAAATCTATTTGACGTCTTGTGATTTGAAATTTCAGGAGATTACCAACAATATCCAGCGCTAGATTTTGAAAACTCAGTTTTGCATGATCTGAACAGAAAAATATCGAGTCAAAATTTAGGATCTTTACCTAATCAAAGAAAAATAATCACCTTTGCAATGGAAGCATTTATGTCAGCACAAAATTATTTCAATGTCACTTGACTTTTTGTCTTTACAGGAACATTTCGCCCCAGTTTCTGCAATCTGCATAGGACAGAATAAGGCCAAATTGTTGCCAACCTGAAGTGATTGTAGATGACGGCGCCCTGGTCAAACTCGTAGCCGGAGTTTATCAGCTCCGTGGCTATGACAGACGCGTCTCCAAAAGTAGGGGGCTTGCGGCCAATCTCCTTACAGTTGAGAATGATGTGCTTGCCATGAGTTCTGGGTTGGGGCGACAAGCACGTAAAAACATTTGCACTCAGGAGCGATAAGTATCACCTGAATCCAGCAGTACGTACTTATGCAGCAATCCTCTCAGTTTGTCACCTACGTTGACCACCATCACCTCCTTGCCGGTGCCCGTCAAGTTAGCGATCTCATTCTTGATAGTCTTGGCAACGCCCGAGTGGATGGCGCCACACAGACCACGGTCAGACGTCACACCAATGATCAGGTGCTTGGCCGCTTTTTCCTCGGGCGCCTTGATCTCCGCCTTCTCATACAGAGCTGAGGGACAAATGTGAAGAGTCGATGCTTGCTCAGTTTAAACCTAAACCCAGGAAATGACGAAGTTGGATGTTACGTACAGAGGGCTCCCGTCCCGTAGACCCGGGCGGGCTTCAGCTGCCTCTCAGCCCGAGCATATTTAGCGGCGGCCACCATCTTCATGGATTTGGTGATCTTCTGGATGTTCTTGATCGACTTCAAGCGGATGGTGACTACACACAAGTAGAAAAGCAACTTTGTTTAGTATTGACATCCACAAAGCATCACGGTGTGGTAGTCTAGAGCACCGCAGCAGTCAAAAAAAAACAATAGTCATCAACCCAGCCGAGAAAATCGTTGGCCCAGTCTGGAGAACATTGCCAGTTTGTGTTATCAGAGCAGAATCAACAACATTAAGATGACTCCTATCACCCTGAGCAACACCTTTCTCTACCTGCTTCTTTCTAGCAGTTATCTTAAAACAAGGACCAACATGCTCAGAGACAACTTCTCCCCCGGGGCCATCACCACAATCAACAAGCGTGCAAGACTGTGAAAAGGCTTATTTTCATTTTTATCTTACATTTTAATCCTGGAGTTCCATATTAAACTTTGTTTCAAACAATGTTCAGTGTCTTTAATATTGACAATTTAATCCTGAATGGTTACTTGTTTACTGACCCATCCCTACCCATTGATGCCCAAGTTTGTTATCATTTGAAATGCATAAAAAATCACTTCATCAACTAGCAGATTTGACACAAATTTACATTGATAAAAGTGTTATATGTACTGTTTGACAAAATCCAAGAATAGTTAATCAGGCCCATTGTCAAAATATGATTATTTCACTTTTACATTCATTTTAATATGCTGTTCCCGAACCTAAAACAACTCTTGATGTAAGATTAACCTAAGTACATGCCATTGTCATTCAAGCTATAATTTGTTCATAAACACCATTTAGAAAATTAAGTGTTTGTAAACATGCATATAACCTTGCATTTAAAAGTAGAGTAATCTAGAGAAGTATGCAAAGATTGTTTTGAACAATAACGGTTTGAAAATAAAGAATACGTTCATTTATTGAAATCAAAGGTGCAAAAAAGAAAATATAACTTTAATTTCGCGAGGATAAAATAAATGAACTTACTGTCCTTCAAGGTAGCCATGTTCCTGATCTGCCCACTGTGAAAACGAACACAGACGAATCCATTTAATTCAACTTGTGCATAACAAACCATGTAAAAGTACACGAAGACAAGATCCGAGTCTCATTATTGTGTCAATTTTGCTTTGACAAGAGATACACACTCTGTGCTACGAGGCTGCAAGAAAACAACTTCTAGCGGAGTTAAATTAGTGGAGATAGTGAGAAAATCAGCTTAGTAAATGATGAATGCGTATGCCAGTTGTAAAATTGATTTTATCGTATTACAATGTCCTCGACTTGTTTAGCATTAGCAACCTTGCACCTAGCCACTGTCATTCATTAGCAGAGGCCTCCTAGTTAGCGCCTCCTTAAACGGATAAAAACTTTATTTCCACTGAAAAAAATCCCTCGTGAAATGTAACTAAAATCAGGAAATGCAGAGCAAAGCCTATTATAACAGAATTGCAAGTTCTAACTGTAGACTCTTGCATTTTGTGTTACCATTGTGGGGAGAACACCAAGGCGCTGGTCCTGGCGAACATGGTTAGTCGGATGAAGGTCAGACGAGCAGCAATGCGCATGCGCACATTGACGGATATGCGTGGAGGGTGATGCCTTTAAGGACTCGAAAAAAATCGGATAAAAATGAGCGTTCGGCTTCCGACATCCAATAGTTTTCAAACTTTTCACACCTCTCAATGAAAATATCACTAGGATCGTAGGGGCACCATTTCCTTTGGTGTGTTTTTGGCAAATACAACTTGGCAGCGTCCATTCTTCTCCAGGATAACTCGAACCTGAGAGCTTTGGCGTTTTAAGCGAATGTGCACTACACTATGGAAACACTTGGTATTGGCAGTCCCAGAAAAATACCCAATATTAAATGATACAAGGTTTTATCATTGATTACAAATTTTGCATTATTTAGCGGCTCCTAGTGGTAAGGGGGGGGGGTGTCAAACGAGATTTGAATGCAGGCAGAGTACGTGAACTATCAAACAAACATGCATTTAGAAATATTCATAAGGTTGACAAATTTATAATTATTTTACATCACATGCAGTTCGCCAAGGGGGAGATATTTCAGCCATCCTGCTGCTACAGGTAACCCCCAAAAACAAAAACATTGTGAAAGGACGAGCAGAAACATAGAGGAAAAAGGGTGCAGTTTGGTCAATTTGAGTTTCGGTAGTTTCTATTTTTTTTTGTGCATTGTAGCACTCATTTTCAGTTGGACTACACAAGGGGTCAGGAACCTTTGGCTCGCGAGCCATAGGCCTATATGGTTCTTTTCGTGAGTATGGCTCAGGGACAATATTGATGGCATATAATTATTACCTGTATTGTTACATGTGTAAATCCTATTGTGGTGTACACAGAGTCAAATGTACACAGATTTACATAACGGTACATTATATATAGGGTAGATTTTTAACTACAGTTTACAGTCAAAGTATCACACCAACAAACCCCGTTTTGACTGTACATCGCTAAAAAAATCCTTAATATGAAAGCTTGTTGGATAATCCAGGTTTACTGTTGGGATACTTAATGATAAATATCCACGTTAAAAAAAACCTGTTAACATCCCAAAACACCAGCAGAGCACACAGAGCAAATTGATTGGGTGAGTAGTCGGGATTGGTGGAGCTATGCACAGAGCGGAAGCAATCCTTCCCATCTCTCTCTCTTTGTGCCAAAGTTAAATACGTTCGAATCCTCGTTTGCAGAATTTTGTGACATTGTTACATGAGGACTTTGCTTGCACCTTGACACCATTAGCTATGATAAAAAGAGTAAAAAGGAACTGCGGGAAGGAGATGTGGTATATTAATATGAGACACAGGCTCTGTCATTATTATTATTTCATAGATTTGATCAAACCATCAAACGTCACACAGTAATATAAAATGCCGACATTTAAAGAAGCTGTATGGAATTTAGAACTTTTTTTACACGCTGCTAACTCCTGGCTTGTGTCATGATTGCAGTCAAGTGCATGTAAGTCATTTCTTAGATGCACCCGAAATAACTCTTCTAATATTGTAGAAAGTAGAATCTAACTAATGATAAGGGTAGTTTAACCGGGAATTAACTTGAACAAACAGTCTTGGAGCTGACAATAGTCTATTGTGTTTAGACATCTGGCGGAAGTCATGGGAAGATGTTATTGCAGGAAGTCACAAGCTGTTATGCTGAGCGAGCCAGGGCAGGCGACAATCATGAATTGTTTTGAACACAGTATAAAGGCTGATGTAGAAAGACGGATGGAGTGTTTTTGGAACGAGAGGGGAATCATGAACGTGTCTCAAATGCAATAAAGAGCGTTCCCTTTTTGCCGTATCTCCTCTCTGCGTATATAACGACGTCCTCTCCAAAACTTTAATATTTCTTGGCATTTGTTTTGGGGTTAGGACTGTAACTTGAATTTGGCGTTTTCTCACTTCACTATTTCCATGTTACTCTACCACATGGGTCAGTGTCCCAAAATGTTGAAAAAGAGCCACGAGAAATTAAAAGCTTTATAAGCCTTATAATGATTGCAACACATCCTGTGTGTATTCCTCTTAGTTATATTGGCTTACTATCAAAATGACTACATATAATGCAGTCCATCTTGTGGAGCATGATGCACCACGTGACTACTCTATTTTAAGATAACTCCTCAAGTTTAACGTCGTTACAATAATAACAAATTACAGTGTTTT
Organism: Urocampus carinirostris; assembly: GCF_059441175.1. Lineage (NCBI taxonomy): Eukaryota > Metazoa > Chordata > Actinopteri > Syngnathiformes > Syngnathidae > Urocampus > Urocampus carinirostris. The sequence continues at coordinate 22,719,444 of NC_142359.1, forward strand.
ATTGCTTTGATACAAGAAAGAAATGCAGTTAAAAAAAATCTCATTTTCATTTTGAGGATTTGAAAAAAAAAAAAAATGAACATGCATATTGAGACAAAAAGAGTGCAATAAAATAAAACAACAGATTTTTGATAACAAATAAAATTCCATTGCAGCAGCTTGAGTTTGAATTCTGTGCAAATGTCAAACAAAATCAGTACATGGGTAAAACACTGCAGAAGCAGCATCTTCTCGCTCTTCCTCTCCTTCTTTTGATATTACAATCAGCCCTCCTCAGGCCCAGGCAACAAATCCCTAAGTGTCATTTAAAATATATACTGACAAAAATCAGAAATCAATAAATAAAATCAACTACTTTGTGACTAAAATGCTTTGACAGAATTGTGTTCTTGCCCATTTAATGTGACTTCAGTGTTGAAATTATGAGTGAAGCGTTAAATTATGACGCTTCCGCTTTAAAAGGGGCGGATTTTCCGTCGAGCTCGGCTCAAACAAGAGTTCTGACCCAGGCTCAAACCAATAGAAACAGAAGAAAAACGTTGGGACAAGCAGGAAGTTACTCTCCACCCCACCTCTAACCCCCCCATTCCTCCTACTCAATGTGTTCTGCCCACAGTTTTGCTTAAAGCAGATATGCAGTGGGGAAACGGTGGCTCTTTGAACTCAGTTGGGCATCGTTAACACAAATATTTTACTTTCAATGTTTGAAGAAAACCTCAAATAATACACTGTACCCTCTTAAGTCAGTGCGGATGTCCTCAATCGTAAACCCTTTATTTACATTAGTAATACATTGCCATTATAGCCTCACAATGAACCTGCCATTACGCAACCTCCGAACATTTGGAGTCCATTGTAAAATTCAGAGTCTTCACAATTTCTCTCTTTAAAGGCACGACCGGAGATTCTGGATTGTTTGAGGAATCCAATCAGAAAAAAGTAGCACTCATTAGTCATGAACGATTCCAGCTTGATGGCTCCACACTGGCTTGCGTTTTTCGATGAAGGCTCGTATTCCTTCTTGGCCGTCTGGTAGAGCAAGGTTATCCACCATCACCTTGGAGGCTGTGGTGTACGCTGCATCTCGACCTTGAGACATTTGTCTTAGAGGAAGAAAGAAATAATAGACTTTAGATCAGCAAATTAAAGATGCCGACATTGTCATATAGAGTCATGGCCAAACCTCTGGAAGGTGGCCTTGCCGAGGGCCACCACAGGTCGGCTGGCTTGACACACACGCTGTGCGATAGCTAATGTTTCTGCTTCCAGTTGCTCTTCCGGAACTACTTTACTAAGCAGACCATGCAATAAAGCGTCTTGGGCTGAGATGGGAGTGCCCGTGAAGAGCATTTCCATGGCAACCTGGAAAATTATTGCAGGAACAACAAAAAGAGGTCGAATTCAGTCCTTAAGTCGGGGTTACTTCGAAATGTCTTTATGGAAAAAAAAAACATGTTTTTTGTTTTTTTGTAATAAAGATATCGTTAAACTAATCAGAAATACACCTCATACATTAGTAAGTTGGTTAATGACTATTTTAGCTGCGTATGTCTGTATTTTAATGCAAGATTCACATAGTTGGAAAGAGGCCCATTTCCAACAACTAGCACTTCAGTGTTCTAATAGTACATTGTCTTTGCTAATTGCATTAGAAGGCTAATAAATGATTAGAAAAGCCCTGTGCACAAATGTTTTAGGACAATTAAAACAGTTTAGCTGTAAAACGAGTCTTACTCTGAGTCACTCGAGTATCTAGAACATCACATTTGTTGGTGTGATTAACTTCCAAAATGGCCAGAGAAACAGAACTTTCAAGTGAAACTCAACAGTCTATTCTTGTTCTAAGAAATGAAGGCTATTGTGAAAACTTGCCAAGAAATGGAAATTCTCCTACACTTTTCCTACAACGGTGTGTATTACTCCCTTCAGATACTAGCACAAACAGGCTCTAGCCAGAGTAGAAAAGGAAGTAGAAGGCTTGTAAAAACAAGTACATTAGAATGTGTAGTTTGAGGAATAGGCGCCTTACAGGTCCTCAACTAGCAGTTTAGTTAAATAGTTACTGTGAAATATGGGTTTGAAAACCAGCAGTGAAGACGTGACTCAAAGATATGCGAGAATTGGCCAAATAAAGGAATGGATTAGTATGAGCAAAAAACACAGACATTAGAAAACTCATTTGACAACTAAAAGTGTGACTTTTTCATGGAAAAATATTAAATTGTCTGCGTAACCCCAAATTTTTGAACAGTAGTGTATGAGCAATGAGCTTTGTTATTTTATTAAGAGATAAGTAATGTAGTAACTTAGTTTTATTGTAATTCTTTAATTTAATTATGTAACTTAGTAAAATTGTATTGTGATTCGACATTTTAAGATACAAACTGTGGTTTATGTTACCCTATTATTTTCCTAATCAATCAAAAGATGGTGCTGCACCATCAAGTCTCGTTTAGCCATGTTAATGAACACTCATCACTTACTTGCGCAGAAACATACACACACATGGAAATGCATCTTCACTTACATTTTTTACGTATTTAAGAAATATTTTATCTTATTGCCTGTAAATTAGTTCTTAGTTTGGCTCAAATATGAAACTGAAAAGTCAAAGTCAAAGTTTTATTACAGAAAGCCTAAAAAAGTGCATCACCCACAGTTAATTCATTTTCTTTTTCTTTTTTGATATTTTTATCAGTTATCGTGTAAATTAAAATACAAGTATCAATTTTGAGTTATCAGTACTAGCAATGTTACCCGATAATGACATCGGCTGCCTTTTAGAGGAAATTTAACAATAAAAAATATTAAGTTAAATAAATAGTATATTGGCATTGATTGAATACAGTATTAAGAAAAGGTTTTCCTGAAAAAATCAGTAATTTGTTTGCAGGAGTATCAACATTCAGTATCAATGACTACAAAAGATTTGTGTATCAGAGAGGACACTGCACCAACAATGGTAACCACAAGCTAAAGATGCTGCTGAGTCAGATCAGAAGGCTTCTCCTGCTACTAGTAATCATGGAAAGCGGTACTGTTTTTCATGTGGGGATCAAACCCCCAACCCAAAAAAACGACCTGGAGAGGGATGAGTGCACACACCACAGACAACCCATGAACAGTTTTTAATAATATTAGGGTGTTGGCACCTTCCTGGGCACGGCTCGACCGAGAGCTACAGCCGGCGTGGAGCAGAAGAGCCCCACGTTGACACCCGGGGTGGCAAAAGTAGACTTGTCAGACGCCACAGCCACATCGCAGCTGGCCACAAGCTGGCATCCCGCCGCCGTGGCAACGCCGTTCACCATGGCAATGACGGGGACAGGGATTTCTTGAATCAGAGTCATCACCTGGTCAGGTTATAATTAAGTAAACAAATAGAGAAAAAAATATAGTGGCCCCTCTACATTTAAGATACGAGAGGTATTGGGGGCAAAACTTTAAAAGTGAACCACTACTGTGGCAGCAACACAAATTTACATAAACACATGGAAAAAGCTCACCCTACAGAAAGCAACAGGTTGCAACTAAAAATGTAAACATGTTTCTGTTCCTGTACAAATAAATTGTTAATCCGTTGTTATTTAATACATAATAAAAACTTTTTTAGCGGCTAAATTCTTTGTGCTGTGTTTAGCGTAAACTAACTCACTGGGGAGGGGGGTAGATTATTCAACAATAGTAACATTCCAAAGCATAAATTTTAATACCTTCTATTAACTTGCATTCAGATTGATACCAAAGTTCATCAACTCCTTCCACCATAAAGACCTGACCCTATGCTTTTGTGTTGTGTTATTTATTGGGACCAACATCGAGGTGACCCCATGAAGAAGGTTTGCAACCAGCTGCCGCCACTACCAACCCATGCCGGTTGACCCCGGTCTTGTTCCAGGTACCTCTTGCAACCTAAACCCATCTGCTGGGTAAGCATCACTTACCTTGCTCATTCATGGGGCTTTAAAGTAATTTTATTATCATCTTATTACTGTATTTTCGTGTTCAAATACTATTTGAATGTGTTTTTAGTGATCAGGAAGTTGTGCTTTAGAGCTATTTCGGGTTAACTTAGTTAATTTGGGGACTCTGAGAACGAATTAATTGGTTTTCAGTTATTTCTTCTAGGGAGAATTTGTTTGAGATGAAACATTCTAAATACTAGCCCCAAAGGAATCTATTCCGTAGAGGGGCCACTGAATATGACAAAGCAGTTGAGTGACTAACCTGTGAACATGTGTGAAACACACGCGTGTGATACTCTCGGCCCTTGGCTGACGTTAGCTCCTTCAAGTCGTGCCCGGAAGAAAACACAGGACCTTCAGCTAAAATACAGGAAATGGTGTTTTTATAAATCATGAGCGTGACCATCTCGTTTTGGGGGGTGCTCAAGCATCCCAAAATTCAACCCAAGCACCCCCCAAAATCATAGCATTTTAACTCTATTTTCCTTCCTAATGGACAGGATAGGCTTAAATATGATGAAAAACGCGAGATAATTTTTTTTTTTAAAAAGTAAAACGAAACAAAGATGTGAATAACGCTGCATCGGAAATACTCCACCGCCTTGAAATCGTTCAGTCCATTTGATTCCTAGCACCGCTCTCTCCCCCTACCCCACTTTTTCACCCAGCTAGTGTCAATTGCAGCAAAAGGGCAGAGTCTGTGGAGGCTCCGGTGCATTACGGTGTGTTTGTGTACGTAATCTATTAAAAGTAATGAGTAAAATCTTGCTAAGTTTGTTATCAATGCTGCAGGACGGCAACAAAACACAATTATTTTATGAGAAGCTCTTCAACTCACTTTAAGTTAATTTTATATTTTTTAATATTATTTTTAATATCTCCAACATTAAACTAAAAAAAATACACTTAACCCACTTCTGTTATTCCAGTCTACCTGAAATGATGATGACTCTTAGATCTTGGCTGTCCACATCGGTCAGGATGTCCTCTCGAAGAGACTCCAGCATGGACAGAGACAGAGCATTCCTCTTTTTGGGATTGTTCAGTAATATTCTTCTGTAAGTATTTAGAAATCCAAGTTTAAAGATTTCACGTAAAACAACGAGACACAAATAAGAAGTTCAAAACGACAAGGACTCTGCACAACAGACGTCCAAAACTGAAATCGCCTGTGCAATGATTGCAGAATCAAAGTTCACTGCAGGGATATGCAATCAAACTATTTGAACTACTTTTAAGCGAGTTCCTTACCTGATACCGTTGTCTTGTCTGCGCAAAGTGAGAGGTCCTGGTTCCGTTCTCTCAGAAAAGAGCCGATATCTAGCATGGAGGTGTGACCTGCTCAAACATTTTGAGCTGCTGCGCAGCATGGTGCAAAAGGCTGCGGACATATTTGACTCGATCAAAACAACAGTTTGACACTTCCTGGTTCGACGTCGCTTATCAGTGACGTCACGTACGCAACTATTTTTTTAAATAAATTATTATTCTTTTTAGTGCTGTTTTTGTATTTAATTAATCTATGTTATTTATGTCAAATAACAAAAAAGTAAAAATTAGACAGCCAGAGATGTTTAAGAGAACGTTTTTTTTGTTTCACTTTTTTTTTTCTCAGATGCATCACTATGCAGACGTCAAACATTCGAGAATATTATTTTGGAAGGCGTTTATGCGGTGATTTTTCAGAAAAATCTATTGGGATTTCTTAAAGGTACATCACATAGTATTCAGCGCCTCTTAGTGATAAAAAATAACAATTCATTAAAAAAAGACAATTTTGATTTGAATGATATAAATACTACTCACTACTCAAAGGGTGAGAAATGTGTATTTACTTTATACATAAGACAAGGCCATCCCTGTCAACATCCTCTTATGTTATGAACACAATCCCCCTTATTAGCAAATAATAAACCCGAGCCCAATCTCCACACTCCTGTCCCTAATTAATCAAAATGTGACTGCTGGGACAGCACACTGCGTGGAGTCTTTAGATGACTATTTCGGCCTTTGTTTCAGATTTAGATATTTTCAGGTTTGATGTGGTTTGCACATATTATTTGTTTTGTGACCCTTTATTTGTTTGTTACTTTGTTCCTTGCATTAGTTATTTCCATTTCCGGTTTGGTCTTTGTTTCTGTCATGATTGCCAAAATGAAGACACCTGGGGCAATCGTTTGGTGTGCAGGAGCGCGCTCTCTGATTGGCTGGCACTCCCCTCTTAAGCTGTCAGCACCCATTGGGGAGTGTCAGACCGTACTTGTGTCTCTCTGTGTCTTTCGCCAGATTACCAGTACCAAAGACTTCTCCTGCTTGATTCCTGCCTGCCTCCTGTTTCAACCTATTTCTGTCCCACGTTTACGAACTACTCTCCTACCCTGGCCACCGACCTGCCCGCTAAGCTGTATCGATTCTGCCTACCTGTCACAGAACTGCCATTTCGTCCGACGCTGCTGATGACCGACAAACACCGGCGTCCAAATAAAGCTCTGATAACTCTTTCCAATAAAGATTCCTTTAAAACAAATGCAATTGGGTCCGAGATTCCATCCTGGTTTCTGACAGTTTCTTGTTTAGATGTTGTCAAGTTTGATTTTGTTTGGACATGTTATTGTTTTTTTCACTCCTTGTTTGTTGCTGGTTCTGTTAAATACCATCCCCATTTACCTCCCTTCGCTTGGGACCACCGAAAAGGCCCGTTTTCAACTTCACTACACAATATGGAAACATCAAGTGTTCAAATGTTACATATAGTGTCCCTTTAAAACACATGTCAGGTTCTTTATTATTAAAACTACCCATAAATTTAAAAATAAATGTTTCAAACAAAAACAGAGCATGTTAAACTTCTAAAATGTTTTCATGTTTATCTACATAAGCAGGACTTTTAATCAGAGACAGGTAAAAAACAACCTATATATAATCTTTGTATCTGATCTCATCAATCTAATCTAAGCTTCTTTATAAATCCTGATTTGTGTGCGTGGGCTCCGCGCGCATGTCTGTGTGTATGTGCGCGTGTGTGTTTGTATGTGACTTATAGGCTCTGAAACGGCTAAATCGATTTTCCTGAAAAATTGTACTTTAGGCCTCCGCGAGTGTCTTTAGGTTTTGTGTCAAGGTACCCCTAATAAATACCCAAAACATTGATAAACATCTACTTTTGTGTGCTCTGCTTTCTTGGGCTGTCTAAGGGCTTGGTCACACAGCCGTTTGCGTCTGTATCGCGGCTGAATCACCACCAGAAATTTCTGCCCATGAAGCAGACGCTGTTGCCCACGTTGAGATCGCGATACAGACGAGATACAGCCGTGCTTTACACGCGGCAAGAAATTCACACGCGGTTGGCTGCGCAAAAAAGTTTTGCGCTGCTCAAAACTTTAGACCACGTGTTAACCGCGGGCGGCACACGTGGTACACACGCGGATATGACGCGGTACAGACGCGTCCAGGGCACGGTTACACGCGGGTAGGATGCGGAATTTTAGCGGGTAATCGCAGGTGGAGCACGGTCATAGCACGTTTGTTCTGCGTCTGTATCGCGGCTGAATCACGTGAATTAGCGTGTGCAACGCGTGTGACGGTCAAACGCCTTTCTCCGCGTGTATTCAGCGCGATTTGCCGAGCACACGACAGTTGTGCTCGAGACGTCAAGGGGTGGACATGGATCCCCGTCACCGTAGTGACCTCGTCTTAATCCATTTTTATTTCTTGACATTTCTTTTCATTTCATAACAAGATAATAAAATAAAAATGAAAAACTATTACGATAATAACATATTGGCTTCTTCTTCGGTGCCATAGCTTGAAATCTTGATCTTCACGGGACTGTGTCTTGAGCGGTTATGATTTCTACAGCCCGGCTCGGCAGCTTTTATACCCGTGGTCCACACGGGGAAAGGACGTGGAACTGACGCGATGAGGAAGCAGAACAGCCGCCGGCGTCTGTTTCGCGGGCATGCCACGGATGAACAGCGGGTTGGCCAATTTTGCGCATTTTCCACCGCAGGCAACAGCGTCTGCTTCACGGGCAGAAATTTCTGGCCGTGATTCAGCCGCGATACAGACGCAAACGGCTGTGTGACCGGGCCCTAACGCCCGACCACTCCAAGCAACGGACTGCAATCTTCTTTCCATTCCAGCAAACGGCAAGCTATTTTGCTTGTCTAAAAAAAAAACACATTTAAAATGTGTTGGTTTCTTTAATTTATTCATGTTCATATCAAAAAAGTGCTACAATTATTATAAATGTGGTTATTTTACATTTTTTAAAAAGTTGATAATTATGAAATGTGATGATTATTGTTAAAAAGTCATCATTTTCACTTTGAAAATGTGCAAATTTCTGAATCATAAATCAGTGAAGCGTAACCATGGAATCCAGGAGCATCTTCTACATCTCAGTTTAACAGTATTTGCATGTCCATGTGTTAGCTGTAGAAATGTTGCAGGTACAGTTAGGAAAAATGAAAGAAAAATAAGTTTCAGTGGTGTGGAAGTCAGGCCCACATGCAGGAGGCAAAAAATTGATAACTAATATGTGATCATTATGGCCAAAAAAGTTATAATTTTCTACTCTCAAAAGATCACATTTTTTCCTGTATAATCAATTAGTGAAGCATTACCAAGTCAACCAGAACAACTCTTCCACCTCTATTTTGTACTCTTTGCAGGTGCATGTGTTAGCTATAAAAATGTTGGCAATACAGTTAGGAAAAAATAAAGAAAAATACGTTTCAGTGGAGCAGAGACTAGGCCCACACACACGCAAGAATGTGCCGATTATGGTGAAAAGGCCTTAATTTTCTACTTAAAAATGTGCAAGTTCAGATTTATTTCCTGTCCCAATAATCAGTGAAGCATAACCAAGTCAAACAGGAGCATCTCCTTCATCTCGGCCTCGCAATCTTTGCAGGTGCACGTGTTAGCTGTAGAAATGTTGGCAAAACAATTAATAAGAAAGAAAGAAAAATAAGTGTCCATGGTGCAGAGGTCAGGCCCACGTGCAAGAGGCAAAACAGCAGGACACAGGCCTCGTGTCAGGTGACGGCGTTTACGCTTTGGCCCCCCTCAGTGGGCGTAAAGAACTGGACTTTAGGCGAGACTATGCCAGAGTTGTTCCTACGCAGGCTCCCGCCGCCGCCTTTGCGCATGGAGTTGTTGCGCCGCATGGAGTTCCTCTTCCTTAGGGAGTTCTGGTGGGACAGCTCGCTTTTCTGCAACGTTTGGATCAAGATGGACGGCTTCTCATCCAGCTCGCGGGCGCTGCATCGGGGTGTGGCCACCTGTAGGGAAAAGCCTCTTAAGTATTTCAGACAGACTATAATTGTTAGGATTTTGAATCCAGCACGCCAAACAACACGGGGCGAAATATAATGACTATATGTATATTATTAAAAATACAGTACTACTAATGAAAAAATATCTTCTTTTGGGGGTGTCAACTTTGTCCCTTTTGTAACTACTTCAAAAACACTACTAAATTACAACAAAACTAAATATCAAATTTGGTGCTTAAAAATAGGGACCTAATTCATCTGGCTTGTCAACCATGTGGTCCGCAGGCCAGAGGTGGCCAATTGGATGATTGAATCCGGCCCACCATAAACTTTTGAGTATTTCAAAAAGGGAAGCGAGTCTACCGGTTATTATTTTTCTAAATTGAATGCTAACCAAATGGTCTCTCCGACCTAAAGGGCAGTATTGAGTTTGTATAGCGTGGTGAGTTGGTTCAGGGTAAAACTGCATTCACTCAACTTATAAAAAAAACAACTTAACCTATTCATTGCCAAACATAAAATATTTTTCCACACTGTGAATAAATGAGTTGCTTTTAAAAAATATTCCTTGTCATCTGCTATTATAATACGTAGGCTAGGTAACTAAACGTAATCTGAATGATAAAGCATTAGTCTGAAAAACAAAACTTCAAATTTGGAGTTGACATACTTTTAATGGTCCAGGCTGAAACTAGCACCAGAGCCAAACAATGTTTAACACCATTTTATTATATATTTTCCTGAAAATAAAATAAATACTACATGAAACTTAAAAAAATACTACGACAGTAATACTGTAATAAAAAATACTACTACAGGAATGTTAGTACAGTAACTCCAAAATCAATTCAGAAATGCTACAAAAATACTTCTACAGAAATACTACAAAAACCTGCCGCACAAATACTGTAAAAATACAACAAAAGAAATACAACAAAAATACTACAAAAATCTTCGGATATAAAACAAAACAAATCCATGACAGACATGATTATTGTATTGTTCTCAGCTCAGGGATGCTGCTGGAAATGTGAATTTCCCTGCGGGGATGAATAAAGTATCTATCTATCTATCTATCTATCTATCTATCTATCTATCTATCTATCTATCTATCTATCTATCTATCTATCATAAATACTAGTACTACAAAACTAGTTATCAAATTAAGTGCCTGAATATAGACCTCATGCATTATTTTGTTTGAATTGTAAGCTTTCAAAAATAATAGGCCCCTTGGCCAGATATTTTAAGAGTGGGGTGCGTAGTTTAACTACAGGAGCATCATAGCACCTTTAGCCCAATGTGGCCTGTGACTCAAAAGGTTTCCCCACCCCTCCATTAGGAGAACATCCCCAGTTTGTAATACAAAATTGTCCGCCTCAACTGACCCGCACTGTGTTGCCGAACTTGGAGTAATCGACGGAATAGACACCCTCTTCCTCAGTAACGATGGGGACAAAGCGGTGGCCCCATTGGATCTCCTGGGAGATGTAGGAGGTGCGGGCTTGCGTAGTAATGCCGGTGGTCTCCACCACGCCCTCCAAGATGACGATCACCTCCAGGTCGCTGCACTGAAGCTCCATGGCCGACAGCTCGTACAGCGGACTGCAAGCATCATTGAGGGAATGCAACGAAAACTGCGTTCGGGTATCCATCACTGAGCCGTCGAGGACCGACCTGGTCTTGTCGATAACGTGGCAAATAATGAGTGGGGCGAGAAGGAAAAGGCTATTGCTGGCCAAGGCACTTTCCGTCTGCACGTCGATCTGGTGGATGGGGATTACCTCGCCCTCAGGGGTGTTCGTCTTTCTCACCACCTTCACGACAGCATCGATCAATAGTGCATTTTATGTATGATCAAAAATAGTACTTCTCAATCAGTGTGTCGCGGCAACCTCAGGCCATCAGGTCTGCGGGGACCCTTAATATTGTTAGGAGCAGGGTCGACACCAACTTTTTTATCATGGTTTTTAATCGATCATTTTTATTTAGTTTGATTTTGTTTTACTTCTAACCTTTTGCTGTAATCTTTTTTACTTTCTATTTCAAATGTTTATGTCTTAGTTCTGTAGTTTCTTGCTGGCATACTGTGCCACGGTGTGGGCTAATGGGAGCACGGCAACAGACAAAGTACATCAGAGTCCTCAACACAGCCCCGAAAATTATTGGCTACTCTCTGCCTAGTCTGCAGGACATTGCCGGCTTAGGATACTGCAACAGAGTCATGATGGACTCTTTTCATCCCAGCCACCACCTCTTTGACCTGTTGCCCTTTGGTAGGCGCCACAAGTTCCTTAAAACAAGGACAAACAGGCTCAGAGACAGTTATTCCCCCAGGCTACCACCACCCTAAACAAGCATGAAAAACCATGAAGAATGGATATCTTGCCAGTTGCATTGAAAAATGGGTATTCACGATTTTTTTTTAACTTATTTGGGATTTTGTTGCTGTTAAATGTATTTAAACACTATGTCTAAACAATACATAATATACATTTATCCTGAAAGTTTTTTTACCTGATTTTCTTTTTAAAGTAATTATTACGTGTTTACCCTCGAGTGCCATGTCTTATCTCGTTGCATACAATATTTCACTATGTCGTTATTTATGACAATAAATAAAATTCTATTCTATTCTTCACTTTATTATTACACCTTCTCCTGAGTTCTTTGCTAGTTCGTTGTCTTCCTCATTCCGTCCAAGCACCTTTGTCTCAGCTCTTTGTTCTCCCAGTTAACCGAATGAATCCTTGCCTTTCCTTCGTACAATATCGCCTGATGAACTCTAGGACTGTCGCCTTTGCTGCTTGGAACACCAACCCCTCACCTACTCTTTGTATCCTGAATGTTGTCTCTGGTTTTCTAGATAGTGTTGCCTTGCTCCCTGATTTACCATAAACCTAACCTTGCCCAAATGAAAGACCACTGTTTACTGTATTAATTTGTGTTTCTGCGCTGTGCTTTCGCACCAACAGAAGTAGGTTATCAACAATTTTTCCATATCACTACAAGTTTAGCACCGGCATTCCGACCTGTAGGCGGACGGTCGCACCGATGATCATGCTCTTCCTTAGGTCGCCTATCCGGATCATGAAGCACAGGCGGTTGTTGCGCACAGCTATGACGGCGTGACGGCTGAAGATGAGTGTCTCGGCGCGCCGGTTTGACTGCGCCGTCTTCATGAAGATGCAACCTACACAAAAGAGAGGGCAGGGGTTACGCTCCTGTCTACCTTCTGGACAGCTTGCTTATTGTCTACCCAGCATGACAGCATTTATGATGAGGCCCACAATGTTCTGCATGATGAGCACTGTGATGGCGGCCGGACACTGCTCAGTAATCATGCGGCCGCCAAAGCCGATGGTCACCTGCACCTCGATGGAGAACAGGAAGGCCGAAGTAAATGACCTGCGCGAGATGGAACATTATTTCTTAAAAATACATTAAAACGAGAAATGGGTTACTACTAAAACCAGGTATTGGTGCAGATCCCAGCCTTTTGGAAGTATTGTTATTGTAATGGCAATGCCTTTTAGTGACAATTATCTTATTATATATTTTTAATAAAGGAATAACAATTGCTGTTAGTCAAGTCAAGTCAAGTCATTTTTATTTGTATAGCCCTAAATCACGAAGAGTCTCAAAGGGCTTCACAGATTGTTACACTATATTACACAAACTATTTTCAACCGACAAGAGGAGTAGGTTATTCGTATGCAATGGAGTAGAAGTGAGTTTTAAGTTTAGATTTAAACATTTCCACTGAGGTTGCAGATCGAATCTCAGGGGGAAGAGCATTCCACAGCACCGGTGCCCGGATGGAGAACGCTCTCGAACCAGCAGAAGACTTCTTTGCTCTCGGGATCATCAGAAGACCAGCACTCTCAGATCGTAGGCTTCGGCCCGGGACATAGTGGCAGATCAGATCTGAAAGATAAGAGGGAGCAAGTCCATGTATGATTTTGTACAATACTAAGAGAACTTTGAAGTCACATCTTTGGCTAACTGGGAGCCAATGCAGGTTAGCCAAAATCGGTGTTATGTGATCGTACTTTTTTGTCCTGGTTAAGAGCCTCGCTGCGGCATTTTGTACTAGCTGAAGAGACTTGATTCTGGACTTCGGGAGACCGGAGAGTAGTGCATTGCAGTAATCGAGACGGGAGGTAACAAATGCATGAATTAATGTTTCCGCATCAGACTGAGACAGTATTGAACGGATTTTAGCAATGTTGCGAAGATGGAAGAAGGCAGTTCTAGTAATTTGTTTTACATGCATCTCAAAGGATAGTTCAGGGTCAAATATGACACCTAAATTTTTAACTGAGTCACTCTGTGTGATGTGACATTTGTCAATGTTCACAGCAGTTTTTGAGAATAAGTCCCGGCATTTAGAAGGACCAATGACTAACATTTCAGTCTTTTCAGAGTTAAGACGCAAGAAGTTGAGTGACATCCACTCTTTTATCTCAGTGAGACAGGCCTCCAAATTTCCACAGTTTAGTGTGGAAGATTCCTCCAACGGAAGATATAGTTGAGTGTCGTCTGCATAGCAATGGAAGCTGATGTTGTACTTGCGAATAATATCACCTAACGGAAGCATGTAAATGTTGAAAAGTAGGGGGCCGAGCACTGAACCCTGCGGAACACCGCAGGTAACATTAAAGGGCTCAGATGTCGTTTCACCATATTTAACACAGTGTGTCCTATCTGAGAGGTAGGATTTGAACCACGAGAGGACAGCTCCTGAGAGACCAATCCATTTTTCCAACCGTTCTAGTAGGATATTGTGGCGCACTGTGTCAAAAGCAGCACTAAGATCCAGCAGCAGCAAAAGTGATGAAGCGCCAGAATCCATTGACATTAGGAGATCATTTGTTACCTTGATCAGAGCTGTCTCAGTAGAGTGGTTAGCCCTGAATCCTGATTGCATGGATTCAAAAAGGTTATTCTCCGATATGAAAGCATTCAGCTGCTGTGCCACTACTCTTTCGAGTACTTTAGAGAGGAAAGGTAGGTTTGACACAGGTCTGTAATTACTTAATATTTCTGGATCAAGGTTGGGTCGTTTCAGTGTGGGTTTAATAACGGCGGACTTAAAAGCTGCTGGAACTACACCTGAGGAGAGTGATGTATTTATAATATTTAGAACTGAAGGCCCAAGGACGCTAAAAAGACTTTTAATAAGTGAACCTGGGAGCGGGTCGAACTGGCAAGTTGTCGGTTTGGCCGCATTCACCACTTGTTTGAGATCATCAAGTGACAGTTCACTAAAACCGGCCATTTTCCCAGGGCAGCCACCCTGTCGTGCATCTGTAAATTTCAGTCCTTTAATACGTGTGGTACTAACAATATCTTTTGCAATTTCTTCCTGTATGCATTGAATCTTCTTAGTGAAGAAGACCATTAAGTCCTGAGCAGAGTGTGTCGAACTGTCTGCGATAGGCTGTTGCCTTGTAAGCGATGCTACAGTGTCAAAAAGGGCTTTGGGGTTGTTCTTTTGAGACGCAATCACCTTCGAAAGGTAGGCCGATTTTGCAGAGGCAAGGGCCGCTTTATACTTTAACAAGCTGTCACACCAGGTTTGATGGAAAACCTCAAGCTTGGTAGCGCGCCATTTTCTCTCCCATTTCCTGCATTCTTTTTTAAGGGTTCTAGTTTCCTCAGTAAACCAAGGTGTGCGTCTTTTAGGACGTGATTTTAGTTTTATGGGCGCTATTGAATCCAGCACACTAGTCAGGGTGGTATTGAACTCATTCATGAGTGAGTCAATCGAGCCATTGTATTTAGGAAAGGACGCAACTGCTCCAGGAAGGAGTTCAAAGAGCTCAGAAACTGTGCCAGTGCTTATATTGCGTCCGCTAGATCCCTCAGCTTTATTAACTTTACATTTAGTTAGCACCTCAAATGTCACTAAATAATGATCAGAGATAACAGTAGTACACGGTAGCACCATAATGTTTGAGGTTAAAACTCCTCGAGTCAGAATCAAGTCTAGCGTGTTCCCATTTTTATGGGTTGGCAAGTCAACCAGTTGAGTAAAACCAAATGCATCAATTAGAGAACTAAACGCAATAGTAAGTGAACTGTGTGGGGAGTTCATATGAATGTTAAAGTCTCCCATAATTATAATTTTGTCTGCATAGGTTACTAGTTCAGACAAAAGTTCAGCAAATTCGTCTAAGAAAGTTGTGTATGGCCCAGGTGCGCGATAGATAGTTATTACATCAATTGACAATTGAGGGGACCGCATCACAAGAGCCTCAAACGTTTTGTAATTATTAGAGGTACGTGTATTAAATTTGAGCGATTTTTCAGAGATTAGCGCAACACCACCACCTCTTTTCAGCGTGCGTGCTATATGACTACTCTCGTAGTCTGGGGGAGAGGCATAATTTAGCGCTAAGTGCTCATCCGGGCGTAACCACGTTTCACAAAGACCCATACAGTTAAGTTTATAATCACGAATAATGTTATCAACAAGTAAAGCTTTTGGAGCAAGCGATCTAATATTTAACAGACCAAATTTCAGCTTTGCTGAATCATTTGACTTAGCTGAACTCTTTGTAGTCTTTGTCGAGATCTTCAAAAGCTCCCGGCGTTGTGGCCGCTCGTGAGCGCTGAGTTCAAAGCGTCGGTTGTCCGGCGAGGAATGAATGGTGGAAATAGTTACATCCTCGCGTCCATCTTGCTGCTTGGACTTCACACGCTTCACACATCTACCTGCACGGCAACCACGTTTCTGCTTTCTTTCTTTACGGGGCCGCCGCCGCCGTTTTTTAAGAGGAATAGTTGTCCACAAGGATGCCGGGTCTCTTTGAAGTTCGCTCGGTATATCATGGGCGGTATAAAAAGTGCCCGAATAATCGAAATTTAGACGCCCACCCAACCGAATAAGTTCGTCCCTACTGTAAGTGTTTTTGGCCACACATGTGTCCAAAAGTGAAAGCAAAAAAGACAAGAGAACGGCAATAAATAGAAGATTAGCTGGAGAGCTCGCCGCAAGCATGTATCCATGCGCAGTCGCCATCTTGAAAAAAACTGTTAAAATTATTCATTCATTCCCCAACCACTTATCATCACAAGAGTTGTGGGGTTGCTGAACCCATCCCAGTTGACTTGGGGTATTGGGCAGAAGACACCCTGAACTTGTATCAAACACTCAAACTTCTAAGGACAATTTGATATCATAAAACGACTGGCCAACACCACAGCTGTCCTCACAAAGGCCCAACAGCGTCAACACTTCCTAAGAGTCCTCTGGAGAAGGAACATAGACAGGAAGCTGCTGCTGCCCGACTGCATCTCCACCTGGCACAGATGCTGCACTGATGCGAACATAGGGAGGCTTCAGAAGATATGGAAGGAAGCCCAGCGGAGCACTTCCTACCCTCTCCCCTCCCTGATGGATATTTACTCCACTTGGTGCTCAAGCAGAGTCCAAAGCATTATCAAGGGCAGGTTAAATCCAAATGCCCAGCTGTCTGACCTGCTGTCCCATGGAAAGCTCTACAGGAGCATCAAAGCAAAAACAAACAGAATGAGAAACAAGAGCCATTGCCACATTGTACTTGCATCAACAACATTCATGAGCATAATGCATATGCTCAACTTTTCTGTACTACTGCCACTGTGAGTATACACATATTTATTATAAATTGTTTCTTTTACATTTGATCTTTTTAATTTGTCTTGCTATGCACTGAAAGGAGAATCCCTCAAATTTC
The DNA here is from genome assembly GCF_059441175.1 of Urocampus carinirostris. Taxonomy (NCBI): domain Eukaryota; kingdom Metazoa; phylum Chordata; class Actinopteri; order Syngnathiformes; family Syngnathidae; genus Urocampus; species Urocampus carinirostris. The sequence goes on from NC_142359.1 coordinate 22,736,412, forward strand.
ACTGTTCGACTAAAAAAGTGACGATAGTGGAAAATAACTCATATGTATTCAGAGTTGAATTCCTTTCTCATCTAACGTCATAATTTGGGGATGTTCTTTTTCAAAATTGCTGAATTTTCACATTATATCCAAATAGAATATTTAGATATTATTAATGCAGTTAGTATGTTACGTATTGCTGTGCTGAACGTCTGCAGATGCAGAATGAGGCACACAATTTTATTGCCTCATGGCAGGGGGCAATTGTGAGACCAAGGATTCCGATTTGATGCACAGCTCAGCTTCTAACAATAGAATCAGTGATAGTATTAGCAAGCTAAGAGCAAGTTGAGCCATCCAGTTGTTGTTGTTTTTCTCTTGTTGCATGGATTGTTTTCATAATAAAATATTTCTTATCAACTGATGTTTTTATTCAAAAGAAGCAAATGCATAGAAGCATGAGCAGAGGCTGGGGTGCTTGAAAATAATGATGAAGTTTAATATAACATGCAAGAACAAAGTAATTAACAAACAAGTGGATAATAAAAAGACAAAACTGTCAGAATTAGAAATGAAAACAAAACCTCACGCAACCAGGATTGAACTGGAAATCAATAACAATGAAAACCAGGATGGATCTGGAAAACAGGGTGATAGTGATAATGACCTGACCAAGTATGCTGTCCAATCAGTCCTTATAAAGGGTCGGGGTCATCACAACCAGGTGTGGAGAGATTAGGCACAGGTGTGTCTTGCTCCACACCTGATTGTCTCCTTCAGGAAGGCAGCGTGCCAAATCCTGACAAGTATGTGACATACTACTGCACTGAACGTCTGCAAATGCAAAGTGAGGCACACAATCTTTTGCCTCATGACCGAGAGCATTAGTGAGACCAAGGATACTGCTTTGGCATACACTTTAGCCACAAACAATACAGTAAGTGATAGTATTAGCAATCTCTAAGCAAGTCTAGCCAACAGTAATTTGTTTTTATTGCATGGGCTTTTTTAGAATGCAGGAATACCTATCTATTGATACTTTTATTTGAAGTTAGCAGTTTATAGACCAAAGTTATGAGTTAAGGTATAAGGCAATTCCCCAGAGAGGGATGTGCGCCAACAGACTGTATTTGCCAAAGAGACACCAAAGGAAGTGGTTCCCCTACAACACTGTCGTTTGAGGGATCCATGAACCATGAATATTACAATTTAGACAATAAAACGTCTTTTACATGTTACAGTTTATATTGCTTTCTGGCTCTGCCAATGAAATATAAAAAAAAAATACCAGTAGCTCAGTTTTTTTGTAAATTTGTGCCGCACCAGATACAAAACTCATGCACATATGAAAATACCAAAGACACCTTTAGAGTATCTACAATATTGAGTATTTTAATTGTGAAGTTAATCAGCAGCCAATCAAATGACCTAGAGAGTGTGGGGGACTCATTCTAATCACTTGAAACTTTACTGACTAAAATGTCTTTCTAAAAAAAAGGTAGAGTGAGTACCTTATCCAAAACACGTTCATGAGAACTTGGTTTTAAAAAACGAGTCTTAACCCAAACAATGTTCTTACTTGACGTCGGTGACGCAATGCACGCCATCCAAACGCTCAGGATCCAGGTCTCCGTGCGCAAAGGCCACCAGCCACCAACTCATGGCGAAGAGGAGCCAGCTGCTGACAAAGGTGGTCGTGAAGATGACGAGTGTGAAGCGCCACTTGAGGTCCACCAGGGTGGTGAAGACGTCCTGCAAGAAGCGGCCCTGCTCGCGGATGTTCTTATGCGCCAGGTTGCACGAACCGTTCTTGGCGATGAAACGCGCCTTGTTGACGCGGTCGCTAAAAACAGGCTTGCGGGGCATGCGTGAAACCAGCCCCGGCAGCCCAAACTCCTCCGGGATGATGCTTTTTCGTGCCAGCATGGTCTGCTCAATTCGCTTAGCTCCTGGTCGATTTTTACGCACTGAAAGTTCGACGTCTGTGCGCCTATTACGCGCGCTCGGTTGGGAGCCGCCTCTGCTCCTTGGAAGGCTGGGACGCCCTTCTGACTTACTCGGCCCGGACTTAGTTCTGCTGCCTTCTCCCTCAAAATAACGGAACGCGTCCTGTGTGCAAAAAAATGCACCGAAAAGCACCAACGACGCACAAATAAAAAAAAACCCAACAACTTTCAAATCGATTTGAATAGTAAGAACCGTTATTCTGAAATTCCTTCCTACCCGTTGAGATGTCCTACCAATGCCTCATGTGCATGCTCAAAAGAGTGATTTAAATCTCTTACAGAGAGAATTTGCAATTTTGATTGAGTCTTATTTGACTCTTTCAATGTTGCAGAATACTGTCCTCTGGCGTAGTTTTTAAACCTGGCGTGTTTTCTCTGTGGTAGCGTTTTAGCATGGTGTTTTTTGGCTTGGGTAATCACGGACTGTATGAATGCATGCCAACTCTCGTTATTTTATGAGTCAAAGTTCTGTTTGCAGTAATTCTAAGTTTCAGTATTGTTAGTTTTACTTGATAAAACAGAAAACAAAATGTTATGTCATTAGTTTACGGTAGGACGTCTCCACATGTTAGGACGTTTCGGCGGAACACCGTACATGTGAAGTGCTGAGAATAAAGTTAATATTATTACCGCTAGGTGGGGATATTTAGCCAGATATGCCATTATAAGTAATGTACCGAGCAAAGACTTAAAAAAAAGTACCAAACTTCAAATTAAACATTTTCTCTTCCAACAAAACCAAGTCCAATCCTCTGCCGTTGTAAGCTATTTTTAGAATGGGGTGGGGGATATCATTCTTTCAAATGTTTACATCTCAGAGTTAAATTGTGTAATAAAGAAACAGAGAATGGTTAAAATATATTATGAAAATGACAAATCTTTTCGAAAATGTACGGGGAAATATAAGAAAAACATAAAAAATATTAAGAAAATTCAATACTCGATAACAAGGTTTTAAACATGGGGATTCCAAGTGACTTGTTGATTGGGAGAAACGTCCTTTAACCTACTTTTTGTCAGGACCAGGACAGAAACAGGACCCAATTGCGTGACGTTTACCACAAGTTTTATTGAAAGAAAGAGGAAGGGCTGCACTGACGATGCAGTGTTTGATGGACGCTGGAAGCAAGTCGCTCTCGTACTCTGATTGTGATCCGAACATGGAAGTGGATCTTCCGTAGCGAGCGATGGTGGTGTCAGGGACGGAAAAACGGGTCGGTAGTGGGGACTGGGAGAGCAAGGCGTGGTCGGGGTCAGAAACGAGTCGTAAGCACGAACGGGAGAGTAAACGTAGTCGGGGACAAAAAGGGTCGTAAGCCAAGACAGGAGAGCAGACGTGGTCAGGATCAAAACAGGTTGTAGCCGGAGACAGACGGGAGCAAAAACGGGACAGGTGGGAGTCGGGGTCGAAAAGGGCTTGCCTGGTATACACTGTAGTTCGCAGACGGACTGACAACAGGGGACAGACAGGACTGGGTTCAAATAGTGACGGGGAGCCAATCAGAATCCGCGGCAGTTGGCGCCAAATGAGCGGGCACAGCTGAGTCACATCATTGACAATTATGACACTTTTAAAATATATGACTTTCATTTCAGAAACCATAAGTAATCACCGCAATAAAAATTTTACAAAATGCATTTGACGGAAAGAAAAGACAACGTGAATCAAGTTGAATCCCTTTATTTTAAAAAATGCATATAATGAATATTAACATGAATCCTGGTCAAGTGAATATTACGTAAAATAAAAAACAGGAATTAGTGTGGACAACCAGTTCGGGGTATCCCCTGACCACTGCCGAAGATAGCTGGGATGGGCTCCAGCACCCTCGCGACCCTACTGAACATAAGCGGTGTCGATAATGGATGAAATAGTGTGGAAAGAGCACACCTGTAAAAGGATATTCATGTAAAAATGCTGAGTTTGAAAAGTAAAAACATGAAATACTGTATGAAGGATACTTTTTCTTTCCTAGATCCTCTTGTAAACTCATCGATGTCACAAGGCTTATTTTTATTATTAGAAAAGTCAAAAGTAAATGAAATGTGTTTCAAATATTTATCATTAAGTTGTTAAATGTTGTCCTGATTTTTTGCTGAGTTTGATAACATACATACACCATTTTCTAGCTCAATATTTTTGTTTAATGTGGCTCTGGTGAATCTGTTTCAATTGAGCCATTATGAAATGGGTGCGCTGACTCAGACTTGTCAATTTTTATTCAAGTGCCTAAACAAACCCCAGACAAGTATTTTTACTTTTATTGTACTTAGCACAGTTCACATTCAAACATTTACCATATTTTCCACACTATAAGGCACACCAAATTCTAAAGGGCAATAGTCTTTTTTGATCTTTGAACAATGTTTAATCAGTTGGAATATTTCACAGATCACTATTGCATAATATTGGATGTAACGAGAATCGAACCCAGATCACAGCGTGTAGTGCGGCAGATTTTGTCCACAACGCCATTAGGGATAAAGATGGCACATAAAAGGCATCGTCACACGGTATTTAATTTTAAGAATAACACATTTTATTTTAAAGTGCCATTCTAGACACCCAAGTACACAGTACACAGAAAAAACAGTGATATCAATAAAAAACAAAAACAGACAGATATAAAAAAATGACACTAAAAAAGGGGAGGCAGTTTATAATAAGTAGGCAAGGCTGAAAATGTCTGTTTTGAGTTTGGATTGAAAGATGGGCAGGGTGGCAGAATTGCAGAGGTCAGGTGGTAGTGTGTTCCAGAGCTGCCGAGCGGAACGGCTGAAAGCTCCGCTGCTTACAATGTTGATATGATTATCGTCAGAATATTGTAAGACATTAAACAGGTCAGTGGTGCAGCTGACTCACAAAGTCATTACAAACTCATTATGAACTGAATGACGATAAGGGCATTTCTGGGAAGTAATTCTGTCGTTCTAAACTGTATTAAGAGAAAGGCAATGTGCGAAATAATTGGGTCGTTCTTAAATGCATGAAGAGAAAGGCAGTGTGGGAAGTAATTGGGTCATCCTGAAATCCATAAATAAACGAGTGGCTGCACATATTTAAAATGTTTGTCATTTACAAAGCTTAATTTGAACTGGGAAAACGTGAAACCACATTCTCTCAACTCAAACATATCTGGTACTGTGACCAAAAATAGTGTTATAATTAGACGGTAAATGGTTGAATTGTCTGCATTTATATAGTGCTTTTCAAGTCAATGAAAACCTCCCCAAGCGCTTTACAATGTGCTTCACACTTACTCATTCACACACTCACACACCAACAGCGGCCATGCAGCCATGCAAGGTACCGACCTGCTTATTATTGTCTTGCCCAAGGACACTTCGACATATCACACGGAGGAGCCGGGAATCGAACCTGCTATCTCTTGATCACAAGACGATGCGCTCTACGTCCTGAGCTAAGACTTGATGCCTTTTCATGTGCCAATTGTATTCCTAGTGGACTAGTGTATATGAACCAGGGCATTTTACACTGCGGTCTGGATTCAAATCCTTTTGAATTGCCTGATATTCAATAGAGAACAGCCATCCAGGTCCCTGGTGTCACAGTGGTCAGGGATTCATCCCTGTTACAACCAATATCACGCAATTGTGGTCAATGTTTAAATCCTGGCCAATTTGGATTTTTTTAGTGTGCCTTACCGTCTAGAAAACATGGTAAATTGTTCCACTAATTACATTACAAGAGGATACTTAAGATATTTTGTGATGTGATGGTAAAATCTTCTGTAAGTTCTCAATGGTTTGTGTTCCATTCTATTTTACCAGTATGCATAACAAAACCTTTAAAGTGCCCAAGTGAAATTCAAATGCGTGGGCGTCTGACGAGTTTACAAACATTCTGATATGGCGGAAAGAGGAAATGTCCTTGGCGGACGTGCACTGTCCGCCGTATTGCTGCTTACACAGAATTCCCCGAGCGAATGTGTGTGTGCGTTCACATGTCGGCCTTTACGAATGAGGCAAACATGCCGTCCTCCTGCTCCAGAAGCGTCTCGGGTTTGTCGTACTCCAGGATGTTCCCGCGCTTCATGACAATCACCAGGTCGGCCGTCAGGATTGTGTGCACCCGGTGCTGGGGAGGGGACCACAAGGCAAGAGTTTACTATGGGATGGCAGACGTAGTCATGTTGACCTGATCCGTAAATTAATATCTATAATTTTTAACTCATTGGCCTATTTAGGAATGAAAGCGATTTATTACAGAATGCTCCTCTATTTCTTAAATACAAATAAGTACTCATTGTTACCAACCAGATGGTCTCTGGCAGAACCAAACCAGCCCCAGACCTTTAGCCTCGACCAAACCCACAGCAAGAAGCAGAAGAGAGATGGAAAAGATTGTAGAGGGGTCAGGTCCAAGTGGCTCGGGCTGGTCTGGTCTGGTTTTACTTGTGAGTCCGCACTAGCACGCTGAAGAGGCTCTCCTCTTGAGCTAGCAGATTAGGACCAGAGTCACATTCCACCAAAATCCCAGAGGAGAAGACCAGCACTTGCCCGGCGTCCAGAATAGAGGAGACACGGTGCTAAGGGAAGGGATTGAGGACAAGATAGGAAATGATGGGACAGGGTGGATGTGGACAAGGAACAATAGGAGAGGATAGGAGGAGAAAATGTGTAAGGAAAGGTTTCGATAGAAAATACCAAGGCCAGGGAAAGACGGGTAGTGACATAGTAAAATAAGGCAGATTGGGGTAGGAGGGGATATTTAATTAAAGCAAAGGATCAGGAAATGATAGAGCAGGATTATAGAGGCAAAAAAAGGTATACATGGTATAAGACATGACAGAGCAGGATACCACATGATGTGAGGCACAAGATGCATTAGGGATCAGGACAAGAGACATCAGTTAAAAAAGAACAGAACAAGACACAGGGGCAAGGGACATGAAAAAACAAAGGAAGAACGATACGGATTGGGATAGGGCAGAAAAAATGTAAACAGAACAATACAAGACAGGAATGATGAGAAAAAAGACATGGGCAAAATGTGACAGGGAATGATAGAACATTAGAATTCGGACACAGAGCAAAGGGACAGAATAAAACAGCATGGATGAGGACAGGGCAGAAAAATAAAAGACGGGAAAGATAAGGCAACACACATTGGCAGGACAGGGAATTATATAATAGGCCACAACAATGACAGAACATGAAAAAAGGGAAGAAAACCATTACAACAAAATATAGTTAAAATCTTTGAAGCCATTCAGTTGAAAAAAGAAGGTGAGAAGAAGAGAAAGGACACAAAGGACATTAAGATGCAGAACGATTAAAGAAACTCACTGCAATGGTAACAACTGTCCTGTCTGCAAACGCTGTCATCACAACCTTCTGTAAGATGTTTTCCTAAACACACACAAAAACACAACTCATAATCATGCTCATTGTAAATGCTTTCATTTTTCATGCTTGATTGTTGTGTTAAATCAATGGCTCACCACATTTTTTAGTAGTAAGCCTTGTAAAATATTTTTTCGTCCAAGTACTTTTAAGCATTTCATCTGAATTGTAATTTATTTTAAAATAAAAACAAGCAAAAGACATATAATTATAATTTACCATTTTCTAAACCCCAATTTAAAACAATGTTTGCAAGTAAAAGGTTCTTGTGTTGCTCTTTTCCAATGTCATTTTTTGTTTTGTTTTTGAGTAAAATTTCAAAACCAATTCTTTAAAAAAAAGAAAATCTAAGTATTTTGTGATTTTATTAACTTATTTATTATTAAGTCTTTCTTAGGGGGCTGTGGTGAATATTCTGAAAGAATAAAATTATTATTATAATAAAAATAAATTACTTTTAGAAAAAAAATTTGATTTTCTACACATAATCAGCAACATTTAATTCATATCAGTGGATGGCAAGAGATTACTATTTTATCAAATTATTGATATTTTTAATCTGATCATGAACCAGTAAAGGAAACTATATAATAAATAGTTTTGCTCGATGAAGCTGTTTATGATTCCACTGCAAGAAACAATAAATCCCATAAGGTAAAAATATTCCACATAGTTCCGATGATTTGGTTTTTTTTTTTACAAAAACAAAACAAAACGAAAAAGTAAGAAAATTCTAAATTATGTTCGACTGACAGATTTTACTGGCATTTTAAGTATTCTTTTTCTTGAAAAATAAGATTTGAAATATAATAAAACTTGAAAAGTAGGTTAAAAATACTGTATAGTAAAATCCGTAATTCCAGCAAAATTGTTAAATAACCTGTGTTTCTTATATAATGAAAATAAAGACCATTCATTAGATTACCCTCATTTGAGATCTGCTATTTGTAACAAATGGCTGAAAGCCATCAACAAATTTGGTGAAGAAAACACATTTTATCTTTGACACACACCGTGGCCATGTCGATGGAGGCTGTGGCCTCGTCCATGATAAGGATGCTACTTTTCCGCACAAAAGCTCGAGCGAGACAAAAGAGCTGCCGCTGACCCACACTGAAGTTCTCACCTCCCTCTGTTACTACCGCATCTGCAACACAGCACGATAGCCAACCCGAGAGCTGATAAACTACAACAAAGATGCATTTCCCTTACCTCAGAAAAAAACAAATATACTGCATTTGAGTTTTTTACGTACCGAGTCCTCCTGGTAGTGCTTTGACCATGTTCTTCAGCTGGGCAATCTCTAGCGCCTCCCAAAGGCGCTCGTCATTGCACGTCCGCTCCGGATCCAGATTGAACCTGCGAGTGGCAAATTTGGTGGTGTGTCACGGTTCACAGTTCATGGATCCCTGACGGGGTCTTAACAGCATCACTGAGGACGCAATTCTGGACAACTCTCTTCACTGCTGATGGTTCCTGGCCTACGTTTGGTCGTGTGGCAAAGTTGGCACAAGTCCATCCCTTGATGTTGGCCCAGTGCTTTTTCTGTCGGTCTCTTCTCCAGGCCCTTTTATACTGTGCCCTGATCTTCGCCAATCCTGATGATCTTATGACATGACCGTACGACTGCAGTTTTCGTAGGCGCACAGTTGACAACAGTTCTTCGTAGGGTCCAAAGTGCCCTCTGACGGTGTTGGGCACTGTTTTGTTTGTAACATGAAACATGTAACTAATTTTCCTGGAGCTTCGCATCTCCATGGCCTGGATTTTCTTTTCCAACTTTGCTGTAAGAGTTCATGTATTGCAAGCGTAGAAGATTGAAGTAACCAGCGCTTGCATGAGTCTAATCTTTAAACTCACTGCAATGTTCTTGTCTCTAGAGGTTTAATTCTTGCAAGTGCGGCTTTCGTTTGGGCTATCCTGGCCATGATTTCTGGTTCTTACCCAAGCTCCAATAGTACCATTGATCAGTACTGCACTGTTGGCATTGGAAAACAGCTGTTCAATGGTCTGCACTAGTTGGTTTTGTGTAAGTTGCCTCAAAAGTATTGATTCCCAATATTGATCTCATCTCAAAGGCAAGCTCTTTTCTATTCTTGTAAAGTGCGTCAGAACGAACGAAGAACGCCTCTCGCTAAGCAGGGTGAAACAGTTGACCGTTCACCCCACGCATGCATACACGCATTTCAAACAAACACAGCAAGGATGAGCAAAAAGTCAGACAAGGACTTGGCTGACTTCTTGCTGCGTGAGGTTGTTCACACACATTCGAGCACAGAGGTGGTCAGCTCGATCTTGAAGGCCATAGCCATTGATTGTATGGCAGCCTAGCTCAAATGGATCTTTGACGTCTGTAACTGTCAACGGAAGCCTAACTAGAATGGAATTTTGACATCTATAGCCGTCAATGGCAGCTAAGGAGTAAAAGAGCCTCTTTCATAAAGAAGTTGTTCCTCCATCAAACTGAAGTATTTGTACCTCTAAGGGCACATGAAGGTAGTCCATGGAGATTTTAATATACATTTTAAAGAGAAACATCAATGCCTGTAATAGCAATTTCCATTTATAGTACCTACACACCTATAGAACTTCACTCATTTATGTTTATACCGGGGTTTTTTTTGGTTATTTTTTACAAAATTTTAATTAATTTCATCTAATAAAATTACAAAATATATCTATAAGATGTACACCTTGTTACTACATTTTTACCTCATTTTCTAGTAAAAAAAAAGGTAAAAATAGAAATGACCTAAATTATATTAAAATGGGAAATCATTTTGTTCATCTTAATAGATTTGAACTATATTAAAAAAAGTTATTTTTTTTAGATAAAAATATAAAAATGAAAATATATAGTCATCTGAATATTAACTACAATATACAAATATAAGAAAATAATATGAATAGTGATATTAAAACAATTCTCAATAAAATTACTACATTTATCTGCCACATAACATCTCGCGCAATTGTTTTTGAGTCGGTGTTAAAATAAAGTATGAAAAATGATACTTAAAATGAGGAGAATTTTCTGTTGATAGGTTAAAATTCTTTTGGGTTTTAAGTATATATTAAAAGTCCACAGTCAAGCACGCGTTCGGTGCTGCTTGGCTCAAAAATATTTAACAGGGGTGACATTGTTTAATGAAAGGTTGAGGAACATTGTTAGAGAGTATAATGTCAGATATTGGTGCTTACAACTTGAATCCAGAATATTTGATGAATTGAGATGCTGGGATATGAACTTCATCCCCAATAAATCCACTGCAGCTGCTACCAGGTTTATTCCCGAAGAAGACTACATTATAAATTCAACAGAATGCAGCATAAACAGGAAGTTGTGTTTTATACCAGGAAGTGAGTCTGTGTGTGTATGTGAGTGAGTGTTTGTGTACCTTATGGAGCCACTAAACAAGATGGGATCCTGCAGGATGATAGACAGCCGAGACCGAAGGGTCTGCAAGGGAAGCTTGCAAATGTCGATCCCGTCGATGACGATTTTTCCTGAAGGAAAAAAAAACACAATTGCGAATTCATATTTTCCGTATCACCTCACAAAGCTTTGGCGACGACACATGAAGTAAACCCTCCTTAAGAGTGAATCAGTCGTGAGGCTAAAATGAAAGCACATATTCTAGTGTAAAATCGACAGGACTGTGATAAGTTCAGGGGTCCTGGGTATGAGTTTGACAATTGTAACAGTCGGGAAGTCGGATAGGAATTTTTGTAGTGCTCGATGTTTGGCAACCAGTTTATTGTTTAACTATGTGTTTTAAATCAGCAGCCGTTCCATAGTTTGGTCCAAATTTGGAGCTGTATGGCATGCACAGATAGAGACTAAGCAGTGCTAGAAGTTCTGCCTCTCTGCCCTCTTTTTGAAAGTTTGCCTTTTTATTTCTAAAAATACCAGTTTACTGAGTTCACAAATGATGTAATAATGTAATATTTTATCCATTGTAAACCTAATGGGTAAAATGTTGAAGAACTTGTCAAATTGCATTCCACAGTTGTGACCAATGTTCCCTCTAATTTTCCACGGGTCTGAGCGTTCACACAAAGTCGGTGAGCAGCGCTTGAAACAACAGTGAGCAACCATAATCCCAAGTGTGGCAAGATCATTAATTATCAAACATGTCCAAAACTTGACATCAAGTTACATTTTGCTGAGTTTCCGGCAATGCAAAATTATTTTTCTCTTTTGAATGAATTGACTCATGTACTATTGCAAAGGTTGCACAGCCTACAAACGTCGTTTGTTCTTACAATTCTTTCACAAGTTATCCATTTCTTTTTATTTCCTGATATATTTTGTCGCATAACATTTTTGGGGGCTTATTTAGTCAGTTGTAAGATACAGAACTGTACTTAATCACATTTTTTAGTGGAAGTACAATATTGGCAACAAGATTCACTTGATATAATTGGAAATGATTTGAATGCAACACAAACTTTTTATTCTTTTTTTCCGTGCTTTTTTTTTTCTACTTTTTTAAAATTCCTTTAAAAAAGATCTCATTGTGTTTATTTTTTCCAAGCTGTTACTTTTTTCTTTTTGTTCTCTATTTACTTTTTTCCTACATTTCTTTGTTTTGTTTTTTTCTGGCTTTTTTCTAAATTTTTCCTTCTTTTTTCTCTTCCTTTTGTTTCTTTTTTTCTCAGCTTTTCAGTACTTTTTCATTTTGGTATTTTTTTTCTTTTTTGTTCCATTCCCCCTTCCTCTAAGTCATTTTGTGCATAATTTTACATAATATTTGGTCATGTTGGGATTAAAGAAGCAAAAACAACCCAAAGAGCTGTTTAGGACCCGAAAGAGCCGGTTCCTTTTAGTGAGCCGAGCCGAAGAAGCCCGTTCCCCAACAAACTCTACTAACTTTACTCAACTTTGTTCTCCTTCGACCCGACTTCAAAATACCGCATTTAGGACACAACGTCAGGTGAACCAGTGTATTTTTACCTTCATGCACTGTAACTTTGACTTGAGTCGCGTCTTAATTAGTAATTTTGAGCCCTCATTTTTGTGCGCTGGCTAGATTTTCTTGTGCGCTGAGAATGTGCGAGCAGTGCGCAATTGCGCACACGCGCAGCTTAGAGGGAACACTGGTTGTGACTATTAAAACAAATATTGTTTGTGGCTTTTTATTTCGGCACAGCACCAAAATAAATTGAATAAATCATCAATTAGCAAAAGAAAACCGCAAACTATTTGCACACAAAGGGCTGTACAATACAATAAAACATGTGCTCCCAAAAAGTGGGCGAAGCCGAAACTTTTAAGTGCCTACTACTGTAAAACCACATATAATCATTTACAGACGCTCCCTTAATAACGACCATTCGACTTAAGAAAAACTTTGGATACGAAAAAAAAAATTCGGGATGTCGAAAAATATCTATTGTGTGAACCTTTTTCCGAGTACAGGACATTACTGTAGTGCTTCTTCTTGCTGCTACCGTTGTGTGGCGCTGTGAGAGGTCACCCAGCATCCAACCCGAAGACGACATCCAGCTTCCTCTTCCTATTTCGTGTGTAAATATACTATACTGTATCCCCAGCGTGCTAAGAACTTTGACATTTTTATTGTTTAATATCTCATACATACATTCAATATGGTTGGGGTAAAGTGTAAAGAAGAGCTGAGCCATTTCATTTGAAAGTGGAAAAAGAAAGCTTGATGCGGTTGAGAAAATGGTTGGATCGCTTTTTTCGGCCACTCTCTAACACGGAGGAGGACCCCTTGAAACTCATCTTTCGAAAGTAAGTTAAACTTAACTTTATTTATCTTTATGGAGCATATTATTTTATGAAAAGTTTTTTTTTTCCATACAAAACAATACAGGTTACTTATATAATCCTTAAACATACATTCCATACAAAATATAGCACGAAGGTAAGCCTATTCACAAGTTACATTTAATTCTTCTGAGCCCTCAAAAATGTATGTTAACACATCTGACAGAGTGCATAATCAATCCAAATGAGCCTTTATGGACTGCCGTCATTATTATTATCATTATTTTAGTAGGGGGAATCGTGCTGACTCCTCTCAGACATGAAATGAAAATAAAACTGCTGAAGGAAAGGGCAAGAATAACGCATTGCATAGTCCAAGTGTACGGTATGCTCTTACGTGATTATCATTATTAGAACTAAAATAACAACTGATTCAAGGCATGTTGTTTACATACCGATGACGTAAAAAATGTCATTGTTTATCTATTGGCTAAAACTAAACCCATATCGCTTCACTGCGTCGACTGCCTTCATACCATTGCACCATTTTTCCCAAAAAAGGAAAGCTTGGAACTTTGTGATCGTTTTGTTGTCAGTAGAGGTAAACATAAAAGAAGGAACTGGTGATGAAAAACAAAATAGGGAAAGAGAATGGATCTGAATCCCACCTTCAAAAATGTCCACCATGTTGAAGAAGGCTAAGGACAGCGAGGACTTGCCGCTTCCCGTGCGGCCACAGATTCCCACCTGGCAGGGAGGTGACAATATTACACACCAGCTTACGACTTTTATCAAAAATCGCCCTACCTTTTGCATTTCATAGACAAGCAAAATTACCTTCTGGCTTGGTTGGATGTAGGCGTTGACATGCTTGAGCACCGGTTTGAGCATGGGGTCGTAGCGCACGCATAGGTCTTGGATCTTGATCTCTCCATCCTGAGGCCATGTCTCTGGCACTTGGGAAGATTCTGCAAGAAAGTATGAAATGAATAAATCCATTCAGTCAGTGATGTGTAGGCAGAAGAGAATGTGCCTCACCTGTTATCGTGGCAATATAAAATGCAAAATATAATAAATGGTATATTGATTCAGTGTTAAGCTTCTTTGTCAAGTCAAGTCATTTTTATTTTTATAGCTCTTAATCACAAAGAGTCTCAAAGGGCATCACAGGTTATTACACATGAGCAGTTTAGGTAATTCATATGCTATAGAGTAGAAGTGAGTTTAAGCTTGGATTTAAACATTTCCACTGAGGTTGCAGATCGGATCTCAGGGGGAAGAGCATTCCACAACACCAGTGCCCGGATGGAGAATGCTCTCGAACCAGCGGAACACTTCTTGGCTCTTGGGATCACCAGAAGACCGGCGCTCTCATTTCTCATTTAACTTCATAATTTTGATTTCCCCTTTCAAAATTGCTGAATTTCACATTATATTATGAATACTTTTAATGCAGTTAGTATTATATGTAATGCACTACTGTGCTGAGTGTCTGCAGATGCAGAGTGAGGCACATGATTCTCTTACCTCATGGCAGAGGGTGCTAGTGAGACCAAGGATCCAGATTTGGAAAACACCTCAGCCCCAAACAATATAATTAGTTATAGTATTAGAAAGTTAACAGCAAGTCAAGCAATCCAGTATGTTCTTTCTCGTTGCATGGACTTTTTTCATAATGAAGGATTACCTATCTATTGATGCTTTTTTAAAAGGAGCAGCACATGGACTTAATTGATATGTAAAGGTAAGATAATAAAACTTTTTGGGGGGATACTGTTTATATAGTACTTTCTTGCTCTGCCTTTCAAATGGTGAGTTTCATTTTTTGGTAAATCTGACTGCTGAACCAGACACAAAGCTCATCGCACATAACTGATTTTAGTGTTAAGTCAAACATACTCTGCATTGTAGGCCTGGGTTAATTATCCAAACTTTGACCAAATATAATTTACTACAATAGCCAAATTAGTTGTTTTATTAAAAATGATGGAAAAGTAATGTAGTATGTTTTGTTTGTGAAGGCTGGTAGTCTAATTCCCTTACCCTTAAAGATCTCGTATAGTGTGTACTCATTATACATCCACCCATTTATTTTGAATAGGAAGGACAACCGAAGATGAGGAAATGGCTTATGGTTTAGGTAAATAAGCAGCTGACACAGCTGAAATAACTTAGTCGAAGTTGATTCCATTGTTCTCTGCTGAAGAAAAACATGCTATTTGAATGTTTGTAGCTTCACCGTAACAGTTAATGCTAACCTTGCTACCACTAGCTGCCAATGCTAGTTGCCCCCCTTTAGTTGGTGCAAAAGGCTTAATTATTTAATATCATCAAAAGCTATTTGGAATGTTTATACTTGAACAAAGGTTTTTCATATTTACTAGAAACTAATGGTTTCCAGTTCATCAATAAATGATATAAAAAAACAAATCTGCATTTTCTGCAGTTATTTACATGCAACATCAACTTACATTGGTCTAAAAAAATTTAGTTTAAGTGATTCCGATATGAGGTGATATTGCCCAGCTATACTGCACTGTCTGCTGCGTCCCAGAAATAAGATCACTTCACAGATTTTGAAGTTGAAATATTTTTTACCCATTGATCCCTCGTAGTTTTCTGATTCAGTACTGAGGAAGCTGTTAACTTTTTTCACTGCTGCCATCTGCACCTCCAAGTCGGCCAGGTTTCTCACCACCCAATTCAAGTAGTTGGTGACCTGTACATCACACAACCAGAAGTATTTTTCTTTTGTTTCCCTTCAGTCTGAAGACGTCAAAATTGATGCTGTTGTTTACTGACCGTGAGAGCGTACGTGAGTGCCAGGCCGACCTGACCTGCGGTCGGTTGACCGCAATCCAAACCCCAAATGGACGCGCCGGCCGCAGCTAGCACGATGACTGCGCCAAGGTAGTCCTGAAAGAAAGGGTAAGACTCGTATTAGAATCGCAAATCCATGTCATGTCACTCAAGAGCGGAGTGGTTTTCTGTATGTTTTAAAACTGATGTCATTGTTTAACTAGTTTTTATTGGCAGAATTGGATGTTCATTGAACTCAGGGCTGGGTCTCTCACCGTGCGGACTTCCAGCCAACGGTTGGCAGCAGAAAGAAACAAATACGCTGTGTTGTTGGTGTCAGTCAGCTCCAGCATTCGCTGCTTGAACCTAGCCTCGTGTCTAATTTTAAAACAAATGGTATCAATTTCATTCCATAAAAACGTTATTATCGCCGTCATCATGTTGATTGTGAACCGGATGACCCAACCAATGATTTCCAAACCATAGTGGCGGGGAGTTTCCCTTGTGTGCGTGAGTGGGTAGGAATTCCCCGAGGGGAGGCAAGTGGAGAAAAAGCATATGAGCAGCAATATTTGGAATCGTAACCCTTATAGGGACCTCTGAAATTTCAGAAGGCCTCTTTGAGTTTGTTTGGCTTCAATAAATCAGTACAATGTAAACGAATTTGTGGTACCTAAAGGCTCTGATGGTGGTAAGACCTTCGGCTGTCTCGGAGAAGTGACACAACAAAGGAAGTTGTGTGGAATCATCAAGGTCCTGAAGGTCTCTGATGGCAGAGAGAAATACAAAAAGGCCACATTAGCAGTCTGTGTCTGACACTCAGTTGAAGCCTGAAACAGAACTCAAGGTTTGGTAGATAGTATGATTAACCAAGAAGAAAGTTTGAGAAAAGAGTACAGGGCAATTGCTAGTCATGTCCTCTAGGACAAATTACTTCCACAATGTTACACAAGAGACATAAGTGAGTGTTAGGTCAGAGGGAATTCCAGTACCCCAATTGACCCCAATTGACAGAAAAATATTTTCACAATATACATAGGCCCAAATACAGGTGTCTTGATACAATTCCACTCCCAATATGACAGTGGTTCTCAAATGAAGTTAAGTCTACCCCTGGAGAGCCTTAACGGACTCCCAGGAAGCCCTTTTGCGATCTATAGGCTATGTCCATACATGGGCTTCAGGATCTTGTTTGCTAGATGTGGCTTTGCAAGCGGGTGCAAGGGCTTGTCAAGTAGAAATTAGCAACTATGCGGATTGAAGCCTAATTTACTTTTATGACACTAGTGAAGAGGATATGATACTTTGGTATTTTCCTTGCTGACAAAATGATGGAATAAGTGTGAAAGTGTAATGCATGTGCGAGCAAGCATGATGGCGGTCATACAGAGTATGTAAGCTCAGCGGATAAGAATGGGCCCCAAAAAAATATATATTAAAAAGAACAATAGAAATTAAAGAGTAGAGACCAATATAAACAACAAAAAAGTAAAAAGACGATCTTGCTGTTTTTTGGAGTTCACTCCTAATAAAATCATGAATGACCTAATATCATCATATTTCCAACAATTTTCTAAATTCGATTGGGTCAAGAGTAGATCCATCCACTACTTTGGAGGATTTTTCAATTTTTGTTTTAAATGAAAAACAAAATACCCGTTGCAAAAAATAGGTAATTTTGTTTAAAGTATATTATCTATCTATCATGTTTACAGTAATAATAATAATATTAGAGAGAGAGAGAGAGAGAGAGAGAGAGAGAGAGAGAGAGAGAGAGAGAGAGAGAGAGAGAGAGAGAGAGAGATTTTAGTTTAAAATAACCCAAAATACTGGATCAGTCGCACTAATATTGGGGCCAATATCGGAGATTTTTTATACAAATCTATAAAATCTTATATTGGACCAAAATCAGCATTGGATCAGGACACCCATAGCACAAACACAAAAATTTAGAGTACTTGTGCATGACTCAACAAGTACACTACACCTAATTTCAGCGTACTAAAGAAGTGCAGATCCCTCAGGTATTGCAGACAGTAAGAATGCACTGTTACACATACAGTACTTCACTTATGAACACTTGAATATGATGGGTCATAAGGTAAGCTAAAATTCCACCCACTTGGATGCTACCCGGAAGTACTTCTGTATAAAGTAGAAGGCCACAGCTAGGGGAACCAGGGCAATGATGAAGTATGGCGTGATGGTAGAAATCACCCCGATGGAGTACAAACAAAGGAAGGTGGATCGTGTCAAAGACTCCAGTGTAGGAGGAATGTGCTGGAGAAGAAAAGAAGCACTGATGTCATCATTGATCAACATTCCATAAATCGTAGGAAGTTTTACCTGGTCGATGATGTTTGTATCAGCTGAAAACCTGTTGAGGATTTGTCCCAATGGTGTGATGTCGAAAAACCTAAACAAATATCAACAATGTAAATGGAGGATCACTCCGCTAGAATGTAAGCTGGTCACTACCTAAGAGGAGCGTGGATGATCTTATTGAGCAGGTTGTGGTGAAGGTTGGTGGCCGCAGCGAGCCCCAAGAATTCTACGGTAAGCGAAGTGATGAGGCACAGGGTAATGCCGGCCGCGCAAAGAACAATAAACACCGTCAGATAGAAGTAGTCCTAAAAGTGGGCATGTTTAAAAAGAAAATCAGGACAAACATGACATCCACATAGGCCTGGAAGATTGTGTGACATAATTTTGACTTGGTGGTACCGGACCTCTGAGTTGACGGTGCCAGGGATTGTCACACTTTTATTGACAGCTTGAACCAGGCATGTTCCATTGGGTCCTGGCACCATAGTCATGTTGGCGTGATTCGAGGTCCAGATGGCCAACCAGTAGTCGATGGCCATAATCACTGAGTGTTTGAGGAGCTTGGAGGACATCATTAAGAAGACCATAAAGAAGCCACCTGAGGATAGGTAGCACCAGCACACCTGAGAAGAAAAAGCATTTCTGATCATAATGGAAGCAGACCAATTGAACCATATGTAATGACTACCATCATCTCACCCTCCACGGTACTTTTGATCGTCTGTTTGTGGTGGTGGAAAGGTTGTCGTCATCTTCCTCCTCTTCTTCCTCCTCTGACGGGATTTGAAATTTCATTTAGCATCCAAAGTTGTCATCACAAAGAAGGCAATCAACCTACCTTCATCTTCATCATCCATTTGGTTCTTGGCCTCTCTTGAGTAAAAAGCTCGTCGGAGGGTCTTCCTCTCCAACGTTGTTTGGCTATCCTGCTCAATGTCCTAAATGGAAAGTTGTTTAGTCAGATACACAGGAGAACAAAGACAGAAAGAAAAAACAACCAACAACAACCTTCTCCAGCTCTTGGTCGTGTCGGTTCATGAGCGTCTTCCAGTGGTCGTAGAGCTCCACATCGTGCGTTTGAATGTCCTTCAGAGTTCCTTCCCTCAGCACAGAACCGTCTTTCATTGCAATGATCTGATTCAGGGATGGGGTGGTGTTTTGAAATAGAGGTCATGCAAATGCTCGGTTCACCAGTGTGGAGAGAGAAGGTCGAGTGAACTGGTCCAATCTGGACTTCTTACTAACCCAATCAGCATGGATAAGGTATTGCAATTTGTGTGTGACAAGAACAACAGTCCTTTTGTCATCCTGCAAGAACTTGAGGATGCCGTCCTGCATCAGGTGGTCGCTTAGGTGGATGTCCAGGGCGGAGAACGGGTCGTCCTAAAAACACATTGGCAAGTACACAAAAAAGGAAAGTAATTGGAAAGAAGTTGAACAACATAACTCTCCGAAAAAGTTTTTCTGATGCACTTACAACTAAGGCAAGTGCTTAAGCACTACCTTTTAATAATGTTTCCTCTTGATGCACACATTATTTTAAAATTGTTTTTCTCTTATAAATATTTATTCTGTGTTTATCTTGTGGTGCAATGTCTATTCTCGTAAATAATGTTCACTACGTTGATATTAAAGATTCAAATATACTGTCGCTGCCCTATTTTCTGCCAAAATAACATGAGCAACAATGCTTCCTTAAATGGATCAGGATCCGTGGAATCGAAGCTGAAAGCGCCTTGGTGACAGAAAAATGACTTGAGTGCACAAGCACGTCTGTCCAGTAAAAGGGCGTTGATTCCTTCTTCTAATTCATCTAATGCGATTACATTTATTGATTTAGTTATTTAGCATTTGAATCATTTCATACTGACTAGGAATACGATGTTGGTGTTCTGGTAGAGAGCTCGAGCCACGCAGATCCTCTGCCTCTGCCCGCCACTCAGATTGATCCCCTGTCCAAAGGCATATCGTCAAAAAATTACGACAAAAACATGTGATACCAAACCACATCCTCACTCACTCGTTCTCCGATCTCTGTTTGATCTCCAAAGGGTAGCAGGTCTATGTCTAGTTGAAGAGAGCAAGCGTCGATTACCGCCTTATACCTGAAACATTCACATAAACATTTTAAGACTGAGGATATGCTTAACTAAAACATGGAACTGATAAGGCCCACCTTTGCTTATTGAAAGGGCTTCCAAAAGTGATGTTGTCCTCTACGGTGGCGTTGAGCAGCCATGACTTCTGAGTCGCGTAGGCCACCGAGTACCTGTTCTTGCTGCAGGTACGTGATGGGAAAACAGAATTCAAATTTGAGAGACATAGTATTGAAGGGCGTTGGAACATCTACAGTAACATCCATGACATGTAAGATGGCAGGTTGATAGTATGAGAAGTAACACCACCAACTTGAGGTACCAAGTGGAAGGACAATAAAACCTTTCCACAAGACGGCACCATTACAAGGCTAGGCTTTTATTTTCAGTAAGACTTAATGGTGATTATTTTTCTGCAACCCATAACTTTTCATGGTCACTGATGCGAGGCACCTGAGTCTTCTCCTTTGGCGTCAACTGCCTCGGACGCCGATTGGCTGCCCATCTCTTTTTAAACCCCCTGTCTTTCATTGTCAGTCAGTCTGCGAACCTCAGCCCCTTGCTAGGCAACCTTTTTGACCCTGACTCTATCCTGTCCTGACTCCCGTTTGATTCCCGGCGCCGACCCCTTTTCTGAACTCGATTACGTTTCTGCTCCACCACCATCAACTTGTTCTCTCCCGCTCTCGATACTGCCACTTCCGCGTGCCAGGCAATCTGCTACCCATGACCGACAATCACCCGATCTTGGGTGCAAGCCCTTTCCTCATTATAAATAAAGCTGAGTAAAACGAACGCAAGTGGGTCCTGTCTCCGTTTCTGGTCTCTGACAGAACTCACCGGTGGAGCAAATCTTTTTTAAAACACTGTAAAATGATCTATTGACATCCATGCGTTAGGAATGGACTAAACATGATCCACCTTCAATTTCATTAATGCAATACGTAGAAGCCATCATTAGGCTGAGGGCAATCTAGTTTGTACCCAAACAAAAAGATGTAATGGAGCAGGGGTAATGGGTTCTGGTCCTCAATAGCCATAGTCCTGCTGGTTTGCCACGTATCCCTCCTCAACACAGCTTATCTGAGGAACAGCCTTGTTATCACACAAGACAGGTTTGCAAATTAGCTGCATCTGTGTTGAATGAGGGAGAATGGAAAACAGCCAGGACTGGTGTTCTCGAGCAGGGGGCCCCAACCACGAAGTTATGGACCAGTACCGTGCCATAGGTCATTTGGTACTGGGCCACATAGAAAGAAAAATATGTTTCAGTATTATCTGCCTATTACTGTTTTATTGACTACATAACGATCACAGAAAGTTTGAGGCGGTGCGTTTTAATTAAAGTCAGAGTTCTTTTCATTGGCAGGAGTAGCTGCCTGTTGTCTTGTGTAACTGTCACGTCAGGAGATAGGATACCTGCCTGTGGAAGATATAGCGAGAAATGAATCAAAACAAATTTATGTGCATAAAGCCAATCAGCATGGAGAATGCTTAACCGCAGACCACTATGTTATGTTACAATGATTACGCTAGTAAACAAACTAGTGGTCATAAAAGGTTTTGGCAAAGGAGCAAAGCTCAATCGTTGAGGTCCGAGTATGCATGGAATCCCTACATCGAGAACAAGACAAGCAGCGCACAAAGACCACACAACACCAATACACTATTCTAATGGTTTATTTGGTGAGTTTGTATTATTAATATCTTGGCACGCAAGTCAACATTACATGTTTCTTGAACATACAATAGTGACCAGAGCGTGTTGCGCAGTAGCTTGGGACAGACTTGCCCATGTCATGTTATGTTTGTGTGTGTTGCAATGACAACCAAATATTGCACATGATTACACAATGGATTTGCATTCATTATTGTTCTTGTTGTTGATATTATTAGACTGGTTTGTAAAAATAAAGTCAACATTCAACTGGTCCTTGGCATAGAAAAGGTTGAGGGCCACTCTTCTTGAGAACCTGGGTTCCCTTTCTCTGTGGAGCAACAGCAGTAATGTTTGTTTAAAAGCCTAGAGAAGTGCAAACCAGCTCCTGAGGGCTCAGTATTGAATACTGTTGTCACAAATACTTTAAATTTGCCAGGTTTCTGGACGCGCATGTGTACTAATCTATGGAATTACAGTTCAAGGGGGTGACGTCACAATGGAGCACGTAAACTTTTCAACTTTACAGATGCTTGATGATGATGGAAAGGTTTAAAGAACAAAAGCACAAGAGAAGGTGGTGTTGGATGGGTGGCTTATCTTATGAGGTTGGTTGATGATGTTACAGGAAGTCTGTCAGCTACCATGGGGCGTTGTCAATGGCCTCATCCTCTGCTGACTCTGACTTTGGTTGTCAAAGGCAGCACTTGAGCATGAGCTTACAATGTGTACTGGCTAACATAGAGAGTCTTTTGGTCAAGAGGAGGGGCAAATATTTGATTTTTCACTTGCCAATCACAGGGCAAACAAACATACACACTCTACAATTAAAAATGTGTAGTCAGAAAGAAACTCAATTGTTTTTTGGGAGGAACCTAAATTTTTCGGAAAAATTAGGTGTTTCCGTAGTAACAGCTAATTGGAACCGATATTGAGTTTATATGGATTACCGTATTTTCCGCACTATAAGGCGCACCTAAAAGTCTTAATTTTTTTCAAAAGCTGACCATGCGCCTTATAATACAGTGCGCCTTATTTATGGATCAATATTAAATCGCAAAGTCTTCCAACTAACTTGCAGCCGCCGACTAGATTTTCCCCAGAACGCCAAGTAGTCCGCGGTGTATTCTGGGATTTATTTACCGGCGTTTCATTGGCTAACCAATGTGTCAATCATCATTTGAATCGATCACTATTGGCTAAAGTTATTCGGAGGTCAAGGGGCGGATCCTTTTTATCATTTACAGGCTGGCATAGGCTTAAGCTGTAAAACAAAGCCTGCAATTGGCCGAAAAAGATGTGTCAATCATCAGTTGAATCGATCACTATTGACTAAAGTTATTCGGAGGTCAAGGGGCGGATCCTTTTTATCATTTACAGGCTGGCATTGGCTGAAGCGGCAAAACAAAGCCTGCAATTGGCCGAAAAAGATGAATGCGTATAGCGCATCGTTGACGGCATACAGAAAGCATTTTTTTACCATTCTGTATTTGTAAATATTTTATTCTCGTGGATTTACTAAACTCACGGATATAAGGGGAGCATGGCTGCACATTATTATTGAACACAACGACTTCGGTGAGCTACTTCGGCTTTATATTTTCCCTGTATCTTGTTTCAGATTGAACTCGATGTTTCTGTGATAAGCGGTGCAGATAATGGATGGAATGGAGTGTCTATTTTTAAATTAAACTCAATTCCAAGTGTTTATTGTCATATACACAGTAAAGTTGCGAGCAAAAAAGAAAATAGAAACTAAGGAATGGTTGGCATTTCTTGAATCCCAAGACTTTAACCTTCCGAATGATGGAACGATGCATTTGAGTGACATCGTACAGACACCGCATCCGCACGTGTTCTCGACACGTATTTGCGTCTTTGCAAGCTTTGGGAATGTTAAGGGGGTAATAAGTTTGACTGAACTATCCGACTGTTTTGTCGACGTTCCCATTGTAGCGCCTTATAATCCAGTGCGTCTTATGTATGTCAAATATAGGACCAAAAACTTTTTTCGGGGTGCGCCCTATAACCCGGTGCGCCTTATAGTGCGGAAAATACGGTACTTTAAACGTTGGACTAGGTGAGATGATGATTGATGACCTCAGGGGATGAAAGTACCTGAAAGTCCCATGGTAGAAAGTCTCGCTATCAGGTGGGCTGACGCGGCAAAAAGGCAAGTCAAAAGCTGGAGTTAATGCGTGCAAAAACCTCAAAAAACAGTAAATGTTCCACCTCCAAGCTAAAAACGGGCAGGGGTGTTCATAACCTCGCTCAAACTTACTTGCTCCAGTGTACACGGCCGCTAATGTTTTGCATTTCGCCCAACATGGCAAGTAGTAGAGAAGACTTTCCGCAGCCCACCTGGCCCACAATCATGGTCAGCTGACCTGAAAGCACAAGTTTAGGCAATTTGGGCTACTATTAACCATTCAAAGTATTTTAGCACAAAAACATAGCGTGGTTGAAAGCTAAGGCTAAAGCTAAGGCTGAAAATAAGTTGATAAGGTAAGACAAATGTCCCAATGCATAGCATAATTTGAGGTATCTTCAGACATCACAATGTATTCAAAAAATTGGTAACTTCATATATTGTCAAAATTTCTGAGTGATTTTTAGGACATGTTTCTGACCTGTTGGGATGCGGATATTAATATCGGTCAGCGTGGACAAGTTGCTTCCCCAGGTGAAACATCCGTTGCTCACCTGGACAAAGACAAAAACGAGAAACCATAACGTTTGGATCAGACCGGATATTTTTCTGCCTGTTTCTGAAAAATTATCCTTTTTAGTGTTATTTAACCTCGTCTCACCTGGCCTGCAATTCAATTCAGCAAGCACTCACCAAAAATATCCACTTACCGCCCATCCGATGATCTGGCACGTCTCTTCCCGGCGGTCTCATTTTTGTTCACTGTTTAGTTTATTTGTTTCCCATTAAGTTTATTTTATCAGAGGGACCCCCCGCTTACTTTCCCCCAGCATCCTTCTCAGCACGACACCGAGCCACAAGCGCTTCTTTACTGGAACATCTCGGGTCGTGAGATCCTCCCAGAGCAAAAGATCCAGAACACTTCAGTCAGTCATTAGACCGGGGGTCGGGAACCTATGGCTAGTGAGCCATACATGGCTCTTTTTATGAGTACATCTGGTGCGGAGACAAAATAGAACTCGGGCAAGTAATTATTGTTTGGTTACTGTATTGTTTGAGGCAGGTCTAAAGCCGGAACAACACTAATAATGCAAAGGTTACACACCCCTGCTGTATATTTTAGCATTTAGCTAAATGGAAGTTTCAAAGAAATGGTTGTTTGGCTGTTTCGTGTGATTTCTTTTAAGGAACAGTGAGTATTATTTGATCACTAGATATTGCTGTACTGTGTAGTTCAAATCAAAAGAGTGCTAACAAGCACAAGGAAAAATCCAACCTATGGGACTCAAAGTAAACAAATTTCACCATTTTTTTTGCCCAGCCTTATACAATGTTTTTGGTTTTTAGGGTACCCGTAGCAGCAAAATTGTGGACAATTATGTCAGCTCACTCCAGGTGAGGCTCATGTTATGTCAACTAAATGTAAATGTCCAGGGTTGGGTAGGGTTACTTTAACTTGATTATTTTCTATTAGTTTTGGATTACTCCAATACCAAATACTGTATGCTAATAAAACACAAAAGAAACTAAATATGAATAAATTTATGACTCACAACACATGGTAAGCTTTCTCTCCTGGCTTTGATCTCTTTGATCTCCGGCAAAACTAACATAAAATGTGACAGAAACAAAATGAAAATAAATCCAAACAGCTTGCCAACATCATTTTTGCCATTACATGTATTCCGTTACTCCCCAAGCCTGCACAAAATTTAGTAATTGTATTCATATTTAGTTTATTTTGTCTTTAATTAGCATATTTGGTATTGGAGTAATCCAAAAGTAATAGAAAGTATGTAAGTTAAAGTAACCCTACCCAACCCTGTAAATGTTTGTAAACAGTCATCCTTTTTTCACAGCACTGTAGTTGTGTTCCAAAAAAATCCTGCAATAACCAAAACCCGGAATGCAGAAACCTTTATAATAATCTACTATAAATTGAAATCAAAGAACAAACCCAATCAAAATGGTTAGTCTTTTGTTTAACAAATAAAGTTATTGTACTTTATCATTTTTTTAACAAATAAAATCTGTATAAATTATAGTTTTAAAAATAATCTTGCTGCATGAATTTACTAAATTAAGTGGCGGAATGGATTTCAGGACACTACATTATTTCTTCAGATAATATTTTGTATTTTGTATAACCCAAATTGTAGACAGAGCCATATTGGACCAAAGAAAAACCCCCAAATATGTCTGAAGCTACCCAAAAAATAAAAGTCTTATAAGGAACAAAACACATACTGTAACCATCTATATTCATCGGAAAACATTATGAATGTTTGTGTCCTGCTGTACTACTACAGAAACCGTATATTTCTCCATCATCAAACATTTTTGAAAAAGCGTCAGGGAGCCAGTAGGAATAGCGAAAGAGCCTCTTGCGGCTCCTTAGCAAGTTTAGCGGGTGGAGAGGTCCAACATTGTTGGCGATAGAAAACATCTCCCTCTGAATTTTGGCCCCAGCCACAGGGGCTTTTGTCGGTCTAGAGCATTTTGTTGACATGATGGCTTCATGAAAACTTTTGCACGTACTGTATGTATTGTAAGTTCGTCAAGCTGTTTTACACATGCATACAGCTCAGACCGCAAATTCAAGCAAAAAAGGGGCGGGGTAACTGTTCAGCCAGTCGGAAAACAATAATAATAATAATAATAATTTCCTTGTATTGTCATTCTGTGTAACAATGTACACAGAACGAAATGTCGATTGCACCTGACCCGTTGTAGCGAGCCGATGCAGCCGCAGCCAACAGAGGGCGCCGCCGACCACTTTTTAAGTCTTAGGAATGACTCGGCCGGGGCGCGAACCACCGACCTCCCAGTCTCAAAGCGGGCGCCTTACCATCTAGGCTACTGAGCTGTGCACAATGTAAATCTGCAAAATATCGAAACCGCAACAAGAGAACTGCGATACACCAAGGGATTAATGTATCTTAAAAAATGCATGTTTATATGATAGTTCATGTACTTTTGCTTACTTTTATAAATCAACTCTTTTAATGAAGAGAGTTGTTGTTTTTTATCATGAGTAGTCTAGTAGTTTTTGAGTTTTTCCATGCCCTCATGAAGGTTTTAGATCAGGGGATGGTATAATAATAGTCAGTGGTTTGCAATAATCTGTGGTCTGTGCAGCACTTTGAGACTCTTTGTGAATAAGGGCTATACAAATAAACATGACTTGACAAGTCTCTGCCACTTTAAGCCTATTACTACAATTAAATGAGACTTTACATGATGGGTTTTCTTCAGTTCTCTTGAAATGTCTTGTTACATAGGATTATAGATGTAAGATGTATATGATTAACTGTAAATCTAACAGGAACTAAAATTGGAGCAGGGAGAAACGAGAGATTAGATAATCAACAGCAGAAGCTTTGCTTAAATTCAGAAAGCAAAATTCTGGCCCATCAAGAAGATAGCAGAACAGGAAATGACATTGGCATCACAAAGAAATGATGACCAAAATGGGCTTTTCCCAGGGTAGTTGACCTCGACCTCGGGTTAATACCTCTGAGACTGAGCAGCAGAGGTCGACGAGAGCTTCCTAGCTTGGAGGAGGATTCCATCACGATTTTCAAGCTCCTAGTCATCCCCCAGCACCAATCCCGCATCCTCCTTCTAATAGGCCTAATGAGGAGGCCGTCGCCCCGGGGGGATGCAACAGGAAGAGTCGCCTTATGTGAGGCCGAACTCGGGGCAAGATATTCTCGTGTGAATCCTCAACTTCGTGAGAAATCTCGTGCAAGCTCTGTGTGATACCAAACAGCTGCTGATGAGATGTGCTGAGCTTGACGTCTTCAGTACGTCAAAGCAAAAAGTTAACACCTCACTAAGCTCATCATCAACACAATTTCGAGAATTGTCTTACCAGTGGCAAATGAAGTACTTTATTTATGTAGATGGGTTCCTACAGCATATTTTTTCACATGCGTCATATTTCCGTAAATAAACCGAAATTGGACTGAAATCAAAATTGGCTTGATTCCAACATGGGAGAAAAGTTTTAATGTAATTCAAAAGAGCTGTCCAGAATTTGGAAATATTCTACTCGCTGACATCATTTTCTCTCTTAAGTCATCATTGCAGCCTCTGTCACCTTCCTCGTGTTGCGTGTGCAAGTATGTGCAATGCTTAGATCCGCGCAAATAAACTACACCTTTTTTTAATCTTTTGGGGTGTTTGAGTTGGTGTTTGGGCTGTATTTGAAACTGGCCCTTTTCTTACTTTAACCCATCCATCCATTATCCTCAGTAGGGTCGCGGAGGTGCTGGAGCCTATCCTGGGTATCTTCGGGCAGTGGGTAGGGGGCACCCTGAACTGGTTGCCAACCAGTTGCAGGGCACACAGAGACAGACAACTCATCTCATTAACACCTAGGGACAATTTGGGCCGGCCAGTTAACCTGAAATGCATGTTTTTGAAATAAGGGAGGAAACCGGAGTGCCCGGAGGAAACCCACGCAAGCACGGGAATAACATGTAAACTCCACACAGGAGGGTTCGATCTCATGACCTCAGAACTGTGCCGCATCTGCGCTAACCACTGCGCTGCCGTGCTGCCCTTACTTAAACCATTTTCATGCAAACACTAACAAAAAACGCAAGATGAGCATTACATCACTCTCTACCTCCTTTCCTTCTTACTATGAACAGCGTTGTTAAAAGTAAGATGAAAGCAGATAGGCGCGGTGGTAAAAAAGGCTCTTTGAACTCAGATGGGCGTTGGTAACAAGATATTATACTTCCAACTTTTTAAGAACACCTTAAACGGCGCACTCTACCTGAAAACAAAGGAATCAAAATGAAAATTATAAATTTCTATATTTTAAATTCATTATATTTCTAAATAGATTTTTAAGTAATTTTTTTTTTTAAAACTTGAAATCATCTGATGTTGCAGAAAATTCTTCCAGTTGTAATAACTATGCTAATTATTGTATTTTGTTCTAAAAGTAAAATAGTAAGTAAAGAGAAAAATACTTGGACATATCATTTTGGGGACAAGCATACTTATAATCTACTATTTTTTACTAGAATAAAAATCAAAAGTGCAAAATTATGAGAATACTTTTACAAACAATTTGCTTAAAGGGACAGTATGTATTATTCAGGGCATTAAGTAGTAAAAACTTCACTCATTAAAATAAACAACATTGGTTTGAATAATTAGCAAAAAATACATGAACGATCATATAAACATGCAATTTCAAAATTATCGTAGGTCAAGAAATTATCAGTTTTTGTTTTTTTTACAAGAAATGTACCTCACCGGAAATGGAGCTGATATAATTGTCCGCCATCTTTCTGCTACGGGTACCCAAATATATTAAAAAAGATGGACAAAAAAAAGAGAAACAAAGAGGTGCCTTAAGGCCAGCTTGCATATCTGTCGGTTTTTTTCTTCCTTAGGCTTTTTAGCACTCGTTCTTCATCACAATTCAGCAACATCTAGTGGTAAAATAAGATCCATTCCCTTTAAATAAGAAACAAGATAATTAAATATTTAAAGGCTACTGTCATATTTGACCACTGAATGTCGCTGTATTGTATATTGCAACCAAATACAAGTGCCAAATAGCTTAAGGAAGAATACAAACTACCAAATTTCAACATGTAAACCTTATTCTGCGTGTACTCATAGCAGCAAGATAGCGGAGAATCATGTCAGCGCCCTCTAGGTGAGGATCAAGATATGTCAAATAAGGACAAATTTCTCTAGTATTTGAAAAAATGCACACTTATATGATAATTGATGTACTTTTTCTATTTATTATAATACATTTTTAAGAATTAATTTTCCTTTACCACTAGGAGCCATAAATAATAGAAAATGTCCCTTTAAAGATTTGTTTTTGTTTAAAAATACAATACCGTATATTAGAGCAGGAAAATTATTTATTCAATTTAGAGAATTCTATATTTTCAGATTGGGCAACATTTTTGCATTGCTTTGAGATACTAAAATAACCGTCTAAAATGAAATGTGGGGATTTTCAGTTCAATTATGAATGATGGATGCGGGCATTTCATCTCCTCATCAACAAAATCAACTTAAATTTGACTTTAATCTTACCATTTTTAATCCAGAGGCAAAAAGTTGACTGACCTTGACGGCAACGTCCTCTGTTTCGCTGGGCCTCATCTGGCGCCTGGACGGCTGCTCGTAGTTGTCCATCTGGTAACGAAGAGGTTGCTTCCTGTTGATTGCTTTAGTCTACACAAGGAAATGGACAAAAACATCAAGTTTCCATTCTTCATTTTCAGCTGTTGATGCAGGGTGGGAGTACCTACCGCTCCAGGGTGCTTCTTGGATGCCTCTGAGGGAACAGGCATCTCTCCGTTCCTCCAACTTTCGTCTCCAATCTCATCGCTTTGGAGGAACTCACCCAGCTTCTGGACGCTGAAGCAAATTTAAAATGCATTGATTTACCATCTTCCCAAAAATGTTTTCCCCTATTGTTTGTTCAGTCATAATCGCTGAAGAGGAAAACAACCCCATACTGCAACCACTGTCAAATCTTATTTCCAGATGTAATTGGATGCAAACTCCACATTTAACAATTATCTATACAGTAATCCCTCGTCTATAGTGGGGGTTGGGTTCCAAAATAAACCAGTGATAGGCGAAATCTGTGAAGTAGAAACCTTTATTTGTTTACAATTATTGTAAAAATAAAGATGTTGTACAGAATTTGAGACTTTTTTACTCGCTGCCGTCATCTACCGGCAGCCTCTAAGAGCTCGTTCATAATGCGCATGCAATGCATGTACGTGCATTTCTTAGACATGCACGGATACAATTTTCCTTTTTCCTCTTTCTTTGGGTTTGGGTTGGCATTTAGATTGGACTTGAAGAAGACTTACTTACTTACTTTCACCATTTTCATGCTTCACTAACGAATAGCAACAGAAAAAAAACATGTGGACGAGCATGACGTCCCTCTCCCGCACTACCCCCCACACCTCATTGCTCCTATCTATTGTGTTATGCCACAAATGGCTTTGAAAAGAAAGAAGTAGATCAGTGCAGTGGAAAAAAAACATAATAGCTCTTTAAACTCACTTGGGCATTGTTAATACATACCTAATAAAAAAAATATTTACTTTTCAACTTTTTAAGGACATATCAAACATCGCATACTACCCATAAGTTATTGCGCATGTCCTCAATTGTAAACCCTTTATTTACATTGGTAAAACATTGCCATTAAATACTCTTATACACTCAAACCATAGGACAAACCCTTTTTACAGGCTGTAACATTTAAAATATGATATAAATGTTTGATTGATTGATTGATATTTCTTTTTAGTTCATCTACAAATAACTGTTCAGCCAATCAGAATGCAGAACACAATGCACGATGCAAACCCATGAAGCAGCAAAACCATGTAAAGCCAACCAAGTCATAGCGAGGACTACTGTACAAATTCAAAAGCTAAACCAAAATCTTAGGATTGTCCCCTTAGAAAGAAAAATGAAAAAAAGCAGATGTGTTGTGCGACCAAAAACAACTAAAGGTGCTGAAGTTGTTGTCACGGTTGCCATGGCGCTCAATTGGCCCTGCCCATGTGGCACCAGCTGCGGCTCATTGACAGATTGGCTTTCTGTCTGTTTAAACTCAGTGCTCTCATTCTTCCTCTGTCAGTCCGTCAACGAACCTTTGCTCCGCAAGTTGTGGGTTTTGACTCGGTCCTGTTTCCTGTTGGCATTTTCTGTCCGGTATTGTTCCCGTTTATTTTTCTCCTGTTTATTATTCTCTCCAGTTTTCGTTCCCATCTAGTTTGACCGGTTTTATTTCGATATCCTGTTTCATTTTCAATCCTGTCTGTCCCGTCCTGTCCGGTATCGACCCAATATGTCCGATATCTACTCGGGCAATTGGTATCTCATCAGCCTCTGGCTTCCTCTCATTTACCGCCAGACTTCTCCCTAACGTGCATGACTCCCCATTTCCCGTAAAATAAAAGACTTGTGTGAGAAACGTTACGCGTTTGGGTCCTGATCCTGTTCAGTTCATGACAGTTGTCTCACCTAATGAGCGCCTTGACAGCAAACCTGACAACGGTGGAGAGCAGGAAGAGTGGAGTCACCAGTATGTTGAAAAGCGCCAGTGTGGCGAAGGCCTCGGCGGGACTTGGACCAGTGTTGGTAATGAAGTAATGCATGACAAAGGTCTACAAGTCAAGAACATTGTTTTTAAAGGAGAATTTTCAAATGACTGATCAATTATTGCACTAAAATATACAATAAGTGTAGATAAACACAAATAAATAGTCTTACTGTAGTTTTAATTCCACGTGCATTATCATGTGCATTATTTATGAAAAATAAATGACATAAGACTATTTTTTGGGGGTGCACCTTACAATCCGGTGCACCTTATAGTGTGGGAAATACGGTAATCAAAGCAAGTCGCCCAGGTCATGGAGAAGCAAAGCTGCTGAATCCACCATTTAGCCCCACAGTGTTTCATTTGTTGCATAATAGACATAGACGAGCTTACCGCCAGAACAGCAGCAATCGGAATGGCGGCGTTCATGAAGACTGCACCAGGAAAGAAGATCTTAAGAGCCTTCCAACAACATTGATTTGATTCTGATGATCTACTCACTGGACATGGACGTATAGAAAGCGAAGGTCTTAAGGCTCGTCAGCTCTTTGCCTCGGGTCTCCTCGACACTATCACAGAAAATGTTCTCCCAAGCGTACAGCTTCAGCAGCTTGATGCCCTTCAAGATCTCTGAGGTCTTCTTCAAGCGATCAGTAGAGTGCTCCTGCAAGACGCATTTAGCTGGATTCTTTTCTTCCGGGTTGAACATTGAAACTGAGGAACAGCTGCTACGCTTACCAGAGTGCTTTTTTGCATGTCAGCTAGCTTGGTGGCAATGAGGTACTGGACAGGAGCTAGGAGGACAATGACGGACGCACCGACTAAAGCGCTCCAGCCCAACAGATAGTAGAGGAGAATGACTCCCATGACGATCTGGGGTGGAAAAAAATCAGGGGTGTAAATTTTCGCAAAAATGACACATTCCTAAAAAACTTAAAGAAGCCTTGACAAACCAAGAAAGAAGACTTTGTGTGCGTGTTTTTATAGGGAGAAAAGTTTCTTGAATAGAATTCATGACCTAATTTCAATATTGTGAAATTAAGCAGGACGTGAGGGAATAATTTTGGGAGAAATAATTGAACAGACAAATAATATGAATTGGTCACATCTAAGTATGGTGGTTGATTGGCTATGTGAGATTTATTTTTTGACATTTTGGAGGAGGGGGGGTTTCAGGGGTGTAACTGATGTCCGTAATTTCAGGTCTTTAAAGGGGCATTGTGTAATATTAAGTTCTTCCTAGTGGTAGAAAATCTGAATTCATTCAAAAACAAATATTGTTCTGAAAAATTTGCAACAATAAATGAACTATCACATAATTGATGCTCACCTAGAGGGATCTGACATGATTGTACGATATTTTGCTGCCAAACCAAAAACCTTGTGAAAGGCTGTGTCATAATTACTCATTACACTCACCTGTGTCCGCTCGTTTGGCGCCAGCTGGTGCTGGTTACCTAAATGGTTCCCTGTCCTACTTTCACTCACCTGTCGTCAGTCCGTCAGCGAACCTCTGTTTTCACAAGGCAAGCATTTTTTGACTCTGACTCCCCTCGGTCCCGGTTTCTCACCCGTTTTCCACTCGTCCGTTCCTGATTTCCCCATTTGTCTCCTGCTACAACCCGTTTTTGACCCCGACCATGTTTTGATCTCCCGCCCCAGATAACGACCTGTTTTTCCGTCTAACTACGCTACGATCTCCACTTCCGCATTCGGAACACGTTCCGATCCCGTGAGCGGCTTGCTTCCTGCGTCTAGTGAGCACCGGATCGCTGGCGTAGCCTTTACTCTATATTTCAATAAACTTGTGAGTAACGTTGCGCATCTGGGTCCTACTTCTGTTCTGGTCGTGACAGGCTGGGCAAAAAAATGAGAAGAAAAATCTTGCAGTTAGGTCACTTTGAGTTTCCGTAGTTTGTGTTCTTCCTTGTGCTTTTATAGTACCCGTTTTCAGTTGCCCCACACAATACAGCAACATCTAATGGTCAAATATTATACACTGTCCCTTTAATGAAGAATAACAATGCCAAAGTGCATTGATACCTGCGTTTAGGGTCAAAAAGCAAACTGGCCAGCAACCGGCATTTTATTTATTTGTGGGTCTATTTGTGGGCAAGTTCAGCCTTGTGAGGTCGAAATTATTGTGGGGCTTGAGCTACTAAATTGTATTTCAAATATCGGGGGCTGGTTGAAAGAAGAAGATAGTCACACCTGCACAGGCATTGCCCAAAGGTTTGGACACAGGAAAAGAAACCACATGAGCTGATTTGTCTCTATGGCTACCAGGTTGTTAATCTGACCCAGTGTCATCTCGCCCATGGACATGTTTGAGGTGGACAGACGCAGGATTTTGTTGTAAATCATCGCCTGTGTACAGAAAAAAATAAAATGAAATAAGGGCTGAGAAGTGAGCTTTCTTGCATTAACTGTACACACACAGATCACAACATCTCACCAGCAGGGCTCCACGCAGGTTGATGCCAGTCTCTATGGTGACATAGTAGGACGCCTGCAGGAATGTCCTCTGCAGCACCAACGCCAGGAAGAGCAGCACGGCAAGAACCGACGTGTTCTGGAGAAGCTCAGTTGACAACATGAAGTGGACCCCAAAGAATCTCTCCTGCAACAATACACATGGCATACACCTGGATATACCTCAGTGGTCAAAATACCCATGCTTTTATCGTCCCCCTGCCAGGCTATGAAAAAATAATGTCTAACTGACTTTCTAACGCCCGCCTCCCGTTGAGTACCCTTCCTTTTTTCCTCTACAAGCCAAATAGAGTCAAATATGAGCCATCACACTGAATGATGGATATCGTTTATAATTTGCTGCTCATGGTCTGATTGATCCCCCAATCAATACTTCATATTGACCAATATTTGCCCAGGGTTAACTAAATTCTGTCACACCCCTGACCACTAGGCATAGATCTCTGGAGCAAAACCCTGAACACCAAGAGTCTCAAAGTCAGTTTACATTAGGGCCACCAAAGTTAGAGTTCAGATGAAGTGGGACCACATTAGGGTCTCCACAAGATAAAAACCTTCCACTATTCTCAAATATATATTTTTTCTACCCAAAATGAGAGCTAAATATAAAAATGAACTGTATTTAAAAGATAAATACAGTGCTAAGGATATAATGATAAAAAAATATATGACAATAGTGAGCATAAGAATGTAATCTAAGTGGGTAGAAAAATCCAACTAGTGGGAAGTCACGTACATGCTCTCTCTCTCTCTATTTTGCTCAGTCTCATGCTTTTAATGTGAAAGGCCAGCAAAGTACGCTGACTTTCAAATGCCACAAAGCACACGGCAAGTGGAACACTGTTTTTAAAAGGTAATTTTTTGATAAGCTTTTATCCCGCACGCAATGTAAACGTAGTTGCAATATGAAATGAAATGATCTGTATTTTATATAGCGCTTTTCAAGTCAATGACTTCTCAAAGCGCTTTACAATGTGCTCCACATTTCCCAATAGCGGCCTTGCAGCCATGTAAGGCGCTAACCTGCTTATTGCTGTACACCAAAACTTGCCAACCTTTTATGACGACCAATTTTCCCCAATTATCCATCTATCTATCTGCGCCGCTTATCCTCAGTAGGGTCGCAGGGGTGCTGTAGCCAATCCCAGCCATCCTCGGGCAGTGGGCAGGGGACACCCTGAACTGGTTGCCAGCCAGTCGCAGGGCACACAGAGACAGACAACTCACTCGCTCATCCACACCTAGGGACAATTTGGACTGGCCAATTAACCTAACATGCATGTTTTTGGAATGTGGGAGGAAACCGGCGTGCCCGGAGGAAACCCATGCAAGCACGTGGAGAACATGCAAACTCCACACAGGAGGTTCGATCTCATGACCTCCGGACTGTGCCGCACAGCCAATAACCACTTCACTGCCTTGCTGCCCTTTCCCGGATTAAATTAATCCAATTTCCATTGATGTAGCTTTGAAAGGAGGTCATGAATGTACCACCTTATCTTCTACCGGTGCACCTAATGTGCTTTAATCTATCAATAAAAGCAATTTAGCAAGTGGAAAATTTCTCACATCATTTTCAATCGTTTAAAGCGATTGCCTAGTCGCGCTGACATCTGCCGTTCAGCTGTGACAACACCGACCACTCGCCGGGTCCTTGTCAACACGGCGACCTTCCACAAGGTTAAAACCAGGCCCCTGGGGACCTCGGTTTCTATCATTTGGTCTGACTGGTCACCAGGCAATGGAAGGACACAAAACAACAAACCGGTCGCCAAGCTTAGAAATTCCACAAATAGAAAAATGAAGGACTGGTCGACCAAAAACAAACTTCAGCTAGGAATCAGCGGACGTTTTAACCAATAGGTCACCACTCAAAACACAAGGAAGGGTCATATATTTACGGAGAATCTTGTGATCACACCCAGTGAGTCATTGATTGGTCGCGGGACCACCCAGCGACCCAACTCGCGCTAATAAAATCAACTTGTGAAAACAGGCTGAACAAATTTCTTTGGATTCCAGATACAGAATTATTCCGACGGGATGACGGACAAAAAAAAAAAAAAAAACATTGTCACCTCCAAAAAAAAAACAGCAGGTAGAATATTGTACATTGAGAATTTTCCACCTCCCATGAGTCACTCGTTTGGGCAGTTCCTTACAGGGTTTATTTATCAGTTACCACAGATACTTTACACCGTTTCAGTAGCAAGGCATTCTCGTGAAATACAAAAATGTTGCTCCAAGTTTTGAGTTAGAAAAAGTAGCCCCATCTGCTGGACAGTAGGGGTGGGCAATACTGTACTAGGAATTTTGGGCCAAACTAGGTAACTACAGGGTAGTATCAATTGATACCAATACCATACTTTTTGCTTGGAAATGTCATGATCGTTGAATAATTGAACCATCCCCCCCTAGAGTTAGTTTAAAACTTATATAAATACCGCACCAAAATGTATCGACTTAAAAGGTTTCATTTTTTGAATTAAATAACGACAATGCAAACTTAAGTATACAAAAACTGGAAAGATTTCTAATTCAAGTGTTTCAGAAAAAAAGCCAAGAGAGTCGAACACAAAAAGCAGCAATGTAACCAAAATACAAATACGGTATAACAATGTCAACAACGAGACAACTAAAGAACCTTCCATTGGACAAGTCATTAATGCAAATAAAACATCAATTGTCTTTCATCGGCTCGGTTGCCAAAGTGACAATGTATGAACAAGTTTATGTTCAGGAACATTATTATGTTTACATTTTTGGTTGCAGCGTGTTACTCTCTGCAGGGTGAGCTTTTTATGATTGTATTTAAATTTGTGGTGTTGCAACAGTAGCAGATTTCATTGCATAAACTACACCAGGGATTGTCATTCTCTGTAGAAGAAAAAAAAATCCACACTGTGCTGCGTTATCTGTTTGCCTCTGTCATTTTTAGCTTCAGTTCACTGTAGCCCTCATTTCTCTATGGCAGGCAGGCCATGTAGGGAGAGATGCTGGAGTTGAACCGTTCAGTCTCAGCCCGGGCAGAAACTTAAGAGTGCCTAGGACACTGGATGAGAGAGTGAAGGGCTGTGCCATCTCAACAGAAAAGACTCACTTTTTGGAAATTTGTGGAGGAGCGAAATATCGCCTCCAGGACAACAGTATTGATCCAATATAAGTACTTGCTTAGTATCGATACGATTGATATTTAGATTGATCCGCCCACCCCTACTGGACACAATTGGTGCAAAAGAAGTTTAACCCAAGATTTGGACAGTGTAACTAGCTCAATCTAGAAGTGCACAAAAAAAAAGTGGTGAGAAAAAAGCAGTACTAAGAAAACCAAGTCATTCTACCAGGGCTAACCCTTATCTTGTCCGAAGTGGAGCCCCCATCTTCCTCCAGCGTCAGGTTTTTTACGATGCCTGAGATGCAGAGCGGTCCAGCAAAGCCCAGCAGGTCAGCGAGATAGCGGAAGGTGCTGCTGAGCAGGATGGGTCTTCCAAAAGCCCGGTACATGGAACGCCAGATAGACGGTGCCCGGTCCGGGTTCTCAGCAGTCTGTGGTAGTGAAACGGTTAATAAACTATGTTGCTTCTTCTCAGCCTGCTCACTTCATGCTAACTTATAATGCGAAATGCAGCAGATCATAGAGTTTTGATTTTGTAAAGCTAATTTGGATTAAAATTTTGTTTTCCGTTTACTCAAACACAAATCTGGGTCAAGCGTAGACCGATCCTTAGTTTGAGTTAATGTGGGTCACAAAAAAGAAAAAAGAAAAAAATAAAGTTGTTTACTATTTTTCTTTTGTGTGTTTTTTGGGTTTGATTTTTTCTAGTGATGCTTGAAAATGGTGAAAGTAAGAAAAGGCCTGTTTCGAGTAAATGTACGCACAAAAGAAGGAGCTGGGGCCGTGAGTAAAATAGATCCAAATTCTGTACAGCTCCTTTATACAAGCTAAAAATAAGTCAATTTCTTTAGGTTGTTTAAAAGCTAAACAATTGGGGTCATATAGTCCAAATCAACTTGATAATTTTATTTAAAGGGAAAGTGTGTATTAATTGGCCACTAGGTGTCGCTCCATTGTGTTGTGCAACATAAAACAAGTGCTAAAAAGCACAAGTAAGAATCCAAACTAGAGACTCAAAGACACCATTTTCTTTAAATATTTTAGCCAAGCCTTTCGCAAGCTTTTTGTTTTTTTCTGGGTACCAGTAGCAGAAAAATGACCGAGAACCGCGTCAATTCCCTCTGTGTGAGCCTCTTGTCATATAAAATAAATGCCAAAACCCAGACTCACAATTATTTAAAAAAAATGCATGTTTATGATACTTTGTGTAAGTTTCTTTATAATTTAAATCAATGTTGTTTATGTTCTTTTAATTATGTTGTTTACCAATAAGTGGTACTAAATTATACACACTGTCTCTTTAAAAGGGCATTTTGTAATATCTAATGCCATCTAGTGGTACAAAAAAAATTTTCATTCAGTAAAAATAATAACACATTGATTTGAATACCAGGCAAAAAATACCTGAACAGTCAAACCAATGTTATTTTTATTTAAAAAAAATATAGGATTATAGTTTAGAAATTTTTATCCCTTCTCCATATTGGAACCCATACCTTAGGTCGCCACTATGTTTGTCTGGCAACTTGCTTCTTCGCTGTGCTCTATGGAACTGGTTTTTGTTCGCATTAGACAATACAGTGTCATATATGGTCAAATATTACACACAGGGGCTTCAAAGATCAGTAATCCCTTTAGAAGCCCTCCCCAAAAATGGCCATTGTGTATAAAAGAACTGAGTAAGATTGTTGATTTATTTTCTCTTTGATTGAATCATTTAAAAAAACAGATTCAGTTTGTTTTCAGATACAGTAGTTACATGGACCCTGCGACCATACTGAGGATAAGCGGTGCAGATAATGGATGGATAGTTGGATGGAATTGATCCAGATCATACCATTTCTTCATCCAGTTCTGGGTTATTTTCGACCCAAGTGTTTGTAGATTCTGTGTACAAACGGATTTTGCTTCTTCAAGGTAAACTCACCCTCTGGTCCTCATAGGCATCTTTAAGTCGCAAGTAGTTGGTCAAAGCTCGCATAGCAATGGGCAACTTGCCGATCTTCTTCAACTCGATGGGCCTCTTATGGGCCCCAATAATTAAGGGGTTCATCCACCAGTATGTCGCCTGGCAAAGGAGCAACAGTCAGGCTCGGCCTGAGGTAAAAATGGCGTATCAGGATCTTCTTACCTTTGACAGCAAATTGACAAAAGGCTGCAGGAAGCGGACCCCCAGATCCTGCAAGTCTTCTGGGGGCTTCACCTTCTGAGGGTTGGCGAAGAAGACGTATTTCTGCCAAATTAAACACATAATAACTGGCTGCAACGCAAGCTGGACAGTGGAAGGCATGCCATACCCTGTTCTCGTACATTTATTTAAAGATTCTCACACCTGTAAGATTATTATATCGCTGCACATACGATCTATGAATATTACATCATTTAGAGCATAGTTGGGCAACGTTTTTGATTGGCAGGTTGATTTGGATTCATATTAATTTGCAGAAGGGCCAATCCCAAAACAGT
This sequence comes from Urocampus carinirostris, assembly GCF_059441175.1. Classification (NCBI taxonomy): domain Eukaryota; kingdom Metazoa; phylum Chordata; class Actinopteri; order Syngnathiformes; family Syngnathidae; genus Urocampus; species Urocampus carinirostris. Next base: position 22,776,717 of record NC_142359.1, read on the forward strand.
TTGCTATCCAATACCTCAACAATTAAATGAAGGAAAAATATAATGTAGCTGTATCCAATTTTTCTCATTTTGTTGCTGCTATTTCGAAAAGACTGTCTCATTTTATGCCTTTATTTGTAAACATTCTATTCATGAAAAATATAACAAATGACAAAAAAATGCAGAGATTTTCTTTTTAGAATAGCAGCAATAAACAAACATGCAGACATTTATCTACAAGTACAGTACTTTTTTTATAAATCTATAAATATATCATCTATTCAAATTTGTTTGAAATACTCTGAATAAAAGCAAGCAAGGTAATAAAAGTAATAAATTAGGTCTCTTTTAAGCACACAATTTGTTAGTATACAGGACATAGGAAACGCAAAATGCAATAGAGCTAGCTCGGATTATTTTTTTCATTTAATTTGATGAATATCTTTGTCGATATAATAAATACCTTATAAAAAAAATAACAAGTAGAGAAAAATGTGGCCTGCAATCTAAATATTGGGGAGACTGTGGACAAGAGTGGTAGAGATTGAACTCATTTTTATTACGAGTATCTATTAAAACTGTAATTTACATACTTTTATGATATTTTTAACATTCCGCGGGACGGATTGAAAAGCCTCATGGGCCACATGTGGTTCACGGGCCGTAGTTTGGTCACCGCTGATTTATTCAATTCACTAGGCAGAAAAAAATGGAATACTTTTTCATCCAGACAAAACTGTCACATTTTAAACAATGCTTGGTCACATACAACATACATTTACGTCCATTAAAGATAGATATATTAAAGATAGATATATTTTTGTTTCGTACAGATTTTCCCTCAAACAATATCTTGACTTGTATTGATACTGATGGAAAATTGTGTATTTTTCATTTTCTATTTATTATTCACTTTTATTACCCTTTGTCAGTGGTTGTCAATGTGATGCCCGGGGAGCCCAGGCAGCCCCCGAAAAACACCTGAGTAATCCGTGCACAAGATAGCTCATCAGTGATTTCAGTCATTGTGATTTTCTAGGAATTTTGACATCATCATCTTTGAATACATGATCAGTTCTTCCTCAATTTTTTTTAAAAATTAGTCTGTATTTTATGTATGAGCGTCACTGTTTTGTGGTTGACTGAGCCTATTTAAACCCTACTTCTAATAATCACAACTTGGCAATAGCATGATAACAACATAGTAATAACATGATATGCGCTTTGCACCAATCAGTAACCAAAAAAAAGAGGTTCTGGCTTCAAAAAGGTTAGATATCCATGCCCTATGCAGTCTTGATTGGTTGCCTAATAGAATTGTGGGTGTTAAAATTTTGCGCACCCTAATTCGGATCACGTTGATCTCAACTGCCATGAGTAGGCCGTAGAGAAGCACCAGCAGAGACGTGATGCCAAATCTTAGTTGTTCCATGTCCACCTCGTACACGGCAAACTTCCACAGCTTGATGGACTTGGTGATGAAGGCAAGGACCCAGTAGATGAACAACACTGCGGAAAACCAAGATTTTTTTTTTTTTACGTTAATTACGGACTGTAAGTCGCTACTTTTTTTTGTTCCATTTTAAATACTGCAGCTTTAAATACGGTGAGGCTTACTCTACGTGTATTTGTGGCGGCACAGAGGAAAGCGGCGAGCCTCTTTTTTCCACTCTAAATAAAAAACACTGCAATGATGTCTGGAAACATTTATGACGCCCTTCAAGAGAAATTATTCAATAGTTTGGCATCATTATTCATATAATACATAACAAGAGCAAAAGGGGATGTTTGACTGTACTTTATTCAATATTTACAGCGCACTCATGACATTTAAACTTTTTTACCCACAAATTAAGTCCTCAATTTATGCATCTAAATCGAACAGCATTGTCATTTATCTTTAAGACTACTCTTTTTGTATCTTCAGCATTAGTGTCATTTTGCTGAAGGAACAATAACAAGCGAATGCAATTTCGTCCATTACTGCGGCAACCGCCAATGACAACAACACAAAAAGACACATCTGCAATCTGACACTATTCTCCCTAGTATGGTTGCCCTGGCACTTTTGTCTAGAAACATAAGGCTCACATTTTCCTCGATGCAGCCGTCATTTGAGTTTTGTTTAGGCGCAAAAGTTAATATGTGCTCGTCTTTGTATTAGCCATCTTGAATAGTCACAGGATCGGAAATCATGTGACCAAAACAACTCTGAAAAGAACTGAAAGATGCAGCTGAAAGCAACGTCAGTTGTATAGGAGCAATGCCAAATTCTCCACACGGTTGGGGCCAGGTAAAATGTAAGAAATGGACATCAAGTCGTTCACTTCTATGGCTGTTTAAAATCTGGCGCACTTTGTACAAAGACAAAATTGAGTTGCTTTGAGTCAGGTGCGCTCTGCAATATGGAATTTACGGTACATTATTTAATTTCATGGTGGGATTTTTTTAAATGTCATGTAGCTCTCACCAAGGAGAAGTTTGGGGAAGTTGGAGGTCTCGATGTTGTGGTAGTAAACCACAGATGTGGTTGCCGCCACAAAGCCCATGAAGGCAGGCATGAAGAGATGCAGGTGGTTGGTGTCCATCATCCTACAACGAGGTGCAATCAAAAAACAGCATCATTTAACGCTACCTCACATGACATGTGTGGGGTGTGCCAAGTTGTATGGAGGGTTAGATGGACTCACTTGTTGGACACCACACCCTCGGCAAACTCGCAGACATGTACAAAGAGTAACGAGAAGGTGAGGATCCACCTCATGTTGTGTCCTGGGAAGTGCAGCCAAGTGTTGTGATGGATTTGCACCTTGGAGCTCTGACTGCCCCACCCTGAAATACGGGTGCAGATACACAAACACACACATACACGCCTCAATTATCACACCGGTCCCTCAATGGACAGAAAGCCAAAGGGCTATCTCTTTTTACATTTCTTTTGGTTAAAAAACTATCAATGACGTATAGAATCGGTGCAATCACCGAAATAGAAGAACCAGAACTCAAGGAAGACTTTGACAACCCTCTAACAAACCTAAGTAAATTGCAACAATACTCACAGGTTTTGTGGAGGATAAAGAATATAGTTATATATAGACAAATGTATCCATCATAAACGTCTGATATTATGGTTGCATTTTAATCATGGATTAAATATGAGGTCTAGAACCTGTATTTATCTATATTATCAATCTCTCAATATATACAGTGCAACTGTCATCTCATAAATGCTTAGCACAGTCGTTTTTTCATGGTTCTGTTCCACTGTATAACATTAATGATCATGATTTGCATGTTGTTACTGAACATTAGGATCTGGGTGTCACTCTTACTTCAAACCTAAAGTTTAGCACGCACATCGCCAAAATTACCAACAAAGCCAATAACATAGCATCAAACATTTACAGAAACTTTTACAACAAGAACCCAGCATTCTTAGTTTGAATGTTTTGCGTTTATGTTAGACCCGGGTTAGAATATAACAGTGTTGTGTGGAACCCTTACTTACTCAAGGACATTAACCTACTGGAAGGAGTTCAACGTCAGTATACGAAGCGGATACCTGGGATGCACAACTTGTCATATCCGGAAAGACTACAAGGACTGAACTTGGACTTTTTGGAGCTCTGCAGAATTCAATTTGATTTCATTTTTGTGTTCAAAGTACTGCATGGAATGATCGATGTGCCTTTTGATCAATTTTTTGAGTTCTGTCGTGTTGATGGTTTTCGTGGTCACAGATATAAGTTACGGGTGCTTAGACCTACCAGCAACTTGCATGGAAACTTTATTTCTTTCAGGATACCAAAAATTTGGAATTTTTTGCCTGAGCGGGTTATTAGTGCAAATACGGTGCAAACCTTTAAGCAAAGGTTGGCAGAAATAGATCTGTCAAATTTTCTTAGGGGAGGGGGCGTAAGGTGACCATATTTGGCCATGCTCACTCTCAGCATTAGTTTTTTTTTTGTGTGTCATGTTTTGATTAATGTATCCAATAATACCTTTAATAAACATTTCATATCAAAAATCTCACCATATCTACCAATCTTTTGAGTATTTTAATAACATTTATGACCATATACTACTTTGTTCGATTGTGTGCCAAAATGTATGTTGATCAATAGCTTCTGTTCAACTGTTGCTTCTTACTGTTCATCTGTAGCATTTTTCACAGGGCGTTGGCAACAATTTAGTTTGGAAAGCAAATTTTCCCCACTTTTTCAATTACGCATCTTATAAACTCTTTGGTCCTACCACATCTAAATTTAGAGTTGAGGTTCAGAAAAATACCCAACTTCATCATTTATCAAGTGGTTTTCAGATATGATATTTATTTTGGAGTTTTTCAGATTGCATCCAAAATTTCCAACATTGACACTCAGATATAGTACCGTATTTTCCGCACTATAAGGCGCACCTAAAAGCCTTTATTTTTTTCAAAAGCTGACCATGCGCCTTATAATACAGTGCGCCTTATATATGGATCAATATTAAGTCGCAAAGTCTTGCAACTAAGGCAAGCAGCCGCAGACTAGATTTTCCCCCAAAGGCGAAGTAATCTGCGGGGTATGCTGGGATTTATATACCGGCGTTTCATTTCCTAACCAATGTGTCAATCATTATTTGAATCAGTCACTATTGGCTAAAGTTATTCGGTGGTAAAGGGGGGGATCCTTTTTATCATTTACAGGCTCGCATAGGCTAAAGGGGCGAAACAAAGCCTGCAATTGGCCGAAAAAGATGAATGTGAATCACACGTTGGGTTGCACTACGGCATAGAGAAAACCTTTTTTACTATTCTGTATTTGTAAATATTTTACTCTCCTGGATTTACTACACCCACGGATATAAGAGGACCATGGTTACGTATCATTATTGAACGTGATGGCTGCAAGAGAACTTAGGTGAGCTATGCGGCTTTATACTTTCCCGGTATCTTGTTCTAGAACGATCTTGATGTTTCTGTGATGAGTCTATTTTTAAACTAAATTCAAATCAAAGTGTTTATTGTCATATGCACAGTAAAGAACCCCGTTTCCCTGCACGATAAAATTCTTACTTTGCTGTCCACACAGTTGCCAGCAAAAAATAAAATGGAAACTAAGAAATGTTTGGCATTTCTTGAATCCCAAGACTTTAACCTTCCGAATTATACTGGACTGTCTCAGAAAATTAGAATATTGTGATAAAGTTCTTTATTTTCTGTAATGCAATTAAAAAAACAAAAATGTCATACATTCTGGATTCATTACACATCAACTGAACTATTTCAAGCCTTTTATTATTTGAATATTGCTGAATTTGGCTTACAGCTTAAGAAAACTCAAAAATCCTATCTCAAAATATTAGAATATCATGAAAAAGTATACAAGTAGGCTATTCAACTAATCACCTGAATCATCTAATTAACTCGAAACACCTTGCGAGGGTTTCCTGAGCCTTAAAAACACTCAGCTTGGTTCAGTAAACTAAATCACAAGTATGGGGAAGACTGCTGATCTGTCTGCTGTCCAGAGGACCATCATTGATACCCTCCATCAGGAGGGTAAGACACAAAAAGAAATGTCTCAAAGAGCAGGCTGTTCACAGAGTGCAGTTTCAAAGCATATCCACAAAAAGTCTGTTGGAAGGGAAAAATGTGGCCGGAAACGCTGCACAACCAAGAGAAATGACCGCAGCCTTAACAAAATTGTGAAGAAGAGCCGCTTCCAGAAATTGGGGGAGCTTCAAAGACAGTGGGCTGAAGCTGAAATCCAGGTATCAAAAGCCACAGTTCACAGACATGTCCGGGAAATGGGCTACAATAGCCGTATTCCCATGGTCAAGCCACTTCTGAACTCAAGACAACGGAAGAAGCGTCTGACTTGGGCTATGGAGAAGAAGCACTGGACAGTTGCAGAGTGGTCCAAAGTCCTCTTTTCAGACGAAAGCAAGTTTTGCATTTCATTTGGAAGTCAAGGCGCCAGAGTCTGGAGAAAGGCTGGAGAGGAGCAAAATCCAAGTTGCTTGAAATCCAGTGTAAAGTTCCCACAGTCAGCAATGGTTTGGGGAGCCATGTCAGCTGCTGGTGTTGGTCCACTGTGTTTCATCAAGTCCAGAGTAAATGCAACTGTGTACCAAGAGATTTTAGAGCACTACATGCTTCCATCTGCTGAAAAGCCCTATGGAGATGAGGATTTCATTTTCCAGCATGATCTGTCACCTGCCCACAGTGCCAAAACCACCAGTAACTGGTGCACTGACCATGGCATCACTGTCCTTGATTGGCCTGCTAATTCCCCTGACCTGAACCCCATTGAGAATTTGTGGGGTATAGTTAAGAAGAAGATGAAAGACACCAGACCTACAAATGCGATGAGCTGAAGGCCGCTATCGAAGCATCCTGGGCATCAATAACACCTCAGCAATGCCACAGGCTGATTGCCTCCATGCCACGCCGGATTGATGCAGTAATCCGTGCAAAAGGATTCCCAACCAAGTACTGAGTGCATCAATGGACATTTTCAAATGTTTGATTTAGCTTTGCTGTTATAAAATTATTTTTTTACTTGGTCTGAGGAAGTATTCTAATATTTTGAAATAGGATTTTTGAGTTTTTTTCAGCTGTAAGCCAAAATCAGCAATATTCAAATAATAAAAGGCTTGAAATAGTTCAGTTGATGTGTAATGAATCCAGAATGTATGACATTTTTGTTTTTTTAATTGCATTACAGAAAATAAAGAACTTTATCACAATATTCTAATTTTCTGAGACAGTCCAGTATTTGGAACGATGCCTTTGAGTGATTGGTGACATCGTACAGACACTGTTTCCGTACATGTCTGAGAAAAGTATTTGCTTCTATGAAAGCTTTCGGAATGTTAAGGGGGTAATAAGTTTGACTGAACTATCTGACTATTTTGTCAACGTTCCCATTGCAGCGCCTTATAATCCGGTGCGCCTTATGTATGGAAAATATAGTACCAAAAACTATTTTTTAGGGGTGCGCCCTATAACCCGGTGCACCTTATAGTGCGGAAAATACGGTACTCTCCGGGAGTTGAATGATAAGCTCAATTAGCTAAACCATGTAAACCAGGCATGCCCAAATTCCGCCCGGGGGGCCAGTTACAGTCCATGATCAAATTTCGCAACCTCCGTTGCAAAATTGACAATACGTGGGCCACAAGTATTGTTAATGCAATATAAAATACATTTGTAAACCCCCCCCAAAAAAATCACAGTTTTATCAGATGATGGCATTAGCCCTTTGGCCACCTTACACTTGGCTTTCTGTGAGAGTTTTAGCCTACACCATTTCCGAAATGGCGACCGGAAATAAAAAAAGGAAAGTTGACTGTGTAGAAAATTGGGTTATTTTCTCATCGAAGTCCGATACGACTGCATCGGCTTAATTTGCCAGGAGACTGTGTCTGATTTCATAGAATTGGATACCAAAATGTACTGCTAAACGAAACATGCCGACTACAAAAAGCTAACTCGAAATGAACGCTGTGAAAAGTTGAAGCAACTCGAAGCCGTTTCAACAGCACAGCAGCGCTTTCTCACAAGACCTTGCGAATAAAATGAAAATGCTTTAAGGCGAGCTACGAAGTTCTTGCTGATTGCAAGAAAGATATGGCTCTTTTCGCGAGTACATCTGGCTCGGAAATCAATTTAGAGACATTGCAATCTTCTCTGTAACCTTCCAATTTTAGTGTATGCGAAACAAAGCAAACCAGAGGATCAATTGTTTGGTCTAATATATATATATATATATATGAAAAAGTTTCAACTACAGTCCACACTCGGTGTTACAACCAACGGCTATACGTTTCCACGGAATCTTTGTATACTGAAGCTCATTAAACAATGTATGTTCACTGTTGAGACAATCTATGATGAAACCCAGAGAATAAACCGTACACACCCGAAGACACCAGAGAAGCACCCAAATTTGATTGAGTGAGCGGCAGGGGTGGATTGATCCCTGCATTAATAGCGCACTCCCCTAAAGACACTTGTATCCTTCTCGTTTGCAGTATTTTGTGACATTTTTACGAAAGAACTTTGCTCACACCTTGCTTTAAAAAGCATTATTTCAGACAAAAATGACGGTAAAAATGAGCTGCAACGATCTTAAGTAACTGCAGGAGAAAGACAAATTTTAAGTGGTATATTTGTTGATATGTGACAAAGGCTACAGTACAGTGGGACCTCGCTACTTCGCGGTTCCACGTTCGCGGGTTCAGAGCTTCGCAGGTCTAAAAATAATAATAATAATTTTTTTTTTTTTTTAAATTAAGCATTTTTGAAGGGGGGCGTCGTTACTTCGCGGATTTTTACTTTTCGCGGGTGGTTTTGGTCCCCATTAACCGCGATAACCAAGGGATTACTTGTCATTATTATTATTTCATAAATTTTATCATCAAATGTCACACAGTGAAATCAAATGTGCTGAGGAATTACCTTTTTTCTAGAGAGCAGGTTTGGTGGTTTTGCTGAATTTGGTCTTAAAATATACAGTATAGTGTAGCTTTCAAGGTTCCCAACCCCTGCTTCAAATTATTGACCCTTTATAGCTTTTGTATTTTTTGTTTAAGCACTCATAAAAAAAATGTTTATTCTGGCAATAAAGAGGGAACTTTCGCATTGACTCACCAATGAAGAGGATAGGGAATGTGATGAAGAGCAGGAAAACATGCGGCACAAGGTTGAGAGCGTCCACGAAGCAGCCATTGTTCAACACGCCGTCTTCCACGCTATAGCCGCTCACATTCTCGTCGTTGCCGCAAAACGACAAGTCCATGGCTGCGCCGCTTTGCCTCCGTCTAGTAGTAACAAAGTCATTTGACGGTGCATTTCAACACCTAAACTCCAAGAGCATTTAATTATTGCTGGATTTGACCCAATCAAACAAGGAAATAATTGAGAGTTTAAAGGACCAATGCATATTACACATTTCAACAATATACAGTGGGGCAAATAAGTGTTTAATAAACCACGATTTGTGTAAGTTCTTCTGCTTGAAAGGATTAGTGGCCTGTAATTGACAACATGGGTCAATCTCAACCTTGAGAGAAAAAAAAGTATTTGGTCACCTACAAACAAGCAAGATTTCTGGCTGTAAAAGAGGTTGAATTTCTTATGACGGGGTTCCACTCGTTACCTGTGTTAATGGAACTTGTTTTAAGTCATTATCGGTATAAAAAGACCCATGTCTATAACCTCACAGAGTCGCACTCCAACTCCACTAGGGCAAAGACTAAGGAGCTGTCGAAGGACACCAGAAACAAAATTCTAGACCTGCACCAGGCTGGAAAAACTAAACCTGCAAAAGGTAAGATGCTTGGTGTACAGAAATCAACCGTGGGAGCATTTATTTAAAAAAGGAAGGCATACAGGACCATTGATAATCTCACATACATTATTTAAATGCTTTTTAATCTACATGTTATATTGGGTATTTTTGTATTCTATATCTCTTATCTTATTTTTTTTATGAGGATAATGCTGGAAATTGGAATTTCCCTACTGTGATGAATAAAGTATTTATCTATCCATCTATCATCTATCTATCTATCTAGCAGACAAACAAGAAGTGCCATATAACATGCACATGTAGATATCTGCATGTAATATATATGCATTCATAGATGCAAATGAGAAGGGTTGAATAGGTCTACTCTACACACTCTTTTTTTTCTGGTATGGCTGATGTATCTGAGACTTTCGGCAGATCATTGAAAATGTTTGCCCCTCTTGTCTAGTATGCAATAAGTCACTAAACCATTTATCTTCCGGTCGCAAGTAGTGAATGTGTGGAAAGTATTGTAATAAACTATTGCAGGGGAGATCATTCAACATCTACAACGCTAAAACCAAATAACTTTTGGATTTGCATTAGACTATTCAACATGTGTTATTCGAGGACTAAGAAGAGTATTCGACATATAGACCACTGGTTCCCAAATAACTATCTAACAGATTAAGACCCTGAACAAATGCTACTTGCGGTGGAAATACTTTTTATGGACTTTTGTTTCACTAATTTATCACATTGTACACTTTATCTTTTTCTAGTGTTACCAAAAAAAGGTAATATCGAAAACAAAAATTAAAACACTTCCTTATACACTCTGGTGAGTTTTTGGAAAGCAGACAGAGAGCGTTAAAGACACTTGACACCCTCCTCCATATATGACTTAAATGCCTTCGCCCAAATGAGCCAAACATAGCGCACTTATTTTAATTGGGCAAAGATGACGTCATGTTGATATTGACGTCATTGTATAGCGTAAATGACGTCATAACGCATATACAACAGACCTTTAGAAGAGAGCAAATTAATAGTTCAACAGTTTAGAAAGTTTACCTCAACAAGATGAGCAAAATCTCGTAATCCTCACTGGCAAATATTCATTCCTGCAGAAATAACAGGAAAAAGAAAGTTGGAGGGGGAAAAAAGGAGAAGAGATGTTGTAGTGCGAGCAAACCGGGGAGCGAAAAGTTTCTTATTTTTAGACGCGCGCCAGGATCAGCTGCTCAGCATTCTGATGAGTTGACGTGCGTGGGGTACATGGAATACTTTGCCTTCAAAATAAAAGTCATTTATTGCAGCACGCAAAAACCCAATTAAAACGCCAACAGGATCAAATACTGAAGATATAACACATTATGTGCGTGAAGTCACCAGCGCTATGATTCAGCATAAACAACTGAGTTACACTTTATCTTTTACTACAGTATTCACAATCTAATGGAATTTTAATGTTGTTGTTTTTTTAAGAAAATATGGTTTTATTTATATGTGATTGAAGAAAATATTCTTAAATCAACTTGACATGGTATCATTTCAGTCGAGTGCAGAATCAGAAACACTCAACTATGTGCCGAGCAGTTAGCCCTCGTTAAAATAACCCTTGTTTTGAAAGCAGTTGTTTTACGGCTTCCGGTAAATTTAAGTACTGCAAACTTGACACATCTTCGCTGATCATTTTTCCAAAATTGAAGCATTTTAACGATTGGGGTTGAGTTTAGGACCACTGTTGGAGTTCTGATAGATGTAAACCTTTTAAAAAGACAGAGCCCCTTTGGATTAGCAACCTAAACAGCCTTGATAGCTCCCATTTCAAATAAAAAGCCTATGATTGCCAATTCAAGCAGAAAAAAACTGATCTATTTATTCAACCCACACATTTATAATGGGATTTGTAGTGTAAAGCTCCCATGTGCTTAACACCCAGACAGACAGAACCCCTTTTCAATCTGCATTGATTGATAAACACTTGCATTAGTCATCAATTAAACGGCAAATGCACAAAAACTATAACAAATGATTCATTTGTTGGATTAAACGTTGTATTCGGCATGCTGGATCTAAACAATAGATGTAAAGATTATTGCAACCGCGGTAATTTTAAAATTGTCCCGCCTCTACAGCTCCATCACTTCCGACGCCAAAAACAAGGGAAAGCAAACACTACCTATATTAAATTTGGCACAGAACATCGTTTTAAATGTATTGTTTTACTGCCGATGTCATATATGACTTAAAACGATATAAATATGTGATTTATTTGTCTATTTAGAAATGTGTGATATTGTAGTCGCGATGCTATCTTATATTGCGCATTTTTTTCTACGGTGTTCGGTAGTGGTCGGTCTTTTCACCTGCCCGGGTGCGTCTTCAAGACAGGTGAAATCAAAAGGTGAATCTTCAGATGAATGTCACGAGAAGCACAAGTGGAAAGCTTACCCTCTGTCTTAATCGGGCTTAAATTTGATGTATTGATGCCAATAAGCCGTCCGATCACCTTAAGGTAATGATGACGTTACTCTGAACCGGAAATTGTTATAATTTGCGTTATGCTGCATGAGAACCCACAGAGTATTCCACAATAATATGTTAAAATTGGATTAAGGGGAGAAGTTTGATTAAAGACAAAAAATTCGAATCAATACCTTGATGCTTTATTTTATGATTTATTGTGGGATTTTTGTTGTACATGTTTCTGGACAGAAGTCAGAATATGTAGAGCACAATACAAGCCACTCCAAAATGAGGTCGCTGTCTAAGTGAAAATGCCCAATCTTACATATTGTATTATTCACTTATTCTTAACTCAACTTAAAATACATTTTTATAACATTTTTCATACACCGAAATGCAACTTAGAGTGCTGTAAAAAAACAAACATTGAATGTACAGTACAACAAGAAAAGAAAATTCTTTTTCCCTGCCCGAGACCCCGTAACATCAAATTCAAGAACACACACACAAAATAGGGAAAGAAAAATACATAAATAATTTTGAAATAAATAAAAAAAAAACACAATGGCAGCTTAGCGCAGTTCTGAGGTCATGGCCTCAACTCCAGCTACCTGCCTTCCTGTGCAGAGTTTGCATGTTCTCCTAGTGCCTGCGTGGGTTTCCTCACACATTCCAAAAACGTGCATTCCTGGTTAATTAGCAGCTCCAAATTGTCCTGAGGTATGAATGAGCGAGTGAGTTGTCTGAATCTCTGTGTGCCCTGCGACTGTCTGGCAACCAGTTCAAGGTGTCCCCTGCCCACTGCCCGAAGATACCTGGGATGGGCTCCAGGACCCCTGAAACCTTACTGAGGATAAGCGATGCAGATAATGGATGGATGGATGGCTGGCTGGCTGGATGGATGGATGGAAAAGAGATTGATGAGCGGACAGATAGATTGGTTAGAGGATGGATGGATGGATGGATTGGAGAACAGATTGATAGGTGGACAGTCAGATTGTTTAGAGGATGGATGGGTGGAGCATTGGATGGATGGAGAACATATTTATGTGCTGACAGACGGATTGATTAGAGGATGGACAGGTGGACGGATGGATGAATGGGTGGATGGATAGATGGATGAATTAATTGATTGGAGAAACGATTGATAGGCCGACAGTCAGATTAGTTAGAGGATGGATGGATGGATGGATGGAGATCAGATTGATGGGCGGACAGACAGATTGGTTAGAGGATGGATGGATGGATTATGGATGGTAAGACACAGACAGGCTTGCAGTGATCTTTTTGGGAAGTCCAGAGAGCAGGGAATGACAATAATCTGAAATATAGACGGATTGTGAACATTAGTTTCGGCTTGCAACGCCTGAGCAGAACCATGGACTTTATAAAAGACACTTCTCACCCGGGCCACCACCGCTTTGACCTGTTGCCCTCTCGTAGATGCCATATGTCCCTCAAAACAAGGACAAACAGGCTCAAAGACAGCTTTGTCCCAGGGGCCATCACTAACCTAAACAAGCGCACAAAACTGTAAAAACTAACTTGCTAGGTTTTCTTTTTCTTTTTTGTTATTACCCTTCTTTTCATTTTAATATTGTTTCTCTTGGTTTTTCATTCACAAACATTGTGTTATTATTATAACTTGAGCGAGTCTCCAAGCACTACGTTATAATATTTTTACTGCCTTCTATCCTTAGTCTTTTATCTCTAAAGTCCTTATTACATCTTTACCCTGGAGAGTCATGTCTAATCTTGTTGCATTCAATGTTTCACATCGTTGATATCAATAATAAAAACAATTCACTTTAATTGTCAAGGTTGCTATGGCGCCCAATTGGCCCCGCCCGTGTGGCGCCAGCTGCGGCTCGTTGACAGATTGGCTTCCCTTCTATTTAAGCTCAGTGCTCTCACTCACCCTTTGTCAGTCCGTCAACGAACCTCTCCACCCGCAAGACGTGGGTTTAGATTCTGTCTGGTTTGCTGCTTGTGTTTCCTGTCTGGTATTGTTCCCATCTATTTTGTCCTGTTTAATATCAATCTCCAGTTTCGTTCCCTTCTAGTTCGTCATGTTTAATTTTGATATCCAGTTTTGATATCAATCCTGTCTGTCCTGTCCGGTATCAACCCCATCTGTCCGATATATCCTCGTGCAATTGGTATCAATCTCGTCTGCCTCCGGCTTCCTGTCATTCCACGCCAGACTGCTGCCTTATGTCTTCCGCCAAACGATCGCCGAATCACTGGCGTTAGGGTTAACGTGCATGACCGCCCCATTTCCCGTAAAATAAAACCTTGTGTGAGAAACGTCACACATTTGGGTTCTTCTCCTGTTCTGGTTCTTGTCATTAATTATAACCGACGATGTAATGTCTAACACTTGATTTTTTTTTTATAAATTTGGGAATAAAATTGAGTCGAATGAAAGTTCAATAACCTGACTATTCTACCACTCATCTCGATGGATCGCTTACAGTTCTGTATAACATGTAGTTCTGTATTGTAGCATAATGCTTCCGTGGCCGACTCATTATAAGGTCGAACGTGTGAGAGTATCATAAGCCGATTTCCACTTTCATGTTGTCACCATGGTAACATCATTTGGAGGAGAATAAAGACACGGGAAAACATCCGTTTGGGATTAAGAATACTGTCACTGTCCCCCTCAGCGAGTGTGTGTATTTGCGTGTTTGTTTGCCTGTTTGAATGTGGTGTGCTGTTGTTCGACACACAAGGATTAATCCTATCCCTCCGATGTCACAAATACCCTCACTCACTCTCGCCCACTGACTTTCTGTTTCCAGCCATGCATTCACACACACACACACACACACACCCACACACACCCTTGCATACATCTATAAAATGTATAATGTACATACTTAACCAACATACTATGGAATGTTACTATGGAACTACTAAGGCATATTAATGAATGAGAATAAGAACAGTGTTTTCTTTTAGTGTTCAATAGAACACTGATGTTTAACTGGTGGGGCAGGACCCAAAGATGGGTCGCAAACCTGTTTTCAGTAAGTCGCAGGCCCTTGCCAAAATGAAGCTAAAAAAGGTAAAACATAACTGAGGGTCAGTTACACTCCTTTTATAACCCAAAACGTGTGCTGAAGGCAAACAAATACAAACTATGGAGACTCAAAAGTGACCAAAAAGTATAATTTTCCTTTTCACACACCCCCAGCTTTTTGTGACAAAGGAAAGGAGAATAAAAGTACAAAGAAGGGAAAAAAAAAAAAAAATAGAGAAAAATAATGAAAATAATAAAAAGTGAAAATAAGGAAAAAAAACAATTAAAAAATGGAAAAAGAAAAAGGGGACAAAAAAGACAGGGAAACATTGAAGTAAAATGGAGACAAAAAAGGAAAGAAAAAAACCTGAAAAATACACACAAGATAAATGAAAATGATAAAAACATGAAGAAAAAGTATATTAAAAAAAGAAAAAAGAAAGATAGAAAAAAAACAAAGAAAATCAAAGGAAAACAAATAAAAAAAGAAAGAAAAGAAAGGAAGAAAGAAACAAACAAACAAACAAACAAACAAACAAACAAAAGGAAAAAAAAGAAGGGGATAGAGGGAAAATCAATACAAAAGAAAAAGCAAGAAAAGGGAAACAAAAAAATTAAACACAAAATATGCTTGTGTCCCTGCAGCAGCAAGACGGCCAACGAGGATGTCAGCTTTTCAATTAATACATTTGAAAAGTGCATTTTGTTCCCTTGACTTGGGTCGCGTCTAGTAATAAGTGCAGGGTGGCTTGTCCTCAAGTAAGAACCTAAAACTCTTGTCATGTTACGTGTTTAATATTGTGCGTGTGCGTGGGTGCGCGTGGGTGTTTTTTCCTTGAGTTCGGCAGTGTGAGAAAGTTGGGGCCTCACTGACCAATCGCCCTCCCACGGGAAGTGGAGACAATCCCCAGAAACACAACACGCAACAGATACATAAACATGCAAACACACACGAACACATTTTATTTATTTATTGAGGTTGCAGTAACCTCAAACATGACTTTTTCCCCGGCCCTGATATTATGGAGGAACGATCCTGACACATGTAGAAATAAATCAACAAATTCCTGCAAATATATGCGATATAAATAAATGAACACATAAATCTATATGAAGTACTGATCTTGCCATTCGCAGAAATATCCTGTTTCCAAAACGGTAAAATGAGGTCGTTTGCGGTTCTATATTGGCCCCTTGATGGCAACGACGCCATAACTTGATTGACCACAAGAGAGCGCCACTGACTAAGATCTACTCTCTATCTATTTTTTTATATACCGGTACATATATCTTAAACTCGAGGGTTTGCGATTTTAAGCCCTTCTGTTTTGATTTTAACCAAATATCTATTGTTAATGCTATTATACAGTTGTTATAACAACATTTTAAATAAGAATGCAGAGAAATATGATGAAATGAAATGATCTGCATTTATATAGCGCTTTTCAAGTCAAGACTTCCCAAAGCGCTTTACAGCGTGCTTCACATTTCCCAATAGCGGCCGTGCAGCCATGTAAGGCGCTAACCTGCTTATTGGGGGTATTAGGGGTTCAGTGTCTTACCCAAGGACACTTCGACATGTAACCCGAGGAGCTGGGATTCGAACTGCGATCTCTTGATCCCAAGACGAGCGCTCTACCTCCTGAGCCACTGCCTCCCCCAATAGCACGAATATTATTGATAATCGCAATAATGAAGTACTCACCAGGGCCACAATTGACGCCAAGGCAGCAACGGGTTGGGTTTTGCTCCCCTCAATTAAACAGATTGAAGGCTTTTATACATTTGACTATAAAAGATTTTATACGATTGAATACAAGTTACATTTATTGAGTGCAATGAAAATTTTCACAGAGTAGGCTTAAGTTCAATGACAGGTCACGCTGATCCGAATGCGGAATGTTTTATCTAGTTCTGTTGATAACAGGACTCTGACGCAGGATGGCAGGCATTGTTTGGAGAAGTTGTTTTGGTTGGTCCAGACATTGGGACGCTCTTCTCCGAGATGGTGGAGCCCACGTGGGGGCTTTCCTGGCACGCCCATGGGAGGAGCCGGCACACCAGCTTGCGGAAAAAAACGTGGGCCGAAAAGAGAAGCGAGAGATAGAGATAGGAGGCTTGACAGAGACTCGAGCGACACTAATTCGGCTAATTCGGCCATATTCGAAGGAGTTTACTTAGTTGAATTGTTTGAGAAATTGAATCTGCCCCCGTGTGGAAATGCAAATTCATCTTTTCCATCAAGAAACGAGCGCGCATTGTTAGGTGAATGTAGGTTGTGTTTGGTTAATGGAGTCAGATAACTAATTGGAACAATTTGGTAAACGGTACATTTTAGTATTTATTTCCTAACACCATGGATGCCAGTAGTCGGAGATGCCTCCAGCACCTTTATCATCTGGTCGCCGTTGTTTTGGGTATAAACTGTCGTCCCGCTCTTCAGAGGTGATACTAGATCCTAAATGGAGAAAAAAACCTTCATTCCGAGTATGATATTGTGTACAGTTCTTTAAGAAAAATTGTGTTTTGGGTGGTGAGTAACAGGGCAGCTTGATAGCGCCTACTATGGATGGATAGATGGACGGAAAATGAGAGTATTAATAAACTACTTTCAGTGCACATTCTAGCTTAAAACAAATTCTTAGGGGTCATTATTGACCTGAACGTTTGAAACCTGAAGCTTTAAAGTGGTAATAATGGAACTAAATCACACAATTGAGGCGCTTCTGCGCCACGTCTGCAACCTGAGAAGGGATACATATGGAATATTATGCAATAGTCTAAGCAAGAAGATACTGTAGCGCAATAGCAAGAATATACATTAGTGTAGCCACATAGTGTGTATTAGTCAGAGTAGAGGTAAGATCGGGACGAAAAAATTCAGCCCGACCCGACCCGAGTCGCGGGCATATAGACCCGAACCCGACCAAACCAGACTGATGAACTTGATTTGATAAACGGCCCGAAATAAAACCGAAGTTTTAATTTTCCACCAAAGTAAACAGGAAGCATTACTCTGACTGTGTGTACTTTAGCGCAGAACTGTGTGTTTCGGCTGAACTACGCAGCTTGGGGTTTACTTGGGTCCGAATCCCTCAAATCAAGCGTGCACTGCAAATGCAGCACTAAAATTAACGGTTTGGCGTCGAAGTCCGCATTTCGGCGCTGTGCAGCGAACGAAAGTAAAACTGAACGAAATGGCACTGAAAGGAAAAACATATTCTGCAGATGACAAGCTGCAAATAATGAAAGATTTGGCTAATAAAAAAAAAACCAGAGAGACAGTTTGTGAAGCTTGTAGGCCATGGGTGTGAAACAGGCGCCCGTGTGCCGGCTCAGGCCTGCTATGGGATCGAATCCGGCCCGTGAGAGAAAAACGAGCTGCAGGTTGAAATATGTCTGCTTGATGTTGCCAAAACCAGGTGCTGTTCACAAACGCTGTACAGATGAAGTGGGACCACATTGGGGTCTCCACTAGATAAACACCTTCCACTATTCTCAAATATATATTTTCTCTACCCAAAACGAGAGCTAAATATAAAAATAAACTGTGTTAAGAAAATAAATACAATGCTAAGGAAATAATGATAAAAATATATATATATATGACAATAGTGAGCATAAGAATGTAAGAAAGATTTGAGAACCAAAACAGTAAGTGGGTAGAAAAATCCAACTAGTGGGAAGTCACGTACATGCTCTCTCTCTCTCTCTCTCTCTCTCTCTCTCTCTCTCTCTCTCTCTCTCTCTCTCTCTCTCTCTCTCTCTCTCTCTCTCTCTCTCTCTCTCTCTCTCTCTCTCTCAATCTCTCTTACTTCCTATCTGTCTCTCTCTCTCTCGCTTCCTCCCTTTTTCTCTCACTCTCTATCTCTCTCTCTCACCCTCTTTGACTCTCTTTCTTTTTCTCTATCCCTCTCTTTTTAACCTTCTTTCGCTCTCTCTTCCTTTTTGCCTTTTATCTCTTTTTTCTCTTTCTCGCTCTCTCTTGCTTTCCCCTTCTCTCTTTCTCCCCCTCTCTCTCTCTTTTGCTTTTCCCTACTCTTTCTCCCCTTCTCTCTTTCTCTCCTTCTCTTTTTTCTGCTTCTCAATTTCTGTCTTTCTATTTCTCTTTGAATTTCTTCCTTTCTCTATCTTTGCTTCCCCCTCTCTCACTATTTCTTTTTTTATCTCTTTTGTTTCTCACATTATCTCCCTCTCTCTCAATCTCTTTTCTCTCTCTCGCTCTCTCTCTCTCTCTCTCTCTCTCTCTTTCTTTCTTTCTCCCTTTTTCTCTTTCCAAGTCCCAACCCCTTTCTAGTTCTCTCTTTCTCTTTATTTCTTTCTCTCTCTTTTTCTTTCTCTCTAATCTACAAGTTGGCCCCCGACAGAATGTTTGTTTTATCGCGTTGCCCCCCGAGTTAAAATGATATCTAAGGTGAAGGAGGTGGAAGGAGGAAGCCGCGTATCTTTTACCCCAACACAGGGGATGACAATTTATTTCAGTTCAATGATTTGGAGTTAAACTGATAGTTTGGTAAGCATTTTATTTATCTAAATAATTACTTGGCAACCAGTTCAGGGTGTCTCCTGCCCACTGCCCGAAGACAGCTGGGATGGGCTCCAGCATCCCCGCGACCCTACTGAGGATAAGCGGTGAAGATAATGGATGGATGGATGGAAGTACTGTACCTGCATGCCATGTAGATCTTCGGCAAAGGGAAAAAAAGAAACAAAATAAAAATGGTGAGAGAGAAAGAGAGAGAGGAGCCCGACCGGCCCGACAATCTGATTTCAAGCCGGAAATTCGAGCCAGGTCAGATTCGGGCCCGGGCCAAAGATCTTACCTGTCATTCAGAGCCACTCACACTGATGTGTGAAAAGTGAGAATGTATGTTGGTGGTCTAAAGGGTCGTAGGTTCAAAATGACTGCCATGCTTTCATCACTCTGCCCCAGGGCAGCTGTGGCTACGAGTTTACTTTACCCCCACTAATTTGCGAATGTGTGAGTAACTAAATAATGCATCCTCCGCAACGTGTCTTTGATTGGCCGAGAAAGCAATATGTAAAGCTATTGCGATGGTTTTAATTCTTTATCACTTTACTTTACCGCTACAGATTCAAATGCAGTTTCATTCCTCTTCATCTCACCATCACTTACTTAATGCATACCTGTCAACCTGTACGTTTTTGCCGTACAAAGTACGTTTATTATTTAAGACGTGTACGACGTACGAGAAAATCTGTACGGAAAAACGCAAAATTATCAATTATGGGTACCATTCGGTAAACACCGACTATCACGAAACGGCAAGTCAAACGAGTTTGCAAGTCATTCTGATCTGAAAACAACAGGCGGGGTTGATTGAGTAAATTTGAAATACATATGGTCTTAAAAAACATCGGATTTCATGTGGTAGTTGTGTAGTGAAAGGAAGTCCGTCTCTTTTTAGAGAATCGGCTTTTTCGGCTCAACTCATTAAAGAGAGCCGGCTCTCAAACGGCTCACTTGCTTTGATGCATTATATTACGAAATATTATGTTGTATAAAGAAGTTAAGAAAAAAAGGAAGTATAAAAGGAGAAAATGAAAAAAGACAGGCTTGTTGTTATCCCTTTAATCAGTATATAACCAACAGTAATTTAAGGCAGAAATTGAATTAATAATTTGAATAAGAAAATGTATTATTCTACTTAATTATATTTGCATGTATTTTTTCCTTCTACAGTGAACGTCCAAGATACTTCATTTTTTTAACTTTTTTTATAATAAACCTCATTCATGTCAAGCAACTCAGTATCTCACAACAAAATGCTAGTTGACAATATATAGGATATAACGAAACACATGTACAATATAACATATTAAACTACATAAATATTTATATGCTCTTGGATAATTTATTTCTTTTTAAAGCACAACATTTGCAGTAATTCCACTACAGAATACTATTCTGTGAGCTTTAATCAATTCTTGCAAGTTCCCACTTCCCCCTTCATTGTACTCATAGACTGAGCTTGCATGCCTCCAAAAAGCCGACATACTTTCACATTTCCTCTGTATTTCCTTGTTTTGTCAATTGTAATGGATTCAACCCGGCAAAATGAAGTCAAGATGCAAAAAGAGCTCCCTCTCTGAGACAGAGAAAGAAACAGAGACAGAGACAGACAGAAAGTGAGAGAGAGAGAAAGACCGGGCAGAGACACGGAGAGATAGACAGAGCGAGAGTCAAAGACAGAGATGGATCATGAGACTAAGACAGAGATGGAGGAGACAGAGAAACAGATGGAGAATGAGACACAGGGAAAGACAGACAGACAGACAGACAGATTATAAGATCACTTTGTATTTGGTAAGGGAAAATACAACAGTTTGTAAGGGCATGGAGCCGTGGAGCTTGACAGGTATGCTTAATTTCACGAGACGGACTATCTCTTTGAGTCCTCCACCTTCTCTCAACACACTCAAAATGAGTTTAATAGGTTCCTGTGTGTTTGTGTTCTGCCACTTCATCTCATTTACATGCTCATGATTCATTCATGAGTGACACCTTGCTCACACGCACACACAATACCTGTGCTGCAGGCAGTGTTCTAATGAGGTGTTAGAAGTTGTTCTAAGACGAAAGCAGAGGCTCGCGCATCAACACAGAGTCATGGAGGTCTCAGTGGCGGGCCGTGCCTTTCACAACTGGGGCTTCAGTAGTGCTACCTCTAAATCAATTAAAACATTAATAACTATTTTACAGCTATAAAACATTAACTGACACTCCCTTTACTTATGACCATTCGACTTGCGAAAAACTGTCACGAGCCAGGAACAGACACTGGACCCAGTAGCGTTCGTTTACTCAGTTTTATTGATAAAGAGGGAGAGTAGGGCTTGCTTCCACAATCCCACGGTTGACGGACAAGAATAGCAGGTGCCTGGAAACGCGGAAGTGGCACTTCCGTGTCTTGCGAGGATGATCGTAGATTTGCAGGAATACTAGTCGTTAGCCGGGACGGGAGAGCAAGGGCGGTATCGAGTTCGGAAACGAGGTCGGCAACAGGTGTCAGGCAGGTAGCGGATGGCAGAACAGGGCAGAATCGGGTCCAGAAACAGGTTGGCAACGGGTATCAGACAGAGGAAAACAGGGCAGGAAAAATGTCTGAAAGTATTAGCTTGCCTAGCTGGGAGCATCGGTTCGCAACGATCTGACGGTGTCCTCTTGAAAGCCGGGGGTTTAAAATGAGTCTCTTAGCCAATCAGCTCTCAGGGCTGTTGGTGCCAAGTGGGCAGTCGCTGGTGCCTTGAATCAGCAATCATGACAAAAACGGTAAATACGATTTTTTTTTCAGGATGTCGAAAAATATCCGGACATTGTTGTAAGTTGGATTTTGTATAGTGTGCACCCTTTTCCGAGTACAGGACATTACTGTAGTGCTTCTTTCCGCTGCTACGGGCGTGTGGTGGCGCTGTGAGAGGTCACCCAGCATTCACCCCGATAGGAAAAAATCAGGCTTCCGCTTTCTAGTTCGAGTGTAAACATTCTATACTGTATCTCAGCGAGCTAAGAACTGACATTTTTATTGTTTAATATCTCGTGGATCCATTCAATATGGTTGGTGTAAAGTGTAAAGAACAGCCATTTCATTTTAAATTAAAGTGGAATAAGAAAGCTTGATGCGGTTGAGAAAATGGTCAGAACTTTTTTTTCCGGCCACTTTTTACCACGGAGGAAGACCTATTGAAGCGCATCTTCCAAAAGTAGGTTAAACTCAACTTTATTTAGTTTACAGAGCATATTATTTTATAAAATGTTTATTTTTTAGTACAAAACAATACAGGTTACTTATACAAGCCTTAAACATACTTATATAAGCCTTAAACATACAAGATATAGCACTGAAGCAACTAATAAACAAATTCAACTTACGAACGATCGTTCGTAATTAGGACAGTGTCTGTACTGCAGCTTCATCTCGGACACATAAAAGACCATCACTAATAACATCATAAAATTGAGCTATTATTTAGTGATACAGCTACGATTTTACACACATGTTCATCCCTTAACCTCCAGTGTTGCCGGGGCACCACTTCCTGTGGTGTGTCTTGGGCATGTACAACCTGGCACCGCCCATCCTTCACATGAAAAAGCTTTCTTATTTGTCCATAAAATCCACCCACCTGTCTTTCCTCAAGAAGATTTCAATTACTCTGTTGATTAGATCATCTCTGTGTTTCAGTTCCAACAAGAAGTTCTTTTGTATAGCCATTGAAGCTAATGCTGAAAGTCGAGGCTGTCCTGTCATACTTTTTTGTTTTTATCAATTTCAACAGAAGCGGTTGACACATGGAAATTTTTCTTCACCTTTTCATTGAGATATTTCCATTACTGCCTAGCCAATCATAGCTGACAGTTCCCTAGGCAATTGTTCTCAGCCCGAATAGGGCGGCATGCTGCTTCTTGGTTAGGAAAGAGATCCTACCCCAGGTGGAGGAGTTCAAGTAACTTGGGGTTTTGTTCACGAGTGAGGGTAGAATGGACCAGGAGATCGACAGACGAATTGGTGCAGCATCTGCCGTCATGCGGACCCTGTATCGGTCCCTCGTGGGGAAGAAGAGGCTGAGTCGCAAGGCAAAGATTTCAATTTACCGGTCGATCTAGGTTCCTGACCTCGGCCTTGGTCATGACTCTGGGTCATGACCAAGGGTCATGACTGAAAGAACAAGGTCCCGGATACAAGCGTCTGAAATGAATTTCCTCCGCAGAGTGGCTGGGCTCTCCCTTAGAGATAGGGGAGACTGGCTCAAGCATCTGATAAGGATGTCATCAGGACGCCTCCCTTGGGAGGTGTTCCGGGCATGTCCCACCGGCAGGAGGCCCTGCGGACGATCCAGGAGGTGCTGGTGAGACTATATTTCTAGGCTGGCCTGGGAAGGCTTCGGGATTCTGTCTTATGAGCTGGATGAAGTGGCTTGGGCTAGGGAGGTCTCGGCTTCCCTGCTGAGGTTGCTGCCTTCGCGACCCAAACCCGGATACGTTGAAGAAAATGGACGGATGAATGGGATGTCCTTATCTTGACACAGTCTGATGTTGACCCTTTAAAATTGGTTTTATCAGGTACG
Organism: Urocampus carinirostris; assembly: GCF_059441175.1. Lineage (NCBI taxonomy): Eukaryota > Metazoa > Chordata > Actinopteri > Syngnathiformes > Syngnathidae > Urocampus > Urocampus carinirostris. The sequence goes on from NC_142359.1 coordinate 22,800,564, forward strand.
TAAAAGTTATTAAGTACACAACACAAATCCCTTCTGTTTCCGAAACACACTTTTAATATCAAACAGTCTTTTCTTCACTGCCTGCAACATTCAGAAGTAGGGAAACAAGAGTTCTTCTCACACTAATTCCCCAACAACAAAGACTCTATTGTGTGCGCCAACCCCCCAAGAAAGACTCCAATTAGCAGCAGTGGGCAGCAATACGCTAAAGTGGATTTGACAGCAGCAGTCTGGCCGAAATTGGATACAAAAATCTCCCAAAACACTGAAAAGAGAAAAGGGATTATGAATATTTTTTTCATCATTGGGAATATATTCAAAGTCCAGGTTTTATAGATGCTTTTAAGGTTTTGTTGCACTGTATTTAAAATGCAGTTTGAATCGATTAAAGGACAGTCTGAAAGTGAGCGGAAGGCGTCTTTCAAGTTGCACAGAAAAAGTATACAGAAATGTTCTGGTTTCTTTCTTTCTTTCTTTCTTTTACTGAAATACAGTATTGTATCACCAACTCAATTCCTTTACGGGGCAAATGACATTCTGAACTGAATAAAGAGAACAGCATTGTGGGAAGTAATTTGGTCGTTCTGAACTAAATACAGTAAAGTGAACGGCTGGCTCCTTCAAGTTAAATGTCAAAGTGTCCTTGGACAAGACAGTGAACCTCTAATTCCCCCAATAGGCAGGTAATAGCTGACTCTATCTGTGTCTGAGTGTGTGTGAATGGGGAAGTGTGAAGTACATTGTAAAGCGCTTTGGGAGGTCGTCACTGACTTGAAAAGCACTATATTAATTACAGTACATTTATCATTTACCTTTCCTTCTTTCATTCTACAGAAAAGGTTGGGTACCACAGAAATACAGTATAGTATCACCAACTCAATTTCTTTACGAAGCACATGACATTCTGAACCGAATAAAGAGAACAGCATTGTGGGAAGTATTATCTGATCGAAACAAGTGCTTAAAAGCATAGGGAGAATACAAACGAAGGAGACTTTAAGTGATCAAACTGCATAATTTCTCTACTCATTTTTCGACCCAGCTTTTTGCAAGAATAAGAAAAGGAAAATGAAAAAGAGAGAAAAAAGTTTTTAAAAAAACAACAATTTAAAAAGAAAGAAAAGAAAAAACAAAGTAAGAAGAGAGAGAAATGAAAAAAAGAAGAAACATAAAAATGTAAAAGGGAAAAACAAAAAAAGAATAAGAAGTAAAAGACAGTAAAAAGTGGAAAACGAAAGAAAAAAAAGGAAAATAGAAAAAAGCAAGACAAAGAGAAAAATGGCGAAAGCAAAAACAATTGAAGAACAAATAAAAAGAGCAAGAAAATGGAAATGAAGAAAAGGAAAAAAAATACAAGAAGGGAAAAAAGACAGATTTATGGGTTTCAGGTTTATGGGGTGGCCAATAATGATGTCAGCTCCCTCTTGGTGAGCCTTATATTAAGTAAAAAAAAAATGTCTCCACTTATGAGTATTTAAAAATGCATGTTTATATAATAGTTCACTTAAGTATGCTCCTTATTTAAACCAATTTAGTTTTTCTTTTAATACATGACGTTTTTACCCCCTCGGGGGCACTAAACAATACACACTGGCCCTTTAAATATATAAACAACATACATCAGTCAAAGCTTTTCGTTTATTTTGAAAGCACTTCCGGTGCTTGCTGCATTTACGTCAACTTTACAAATTCCCGGGATCTAGGAGGAGGAAGCTTTTTCTTCATCAAAACCATCATCATCGTCGTCCGCAATTCCACGCACGAGCGCTACACAACAGCGGGAGCTTTTGGCCAAGCACGCCGCGGAAGAGCGCTCATCTCCGGCCACTTTGACTTCAACCGACCGCGGAGGTGCGGAAAAGATTTAGTGGAGCTCCCTGCAACTCTTTTCTGCCCTTTCCTTTTTTCCTGGGAATGTTGTCCAAGTTGTTAACGCACACCAGGATGTAAACATTTCCTCAGTTTTCCACCCTTTGACATCTTATTGGAAGTAGGGAGCTTACGAGGATTGTGGTCTGAGGGTAAGTTAATACTTTTAAAACCCGGTTTGATATGTTTTTGCCTGTTTTTGCTGTTGTTCCTTCTCGAGAGGTACATTTAGGTGCATCATGGAGTCGCACCAGACTCCAATTACTAAACGTCCAACTCAATCCGCTTTGACTCTGAACAAGCGAGCATTGATTCTCCAAACTAAAGCTGAATCAACTAAAAGTGCGATCCACTAACTGGAGATAGATCGGCATGACTTTGACCCTAGAACGGTGTTATTTGAGTGAGGACCGCAGGATTTGAAAGTACTTTGTTGGTCAAATGTAGCTGGCGTTACCTGTCGGAAGTGTCTTTTTTGTTGCTGTGGTTAAATGAGTTCTGCCACTGTGTTCACATGCAATCTCTTACTCTCGAACTTTTACACAAACGCCGTTGCATTTACTTCGGTCTTGCTGGTTATCTACTGCACGCCTACCTGCATGCACAGGCGCCTCGCCTGCTGTTTCACAAGGCGACCTAAATCTGAGTTTTTTCCAAGCGAGTCTGGCACGGGAGGACGAGTGGAATGTGCCTGGGACCAATCAGTACGCCGAACATCTGGAGCCTCTCAGCTCCGTAGGCTGATCCTGTTGAGCGAGTCTGCAAACAGACTCGAAAGCCAACACCTCTCCGGATTGTGTGTTGCACCACTTTGAAATCGGTATATATGACGATATAAAGTAAAGAAAGTTGCAAGTGCACTACCCAGAGGAAATCTGGGATTCAGGCCAGATGGGGAGTGTCCTATTCTTGCCTTTAGTATTCCCAAAGTTCAGGCAAAAACATTTGGATACAGTACACCATGTGGCAGTGATCAGCCTTTTTATTACTTGGATATAAAATATAAGATCAACTGATAACTGCTTGATTAGCTCATTTCAAATATCCATTGCACAATCCCTAGCTCATGAATATATTGCAGGCCTGAAACATAGGTCATTTCAATAGGTACCACATACTTTTTTTGTAGTTATAGCATAGACCTCCCCTACTTAAGAAAAATATGCGTTTCGGACGGTCGTTCATAAGTTGAATTTGTTCGTAAGTTGCTTCAATGCTATATTTTATATACAGTAGAACGGATGTTTAACCTTCATATTAAGTATGTTTAAGGCTTGTATAAGTAACCTGTATTGTTTTGTAACAAAAAAAAAACATTTAATCAAATCATATGCTCTATAAAGATAAATAAAGTGAAGTTTAACTTACTTTTGCAAGATGGGCTTTCTTCCTCCGTGGTAGAAAGAGGAAGAAAAAAAAACGTTCCGACCATTATCTCAACCGCATCAAGCTTTCTTATTCCACTTTAATTTCAAATGAAACGGCTCGCCTCTTCTTTACACTTTACTCAACCATATTGAATGGATGCACGAGATATTAAACAATAAAAATGTCAAAGTTCTTAGCGCAGTAGAGATACAGTATAGTAGATTTACACACAAACTAAAGAGGAAGCTGGATATCTTCTTCGGGTGGATGCTGGGTGAGCTCTCACAGCGCCACACGTCGGTAGCGGAGAAAAGATGCACTACAGTACTGTCCTATACTCTGAAAAGGTGCACAATACAAAATCTAACTTAGAGCAATGTCTGGATAGTTTTCGACATCACGGAAAAATGTTTGTATGTACCGTTGTTTTTAAATCGAATGTTCATTAGTAGGGTAGTGTCTGTATTATCAAGGATTTATTTAATAATTGAAATAGGTCACTTTGAGTCAACTGCATATTTTAGAATTTCACATACCTGTGTTGTATTTTAGATTATATATTTTGCTGAAATATTGTAATACTAACATATTCAGAAATAAACACTAACTTCATTCAACAAGTTTTTTGTCTGCTGTGCAGATTCCCCTGCTTCTAAACATGTTGTGCCTTTGAGAGACAACTTCATTATGTCATTGCTGTCTTTTCACAGTAACAACATGGATATCAATGACAATCACATTTTAGAAATGCACATTGTTCAGGAAGTTGTGATATGAGTGACACAGCTTCTCTTGGACTCTCTGCTTTTATTCTCCTGTTCTGCGTAATTGACTTGAAGTACGCTAATTTTTATTCCATAGGTTTGTGTGAATTGTTGTATTGACTAAAGTAAATTCTGCTTTTGCTGAGTTGAATGCGTCATTTTACCGCACCGTTGTGTAATTGTGTAAAAGGTCTTTACAGATATTATCTGGCCTTAGTCATCCAATGAAACCGACCATGAACTGCCACTGGTGATTTTTTTCAAGTTTAGATAGAAAATCTTGTATTCTTGCTTAGATTCACACTATTGGATCTCATAGTACATCATTTATATATTTCTTGTTATACAAAACTGCATATAATCTCATACAATTGTGATATTAACACTTGAGTTTTCAAGGTAAAATGTTAATTTAGCTTGGCTTTTGCACATTTTAGTTATTCAGGGTTGACATGTATGTATGTAGAGGGCTCGAAATTTAATGGTTGATACCTCATTGAGCCATAGAACATATCCAACTAGTAAACGTCATATCCTGGATTATTTCTTGAAAAGAAAGTCTAATTTCTAGCATGTGTAGTAAATTTACAGAAGTTATATCCCAGTAAAGAGTAGTGGTACTGAACTGTCGTGAAAGAAGAAAAAAACAGAGTTAGAACAGAGTACAGAAAAAACACTTGATTACTTTTACATTCCAAGACTGACTGTGACTTCAAATTCATAAACCAAGCAAAAATCAATTTTTTAAAACATTAGCGAGTTGTAATCTTCTTTTCTGGGGCTAACTCAAAGCACTTTCCCTTGTCAAATTAAATTGGAATTCTTCTCTGTAGTCAGCAGGGGACATATCTCCCTCTAAAATAGTCATTTTGTCGATAATCTGCACTGCTATAGGCAATACATCTTATAAGCCGCGTTTGGCAACAAAGGTAACCCGTATGCACAGATGGATAGTAAAGAAGTGCATTTACTCTGTTACATTTACTTGAGTAATTTTTAAGAAAATTTGTACTTCTAGGAGTTTTTTTAAATCCCTATACTTGAGTAAATTTGTGAAGAAAATAGGTAAATTTACTCCGCTACATTAGGCAACATTGAAAGCGTTACTTCGGTACTTAATAAACCCCCTCCACGTAAGTACGCGTCTGTCTGTCTCCGCTAAGGCACATTTGTTTTGATGCAGAACTCCTTCAGGCTCTACCATGTTTAACCAATCAGACATAGCAGCCTCGTCATGTGACCATATTCAACTTCAGTTTGGGGAAATTTTGTTTGAAGCATGTTCCCCTTAAAAAAGGTGCCAAACACCAGGTACCATATGCAATGTCTCCTTTGTTCGAGTTCATGGCCTAGCTTGTTATTCTGCTTGCAGAGCCTGTTTTGGGCTTTAAATGTGCTACTTGGTGCTACATATGCTTCATTTATTTATTTGATTTATGCTATTTTTATTTAATTGTTTATTAAAGCAGCCAGCACAGCAGCTGAGTGGTTAGCGCGTCCACAGCACAGTTCTGAGGTCATGAGATCGAACATTCCTGTGTGGAGTTTGCATGTTCTCCCCGTGCTTACGTGGGTTTACTCCGGGCACTCCGGTTTTCTCCCACATTCTAAATCATGCATGTCATGTTAATTGGCCTATTCAAATTGTCCCTATGTGTGAATGAGCTGTCTGTCTCTGCGTGCCTTGCGATAAGCTGCTAACCAGTTCAGGGTGTCCCCTGCACACGGCCCGAAGATAGCTGGGATAGGCTCCAGCATCCCGCGACCCTACTGAGGTTAAGCGGTGCAGATAGTGGATGGATGGATAGATGTTTATTAAAGCACTTGAATTTACGTTGATTATTTCAATGTACTTTTAAATTAAATGTATTTTCTTCTTCATCAGATGGACTTTGATCATTTGATGATCTGATAGGTTGTTTTAAAAAAATCAATAAATACGACGATACTCCAGTTGCTCATTACTTGAGCAATTTTTTTCACCAAGTACTTTCTTACTCTTACTCAAGTAAGTACTTGGATGACTACTTTTACTTCTACTTGAGGAATTTTATTCTGAAGTAACAGTACCTTTACTCTACCCACCTCTGGCCGTGGAGTAAGCAATGTGGGCAAAATTGTTTAAAAAAAACGTCGACACTGTTTATGGGTGACACGCCCACATAACTCGGCTTGTTTAGTAAAACTGAAACCGTCGGCAGGGTTATCGTTTTATTAAATGAACAGACTGCGGCTTTTAAAGTTACTATTTCGGAAGAATCCACAAAAATGAAAAACAAAATACATTTCTGACTCTTGACTTTTTCCATAAAGTGCGCGTATGAAATATCATTGTTAACGTTGCGTTTGGGAAAACTTGTTTTGCTTCAATTTGCAGGATTCAGTCCAGTAAATAAATGTTCCTCAGGCTTTCGAGTGAAGTTGTGTCTCCGCTTATATGGAAGAAATCTCCCTTCCCTTACTCTTTGTTTTCCTGCGGTGACTCATGCAGTGACAATTCAACATCCAGCAGTTGTTTTCAGCATTTTATTCCCGTTCAAGTCGTCTGAAAACATCAGAACGATCATGCGAGATTCTTGAATGTTTTGCATTTGCTTTTCGATGACTCACGAAAACAGTCGCTTACATTCTTGTGTGTGGAATGAGTCGGATGTCGGTCGGCCGAGGCAAACCTGTCCTGGCGGAATGTCGTGATTGATGAACTGTCAGTCACGCGCCCGCTTGGCATTCATGATTGTTGGGCCCGGCAAGCTGTAACTTGGGACAATTACAAATAGTGGTGGGAATAACGCCTTGCAGAGGAACCCAATTACTTTTCCCAGTAACGAGTACTTTATCAATTTTGTAATTCTACTGTTATTACTACTTGGTACGTTACTCACCTTAGAAAAGCAGGCCATTCATTCTAATGTCCTCTGATTCTTGAGTACTATTGCTTCACTTAGGTTTTCAGACATCCCTCGATCTGGTAGAGGCCATTCTGAAAGGGAGTGTATTTTTACCTACAAAATAGGAGCGCATAGTACGAGGTCACTGAATTGTTTCCTCTTACCTTACTTGCATTAAGTTCGAATTTAGAACTTTTAAATATTGAAATCAGCGGGTCCGGTTATATGTGTCATCAGTAGCGAACGATAGGCAGTGCATGGGGGGGCTGTTATGGTGGCTTTTGTAGCATGTACAGGAACGCAAACTAAGGGGAAATCAATAGGGCAAACATGAGCACAGAATTTTAAAAAATATTTTTGCAATAAACCTTGCCCGGAGAAAAAAGATCTTTGAGTGGTTTGAAGCTCAGAGACAAAATTGATATGTAGTGTCTCAGCTAAGTGTTAGTTTACAAGCTCTCAAGATCGCAAAAGCCAAAAAATATGAAGGCTTCACTGCTTCCACAGGTTGGTCTACCCGTAATAATCTATTGTATCAAGAGGCTATTTCAAAGGAGTTTAAGGGGCTTGTTTTAGAGTATTTACACTTTAATTTTTAACAAGATACTTACTTTTAGAGGAACGCGCTACTTTTTGGTGTCAGTAATATGGTGGGTAACTGAATTACTTATTCAATGTAGTTCCTAGCAACTGTAACCAATACATTTTTTTCAGTAAAACGCCCAACGTTAGGTATAAAGTTATAATTTCAAAAAAGAAGAAAGATTAAACTCAAAATGATGGGATATCAGTTAATACAAAACAAATTGTACTTAAGACATTTCACATCATGTACTTTTATAATGTATTTTTCATCAATAAATCGTCAACCCTGTTTTTGGCCCTCTGCCCGCGTGAAGATTGAAAGTTGCTCGCTCGGAAGAGTAGGGACTTGAGGGAACACTCGAAAGTTTTGTGTGCTGGCGTCAGTCACGCGGCTGGCGCGGAACACAGGAAGCGACCTGACCACTGTGTCACCAAGGTTACAGGGGCGCTCGCCCACCAGATTTGCTTCCACACAAAATCTTTAAAAACTTCCCACTTGGCTGCATTGTCCCCCCCCATGTACTTGTTTGTGCTTTCTACTTACATGCAGTGGTGGGCCGTCTGGGCCTGCAAGGCCTTTCCTGCTGGTCTGAAAATAATCTGAATCACGTAATGTAATTATATTTTGTCCCTGAATATTTATATATATATATATATATATATATATATATATATACCGGAGCCATATCCCCCTAGTGCAGGGGTGTCAAATTCAAATTCACAGTGGGCCAAAATTAAGCAGAGAAGCAAAGTCACGGGCCACATTCAATATTTATCGAAAAATTAACCGAAACTGATTATGTAATGTTTAACCTCTTCATATGGAAACACACTTTAGTTTTACTTGAACACAGAATTTGAACCTACCAAAATCGATATTACAAAAACATGAGAAATTAAATTTGAAACAGTGGTATTAATTTCTTATTTAATTAAAAAAAGTAGTGTGTCTCTCTCCTTATCATTTCAAGTTCCTTTTTCAAGTAAATCTTTTTCAAAGCCAACAACAACTGAACCAAAAATAATAATGTCATCCAACATTTAAACTATTGACAGACCATGCCTTGCAGTAGAAAAAGTGCATAAGAAACAGATATATTCAAGCTTAGTTTGCTAAGTTCTAATTTACTCTGCACATTGGTCCAAGCCAGATACCTGGCATATTTTCTTCTCAAAATACTAGGGATTTGCAGTATTAGCGGCATAGTATATACCACGGGCCAGCTCTAATGCACATTTGATATGATCTCGCGGGCCAATTATAATCACACCGCGAGACAAATTTGGCCCCACCGCGTTGTCCCTGAATTTAATAATTCCAAATTGTCTGTCTGCTTCCTTTCATTGCTTTCCTTCTGGCTGCACTGCTTCCTGATGTTTGCTTTCACATTTAAGCCAATAACCAATCAGATTTCAGCTATAACTTGTTGTCAGGGTCAGTAATCTACCCGAAAGCCTTCACAAATACTTCTGCAGGCCGCGAGGCATAACATCAGTGTTCGTAAAAGCTGTTGGTCTATCCAAAAAGATTTTGAGTTGGCAAAGGGAGCGCCCTCTGGAAAGCCAAAGTCTTTCATGAAAAGTGATGATTGTTTGATCTGTGGATGTCCATGCCTGAGGTGTACGTTGCGTCTGTGACAACCTGAAAGTAATTAGACTGAACTGAGATCCCTGAAAACGTGCCTCATTGTGTCTTCATGTCCGTTTTTCAAAATTGTTCAAGTGTTTCCGTAACATCACAAAGTCTAAATTGTATTCTAATAAATTAAAAAAAATTTTTTCATTCTATGGTTAAACTTAAACTCATTTAAACTTTTTTAACTAAGCAACTTTAATGTCAAGAAATTTAATCTCTGAAAAATACACAACAAAATCTTAATTAAAACATTGACTTCAGTGCAACTACAAATTACTAAGAAATACTGTACGACAAAAAAAAACGTTACTTTTATGATGTAAAAGACATTATCCCTGAAAAGCACAGGAAACATAAATTATCATATTTACAGATGTACGAAAAAAAGATAAAATACAGAAAAATGTGAACTTTTTTATACTCCACAAATTTAAAGTCAACATCACAGAATCCCTGAAAAGAAAACTTCTTGCGTATTGACCAATCACAAGAAAATAAAAGCGTCTGTTGTTTATTGGAGCCAGTTCCTTCGCGAACGATACATCACTAAAGGTCAAAACTGAAAGCCTGAGTGTTAACTCACGGCCTGCCATTTGATTAACACCACAAGTTAACTTGATCACTAGCATGGCTTTGCAATACTACTAGAATTGCTACTAAATGTATCTGTGAGCATTGATGGTTTTAGTGTGTATTTGCTGTGCGCTTTAGGGGGTGGTGTGGCCGGATTGGGTGGGGGGGACAGAGACAGACTCTTCAATATTTGGTTTTCCTGCAAACGTCCGAAGGTCATGTTTGCCTGTTAGAACGGTGGAAGTTTTGTTGGGACCTTTGACTCTGTTGATTGGATGTCTGTTGGGATTTTAGGTTGTCAAAAAAGTGGGTGGTTATTACGGTTTCTACGTTTTGTTTTTTGTCCAAAAAAAAAACTCTACCCCTTCAACTAAGGCCTGGCAAGATGAAGAAAAAGCTGTTTTGATATAACAAGAACAGAGTGCAGTACAAACACTTAATTAGTGTTAAATTACAAGACTGATTGTAAATAAGCCTTTTGAATAATTTGTTAATTTAATAATCAACTATTTGAAAGTCTGCTGGATTATGAAATTTTTAAGAGCTTGGTTTGATAAATGGTACTCAATTTTTAAAACATAAATATAACTTGATGGTATATCCCACATGTTATTTTGCACTATTACATGATTCTGGTTTAGGTGGTTTGCATTGGGGTTTCTCCGATAAGGTGCCTGAGACTTTGCTGTTGTGCCAAGGGAAATTTGTCCAATTTCAATTTACACATTATTTTTCTTATCTAGGTTCTTCCCCAGGGCCATCACCTCCCTAAACAGGTGCTTAAGACTGTGACAAATATAGATCTAAGAAAATATAGAAGCCAGTTGCATTGAAAAATGGGTTTATTGCTAAATGGAATTGTACTTCTTTTCATTGCACTATTGTTATGATGCACTAGTTAACATTGCACTATTGTTGAAATCAATTTATTCTTTGAACTGACAATTAAGGCCAGTCTCCAAGCACTTCCTTATATATATATATATATACTGGACTGTCTCAGAAAATTAGAATATTGTGATAAAGTTCTTTATTTTCTGTAATGCAATTAAAAAAACAAAAATGTCATACATTCTGGATTCATTACACATCAACTGAACTATTTCAAGCCTTTTATTATTTGAATATTGCTGATTTTGGCTTACAGCTGAAAAAAACTCAAAAATCCTATCTCAAAATATTAGAATACTTCCTCAGACCAAGTAAAAAAATAATTTTATTACAGCAAAACTAAATCAAACATTTGAAAATGTCCATTGATGCACTCAGTACTTGGTTGGGAATCCTTTTGCACGGATTACTGCATCAATCCGGCGTGGCATGGAGGCAATCAGCCTGTGGCATTGCTGAGGTGTTATTGATGCCCAGGATGCTTCGATAGCGGCCTTCAGCTCATTTGCATTTGTAGGTCTGGTGTCTTTCATCTTCTTAACTATACCCCACAAATTCTCGATGGGGTTCAGGTCAGGGGAATTAGCAGGCCAATCAAGGACAGTGATGCCATGGTCAGTGCACCAGTTACTGGTGGTTTTGGCACTGTGGGCAGGTGCCAGATCATGCTGGAAAATGAAATCCTCATCTCCATAGAGCTTTTCAGCAGATGGAAGCATGTAGTGCTCTAAAATCTCTTGGTACACAGTTGCATTTGCTCTGGAGTTGATGAAACACAGTGGACCAACACCAGCAGCTGACATGGCTCCCCAAACCATTGCTGACTGTGGGAACTTCACACTGGATTTCAAGCAACTTGGATTTTGCTCCTCTCCAGCCTTTCTCCAGACTGTGGCGCCTTGACTTCCAAATGAAATGCAAAACTTGCTTTCGTCTGAAAAGAGGACTTTGGACCACTCTGCACCTGTCCAGTGCTTCTTCTCCATAGCCCAAGTCAGACGCTTCTTCCGTTGTCTTGAGTTCAGAAGTGGCTTGACCATGGGAATACGGCTATTGTAGCCCATTTCCCGGACACGTATGTGAACTGTGGCTTTTGATACCTGGACTCCAGCTTTAGCCCACTGTCTTTGAAGCTCCCCCAAATTCTGGAAGCGGCTCTTCTTCACAATTTTGTTAAGGCTGCGGTCATCTCTCTTGGTTGTGCAGCGTTTCCGGCCACATTTTTCCCTTCCAACAGACTTTTTGTGGATATGCTTTGAAACTGCACTCTGTGAACAGCCTGCTCTTTGAGAAATTTCTTTTTGTGTCTTACCCTCCTGATGGAAGGTATCAATGATGGTCCTCTGGACAGCAGTCAGATCAGCAGTCTTCCCCATACTTGTGATTTAGTTTACTGAACCAAGCTGAGTGTTTTTAAGGCTCAGGAAACCCTCGCAAGGTGTTTCGAGTTAATTAGATGATTCAGGTGATTAGTTGAATAGCCTACATGTATACTTTTTCATGATATTCTAATATTTTGAGATAGGATTTTTGAGTTCTCTTAAGCTGTAAGCCAAATTCAGCAATATTAGAATAATAAAAGGCTTGAAATAGTTCAGTTGATGTGTAATGAATCCAGAATGTATGACATTTTTGTTTTTTTAATTGCATTACTGAAAATAAAGAACTTTATCACAATATTCTAATTTTCTGAGACAGTCCAGTATATATATATATATATATATATATAATCTCTCATCTCATTAGCCGTACCGCTTATCCTCATTAGGGTCGCGGGGGGGCTGGAGCCCATCCCAGCCATCTTCGGGCAGTGGGCAGGGGACACCCTGAACTGGTTGCCAGCCAATCGCAGGGCACACGGGGACAGACAACTCATTCGCTCATTCACACCTAGGGACAATTTGGACCGGCCAATTCACCTGAAATGCATGTTTTTGGAATGTGGGAGGAAACCCACGCAAGCACGAGGAGAATATATATATATATTATATATAATTTGCCTGTCTCATTTTTCTTTTTTTTTCAGTATTTATCTTGTTTATCCTGGAGTGTCATGTCTAATCTCGTTGCAAACAATGTTCACTGCATTTTTTTTGTGGCAAATATGACTATTCTATTTTTTTCCATTTTAAAAGTAAATCAAGTTGAAGTATTCGGAAAAAAATGTTCCACTGCCAGCTTCAACTTCAATTATAATTTTCTTATTGTAGTAGGGGAAAAACTAGTTAAAAGTATGTGTTAACAACACACAACTGAGTTCAAAGAGCCCTTCTGCTTTATGGTCCACTGTGCCTGTCTGCTTTTATCTTACTTTCATTAAGCCTGTTAGGGGCGGAGAACATTAGGTTTGAAGAATTGGGGCTAGAGGAGTTCTGGAGAGTGACGTCATAAACGTCCCTGCAGGTTTTTATTTAATTTCTATTTGTCAGTGTAGCGTGAAAATGGTGAAAGTAAGACTCGGCCTCTTTTGGTTAAATCCAAACGGCAACCAAACCCCAAAAAGCCAGGATATGGTGGCAGAGAGTAACAAAGTTCAAAATTCAGTATATACTAACTACGTTAAACCGAAAGTGAGAACAAAAAATCATATCCGTAAAAAAAAAAGGCCGTGGCTTTTTCAGTACAAACAACATAACAAAATATGGCTTTAATGTTTGTAAAAATTGGTTGTAGTTATTGACATATTTGAAATGAATTACAATTTTGCATGTTTGCTGTCGGTAGATCATTTGCTTGGGTCAGTTTATTTTGTAAGTAGCTTACATGCCGAAAGTTTGAACACCCTTGTTATTAGGGAAGGGAAAAACTGCTTTGTGTGTGGGTTTTAGTTGTGACACAACTTGCAGAGTCCCGTTTGTTGTCTGCTTCCTCACATTCTTTGTATGTTTTGTATAGGCCATAGGTTCAAAATATTTTTGAAGCTGACTGATTTTTTTTATTTTTACTTATTAGCGAAAAGAGATACAGTTTATGATTTTCGAAAATAATTTACCATCTTATTATTATGTTGGTACGATGTTATTATGATGCTAAAAGCAAGTTGTAACTATTAGAAGGGAAACATTTCCTTTGTATTAAGACACTGATTGATGGGCTAATTTCAAAAATATTTAAAGACTCTAGGTATTTAAATACATTGATGATTTCTACAGTGTATTAGAAATCAAATTTAACAAAAATTCACAATGAAACATTGTTAGTGAACTATTTTCTGAACAGGTCTGCGTTATACTCTGGTGGTCTTACGGAGCTACCTGGTGCCCACGGGAACCAATGGCGGTGAACGCTGGTAATGGCTGAAAAAAAACCCCACTGTCACAGAGTTCAAAGTCCAGATTGTGACGATGCCATCAGTCATTCTGTATACAGTCATTTCCGAACTAGTGCCGCTCCCTGACTATAAGGTGCACCTAATACAATGTAAAAGAAAAAACATTTAATACATACATAACTAGCACTTGACTATATGCTGTGTTTGCCCATGTTTAAACATGACACATTTACAAGGAAAGACTGTAAACAGAAAGTATTTTTAAATGAAACACACAGACAGGGAAAAGGGACCGCAACACAAAAACTGTCACACAGTGAAAAACAGCAGCAACACAAGTAATACAGCGCTAACAAGACTGGGTAATAAACAAACTGGTAAAACGCACCAAGACGCAACAACACAAGTAACATCAAAAACTCACAGTAGCAGAACAGCAAAAGCATAGGGCTAAACTTTTTAAAATATTTTTTTACATTACTACAGTTTTTCCTGCTGCTGTTTCTAGTGTCTCACAATCAATTCATCATTGTAAAGTTTACAATAAGGAGCCCTGTTTCCTTCTTTTTAGGGACAGCTCAATTGCTTTTAACTTGAAAGTGGCGTCATATGCTTTTTTTCATTTTGCATGATGAGGATCCGTTTATGCGAACCAAATACAGTAGTTTTTCCCCAGTGATTCATGATCTACTATCAGTATTCTGACACGCAGTTGCCCGTCAATGCCATGATCTGGCTCATCTCTGAAAAGCGGATGATGCTTTACACTGAAAAACAACAGCGACCAGATGATGAAGGTGCTGTATCTGAGTCCGATCAGGAGGCTTCTTTTGCTACTGGTTACAAACCAGTAGTATCTTTTCCATGTAGAGGAGAAACCCTATACCCAAAAAAAAACCTCCTTGTAGAGTGATTGGTGCAGCTGGGATGTACTTGCCTGCGAGTGATACCCCAATAACCCAGGTGGTAAAGGGATTCCTAAACTGTAAACAAAGCCTGCATCTTTTTAAACACTCATCTTTCGGGAAATTTGTATTTATCTTACGAGAATTTGATTCCCCAAATGCTGGTTTAATAGTGATGCCAAGAGCCAAGAAAAATCTGCAGGTTTGAGAGCGTTCTCAAATTTTGCCAGGGTGCTGTGGAATTCTCTTCCCTCTGAGATTCGAGCTGCAACCTTAGTGTTTGAATCTAGGCTTAAAATATATTTATATATAATTGCTTATGAATGTTGACCTAAAGAAGCTGTCAACCAGACGTTCTGTTATTACCTATAGTTACTGTTAATTATTTCTTTGTATTGACTGTACAGCCTTTTGAGACTCCTTGTGATTAAGGGATATACAAATAAACATGACTTGACTTGTTACCGTACGTTCAACTTCTTCTATGGTGTTGATCGGTGGTTGTAACATTCGTCTGTCTTGACACGACTTGTCTCACTCTTCTGCCCCAGCGCCCCTGGCGGACGTTTGGAAGAATAATGCATACATAATGCATACATTAGCCGTATCTCTGTTTAAGTGGAAGGGTTGACTTTGTGTGACAAAAGTTGTGGCTTATAGTCTGAAATTTACTTTTTTGTGTGTTTTAGTCACGAATGGAGACTGCTGTGGCTATGGCTAAACTTCCCTCTTATAATCTTTTTAGATGTTCCCGTTTCTGGTTTCACTTGGAGTAAAGTTGAGAGTCTAGCCTATGTAAAACCGTATCTATAAAGACCAAACAAATCAAATTGAAGTTCACTGGAATGCGACAGATTTGATCTGGAAAATTGAGGGATATATTTCAGTAGTGGTGCATTTAACGTGTGAGCGCATGTTCAGTGTGAAATAACCGGCAATAAGCTTCATCTGATTTGCATCATCTGTAAGCTGCCAATCATTCTCCTTCAAATGTACAGTTTTCAAGGACGGTGTACTCCAAACATGCTTAGGCCCCTTGAGTGTGTGCACAAGTGCTTGTGTGTATGTGTGAAAAAACACACAAACTTCAGAATTTGAATGGTCTGGTTCTAATTGAGCAATCTCATCAACCCCCTGGGTTTTCTCTCCCTCCTATTCTCTCTCTCACTCTTCTGACAATCTGATGTCCGCACACCCACACATGCAAGCACAGCATGCTGTCTCTAATTGCAAATGTGTTCCTTGTCAGCCAGGAGAAAAAATTGCCATTTTTACAGCATTCCCAAGCTGGTTAATTTTTGCTGAAGTTTCAAACTGTCAGAATAGTTTAAAAAAATAAGAAACTGGGAGTAAGACCCACATCCTAAACACATCCAGTTATAACACATTCATAGCAAACAGCCCTTTTAAAAGCAAACATTTTTTGTCTGTGTCGAGGCTTTTATGAAAACCGGCATTGTTAGACCAAGAAGAGCTTTCGGCAGGATTTGGGGATTATTTCGGGCTGACGCTGGCGTCGTCATCCGCGTGGGAACAACAAAAAAAATAAGAGAAAGGACAAACCTATGAGAGGAAGTGGAACCTGGGGGTGACCGTTGTCATTGGAAGCAAAGTTGTTTACTCACTGTCAGCCTGGCGTCGGAGTGGGATTTATTTGTGTGACTAAGTGCTACATCGAAGGAAATGCATTTCATGTCCCGACCAGCGTCTACTTTTTCCCGACATTTTGGGCTTCATATCAGAAAGTGGAAAGTAACCTATCAGTGGCTAAACCTGAACTTACGGTAATCGAACCCATGATTAGCTATGCAAATTAATTGTAGCACTGTATACGAATTGCTGCTTTCTAGAGAAGTAGTTGGCTTTTTACACATTTTATGGACTTTAGTGTTTCCTTTTTGTAATTATAGATTTTTTCAACACATAACACTAAAAAAGCAATGCTTTATTAGTCCATTTTTTCCCATTAATCGTGTTCAAACTTTCCCAATTTCCTTTTCTCAGCACTAAAACACTAACTACATCTAAGCGTGAAATAAAGATGCATTTGGAAGCTTCTTTGTAATTGTAATTGGGGTTATGCAAAAGGCATTAGGCAGGTAAACTAGATGAGAATCGATATCATAAACCATTGAAATAAAGGATAAGGGAAGACGGTCTCGGTTGGCATAAACGAGAGTTCTCCCAAGTAAAGCAACCAGTCGTGTTTTTGTCAAGTCCCATTTATTTGTATAGCTCGCATCCAGGCTCATCCTTCGGCCTTATGGACAAAACAAGACAAGATTATGATGTCAACATCACTCATAAACTAAAGAATATAAATGAGTCTTAAGTTTAGATTTGAATACCTCTACTGAGGTTGTAGCTCTTATCTCAGAGGACACAGTATACTACAACACCTAGGCCCAAATGGAAAACACTCTTGAACCTGCAGTTTTATTCTTTGCTCTTGGAATCACTAATACAGACGCTCCCCTACTTATGACCGTTCGACTTGTGATAAACGGTAGATAAGACATTTTTTTCGTGATGTCAAAAATATCTGGACAGTGCTGCAAGTTTGATATTGTACTGTGTGCACCTTTTTCCGAGTACAGGACATTACTGTAGTGGTTCTTTCTGCAGCTACCAGCGTGTAGCGCTGTGAGAGGTCCCCCAGCATCCACCCGGGAGTAAAAAAATCTGCTTCCTCTTCCTAGTTCGTGTGTAAATATCCTTTACTGTCTATGTCTATACTATCTCCAGCGCGCTAAGAACTTTGACATTTTTATTGTTTAATATCTGGTGCATCCATTATTATGGTTGGTGTTAAGTGTAAATAAGAGGGAAGCCGTTTCTTTTGAAACGAAAGTGGAATAAGAAAGCTTGATGCGGTTGAGAAAATGGTTGGATCGTTTTTTCCGGCCACTTTTTTCCACGGAAGAGGACCTCTTGAAGCTCATCTTCCAAAAGTAAGTTAAACTTTATCTTTATAAAGGATATTATTTTATGAAATGTTTATTTTTTTTTACAAAACAATACAAGTTAATTATACAATCCTTAAACATACTTATATAAACCTTAAACATACAAAATATAGCACTAAAGCAACTTACGAACAAATACAACTTACGAACAATCGTCCGGAAGTCAGGCAGCGTCTGTACTGACATTTTCCGAACAGCAGCTCTGAGCAGAAAGATGGGGCACAATCAAATCAGAAAGTTAAGAGGAGGGAAGTGTATGCAACTTTTTAATGTTAGTAACATACTCATAGTTGGAACTTGAACAAGCTCCGGTGACTGAATGTTAATTTAATTTAATTATCTATTTTATAACTTTATTACAGATGTTTGATGACTAAGTATTTATTTTATTCAAATGGACTTTTAATTATATGTAAGATTTTCGGATTGGAACCAGGCCCAAAGTTCGGGCCGGTTTCTGGCATAAAACATCAATCATTAAGTCGCCGGGCTTTTTTATCTGTGGAAGATCCTTTTTACTCAAGTAATTATTTGGATAACTACTCTTTACTTCTTTTCGAGCGATGTTATTCTGAAGTGACAGTATTCCTGCTTGAGTAACACACTTTGGCACCGCATGTGCTTACGCGCTGAAGAAATTGTGGTGCCGAAGTAAACCTTTGGGTTTATTCTGGGCCCGGTCCGTCAAATCAAGTTAATTGGTTGGGCTTGAGCTGGTTCTGGCTTCTATACCCTCAGGCCGGGTTGTGTCAGGCTGGATTTTTTTAGGCCCGATCTAACCTCTAATACCTTACATAGAATAACTATACTAATCTGATAATAAGTTAGTACAGTATGGAAAACATTGTTGGCCTGGGGAGTGATGGGTACTACCAGGCTGTGGATGTCTAAGACACACCACAAGAAATGGTCCCCCTACGACCTTAGTGGTTAAGAGATACACACTACAAACAAAGCTGAATCAAATTGAGTGAAATCTTCCAATCTTCCAATAACTTTACTGATCTCAATTAGTTTTTATTTTATCAAAAAATGTAGAACGTAGTATAAAAATGTTCACTGGCAGGTCATTATTGCTCATTTTAAGTTTTAATTGTTTTGTTTTTCACGAAAAAAAATACAAATATAATAAATTCAAAATTAAATAAAAATTAGGTAACCTGTTTGAACTCCTGAGGTACGGTGACCAGAAATTGTATAAAGCATTATACTGTCAATTTAAACAACATGATAATGTGAACCTTCAAAAATGGACAATCAATTTTCAAACATTTTCGGCTGACCGTTTACGTCGTTATTTTGTAAATGGACGCAAGTACGCCTTGGTTCAAAAAAACTTAAGAAACACTGCATTAAACTGTGATTTAATATGCACAAATACAAAAACTAGGATAGATTTATTGCATGGTTGAATTTTGAAAAAAAGAGAGTCAATTTAAAAGTAAATGATCACCTTGGACACAAACTAGCGCCACTAGATTGACATTTTACAGACTCCCAGCCAGCAAATCTTGAGTTCCTGCCACTCGGCATGATGAATGAACTGTCGATTTGTTTTGCTGCGACTCTGAAGAGGAATTTGAAATTCTTGGAGTGCAGCACACAACAGCAGGAAGCTTTAATAGGAATGAGATTGGACTTTATTTCACCTCCTGAACTTCATTATGAAAATAGACTCCTCCTGATTGCTCACTGCCAGCCGTTTGTCATTCTGCCGTATTGCGTGTATGTAGTGTTCGAGTGTATTTGTATGCTAAAAGTGAATTCCAATAGAGGGTGAGTTGTGATGAATGACAGCTCGGTGGGACGGAGCGCGCGTATCATACTCGACCTTGATAACAGGCTGAGATTTGGGAAGGTAAACTCATTACTTAGAATAGAAAATACCAAAAAGCAGAACTGGAAGGAGGCAACTTGACAGGCGGGACCCAAGTGACCTTTTCAAATTATGTCTGCCTTCCAAAAAGACTTCCTCAAATGACTCAAAGGCCATTTTTTTACACAAATAAACACAGAGAAGGCATTTTTTGACACTTTTAAGCAGTGGTCTCTAAACTCCTAGTCACGGGCTGCATTGGTTTGATATAATTTGCGGGTGCTTGAAATCCTTGAAAATGTTTCAATTTTATGTTGTTTTTAAGGGCTGAAAAGTGTTTGAAATTGGGGATTAAGTGCTTGCAAAATTTTGGAATTGTTTCCATGTTTCCCACCAAGTTAGCTTAAAAATGACAACAACGGTCTATGGTAGTATTGCTTTGCCATTGCATTTCTTTCTATCTTGTGATTAATGGTGGCTGACATTAGATTGTATAGTACATTGTATAGTACAGACGCTACCTTACTTATGAACAAGATGATCGTTCGAACGTTGAATTTGTTTGTAAGTTGCTTCAGTGCTATACCGTGAATTCCGGACTATAAGGCGCACCTGATTATAAGCCGCACCCCCCCACATTCCGGGGGGAAAACGGATTTATTACATACACAAGCCGCACCGGTATATTAGCCGCATGTACCCACATTGAGAACAGAATTCCTTTTTAACTGAACAGTTTCAATGGTGAGAATTTGTATAGATTTGATGCTTCTCTATTGCTTGCTAATTATCAGACATATCATATTATGCCCATGAGCCACTGGATTAAAACGCATGTTTTCAGCGGAGGGGCTGAATCAAGGTACTGACCCGACTGTCGCATGCCGACACATCTAGACTCTCATTATCGATTGATTGAATGTGAAATGATACCGGTTGTTATCATTTGATGCAGACCTGCAAAGTCCAGGTACCCGTTGAAAGTAATCCAAGGAAAAAAAAGTGTATATTTCCAAAGGTAAAGGTGGGAAAAATATATATGCACCTTTGTCTGCGGTGTCCACAAACACTCTCCTTTACTGGTCTCTACTTCCCATAATACCCCGCGTCTGTTGCGCCCCTTCTTTTTAATTGGTCAGTGCAAGACTTATCAGAACAAGTGTCCAAAATAAATACAAATAAATACATGACAAAAGTATACAGTTGCAAATACATATTATACATGGTTACACATATTTACGAAGAAAGACGGTACACCGAGAGAGTTTTCAAAGCTTTAATAATAATAATATAACTTTCATCCCAAACCGTGCCTGTGAAAGGTACCACCACGCTACTCCTAACACGCTCGCAGGGCTCAAAGCGTAGCTCTTAAATAAAAGCTGTGCCGCAATTATGAAATTCACGTTAAGCCGTCCTCGTCTTTCTCTTCATTATTGACGTTTTCAAAGGCGTCTTCCTCGCATTTGAAACGAACTTCTATCCTCTGTCATACAGACAATTCGATCATATTCCAAGAGGATGCAGTTTACCTCGGCGCACAATTCCACCGGTCTACATTTTACCTTTTGTACTCGAGTGCTGCTGGTGTTCGTTAGAAAAATTACTTAAATAAGCCGCTTCACTGAATAAGCCGCAGGGCTGAACATTTGGGGAAAAGGTAGCGGCTTATAGTCCGGAATTTACGGTATTTAGTATGGAATATATGTTTAAGGGTTATATAAGTATGTTTAAAGCTTGTGTAAGTAACCTGTATTGTTTTATACTAAAAAAATAAACATTTCATAAAATAATATGCTCTATAAAGATAAATAAAGTTAAGTTTAACTTAGTTTTGGAAGAACATTTTATATAGCTGATGTTATATTTTACTTGTTATTTTGTTGTTGTTGTGCTCTGTAGAGTTTGAGACTCTTTGTGATAAAGGGCTATACAAATAAATATGACTTGAATTGACTAAAAACCCATAACTGATGTTGCAAACATCGAATGATATAATGGAAAGCAGGGTGGCCAGTGGGCTGGTTGACAAATCTATAGGAGGGGGTTTTGTGGCAACCCCTGGCCACCCCCTGGTGGCACCATTGGCTCTATCTAGCACCTTTCTGCCCTTTATCAAACCTAAATCATATAATTTGCGCTGTTCTATGTTCATTTTATGACTACAGCAAAGAGTAGTGGTGGGCCAAACCAAGTTAATATTGGGGAGGGGGGAATTCCCCGAGATGGTAAAACTCACCTCATCTGCTACGATGTTGGAGATGCACTGAATGTGGATATACTAGACTTGACCTGACTAGAGCATGAATGCATAAGTAAGGTGAGATAGTGCAAAGGACAAATACATGTTACATATATTTTTCTCATCCGGCCAGCCCAAACTCAACCTTGACATGAGCCGGGCCTTCGGGAAATCTCTCATTCTTCCCGATTAGTCACTCCGACATTGTTTGCAAAATATTGGAAAAATGTTGTACAAATATATTTGCTGGTAATATACCTCTAACTCTATTGAAGAAGGTATTGTGTTTTTATGTTAAAAAAAAGTACTTAAAACTGAAACAAGTACACCAAAGAGGACCACAAATTGGAGCTAAATGTCCAAGCCAAGCAAGCATCTGTACATGATTATCATGATAATGAGTAAAATAATAAGTCTTTGTGCTATATGTCAAACTTCCTGCCGCCTCCATTGAGGGAAAGCCCCGCTGTCTCTTTGGAATTCCACCATGATCTCGTCATTTAATGGAGAACACATTGTTAGATGCAATGCAACCTCCTCCTCCCACTGCACCTCTATACTTCATATTCAGTTTGACATCTTTTCGGATCCTGCTATTCAGTGCCTCTTTACTGGGAATGCGAAAGCACTAGCCGAAATATTTGTTTTAATGTCTTTGACGCCTGCGACCAGTGTCGGCACGTTACTGAAGAACAGTAATTGGTAACAGTTACTAGTTACTTCATTTAAAAGGTCATTCATATATCCGCCATATTACTGACACCAAATAATAGTGGGTTACTCTGAAAGTAAATATCTTGTCACAAATATCCATATTTACTCGCACAGAAGCCGTACCGTAAGACTTCTTTCAAAAAGCCACATAATGAAAGAAAAATAAGAAAATGTGTACACCAACCTGTGGAAGCACTGAACCCTGCATATATCTTGGCTTGTGCACTCTTGAGAGGTTGCAAGCGAAAACTTAGCTGAGACACTCCATATCAATTTTGTCTCTGGGCTTCAAACCATTCAAAGGTCTCCTCACGTTTTATTTTTCTCCCCAGTCATTGTATGATGCAAAAATATCTTTACAAATGAAAAGAACAAAATTCAGCACACTTTTACTGTAAATTCTGTACTCTTTTGCCCCATTGATTTCCGGTTGGTTTGTTGTTCCTGTATAAGCCACACCCCCTTCCCTATGCATCTTCTTGATTCGCTACTGGTGACACACAACCAAATATGCACATTTTTTTATAATTTTGGTGAACGGAGAATATCTTCATCAGGAGCAGTTCAGCGCTTCAGACTGTGCTGCCTCAAATATATTCAGTTGTTCACGGATCTCTTAACCGCTAGGGTGGTAGGGGAACCACTTCCTGTGGTATGTCTTGGGCAAACAGCCTGTCGGCGCTGTATTTTGGGATAGGGGTTTGCACCCTACATGAAACAGATGAAACAGCCTCCTGATCTGACTTTAAAACAGCACCTTCATCATCTGGTCACTGTTGTTTTTCGGTGTAAAGCGTCATCCCGCTCTACAGAGATGGGCCGGACCTCAGCATCGACAGGCAGAAGTGACATTAACGATACTGGGGAAATAGGTGACTAAGAGCATGCCTAACCTCGAATGTTGCTGGCTAATCGAGGGTTTGTACCTTTCTCCTCATGCAGATTTTTTAGTTTTTCCTTGCCCTCTTGTAGGTTTAGGATCAGGGGGGTTCTAATGGTAATCTGTGCAGACCTTTGAGACTTTTTCTGATCAGGGCTATTCAAATAAACATGACATGACATGACTTCAAAAAAACACATTTGATGAGTATGGAATAACACCGTAACTCATCATGTCGTAATGACGTTAGAAATACAATCATTTTATTTATAATGCGTTTCAGTACTCGTTACCGAGAAAAGTAATTGCGTTGCAGAAACGTGGTCCCTTGTAATGCGTCCCAACACTGCATTCGACCACAATTCAGATCACAACTGGATCAACATCAATGTAAAGGAAACCCTGCTGTTTTAGCACTAAGCTAACACAATAGCAAGTTTCGCTTGATTCCTGCAAGCTGTTCAAACAAAAAAAAAATACTTCGGCCGTTTGCGTCAAGCCATCTGCGTGTGTTGCCACTAAGATGTTGTAGCATATGGACAAGCACTCGAGTCTGGGGTGGCGCGCAATTGCAAGCGAGCATATGGTGCTTTGAGATACGGCCGAGGCGTTCGTTGTTAGAAGTGTCGCCAAGCTTACTTAAAACGCAGGCACGCTGCTGTGCTTGTAAGAAAAGGCCGCAGGTTGCTGATTTCATTTAGTGTCTTCACAGATTAAACGTTTGTTTTTTTGGACAGCATTTGCCTGGTGGTGTGGTTACAGACTTCAGCAGTTCACGTTTTCATGAATTTCTTTCTTGGAAGAATTGAGAATATTTTCCACACTATAAGGTGCAATGGATTACAAGGCGTGCCCGCCAAAAAAGTCTTTAAAAAAAAAAAAAAAAAATTGATTAATTAATACAAAAGGAGCACCAAACGATAGAGCGCATGAAATTGAGAATGAGTAAGTGCTACAGTGTTTATTCGCATATAACCATTGGGCTTTTTATGCACTTAAATGCCTATAATTGTGCAATGGTGCAATGATTGATCAGTCGATAAGTATCGCTGGTTAAAAATCGCAAATTATCATTTGCAACGGATATCTTACTCGTAGAGGCGTAGGCGTAGAGGGTACAGATGACACATGAAAAGGCATTCGAGCTTAAGGGCCCGGTGTTATGCCGAGAATTGTATCCCCGCTGAGAAGTGTATACCCTGTCGCGGGAGCGCGCACACGTCACTCCTGTTGCTACAACCACTTTTACCTCGTTTTATCTCACTTTTACATCACTTTTCGGGTATGTAAGGGCGAACATATATCCCAGACCACTTCGTCTTGCATTTGTTGGGAATGTAATACAACTTAAACCATTTCTTCTTTGTATTTGTTGTGAACGTGATCGAACGGTAATGCACACCGTATATAAACCACTTTTGAGCAGGTAACGTGTTTATTTTGCCTTTTCCGACTCAAATCGCTCGTATTTAAACTGTTATGCACGCTACCTTAAAGCTGATTATGCTGAAACGAAGTGTCAAACCAGGATAAGCGGTATAGCTAATGAGATGAGAACTGTCAAACCATCAACAGATAAACGGGAGACGAACGTGTTTGATTTCTTCTCGTAGTCAAACGAAGACGTAACACGTCGATAATTGTATTTTGTGTTTGACTTGAATAAACAGATCATCGTGTGCCTAATATTGTCACAGCAACGGTGTCATTTTTTTCTAGTACAAATGATCCGACGTCAACCTAACAAATGTAAACAATGCTGGTGGGAGGGACCAGCCTGGCTGCAACAGCCTGGCTGCTGCCGAGAAATGCACCCCCCATCTATCTCTGGCTATGAAGGTCACAGGTCCATGAAATTTACCCTGATTACTCGTGGTGGGCCCATATCCTCACAGTGAAAAGCACAGCTCGCTAAATGCAACTGAACCTGTTTTAAGGGGGGGTGCGTTTTTGCCTGCCGAGAAATGCACTCCCCATCTATCTCTGGCTATGAAGGTCACAGGTCCATGAAATTTACCCTGATTACTTGTGGTGGGCCCATTTCCTCACAGTGAAAAGCACTGCTTGCTAGATGCAACTGAACCTATTTTAAGGGGGGTGCGTTTTTGGTCGCATAAGACCCATCAAGCAAGAATTATAATGTTGATTAATCAGGGAAGAATCATGTATATCTTTAATAACCATATGGTCCAATCATTTTTACTTAAATTATTTTATTAAATTAAAGGGGACATTTTATACGAGGAAAAAAACGTGATTGTCTTCGTTAAAAGACTGCAATAGACAAGGAAGAAATAAGCAGTGTGAGAATAGTAATGTTTATTTGAAGGAATAAACTATGTAAACTCTTTTCTGAAGGAACCAAAACAGAAACTTGAACACGAAAAAAAAAGCATCAGATGTCGCTTTAAGGTAGATATCCACACATCAATAGACGTTGGGAAACATGGTCTGCAACGAGATTGGACATGGCACTCCAGGGTAAAACATGTAATAATGACCTCAAAGAGAAGAAAAAGACGAGATAAATAGGCAAAAAAAAAATCAACATCAAAAAAGTAGGCTTAAGAACAATTAAAAAAATATCTACAATATAAAATGCAAAATTTGTACATGTAATGTAATAAGTACAAAACTATTTTAACCCTGAGGTTGCAGATCTTATATCCGGAGAAAAACAGATGTCACTGTCTACAAAACATCAACACTTAATGTCCGGTGAACATGCAGGGCATAGGTATCCTTCTTCCACTGGAGGCTTTTGGACACACTCGTGGTGAAACCATCGATCGCAGATGTCACAGCTAATCTTTGAAAAAAAATAGGTTTACTTATTTCCGTGTATAGGCAAGTCCTTTTTTTGCACCCTGTGTCATGTTTGACCTTGTTTGTTGGGTTGATTGATTGATTTAATGACCACATAGACATGCTGGTATAATTTGTCATTTCTACAACTCATCTGTTCAATTTCCACATTCATGTTATCGGTGTCCTGCTATTAATTCACATGACTGTATTTAGTGATGTTGACATATTTACCCATTGTAGGTCAGCAGACCTCTCAGACCCACAACTGTGACACACGTTGCTGAGATCATCTGTAAAGACAAAGAGTAAAGATCCATACAGAGTTTAACTTTTCCTCAAAAAACATACATTTTTATATTGTCGAGTGTCGTGTAGGAACTTTTCAGCTGCCTGTAGTGTAATAAAAACTACAGTAACAAATGATAACCCTTTTATTAATTGATTAGGGAGCCACACCCACATATATATATATATATATATATATATATATATATATATATATATTATTAAATCTATGTCATTAAATAAAGTTACCCATAATACAAACAGCCTATCCTCTGATATACTTTATCGAGCTTTTCTTGGATGACCTGGAATGTTAATTGACAGTTTCCAGGTACATTTTGGAAAGTTCAGGTATATATGTGCAACAAAGCATTTTTCATGTAAGACTGTAGAGCTGTATGCTAAAGTTTTGCCTTTTGGAATATAAAGTGATGACTGATATAACAATAACAGGAAGTAGTCAACAAAGCACTCCAAAGGAGGGTCAAGAATGACTACAAAATAATGAAATGTCCACACCTTGGTCCAAACCTTTGCTGACACATAACACAACAAATAACAGTCAAGTCACATTTATTTCTGAAGCCCTTAATCACAAAAATGTCTGAAAGGACTGCACAGGATTACAGTGACACAATGACCTGATCTTAAACCAACATGCGAGCAAGGCACAACTCAAAACATCAGCGTGAGGAAAAAGAGAAACCTTGAGAAGGGACCTCACAAATGGTAATCCCCCTTCCAGGATGACCAGGGTGAATTACATTTAGCATTACAGTACACAAACATAGTAAACACTATGTAACATGTTGAAAAGTTTTCCGGAAAGTGCATGACAGCAGCGAGAAAATACATAACATTGGAGAAAATACCAAGGCTATGGGTTGTGGGTCAAGAGTAAGAAAGCTAGCACACTGATTTAAACCATTCAGCATACAAAGTGACCTGGAACAATAGCTACAGTTTCATTTTTGGATATTGTAAAAAAGACACTCACCTGATTCTTGAAGTAGATAAGTCGCTATATCTAGTCTCAACTTGTTGACTTCACTTTTTGTGGTTTTGATGGTGATATCTTCTCCTTTTAATACCTTCTCTGCAAACTAAAGAGTTTGATTAGTATTTTAGGAATTAAAAGTAAATACACAACCCATGAAAATAGCAAGATCCATGTTATTACATAACCAATTTGATATGGCAAAAACGCACCCCCCCTTAAACAGGTTCAGTTGCATCCAGCAAGATGTGCTTTTCACTGTAAGGATATGGGCCCACCACGAGTAATCAGGGTGAATTTCATGGACCTGTGACCTTCATAGCCAGAGATAGATGGGGGGTGCATTTCTCGGCAGCAGCCAGGCTGTTGCAGCCAGGCTGGTCCCTCCCACCAGCATTGTTTACATTTGTTAGGTTGACGTCGGATCATTTGTACTAGAAAAAAAGGACACCGTTGCTGTGACAATATTAGGCACACGATGATCTGTTTATTCAAGTCAAACACAAAATACAATTATCGACGTGTTACGTCTTCGTTTGACTACGAGAAGAAATCAAACACGTTCGTCTCCCGTTTATCTGTTGATGGTTTGACAGTTCTCATCTCATTAGCTATACCGCTTATCCTGGTTTGACACTTCGTTTCAGCATAATCAGCTTTATGGTAGCGTGCATAACAGTTTAAATACGAGCGATTTGAGTCGGAAAAGGCAAAATAAACACGTTACCTGCTCAAAAGTGGTTTATATACGGTGTGCATTACCGTTCGATCACGTTCACAACAAATACAAAGAAGAAATTGTTTAAGTTGTATTAGATTCCCAACAAATGCAAGACGAAGTGGTCTGGGTTCGCCCTTACATACCCGAAAAGTGATGTAAAAGTGAGATAAAACGAGGTAAAAGGGGTTGTAGCAACAGGAGTGACGTGTGCGCGCTCCCGCGACATGGGATACACTTCTCGGCGGGGATACAATTCTCGGCATAACACCGGCCCGCGGGCCTTGACCTTTACATGTGCTCTTTCTTAACACAAATCGTTTTCAAGCATTTCTGGTGTCGATGAGATCCCAATATAACTCATGTTAATGTATTTGTGTGTATGATAGGAGGTGGGCAAGTTGCTTCATGTCGCCAAAGCTGGTCCAGCCCTGAGAGCAAATAGGTGAGTGAGATATATTTTCAATCTAACTCACCCACTTGCCTCCATAAATGGTGTGCTTTTCTTTTGCCACAGCTTATTTTCCCCCCTTTCTCGTGCTTTCTTTTTTTCTGCCTGTCATGTCTTGCTCGGGTCATTTTTCACTTTCCCGCACAGACGGTTCCCATGAGCGTCATCAACTGTTTGTTTTGGCAAAGCTCAGCAAAGTGTATGTATGTGTGTAAGTGCGTGCGTCTGTGCATGTGATTGTGCATGTGTGTGTGTTTCGGTGGATCGGGTGAAAGGGTTAATTGAAGTCTTGGGGGCATTTTTTTCCTGAGTTCTTGCAGAAACTCCTCAAATGTCAGCTAATTATGAACAATCAATCTGAGCTTTTGTTGAACTTTAGAGGCATTGCAAGTTTTGTAGAAGTCTGACTTTGAATTATAGCTGAAATGGAAATTTCACAGGAGTGTACTTTGGTCGAATTTTGGATGGATTATGAAAGGTCTACAGGCGGTGACGGTGGATAATTGCAGCACTCGGCAAATAAGTGTTTTTAAATTTGTTTACGCAAAGTTTTCATTGAGGTGTCCTTAAAATGTTGAAGATAAAATATTTGTATTTGCGTTTATAGAGCCCTTCTATATTTTTCCCACTGCCTCTGTCTGCTATCATTTATCAGAGCTGTTTATTCTGCGGAATGGTGGGAGAGGTGGTGGTTGGAAAGTCACCTTATGCTTGTAACCGCAGTTTTTTGTTCGTGTCGAGTGAAAGTAAAAAAGGCCTGTTTCAAGTACAGTCCAAACGTCAAACCAAACCTCCAAAAATATTTAATTTAAAAAAAAAACATAATTTATTCAAGCGCAGCTAAGAAATGATAGATAGATAGATAGATACTTTATTCATCCCCGTAGGGAAATTCACGATGCACGTCCTTGCACAAGCATCATAAGGAGCTTGAACCGGGTTGCAATGATGACACGAGCCAGAAGACTGTCAGTGAGCAACCAAGTTCCAAATTCCATACAGCACCTTCAAAAATTTTAAGTTTAAAATCACATGCCTCAAAATAAGAAAATAAGACAAACATGTTTAGTAGTTGGTCACCATTCTTGCACACAAGCCAAAGAAGCTCTGCGCATAAAATCTACAATTTATTTCGATCCATTATCTGCACCATTCTTCCCTATTAGGGTCGCGAGGTTCTGGAGCCCATCCCAGCTTTCTTCGGGCAGCCTGAAGTAGTATCCAGCCAGTCGCAGGGCACAAAGAGACATACAATTCACTCGCTCATTCATACCTAGGGACATTTTAGACCGGCCAATTTACTTGACATGGATGTTGTTCGGAATGTGGGAGGAAACCGGAGTTGCCGGAGGAAACCTACTCAAGCACGGGTAAAACATGCAAACTTCTTACTGGAAGGTTGGTAGTTGGATTTAAACCCATGACCTCAGAACTGTGCCGCGGACACGCTAACCACTCAGCTGTCGTGTTGCCCTACAATTTATTTATCTTACAAAGAATGTCCCCAAAATGTATCTTTCATTTAAAAACAAAACAATATTGATTTGAGTAATAAGCAAAAATACATGAACTATTCTAAACCTGTATTATTCTTTTTTGATACTCATAGGTTGAGAAATGTGTATTTATGTAAAACAAGGCTCACACCAAAAAGGAGCTGACATAATCGTCCCTTATCTTTCTGCTATGGCTAGCCCAACAAATCAACAACCTTGTGAAAGGCTGGGCAAAAAAAAAAAAAAAAAAAAAAATGGTGTGATTTGGTCACTTTAAGTCTCCATTCGGGCCCCGATGTTGTGGAATGCTCTGCCCCCTGAGATTCGATCTGCAACCTCAGTGGAACTGTTTGGATCTAAGCTTCGTGTTGAGGTTTTTGAGTTTTTCCTTGCCCTCATGTAGGTTTTAGATCAGGGGATGGTGTAATAATAGTCTGTGGTTTGCAATAATCTGTGGTCTGTGCAGCCCTTTGAGACTCCTTGTGATTAAGGGCTATACAAATAAACATGACTTGACTTCATTATTCTTCCATGTCCTTCGTCACACTTGTTTTTGGATGCGCAGCACAATACAGCGACATCTAGTAGTCAAATATTACAGTGTCCCTTCAATAAAGACACCAACAAACCAATTTTTATTTTATTTTATAAATACTTCAATCCTATCTTCTAAAGAAATATCACAATAAGTCATTATATCTGGTAAATGCTAATATTTTTCATACTTTTGTTTATTTTTATTTTTTTTTACAAGTCATTAATTGACAAAAAGCTAAATGCCAAAAGCCAAGCAGGGAGGCAATGTGTACCAACATTGTAAGTCTTACATAACAGAGTGGGTGCATAACCCAAGGGCTACCAATAGTTATGCATTTATGCCACTCACATCGACTGAATACCTACTGGTAGCCGGTGATGTGACGCTAGTCACAATGCTAAAAGTATCCTCAGCACAAATGTGCTAATAGCCTGGATGCCCCCCAGACATAACCCTGCTGTTCTAGCTTGAAAAAACAAAAAATTCTACACATTTCGAAATAATCCAAACAACCACCCCCAAAATGATATATCACCCTGGGCCTGTGTCCTTAGAAGTCCGAAATCTCACGAGTCCAATATTTTTCTTTAACATTTCACAAGTTAAAAGTGCGGTCTCAGCAAAAATATAACCAACCCCCCCTCCCTTTTTTTTTTCTAAATGCTTTTCTCATCCCACTGACTCACTGCTGTGATCTGCGTGTGTCCCGCGGGCTGCCAACTCGCATTAAAGCGTGTCGGCACCTTCTAATGTGCATTGGTGCTGCTGTGATTGTGTGTTTGTCACTTGCAAAATGTTCACACAAGATGCTTTCTTCACAGACCTTCTTGTCCGTCGTTTACTGCCCTCAATAAACGATGATTTTTATAAGAGCTAGTTGAATATTTGGACTCAAGATAGGACTGATAAACATACATATAAGTTGGTGATAAGTTTAAGGTTTAGTAAACTCTCAAAATAAGGAGGGAAGCCAAACCACAGATAAGAGATTCCAATTTGTGTCTAAAGGGTGTGGACATAAAAGACCAGCAACGTGATTGGCTGAAAGTGACAATGATGTAAATAATTCACAATAGTCCGAAAACTAACAGTTTATAATAAGTGTAAAAATAATGACTTGGCATCCTACCCAATCTTTTGTGCAGGCGTCCAATATCAAAAACAGAATATACTATATGATTTTCCCCTTTTTATTTTAAGGTATTCACCATTTTTTCACTTAGAAACACAGAATTTGTACTGTTCCTTCCCCACAATTATGCAAATATGTTGCAAAATATTCCATGCCAGGGGATTTAAGTCTCAAAGTTTACCATTCCGGCTTGTTTGCAATAGAGATGTGATGTTATTATGAAATGAAATGAAATGATCTGCATTTATATAGCGCTTTTCAAGTCAATGACTTCCCAAAGCGCTTTACAATGTGCTCCACATTTCCCAATAGCGGCCTTGCAGCCATGTAAGCCGCTAACCTGCTTATTGGGGGTGTTAGGGGTTCAGTGTCTTACCCAAGGACACTTAGACATGTAACCCGGAAGAGCCAGGATTCGAACTAGGATCCCTTGATCCCAAGATGAGCGCTCTACCTCCTGAGCTGAACACAATAATTCCAAAATGGCAAATCCCAATAATCCAACATGTGAGGTGACCTCAAATCATTCTAAATACTAAAATCAAACAATTAAAACAATTGTAACTTCTTCGACAAATAAGGACATAAAAAATATGTCTGCTCACTGCTATGAGGCTGGTGTTCCTCCGATGATGTCACAGCTCAGATGACAAAGACAAGACGTACTGTCTCCAAAATGCATTATCTCGGAAAATAATTGGAATATACTGATAATACATACACACATTTTATGCAAAAAAAAAAAAAAACTACACATTTTGAATTTCTAAGAAGTTTGGTATATAGACACTGCCCTACTTAACGAGATAGGTTCCGGGCGATTGTTCGTAAGTTGAATTTTTTTTTGTAAGTTGCTTTAGTGCTGTATTTTCTATGTTTAAGGTTTATATAAGTATGTTTAAGGCTTGCATAAGTAACCTGTATTGTTTTGTACTAGAAAATAAACATTTCATAAAATGATTTATTCTATAAAGATAAATCAAGCTATGTTTAACTTACTTTTGAAAGATGAGCTTCGAGAGTTAGGCGACTTCCTCCTCTGTGGTAAAAAGTGGCCAAAAAAGAGTTTCGACCGTTTTCTCAACCGCATCTAGCTTCCATATTCCACTTTTATTTCAAATGAAACGGCTCGTCTCTTTTTTTACACTTTACACCAACCATTGAATGGACGCATAAGATATTAAACAATAAAAATGTCAAAGTTCTTAGCTCGCTCAAGATACAGTATAGAATGTTTACACACGATTTGGGAAGAGGAAGCCGGATTTCTTCTTTGGGGTGGATGCTAGTTGAGCTCTCACAGCGCCACATTCCAGTAGCAGCAGAAAGAAGCACTACAGTAATGTCCTGTACTCAGAAAAAGCTGCACAATACAAAATGTAACTTACAGCAATGTCCAGATATTTTTCGACATCTCGAAAAAGAAGGTTCGTATCTACCGTTTTTCTTAAGTCGAATGGTCGTAAGTAGGGGAGCATCTGTACCTTTAAATATTCATTTTTTTTAACAGTGGCGTGAACTTGAATCACCCCCGGATGAAAATCACTAGACACCAGTCCGGAGGTTCAAAACGGTCAACTGCAGTTTGAAAGCAAGGGAAAGAAGAATGGAGGAAGTGAGAGGGAAGGCAACATGGATGAACAAGTCTTTCATGGGTTGCCAGCCCCAGTTGCACGTGCAGCGCTATTCAATAGCGTCTGGAACCTTGCCAGAGCTTTCACAGAGTGCTCTGCAGCCACGGACGGACAGACCGACGAACAAACTGATAGACGGACACGCTCTGTTGCGACATGTTTAGAGCGCTGGAATGTCAGGTTTCAGTCTGTGCTACCAGAACAGAAACCAACGACGCGCTTCAATATGTCGATGTCTGCTTTAGATAACTTTTTGTTGGAGGTGCAGTAGCGCTACATGTGCTGAAATTTAGAATTTAGATTTAATAAGTGAACCGATTATCCGAAAATAGATTTAAACACTCTTCCAAAAATATATAATTTTGGGGTTAAAGTACTTTTGAACGTTGAAAAGTGTTTTTCGAATCAATGCGTGCATTCAGAAACCTGAAAAACCCATGGGTAAAATTTAGAACGAGGACCAACTGAGTTCAAAGAGCCTTTTTTTTCACTGCGCCGATATCATACTAACCCCCCCGTGTTTCGGCCACGAATCGCATTAGGTTGTTGGAATGGTGGCAGGGTGGTGGGGCTGGATGGTAGAAGATTGATTTTACGTGTGTGCTGGTGATTTCCCTTTTATTCTCTGATGAAAATGGTGAAATTAAGAAAAGGACTGTTTCAAATACTGTTCAAATGCTAACTCAAACCCCTGAAAAGATCAAGAAAAAGTTTATATGCTTATATTTGTTTTTCACATACCTACACGTGCAATAAAAGGAGTTGCAATGATGATTTCAACCAGCACCTTATTTTTAAATTACCTTTAATGGCAGCTAATTGCTAATGTATAATGTAGCAGGACTACAAAAATGTATGTTTTTTTTTTTACCAGGAACATTTTCAAAAATATGCCAATTTAACATATTGCCTAACATTGCATGGACAGTATGAGCTAACCAAAATTAGCAATGATTTGAAGTACTGATATAAACAGCTAAGTTGTCAATCGAACCACAGTCACTTATTTAGTGGTTTTGACAGGCAGTAGCTAATTTGTGCAAATTCTGGTGTTTGCCCTGTGGCTTTCCTTCCGATTTAACAATTCTGCCCTTTGAAATATAATGACATGAAGAAATTAGCTGAAAAAAAAAAAAATCAATGGTCGTGTTTTCAACTTTGGGTGCATGTGGCAATTGAGATCTTAATCTCAACTGCAGTGGTGCAACATGAAAAAAGCAAAAAGCAAAAGCAAGTCCAGGTGGTTGTTAACAAAGTCAGGCGGAGACTATCTTGGACTGCATCAAGTTTAGGTGAGGAGTGCATCTACAATAATCCCTTGTTCTTTGCGGGGGTTGTGTTCCAAAAATTGTCTAGCGATAGTCTAAACCGGTTTTATTCAAAAACAAAATGGCCCGCCGTTGCTGGGCATTCTCTTCGGGCAAGGTTGTTGGGGCTGTGGTTTGTTGAAAAATGCCTGGGAGCCGCACCCCCGGAGCTGTTTGTATACGATGTGGCAACCCGGGGAATCAAAGGCAGGTTTTACATTTGGAAACACACAATTGAGAAAGAGCTTTCTAGATTAGAACAAAAAGAGGTTTATTGAGTACTGCAAAACGATTTGTGGAAATGGAGGATGAGGTCCAAAATCAAAAGTTCTTTTCCGAATGGAAGTAGGCTTCCTGCGGTATTATGTTGAGAAAGCAAAGAGTTTAAATCGAATTTATGCTTGTCTTCTGGCACTCCCTGAAAGGTCAGGGTTATGTACAGTTCTGAAATCTATTCACTCTAACGAAAACAAAATTAAATTTCTTACTTTTCCAAAAAACATTTGTCCACTGGCCGCTTACCCTAGAGTCCAGCCTGCGAGCAAGATATGACCTCCAAAATTTTTCCCGGCCCGTGGCCTCGATCATAATATTAATAATATAATAATAATTCACCATTTCACCGGATGCTGGCAGTTGCCCTTTGGCCACTGTCCCCAAAATGGACATGGGGACTGTAAATAAAAAAGGAAAGTTGACTGAGGGTCGCCGCTTCCAGGAGAAGAGCCAATATGAGTATTTTTTTTTGACCAAAATTCGAAACAACTGCCCTTCTAAAAATGTAAAACTGCAACTGGAACTTGAGACAAGAAAACTTAAAACGGTAGCGCGCGTAAAGCAAGCGCCACTAGCAAGTGATGCTTTTTTTTTTTTTGCTCTAGTTTAATTGTTACTAGTTCTGTGTTCATTTTTTTGTTACTTTAAGCCGGTTAATATTGCCATCTCTGTGATCACTATTTTAGTTGAGTCTAGCAGTTCGCAAATGTTTAGACTCAGATCAGACACAAGACCGCACTTCAGCAGTGCTGTGATTTATGGGTATTGTAGTTGTTCTGTTCAAACCTTTCTGGAGATTTAAGTTAGTGAATATTGCTTTAAAGTATACATGATTTAATTGCTTTATTTTTTATTCGGGACTTGAATAAAATACTTGAATGACTTGAATGAAAGTAAAGTAAATTATGTTTATTGTATTGTAGGTTTACAACCTTCCTGACTGAATTCTGTTGAAGCAAATTTAACCTACAGGAAGAGTTGGAACACTGATTTCGCTTCTTTGGCACCCCCTTTCGGTGGGTAGAAAACATAGTAAACGAACACCGCTAGTCAAATAAACATGCTACAAAGGCGAGGGACAAGGTCACAACACTGCACAAGCATTTAGGATCTTCCACGTAGGGTGAATTTATTGAAGACTGTGTCATAAAAATGGTCGAGAATATTTGATCGTCCCTCATACTTTTTCATCTTGCCAAATCTGGCCTGTTTATTGAAAAGTTTGGACACACTTGCCCTAGAGTTTTGGAGGGACTGGTGCTCTCTCTTCCTCAGCTTAATGATGTTCTTTTCTCCCTGGGCAGCTGTCCTTAAATGCATCTCCCTAGGTATGAGTATATTGGCCTCCGGTGTGAGCACTCCCAGGAGCCAATCGACTGCAGGGCATGCACTGGGAGGTAATGGTGGTTGACAGCCTCGCCCAATAGGAAAGGGCGTGTCAGCCTGCTTTGTATGGTGGGACCTTAGATTTACACAACAAATGCACATGTTTCTCAAATTTGTTGGTATTTATTGAGAGTTATTTGTCACCAAACCTTGCTTAAAACAGTCCCAGAGACCTAAAGTACAACTGTGAACATTTTCACTAACATCGGTTCAGCTGTTTTGGAGCCTATAAGCCGCATACAATTACACACACTTGCACACAAACACACACACATACAAAGTCAGGATTTATATATAATCTAGATTGGATTTACATTAGATAGATTTATTTATTACACGAGAATGAACCCAAATTACAGGCTCAAGTATTTGTTTAACAAATAAAAGTACTGTACTTTATGTACATTTTTTTTAGTAACACCTAATATTAAAAACAATTTTGCCATTTTTATCGTACGACTGTATGGATTAAGGATATGATCCACTTTACATTGTACTTTGCTGCCGTTATGCAGACGTTGTGGAAAACTGTATTTACCTCCTGGTTCTGTTGTATTTATCTTTTTCCCATTATCAAACATTTCTGAAAAAGCGCCAGGATGCCACTATGGAGCGTCAAAGACCCGCAAGTGGCACCAGAGCAAGTCTAGTTGGTCGAGAACTCCAACTTTTTTGGCAATAGAAAGCATCTTCCTCGGCCTTTGGTCCTTTTGTGCATCCATGAGAAGCATTTTGTTAACATGATGGCTTTTAGAGAAACTTGAAAATGAAAAAGATTTTTCAATACATAATTACAGTTGGACAGCACGGCGGCTGAGTGGTTGACGCGTCTGGGCACAGTTCTGAGGCCTTGGAATTAAATCCAGCTACCAGCCTTCCTGTGCGGAGTTTGTATGTTCTCCCCGTGCTTGCATGGGTTTCCTTCCTCCCACATTCCAAAAACATGCATGTCAGTTTAATTGGCTAGTCCAAATTGCTCCTAGGGGTGAATGAGTCAGTAAGTTGTCTGTCACTGTGTACCCTGCGACTGGCTGGCAACCAGTTCAGGTTGTCCCCTGCTCACTGCCCAAAGATAGCTGAGATAGGCTAGAGCACCCCTGCGACCCGACTGAGGATAAGTGGTGCAGATGATGGATGGATGGATAGATAATGTAAGTTATTATGTATGTGTACAACTCAGACGGCATTGTCATTGATGAGCTGAAAAGGGTCAGGGCAATTCTTTGGCCAGTTAGAATGCTGAACACAATGCATGGTTAAAATCCGTGAAGTAGCTAAACGGGGGAAATTTAGGGGTTACTGTAGTTCTGACTTAATAGTTCAAACTGCCTGCAAGCTGTTTTCTTGATAGCTAATGCTAGTTATGACCATTAATACAATCTATCAATGAGTTGTGGTCACCGTTACCAGTGTTAGATTGGGGTTTGAGAAAATGTTCACATTTTCAACCATAGCAATTAATACTTGACTTATTTCAATGAAAATTGAATAATTACTTGTTTTTTTAATTAAATGATTGTCCAAAAATGTCCATTTTGGGATGAAACTAAAACAAGAAAAGTATTTACATACTACAATATTTAATGTTGCTTGGCCATCATGATTGACAGCTGTTTAGTTAACCACTTTTGGCTAACTGTCAGACGTGTTAACCTCACGTTCGTGATAACACAGACGGAAATTTCCATGAGGGAGGAACGGAAACCTTGGAAGCACGGAGGGGATTTCAAGATCAATGCTGGCAAGTCAACTGTGCTTGTTTATTGATCATAATATTGATTCATAGATCAAACACAATCTTGCTGCTAGAGTCAGATAATCAAAAGCTGTTTTCAAGGAAAGCTCGGCGGAGCTCTATTGCAGGCCACCACTTTAATCTGCTCCGTGGTTTTCATCTCTTGGTTCATCCCTGGCCTTTGCTGGGTATTAAATTCCTCCAACAGCTTTTTTTCTTTCGCTTCTCTTTTTTTTTTGTCTTGCTCAACATTTTCACTTTTGACTAGGTAGGATGTTCACGTTAGTTTTTTAGCTTGAATGTTTCCCGTCAAAACATTCTGGTGTCATGATGTGGTGAAAAAATGACTTTTTTTTTTTTTTTTTAAATCCGT
Source organism: Urocampus carinirostris (assembly GCF_059441175.1). Classification (NCBI taxonomy): domain Eukaryota; kingdom Metazoa; phylum Chordata; class Actinopteri; order Syngnathiformes; family Syngnathidae; genus Urocampus; species Urocampus carinirostris. The sequence goes on from NC_142359.1 coordinate 22,839,068, forward strand.
TATCAATGTTTTAAAGTCACATACAGTGCACTTACTATTTACTTCATTTAAAAAGTAATTCCGTAACCCCCCCAGCTTACTGACACCAAAAGTAGCATTTTACTCTGAAAGTAACTGTATAGTAATTACCGGATTGACTCTCATTTTAGTCGACTCCCTAAATCTGCTGTAAAATAGCTGCATGATATTTATTGGCTTGTGCAAATTTGAAAGCTTGCAAATAAATACTTAGCCAAGACACTCCATATCCATTTTATATTTTGGCTTCAAATCAATGGAAGAGTTCTTATTCATTTCTGGGAACTGTCAAAGACGTTTTCTTTATTTCTCCAGGCATAGTGTATTGCAAAGATAATTTCACAAATCACAGTTCACGTCCACATATCCCTTTACTGCTAAGGTTGTCGTGGCACGACCAGCTCTAGTGTGTCTTGGGCAAGTGCAACCTGGTAACTCTCCAAGCAGTTTTTTTCTGGATAGGGGTTTACTCCCTCACATAAAAGGGATGGTACTGGCTTCGAGGGTTACCGGTAGCAGGTGGAGCCTCCTGATCTGACTCAGATGCAACACCTTCATCAACTGGTCACCTTGGCATTGATGGGCAGCTGCCTTTTACAATATCCATCCTTCCATCCATCCATTATCTGCACCGCTTATAATCAGTAGGGTCGCAAGGGTGCTGGAGCCAACCCCAGTCATCTTTGGGCAGGGGACACCCCGAACTGGTTGCCGGCCAGTCATAGGGCACATAGGGACAGACAATTCACTCGCTCATTCGCACCTAGGGACAATTTGAACCGGCCTATCATCCTGACATGCATGTTTTTAAAATGTGGGAGGAAACCGGAGTACCTGGAGAATATGCAAACTCCACACAGAAAAGTTCGATCTCATAACCTCAGAACCGTGCTGCCTCCTTTTACAATATAGTTTTGTATAAAGAGTTCAAAATTACAATAATATAAAATATCTCCGCCGCTGTTGTTTTGTGATATACAATGATCTAGATTTGTCAATATACATGTCACTTGCATTAGCAGCTGGGGTTACTAGCACGCATGCTATCGTAAACGACTAGCGTCACTGGCATGGACGCTAGCATAAAGCGCTGCTGGGGCGGCGCATGCATATGAAGTAGACATCAAAATTGGTCTTATCATTTTATGAAAATAAATCCTGGTTAGTTGCCTAACATTAAAAAAAAAATCCCTATGCTAATGATAAGCTCATTATTCAATGAAAAGAAAAGATCGCCAAAAGTCCTGGGCACATTTTGAGAATAAATGACCAAAATTCAGCACACTTTTGAAGTAAATTCTGTGCTCATGTTTATCCTATTGATTTTGTTGTTTTTGTATAGGCCAACCATATCATAAAATCATAAAAGAGCATTGAAATATGAAACAAATACACGTTAAAACCAGATTACGACACGATAAACTTAAAACGAGAGGCACATAATGTAAAAAAAACCAAAGAATAAAGGAAATAATAAAAAGATTCCATTACCTTTTTGCCTCGCGTTTATTAAAAAATTGATCCAATGACATCTGCATTTGCTGGCTTTTGACAATCTCTCAAAAATGGGCAAGGCAGACATAGCGATAGCTTGACTTGTCAACACTTTTTCTGTGTGATTTGTTTCCACAAATTTCGAGACGTCATGGAATTTTGCTAAAATGTCTTTATTTGGGGCTGATTGAATGATGGTTGCGTCCTCTGCCCCGCTTTCTTGCCGGAAGCACTCTTCCCCCTCGTCTTTGAACTCTGAACTGCGATGTGACACGAAGAGCATGCTGGAAGTGAACAGTTTGTTTACGCTCGGGAAACTCCGGGAGCAGCTAATAGCAACGTGACTGTACTGTATTTTTGACTTCGTATGGGGTTTGGGGTTTTTAAGGGTTATTTATCTATCTTTGTTATTCATTATCCATTATCCGTTATCGGTCAGTTCATAATACGCTACAAAGCCTAGGAATCGGGACACTTACTCTCAGCCAAAAGGCCAAGCTAAGGTCCTAGCCCTAAAGCCTTGTTGCGATCATTGCGAATGCACCGTTCCCGGAGGTACTGCAATACCGGGCCGATGCGTGGAGTGGACAGAGCAAGCTCTTATTCCATCTCCGGAATGCAAAAATCAAAAGGCCAAGCTAAGGGCCAAGTTAAGGTCCTAGACCTTTGCTGTGATCAGCTGCTTCATGATCATGGTATCTCCCCTGCCAGGTAAGTAGGCTACGATTCTGCCAAGGAGATACACAATATCAGAACCACAGCCTGAAACGCCTTTGTAACTAAAGGCAATATTTCCCATTCAGGTACTTCGTAACCGGAAACTTTTCATATGTAAAGATATTTGTAAGTATAGGTACCACTGTACTGATTACGAATATAGTATTTACTAAGCGCCGAAAGAAAAGGCGAATGACGGCAGAGTCGCAACCGACTCGTATAGTTCGCAAACAAAACTTTTCTATGACCCGCAGTTGGAAGTAAACGAAGGGAGCCGGCTTCCCACCAATCAAGACGCCTTTTTTCAATTATGATTGGTCAATATGCATTTTTATGGTTTCTTTGTTGTTGTCTTTAAATTTGTTGAGCATAATGGTTAGAAAAAGTTTGTATTTTCTTTTTTCTTTTTTTGCAGATTTGTAAATATTTTAATTTTATTTCATGTGTTTGTATAAAATGTAAATTTCATATCTCTATATATTTCTCATATATTTTTCCTTTTTCTTTTTTACCATTTTTTTCTTTTGATTTATTAAGTTCACTTTATATTGTTTATTGCAGATTATTACATTATATTGTTTATTGTTTATATTTGTTGCACTTCAAGTGTAGAATACATCTTGTAGCTCGTGAGGTGCAATATACACGTTACAGTACTCGTTTCTGAGAAAAGTAAGGAAAGTGTTCCTTTGTAATGCGTTTGTCCCAACGCCGGTCTCATATGTGCGAATCCTAATTATTCAGAAAGTTTTTAGCGATGCTCAAGCGATCGAACAAATCAAGTTGAGTCAACATAAAATATAAAGTTAAGAGGTCAAAAGTGTGTTTTTGCGTGTTATTGTGACCTATCACCAATTAGCAGCAGGACGCCTTCTGTGCCGCCTTCAAGCCACTTTCAGAAGAATGCTGAGTGTGTACGTGTGTGTTAGTGAGTGCAAGCACCCACAGGCAGCCTGCCATACCTCACTGTGTTAATTATGTAAATTGGTCATTAGGAAGCCGTATGTCGCCCGCATGGAACAAATACAAACGCCCAAAAGCACGTGGCCTGGATGGACTGCAAAACGAGGTCAGCGCCAAAGCAAAGGTTTTCACAGAATTTAGAAAGTGAAGCGGTTTATTATCCTGATGTTGGACTTATGCAAAGTCTCCGGAAAATCCCAGTTGTCAAGCTTGTTATGTAAAGCAGTGGTCTGCAACCACCAGGCTAGTTGTTTTACTGAGACTTTGTTTTGGACTGAACTTGGCATTGAGGTGGTTAGTCAGAATTAAAACTAGTGTGGTTTCCACCGGCCTGCTACTGTCACTTTGGAAACTAGGATTCCTTTCGGAGATTCAGTGAAGGTTGAATCAAAGCAAACTTTAGCGCTTACAGCCAATCAGCGTGGTAAATAGTCAACTACATCATGCTTCAACAAATTTTCCATTATGGAAAACTCTTGCCAAGAGAGTTGGAGGATGCATGGATACTTAAGTCAAGAAAATGACACAGAAAACACATAACCGCATTTGTATTTTTAATCACTTGGCATGGGGATCAATGTTACGTTTTGCGTCAAACGTTACGATAGCGACTAGATAGTCTTCCTATTAGCATGTCTGTCTCACAGTTCAGAGGTGTCCGCTTGACTTCCAGCTACCGGCCACCTTGTGTGAAGTTTGCATGTTCTTCCCGTGCCCTTAGGCACTCACACTTCCTCCCACATTCCAAAAACATGGCTGGGCTGGACACTCGTTAGGATAAGCGATCCGAATTATAAATGAATGTGATTTTGGTGTGATATTACGAGGACATCTAAATATTCCACATGACTATGACTAAACAGTGGATTTAACCTCATTGCTATTATTAATGTAGTCTTTATTGTAAATGCTCTAAGGACTGTTCATATTATTATATTAGAAAAAGGACAGGCCATAAAATATTGTGTGAAAATGAACCTTTCGGTGTTGCAAAAAAAGTTTCCTGACTACTGATGTAAAGCACTTCAAGATTGTCAATCACATTTATAATCACTATTCTGTCACATTATGTTGATATATTTTTTTTTTTGTCTATATGTTTTCCAAATACCTTCTTATTGTGGTAGTATCGAGACGTCTACTCCAGTTTGGGGTTATTGCGCCATCTGTTGCCTCTGAATGCATGTAAACGTACTCCTGCGTTCACATAAGCATATTCATTTGTTTTCAAGAAGCTCCGAAACTCAAAAATTTACTGAGTCCTTTGGGAAGGCGCATTAAGTTTGAGGCAATATCCCCTCCCTCTCTCCCCAGTGAGGTCCCGACCTTCCGAGGATTCTCCCACAGGAAGTTGTTGATGGCCTTCTATACAGGAAGTTTGCATCCTCTCATTCCGCCCTTCTGTCCATCCCAGGCACATTCCTTGGGCCTCATTTTGACCTTAGACATTTCAGACTAAGATTGTTTATTGATTTGTGTTGTCCATTACTGGGACGAAAAGTACTTTTAAACAAAACTTGGTTCGGTCCAAAACAGATTTCAATTGTGACTTAAGTCTAAACAAGAGAAAAGATGAGAAAAACAGTTCCTTCCTCTGCATGTTTTTCTGTGTGCGTGTTTTCCACAGCCTCCCACTGCTTCATATTTTATTTCGCATTCCTTCCAGTCACTTCTCCAGCTCCCTCCCTTTCATCTAGAGACCCCCACCTGACCACCTGTCTGTTGTCTTTACTTTTCCGCAGACGCAAATCTTAATTTGTTGCGGACTGGTCAATTATCATCTGTGCTAATCGATAAGAAATAGTAAGTCAAGTCATGTTTGTTTGTATAGCTTTTAATGACAAAGAGGCTCAAAGGGCTGCACAGACCACAGATTATAGCAAACTCCAGACTATTATTACATATTCCCCTGATCTAAAACTTACATGAGGGCAAGGAAAAACGCAAAAATCTCAACATGAGGAAAATGAAAAAAACTTGAAGGGACTGCACATGAGGTAATCCTTTTTCCAGGACAACCAGGCTGCAATGGATGTTGCAATAACAAATAATAAACAGATATTGTCAACATACATTATAGGTTATTCATATGCTATAGAACAGAAGTGTGTTTTGAGTTTAGATTTAAACATCACTGAGTTTGCAGATAGAATCTCAGGGGGAAGAGCAATTCACGTTTGTAACAGTAATTAATTACAGTTACTAGTTTCTTCATTTAAAAAGTAATTCCATTACCCCAGATTACTGTCACGCAAAAGTACTCTGAAAGTAACTATCTAGTTACAAATTACCGTATATACTCACATAGAAGCTGACCCTCTTAAACTGCTTTAAAATAGCTACATAATAAAATAAATCGAGGAAAACGTCTTCACCAACCAGTAAGTCCTTCATATTTCTTAGCTTGTTCAATCTTGGGAGCACTTAGCTGAGGCACTCTATATCCATTTTGTTTCTGGGCTTCAAACCACTCCAAGAATTCCTTCATTTCTCGGCACTTTTCAAGACCTTTCTCCAGGCATGGTGTATTGCAAACAAAAAATATTACGAACAAATAGACCAATATTCAGCACATTTTTTGAGTAAATTCCGTGCTCACGTTTGCCTTACTCATTTGGTTGTTCCTGTATAAACCACGCCTCTTCCTATCGAGCTGCCCACCATTCCTTACTGGTGATGCACAACCCAATATGCGCAAAGACACTGAGCCCCAAATTTCATTTTATTATCCTAGTAGTACATTTGACTTGTATACGAGTGTATGCAGTAGAGAAAATATCAGAATATAAGTAGGGAGAAATTTAGTGACCTCGTACTCTGTGCTTGAGACGGTGCCACCAAATTCAGTTGTACTTTGTAGGTAAATATAAACACCCCCAACCTTTGTAGATGTTCCTGGCGCATTGAAGATTGTATGCTGAGCGAAGGAGAAACCGTTAGCATTCAATGAATGTTGTACATCATGATTTTCATTTAATAAGCAGCAGAGTAACGCATCATGTTGTAATGACAGTTAAGTTCTAAAATCTTATAACGCGTTCAGTACTCGTTCTGAGAAAATAGTGCGCTTCTAAGAAATGCACGCACTTGCATGACCATTATGAATTAGCTGACTGAGGCGAAAGAGATGGTGGCTAAGAGTAACAACTCAGTACAGCCCCTTTAAAGAAGAAAAAAATCCTAAATCCTAAATATGCTTTCGCTTGCCAGCTAAATTACTGTGATTATTGCAATTGAATTGTCGAACCCTTTTCGGGATATAATCTTTAGAAGGGAAAAGTATTTGAATCTTAAAATGAATTCGGTTGTAGGATTTTTCCTGCCCCCCTCCCCACCTTTTTTTATCATGACGAACAAGGCAGACCACAGGCTCCCACAGCCATTGATGTGGTCAGCACTTTGTATTGGAATGAAGGATTTACACAGCAAGATTTAGAGGGGGGAAAAAACCCACAATCTGCACCTTCATGATAACAACACTCTTGCAGACAATGACCCCCACAGAGGCACTGGGCCACGTTCCATCCTTGTTGAGAGCAGAACGCATTTAACGTGCTTGACTTTCTCCAGTATCTGCTGAGTGTTAGTCGAGATGGGCCAAACATCTCAGATAAACTCTCCACTTTATCTGATTAGGTGATTTATAATCCCATCACTCTTGAACAGATACAATCAGGACTTCATTATCATAACTCATTTTTTCCTGATTCAATTATCACCAAAATATCAAAGAGTTGATATAAATGATTTGCCCCGAGTCTGTAAGATTTTTCTCAAACCTTGGGAAACTCTACAGCAGTGGTCCCAAAACTACGGTCCGCCTTTATATTTGGTCTGGCCCCCTGAACAACACCAGGGAGCAATTTGACGCACTTTTTTATACCTAAAAACTACTACTTCTGGGTGCACTTTATTGGGTGTAACGGGATTCAAACATGGGTCACCGCAGAGAGAGTACCAAAGCCTTATCACTGGACAACAAGTGCTATAGATGACACATGAAAAGGCATTACGATTTACGTCATTATCACACTATCTTTAGTGAAGGTACCAGAGAAAAAGGTTAATATTGGTGTGCATTTCATATGTCACAATAACCATAAATTTGTCACTTGGAATGCTTAGGACAGAATAGAAGTATAGAATAGAATTTATTATTTTTGTAATGACGTACCGTAACTAAAAACAGTAAGCATGAGATCAACTTTACTGCCTTTTCGTAAGTCATCTATACGGGGCGGCAGTAGCTCAGGAGGTAGAGCGATCGTCTTAGGATTAAGGGATCCCAGTTCGAATCCTGGCCTGTCTGTGTTACATGTCGAAGTGTCCTTGGGTAAGACACTGAACCCCCAATACCCCCAATAAGCAGGTTAGCGCCTTACATGGCTGCACAGATCACGGCCGCTATTGGGAAATGTGAAGCGCAATGTAAAGCGCTTTGGGAAGTCATTGACTTGAAAAGCGCTATATAAATGCAGATCATTCATTTCATTTCTATACCAGTGGTTCTCAACTGGTCTGACTTCAGGACCACCATCTCACTTTAATTACCAGCCATGCCCCAAATAAAGAAAAAAACAATCTGGTCCTAAACTTTATGGAATGAAAAGATTGTGTAGTTTAAACCAGAGATGGTGCAATATATTTACATTTAGAAAAAAAGACCAGCAAAACAATATTCCCTTTAATGCTCAATTAGCTGCAGTTTTAATGAAATCTAAAACATTTCACATCATTGGCTTTGTGTTCATGGTAATCAAATCCATATCTCATAATTTATCATATGTATCTGCGTTTGGCCATGCTCAACATGGGTAAATAAACTTTATCCGTCTTTTTCTGTTGTGTGAACAGGGCACATTACTCTTACTTGCATTTGCAGGGAATTATCACTATCTACTAAGGAGTTTAAACTGCTGTTATTTTTGTCTTTGCATTATTTTGCCAATGCAAAGACCCTCAACCAAATGAAAAACACTGATGTATACCACTGGTGGTCAGTGTTGGGAATAGCACCGTTATAAATAAAACTATTTTATTTTTTCAGTAACGGGGTAATCTAACTAATTATTTTCATTCGGCGTTATCAAAAGCGATGCGTTGTTTTGGCTGCAGAACGCCAACTGTGGCATGCTCCCCTTGGCACACCTGATGCTGTTTTTTGAAGAGTGGTTTTCCAGTCTCTTCCGAAATGTTTATGTCACGTATATTGAGTCATATCCCCATTCAAAATAGCAACCATCATATAGTTGGATTGCGATTACAAATGCAGTATTTCCCAAGTGACAAAAGAAAAGGCGAATTGATGAATGCGTGTGATGGGAGCCGACTCCCCACCAATCAACAACTGTCATATTTTCTCTTATGATTGGATGTACGGACTGGGATGTCCTGCTAGGGTCCAGCAGTGGGGACATTGAGGAGATGGCAAACTGCGCTACTGACTACATTAAGTTCTGCATGGACAATGTTGTTCCTATAAAGACTGTACGCTGCTATGCCAACAACAAGCCCTGGATCACGAGCGACATCAAGTGCCTTCTGAACCAAAAGAAGAGGGCCTTTAAAAATGGTGATCATCAGGAGCTAAAACGAGTACAGAAGGAGCTCAAAGTCCATCTCCGGAAAGGGAAGGAGCAGTACAGGAGGAAGTTGGAGAAAAAGCTGCAGAACAACAACATGAAGGAGGTGTGGGAAGGGATGAAAACAATTACTGGCTGCAGCACCAAGCAGGGTGTGGATGTGGATATAGATGTGGGGCGAGTCAACCAGTTGAACAACTTTTTCAACAGGTTTGACCACTCCGCCTCATCCTCACCCCTGAGTAATGCAGCTGTCCTTCCCCCCAACCCCCCCCCCCCTCTGGACACTAGCATGGAAGAAATCCCCCCACTAAAAATAACTTCAGCCCAGGTGTGTGGAGAGCTGAGAAGGCTACGAACCAGCAAGGCAGCTGGTCCGGATGGAGTATCCCCCCGACTGCTGAAAGCCTGTGCGTCTGAGCTGGGAGACCCTCTACAGCGCATCTTCAACCTGAGCCTTGAACAGGGGAGGGTCCCTCAGCTGTGGAAAACATCCTGCATCATCCCAGTCCCAAAGAAATCAAGACCTGAGGAACTCAACGACTTCAGGCCGGTCGCCCTGACATCACATGTGATGAAGACCATGGAGCGGCTGCTGCTGCACCACCTGAGGCTACAGGTCCGTCATGCCATCGACCCACTGCAATTTGCTTACCAGGAGAAGGTGGGAGTGGAGGATGCTAAAGTATACATGTTACACCGATCCCTCTCTCACCTGGATAGGGCGAAGGGGGCTGTGAGGATTACATTTTTGGACTTCTCCAGTGCCTTCAATACCATACAGCCTCTGCTACTGAGTAGGAAACTGACAGAGATGGGAGTTAGCTCACACCTTGTAGAATGGATTACTGACTACCTGACAGGCAGACCCCAGTATGTGAAACAGGGGGGCTGTACATCGGACACTGTGGTTAGCAGCACAGGATCTCCGCAGGGGACCGTTCTCTCTCCGTTCCTATTCACTCTATATACATCGGACTTTAAGTACAACTCTGAGTCCTGCCATGTGCAAAAGTTTGCCGACGACACTGCGATCGTGGGATGTATCAGAAACGGGCAGGAGGAGGAGTACAGGAAATTGATTCAGGACTTTGTCCGATGGAGCGACACAAACCACCTGCACCTAAACACCACCAAGACCAGAGAGATGGTGGTGGACTTCAGGAGAACCAGAACTCACCCGGTTCCTGTAACCATCAAGGGAGAATGTGTAGAATTTGTCCAGACCTACAAATACCTGGGTGTGCAGCTGGACAACAAACTGGACTGGACTGCCAACACAGAAGCTCTATGTAGGAAAGGGCAAAGCCGACTTTACTTCCTCAGAAGGCTGGCCTCCTTCAACATCTGCAAAAAGCTCCTGAAAATATTCTATGAGACAGTAGTGGCAAGCGCCCTCTTCTATGCGGCAGCGTGTTGGGGAGGCAGCGTCAAGAAGAAGGATGCCTCTCGTCTCAATAAACTGGCTAGGAAAGCGAGCTCTGTTGTGGGCAAAGAGCTGGACAGCCTAACAACAGTAGCTGAGAGACGAGCACTGAAAAAGCTGAGGTCAATCATGGACAATCCATCGCATCCACTACACAGCATTATCTCCAGACAGAAGAGCAGTTTCAGCGACAGACTGCTGTCACTGTCTTGTACTACGGACAGACTGAAGAGATCTTTTCTTCCTCATGCCATGAGGCTCTTTAACTCCACCCGGCAGAGTAAAGGCCCACATTAAACCACACCACCTACATTGGATATTACCGAATCTTACTGCAATATGTATTCTGTGTAGCACTATTTAGTTACTCTATATAACACGCTACAGTGGGCATTTGCACGTCACACTGGGTATTTGTATATTGTATTCTTTTGGCTTTATTATTGTACTGTTCTCAGCTCAGGGATGCTGCTGGAAATGTGAATTTCCCTTAGGGGATGAATAAAGTATCTATCTATCTATCTATATACTGTTGTTGACTTAAGATTTTGAGCATAAAAAGGTTCCCTTTTGGAGGGGAATGTGTTTATATTAAAGATATCATGTTTATTAATGTTTCTTCTTTTAGCTCTTTGTTTCTTCTTTTGCTCGTGTATTTTTCTTTTGTCAAAGTAAGGCAAGTCATGTTTTTTAGTACAGCTCATAAGGGCAAGAAGTCTCAAAGGGCTTTTTTAGACTACAGACTATTACAGACTAAAAACAAAGGCAGGTCAAACTCAAAACCTCAGCATGAAGAAAATGATGAAACCTTGAGAAGGGACAGCACATGAGGTAATCCCCCGATGGATGTTGCAAGGGCATCAACAAGCTATACAGACATTGTCAACATTAAATGTAGGTCATTCATAAGCTATAGAATATCAGTGTGTTTAAGCCTAGATTTAAACAGTTCAACTGAGGTTGCAGATCGGATTTAGGGGGCAGAGGATTCCACAGCACCGGAGCCCAAATGGAGAACGCTCTTGAACCTGCGTATTTCTTCTTGGCTCTTGGGATCACTAGTAGACCAACATTTTCTGAGGAAAGGCTTCGAGCAGGAGCATACGGGCACTTTAAATCTGAAAGCTATGAGGGGGCAAGTCGATGCAAAACCTTGTATAAAGTCACATCTTAAACTGACGGGGAGTCAATGCTGGTATGCTAAATTCTAGGTAATGTGATCAAACTTTCTTCCTTTAGTTAGAAGCCTTGCTTGCAGCATTTTGGACCGGCTGCTGGCTTTTGATTCTAGACTCTGAGAGACCGGAGAATAATACATTTCAATTAATTGAGACAGGAGGTAACAAATGCATTAGTTCTAATCTCGGCATCGGACAGGGACAGCAATGTTGCGAAGATGTAAATATAAATAATAAAATATATAAATATTCTTAGTAATATTTTTCTTCGAGTTTTGACTGAGTCAATCTGGGTGATATTACACTTGTCAATGTTCAGAGCAGTCTTTGAGGAAAAAGTCACAGCATTTAGATGGAAGAGTCATTAAATTTACACTCTTTTCAGGAATGAGGGGCAATAAATGATGACATCACTTTTTAACTCTGTGACAGGCCTCCAAATGTTCTCAATTTAGTGGGGCAGATTCTTCTATTGGAAGAAACTTGAAGGTTATCTGCATAGCTTATAATTGTGAATAATACAATCTAACAAAAGTATATACATGCTAAAAAGAAGGGGACCAAGTACTGAGCTCTTCTGAATGCCACAGGTAACACTAAAGGGCTCAGAGTTCATTTCACTATATCTAAAACAATACATTCTATCTGAGTGGTAGGATCTGAACCATGAGAGGACATTTCCGGAGAGACCAATCCTTTTTTTCCAGCCAATCTATTAAGCTGATCCACAAGGTCAAAGGCAGCACTTAGGTCCAGCAGCAGCAACAGAGATGAAGCGCCGGAGTCCATTACCAGTAGATGATCGTTGGTTAACCTAACCAGGGCTGTCTCAGTAGAGTGATTAGCCCTGAATCCTGTCTGCATGAATTTAAAAAGATTATTCTCAGACATAAAATAATTCAGCTGCTGTGCCACAATTTTTTTAAGTACTTTAGAAAAAAAATCGTAGGTTTGACACGTATCTGGAATTAGATAGAGTCAAGCTTGGGTCGTTTAGGTCTAGGGATAATCATAGCGCACTTAAAACCTGCTGGATCAATACCCGAGAAGAGCAATATGTTAATATTTAAATCTTAAGGTCCAAGCACCCCGAAAACATATTTAATCGGCGAGCCCGGGAGTGGGCAAACAGATAAGTAGTCACTGACCGTACTCACCAGCTGTGTAACATTATCAAGTGACAAATCACCAAAATGTGAGGAAATCACTGGATAGCCACCATCGCGCGCATCCATAATTTCCTGATCTTTGACGTGTGACATATTTACATGGTCATTGCAAATCTCTTCCCGATAGATTGAATCTTATTTTTTTTAAAAAGACCAAAATGTCATGAGATAAATGGGTAGAGCCATTTGGAATGATCTGTTGCCTCTTTAGCGATGCTACAGTGTCAAATAGGATTTTGGGGTTATTTTTTGTGCAGCAATTACCTTAAAGAAATACTGTTTGAGTTGAGGCAAGGGTTGCTTTATACTCCAGCAAGCTGTCCCACCAGGTCTGACAGAAAACCTCGAGCTTGGTAGTGTGCCATTTTCGTTTAAATTTCCCGCAGTATTGTTTAAGTGATCTAGTTTTTTTTTTTTTTTTTTTCAGTAAACCAAGGCGTGCGTCTTTTGGTCGAGATTTATGCTGTGTGTGCGCCACAGACACTAACCAAAGCAGCATCAAAATCATTGTTAAGTGAGTCAACAGAAATTTTAAATAAAGGAAATGATGCACCGCCGTATTATTTTTTCCATTTAACTTATTAAACTCAAATTTATATTGTTTACTGGTTATTCGTGTTGCACTACAAGTGTTGGTTAAATCTATTACAATTAATATTACAAGTTTCTATAACACAACTACTGATCTGCTTTTCTCTATTCAACAGACTCAAATACTGCTCAGAAAATGTCTGTGTTGCTCCTTTGTGTCCATGGCTGCCTACCCTTATTGTGCTCAGCCGAACCGTTCCCCAATGGTACTTTTGTGTTGCCTGTGAAGTATTCATTTAATGCACGATGCCGCTCTTTTTATGCGGCTCAATAGTAAAGTTACGTGTGTGTTAATGTGCTGGAGCCCTACAACCTTGGAAATGGCTTTGTGACAAAATGAAGGTTTCTGGAGTGGCCAATTCAATGCTGATGCTGTGTTGTGACCTTAAACAAGCAGTTCGTGCTAGAAAATCCTCCAATATGGCATATTTACTTATTTATACTTATATTTAGAATCTTACTGCAATATGTATTCTGTGTAGCACTATTTAGTTACTCTTTATAACACGCTACAGTGGGCATTTGCACATCACACTGGGTATTTGTATATTGTATTCTTTCGGCTTTATTATTGTACTGTTCTCAGCTCAGGGATGCTGCTGGAAATGTGAATTTCCCTCCGGGGATGAATAAAGTATCTATCTCTCTCTCTCTCTCTCTCTCTCTCTCTCTCTCTCTCTCTCTCTCTCTATCTCTCTATCTCTCTATCTCTCTATCTCTCTATCTATCTATCTATCTATCTATCTATCTATCTATCTGAAACACTTTTGCAAAGGAGAGTGAGCCAAAATTCCTCCACAGCATTGCAACAGACTCGTACCGATTATCGTTAACGTTTGATTTCTGTTATTGTTGAAAAAGGTGGCCCAACTCGCTATTAGGTTCAGGGAACTATTACTTTTCACATAGGGCCTTTAGTTAATGCAATCATTTTAAAACTGCATTGTGTATTTCCTCGGCATGTCTTTGTCGGATAATAAAATTGGTTTGATTATCTGAAACCTTTGTGAGTGATTTATATGCAAAAACGCAAAATTCAGGAAAGGGGCTAATACTTTTTCACGACACTGTATTTGCTGCAGGACGACGAGGATATTTGTGTTGAACAGCCACAGGCAGCCGCTATAATTAAACTCCACTAATGAGAGCATTGTGTCGTCGTCTTGTTCTTGTCAAGGAGTAGAAAATATTAGTTTGACCACAAAGTCTAATGAGCATGATGAATATCTGAGTTAAATTACATTTTGGGAAATTCGGGTTGCACGGCAAAGTTTCAATTAATGGAGTAGCAGTAACAGTAATATTGAAAAATCATCCCCATATTATTTAGAGGGCTCTGTTGCTGTACCCTTTGGCTTCTCCGCATTCCACTTTGTCCTTGACCAATTTTTGTTATGTCGTTTAACCACCATGCTTCGAGGAGAAACTGATGTTTGAGGTGATCGTGCCACTTTATCGCTGCTGTCTCCAAATGCGGGGCATGCATATTACCGCATTTGTTGAGTGAATATTCTTTGGCTCATAGAGATTACGTCCTTTTGGCTGATTATGTGTATAAGATTTATTGCGCACAACTTCTCGGAAAGCTTCAAATCATGTGTAAATCCACACAGCCCCCAGCTTAAACATCATATAAATAAATAAAGGCTTTCAGTCATTTAAAAAAAAAAAAATTAAGAGTCATTACTTGGATATTTTTCTACTGAGCATTTTTTTCTTTAGTCCTCATACCTGCTGTGCACAGCGGTAGATTTTGCACTTAAGCACTTTTTTAAAAATGTGATTGTCTAATACTGTAATCCCTCATTTCTCATGGTAATTATGTTCCCAAAAGTGCCTGTGATAGGCAAAATCTGTGAAGTATAAACTTTATTTTTTTAATATTACTTTACAATAAAATGTTGTAATCTACCCTGATATTAAAGAACAAACCTTTTTTACACTCATCTATTTTGTTACCAAATAATAGTGCTGTATAAATGTTGATTTTTTTTTTGTTTTTTATTATTTTTATAAATACTCATTAAACAGCTAGCCTGTTTCGCCAAACAGAATGCAGAACACAATGTACGATGCAAATCTGTGAAGTGGCAAAACCGTGAAAAGAAGGGTGCGCTATAGAGGGGGTTTACTGTACATGAATTACTGACTAGCTTGTAGCGACCATGTTAGGGAATTTACCCATCATATGTGTTTATCTTGACGCCACTAGATAAGGAATAGCTGAGAGGCGTAGAAGAGGCTATTTGATGGGAAGACGAAGAAAAATAAACGAGAGTCAACTGCGGTACTTGTGTGGTGGCATACTTTATTTTGCAAGTTAAACTAGATTTTATTGTTGTCAGCAGTTCTAATGTTACTTTTTTGAAGTGAGAGAAATTTTAAGAATAAAAACAGAAATGAAAGGGAGCAAAAAAACAAGACCAGACTGAGTAGGTAGATGAAAGAGGAAGAAATGGAACTGGCCTTGAGTAGTAGCAAGTACGCTTCGGTAAAGTATAATTGAGAAATGCAGCTGAAAAGTATGAGTAATGCTGAAGTTTAATTAACTCTTTTTCACATTTGTCTAGTGCTGTTATGAAATTTGAATGCCAAAGCAAATGATGGTGTCTTTATCATTCAACAGCCTTGATGGAGCGCCGTTTGGCGTGGCCACTGCTGGCCTCTACGGCAACTTTTTTTCTCTGCGTCACCTGTGCTAAGAACCCAGAGTTTCCCTCGAGCACACTCATCAACAATGTGGTCCAAGACCCCCGCACGGGCCGGCTTTATGTGGGCGCTGTCAACGCTCTCTACCAGCTATCTGCCAACTTAGTCAAGGAAGTGGAGGTGGAGACAGGGCCCCGACGGGACAACCGGCAGTGCACACCACCCGTTGCAGACACCTGCGAGGATGCGGTTGAGACGGACAACCACAACAAACTGCTGCTGGTGCATGCCGCTCAGGATAGGCTGATAGTGTGCGGCAGCATCTTTAGGGGAATATGCGCGCTTAGGAATCTGAGCAATGTGGCGGACGTGATCTACTTCAGCGACAACAAGGGCGAGAAGTCGTACGTGGTGAGCACAGAGGAAAGCGTCTCTGTGGTAGGTGTCATGTCCTACTTCACTAAGGAGAGAGACAACTTCACTGTCTTTCTGGTGAGGAGCAAATCCATCTTGCAATATGTTGATTTAGTACGCAGAGGACTAAAACTAAACCTTTGCATTGCCTAGGTCGCTAAAGGCTACGGGAGCCATGACAGCACCAAGCTGATCTCCACCCGAATATTGAGAGACTACGGAGAGTGGAACATCTTTGAGAACATCATTGATGCCTCTGCCGTGCAGGCCAACCCCTTCGTGATGCGCTATCTACATAACTTTCGCTTTGCCTTTAAGGACGGCAATTTCGTCTATTTCCTATTCTCACGGACCCTCGGCGTGCAGGACACCAAGAACTTCACCTTCATCTCACGGATGTGCGAGGACGACCAGAGCTACTACTCGTACACTGAGCTGCAGCTCAACTGCAGTGCAGCTAACAAGTTCAATAAAGTTCAGGTATAACGCATAATAACAAAACTACTGTAGTATAAGAAAATATTCAAGATGGTTTCTTCTTTAAGCACAGTGCGTATTGCTTAGCACCTCCTAGTAGTTTAAGAAAACTAAAAACAATTATATTTATTTGAATAATACTTGAACCAGCATATTAATGTGGATTTAAATTTGCATTTATATGACAACATGAGCCTCACCTAGAGTGAACACAGTGAACAATGCTCCCTCAGGCACTCCAGGATCAACATGTAATAAAAGACTTAAGTGAAAAATGGGATATAAAAAATGTTTGGATAAATAGGCAATTATTTACCAGTAGACTGGCCTCGGTTATAAGTGCATCAGAACAATAATCCAATAGTGAAAATTAGTGCAATGACACTAAGAGCATAACATTTTCAAAAATAGTCTATATAAATACTCACTATCCGATACAAAGGCAGGATATGTATTATTTTTATATATTTTTTCTACTAAACCAAATATGCTTCAGACGTGTCGGCTCCTTTTGATATTTTTACCTCACATTTATCATTTAAAATTACAATTGTCTTCCGGAAATAAACAACTTTATAATGCCTCTAACATTTTTTATCTCCTCCACAAATGTTTTAAAAGTAAAATTTGCCATTAGGCAAAAGCTTTTACTCGTTACTAGTTTTTAGTTATTTTTTTAACACCAATTTACTGCAAAGCTTATGGGATGTTTTGTTCAAAACGCATCCCAAAACTCGGTCATTTACTTTTAACACAAAGTCCAAAATGGTGTTTTTGTGGAAAGAGTAGATAACATAATGGAGTGATAATGATTTATTTGAAATCTACCCGATTTTGAAAAAAAACATAAAGTCTAAAAAAGAAAACTTCTTATTGTTGATTTTGGTTTAAATAAAGAACAATTGGTTTTTCTGGTTGTAATAAGCAACCAGACCCCCCAAACCCCCGCCACCCCCACCCCCCAACCCAATTTTTTAAGCAATTTAAAGAGTAATTTTGTCTATCAGATACCACAATAATGATTTGTAATACATTATAAGAAATATTTTAATATTGTTGGGGGGGGGGGGAAAGTTCATTTAAAAAATGTGAAAACAACCCAGGGAAATGGGTCATTTTTCTACATACCAAATGAGTAAATTGGACCAAATTAGTCCAAGCAGTGTATTGGTCCATGTATAGTATGACCTGAATGTGCGTTAGGGTTTGTTTGAAATATTCTGTTGTCTATCTTCCTCTCTTTGCAGGCTGCCTATGTCACAACACCAGGCGAGGTTCTGGCTCAAAATCTGACCAAATCGGACAAGTACGGACCAGTCCTAGCGTCTGACAAAGTTCTTTTTGTCACCTTCACCTCTGATGAAGACCCCACGACATCGGCCATGTGTAAGTCTTTTTTTGATGAACACAAAGCTCTAAAACGGTCAAATTACAATTGAGCTTGCTTTGCTTATGCCAGGTATGTACCCTCTCCGTGCAATAAACACGAAGCTGCTGGAGATCATCGGTGCCTGCTATAGTGAAGGTGGCCTCATCAACGACAAGCCGGCTGTCTACTCGCCATACTCCACCAAATCAAGTGGTCTTTGCAGCAGCACTGATCAGGCAAGGCTTTAGCCAAGGACACTTTCCACCTTTTTACAAACGGGGTAGTTAAAATATATATCCAGTGGTATCTCTTCTTAGAAGCCTAATTTGTTCCAGGATCGTTCTCCTCCCAAAAGAATAGAAGTGTAGCCTAAATAGCTATAAAACACATTTTCCTGGTCACTAAAAACACATTCAAATAGTAAGTAAACATGAGAAAAAAAAAACGTTAATAGGATGATATTGAGAAAATAAAATGCGAGTTTATTGTAAGCTGTAACGAATGTGTGTGCGTAGGAAGGGACGCGACGGTCTCCGTGTACATTTTCCCCATTTTTTATGTTTTTTGATCATTTCACATTGTGTACTCCGTATAATAAAAAATATAACGAAAATCTTTTTAAAACTGCTCTTAGACGGCTGTGCATACTAGTATCATTTAATCACCTTATATACTATTATATATACTACTATTACCTGGCTAGAAGTAGCTCAGGAGCGCTCATCTTGGTACAGAGAGGTTGCAAATTCGAGGTTGGATATCGTCGTGTCAAAGTATCATAGGGCAAGACACTGAACCCCTAACGCCCCCGATAAGCAGGCCTTGAACGTTTATCTGTGTGTGTGTGAGTGTGTGTGTGAATGGGTAGGCGTGACGCCCATTGTAAAGTGTTTGGAAGGTCTTCAGTGACTTGAAAAGCGCTATTCAAATGCAGACCATTTACATTTAGTTTTCACAATTTTTCTTTTGCTTTGCCACTGTCACTGGTAGCAGATGACGTCATTGGAGATTTTTAATATTGTCTCGGTATTCTACATAGTCTGTCTTGCTGTGAGTAAGAAGGTGCTGCTTTGTGTTTGTGAGGTTTGTTATCGCCTAATAGGGAAGATTTGTAATTATTAATAAGGGGAACAATAGGCCGAGGCTGACAGGTATGAGATCAAGATACCGTTGATCATCAGTAAGCACTTACTGTTCACTCAAAATCAAAGTTTCTACAACTTTAAATGGACGAGCTTATGCTGGCAGTAAGCAGTCACAAGCAATAAGCGGTCTCTAGTGGTAGCCTGTGGGATTGCCCGTGAACTTGCTTTCCCTATGTATAGCCAGCTAGATTTTGTTAAAATAAACTTGTATACAAATATTTTTGTGTTTAGAGATCCTCCTAATTGAGAGGTACCACTGTACTTAAATGTCACTTTTTTTTCTCACTTCAGCACAACATGGTGGTAAAGTACAAGTGTGGGGCTGAGTTCCTGCCGTCGCCCCTGGCCAGTAAAGCGAACGTGGCTCTGGTGGTAGAGCCCTCCCTGGTCCGTAAGGGCATCATGACTGCTGTTGCCGTTGCCGTGGAGATGGGCCATGCCGTCGCTTTCTTGGGCACAGCCAACGGAGAGGTTCGGAATGGCTGAAACTATTTTTTGTTAATGATGTACACGTTTTTGGAATGACAGCAATAGACGTCATAAGAAAGGAATGAATACACAAAGTCTATTGGCACAGATTTACAAAGGTTTGGACAGCCTCATTGTGTGGCGTCCTGGGTGCACAGGAAAACCTTTTAGAGGGTCTTCAACACAGAAAATCATTGGCTGTTATTTGCCCATTCTTGATGACATTTGTGGCTTTTGCCACCATAACAGAGCTGAAAACATTATTGAGGACTCCTCTTACTTCAGCCACCACCTTTTTGACCTGCCCTCTGCAGGGTGTGGTGCTTAGAATCCTTGCAAATGCTTGAATTTTAATGTCGTGTTTTCAAGGAAGTCAAGTGCTTGACTTTTGTACTGGGGAGAACTTCCTACAACTGAAAATATAAGCTACATACAGACACTGCCCAATTTACGGACGATCGTTCGTAATTTGAATTTGTTCATAAGATGCTTCAGTGCTATATTTTGTATGGAACTTGGAAAAAGGCGCACAATACAAAATCTAACCTACAGCAATGTCCAGATATTTTTCGACATCCCGAAAAGAATGTTCGTATCTACCGTTTTTCGTGAGTCGAGTGTTCGTCAGTAGGGTAGCGTCTGTATTACTGTCATTTTACCTAACACCTATTTAGGGAGGGATTTGTCTCGAAAAAATTGGCACACCTATTAAGATCCACAAATATATTTGTGTTTTACCCTCAAGTTCTAAAAATCAGATGTCTTGATAATTGCACACCCAGGATTAAAAAGTGCATATGTAAATTGCAGATATATATATATAATATATGTGGATCTGCAAAATACATGATACACACCAGATTTTTTTTTAATGTTAATGGAGAAATTGAAAAATTGTCTTTGAAGGTCCTTAAAAAGTTCTTGAATTTGGCCATAAAAAAGGTAAATGTTCAACAGTACAGGTCCCTTCAACAAAGACGACAAGCTTAGAGACAGTGTCTTTCCCAGGGCCATCACTGCCCCAAATTACCACACAAATGTCTAAAAAATATATATAATTTTTACTATGTTTAGGAAAATTTATAATCATGTTTTAATTGTTTTTAATTTTTTTACAACATTTCTGGAAATGTCATTGCATTATTTTCTCAAGCACATCCAATTTAGGACAACCTGCAATGATTACCCTATAAATATTATTATTAATCTTTGTGATTTTATTACATGTTTATCCTGGAGTGCCAAGTCAAAGCTTGGAATAAATGCAGCAGAGATTTTTTGGGTTCTTTTTAGGTCCTGAAGTTGCATCTGTCAGCCCACCCAGAGGTTTACGGTCGAGCGTCTGGCGAAGTGACTGGCGATAAAGTCAACAAGGATCTGTTGCTAGACTCGCAACTGCAGCACTTGTACGTCACCAGTGAGAAAAAGGTCTGCCATTTCCTTTTTTGACAGCCTTTGGTTATCTGCTCTTCTTGATCAGTCATTGTGCTGACCGCAAACATTTACATACACTTTAACTCACGGGCTCCGATCATTGATTTCCTTTTGGTATTGGTCGTCTATCAGCTTCATATTTGTCTTTAGCTCTGTGGTCCCCAACTTTTTCTGTACAGACCGATATTTAACGTCTGACAATATTTTCACTGCCTGGCCCAAGGTCGCCATTAATGGTAAGTTAATAGTTTAGTAGACACTCACTTCAGCTACATAGCTAATGTGACAAATTAAACGGTGCACAACACTATCAAAGGGCACATTGGACCCTACGACTGTGGTGTGGACGAAAACTGCAGTGGTATGATCACGTCACAAAACCAACAAAATTGGCCAAGATAAGTCTCCAGGGGATAGTCTAAGGGTTCAAGAGGAGAGGAAGACTGAAGAAAACTGGGCCGACAACATTAAGGAATGGACTGGTGCCAACTTTGCCACAAGCCAAACTCGGGCCAGGATCCGTCAACAGTGGAGAAAGGTTGTCTTGAGTTGAATCCTCAGTAGTGTCCCGACAACCCAGGCTGTTAAAGGATACATAAACAGTGAAGACACTTAAAATAAGAGATAAGACATTAATGAAATTTTATTTGAAAGGTCCGGCCTTGACCACTTTTTTAAAAATCGCCCAGATTACAAAAATACGAACTGCCCTAAATCGTGTAAAAATCAAAGAGCAGCAGAATTATTGTCCATCAGTGCCAATTATGTAAATGGTGCATAGTAGTCAAAATAACGAACAATCCTCTGGGAGGACAGAGCGGACTAATTACTTTTCAGTTATTTCATATCTCGAAAATCCATTTGTTTCATGAGCAATTCGAGCTCCTAGCACGTAATTTTGAAATGGAAAATCCAAAAATTGTAAAGTTAAATAAACTCCAGAACTGAATAAAGATAACCATTTAATATATTTTCAATATCATATTGCCATGACGCCAGGTGAAGCACAGCTTCACATGCCTCCCCTGACTGCTGACTGCATGTCACTGATTAAAACAAATGCTCATTTTCTTTTAATGGTTTATCATGAATGTAGATCACCAAGGTTCCTGTGCAGTCATGCCACCTGAAAACAGACTGCCATTCCTGCATGGCTCTCAAGGATCCTTACTGTGGCTGGTGCGTTTTAGAGGGGAGGTAAGCATTGCGTGCGCTTCACCTTTTCATTGCAATTACACGCTCAAGTCAAATTTAAGAAAGCCTGAGGTTTCAACCTTTGTGACAGGTGTACTAGGAAGCAAGAATGCAGCAGATGGGCAGAGGAGAACACGTGGCTGTGGTCACCCAATCAGCAGTGTGTGCAAATACAATCCTTTGACCCACCTAACCTCAGCTGCCACAAAACCCAACAGGTATTCATATTTTAACGGAGTGTCTTAAAAACCCCACAAAGGACTCATCGCTTCACCTCCACCAGGTGGACATCAGCATCCCAGCGCTTCCCCGGCTCAGGCAGTCAGACAGGCTGCACTGCCTCTTCAACACGTCTCCTAGCAGCGCTGCGGTGCTGAGCAGCCACGCCATTGTCACTTGTTCTCTGCCGGACCCTGCAGAGATCCCGGCCACACCCAACCAACAAGGTAATGCCATCAGCCTATAAGAAGATCATTGATAAGCAGTCGGCCTAAAACTGGTTCCATACATTTAGTTTTGGATTAACACAAATGAAAACAATAAGTATGATGTTTAAGTCAAAATGGAAGTGGCTCTAAGAAAGAACCTTGGAGACACCGGCACTTAGTCAAGGATGATGTCACAAGGCACCACTGTTCAAACATGAATATTAGGCAGACACCAACAAATGTTTACCAAATATTTCTTCTTGTGTGTCCAGACTATGTGTCAGTCCCAGTAAAAGTGGTGGTGAACGACAGGATCGTGGTCACAACGGGAGAATTTTACTTCTACAACTGTGCGGCGACTGTGCGGAAAAATCCGAACACACCGTAAGGAACTAATGTGATGAGGGCCTCTGACTTGTCTGTCTTTTACTACATGCGGATAGAACCCACGGCTCAGATAATGTGATGATGTAACATGATATCGGGGAACTTTTTTTGTGAGATTCCTTGTTAACTACAAAAAATTGAGTGTAAAATAGAAAGTTCCACTACTTTGACCAATTTGATCGAAACATCGATTGCAGTGAACAAAATTAAGATTTTTTCTTATTTATTTAAAACAAATGTCACCTTTTTTGTTGATTACACTTTTTCGGTCAGTTTTTTTGGGATTAAATGATCTGCATTTATATAGCGCTTTTCAAGTCAATGACTTTCCAAAGCGCTTTACAATGTGCTCCACATTTCCCAATAGCGACCTTGCAGCCATGTAAGGCGCTAACCTGCTTATTGGGGGTATTAGGGGTTCAGTGTCTTACCCAAGGACACTTTGACATGTAACACGGATGAGCCGGGATTCGAACTGGGATCCCTTGATCCCAAGACGAGCGCTCTACCGCCTAAGCTACTGCCGCCCCATAAACCATTCTCCTCTTAGGGTTATCCATAATAGTATATATGACCCAGTTTTTTCAGGGGTTGTTTTTGTTGTACTACTCGGTCCCGATTTTCAGGATGGAGTAGACAGATGAAGTAACTCTGGGGATATTGGAACAAAAATGACCCAATTTCCGACTAAGTTCACAATAAACAAACCAACTTTTATAAGTTTAAAGAATGGATGTTGGATACCAGATTTTTTGTGACTGATTTTAATTGATACTTAGTAGCTTTTTGATACCTATACCAGATACTGATAGCACCAATACTGTATATAGAATTTCCTTTCTTCTGGAAAAAAGGACAAAGGTTTTCCAAGAAATACATTTAAATCCTAAAATGTTTCCAATATTACATTTAGGTAAATAGAATTCCTCTACGAGTGGCACGGTGGATGACTGGTTAGCACAACCGCCTCACATTTCATAGGGTTTGATTCCAGCTACCGACCTCCCTATGCGACGTTTGCATGTTCACCCCGTGTCTGTGTGGGTTTTTTTCCGGGAACTCTGGTTTCCTCCCACGTTCCAAAACATGCATTTTTCATTTAATTGTATTCATTCATTTCAGGCTGTTATATTCATTGTGTATACATGTGACTATAACTTGGATCATAACGAAATGCCTGAACGTATTAAATCCCACTCTATTTCTCTCATGTACAAAACTTAAAGCAATTTAAATTTCCTGCTCTTTTGTTGAACTGCTATTCCCAGCAGATGCATGACAGTGGTGTATCCCTGGATTTTCACAAAGAAAAGTTTTTCCATCTGCCGCAGGGATGTCGAACTTTTGGACTGGCGTGACGTCATCCACTCCGCTACAAGCACCCCTAGGGCATCATGTTAATCTGTTAATAAACAACGGGGTAGACTGCTGGAAGTGTGAATTTCCCTTCGGGGATGAATAAAGTATCTATCTATCTATGACAGGGTGATTGGTGACTCCAGATTGTCGCCTGGACTGAATGTTTGTGTAAATGGTTGTTTGTCTATGCGTACCCTTTGATTGGCTAGCAACCAGTCCAGGTTGTCCCCTGCGTATTACACAATGTCAGCTGGGATGACAGCACCCATTTCCAGCACCCTAGTGAGGATAAGTTGTTCGCAAAATGAATGAACAAATGGAATCTATTTGAATGAATATTTCTCTAATTTGTAGTCGCATATTTTTTTTAAACTTCCCTTAGACGACTGTGCATACTAGTATCATTTAATCACCTTTTATACTATTATATATACTATTATTACCTGGCGAAAAGTAGCTGAGAAGCGCTCGTCTTGGTACAGAGAGGTTGCAAATTCGAGGTTGGATATCGTGGTGTCAAAGTATCATAGGGCAAGACACTGACACTGTGTGTGTGAATGGGTAGGCGTGACGCCCATTGTAAAGTGTTTGGAAGGTCTTCAGTGACTTGAAAAGCGCTATTCAAATGCAGACCATTTACATTTAGTTTTCACAATTTTTCTTTTGGCGGGCCGGATTAAAAAGGCTGACATGTCACTTGTATGTGGCCTTCTGCTCCTCATGAAAAGTATCCCTGAACGTACTCTGATAATGAAGCATATTTTTGTGTTTGTCAGGTGTATCTCGTGTGTTACTAGCGAGTGGGGCTGCCAGTGGAACGCTCGGGAGCACCGCTGCAGCGACACAGACAGCGCACTGTTTGGCAGCCACATCATTAAACCTCAACAGGTTCAACATTGTTCATTTCTTTTTTTTTTAGCTGTTGCACACAAATACATACATTTTTAATGCAGTGCAACCAACAGGACGGTACGCCAAGGTTGCTCGCAAGATTGATGTTAGAGTGTTGTCTCTTTGTGTCTCCAAGCCGGAGCGATGTCCTCAGTTTGAATCTCCGGAGCCGCTGCTGATCCCCGTGGGCTTCGAGGTTCCCGTCAGCTTCCAAGGGAAAAATCTGGACATTTATTCGGTGAGGGAGCTTGCCGGACAGGAAACAAATTATGTTCGCTTTACTTGGTTATAATGCTTTTGGCATTTTTTCATGAAATCATTTAATTCAAAAGTAAAAAAAAAAAAAGAGTTGAAATGATGCCCTGAGATGAATAATTTGTGCTGTGGCGCCAGATTAAAAGTGCTCCTAAAATGATCTTTTCCTATTGAAATGAATAGAAATACGATCTTTTTTTTCCCCAGCTGTATTTTACAATATGTGAAGAATTGGATTTTTCAAACTTTTTTGCCTCGATAACTTTAAAGGAGCTATACAGAATTTGGAGCTTTGTTACTCTCTGCCGCCATCTCCTGGCTTAGTCATGATTGAAGCTTATTGATGGTGCGCGTGCAAGTACGTGCATTTTTTAGACGTGCTCGAGTAAACTCACTTTTTACAATTTCTTGGGGGGGGGGTGGGGGGGTGGGGGCGTTTAGACTCTACTAGAAGCAAGCCTTTTCTTACTTTCACCATTTTCATGCTGCACTGACAAATGAAAACAAAACAAAAAAAACCTGCGGGACGAGCATAACTTCACTTTCCAGCATCCCCCGGCCCCCATTCCACAAAACCTAACCTCCAAACAGCTCTGAGATATAGATAGAAGACAAAATCAGATAGGCACATTGGAAAATAAAGCGTGAGAGCTCTTTGAACTCACTTGGGCATTGTTAACACACATAGAAAAAAATATTTAGCGTTCAACTTTTTCAGAAAACCGCAAATGTTTAGAGGAAAAACAACATGTTCTATTCTTTTATAAAATATTTTTGGGAGCTGTTCAAAAAGGTAGTTCGTACAAAACAAGTACAGTACATTCCAAGGGGAGTCTCTTGGGTAAAACAACCCAAGAACTTTAGTCCTGAAGAAAATGTTCAGTTCCTGAGCAAAACACAGTTGATCCTGTCCAATTGGTTAATGTAGCATAATAACCAACCATTGGAGCACTCCACAGTTATTCCTTTTAGTAAATCTGTGAAATGCCAACATTGAACTACACACCCTTTTTTTTATATTTACCAATTGGATGTCATGTTTTTGGATATTTCACATTTGAATGATGATATACTGTATCCTTTACTTAAGATTCAACCATACTTTGGGATCCGTTCTGATTGAAATGAGGGCAATAAATACTAAATTATGTGATTTGCATTATATAGAAGATTGTAACAGTCACTCAGTTGCAGTTTTACTTTATCTTTGCAGAGGATAAAGAACAAGTCTCCAAACTTATTTTTTTTTTTTTTGCTGAGTGGTTGTAGGTTTTTAGGCATCAGTGTGTTGGATTGTGTTGAGCGAAGGTTTGACGTCATCATGTGACCTTCAGGGCCGCAGATTTGTGATGGGCACGGAACTTATGAAGCAAACTGAGGAGGAGGTGACACAGGAGCCCGGCTCCAAGTTCAAGTTCCGTGGATATCCGGTAACGGCCATTTTTATTTCTTTTTTTCATCTTTGTCCTTGGAATTTATTCAGAACCTCCCCAGTTGTTATTTGTTCTCCAAACATAAGCTAATAATGATCAACATGCTGTTGACATTGGTGTATTTGCTTTTCAACCAACTAGAGAATGTTATGAATAGTACCTAGTGGTGTGGCAGCGCCCCCCTCAGGCTCAAGGCAACAGGCCACCTTTAGTCGGCCTTTTTTCCTCATGGTCTTCCTTTAAGGCAGTGGTGTCAAACTCATGCTAGAAAAAAAATCTCTCGGGGGCCGGACTAGTGGATTACAGTATAGCGAAAGAAAGAGGGTGAAAAAGAGAAAGGAAAAAAGAGATGTAAAGAGAAACAAATGAAAGGGAGAGAGAGAGAAATAAAGAGAGCACAATATAGAAAGGGATAAAAAGGAAAAAGGATACAAAAAAAAGTTAGATATGGAAAGGGAGAAAGCGAGAAAAGGGAGAGAAAGCAAATAAAAAAATGGGAGATGAGAAGGAGAAAGAGACAGGATAAATGAGCGAGTGTGAGATACTTAGAGAGAAAGAGAGAAAGAAAAAAAGTGCAGAAGAGAGAAAGTGAAAAAAGACATGGTTGAGGAGAGAGGGAAAGAGAAAAGAAAGTGAAAGAGGAAAAAACAGCGCATAAGAGAGAAATATAAAGGAGGGTGAGAGAAAAATCAGAGTGAAAGAAAGAGTGAAAGCAAGAGAGAGAGAGATAGAGTGAAAAGTGAGAAGAAAATAAGAGAGCGTGAGAAAGACATAAAATGAGAGGAAGAAAGAGAGAGGCCGCTACAGTTGTTTTGTGAGTGGCACCTGGCTTTGGCGACATTAAGTGGCCATATTTAAAACTTCAATTCATTGTTCTATTGTGCTTCATTTTGTATTGTCTCGCGGGCCTGATCCGGCCCGCGGGCCACATGTTTGACACATGTGCTTTAAGGCATAAATGCGTCCAAGCTGAGTGTGTGCACGACCATTCCTGCCTCTTGGCTTCTCGTTAAGTCGTATATTCGTCCGTGCAAGATGTTTTTATGTGTACTGTTATTCCAATTTAGTGTGCAGAGAGATGAATGTGCGGACCTGTGTGAGAAAATGCTGAGTCCTTAAAAGTCTGGCCCCCAAATATCCATGATGTATTGTAATTCGGATTTCCTGTGTGTGTGTGCGTGCGCAGTTTTCATACGCTCAAAAACAGGAGGTGAACGTTTCCTTCCATGTCATCGAGCGGGACACAGAGCGCAAGATTGACAGCACACTCACAGGTAAGCAGTAATTCAGACCAGTACTCAAATCTTTGGTATTCATCTATCAGGCATGCCAAACTCAGTTTGGATCAGGGGTCAGAACCAGACGTTATGTTCTCAGGTGGGCCGGATCAATCAAGAAATGTAAACGCCAAATTAGCTTTGTTTTTTCAGCTCTATGCTTTATCATTCAGCCTACCCTACAGTTAGCAAGACACATTTATTCCCAAACAATGGAAAAAAGGGGATTTTTGTTTTGGGAATTGGAAGTGTTAACAATTTGTTTAATATAACAGTTGAGTAAATGCAGCTTTACATCTGAAAAAATAAATGTACTCAAACAGGAACTGTGAATAAATATACCCTTGCCTCTATTGTCATACTGCTTTGAAATAAATAAAAAAGAAATACAAAATAAGAGTTTGAGCAGTCGATGGACATGAACATCAGATGAAACTAGGTGTACTAAAGCTGAGAAAATATTGCATAATATTGTCTTTAACATGAAACCAGAATAAACTTTAACTCTTCTACAACTTCACTGCCCTCTAGTGGTGTGAAGGAGCATTTGGTTTGTATGCGTTTTAAAAAATTATAATTTTTGGTAGGAATGAGCTAGAGAATTGTTTTTTGTTTTTGCAACTCAGAAATGTTGCGGGGGGCTCGATTTAATCATGAAACAGATCGGATCAAGCCCGTAAGCTGTATGTTCACAAGCCAAATCCAAACTGTTGCCGGGTCAGGTGTATCGACATTTCGTTCTGTGTACATTGATACAAAGAATGACAATACAAAGGAAATTATTATTATTATTATTATACTCATATGATTTATATAAAATACATACATTTCTTCTCCAAAATCACACATGGTACTGTTTGAGAATAAAAACCTTTTAAAGGAGAGTGTCTGTTATTTGACCATTAGACGTCACTGTATGGTATAGTCGGTGCAACCAAAAACAAGTACTAAAAAGCACAAAGAACAATATACACTTGATTGAAGTGTTTGGGTACCTGTAGCAGGAAGATGGCAGACAAATATGTCTGTTCCCTTTTAGGGAGGCTCGTGTTATGTAAAATAAATGCTAATTTATTGCAATACAAGTATTTACAAAAATGCATGTTTATATCATAGTCCCTATATTTTTGCTTGATATTCAAATACGACTCCAGAGATTCCTTTTTATCTACAAAAAAATTGTGTCTGAAATGTACCGTGCCACTACTTTGATTAATTGAATCCAAAAATCTATTGCAGTGAACAAAATGAAGCATTTTTAAAATTTGTTTAAAACACATTGCACTTTGTCTTGTTGATGATTACACTTTTTCGGTCAGTTTTTCTGTATAAATTATCTTTTAGGGTTATTCAAAATAATATATACGACCCAGTTTTTTCAGAGGTTGTTTTTGTTGTACATCTCCGTTCAATTTTCAGGATGGAATAGAAAGACTATGTAACCTTGGGGGTATCAGAACAAAAATGACCCAATTCCTGACTTACTCAAAAATAAACAAACCAACTTTTATGTGTTTAAAATGGGTTTGTTGGATACCAGATTTGGGACTGATTTTGATTGATACTTAACTCTTATGTAGCTTTTGGTACCTATACCAGATACTCATAGCCCCAATCTTTAAATTTTAACATTTGATTTCTAAATATTGCATTTAGTTAATGGCAATAGTATATCTCTTCGGGCGTCACGGTGGATGGCTGATTAGCATGACCGCCTCACATTTAATCACAGATACCAGGCCCCCTTTGCAGAGTTTGCATGTCCCCCTCTGTGCCTGTGTGGGTTTTTCTGGGCACTCTGTTTTCCTCCCACGTTCCAAAACATGCATGACAGTCTTTCTTTAGACCTCTGTGTGTGAGTCTTTAGGTAGGTTTTGTGTCAAGGCACCCCAATTAATACCATCGAATGAGTTGTCTGTCCCTGTGTGCCCTGCGACTGGCTGGCAACCAGTTCAGGGTGTCCCCTGCCCACTGCCCGAAGATGGCTGGGATGGGCTCCAGCACCCCCGCGACCCAACTGAGGATAAGCGGTGCAGATAACGGATGGATAGATTAACATCTGCCTTCATGTACAAGCAGCTCTGAAGTTGCATGTGGCTCTTTAGCACTCCCTTGTGGTTTTTCAACAAACTACTGCCCCAACAACCTCCCCCATGTAGAATGCCCAGCAATGCCAAGCTCTGCAACGCCAGGCCATTATGCTTGTTCATTCTAAAATTAATTTTTGTTCCCGATCACCTATATTTACGAAATACTCAGAACATACTCCCACATACGAATAGGGTTTGGGTCTTAGGTCTTCTCTACTAAGCCTTCATAATCATGTTTATCGCCTCCTCGTTAACAATTACTTACTTCTCTCACCCTGAGAGGTAACCATCCCAGGGAGACTAAGAAATGACGCCTTACACTTTCCGTTTTCATTTGAAAAGCCAATAACAGCAAACTGCGTATGTTGGACCCAGCCAATTGTCTTCATTCTGGTATGCAAGTGATGCCACATGAAAATAATCAATTGACACAAACCTTTTCTGCGTCAGTGGTCCTGTACAACTGCTCGGTGTCCCGGGACGACTGCAGCCTGTGCAAACACGCCGAGGCCAAGTACGAGTGCGTGTGGTGCACCACCTCGCAGTCGTGCGTCTACCGGGAGCTCTGCCCGTCGCCGCCACCCGCTTTATGCCCCGCTCCCCAAATTACGGACGTGAGTAGCACCCTTTCTTTTGGTTTGAATTACTGGTAAGCTATTAAGCCAGAGTCCGAGCCCAACCCAGGTCGCTGACTTCTTATATATATTAATAAAATTATATATAATGTGTATATATATATATATATATATCTCATCTCATCTCATTAGCCGTACCGCTTGGCATTCTCCTCACCATTCGGCCTTCACGAGTACAACCGGCTCCCTCAGGGACTTTGCAACAGCCCAGCAACATTTATGAGGATGATGATGTCAATATTTGGTGATCAGAATTTCATGAGCCTATTATGTTACCTCGACGATCTGATGGTGTTTGCCCCCACAGAGGAAGTTGCACTCCAACGCCTGCAGATGGTGTTTACTCGCCTTAAGGAACACAACCTCAAGCTCGCACCCAAAAACATATATGTGAATATATATATATATATATATATATATATATATATGTGAATATATGTTTTTTAAAATGTATACTAAAACAATGTGTGGCTATAAAACAAAAAAGTGCATTTATTTATTTATTTCACAAAAAGAATCTGTTGTCCAACCCTCATTGTTTTTCTTTGTCTTTCTGCCTCTATGTCTCTCTCTTAACCATCCTGTTGTCTTGAGGTCCAAATGACCCGCCACTGAGTTATGAATCCCCTAAAGGTCACCTAAATTTATTTTTTTCACTTCAAATCTCATGACTTTTCCTAAATTGTCCCTAACAGTACAAAAATGTCAATGTTTTTATATACATATTCATGTAAGCTGTGCAAATAAAAGTGACAAAGATGGTCTCCAGGTCAAAATGACCCGTGAGGTAAAGACACGTTGAAATCCAGGTCACAGAGTTCTTTATACACCACAGAATGCTGTAATGTCTTAGTTGTTTTAAATCAATCAGTAGCCAAAGTAAATTAGACAAATCAGGTGGTCTTCGTTCTAATAGCTGTGCCTTTGTGCCTTTCAGTCTCGGATCAATTAGTAGTATATGAAAAGACTTAAAAAAAACTTTTTATTGGAAAAAAAAAACATATTTAAAAAATATTCTCTATGTTTTGGATCTTGCTGACCTTTTTCCTCCTCGTCCTTAAGGTGCCGTGTTAGATTCTTAACGACGTACTGCTGCTGTGGTTTTTGGCCCTTTCTGCAACCCATCGAAATGACATGCGGCCTTAAAATGTTCCAGTCCCTTAAAAAAAAAAAATCTGTCAATGATAAAATATTGTTGGTTGTGCATACACAGAATCATAAAATATGTAAATAATTATATAGTCTTGTTTAGCTTAGATTTTGTTACCAAAGGCGGGCTTTAATTTGTTACGATCAACCGCCTCTCGTCCTCCTGAGTCTTCACAAGTAAAATATGAAATTTCATATCTTCTTCTGGATCAGTCATGCAACTCCCATTGACTAGTTGAGCTCCAGCTGAGTCGGGCTTTAATACCTGCGAGCCTGGGTCGGGCTGGATTTTTTTAGGCCCGATCTTGCCTCAAGGCTAAAACAAACAGCGGACTTTTATTTTTTTGTCAGATCGTCCCTCGCTTTGGGCCGCTGAACGGCAGCATTGCAGTGACCATCAAAGGATCCAACATGGGCATCAAAAAGGAGGACATCAAGCGAATCAGTGTGGCTGGTGTCGTGTGCCAACATTTGCAAGACAAGTACTCCGTTTCCACCAGGTACTGCACGTGGGCAAGACAATTGACACAAAAAGTCTACGCAACCTTTTAAGAAGAATTCTCCTTATAAATCTTTGTTGTTTTTTTTTTAAAAAAAATTCTGCTCAGCGTGGTGTGTGAGATCGGACCAGCAAAGGGTACATCACCGTCTGACATCCAGGAATCCAGTAACAGCGGTGTGGTGGAGGTGGTGGTTGAAGTTGGGCGCATAGGAAGGTCTGAGGTGGTCTTCACGTATCGGGTGAGTGTAAGGAAGTCATAACATTGTTGGAGTAAAACGCAAAATGTCCAGCCCACACATTCAATTTGGGCTTTTTGCAGCTAATTAATGCAAAGTGCCGCTGACAAAATGACGTTTGAGCTCTTCATGGGGCTGAATGAGAATAAGGACCTGCGTCCGTTGCTTTTCCCTAATAAATTAGCAACACTGGATCAAAATAGTGAATTAGGGCCCAACTAATTTTCTTTTCTATGGGACAATACCAATTAGTGCCAAATATATGTATGTAATATATATATACACTGACAGATAGGTTTGTATGTTGTCTGCATAAAATGGAAAGGTTGTGCCTGGCAATAATTGACCCAAGTGGTAGCATATACAACAAGAAGAGTATAGAGCCAAGAATAGATCCTGGTGTAACACCACAGGAGGGAGGGGCAGAGGAAGAGGACAGGTCACCAAGTATGACGGAGAAGGTTTTACCGGATAAATATGATTTAAACCACTCTAATACAGCATCATTGATGCAGACATAATTTCTATCTATCTATCTACCCTGGTCATATCCCTCGAGAGGGGTGACCGGCAGCGAGACAAACACATACACTAAAACAAAGAAAAGGAAAAAAGTAGCAAAAAACACAAAACAAGTTGACCATGGCCAACCAAAATAGCCAAACACACACCCAAGTTGGTCATGCTTTCTTCCCTCGAGATGGAACGGGGACACAAGAAACCGGCCATGTCACTCGGGTCAGGGTGATACACAACACACTCTTTTGTTCAACAGCAGGGCCCGACAGCTTTCACTGGTTTACCCCTGCTGCATCATACAGGTGCCCCGACCATCCCTTAGAACGCATCCAAGAATCCCACTATCCTTTCACAACACCTCTCCACTCATTCCTATGACCAACAAAAGCTCTAGCTTCCACTACATTCAGACCTCTTTCCTCTGTAGCAAGACATAATCACATATAATAAAATAATAATAAGTTTGAAAAAAAAAAAAAACATGACGTGAGCTAAAATTTAGACATCCATTTGTGTCCAGGACCCTAAACCAGAAACGGTGCACCCTGGAAAAGGTCCAGCAGCAGGCGGGACCGTCATCACTATCAGCGGTAAAGACTTGGACACGGCCAGCAAGGATGATGTCACCGTCTTAGTGGGCGGAGTTCCATGTCGAGTGTGAGCTGTTGATCACAGAAGTTCAGTCCAAAAAAATCCTAAACATCAATGCAAATAAACCGCCGTTTCTGTTCTCGCTCAGCCTTTCCTTTGGTGAGAAGATCACATGTAAGACGGGAAAATATCGTGGAGCCAAGGTTCCCTCTGACATGCTGGCAGTGAAGGTCAACTATGGGCGCAACACCAGCAAGGAGGTGGCTGCGGCATTTCAGTATGCCGAGAACCCCAAAATCATCGACTATTTCCCAAAGTCCAGCTTTGTGTGGTGAGCACACCAGACGGCTTTTTTGACTTAAGATACTAAAAGCTTTCTGCTGACTTTGGTCGCTTCTGTTCAGCGGCGGTCGCCGAATCGTTGTGACAGGAAGTGGCTTCGATTTAATCCAGAGAGCCAGCCTAAAGGTACTGCCCACTGCTGACGACTTCTCCCAGGACAACGCCACTGTTGAGGTAGGCTGCCTTTCCACCTGCCGTTTATCCTAAAAGGCTTCCTTGTCCAATCTTACACGGTTCTGTCTGTCATTTCCCCACCGGTCCAACCATTGTCTCTATTTTAGTTATCTGTCCGTCTGTCCATCTACCGTATTTTCCGCACTATAAGGCGCACCTAAAAGCCTTTATTTTTGTCAAAAGCTGACCATGCGCCTTATATATGGATCAATATTAAGTCGCAAAGTCTTGCAACTAAAGCAAGCAGCCGCCGACTAGATTTTCCCCCGAAGGCGAAGTCGTCCGCGGTGTATGCTGGGATTTATATACCGGCGTTTCATTTCCTACCCAATGTGTCAATCATCATTTGAATCAGTCACTATTGGCTAAAGTTATTCGGAGGTAAAGGGAGCGGATCCTTTTTATCATTTACAGGCTTGCATAGGCTAAAGGGGCGAAACAAAGCCTGCAATTGGCCGAAAAAGATGAATGTGAATCACACGTTGGTTGGGTTGCACTACGGCATAGAGAAAACATTTTTTAATATTCTGTATTTGCAAATATTTTACTCTCCTGGATTTACTACACCCACGGATATAAGAGGACCATGGTTACGTATCATTATTGAACGTGATGGCTGCAAGAGAACTTAGGTGAGCTATGCGGCTTTATACTTTCCCGGTATCTTGTTTTAGAACGATCTTGATGTTTCTGTGATGAGTCTATTTTTAAACTAAATGCGCCTTATGTATGGAAAATATAGGACCAAAAACTATTTTTTGGGGGTGCGCCCTATAACCCGGTGCGCCTTAGTGCGGAAAATACGGTATTTATCCCTTTATCCTTTTTCTCCATCTCTGTCCATATTGCATCGGGCATTCTGATAGGTTTAACAGTCTATTTCTTTACCAATTATATCAAAAATGGAGGAAAAAAAGTTTATCAACAAAATACTATACAAGCATTTTTACGTGTGCATACATATTAAACCGAAAGGTTATTGATCT
Organism: Urocampus carinirostris; assembly: GCF_059441175.1. NCBI lineage: Eukaryota > Metazoa > Chordata > Actinopteri > Syngnathiformes > Syngnathidae > Urocampus > Urocampus carinirostris. The sequence continues at coordinate 22,874,610 of NC_142359.1, forward strand.
ACGGGTGAAAAAGTGGAGAGACTGTTTAACCAGAATGCACTATGAAAATCGGTGTTGTAGCACAGTGAGTGGAAATAGTGTGATGATGATAAGGTCTAATGCCTTTTCAAATGCCCTTTGTACCTTTGGTTGTCTAGTGGAAATGTGTCAGGGCTCTCACCACCATTACTCAGGTTCGATTCCCATTACATACAATGTTTTTCGATTTGGGGGTGCGCTTTATAGTAAACTGCGCCTCAGTGTTTTAGAATATCTACTTGTCTCTACGTCTGTGGTTCATCTTTTAACCGTATAAACTGACGTTTTGTTTCCAGTTTGCGGAGGAATCGCTGACTAAAAACGACACCGTATTGGAGTTCCTGTCGCCGGCTGTGGTCTGGAGCGACAGCCGCTCGCTGCGCACTGTCCTGCAGTTGGACAACGCCGAGGACGACCTTAAGGCTTTCACGTACCACCCGGACCCCATTTTCAATGAGCTCTCAAAGACAGTCATCACCGAGACAAGCGTCATCATAGTCACCGTAAGCGTCACCGCCCCATAGGCTCTCGCTGGTTGGCAATGTCTGAAGTTCTCGTAACTTGGATTTTCTCTTGGATATTGGGCAAAATTTGCTTGTATGTAGAGGTATCACTGTATTTATTTTTGACATGTTATTAGTGTAGTTACATTTGTTTGTGACTTAAATAGATAATGAATTCAGAGTTACTTAACACAAAGAAGTAATTACATTTATGTTACATACCAATTATATTTTTAACCACGCTTTTTGAGGACAGCCATTGCGATGATGTGGCCCTAGGTGAAAATTTGTTTGCTACCTTTTCCCTGGGCATACTGGCCCTCTCCATGAGAATCACTACACTATATAAGCCTTCCTTTCTAATGATTAGCCAATGAGATTTTGCTACCTGGATTTGCATTACATATGAAGAGAAAAACAACTTGCCGTCTTTCCCGGTGTAGGGTCGAGGCTTCGCTAAGGCCATGACCGCTGTTGAGGCACAGGCATCCGTTGGGGGTGCCCCTTGCAACGTCAGCATACTGCAGGTAGGAAAGCTCACGGGCACCACCTCAGAAAAGTTGTATGAAATGTGAAATCATTATTTATGCCCCCTTTTGGATGTGTCCAGGATGACAAGTTGATCCTGGACGCCCCACTGACAAAGCCCACGCAGGGGGACACCGCCAATGACCCTCTGGATCTTCTTGTAAATGTCCTCACTAGAACACAAACATTCATTTGTGTCTTTTGAGTGAGTTTTTGGACCTACTGTGTCTTTGTGTTCAGGTAAAGTTCGGTCACCGCCGGTGGATGGTGGGTTCTGTGTACTATGCATGGAAGGATGACATCCCTCTTGCCATCATCATCCCTGCTGTGGTGGTGCCCATGCTGCTCTTCATCGCCGTGTCTGTGTACTGCTACAGGTAAAAGGAGCTGGCCCCGCCACTTTTTCGCAAAGCCCTGTCTACACGACATTCTGTTTTCCTCCCGGTCGCAGGAGGAAGAGCCGGCAGGCGGAGCGAGAGTATGAGAAGGTCAAGCATCAACTGGAGAATCTGGAAGAGAGCGTGCGGGATCGATGCAAGAAGGAGTTTACAGGTTAACTCAATGTCTCACAAGAAATGTCTCCCGTCTTTGGTCTCACGGTTACCAGTGTTGTTCTACTTCAGACCTGATGATGGAGATGGAGGACCACACAAGCGAGCCGAGTGAAGCACGCATCCCATTCCTGGACTACAAGACGTACACTGATCGCAACCTCTTCCTGCCCTCCAAGGACGGTGCCAGTGTTGTCAAAGGGCTGGCGGGACGTGTCCACGTTCCTGACTCGCGTAGGGCCATTGTGGCGACGGCCCTCAACCAGTTCTCCAACCTGCTCAACAGCAAGCCCTTCCTTATCAATGTCAGTACCGCACAGCTTCACTTCATGTACAAGGCTTCTAAATGATGGATCTCTCAAACACGCTAGTGTTCGCTTTTCTGGATCATCTGAGTCATTGTCCAGTCTCTGGTGTTCCCTTTGATTTATAAGGCATAATGAGGAGAAAATGCAATCTGGTCTGATACCATGGCAACCACCGATGACAACAACAGAAAAAGGCAGCTTCTTACCTCCGTGTTAAACCATTTATTTGTATAGCCTCAAATCACAGAGTCTCAAAGAAGGTCTGCAATCTGGCCATATTCTCAACAGTGTGGTTCATATAGGGAAAGAGCCCTAGCACTGTTGTCTATAAATTACACCATATTTTAAGCGAAGAGGCCCTCATTTGTCTTTTCCTTTGGTGTAGTAGTAAATATGTGCTTATCTTTGTAATCACTATCTTACTCAGTGGTAGTAGCCATCTTTAATTGTCACATGATGTGAAAACACATCCCTTAGACAATTTGGAGTAGAGCTGGTGTGCAAGGGGCAGTCAATGTCGTCTATCGCCAAAATCTCCACACTAATGGTTTTTCGATTGCGCGCGGGGCTTTACCAAGGTTTTTATCCCAAATCTCAAACCCTTATTCCTGAAACTTGGTGTTCAAACTGAAGGGTGTTCAAAACCACCTTTTCCCCCCCTATTGCCAGGACAGTTATCAATACAGCTACAAATACTTTTTGCACATTTGATATACCAAATTTCTAGTTCTAGTTCTCAATCCTAAAAAGTGTGATCTAAGTATTACTATTGTGATTGCTTGTACTGAGAAACAGAGGCGAGGATCAGCCTGAAGTCTGATATCTGTACTTCCATTTTTAAAACTACGGATAAGGAATATGATTTTTTTCCTCTGATCTTACAGATGGTGAAATCTAGTTTTTAATTGTAAAACAGCCACTAAATGTCCACTTTAACTGTTATGGGCCACCCTGGTGTGTATTTAGATTTTGTAAGTTATCAGCACTGACCTATTCTAATGTTAAAGTTTTGTTTTGTTTTTTAAAACTGTGGCCCTTCTTTAATACTACTTGGACGGACTTTTTTTTAACCAAATCCTACTTTTTTAGTTCATCCACACGCTGGAGAGCCGGCCCGACTTCAATGCGCGTGCCCGAGGCGATTTTGCCTCCCTCCTGACAGTAGCGCTCCACGGCAAACTGGTCTACTTCACCGACATCACCAGGACGCTCCTCCTGGAACTCATGGACGAGCACGTGCATAACAAGAACCCCAAGCTTATGCTTCGGAGGTACAGTGCCATGAAAAAGTATTTTTTCCCTTTCTGATTTCTGAGTTGCAGTTTGCATGTTTATCACTCACAAAGGTATCAAATCATTAAGCTAATTTTAAAATCACACTTAGCCAACCCAGAAAAATCCAAAATGCAGTTTTGAAATTGAAATTGATTGCCTTTATTAGGCCAGGATAAAATACAATTAAAACCTATCTGGCCCTGTGTAAAAAAGTAATTGCGCCACGAATTTAATAGCAATTTGGGTTACCTTTGGCAGCTATAACAGACATCAAACATTTACGATTATTGGTAATGAGTCGCCATGCTGTGGAGGAATTCTGGATTCCTTGTGAAATTGTTTCAAATCTGCCATAATGGAGCGTTTTCTAACATGAAGGTCATACCACAGCATCTCAATTGGATTCAAATCCAGACTTTGACTTGGCTACTCCAAATTCTTATTTTTATTTTTTTGAGCCATTTAGAGGTGGACTTGCTTATGTGTCTTGGATTGTTGTCCTGCTGGATGATCAAAGAGGGCTTGGGTTTTTTACATGGGGTCAGCTCTGTTTTGATTTTTTTTGTGCCCTTTTAAATGGAATGTACATTTCAAAACTGAATTTTGTTTTCCTCTTTTTTTTCTACAAAATGCTGCTTTTGTACCCCCGTAGGTCTGAGACAGTAGTCGAGAGGATGCTGTGCAACTGGATGTCCATCTGCCTCTACCAGTTCCTCAGGGTAAAGCCTCAACTCACATGCACAATTATTTTGTGCTAGCATTTCAGCTTGTTTGCTAGCTCACCAAAGTGAGCACATCTCTCATCAAGTCATATCTATCTTGAAGATAGAGGACTATCCGGCATGATCCCATTACCTACTCTTTCCCCTACCCACTTTGTCTTGATTACCTTTTTCCTCCCTAATCCACTTTTTTGGTAAGCGCAAGGGAACGATTCCCCTTTTAAGATTGTACTTCCTGCTTGCAACATCACCACTTCTTGCTGCGCATGTTGTTACATCTATGACAAATTTTCATTCCTTCTTTTATTTCTTTTTTATTTTACTTCAAGAGAAACTGTGGAACTGGTTACAACCAAATACAGTTTAAAGAAAAAAGTATTCCGCCGTACTGCACATTCATTCTTCTTCGTCTTTATCGCAACCTCCTCTCCTGCGCCTGTGCTATACCCTGTGCTGCAGCTCCCTCTGTAGGAATTTACATTCTGTGATTAATAATAACATACATGCATATATCCGGTTCATTACCTTTTCACAATTGTTTCCAGCTGGTCGGTTAGGTCAAGGGGGTATTACTACGATGAAGCTATGGCACTTGGTGAAAAAGTGGCTTGTCAGCACCTTACTAATTCTATGCTTTGCAGAGGATTCTGACTTTGTCATCCTCATAGAGCAGTATTTTTCAACCTTCTTTTAGCCAAGACTTACGTATGTTCAATAAAAAGTCTCAAAAATCACAAGTTACAAAAAATGTTTAAAAATTCATTCCTGGTACCAGTTTAATGTTTTTGTTATTTTCAACATTAATTTATGTCGCCAAAATTGATTGTACAAGAGGGTATATAGGTAATTCGATTTTGCTAATAACTAAGCTGTAATTTCGAATGTTACTATATTTTAACCTGTTTTCCAAGTTTAACTTATATTTTTCCTTGTGTTTCCATAAAAATAAAGAAAAATGAGGAAAAATGTTCTGCAGTCTGTGATTATTTTCTGCTACGTTCTACGGTTTCTGTTCTTTGTAAAATATTCAAATAATTCAAATCACCCAAAAAACAACTTCATCAAACAAAATCCATGTACTGCCTCATGAGCATATAATTAAGTATATACAATAAAATTCACCTGCTGCCACATAAGGGCGGCATTGGCTCAGGAGGTAGAGTGCTCGTCTTGGGATCAAGAGGTTGCAGGTTCCTCCGTGTTATATGTCGAAGCGTCATTGGGCAAGACACTGAATTCCTAATGCCCCCAATAGCAGGTAGTTGCCTTGCATGGCTGACGCTGCTATCGGTTAGTTAGTGTGTAAAAGGGAAAAGTGTGAAGCAGATTGTAGAGTGGTTTGGGAGGTCTTCATTGACATGAAAAGTACTATAAAAATGCAGAATATTTACTTATTGATGTGGATGAATGTCACTCGGCTGACGACTTAATTAAAAAAAGATATTATTGGGCAATTTCATGCAACACCCTAGTGTGCCCTGGCACACTGATTGAAAATCACTGTCGCGGAGAACGTGTTTTGCTGTAGTAAGTGGTAAAATCGAGGGGAAATGGGAGTAATCAGATTGAGCCTTTATGTCTACCAACTGAAGTCGCCCTTCACAGTACGTGTTCTGCCCCTTTGTTACAGGACACTGCCGGCGAGCCTCTGTACAAGCTGTTTAAGGCGCTAAAGCATCAGGTGGAGAAAGGACCAGTTGACGCCAAAGTAAAGAAGGCTAAATACACACTCAACGACACCGGGCTGCTCGGAGACGACGTGGAGTATTCCGTGCTGGTCAGTCAAGAAAACACAAGCATAGGCTAGTTTGTCACTTCTGATTGATATATTTAGAAAGTTATGTATCAATTTAAAGGGAAGAAATTAAACAGAGTGCTGAAAGAGTGCTAGCTCCATGCTAACATAGAATGTAAAATCCTATAGGCATGAAGCTTACTGGATATCTGAAATTATTCTTCCATTCTATTCGATCCAACTATTGTTTGTTGTGTGTTTACTAAAATGTGTGAGAAGCACACAAATTGTATATGAAGTCTCTTGTTTTCTTGAATCCAGACCCTGCAGGTGTTTGTGCACGGGGAAGGCCCAGATGTTACTCCTGTTAAAGTGCTCAACTGTGACACCATCACTCAGGTAATTCCTTTTTCATATTTCGCATAAATACATTGGAGGCAATGACCCATTTTGAATCTTGGACCTGCACAGGTGAAGGAGAAAATAATTGATCAAGTGTATCGGAATCTTCCATACTCGCAGAGACCAAAAGTTGAGAGCGTGGCTCTTGGTAACGGCACACATTGACGTTTCTCTTTTGCCTGACGTTTGGCTTTCTTTAACATGTCTTCTCTGTCCAGAGTGGCGTCCCGGCTCCACCGGTCAGATTCTGTCTGACCTTGACCTGACATCACAAAAGGAAGGTCGCTGGAAGAGGCTCAACACTTTGGCCCACTACAATGTAAGAGGAGTAGCGATAATGTCATCAACAGTGATGGGGGCATTACTGAAAATCAGTAGTTACAGTTATTGAAAAAGTAATTCATACACCCCAGAATTCCGACACCAAAAAGAAGTGTGTTACTTTAAAAATAACTATGGTGTTACACATTACCATAAATACCCGCAAAACCTGCTTTAAAATAGCCACATAGTAAACAAAATAGGAGAAAACATGTACACCAACCAGTAGAAGAAGTGAACCATTCCTAGTTCTTGGCTTGTGCAATCTTGAGAGCTTACAAACGCATAGCAGAGAAATTCCATATCTGTTTTGTGTCTGGGCTTCAAACCACTCAAAGATCTTTTCAATTTCTGGATACTGTCCATCTTAATATCCCCTCTTTGCACATTTGTATCTTTTTTTTTTTGACTTTCTGACCTTGTCTTAATCTGCATCAAACTTTTTTTGCTGCTTTCAGGTTGCTTGTTTCCTCAGCCGCCTTTATAACTTTTAGCCTGTACTCAGCAGTATAGGACGTTATCTTTTTTTTCTCCAGACATGGTGTCTTTTTATTGGTTAAATTATTTTTGCAATACAAGATCCCAGCACCCTTTTACTTTAAATTCTGTGCTCACGTATGCCCCATTTGTTTCCCGATTGTTTGTTGTTCCCGTATAAGCCCCACCCACTTCCGCACGCGCTGCCTACCATTTACTACAAATGACACACAACCAAATATGTGCATTTAAGATAACCCACTGTTTACAGTATTTTATTTTTCAGTTCTAAATCCGCCTTGGATGCAAGCGGTAGGAAAATATCTCCACGAGGAGAAATTCAGCGTGCTCACACCCTGAGCTTGAGACGGCACTGCCATAACTGTATACCGTATATTGTTGGTAAATATAAACATGACCATCCCACAAAATACCCCGTTGGTGGATTGGGGCTTGTATGTGACAACGTGAGTTTTGCAGGAGTATTAAGGAGTCAGGGTGCACTTCAATTTATGATCTGCATAAAATACATTTTATGGCAAAGATAACTTTAACCCACCATGTTGTTAATGACATGTTGAAGTATTTATTACAGAGAAAATTAATTGCGTTTTAGGAACACTTTCCTTTCTAACTGGTCATCAATAAGCTCATGATGGCATTATGTGCGGTCTTGCAGGTTCGGGACAACGCCACGCTGGTTCTGTCCAAAGTTTTGCACTCCCAGTCCTTCCACCAACACCCAGACAGCTACGAAGAGCGTAAATGTTCTTACACACACACACATATGTACACGACCAGATGGTAGCAGATGATTTTTCGGTCACCAGGAAATGCCTTGCTGGAAGATGACAACACGTTCCACTTGGTGCGAGCCACCGACGAGCTGGACGAGGTCAAGTCCAAGCGAGGCAGCATGAAGGACAAGTCCATGACCAAAGCCATCACAGAGATATACCTAACACGCCTACTCTCTGTCAAGGTACGCGTACCAAAAATCTATACTCAGACAGGGTCTTTTTTGACCCTGTTTTTCTGAATGATACTTTTACAAGTAAAATAGCATATTTTCCGCACCATAAGGCGCACCGGATTATAAAAGGAGGATTTGCAAAGAGGGTTTGAAAGTTGGCTAGGGCTGCCATCAAAGTTCTGCACTTCTCTTTTGTTTGCCTTTAGCCACAAACAATTAACATGTTAACCACAATATGGCACTCCAATGCCATTCTATGTTTCTCAAAGACAGAGCAGTTAGCATATACAGTATCATTAAACAAGAATTCAAACAAGAGTACCGTAAATTCCGGACTATAGAGCGCACCTGAATATAAGCCGCACCCACCACATTTTGAGAGGATAACCGCTTCTGTACTTACACAAGCTGCACCTGTATATAAGCCGCACGCGCCCACAATAAAACATGTAACACAATCACAAAATTAGTCCATACCCTTCTTTGAGTCCCGCGATTTTAATTTGGTTTGAACAATTTTATTGACACTAGTAACATCATCTAAACAATGTGAGGTTTGAACAATTTTTCTCGACAATCTTAACAGCAATTAAGCGTGTTCACAATTTCGTTATATGGCGTTTTAACAATTTTTTTAACAGCAATTAAACACACAATTTCATTTTTTGGTTTGAACAAATTTATTGACACTAAAAACAGAAAACAATCATGACAATCTCAACAGCAATTAAGCACATTCACAATATTATATTCCAATATTACGCTTTTAACAGCAAACACAAAGTGAGGTTTGAACAAACCTTCTCGAAAATCAAACATATTCACAATTTCATTATATAACATCTTTGTTAGTGTCAATAGATCCGTCCAGGCCAAAGTCGATTGTCCTCGGTCTGAACAAATCCACTGACACCAACAGCAGCAAAACACAGCCATCAAGCATATTCACATTTTTTTTATATTTGACAATATGACGTGACGATATGACGTTTTAACATTTTTTCCTGACATTTTCAACATCAATGAAACAATTTCAGAGTTATTTTCTTTTAACAGTAGTTAACCAGCGTGTAAAAGGCAATACTATTGTGCAAGGGCATAGCTCTGCCATCCCACCCTCCCAAGCAGCATTCTTCCAGTCCTCTGTGTGGGTCCTTTCCATTCTGCGTGGGTCCTCTCCCTTCTGGGTTCCACAACCCAGGCCGTTGCTGCCGGGACTCCCACAGTGTAGCTCCGGCTCCCCCCTCCGGGTGGGTACAGACGAGTCTTCTTTATGGCTGCGTCCTAGGCCCGCCGCTCGCAGATTGTATGGTATCTGCAGCCATTTGGAGCACAGCCACGGGGGGGATCTGCCTGCACCTCCATACCAGCAGGTTTCTGGAGGTCCAGATGGCGTCCTTGATGGCGGCGAGAGTGAGCCAGTCCCTGGCAAAGTCGTTCCGATGCCTCCTCGACCGACTCACCCCGTAAAGCACGTACTGTGCATCAGGGACCTCTCCTGCTGGCAAGTCCGGGAACTTTCCTAGTTGTTCGGCCATTGTCCACAAGACCTTGGCAGCGCTGCACTCACAAAAAAGGTGCCTCACCGACTCCTGGGCGCCACAGCCAGGTCGAGGGCACGTCGAAGTCGCTGACATTCCTCTGTGGTGCATTACAGCTCTGACTGGGAGAACTTCATGAGCCACCATCCATGACAAGTCTCGTAGTCTGTTTGGGAGGGCAGGATGATTGACGTTGCTCCAAACCGTTGTGGATTCGCCAAACGCAAGCCCCCGCACAGGGCTTACTGTAGCTCGCTCTTGCACAATAGCAATAAGGGCCCTGTGGTTTTGTAAAGTGTGACATTCTTGTGTTTCCAAATCAAACTTCTTCAAAAAATCCCGGATAAAGAGATGTGTTGGTGGCAAGTTAAACGAAACTGGAATCAAACGATTGTCTGGTACAAGCTTTAGCTTCCGCAAATATGAGCCCATCCAAAAACGGGTCATTGCTTGACTTTTCGGGTTGTTGGGTGGGCCCACAGCGTTTTGGAAGTGGAGAGAGACATATTTGCTTCCCAGGAAAAGCTGGAGGTCAGGCACTCCTTTCCCCCCTTTTTCCTTTTTCTTTTTCATTGTATCTCTTTTTATCCTTTCCCACTTTGAGCCCCAGACAAAGCGAAAGATGGCTCGGTCCATTTGTAACAGCACGTTTCTTTTAGGCATAAAAATTAAACTGATTGACAAAAGCATTGGGAGGATGATCGCTTTGATGATTAGGACCTTCCCCTCTATTGTCAGTTTTCTTAGTGACCAAAAAACAAGTTTTTGCTTAACTTTCCTTGTCACGTCATCCCAGTTGGTCTCGCCTCCTCCATCCACATTGAATTTTATCCCTAGGATTTTCTGGTCTGTCTTTAACACCGTCAGCGGGAGTCCTGCCTTTTCTGTCTCTTTCCACATTCCATAAAACTTCACTTGTGATTTTTCTCTATTTAGCCTTGACCCAGACGCCCTCCCAAACAGGTCAGTCAAGTCAAGGGCTCTTTCAACAGATGCGCGGTCAGTACACAAAATATTAAAATCATCCATGTACAAAACACACTTGGTAATTTGTCCCCCACTTCCTGGGATATTGATGCCTTCGACAAATCTATCTTTTCTTAACATTTGTGCCAAAGGTTCAATGCAAAGAACATAGAGAAGGGGAGACATAGGGCAACCTTGACGTACACCGCAGTTGATCTCGATTGCTTCCGATAAATTCCCGTTAATCATGAATTTGCTGTAGATGTCTCGGTATAGCAGTCCTACCCAATTGATGTATTTTTGGGGAAAACCACATTTTTGCAATACCCTGAAGAGGTATTGGTGCGAGACTCGATCAAAGGCTTTTTCAAAGTCTAGGTTTAGGACCGCTAGTCGCATGTTTCTGTCTCTTGCATAACAAATGGTGTCACGGATCAGCATGAGACTGTCGCTGATCTTCCTTCCCACAATGGCACAGGTTTGGTCTGGATCAACCAAGTCTCCCAAGACAACAGACATTCGTGTTGCTAGAAGCTTGCTGAAAATTTTACAGTCCACGTTTAAAAGCGTTATGGGTCGCCAGTTTTTTAAGTCAATTTTGTCTCCTTTTTTGTGCAATAGAGTAACTATCCCGATTCTGAAACTGTCTGGCATATGGTCTCGACTGGAAAATTCGTTAAAAACAGTTAACAGATCTGGTGCTAAAATATCCCAAAAAGTCCGGTAAAATTCGAGGTTGAGTCCGTCCTCCCCGGGTGATTTGCCTTTTTTCATAGTCTTTATGCAATCATTCAGTTGGTCTTGGGTAAAGTCTGATGTTAAAAAGGGGTCTTGACGCACTGATCTTGAAATATGATCTAATACATGCCCCATTTCATTCTCATATGTTTCTTTCTTTTCAAATAATTTTTTGTAGTAGTCTTCGACCAATCTGGTTATTTCACTACATTCCTTTGTTATTTGCCCGTTTTCGTTTTGAAGTTTAAAAATCCCCTCATTTTTGCCCATAATTTTTTTTAAAAAGTAGCGTGTACATTTTTCCCCTTCTTCTATTTCTCTTTCTCTGCTTCTTATTATGATGCCTTTGCTCTTTATTTCCGCCAAAGCGTTTAGTTCTTGTTTGATCTCTTTGATTTCATCATTAAAGTCCATCCCCTTTTCTGTTAGGATGAAATAGCGTTGGAGTCTTCTTTGTAGTCCCGACATGCGTTTCATCTCTTTGAGTTTCTTGTTTTTCCCTGCATTTTTAAAAAAGGTCTGTGTTCGTTTCTTTGTCATTTCCCACCATTGTGCTCGTGAATCATACGAGTCTTGAAGGGTCTGCCAGTCTTTGTACAGCTCCCTGTATTGTGCGGCTAGAGCCTCATCCTCCAGCAGGGAGCAGTTTAACTTCCACAAACCCTTCCCAACAGTCATACCTGAAGGAAATGAGAAAGAGCAGGACAGTAGCAAGTGATCCGAAAAAAAAACTGGAATTAATCTTGCATCACTCTGTGCTAAACCCCTCGTAAAGATGTAGTCTATTCGAGAGGCTCTGGCATTGTCACTACTGAACCAGGTGAAGCCCTCCTCTCCTGGATGTATGGATTTGAAACAGTCCACCAGTTTAAATGTCCGGCACATGTCTTGTAATAAAGTTGATGTTTTATCTACTTTAAACTCCTCATCATTCCTCTTTCTATCCTTCCTACTTAGGATGCAATTAAAATCTCCTCCCACGATTAGTGGTTGATGGCCTAGCATATGCGACTGGATGTCCTCTAAAAGTTCGTACCTGAGTTGTCTGTCGGCATGGCCGTATATGTTAATGAGGTTAAAATCATTCCCTATATAAGAAAGTCTTGCTAAGATTGCGCGTCCGTCTCTTATCACAGTACTCCCCTTTATGATGAGTTGAGGGTTGTTTATTAAAATGGCTACCCCATCGTTACGGTTTTCATTCGAGCCACTCCATAATGACGGATATGGCCAAATCTCTTCCCACTGTTTATAATTTTTTAGAAAGGGGATGCAGCATTCCTGTAGTAAAAACACATCCGTTCTGATAGTTTTTAAGAACGATAAAACACTGTGAGCCTTAACCTTTGATCTCACACTTCTCACATTGATAGTAGAGAATGTAATGTTCATAATTGTTGTTAAAGTATTTAAACTAGTTAGACAAAACCGGGGGATCTGAGTCCATTCTTTGGTGATCATCGAGATCATCGAGAGTGTCACCTGTGTCAGACACATCACTTAAGAGTAGTACCTCATTTTGAGACTCACCGGGGAAAACTCTGGGACCCTCTGACTCTCTGTCTGTGGTTCCAGGTCTTCCCCTTTTTTCTGGGTTAGGGGGTGAGCCAGAGGACCTATCAAAGGGTCTCTTACTTCCTTGCCCACTAAGGGTCAGATTTTTTCCCTCCCCGACTTCCTCCGTCTCAACTTCATACAGTTCCCTTGTGGGCTTATTCACCGGCAATCGGCTTTCTTCTAAATCTCTTATCTTTGTTTCTGTTTTTTTCACCACTCCCAATTTTGTCTTACTTTTACTCCTCTTTCCAGTGCCCGTATGGGTTTTTGGAGAGTCATTCGCCTTTTCGATTTGTTTGACTTCTCCAAATCCCGCCAATGGCGTAGCAAACAAATTTGCTAATTTGAACTCTCTTCCAGGCCCTTCCTGATTAATATGTGTTTTCGGAGTGGCAGTTGCTTTTTCTATTCGTTTGTCATGTCCAAATTCAGGTATTTTATGAGAAATCGAATCAGAATTTCCAGGTTCTTCCTGTTTCAATTTTGATTCTCTGGTCTCTGCTCCAGGGGTTTTGGTAGGTACATCTGTTTTTTCAATTTGTTTGTCTTGTCCAATTTCTTTGTGCATTTCTTGATCAATTTCATTGGGTATTTCCATAACTTTATTCATTTCCTGTTCATCTTCATTGGGTATTTCTATAACTTCATTAATTTCTTGTTCATTTTCATTTTGTATTTCCATGACTTTATTAATTTCATTGTCTTTGTTATCTTTATTCACTTCATTGTCTTTGTGACATTTATTCATTTCATTATCTATGTTGTCTGACATCATTTCATTGTCTTTGTTGTCTTTGTTAACTGCCTTCCTAGCTTTCAATTTGTTAGCAAACGAATTCGGGCAGTTTCTAAAGAGGTGATTCGTTTCTCCACAGAGATTGCATTTTCTGCTATTGCTACATTCCTCAAAGGAATGTCCAATTGTTCTGCACTTTCCACAAAAAATTCGATCACATACCTCAGCCAGATGCCCATGCTCACCACATTTGCGACAGAGTTTCGGTTGCCCTTGATAGTGGATAAAGCCACGGTTTTCCCCCAGGAATATAGTCGACGGAATTTGTTTCATTCCCTGAAAGCCCTGAGGATCTTGCCGTAGTTGGACTGGTACCCTCCAGGCACCATTCCAATAGCCTTTCTCACACCTCACCTTCATAGCCTGGCCTTTTACTGAGCAGTATCTACTCAACCAATAACAGACGTCATCAGCACTGATCATCTCACTAAACATTCTAACGACGACAATCTTGTTAGTATTATCAGTCAGCTTCTCCACTGTAAATCCTGAAAACTGGGACCTCACTCCCTCAAAGCGATTCCAAAACTCTTGATAAAGAGCTGCCGTTTCAAAACTCACATCAAAGCCTTTGCCAGAAGTCATTTTTATGACAGCATGTACCTCCTCCTTTTTAAACTTCAGAATCTTTTCAACAAACTTGTTAATAAAATCCTGCCTTGACATTCCCTCCGAAATTGCCACAACATCTTTGAGCAAGAATCTCACGCAGTTACGTCTCCGCCCGCCGGTATAATGCCCGGCCATGGCAGGACTCGGCTGCTTTACTTCTAACTATGTTAAAATGGTTAGAATTGTAAAATTAATAATTAACAATACTCTTAAAACCGACGCCAATGACAGTATAAACGCATAGAACGAGCAGTGCTAACCTGATGCGTCCACCATCAACCGCGACTTAATTCCGCTATCATAAAATACACAGTTCAAATACCACAGTCGGCAAAATGGACAGAAAATGATACCGGTACTTAAGATTTGATGCAGACCCGCAGAGTCCGGGTCCCGTTAAAAGTAATCCAAGGACAAAAAGTGTATATTTCCAAAGGTAAGGGTGGGAAAAATATATATCCACTATTGTCTGCCGTGTCCACAAACACTCACCTTTACCGGTCCCCACTTCCCATCATCCCCCGCATCTGTTATGCCCCTTCTTTTTAATTGGTCAGTGCGAGACTTATCAGAATAAGTGTCCAAAATAAATACAAATAAATACATTACAAAAAAATACAGTTGCAAATACATATTATACATGGTTACACATATTTACAAAGAAAGACGGTACACCGAGAGAGTTTTCAAAGCTTTAATAATAATATTATAACTTTCATCCCAAACCGTGCCTGTGAAGGGTAGCAAAACGATACTAACAACACGCTCGCAATACAGTTAACGGGTCTGTTAAAAAAACATTCTGTACATGTAGAAATCACGGTAAACTGTTCCCATCTTCTTCCCTATAACTGACGTCATCAAAGTTGTCCTCATTTAGTGTGGGAAAGCGACTTTGTGCTATAGACGTCGCCCCACGCTCCCTTATTCAAAAACACGCTAGCAACACGCTCGCAAGATAAAGTTTGCGTGCAGTAGCTCTGTTTCCTTCTTTATCGGATTGCTTGATTGCGTTTAGCTTGTAAGCTGCGTCATGTGCCTTGAACCCGAGGCTGTTAGAAAAATTACATAAATTGGCCGCATCACTGAATAAGCCGCAGGGTTGAACGTTTGGGGAAAAAAGTAGCTGCTTATAGTCCGGAATTTACGGTATGTAATTTTGTACATATACAAGCAAAAATCTACATTTAAGTAATTGCGATATAATACACTACAATATACTTACGGACAACTACGAGCAACAAAAGAGAATTTGGAATGAGAGTTAGACGAGTTTGAGGCACTTGCGTTTCTCTCGAAAATATATGCTATCTTTATGCTAACATATTTCAAAAATGTTGTGTTGAGTTTCTTTACATAAACATAGTAATTGGATGCTATTGTTTGGATTCTTAATGATTCTGGATGGGAAATTTGTTTACAAAACCTGGCCCAGGGATGTTGAATTTTCACAATCTACAAAACTTTGTCAGAGCAATGCCACTTTCGAATGTTATTTTTGTGTTATTTACTGTATCAAGCAATCAATCATGCTAGTGTTGTTTCTTATTGAGGTGTAAGCATTTGCATACAATTACCTGACAGGAAATATTGCTACCTCATTGGCCCAGCGTTGTAATACAGACGCTGCCCTACTTGCAGACGAGATAAGATCCGGACAATCGTTCGTAAGTTAAATTTGTTCGGAAGTTGCTTCAGTGCTATTATTTTGTATGTTTAAGGTTTATATAAGTAGGTTAAAGGCTTGTATGAGTAACCTGTATTGATTTGTACTAAAAAATAGAAATTTCATAAAATAATATGCTCTATAAAGATAAATGAAGTTGAGTATAACTTACTCTTGGAAGATGCGCTTCAAGAGGTCCTCCTCTGTGGTAAAAAGTATCCGAAAAAAAGCGTTCCCACCATTTTTTCAACCGAATCAAGCTTTTTTATTCCACTTTCATCTCAAAAGAAACTGCTTTTTTTCTTTAAACTTTGCACCTAATATATTGAATGGATGCACGATATATTAAACAATAAAAATGTCAAAGTTCTTAGCGCACTGGAGATTCAGTACGGTATGTATACACATGAAGTAGGAAGAGGAAGCGGATTTCTTCCTCAGAGCGGATGCTGGGTGACCTCTCACAGCGCCACCACACGCCGGTAGCGGCACTACAGTAATGTCCTGTACTCGGAAAAAGGTGCACAATATGAAATCTAACTTACAGCAATGTCCGGATAGTTTTCGACATCCCTAAATAAAAGTTTGCATCTATCGTTTTACGTAAGTCGAATGGTCGTAAGTAGGGGAGCGTCTGTATTACAACATTCTCATAAAAAAAAAAAAAAATCGTTTTTCATTTTCATGTGTAAAAGCCTCCTACAACACCGTCTCCAAATATTTTATTTCCTTCAAGGTTTTTCTTTATCTGGGTCTTCCTAATTTCATTTAGCATTGACATGGGGTCGGTTTTCAGGGCACGCTGCAGCAGTTCGTGGACGACTTTTTCCGCAGCGTCCTGTGCACCAGCGCGACCGTCCCGCCGGCCATCAAGTACTTCTTTGACTTCTTGGACGAGCAAGCGCTACGGCACGACAACGTCGATGAGGAAACTCTGCACATTTGGAAAACCAACAGGTGCTAGAATGCTTTTGCAAGTGTTTAGGGGCCGGGGGGGGTTACACCCAAGCTGATGGTTTTATTGTGTTCAGCTTGCCGCTGCGTTTTTGGGTGAACATCCTGCGCAACCCCCACTTCATCTTTGACGTGCACGTGAACGAAGTGGTGGACGCATCGCTGCACGTCATTGCGCAGACTTTCATGGACGCCTGCACCAAGAGTGAACACAAGCTCAGCCGGGTACGTGTTTGGTATTCGAGTAAAAATGCCGGAATGAAAACAATCCTTGCCATGAATCCGTTTGGAATAGCTTTCTTGTCTGTGAATGAGTTGAATATCATAAATTCCGGACTAGAAGCCAATTTTGTCTCACAACGATTCAAACACTGCGGTTTGGAAGTTTAAACTTTGGTAGACATTCAAAATAAGGCAAGAGGACATGAATGGATTTCAAATTTGGTAGGAGGGCTGGGAGAGTTCTCCGTTAAGAAAATTCCTTTCCTTCCTCAAGCCCTCCTCTAAGCCCCCTCATTTTATTAAATCTTAAAGGTTACAAAAAACAGGGAATTGAAGGAACCGCAACATGCTTGGCCGGTAGCGATAATGATGCTATAGTCAAAACACAAACAGTGAGTCCAATTAAGGAACTGGCATCCAATTAAATCTCCTTTGCACTTGTCTAGTACAGACGCTGCCCTACTTACGAACGAGATACATTCCAGACGATCGTCCGTAAGTTGAATGTGTTCGTAAGTTGCTTCAGTGTTATATTTAGTATGGAATGTATGTTTAAGTTGTATATAAGTATGTTTAAGGCTTGTAAAAGTAACCTAAAATACAAATTTCATAAAATAATATACTCCATAAATATAAAGTTAAGTTTAACTTACTTTTTGGAGATGAGCTTCAAGAATTAGGCGACTTCCTACTCCGTGGTAGAAAGTGGCTGAAAAAAAACGATCCAACCATTTTCTCCACCGCATCGAGCTTTCTTATTCCACTTTCATTTCACACTTTACACCAACAATATTGAATGGATGCACAAGATATTAAACAAGGAAAATGTCAAATTTCTTAGCGCGCTGGAGATACAGTATAGAATGTTTACACACGAGTTAGGAAGAGGAAGCGGATTTCTTCTTCAGGGTGGATGCTTGGTGACCTCTTACAGCGCCACACGCCGGTAGCGGTGGGAAGAAGCACTACAGTACTGTCCTGAACTTGTAAGAGGGTGCACAGTACACAATGTAACTTACAACAATGTCTGAATAATATTTGTCATCCCGAAAAAAAAATTTGTATCTACCGTTTTAGGTAACTCGAATGTTTGTAAGTAGGGGAGCGTCTGTGGTAACAAACTTATCATATACGATGTGGCTCATTCTTTTTTTGGGGGGGCGGCACCAAGGAAGGAGGAGAGCAAATTTTGGTTTTCCTTACCCAACCACTCTCCTAGCAACGTTCCTTGTTTGTCTTTTCAGGAGTCGCCAAGCAATAAGCTTCTTTATGCCAAGGAGATCTCCACGTACAAAAAGATGGTGGACGAGTGAGTCTTACTAAACACATGATGACGTGAAACACACAAATAGTGTTACGTGACACACAACTTTGTGTCTTGAACAGTTACTACAAAGGGATCAAACAGATGGTCCCCGTCAGCGACCAGGACATGAACACGTATCTGGCCGAAGTATCCAGGGTAAGTGTGAATATACAATCTCGTTCAAAAGTTTGGGATTGCTTTAAAATGTCCTAAATTCTCAAGGAAAAGCACTGTTTTTTTCAATGAAGATATCATTGAACTAATCAGAACTACATCCGATACATTGTTAACGTGTTTAATGACTATTTTAGCCGTAAATGTCTGTTTTTATATGCAGTATTTACCATATTTTCTGCACCATAAGCATGGTTTGTACGGGTGCTTGAAATCCTCGAAAATGCTCACATTTTAATCGTGTGTTTTTAAGGATTGAAGTGTGCTTGAGCTTTAGGTAAATAACTTGTAAATACTTGAAATTGTTGCCATGTTTCTCAGCAAGTCTGCTTAAAAATGATGCAGACATTACTCTCTTGTAGATTAGTTTTGCCATAGTATTTTTTTCCTCCTCTGCTGGCATTCATTTGTATGGCATTGTCCTGCAAAGCGTCATAACCCTTACATATCACGCTCAGGAGGACAGGTGCATGCTACACTTCAACAGAGCACTATGAAATGTGTATTTGTGTAAGGATTACGTAATAATTAAGGACAATTATTATGGCCCATGCAAAAAAATAAGTTAGCGTTTCCAAGTGGTAAATTGTAATAGGAAAAGCTTCCTGCAACTGAAAATATAAGCTACATATTACTGCCATTTTACCCAACACATGTTTGGGAGAGATTTTTCTTAAAACAAATATTTACGATTTACTCATGATCTAAAAATCATATGTCCTGATAAATGCTTACGCAAGATTTAAAATGTAAATTGCAAATATATTTTTCTCAGATTCCTTCTTTTAATGTTACTGGAGAAATTGGAAAATTGGCTTTGAAAATCCTTCAAAAGTGCTTGAATTAGGCCATGAAAAAGGTGTACGAACACTGTATAAGGCGTACCACGAATTTCCAGTAATTCAAAAGTGCGCCATATAAAATGTGGTAAACATTATTTTTGCATGTTATATTGCGGGATTCTTGCTAAAATGAAAACAAAATTTTACTAGGTAGCTGGATTACCACATAATTGTATTGCAAGATTCTTGCTAAAAAATGAAAAAATAAACTAATTTGAAAAAATAATTAAAAATGTACCAGTACATAAAATCTGAAATTACTAATTACACCAAATTGCCACTAAATACAGTTAGCATTTATGAATGACTCAATTAATGTTAGTGGTGGTACCAGATTTCAGTAGTCTGGATTCAATGCGCCATGTCGCCAGGTGCGCCTTATCTATGAAAAAATATCTCACAAAATACTGTATTAGGTGGTGCATATTATAACTCTATGTGCCTTATGGTCTAGAACCAGTACCTAGGTGTATAGAGGCCTAGGAACCAGCACTCCGTTTTTTGCTAATTGCATTAGAAGGCTAATGGATGATTAGTGCAATGATGTTAACACAGCAGAAATCAGTTTAGCTGGTTAGAGAATCTGCAAAACTGACCGTCGTTTGAGCCGAGTCCAGTATCAGGAGTATCACATTTGTGGGAGTGATTCAACCTCAGAATGTCCAGAAAAAAAATCATTTTCATGTAAAAATCAACAGTCTGTTCTTGTTCTAATAAATGAGGCTATTCCATGTGAGAAATTTGCCAAGAAAGTGAAGATCTCCTTCAACAGTGTGTACTACTCCCTCAAAAGAACAGCAGAAACAGGATTTAAACAGAGTAGAAAGAGAGGTGAGAGGCCTCGCTGCACAACCAAGGAAGAGGACAAGTACCCTAGAGTCTCTACTTTGAGAAACAAACGCCTTACAGGTCTTCAACTAGCAGCTTTGTTTAATAGTGCCCGAAAAAACCACCAGTGTCAACATCTACAGAGATGCTGGCCTTTAAGGGAGAATGGCAAAAAAATAGCATAATCTTAGACTGGTTAACCCCTTTTGAGTATCTGTGTGCATTATATTGCTGATGTGTGCTTGTGTGTGTGTGTGTGTGCAGCAACACACAGACGAGCTGAATACTCAACTGGCCTTGCATCAACTGTACCAGTACGCTAGCAAATACTATGACGTGGTGAGTATTTATTTCTCTTTTCTTCCGCCACTTCCGTTCTTCATTTGTTTTTAAAGGGACAGTGTGTATTATCTAGAGCAGGTTTGGGAAAACATTTTGATTGCTGAGCCGCTTTGAGTTAAAATATATGGCGGGAGGGAAATGATTAATTAGATTTTAGGTTTTTTGTATTGACCAAAAATCATGTCCCTTTTTAAAGCCCTAAATCTGATGATATGCATTTAAAAACTCGTATTTTTGTCTTTATTAAATTTGATAGAAATCTTAAAATATACCAAAAATTACATGATATAAAATAGCGAATAAATAAAAATGAAGCAAGCTATTTGAATGTAAAGAACTCGGGGGACGAGAGTGGCTCCAAATCAAAGCATTATTTAAACCATTTAATACATATTGTCATCATTATATTCTCAAGATTTGGTAAGTGATAACTTTAAAATTTAGTAGACACTCAAAAAAGGAGAGAAGAAATTAATGGATTTTGAACTTGCAAGGAGAAATGGGGAGAGAGCCCAAACGTCAGATAATAAATTCCAACCTGTTCTAAAAACCCTCCCCCTAACCCTTTTATTATTATCAAATCTATATTACGAAAGCAAATCCGTCCTAAAAGGTGCAGAATTCAAAGAACCGCAATATGATTGGCTAATAGTGACAATGATGTAAACAGTGCATATTAGTCAAAACAACAATACTAAACAAAAATTAAAAAATGACATCTTTTGGAATCTCCTTGGCTGTTCTCCAATATTTAAAACAGAATAAACTTCTCAGTGGGCCAGATTAAAAAGCTTGACACATGTGGCCCGCGGACCGTAGTTTCTCCAGCCCTGATTTAGAGCCTTCTTTAGGTGAAAAAAAACAAACAAACAATATTGATTTGAAAAATAAATATATGAACTATCACGAAAGGTGAATTTGATTTAAATACTCGTAGGTCAACAAATTACTATTCATTTTTACATAACAGGAGGCTTTATTAGACAGAGCTAAAACAATTGTCCGTCATCTTTCTTCTACGGGTACCTCAAATGACCAAAAACCTTGCAAAAGGTCGAGCAAAAAATGTTGCGGTTTGGTCACTTTGAGCCTCTGTACTTTATATTCTTCCTTGTGCTTTTTAGCACACGTTTTTGGTTGCAATACACCTGGGGTGACCAACATGGTACCCGCGGGCACCAAGTAGCCCACTAAGATCACCCGATTAGCACCCAGAGGAGTTCTGAAAACAGCTCACCAGTTATGGGTCATTGTGATTTTCTAGAATATTTCATATCAAACCTATTTTAGTCTATTTTAAGCTATCTTCTAATAAGCTCAACATGGTAAGAACATAGTAATAACATAATAAGTATTTTTTTAAAATGCTATTCAAACTGTCAGCCTTTTGTGCTAATCAGTAACATAGTTGCTCTCAGCTTCAAAAAGGATGGTAATCCCTGCACTGCACCATAACGCAACAGCTAGCTGTCAACTAATAGACACTGTTCCGTTAAAGCCCCAGTGTGTAGGCAGTGTCTGAAACTCATGACAAAAAGTTAGCGGACACCAGGTCAGACAACTCTAAAAAGTTGCCTGCCCAGCCATAAAGTTGCCTGCCCCATTTTTTACAACTTGAAACACATTAACACGACTAATCGTAAAAAAAAAAACGTTGTTGCAAAGTATTAAGGATTGATGATCAGAATATATAACAGAACAACACTTTAAAATTAAGTTTATTATCAATCTATACATTCCTTGCAAGTATATGACATTGCTGTTTCCATCTGCCATCAGTATTTACCTGTATTTACTCATCTTCATTCATGCAATGTTTGCGTTGCCTCGTCTACTACAAGGCACGCAAACTCCTCTTTCCACAATGCTTTTAATGTACCTTTACGTTTTGTAGCGTCATAAATGTTGTTAGCTTCTATTGAATCTTTTGTTCTGGGCTGAGGTTTTGGTTTGATTCCTAACCACTTTAACATTTTTATTGTGTTCTCTGTGCCTCAATGTGCAAACGAACGACCTTAAAACGCTTGGGAAAGTCCGGAAGCACAGAGTTATTCTGATTGGCTGCCGAGTAAAAGGGAAATTCCAAAATTTCCAAACTGAACGAAGATTTCGAAATTGGGATAAAACAAACGTTTGATTTGGGAAAAAAGAAAAGAAAACAAAAAATGTTTTGTTTTTTTTCTTTAAAATTTTGTAAATTGTTCGCTGGACGTAAAAGAGAAGTTCTGGCAGACGTTATTTCAGACACCGGTGTAATATTTGACCACTAGATGGCGCACACGGCATGACTGCTGGATGCTTAACAAACATAACTGCGACCTAAGTTTTGGATTTACAAATTTGTCAATCTATGATTTTTATAAAAATTAACATTGGTAGAATAGTTCATGTATTTTTGCCTCGTACTCAAATGTTTTTGTGTCTTTTCACTTAATGAATTTCTGTACCACTAGGAGGCACTCAATATTACACACTGTCCCTTTAACGAGGCATGTCGGACTTTTCCCCAGATCATTCAGTCGCTGGACGAAGACCCGGCTGCCCAGAACCGTCAGTTAACACTCAGACTGCAGCAAATCGCTGCCGCCCTGGAGAACAAAGTCACCGATCTCTGAAGCCAGCGGCATTTTGGAAGAAGGACAACTATGAAGTTTTTTTAGTTTGTTTTGTTTTTGAAACCACTGAGGCATTCGGACCAATCGAAGCACTGCGCTGATCACGACGGACTTCCCCGCACAGGAACTAGAAAATGCCTCACAAGTGGAAAACAAACACAAAATGTCCCTGTGTTCGATTCCCTCACAAAAAGACTGAATCGTGTTCCTTTTCTATATGCACTATGTGTTCCAATAATCCACTCTGGTACTTTTTCGTTGTTTTTTTTAATCTTTGAAATGTGAAGCTATGTTTTGAGGTTCTCTTTGCCAGTTCTGATATTCAGAAGCCTTTACGAGCTCTTGATACTTATTTCATTTTAGGGCTCTGTTGCTTTTACCTTATTTGGAGTGCCAGACACGAAAGGCCGACATGTGTTGCATTTGCTTTGATTTTTTTAATCCAATGCCATTTTCTGCAGCTTCAATGATTTTGTTTATGCCACAGGTGTCAAACAGGCAGCCCTCGGGCTAGATCAGGCCCACCAATGGTTTAAATTTGGCCCCCAAAACAACAGTGAGAGAAGTGCAAGAGGAAAATGAGCTGTAGTTTTAAATATTTCCACCAAATGTCACCCAAGCTAGTTAACACTTGCAAAACAGCTGTGGTGGTATTTCTCTATTTCTCTCTGACTCACTTTTCTTTTTTTTCTCCCTCTCTTTTTCCTTATCCTGTTCACTCGCTCTTTCTCTTTTCTCTATTTCTCTCACTCTCTAACTTTTTCTTTTTCTCTTTCTTGCTCTCTCTCTCTATTTTCTCTAACTTATGCTGTAATTCTTTTTATTTTTCTCTTTCATTTCCTTTTCTCTCTCTCTCTCTCTCACCTCACTTTGTCTCTTTTTCACCTGCTGACTCTTCTTTCTGTCGTTTCACTTCTCTCATTCTTTTTATCTTTCTTTTTCTCTCTATTCATCTATCCCTTTTTCTCCATTCATATCTCTATTCTGGTCTCTCTTATTCTGTTACTCTGTCTCACTTGTTCTCCCTATCTGTTTATTGTCCTCTCTTTCTCTCCTTCTCTCTTTCTTCAAAACTTACTAGTCCGGCCCCCGTGAGATTTTTTTATAGCATTTGTGGCCCCGGGCTAAAACGAGTTTGACACCTCTGGTTTATGCGAACACAATGTTTGCATTGCTACCATAGAGTGCCTTCGTGAGAATCTAGAAACTTGGGTCTCGAATGTCTTTGTGACATGTCTGCGTACGTTGTGTTTTGAGGATGCAGAAGCGACTTGAATGTAAAGAGAAGATGAAAGCGGTACGAATGTGTCAAGTTTATAGTTCAAGTTTCATCTGTGCGTAGCCAAATAGGGCCTCGGATTTATATAAGATGGACATACAAATCAGTTTTATCGCTGGACAGTGGAGTTAGCAAATGGAGCGCAGATTCTGTGGATTTGTGAAGGGCATTTTAGAAGAAGGTGCACTTTTTACCTGCCCTGGCACCCATTGTTTGGCGATTTGTGTCCTTTGGGTGCACGTTTTGTTTTTTTGTTAATAAAAACAGTATTTTGTGGACTCAATTTAGTATTCGCCAAATATTTATATTTTGTGTGATTAATCCATTTCATATAGCCATGTTTTCATCAAGCTCCGCCCCCTCCCACGTGATCTTTATGGAGAAGCACTAACAGAAGCACAAAATCTTAAAGGTAGAAAAATATTGAAATGTCCATTAAAAATTAAAATGTTAATACAGATATAAGTATTCTGCTGAATCATACACACTAAACAGCGTTCTTCAATTTCATCCTTCCACTGGTGTCAGTTTTCCTATTTGATACGTTTCCCTTTTTTTATTATTAGATTAATATTAATATTAAATAATATCTTGTTGGTGATCGGAATGAGTGGAGAGGTGTTGTAAAAGGATAGAGGGATGTTTAGACGTGTTCTAAGGGATGGGCAGGGCACCTGTATAATGCGGCAGGGTTGGGGTTAATAGGGTTATTGTTCTATTTTCTTTATTATCTATTATCCATTATCCGTTATCGGTCAGTTCATAATACGCTACAAAAGCAGGTTGAATAGGGTGCCATTGTCACTATAGGTCAATAAAGTCACTGTTCATATCCCCACTCTTTAGGGCAAAGGTGATTTCTGTAACCTAGATTTAGAAAAAAAAGGACTAAAAGGAGGGAATTTCTTGGCTGCGCTTCTATTCTCATTGCAAGTTCAAATTCCATTGATGTCTCTTCTCCTTATTATGAGTATCTGCTGAACTATTCACTCATTAAATCCTGTTTAAGCATACACAGGAGACCAGCGTGGCCTCTGTCGTAAAATAAATATAAGGTCCTTGAGTAATGTTGACCAGTAGAGTATAAAAACATTTTGTACAATAAGAAAAAAATATATATATATATTTCACCAGATCACAGTAGCCCTTTAGCCACCTTGCCCATGACTTTCTGTGAGAATGTTATCCCACCCAGTTACCGACATGGCGACTTAATAAAAAAAAAAGAAGTCGACTGAGGGCCGCTGCTACCAGGACATTGGAATATTATTTCACTAAAACCTGCAACTGCGTAAGCCTGATTTGCCAAGACACCGACTGTTTTTTGGAGAATATCAAAGGCACTGCAAAACAAAACATACAGACTACAAAAAGCTAACTAGAAACAAACGCTGTGAAAAGGTGAAGCCTATGGAATCTGGTTTTATGGCACAGGAAAGCTTTTTCCTGAGACCCTGCTCATCAAATGAAAATGCTACTAAGGCAAAGCTACAAGGTTGCGACGCTGATCACCGAGCACTGCAAACATTTCAGAGGATGAATTAAAGAATGTCAAGCTGCATAGTCCACCCTCTCACATTTTTAGCTTAACAAAACTCACCCGCTTTTGCCTGAGATGGAAAAATACATCACATCCTCATTCAAACCATACGCGTCTGATTTTTTGCTTTACTTCTACTCTGAATACTGGTTTAAATGCTGTTTTGTTACGTGATCAGAACAATAATTAATTTTAAAATGCATAAGCAGATTTGCAACATTATTTAAAACCCTAAATCAAAGGCCTTACACTTCATTATACAAATGTGAAAATGCCAACCCTCACCCTAAAAATGTAAAACCTTAATGGTTTAAAATTCCAACTTGCAAGGTTTTTAGGCTTGGTTTGAGTGTTTTAAATTTGGACCTGCACTTTATATGCTCTTATCACAGTCATTACTGCACACTTTTTAAAGCTGTTTTTGTAATTTGCTGTATGCTGTCTCTGTTCACATTGCGAGGGAAATTTGAGCTTGTCCCCCAATTGATTAACCACCAGCCAAACATTAGCCCATTTCAATGTGAATTTGCCTTGAAGTGAAAGAAGATACTCTCAAAAAGGTGTTAGCCCAAAATGTATTTATTGCCATTAAGAAAGGATGCAGGTTAACTATTTTAATAAATAAATCTTTTTGTACATATTTATAGTCAAAATAAATTCATAAACTACGGTAATCAAATGGCTTTGCTTTTCTAGATTGAATACAATTCCCGGTTTAAATTTTCCTGCAGCATATGAAACAATCAACACACTCATTAAAATCAACTTCCCTTGTTGAGCATTTTCCTTCATTAAAATGTTCATTAACTTGTATGCCAATTTTCCACCAACATGGCACAACATAGCTAAGCATGAAAACAGGATTTTTTTTGGACTCCATTTCAATGACCCAAGAACTCAATAAAATAATTCTCAAACTTCAAATAACATACATATTTTTCAATAGAATTAGTCATTCAAATATGCGCAAAGGATAAATAAACTCATCAAACCGAGCTTTCAGCACTCAGAAACACACTTGTACTTTTGAGATCTTGGATTATTATTATCTGTATGTCTGTTAAACAGATTGCACGGAAACTCTTTAAAGTTTGGAATATTCTGGGTGTTGAGCGTTTGGAGACGAACCATAAAAGAAAGCTAGTGCAATAACACGACTGAGGTAGGTCACTTTGTCGAGGATCAAAAACAGCGCCTTCTGTTCCCTCCATGTAATGCGGACGCGCGTCTCAGCTGAGGTACGTGATGACGACGGCCTGTATGGGCTGCCGGCAGACGGGACACATCTTCTTGTGCTTCTTCAGCTTACGAGCGCACACGTAACAGGACATGAGGTGTCCCGTCTTGCCGTGGACGATGCAACCGTTTTTGGGCCGCGACTGGCAGATGAGGCACGGCTCCAGGCACGATTCGGGCAGCCGCAATTCGTCCGACAAGCTGCGCTCTAGATCAGGGGCTCCCGACCCAGTGGAGCTGCTGACAATTTCCTGGGAACTGGCACCGATGGAGCAGGTGATCGTCTCCTGGGAAGCAGACCCAGTGAGGCTAGTGACTGTCTCCTGGGAGCTAGCGGCAGAGTCACAGTGGGACGTGGTGGAGGACGGATTAGAGTCGGATAGCCACAACTTTTCCTGCGAGAAGGAGCTGCAGGCGGAGGGCGGCCGCGACGTCTCCTGCGAGTCAGGGGCAGGTGAGGCACTGACTATTTTACCGTCCGGAACGTCCACACCGTCTTCTGCGTCGGAAGCTGTAGGAACAAGGAGGGCATGATGAATACATATGGCAGGGGTCAGCAACCTTTTTGGTGTGGACTACCACTTTCAAATTTCCTTGTAAATCAGTGTGCCACACTAAGATTAATGACTCGCACAATAACTTTTTCATATCTAACAGAGCTGTCATTTTACACCAGTCCAAATATACATTGAAATCGTATAACTGACCAATTTATCTTCCACTATTCTTGTTCATCAACAAACTAAAAAATGAATGTGAGCAACATGTGGAAAGGCCTGTAGACATCCATGACTTCAACCATTCTTCATCAACAATGAACTACAATCAAAAAAGTGATATGGACAGCTACCATACCAATCATCAATAAAATCTTATTTCAGAAACTATCAAAACTTGAAAAAAAAAAAAAACACACACACACACACACACTTTTTATTCAGGAGTTAGCAGGGGGGGGATTTTGGCAGCCATTTTACCTGCCAAAATGGACCCTGTTTGAGATATTGACTTGTGACTTCTAGGGTAACGTTCTGTGAAATAAATATGTCAGCACAGTGATTTTGAAGAGCTTCAGAACGTTTCTCATAATATTACTATTAATAATAATAATAGTAGTAGGGCAGCACGGCGGCACAGTGGTTAGTGCGTGTGCGGCACAGTTCTAAGGTCTTGGGAACCTCCTGTGTGGGTTCAAATCCAGCTACCGGACTTCCTGTGCGGTGTTTGTATGTTCTCCCTGTGCTTGCGTGGGTTTCCTCCGGGCACTCCGGTTTCCTCCCACATTCCAAAGACATGCATTTCAGGTGGATTGGCCGGTCCAAATTGTCCCTAGATGTGAATGAGCGAGGAAGTTGTCTGTCCCTGTGTGCCCTACAATTGGCTGGCAACCAGTTCAGGGTGTCCCCTGCCCACTGCCCGATGATTGCTGGGATGGGCTCCAGCACCCCCACGACCCTACTGAGGATAAGTGGTGCAGCTAATGAGATGAGAATAATAGTAGTAATAAAACAGACTAGATTTGTCGAACACCTATTCAGTAACACATCACAAAGTGTAGGTTTTCCTCTGTAGTTGGATCCCAAAGCCAAAAAAACATAATAGGTTTAAAGTGTGTCTTACTTTGCAAACAGTATAGGCAGGGAAGCCCGATTTTAAATGAAAAAAAGGAACGATTTGTTTACACCGCAGGATTCAATGCAACCAGGGTTTCATTCACAATAAAATACATTACATATGGCTATATTAATACATCAAATAAAGGCTATTTGTGTACAATTAGTTGTGATCGTGGATATCAGCGTACATTGATTCGTCTCCAGTGTTGGTGACCTTTTTTCCGCGTTAACAAACGCATTTTGTACAATACGATCGCGCTTTATTGTTTTAATAAACTTATTATTATTAGTCAAGATGGCGGCGCCCTGTTCGGCTGCATCGACTTGCAACGGTTTTTTTACGCGTCGGCCATAAGATCCAGTCTTCGACTCAGTTTTGATGGCGCACAAAGTCGGCTCGAACTGCAGATTAAGTTACGATCGCAGTTTTTTTTTGCTGGATATGCGATCATCCAGACATCAAGCGCTCGATGTTTATTAGCCACGGACTGCTATGTCAACAAGACCCAGCGGCCTACAAGGCAGCGAAGCAGAGTGGCAAGACAGCGGCGTGACCGTTGAACGAGGACATCAAGTGCTCGGTGCTACGACCACTCGGGAGTGTTTATTAGCCACGGACTGCTATGTCAACAAGACCTACAAGACCAGCGGCCTACAAAGCAGCGAAGCAGAGTGGCAAGACAGCGGCGTGACGAAGAAGCGGGCCGGGCTAACAGCTAGGCTAAAGGCTAACCCCTCGACGAAGCAGGCCGGGCTAACAGCTAGGCTAAAGGCTAACCCCTCTAACATTCGCTCTCTGGACAATAAACTGGACCATTTAACAACTGGAAGAGGCATCGAACCGCGAGATGACGAACTGCTGCGCTAAAATTCTGACGAAGACATGGTTAATCTTATCTATCCCGGCTGACGTTCAAAGAAACTGTGCGGGTCAGATGTATAGACATTTCGTTCTGTATACACGTGTACACGAATGACAATAAAGTAAATCTGAATCTGAATCTGCTTATATAGAATGCGATCGCTTTTGTCGGAAGCGCAGCAGAATGCGTTCACGCGAGCGAGGATTTTTTAATGTATCCGCCCTTTCAGACTCGTCCTTGAATTCATATTCATATTTTGTCTCGTAATGATGTTTAACACTTGATGTGCGAGGTACAACAATCTTGAGGCATAATGCACAAACAGCACGGTCATCTTTTAGCCCCATTCGTCTGTCCACGCTGACTGGAAAGAACGAGATTTTTCCGCTCAAGGAGCCGTCGTGATTTGGCTGTCGTGATTCGTTAATTTATCGCGCGCCGGTGTTTCTGTGAGAGGGTTAAAACAGATCTCCTCTGTGAGGCACTGCGCAGACACACGCTCACCGTAGTCGCTAAACAATCAAAGCGTGCAATGGAAATGTCTAAATTTCAGGTAAAAATGCACATTTTAAAAAAAAAAAATCATTACTTTGGTGTGCGCGCTCGCGTTGCCACTGGTTAACCCCTCGTGTGCCTACTGGCACGCGTTCCATAGGTTGGCGACTCCCTGACATATGGATTAAAGGTAAAGTCAACCCAAAAAATAATTCAGCCTAACCCAAACCTGCTGGTATTGGAGCCTGACCTATTAACTTGATTTGAGGGGCCGAGCCCGAAGCGAACTCGAAATTTCATTTTTTATTTGTGAGGACACAGGGGTAAGTTGGGGGGGGGGTGGCTGAGAGCAAAGTCAGCATTATTAAGCAGTCTTGCTGAGAAACGTGGCAACAATTTCCAGCATTTACAATGTTAGGTTATTAATGTGTTGCAAATAAAATCATGATTGCAAGAGTTCTCCAGTTATATTACTTTTAATATTTAGTCATCACATTGTTACTTTGATCATCATATTTTCTTTAAATGCACCACATGCTTATCTAAAAATTATAATAAAGTATTTTGCTTGATGTTTCAATGTACTGTTTCATTCAGTGCTTGCTCAGCAATGTTTCTAAGTGGTTTTCTTACTAGTGTACTCTAATCATACCACCTTCAAAACCCAGCCGGGTCCTGTCATAACAAAGTTCTGTTGGTGAAGATGCGACTTCCTCACTTTGCCTGGAAAATTATCGTTTCATTTTCCAGTTTCACTTTTGTCAATTCCCCCCCTTTTTCTATAAGGCAGCGGTGAGTCATTTTCCGGATGCTTGTCGGAGGGATGACTTCATCCTGATCCCATGCCCAGTGTTTATTTTTTTAATTTGTAATAAAAGTCAACTGAACTATTATCTTCGGCTCTTTTCTCCTTCGTCCTTCGAAATGCCAGAAATTGAACACACAAAACGACATGGATTGTGGACGAAAATCGCATCGATTTCGCAATACTGGTCTGAAAAATCACTAGTAGGTTATTTTATTTTCAAAATCGTGTAGCCCTACCCTGCTATAAGATTGTTTAACTAATGATTCAAAAGTCTGTGACTAGTCGACTATTAAAATACCCATTAGTGTCAGCACTACCCAAAAATATGGAAAAAACAAGAACTTTAAAACGCCCAAATATTGTTCAACTGTGGTCTGTCAAGCTTACCATGAGCATCGAGTGGCTCAACGGGCAAGGATGCAGAGCGCAGCCAATCCTGCCGCAAGGTCCAGCAGCGCAGGCAGTTCCTCGGTAGAGGCGGATTCAATTCACCGCAGCTCCCGCAACGCCAATAGTCCTGAAAATGCACGCCAATGTAAATGAGTCCTAGCCTACAACCCTGCAGACAATTGGTGACTCCGTTCAATACTCACCGCTTCGGTGATCTCGGTGTCTTCGTCGAACGAATCATCATCGTTGTCGAAAACGGTGAACTCGTACAACTGCAAGCAATTAAAAAGAAAAAAAAACTCGAATAATAGTATGATTCTATATAAATTAAAGGACCTGTAAAGAATTTAACTTTTTTACTATTTGCCGCCGCATCTGGCTTGTGTCATCATTGCAACCTCTGTCGTGCTTGTTAATGATGCGTGTGCAAGTACGTGTAATGTTGACAGACTCGAGCCCGATCGAAAAAACAACAGAATTGTGATGTTGAACAGGCCCAAACCAACAGCTTATAAGTGATTTGTATTGTGATAAATGCACTGGGGGACTGGATTGCCCAACCAAATGTTCACTAGTCTGTTGAATTAGCAAATTTTGGATACATTTGGAGGAATTGGGAAGATTGACACTGAGAAGCAATGCCAGTTAGAACTCAGCACGGGCATTTAAATGGATTGATAGCTCCACCCCAAAAAACAAAGTACCGTATTTTCCGCACTATATGGCGCACCATGTTATAAGGCGCACCTTCAATGAATGATATATTTTAAAACTTTTTCCATACATAAGACGCACCCCATTATAAGGCGCTATAAGTGCATGCTGATTTAAAATCAGGTAATTGTGCAATTGTGTAATTGTAATCATGTGCAGTCCTTTGAGACATTTCTGTGATTAAGGGCTATTTACGGTAAATAAATGTGACTTGACTACAGCAGAGAATGTAGTTACGTTATGCAACCTCTAGATGTTGCCACGCTCAAGGGAATGTCAACAAAACATTCAAAAAAGTCCAACTTTACTGTTAACAAACAAGTTTTCCACAACTCCATTCACTCCCAAAATAAATAAACAGCAGTTTTATTATTTTCTCTGAGGTAAAGCATTTTCGTGACACATCTTTAACATCTTTGAACAACATCGACATATCATTTTATTTTTTGTCCATTTAGTCAACACGCAAAGAAAAAAACGTCTGATACTGTTATTTTAAATGAACCGTTAGTGCAATCGCGATAAAGTGATACTCGTAATGTGCAAAAACAACAAGTGCAAAACAATAACAATAAAGCAATCACATAATAACTGTAAAATGTAAAACGTAAACACACAAAAGAAAAACAAAGATTACTCTATAAGCTCCTCATCGACGAATCCCTCGAATTCTTCTTCTGCTGTGGTCGAATTGACCATCTCAGTGAATGGGCCATCCAACACGTCCGGCTCCGTTTCATCAAGGTCGTCATTGATCGAGTCAGTGTCGCTGATGTTGTCTGGCTTTTCTGGGACAATTCCCGTCTTATTGAAAGCTCGGACCACAGTTGAGACTGATATATCAGCCCATGCATTTACGATCCACTGACAGATGGTGGCGTATGTCGCCCGGCGCTGTCTCCCAGTCTTAGTGAACGTGTGTTCGCCATCTTTCATCCACTGCTCCCACGCAGTACGCAGTCTGGCTTTGAATGCCCTGTTGACACCAACATCTAGCGGCTGGAGTTCTTTTGTTAATCCACCCGGAATGACGGCAAGCACTGAATTAGTGTGCTTCACATGGTTTTTTACACTATTGGTGATATGTGAGCGCATGGAGTCGTAAATCAATAGGGACGGAGCTGTGTGAAAAAAGCCACCCGGTCTCTTCGCATAAATTTCTCTCAACCATTCAATCATCTTTTCTTCATCCATCCATCCCTTCGAGTTAGCCTTGATGACTATGCCGGCTGGAAAATTTTCTTTTGGCAAAGTTTTCCTCTTGAAAATCACCATGGGTGGAAGTTTCTGGCCATCAGCGTGGCAGGCGAGAACTACAGTGAAGGAGGATTTCTCATTCCCTGTGGTGCGTACATTCACTGTACGTACTCCCGTTTTATCCACTGTGCGGTTCACAGGAATATCAAAGGTGAGTGGAACCTCGTCCATATTTATTATATGCTCTGGCCGGATTTTTTCTTCAGCAATCTTGTTTAAGCAGTATGTGCGGAAAGTGGCCAGCTTTTCCTCGAAGTCAGCTGGCAGTTGCTGTGAAACAGTAGTTCGAGTACGGATGGATAGATTGCATCTTTTCATAAAACGAAAGCACCAAGTAGGACCACCCCTGAATTCTTTAATATTGAGTTCCTGTGACAGCGCTGTTGCCTTCATACGTATGGATATCGTACTGACACTTCTGCTTGCCGCTCTTTGTTGAACAACCCACTGTTCAAGTGTCTCCTCTAACTCTGGCCATCTTGCTTTATTGCCACGGAAACTTTGTTGGGTTTTCCTTACTTGGCGGAGCTTATCTTCATCCTTTCTCCACTTCCGTACCATCGATTCATTTATGTTTAACTCTCTCGCTGCCGCTCTATTGCCGTGTTGTGCTGCGTGACTGATCGCCTTGAGTTTAAACTCAGCGTTGTACGCGTGTCTCTTAACGGGAGCCATTTTTTTTATACAAATGCACGTATGAAAGAGAATCGTTGTTTAATATTTCCCAGTATGCACAGCGCGAAAAATGGAGTCGGCGGCTGTTTCTCGTAGTTGCGAGACCTTGCGAATTTAATATTGAGCCATAAATAAGGCGCACTGTGTTATAAGGTGCATGGTCAGCATTTGAAAAAAATTTAGACTTTTAGGTGCGCCTTATAGTGCGGAAAATACGGTACTTGCTATTCTTGTTATGAAATCACTTTATTCATGTATTCATTTTCATTTTCTTTATGCTTAATAATAATGCATGTTTTTTGCAATTCTGGGATATGTGTTTTTTTAAGGTAGTATTTACAGCAATTAAACTATCTGAGGACACTGATTTTTTTTAAAATTATAGTAGATTCTACTATCACTTGATGGTAGGCAAGCAAACTTCTAAACTGTACACAACTGACGATATTATCTTCGAAGCCAAATGCTTGATGTTGTACTTATATAGTTATTCTCTAGTGCGGAATGTTTCAAAATACCTTACTTTTCAAGCAAATGATGAATTATCCATTACACGCAAACAAATAGAAACAAAAAATGTGGATACTAGCATGACATCAGTTAAGCTCCCCATTTGTCCTCCTAATACTTCCACCTAACATGTTCTGCCCCAAACAGCTTTTCTAAAAGTAAGATAAAAGAAAATAGAAACGGTGGAAAAAAAGAACAAGGCCTCTTTAAACTCAGTTACACATTGTTAACACATAAATAACAAAAAAGATCTTAAATTTATTTTAAGGACACCTCAAACGGAGCATCCCACCTTTAAATGTGTGTGCAGAGAGTCCTACCTGATCATCGGTGGAAGTTGACGTTGCATCCTCATTGTAATCATCAGAGTCCTCCGACTCCACCTCAAACTCTACACTGAAATTGTCATCGTCTGAGTCTGTGATGGCTACAGCAACAGCTGTCGCCTCAGACATACCAGACTACAAATAAGCAAACATTGAAAAAGTGTCCTGCAGGAGCATGCAATACAACTAGTTGCGCCTCAAACTTACATTTCTCGGAGCACCAGACGATTGGCTGCTGGGCCCAGCCTGCTGACTTCCCAATCCGCCAATCACACACCAGGACAGGCTTTCATCAAACGTTAAGGAGTAGCTGTCTGAACGGGCCCTTTTTACACCTTCGCCGCCGTTTCCTTCATTCTCATCAGACACATTGTCCTTTTCTATGCCCGATACGCTGTATGGGCGACCTGTAGAGTAAAGGGGCACATTTTAGAACTAACATCTAATATGTAAAGCATGAAAATGGGTTTTCTTGGGCATTAAACCTGTGTCGCTGCTTCTGGTTCGCCTTCTGCGGCGGCGGCGTGCGCAGGGAGACCGTGAGCTGCTTTGTGGTTCACATTCCTAATGCAACGATTGCAGAATACAGGTAAGAATAAAGGCATGCTTAACCCCTTCAAAACAGCGTGTGGGGTCTCACACAGAAAATGATATCTATCGGTTTCAGGGGCTCAGAAATAATTTGTGCCAAATACCCACCCTCTACGTGGGTCAAGTTTTTTTGTTTCTGTGTTATGTTTGATTTGTTGTTGTTTTTATAACTGGTCCGTTCATACCATAATTTCACTTACACATTCTCAATAAGCTTTTTTCCATTACTTTTTGAAAAATGAGGTGTGGAGTGATGTCATGCATTTCAAAGTTACCTCTAAACACTTATACTCAAGTTTCAATAGTTAATCTCAAACAAAAATACCATTTGGGACTGTTTTGTCTATTTTAAAAGTGTAATGTATTTTTAAACCTCATTTTTTTGTTAATTGCCTTATATATTTTTTGTGTTTTAAGTTTGTTTTCAAAAAAATGTTCATGTGGATTTATTCATGTAATAAACAAATATACAAATAAACATGACTTGACCTAGTGTTGGATAAATACGTCAAAGTTTACATACTTGCAATGTAACTGCCTTTTTTTAGAGTGCTAAGTTTTACTTATTACAGGTTCCTGTTTACGATGCACAATTTTTCATTGCACCATTAATACAACTCCAAGCACAACCTTGTAAATATTTTTGCCCATATATCCTGACATTTATCTTATTTTCCTTTTTATCCATCTTTATTGCGTGTTTACCCTGGAGTGCCAGGTCTTGTCTTGTTACATACAATATTCACTGCGTTGTTATGAATGACAATAAAGACAATTCAATTCAATAATGTGGTTTCTGACAAGAATTCTTTTCATTAAAAAAATGAGCTTGTGTTTGACCTGTGTGGGTTGCGTTGTGCTGCTGGTTGCAGCTTCAGTGGATCTTTGAGTTTGTCCTGGACAAAAAAACACACACACACACACACCCATCATCATCATTGTCGTTTTTGGGAACAAGTCACAAATTAAATCGATCTCATGATGTCTCACCTTGCCTTCTCACTGTCACCAAGTTCTTGGCGAGCATCGCAAAAAAAACTCTATATCCCCCCCAAAAAGGTTTGAAAGTGAGGTTGATAGTGATAAACATTTGGCGCCGCTTGTGTACTGTTCTCACCGAGGTTCCTTCACAGAAAAACTGTCAACTCCCAGGATGCGGCCCAGTGGGTCTTGGGCGCAGTGCACGATGTGCTGCTGCTTCTTGTCGTACAGCTGCTTCAGAATGATGTACTGCCCCAAGTAGAACATCACCTGACCATGTCACAACCGCTAACTTGTTACTACCATGACTAACTTTTGCATTACTCCGCAGGCCGGGCCGCCCAGTTGTACCTCCTTGAAGGTGAGGACGTCCTTGTTGGCACCCGCCATCTTAAGCAAAGTGGACAGTTCCAATTTGGGCCGCAGCTGAGTACAAGCAAGTAACAGCCAGCAATTATTACGCAAAAATATGGATCATCAGTACTGAGGCAGTATAAT
The DNA here is from genome assembly GCF_059441175.1 of Urocampus carinirostris. NCBI lineage: Eukaryota > Metazoa > Chordata > Actinopteri > Syngnathiformes > Syngnathidae > Urocampus > Urocampus carinirostris. Next base: position 22,911,361 of record NC_142359.1, read on the forward strand.
AGCAAAGTCTCACCACTTTGTCGTCAACAGAGGTGTCCATGTTGTGGTTCACAACTAGTTGACATGTAAACAATCTGCACACAAAAAAATGCAACGTCAGTAAAGTGACATAAAATGAAAAGCTGTTAACATTTTTTCTGTGTTTTCGAGACAAAAATTAAAACCATGCCAACTTCTTAAAACTCAACTGTAAATCATCCCTATGAAACCAATTTAATAGTGTTGATGTATTGTTTAATTTTAACTTTTTATTCTTGATAAATTAGAAAAATGTGGAATATTTTGGAAAGATGGACTTGTGCAGTAGTATATTCTCATTTTGGGTTTCAAGAGCACAAAGACACTTTGAGGATTAAAATACTTTTTAAAAGATAAAAGATGCCTTTACCTTGTATAACTTGTTTAAAAAATGGCCTTTGTAACCCATGTGGTTAAAATGACACGTATATTTCATTGAAATAAAATTACGAGCTGTAGCCCTTCCAACAACCTAATTGTTCTTGTAAAGAAGAGACCAATATGCCTTTTTGAGTACCTCAATATACACCAATTTAGAGTTAAGTAGAAAGATTATGACTGTTGGAAGAAAAACATAATACTTTTTTTTATAATTTAAATGAATCAACAATTTCTGAAACATGTATGTCTTTTATCTAAACCTTCAAAACAATCTAAAATATAAACACTTAAGTGAGAACTTAATTTATTTTTTAAATACCTGTGTCTTTAATCTTAACCAAAACTAACACTTTAAAAAAAAATCTAAAATATACAACTATGATTTAAGAGAAAACCTTTTCTAACACGAGTCCTCAAGTTTCGTTATATTTGTATGACAATAAAACACATTAATTCATATTCCTTCATGAAAACTTTCTCCTGTGCAAGAGCACGCATTTATCATCAGGGTTGGGAAGGGTTACTTTAACTTGATTACTTTCAATTACTTTTGGATTACTCCAATACCAAATATGCTAATAAAAGACAAAAGAAACTAAATATGAATAAAATTATGACTCACAACATGTGGTAAGCTTTCTCTCCTGGCTTTGATCTCTTTGATCTCCAGCAAAACTAACATAAAATGCGACAGAAACAAAATGAAAATAAATCCAAAGAGCTTGCCAACATCATTTTTGCCGTTCCATGTATTCCGTTACTCCCCAAGCCTGCACAAAATGTAGTAATTTTATTCATATTTAGTTTCTTTTGTCTTTTATTAGCATATTTGGTATTGGAGTAATCCAAAAGTAATTGAAAGTAATCAAGTTAAAGTAACCCTACCCAACCCTGTTTATCATCGTAACGTTTCCTCCAGACCTAGACAATGGATTTATATTGAATTAGAGTTTGGATTATAAAGGATGCGTAAAAAGATATACCAGGCTATAAAAAATCTCAATAATCCCTTCAAAAGGGACGTCTTAGTTCGACGTGAAAAGCTTTTACAAATTAGGTTCTTACCGGAGTGTCTGTCAGTGGTCCATGTATGAAAGTGCGAAGAGTTAAAGTGCAGAGTGGTGAGAGCAAAGTTGAGGCAAGGGCACTAGCCGGCTCTTATAGCGGCTACGGGACATGTCAGGACTAGACTGAATTGTGAGTACACTCATCGCAAGCCAGATGGGCCAGCCTATCATGGCTACCTACCCAGGCTGACTCAGCAACACGTTACTCCCTGGAACAGCTGATTACATTACACACACTGGCACGCACAAATAAACACACAGACATGCCGGGGCTAGTCTAATCCAATGACTTGGTCAATATTAACCTCACCAGCACTAACGACTAACCAGGCCCTGACTGAGGACAACGACAAGTCAAATAGGTTTGACATTTTCACACATCTTTTCTATTTTGAAAGAATAGATCTCCGAATCAGGAAAAGTGACAGTAACAATGTGTCTGTTGTCCAATGAGATTTTTGTATGAAATCACTTTAACGTTTCTCAAATGGGAAGAGTCGGTGTCAACCAATATTTGCTATTTTGACCAATTTTTGAAGAATAATACAAAATTTAGTTTCGTAGCTATAAAGGCATAGAAAATATCAAGAAAATGATTCAACATTCATCCTTCATTCAAAGCAAAATATGTTTCTAGCTTTTATTATTGATTTGTAAAAAGAGTTGAACATTGTGAAGTTTCTTAAAAATACTCGTATCCAAGAAATCTTTGAAGAAATATGGCTTTTTTATGAAAGGATGCACATCAAGCGGAACTTTCACTTAAGTGCTTTTTTGTATTTGTGATACCTCCATTATCTAAACAATGGTTGGTTGATTGGTTGGTTCCCTTAACCACGATGGTCGTAGGGGCACCATTTCCTCTGTTGAGTCTTGGGCAAGTACAGCCTAGTGGCGCCCATCCCTCTCCAGGCCAATATACGTCTTCAACAAATATTGAACCGGGGACATTTTGCGTGTTAGGCAAAAGTGCCAACTTCACATTCATAAACACAAAGGCATTTTTCTTGCAAAAAACATTGTATCGCAAAAACACTGGACTTATGAATGAACTACGTATGAACTACGCAAAAATTATCATAACCTGTCTTTTGGGGTGACGTGGTCACACGATTTCGGTTCTGTCGTGTGTATCACGTTTGCAGTGGATTATTGCCATCTACAGTTAGGGAATTTAAATGACCTTCAGTTACTTTTTTGATTTACTTATCAATATTTTGCAAAGACAGAAGCCGTGGCCCATTGAAAACAGGTCCGCGACCCACTTTTCTGTCCCAACTCACCAGTTGAAAAACACGCTTCAATGGCATATTTCATTAAATCTTTTGGAATTTGCTTCACTTAAAATACTTACAGTACTGTGCAAATAATATACCAACTGCTTCTGACATAGCAGTTTTTTTTCCATTTTACTTAAACTATGTATTATTAATTTTTACATTATACAGTCACTATTTTTTTCGCACGCGCTATTTTCTAAGAAAAGAAGTAATTCTGTCGTTAGTTGAAAGAAATTTTGAGAAACATTGACATATCCAGGGATCAGAATGGAGATTTTTATTTTCAGCTGAAATAGCCAGGGTCCAGGAATAAAGCAGGGCGGAGCCCCCCCGCCACCCCCCCCCAAGCTCCTGGGTTTTAGGCAATTTACTTGTCCAAAACCATGCTTATATTTATCATTTAAGTAACATTTTTAGAAGATTAAAATAATTTGCCCACATAACTGATTTCTTTGTAAATACTGCAAGTTCAAATGCAGTTCAGTCCCTGCAGCTTGTATTATTATTATTATTGAGCAACAATGCGGCCAATTTTTGTAACGGCCGCCAGGGTGCGCCAGAGCAATAAAGGAAAGAGTGAGACAGTCGGATTTTGAATTTGTTTGCTACGCAAGAGAAAAAGTGAAAAAGTCGGAATGCCTTTGGGGTTCAAAAACAGCGGAAATCCGCGGATCCGCGGAAAATTCTGATCCCTGCATATCCAAAGCAAAACACATGAGTTATCTAAACTTTTCTCGAATCTGTTAGTTACACAGCAAATACAACACTTGCTGGTATAAACTGTAAAGGTCGTTTTCTGTTATAAAATGATCGGCGAGAGAGGGGGCGGCCTGGTGCCAAAAATGCATACCTGTCAACCTTTACGGTTTTGCCGTACAAAGTACGTTTAATATGCATTTTAAGACGTGTACGACGTACGAAAAAATCTGTATGGAAAAACGCAAATTTGTCAATTATGGGTACCATCCCGTATACACAGACTATCACAAAACGGCAAATCAATCAAGTCAAACGGGTTCACAGCTATCTCTGTATCGTTTTTTTTTTTTACGTTGCAAACGAAGCGAGCGGTTTGATGCTACAGTGCGCATGCGTCTGCAGCCTCGGAATTCATGTGGTAGTTATGTAGTGAAAGGAAGTCCGTCTCTTTTTAGAGAACCGGCTTTTTCGGCTCAACTCATTAAAGAGAGCCGGCTCTCAAACGGCTCACTTGCTTTGATGCATTATATTATGAATTATTATGTTGTATAACGAAGTTAAGAAAAAAAGAAAGTATAAAAGGGGAAAATAAAAAAAGACAGGTTTGTGGTTATCCCTTTAATCAGTATATTACCAACAATAATTTAATGCAGAAAATGAATTAATAAAATGAATAAGAAAATGTATTATTCCACTTAATTATATTTGCATGTATTTTTCCTTCTACGGCGGACGTCCAAGCTACTTAATTTTTGAACCTTTTTTTATAATAAACCTCATTCATGTCGAGCAACTCAGTATCTCACAACAAAATGTTACTTAACAATATATATAAATGATATAACGAAACACATTTGAAGTATAACATGTTAAACTACATAAATTAACACGTTTGGAAAAAAAATACGGTGTAAGATTATTTTGTAAGGGAAAATACAACATTTTGTAAGGGCATGGAGCCGTGGAGGTTGCCTGTTTAGGCATGAATTTAAACCTAGTACACCTTCAATTATTCTTTGAATATTAATAGTTATTTAATGATTAAAAATTATAGCAGAATGAAAAGAGAGCGAATCGAGAGATTGAACGCATTTCGACCGCGAACAGCTTTAGATTTGAACAGACTAAGGACATGACGTCACCAGCACGCTTGGAAATATGTCCGGACATGTCCAGAGCGTCTACCTCGATTATGTTCAGCTCCATAACGCTTAGAAGCTGAATAAAATCGCACATAGCAAAGAAAAAAGCAAAGCATTTGCTGATGGATTATTCTCCTGTTACTGTTCATGACTGTTTGAAACTTGACTTTATCGTTCAGATGAACTACATCTATAACATGCTGAGTATGTGTCAAAATGTGGGTTTTATAATCAGTATATCACACTGTTTTTAGTGTCAATAAATTTGTTCAAACCAAAAAAACATAATTTAGTTGGCGTTTCGTGAAACGAGCGTCTAAAGATAGATAGAAGAGCAAAATGATGTTCAGTCGAAAACCTCCGTACTCAACGCTTCCTGACTTGGGTCTTCTCGGCTAGGAAAACCCGAGGCCCCGTGTGGCCCAGTGACTTCGGTTATACTTCATGCTACACATTCAATACATTCGTCTTAGAGAACAGAATTATAACATTAAAATTGTGCCAAGTGTCGCAATTAACGTACCCGCTTGGTCCAGTGAATGTTTTGTGACTGCGTGTGTGGCTTTGATCAGCTATTTATTCCAGTTTATTCCACTTCTAGACAAGGCGCTCGTTACCCCTTCCGTCCGAGCAATAGCGCCCCTAGAGGCCAATTCTGGTGTTGCGTCAATTGCAAACCCTACGGGTTGTTGTAACAGTTTTCATTTAAATCAAGTCAAGTCATGTTTCTTCGTATAGCCCTTAATCACAAAGAGTCTCAGAGGGCTGCACAGGTCATGACAAGTCAAGTCATGACTATTAGTCCTTTATCAAATTAAGTCTCAAAGGGATGAACAGACCACAGACAACTGCAATGATACTACCAGAAAATACAACAGAAATACGACAAAAATCCAACTGCAATAATAGAACAAAAATATTACAGATAAACAACCCAATTCTACCATGGAAACACTACAAAAATACAACATCAATAATACAAAAATATGATGATAGATGTACATTTAAATGGTAAATGGTCTGCGCTTTTCAAGTCAATGAAGACCTTCCAAGGCGCTTTATAATGTGCTTCACAATTATCCATTCACACACACACACACACACACACACACACACACACACACACACACACACACACACACACACACACACACACACACACACACACACACACACCCAATAAGGAGTCAGCCATGCAAGGCGCCTACCTGCTTATTGAGGGCATCAGGGATCCAGTGTCTTGCCCAAGGACACTTCGACATATAACATAGAGGAGCCGGGAATCGAACCAGTGACCTCCTGAGCTAATGCCGCCCGTATACCAAAATTTTACTACGGAAATACTGCAATAACACTACAAAAATATTAGATATACAACCAAAAATCTACTATTGAAATACTACATAAATACAACAGCAATAATTCTACAATGTACTCATTTTATTTTTGAAAAACAAACTGAAGAAAAAGCGTTTGCATTGCATTTGGATATTTTCAACGCATACTATCAAATTTAACGCCTAAAAACTAGGACTTAATGTATTATTTTGCTTTAATCTAAGTGTTTCATAGCCAATGTGGTGAATCTGTTGATAAATAAAAAGAAAAATAATGTGAACATAGTCAAGTCACGTCATGTTTTTTTTGTATAGCCCTTAATCACAAAGAGTCTCAAAGGGCTGCACAGATCAAAGACTATTGCAAACTATTATTAGAGATTATTATGACACCACCCCCTGATATTGTCAACATAGAATATAGGTTATTCATATGCTATAGAATTGAAGTGTAATTTATGCTTGGATTTAAAAATTTCCACTGAGGTTGCAGATCGAGGCATTCCACAGCACTGGGGCCCGAATGGAGAATGCTCTGGAACCTGCGGATCTCTTCTTGGCTCTTGGGATAACTAGTAACATATAAATGTCTGCATGTATATTTTGTTTGTAAATAAATAAGATATATTTTTTCCTCGTGCATTGCTGAGGTATCGGATCGAGGCTGTTTCGGCAGATACAAACAAATCCTATCAAACTTTTTTGTTCTGACAGTTTACTCTGACTAGCCTTTCTATTAACTTCCTCGTCCTAGTTTACATTTTAAAAATATCAATTATAAAAAATGTATTTTGTTTTCCAAACTATATCCGGTGATTAATGGAATGATTGTAATAATTGATGATTCCTAAAATATATAAGATAGGATTATTATACAAGACTTAATACCTATTAGTTCTTTTGATTGAAATTGTATGACAGCTGTTAGCTAGCTGTCTTCACTTGCAGGTCTGAATAAAATGCCATTTTATATATGGTTAGCGCTTGTGCGGCACAGTTCATGTCATGGGAACCTGTCGTGGGTTCAAATCCAGCTCCAGACTTTCTGTGCGGAGTTTGTATGTTCTCCCCGTGCTTGCGTGGGTTTCCTCCGGGCACTCCGGTTTCCTCCCACATTCCAAAGACATGCATTTCAGGTGAATTGGCCGGTCCAAATTGTCCCTAGGTGTGAATGAGCGAATGAGTTGTCTGTCCCTGTGTGCCCTGCGATTGGCTGGCAACCAGTTCAGGGTGTCCCCTGCCCACTGCCCGATGATTGCTGGGATGGGCTCCAGCCCCCCCGCGACCCTACTGAGGATAAGCGGTACGGCTAATGAGATGAGAGATGAGATATATATATATATATATATATATATATATATTATATATCCTGCGACCCTACCTAGGATAAGCGGTGCAGCTAATGAGATGAGATCTATCTATATATATATATATATATATGCAGATTTATTTATTCATCGGGGCACCACTTCCAGTGGTGTGTCATGGGCAAGTACAGCCTGGTGGCACCCATCTCTCACCAGGGTAAGGTTTTTAAAAAGGTGGCTATCAGCCTTCCGGCAATTCCTTAGTGCTCGCAGCAAAGCACTTGTGGTTGTTTGCAAATATTTTGTTAGTTGTCAATGTCAGGCATGAAAATGGGTCAAGGATTAAAAAGGTGAAAATGAAAACACATGTTCCGGTACACTGTACAACCCCACAAGATATCAAGGTCCGTCAACCTGCACTGTGTTTTAGAGATCTGCAGGAGGCTCCACATACAGACACCTTTGGAATATTCCACGAAAACAAAAGGAGTAAGCTTGGATATGATTATTTTGGCACAATCTAGCCTCAAGTCGGTTGCATGAAAGTAGTTTAAATGTAATCTCCACAGCACGGTTCTCCAACGTGGTGCCCCCTAAAGACAATAAATTAAATAAATCTTTGCACTATTGTTATAATTTAGGCCAGGATCTAAGCACTACTTTGTAAGAGTTTTTGCCTATTTATCCTGACCGTCTTAGGCCTTATTTTTTTTCCTTTGAAGGCTTTATTACATGTTTACGCTGCCATGTCTAATCCTGTTTTATACAGTGTTTCACAATGTTGATAAAGGGCAATAAAGACAACTCAATTCAAAAAGATTATCTCCAGACCAATGTCAATCCTGTGAAAAATCAATGGGTTGAATAAAACATCTATGGACTTCCTTGTTATGTTGTATTATTTTAACCATCCTGCAATAAAAATGTACATATAGGCTTTACTGGCTTTTCATTAAACTCTGTTGAATGTATTGTTGCAAGTTATTTTATAGTCAGTCATGTAGTAGATCTATTGCTTCCAGGCCATTTTTTATTATTGCTATGCCAATCACAAATGCTAGTCAATTTGCAATCGGAGCTTTGTAGAACATGGTTAATATTGCCATTTTAGAGATTCTACAACGTGACAACGAAAAACTGGCAAACAAGGATTCAAAGGGAAAGACATGATATAACTTTATCTCTAAGCAATCTGTTCCTTTGCCAAAGGGTGATAAGTTTGTTCTTTATGAAGGATCGATGAAATAAAATAACTAAAAATAGAATAGAATCATTGAATTGATAAGAATAAAAATTGTTCTTATTGTCATTGAGAACTTCTTAAAGAATGTTCACAACAAAGATGTGGCACTCCAGGATAAACAAGTGATAAAAGCCTTGAAAGGGTAAGAACTAAAAAAAAAAAAACAATATTTTGTTAAATAGGCAAACATTTAGTTTGTTATATTTTATATATTTATAATCAAAAATGCTACCACTGGACCACTGGAAGCAAAACAAATCAAACATATTGCATTGGGCACTTGTTTAGTTCAGATTTATGAATTATAGCAAATACAGCTTTGGGAGTTGCATTACAGTGACATCCAGGTAATTGACACTGCTCCCCCATACCTACCCTCAAATCGTTTTCTCAGATCTACATGAATTGTGTAGACCTTTTTTGACCTCAAAACAGCAACGGATTTTGATGCCTCTAGTCTACTGTGCCCAAATAAACCAAAAATGTTTTGGACAAAGTCTATAGGCACGATGTTAGTTACCTAGCGTTTATAATTATTATTATTATTATTTTAAATGAGCAATTGTGGGAATCTGTCCTATTTTTTAATGGCCAATCCACATATTATTCTTAATCAAATTAAGCAGCCAACATGTAGTTTTATTCTATACTTTACAGCACTTTAAACGATCAACCCGTGCAAAAACATTTTTTATTTTTTTATGAAAATATATAAACACAAACACACAATTCCAGGGCTTTCATGGCTGCGACTCATAGCCGAGTGGGTCAAGTCCCTGGTCCAATAATGCAAGGGATGATTCTCTCAATTTCTGAAGGAACCGTCTCAGCTCCTCTTTAGAAAACACCTGAATAAACAAGAACATGTTTCTAATTTAACATGATGCGAAATAACAAGAAGTGAGGATGTTGTTGCAGGGTTACTTGGTGGAGGCGATGACGGTCAGATGAAATGATATCGGCAAGCTGCAGCGCCTCCTGGTGTCTGGAGGAGCTCTGCAGTACACGAAGCAGCAGGAAGGTGAGGCGAGGCAGACATAGTGAGCGCAGTGCCGACATTTGGTGGCTGCGCTCGGCCCCTTGCTCCAAACTCTGAAAGGCCAGAAAACCTCAAATTACTTTCTTGCTTACTTACAAGCAAAATAGACAAGAACCAACTTGAGCGTCATGAGTTTATTATCCATGGTGCCAACCAGTTGGGCCTAGAAGTGTACGAATGAACCACAGTATTGTATCAGTGAGCTTATATCAGGGATGTGATTGAGGTGAGAAGAAAAAGTCTGAAACCTAGCCGGGGGTTTGGGGGCCCAGGGCAGAGCCCAGTGGGGGGGTGATGCCCCCCCAAAGCTCCTGGGTTTTAAGCAATTTACTTGTCCAAAACCATGCTTGAATTAATAATTTAACATCTTTACAAGATTTAAATAACAGAATAATTTGCCCACATACCTGATTTTTTCTGTAAATACTGCAAGGTCAGTTCAAATGCAGTTCAGACCCTGCAGCTTGTGCAACGATGTGGCCAATTTATGCAATTTTTCTAACGGCCACCAGGGTGCGCCAGAGCAATAAAGGAAAGAGTGAGACAGTCTGATTTGTTTGCTACGCAAGTGAAAAACTCGGAATTCCGACTATAGTCGGAAAAATCACATCCCTGTTATATTATGTATTAGTTAAAAGCATTTCTAGCAAGACGTTTGTTTTTCTAGTGTGTACAAATCTACAGGAGAGATGTTTTGTAGACTAAGTGTATTAGCATACTGTATTTTCCACACCAAGGTATACCGGATATAAGGCGCATCCCCAAAAATAGGATTTTGTGATATTATTTTCATATGTGGAACGGGACACAACCGCTTACTTGTGTCCCGTTTCACCTGGAGGGACGAAAGCATGACCAACTTGGGTGCCAAGGTGCTTAACTTGTTTGGGTGTTTGGGAATTTGGGTTGGCCATGGTCAAATTCTTTGTGTTTTTTGCTACTTTTTCCATTTTTCTTTTCTTCGTTTTTGTGTATGTTGTTGTCTTGCCGTCGGCCACCTTGCTCGAGTGATATATGACCAGGGTAGATAGATTTTCATATGTAAGGCGCACCGGACTACAAGGCGCATGGAATTAAACTTACAGTAAAGACTAGGACTAAGAGACTAGGCCAAGTTAGAACACTCAGAAAAAGGTTTTAATTCGCGCCTGATTTTTCTTTGCAATTGAAGGCCTGCAGATGAATGTAGCCTGGGCATCTTAGCTGGAAAACATGTAAGAGAATAGCTTGAAACCTTACCTAGTACCTTGTGAAATTTGACTACAATCACTCTTTTCTACGGGTGGGTTTAGGCGTTTCCTAGAGTGGCCATTTGGAGAAGACCAGTTTACAACACTCAAACCTTTGAAAGTGTGTATTGTACTTTGGTCAATATTTTAGACATTGTGAAAGAGTTGTTAATGTTTGAATTCTCTGTCCGGATCTTTATCACCATTGTGTAGATTTGTGTGTAAAAATAAATCACTAGTGGCATTACGCACACTTTTTTCAGGGTCTAATTTGAATACAAAATGGATATCTTCGTTTTGATTTATTCAGAATTTTTTTGGCTAACCAATGTGTCAATCATCATTTGAATCAGTCACTATTGGCTGGTTTATTTATTTATGCGTCAATTTCTTAAGGGCCAATCTTACATCTAGTTGGATCACTCCCCCGACGTGATCTGTGTTTGATTACCTTTGCATAAAATGTTATGCATTTATAAACAACCATCCGTGTCCCCAGCAGCCTGTTAGTCAGGATTCGGTGATCTTAGCACGGCTACTTGTCTGATCCCCGTTAACCCAATAATTATGCAATTGTGATCAGCAATAAAATCAATCAACTGATCAATATTTGCTCAAACATGACTATGCATTTTTTACTTTTATAAGGCGCACCGGATTATAAGGCGTACATTCAAATGCCTGGTCAATTTGGGGTTTGTGGGTGCTCCGTATAGGCTAGAAATTAAGATAATAATTATTGAATATACAGTGAAACAGCTTTCCTTAATGCTATTCAACAAATGTTTTGCAGCCTTCATATTGGTGCATGCTAATCGTTTTCTGACCTCTACATTGTCCACCATCCAACCCCCGTTGACAAAGAGCAGTACGTTGTAGATTCTTTCCTTCACATCTTGAGTCAAGGCATCCAGGCGACTAGTCCAGGCCGACAATGCGACCTGAGGGCAAAAGTGCTATTGAAACATTGTCTTTGGAGAGAATCCATAATTTCACGGGAGCTTCTGCGCTTTACCTGATACTCTCTTTCTCTCATTTCATTTGCTACCTGATGTGTGAATTTCACTTCCAGTGCAGGGGTTGGCTTCTGCGGGGCAGAGCTACTGTGGCTGAACCAGTCCGTAAAGGCTTCATGGGCTTCCTAAAAAAAATACATAAGATTAATTTTAAGAAATAAAATCTGAGCTTTTTTTTGTTAGCTTGTCCATAGATTTTTTTATTGCAGATTGGAATGGTGCATTCTGCAGGTAACGGGAAAACAGGGATTTACAGGCAGTAAAAATGGTATTGAGTAATGAAGTACCGCAACATGCCAGTAAGTACAGAGCACACCCGAAAGGCATAGAATGGAAGTTATGTAATCCATGGAAACGCAGCAATCAATAATTTCATTAACAGAGCCAATGACATGTTTCATTATATATTAGCATACGGCTATCAAACGTTTTCGTTCAATATTTTTAAGACTTTTGTCTTGTTTTTGAAAGTTTTAATAATACTTTGACAAGGGATTATAAACCTTTGCCTCCAATTGGAAGGAATAGAAGATCATTACTGCCAGACACAAACCAGGTAAGCTCTGATGCACAGATGCTCTCTGACGGCATTCTGATCCTCAGCAGGCAGAGGCGACATGTCTCTGTACCCCAACCAATCGCAGCAAATTTCTTTCAGGAACTCCGCAGGAACTTTGGAAAAGACCGCCTTGGCTGCCTCGTGTTTCTCCAGAGCTGCGAGGAAGACAAATTCCTTTCAGTTCTCCCAAATTAATAATGATGAATCTAATGATACAAGCTTGAAACAAGCTTATTACCGCTATTGCTAAGGTGTTTCTGCAAAAACATTTTTTACCAAGAAATCTCCTCATGATGGCATTTGACTGCTTTAAGGCTTCAGTTCGATGGGCTGAGTCAAACAGAAGCCAGTCAATGACATCTATCTTCTTTTGGTCATCCTGTGAGAAAATTAAAAAATAATAATAATAAAAAGGGACCCAGCAGAATTCACAACACTCATACTGTGGATGACACAATTTGGTAGTTTCTTTGGGTACAAAACAAACCTGTGTGGTTCCGGTCTCCAAAGTCTGGCTGTGAGGTGTGAACTCTATGTCATCCCTTTCTCTGACCGTCTCTACCACCAGTTTGGTCACAGCAGCCACATCCAAACCTACAAAATCAAATTGTAATAGCTTAAAAAAAGAATTAAGCTACTTAAAACCACAATTTCGATTCAATCACAATTATTTTTCAATTTTTAAAAAAAATGCATCTTACTTGCCAATTACTGACATTTTGACTTCCATGCATTTCTAATTAATCTGTTTTGGAGCAGGTTTCAATTTACATTTTTGTACATTTAAATTTTTTTGTGTGGCAAAATGAGACACTAAGACAAATCGTACAATACCATTTTTATAAAATTTAATAGCAACTTCCACTTCAGGAGGTCTGCAAACATTAATGGCTAGGACCCGCTGGCCATTCGTTACGCTATTATTAGCAGCCATGTTCATGATGCCATCCCTAATGACTGAGATGCAAGCAGTAGTGGCCACGCCGGTCCAAATTTGAGCTGAAACCAGGCCAGTGATTGCCAGAAACGCAAAATAGAAAAGAATAGGCCTTATAGAAGATCATCATATCTTCTTTTTAGTGTCGTTTCCACAGACGGCATCACCTGTTCTCTACTCATTTCTACACGATAAAATTGGAGGTTCCACAGATACAGTAGCTCAACTCTACTCGACATGCCAATTTCAGTATCCCAATCTGACGCAGGCAGGCGAAAAGGTAGCCGGGCCAGACTTATTTTTGCAGGTAACAATTGAGCGTAATTGTTGTTCTGATAAAAATGTAATCACTGCACAGATCACGGCCACAGGAATAGACAGCATTCACTATGAACATTACAGCTGAGGAACAACATAAAAAAAAAAATGTAAAAAAACGAATCAATATGTGGTTCTTTGAAGAGGAACATACTTCTCTCACATTAATCTCGTGGAAAGGTATTCCAGGGATTGATGAAAGGACAAGGAAGCATTGCGTCTGCCGCCTCTCGGTTAAATGCAGACAAAAAAGGAGAGTGACAGCCGTGTCATTTGTGCTTATGCTGGCCAAACAGTAATTACTTAATTAGGACGGGGGTTATTTCAATGGATGTCATTTAAGGCCACTGAACAGCTGCCAATTCTAGAGAATTAAGATCAGACTCTTCCCAGCATTTCAGCTGTATTGATAAGGGCAAGTTTTTAACTTGTTTTTTCAACGTGATGATATGACGTCCTGATGCTTCTTTCTGTATCATAAAGTTGTCAGACTAACTGTGCTGCCTTTGCATGCAGCCCTCTGCACTCTCCATTATGCTCGCAAGTACAACTTCAATAGGGGTGAAAGGTCGGGGAGGGGGATATTGGGCAAAGACTGTGGTTGTGGAGATGCATTGCATTTTGGGGTACAGCTTGGTTGGATGGAGTCAAGTCGAGAATGGCAAGGTAAATACGGTCCGTGAAACTGAGGCTTTTAAGATTACAATCACATTGAAAGACAAACCAAAATGTGTTTACTCACCGGCTTCTGTGGCGAGCTGCAAGCACCGGGGACGGAGCTCGGGCTGGTTAATGGTCTCTAGGAAAGCAGCGTATTGAGTTGTGGCCAGGTCGGCGGGGAGCTGGCTGACGTAACTTGCTACTAGGTCTGTTTGCTGGTCTCGAATGAGCAGGTTCCCGTACGCCTTCAGAGCATCTATAGATACATCCTCCTTCCACGCAGAAGTGGAGAGAGGTAGTATTTCTTTAGCATGTGAAGGCCAATTTTGATTGCATTATAAAGTTGTGCAACATGGCTTGTTCAATTACCTTTAGTGCCAAACCCATAGAGCGGAAAAACAGAATCAGGTGACTCATGAAACGCAGCAGGTGTGAGGGAAGTGCCGTGGGGCCCATCAGCCAATCATTGAACTCATCCAGAAGACCTGAGAGAAACGCAGCAAATTTATGAAGCCCTCCAAAAGTTCAACAGGTGTCAAAAAGGGAATCTCACCCTCAAGGTCTCCAAGGATGATAAACTTCTGAATGACGTGGTAGTGTTCTTTTGTCTGCTCCATTACCTTCTGTACAATAATCCACACACACCATTTAAGTGGGTTCATCCATGTGAGCTTCACGAGTAGGTTCACATTCCATTAGCATTTTACCTTTGACTCTGATGCTTGGAGTTCCTCAAACACCTTTTCCATTGTCCAACTAAGGAGACAACAGACATCATAAGGGACAGTCTTTGGTCGACGAAATCCCTATACTGGTGTGTGTACAACATTACTTGGTCTCCAGGTACTCCCGTGGCAGCATCTCCACTTCTGGGTGGGCCATCCCCAATGATATCAGATGCTTTTCCACCAACGTGTCAACCATCACTCTGAAGTAAGCCCACACGCAGTCCTCCCACGATTCACACACAGCCAGTACCTAACAAACAAACATACACTCTTAGCTTAGCACACTAGCAAACAGATGGACACTTGTCATTGGTGAGCTTACTGGTTTAAGATTTCCACTTAGGCTGGCATAAATAGCTCGCTCATATCTGTTTATTCGCTCCTAGGAGAAAAAAAACATTTGGATGCATTCATTCATTCATTCATTTATTTATTCATTCATTCAAAAGCTTACAGACAAGTTTAGTGCAAGTACCTCAGTAGCCAATCTCCAGGTGCAAGCCTTCCAGATGCCTCTCTGAGGATTCCCCTCAACCGGACACAACTCCATGCTGCCTGAAGACAAAAATCCCCAATGTGAAGTTTAGGAAAAATAAAAATATGTAGGTTAGCTGGTTTCAAAGAGGGAGGGAAAGAACCTGAGTTAATGTTTGGATCATGGTAGAGCCTCCAGCCTTCCAGAGTGGCTGCTCTCCAGGCCTGTCCACAGCGTATGCACAACCTCTCAGCCTACACTCACAAGACCAGGAACACAAGAGCAGTCAGGCGAGGGTTTTTATCACTAATGTGCCAGGTCATATAGACGGAAGATGAAAAAGACACCAGAAATTGTTTTCAAAATATATTTATATTTATAAAAGAGCAGTTAAGGAACTGCTCTTTTCAAATTTAGTTTCTATTTTGTGGAATTACATTTTTAACTGTAAAAATACAATGGTGGTAATTGAATTTACATGCAGTCAACGGATTTTCATTATTTTTTTGCTGGTGATATGTTTAACATTGGAGAATAATGATTTTTTTGGACCTAATAAGTTAACACATTTCATATTTTATGTATAATTCTAATTAGGTTTACCCAGATAACACAACAATCAACAGAGTAATATTGAAAATAATAAAATAGCTCAAAATATTCAAGCCTTATTGCAAATGTATTAAAATTATTAGTTGGGCCACACTAGAGAACCCGCTTTACTTTGCCGTCCGTGTTTTAAATGAACAATATTGTTGCGAGCGTGCCAGCTATTCAACTACCTCCTCGTTCATTCCGGCCCGAATGAGAACAAACAGGTTCTTCAGCAGGCGGTTATCATCCTCCTGGTCCAGGTCAGCTAGGGGTCGCTGTTGGCGGAAGGGGGCATCCGGGTCCTAAAAGCACGTATACATACCTTAAAACGTACTCGGCATTCACTCAGTGAGGTCATCGTCAAGGTAAAGGCTCTCACCAGTTCAGTGACCAGGGGGAAAGTGGATAAATTGCCGTTTTCATGCCTCATCTTTAGCATGTGCAGCGTGTTCTCCCTAGTGCATACAACAGTGCTCATTATTAATCACAAATTACAACATTTAAAATTATGTTTATTAGCATTAAGCAAGCTGACTTACATAATGTAGTAAGGTGGATTATTTTTTTTTGATTTAGGAGTAATACTTTGAAAATCATGCTTTAACTGATTAAGTTTAGTAAAATATTTAGTGTTGTTTTTACACATTCAGCACAATTGATGGTTATATACTTAAATCTGACATTAATTTGCTAGACTACCAGCGAACGAGTGAATTTGTTGCAAGCCCAAAGAGCTCGATATCAGACAGGCTCAAACTCACCAACAGACACTTTTGGCGTAATACTCGATGTTGTCGGAGAAGTCATCTATCTGGTCCTTGGCGATGCTTTCCAGCCAATCAACAACCAACTGCATGAGAACGGTGACATAGCAGTGAATAAAGCATGAAAATGACAACATTGGTCAAATGTTTTTATTACCTGACTTTGGCGGACGACTGCATCACGCTGGAAGAGTTGCTCCACCACCACTTTCTCACTTTCATTGGGGATCTGCTCATGGTATTGGAACAAAATATTTGAAATATTAGTAAAATCCCTATTGAGACAGTCCACCACTTTCTATTGTGTTTTACTAACAGCCACGTCGACCATAATCTCGTCTTCTAGGGTCAACTGGACACGATCCCTGCAAAAAGAGAACAAAAGAAAGGGTATGATCTTGTCAGATGTGACGTTCTGTCAAAGAAGTTGATGTCCACCTATACAGGGAAGAGATGAGCCTCCATGTGTGGTTCTCCTGCTGCAGTAGCCAGCACACTCCAGCAGTTTTACTGTTCTGACCTGCTCGAAGCACCACCGACTGGAGCATTTCCACCTGAAACACCCCAGGGGTGAGAAAGGGACAAGTATTTACAATAAATCAAAGTTCATGATAAATAGTTAACTTGCATCAAGTCATGCAACTCCAAGCCCCCCTTACCTTTTCCTGGCACAAGGCCTGATAGTCCTCCAACTGGTCAAAAACAGCAGATGAAGAGTGCTTCAAAAAGGCAGAAAGGAAATCTGGGAAAAGACTGGTGGCCGCTACAGAAAAAAACACCCAAAGGATTAGATGAAAACCTTAAGATTATGGAGGAGGGGTTTCTATTTCATTCACCAGCCTCTCCAGGGTCATCTTCTTTTAAGAGCGCTGAGCTGAGGTGAGTGATGTCCTCTGTGAAGAAGCTGTTGTTTTCAAAACCCTTCATGGGTGACATGTCTGTCCAGTCGCTGTCATCCAAATTCTATACAATGCAACAAGGTTGTTTGTCACGATTTATATTTTGGCCACCATCTTGTTTGCTTTCAAATAATAAAGGGTTTCCTCACCAGACTGCCCAGTGTATTTCTTGGTGTCTGCGCTGAGTAAGGAGTTCGGCCCGCATTAACTAAAATGGCAGAAACATCTGGATGCCTGGGAGTGACTGGGGAAGAAACCAGTTGAAATTTAAGTACAAATGAGCTTTCACATTGGCAAAGGGGTAGAACAATCAAACCCGGTAGAAATTTTCCCTTACTCGCTTGTCTGAAGAGTGAGACAGGCGTGTTCCTCTGCATGGAGCGAGCCGGTGTTACCACGTTACTAACTCGAGTACCTTGGCTGGGTGACTGGACTAAGCTCAGTGCTCAGGAAAACAACAACACTCGACAATGGCATTGAATCTAAATAAAAATCAGTGATCATGAGTAAATAAGAGACACATAGAAGAGGCCTTAATAAACACATTTGCAGGATACATGCTATCTTTTTCATTCGACGGGCATTGACTGATACAAAGTCATCTCGGACCACTGGAGAAGGCAGCTCACCTTGTCCCCTTAAAATAAAAAAGTAAGTTAGAAGGGACAATAACTTGCTCACCCACTCAAACAAGTTAGCCGTGTATGATATAAATGCCCGCGTGATTCAAATGATCAACTCGTCGAAAAGGTCTGCAGGAGCCCGATCATCGAAAAACATCATCAACATGCAGGACTTTCCCACCAGTGATGGAGAGTATGATCTTAAAGGCTATATACCGCAATTGATAGCAATCAACAAGCATATCAATCAACAACCATGTCGTCTCAATCCTTGGAGATGAATTGTAATGATGAATGGAATGATGGAAATATGTAATTTCGTGTAAATACGCATCTGCCAACCTTACGGACCCACTGCAGCCTTATGGTTTTAAAGTTCTAATTTTGGATTTTGATGCATAAAAATACCACCGTATGGTTGTGGCGTTCTCCCAGTCAGAGCCGTAATGCACCACCGAGGAATGTCAGCGACTTCGACGTGCCCTCGACCTGGCTGTGGCGCCTAGGAGTCGGTGAGGCACCTTTTTTGTGAGTGCAGCGCTGCCCAGGTCTTGTGGACAATGGCCGACCAACTAGGAAAGTTCCCGGACTTGCCAGCAGGGGAGGTCCCTGATGCACAGTACGTGCTTTACGGGGTGAGTCGGTCGAGGAGGCCTCGGAACGACTTTGCCAGGGACTGGCTCACTCTCGCCGCCATCAAGGACGCCATCTGGACCTCCAGAAACCTGCTGGTATGGAGGTGCAGGCAGATCCCCCCCGTGGCTGTGCTCCAAATGGCTGCAGATACCATACAATCTGCGAGCGGCGGGCCTAGGACACAGCCATAAAGAAGACTCGTCTGCACCCACCCGGAGGGGGGAGCCGGAGCTACACTGTGGGAGTCCCGGCAGCAACGGCCTGGGTTGTGGAACCCAGAAGGGAGAGGACCCACGAAGAAGGGAGAGGACCCACACAGAGGACTGGAAGAATGCTGCTTGGGAGGGTGGGATGGCAGAGCTATGCCCTTGCACAATAGTATTGCCTTTTACACGCTGGTTAACTACTGTTAAAAGAAAATAACTCTGAAATTGTTTGGTTGATGTTGGAAATGTCAGGAAAAAATGTTAAAACGTCTTATCGTCACGTCATATTGTCAGATATAGGGAATTGTGGGTGTGCTTGGTGGCTGTTGAGATTGTCGTGTTTGTTTTGCTGCTGTTGGTGTCGGTGGATTTGTTCAGACTGAGGACAATCGACTTTGGCCTGGACGGATCTATTGACACTAACAAAGATGTTATATAATGAAATTGTGAATATGCTTGATTGCTAATAAGATTTTCGAGAGGGTTTGGTCAAACCTCACTTTGTGTTTGCTGTTAAAAACGTAATATTGGACTATAATATTGTGAATGTGCTTAATTGCTGTTGAGATTGTCATGATTGTTTTCTATTTTTAGTGTCAATAAATTTGTTCAAACCAAAAAAAAAAAAAAGACACTAACAAAGATGTTATATAATGAAATTGTGAATATGCTTGATTGCTAATAAGATTTTTGAGGTTTGTTCAAACCTCACTTTGTGTTTGCTGTTAAAAACGTCATATTGGAATATAATATTGTGAATGTGCTTAATTGCTGTTGAGATTGTCATGATTGTTTTCTGTTTTTTAGTGTCAATAAATTTGTTCAAACCAAAAAAAACATTAGCTTTTGAATACTCAATCATTGTGCACTAGATTTGGAGTTAGCATTGTTAGCATTTTGCTAGCACACACATGACGTGACACAGGTGAGAGGATTACTCAAAACCCGGACCGATCGCATACTGAAGCTCGGTAAAACAGTTACCACGACATTGAATTAAGTCAGAGATGCTTGGCAATTAAAAAAATGTTAAAGCAATGATTACCGGTCCATTTTTGCAGTATGCCACTTCCCGCTTCACAAGGTTCAACAAGCTTCTTCTTCTTCGGGTATTATTTTAATAATGTACCCGTTTCACTCGTCCTAGCAGAGGCATCTGCTGCACTGGCGTGCGCTTATAAAGTTCAGTACAGTACAGTAATACGAATGTACCTATAAATTTGATGGTTGACTATGTAAATTACATAAACAGAATGTGATTGATTTCAAATCCTTGTGAATAAAAAAGGGTGGCTAAAATCATACAGAAAGTGTAAAGTAACAAAAATAATTTTCGAAAATCACAGTCGATTCAAGATTTAAGAACATTAACATAAAATTACATTATTATTATTTGTGCAACCCTGTCGTACAATTTACATAAAATACGTTTAAAAGAATGCAATAAAATAAAAAGTTTAAATAAAAAAGAAAAAGACCATGTAGATATATTCTGTGTTGTACAGTATACCTGTATGTACATCAAAGTGCGGCTGAGTAATAAAAGTGCGATTTATGAACATATATAAGATTTCCCTGTGATTTAGCTAAATTTAAGCAACCAAACCGTCCCGGAAAACTAACCCTCCTCTTGTGTTAGCTTTCAGGTAACACGCTACATGTTAACAGGTTGGGACCAGGGTTGGGTAGAGTTACTTTAACTTGATTAATTTCAATTACTTTTGAATTACTCCAATACCAAATATGCTAATAAAAGACAAAATAAACTAAATATGAATAAAATTACTAAATTTTGTGCAGGCTTGGGGAGTAACGGAATACATGGAACGGCAAAAATGATGTTGGCAAGCTGTTTGGATTTATTTTTATTTTGTTTCTGTCGCATTTTATGTTAGTTTTGCCGGAGATCAAAGAGATCAAAGGCAGGAGAGAAAGCTTACCATGTGTTGTGAGTCATAATTTTATTCATATTTAGTTTATTTTGTCTTTTATTAGCATATTTGGTATTGGAGTAATACAAAAGTAATTGAAAGTAATCAAGCTAAAGTAACCCTACCCAACCCTGGTTGGGACACAAAGGGCTTTGCGTGGGCGCTTGACACGTAAGACCTGTCAACCCAATCCAAGTTAAAAAAGACTGTATAAACATCTCATCTCATCTCATTAGCCGTACCGCTTATCCTCATTAGGGTCGCGGGGGGGCTGGAGCCCATCCCAGCCATCTCCAGGCAGTGGGCAGGGGACACCCTGAACCGGTTGCCAGCCAATCACAGGGCACACGGGGACAGACAACTCACTCGCTCATTCACACCTAGGGACAATTTGGACCGGCCAATTCACCTGAAATGCATGTTTTTGGAATGTGGGAGGAAACCGGAGTGCCCGGAGGAAACCCACGCAAGCACGGGGAGAACATACAAACTCCGCACAGGAATTCTGGAGCTGGATTTTAACCCACACAGGAGGTTCCCATGACATGAACTGTGTCGCACATGCGCTAACCACTGCAAAATAAAATATGAAAATTTGGGTTTGATTCAGTCCCTCAAATCAAGTTAATTGGTCGAGCTCGGCCTGGTTCAGGCTTTTGTATCTGCGGGCCGGGCTATGTTTTTTAGAACGTATCTATCTCTACAATGACGGGTAGATGATGAAAAAAAACGCCCCAAACGCAATGATTGACATTTTAGGCCAATCAGGCTTAGCCTTTAGTGCTCACCTCTACTGAAGGCTGAGGTGTAAAATGCACGGACTGCCAATGGTTTAGACCTCTGTCTTAAATCATTTGTACAACGCGTTGAACACAATAATACACTATTCTGTTTTTATCTTGTCTCTTGGTTATCTTGTTAAGATTACTTATCCATGAAAGTATTGCTTTGTAGATTTTTACCGTGGGTCTCTGGACATTTTTTTCTGCCAGTGCACCTTACAATTTCAATTTGAAAAATCAACCTCGAAAATAAAAAAGGGTTTTCTGTTACCTGGCTATTACTGGGGACCAGGTTTTTCAACACATCTGCTGATTACGTTTTCTTTTTTTTAATTGTAATATTGCTAACTTGGATGACATCTCTACTGTTGGGTCCTTTTCAAACCATACATAGGACTTTAAGAAAAATAAAAAAAAATTCAAATCACGGATTCCTTTACCACCTTGGCTTGCCGGGGTACCACTTCCTGTGGTGTGTCTTGGGCACGTAAAGCCTGCCAATGCCCATCCCTCTCCAGGCCTGTCTTTTGAGTAGGAATTTGTTCCCCACATGAAACAGTACTTATGTTATTTTAACAAATGTTTGAGCATGTAAATTAGGATTGTTCTTTAGTTCCAATGTTTAATAGAGTATTTATTGAATAAATGAAGGTGTAGAGCAGGGGTGGCTAACCCGGTCCTGGAGAGTCGCACGTCCTGCATGTTTTGGAGGTTTCTCTGCTCCAACACATGGGGCGCCAAGTTTCAGCTTGTTAGCAGTCTTTGTGAGAGCTTGATAACGATCCAGGTGATTGGAATCACCTGTATTGGAGCAGAGAAACCTCCAAAACATGCAGGACATGCGGCTCTCCAGGACCGGGTTAGCCACCCCTGGTGTAGAGTATTCAACGTTTGGTCAGAATTCTGCTTTGCAATGTCAGAAAGTGATCAAACAATGTCAAAACATGTGACGTGAATACTGTGTTTTAAGTTAATCACATAGATATGTTGTCTGATTGATACTGCTGGAATGTGAGGTTGGGGAGGGGGGAAGTTAGCTTGCATTTGCGCATCAAAGGTTGCCGTGACATTCCACCACAGGGGGTCTGCCCCTCACAGGAGACCGGCATTGTGAATTTGGCCAGCCAGAAGGCAAGAGGGCATATCCTAACAAGAACTGGACCAAAAAAAACCTGTCCGGTCCTGACCAAGTCTCTGCTCAACAAGCAGCCAGAGAACCTTGCCAAGTCAGCACCCAAGCTTGATCAAGCTAGCTGCCAAACCGTTGGGACAAATCCAGCGACACACTAGTGTGCCGTGAGAAATTATCCAATGTTACTTTTTAAAATTTAATGAAACATTTATGAATCATGGGCAGAACAGTGGCGCAGTGGTTAGCGCGTGTGCGGCACAGTTATAAGGTCTTGGGAACCTCCTGTGTGGGTTCAAATCCAGCTACCGGACTTACTGTGTGAAGTTTGTATGTTCTCCCCGTGCTTGCGTGGGTTTCCTCCGGGCACTCCGGTTTCCTCCCACATTCCAAAGACATGCATTTCAGGTGGATTGGCCGGTCCAAATTGTCCCTAGGTGTGAATGAGCGAGCGAGTTGTCTGTCCCTGTGTCCCCTGCGATTGTCTGGCAACCAGTTCAGGGTGTCCCCTGCCCACTGCCCAATGATTGCTGGGATGGGCTCCAGCACCCCCGCGACCCTACTGAGGATAAGCGGTGCAGCTGATGAGATGAGATGAGATTTATGAATCATTTTCTGCAAATTTTATGTCATTGTGTCTGTGCCGTAAAAACTGGGGGTATTATCAATTATATTGTAATTAAACATACTGTTCAGTGTCATTTTATAACATTTTTTGGTTAGTAGGTGATGCCGAATAGTTCCAATGTAAAAAACGTGCCCTGGCTCAAAAAGGTTGAAAAACACTGTATTAATTAACCAAATATAGTACTTTATTAAGAAGCGAAAAAAGGAGGATAGAGCCACGTACTACCGGTAGGTGGCGACAATGTGGGTAAGCGTTATTTTAAACGGTAATTGCAAAACGAAATAGGAAACCCCGGAAATGGGATACAGAGCGCTCTTTCTTCCAGGGACTGGAATCCCGTACTTGAGCAATTTTACACGGATTTGGACTGGAGCCACGTCGCGTCAAAAGTTCCAAAATTCCCGGAGCAGCGTGGAGGTGGATCAGGGTTGAGCGTTACGTTGGCAAAACGTCATTTAACTTTAGTCAAGATCGGCCCAACCCATCGATGACCACAGCTCCAGAAAAATGAAGATTCCAGGTAAAAAAGAAGGAAAAATAGAGAATAATAAAAACCTTTATATCTGCAAGGAAATTACCTAATTGCATGCAAAGGAACATATTCACCCCGAAAAGTAATGTCACCATGTTCATTGTTGCATGTTCTTTAGATCTGTGACGTGTCAAATCATAAAAGTTTCTGAGCAAAGCAGAAGCCATTCAAACAACTAACACACTCAAAATATGCTTGACAAGTATGACATCTTAGAAGGTTATCTTGATTATTTTTATCGGAAGGTAAATGTTTGAAAATATTTTTTCAACATCTTACCTAGTGTTTACTATTCTGTGTACAGTAATGCTAATTGTAATTCACCCTGTTCAATCCTGGAAGGGGGATTACCACATGTGAGGTCCTTTCTCAAGGTTTCTCTTTTCTCCTCACACTGAGGTTTTTGAGTTTTTCCTTGCCGCATGCTGGTTTGCTAGTTTAAGATCAGGTAATTGTGTAATTTTGTAACTGTAATCCTGTGCAGTCCTTTGAGACATTTTTGTGATTAAGGGCTATATAAATAAATTTGACTTGACTTGACTTGACTTTATCTCATATCAAAATTCTTTATAAAAATATTTTTACTAGCTAAACTGTAATCCGAATTGCTTTTGAAATAGGTGGATTTTCAAAAGTAAATCATTTGAAAAATATACTAATACTAGGAAAACAAATCTTTATATTTTCTCTTGAAAACTTTTGTAAAAATCCATATTTTGGGGAAAGGTGAAAATGCATTTATTTTCTATACAAAGAAGTGGCTTATATTGTTTTTGTGAATTTATTTTTTCATAATTTTTGAGAGGGAACGAGAAATGGCAAATTGTACTTGATTGTGAAATATGTAGCCAGGATGGATGCTGGTTGCCCAATTACCCATCTTGCTCAGTGTATTTTAATAGGAAATATGCAAATCAACACTAAATTTAACGACCATTTTGTACTTTTTAATTTTATATTTACATGGAGATGTGAATAAAAACATTTAATTGTGTCTACTGTTAGGACTTTTCCTAGATTGGTCCCATCATCTAATGTTAAATAAAAAAGATTTTGGGGGATTTTTTTCTGGGTTTTTAACAAAATAGTGGCAGGTCATTTTGACCTGTGGACAACAGGAGGGTTAATCCAGTTTGTTGGGGTTTTTAAAAATGGAAATTCCTACATTATTATCTGACTTTGTGTTAAGTGTTCAATATTATTTTTTATTTTTTTATGATAAGATATGATTTATTTTACCTTCTTAATAACTGGTTACATGATTTGATTAATGTAAAAGGTGTTTGGACTGTCAAAGGGATGGGACCAAGATAAACTCCATTTATTTTTCTGTCAGCCCTTTCCCCCTTATTTTTTCCTCAACTGTTGCCTGCTGATTTTGAATTCATTGTATATGATTTACTGAGGGAAAAATGTCAATCAGTCGAATCAATTTAAAGCACACTCCAGCGATATAATCTGTCATAGTATTTACTCTTGTAATTTTTCTCCTTTTACAGTTTAAGTATCTCTTTGTGAACACCAGAAGCGTGTCATGGCTGGCGCAAAGCTTCTGGACCATTCGTCCAACCGGAACGTAGTAGCGTGCCTACTGGCCAACCTGCTAGCCTCCATTTGCATCGTGTTCATCAACAAGTGGATCTATGTGCACTATGGCTTCCCAAACATGACGCTCACCCTGGTGCACTTTGTGGTCACCTGGCTGGGGCTGTTCCTGTGCCAGAAGATGAATGTTTTCTCCCCTAAAAGGCTACCGCTGCGCAAAATTGTGTGGCTGGCGCTGAGCTTTTGCGGGTTTGTGGCCTTCACCAATCTGTCCCTACAGAACAACACCATTGGCACTTATCAGCTTGCCAAGGCCATGACCACGCCTGTCATTATTTTCATCCAGACGGTCTGCTACAAGAAAAGCTTCTCCAACAAAATTAAGCTCACACTGGTTAGATGTTTCCTTGCTTACTGACTCAATCTTATCTCAAATCGATTAAGTATTTAAATTGAATGGCATAAATCAGTGGCAACAATTCTGAATTGTACAAGTTGTTACTATACCTGCTTAAAAATGTATCTCATTAAGATAACAAAAATTGTACTGCTACCAAAACATAATAACTTCAATTCCTTTGTATTGTATCGGTGCACTATTGAAGTGACACAGATTTACAAACGATATGGAAAATACGGTATGCTAATACACTCTTAAGTCTATAAAACATCTCACACTCCTGTAGATTTTTACACACTAAAAATACAAATGTCTTGCTAGAAATGCTTTTACCTAAATCATATAATGAGCTCACTGATAAAATACTGTGTTTCCCTAGTACACTTCGTTGACAACAATGTAGTGAACATTGTTTAAAAAGATAAAGCCCTGGAGGAGTAGCCAAGTATAAAGCAGCCAACAAGAAAATCAGAAAAAGCTTGAGGGAATCAAAGGAGAAATTGAATTGAAGCTCGGAGTTAGAAGAGTGCCTCAACAAGAACAATTGAAAATAAGTCTTCCACAAAGTTATTGCCCGATATCTGTTTGTGAGTGTGTGTGAATGGGTAAGTGTGAAGCGCTTTGGGAGGTCTTTAGTGACTTGAAAAGCGCTATATAAATTCAGACCATTTACAAATTTACCATTTAACACATTTTAATCACTGTTTATTAAGGATAACTGATGACTATTTCCTACTGTATTAACCGTTTGCTAGCCTTTAGAATACATGTGAAAGCTTGTAATACTGACACATAAGATTTAAGAATTGCATTAACTGTTAGTCTGCGACTGGCTGGCAACCAGTTCAGGGTGTCCCCTGCCCACTACCCTAAGATTGCTGGGATGGTCTCCAGCTCCTCCACAAGCGGTGTAGAAAATGAATGGATGGATTTACTTTTAGTACAACGTATTCAGTTGCTACAAAACCACAGTTTAACACACTAATAGAAAATCAATATTTAATTAAGATGTCATCGTACGAATTTAGTTATTTGGTTCCAAATTGCACGTTTTGTGTAAGAGTTGAAAAAAATGTGAATTGTTTCAGTTACACATGCCACACTGATAAGTTTGTTTAGTAGACACTAAAAATAAGGAGAGAAAACATCAATTACATTTGAATCTGCAAGGATAAGAGAAAAGACCCTTAATATGCATTTCCAACCTGTTCTAAATATCCTGCCCAAAGCCCTTTCTATGAAAACTAGTTTACAGAAAACCAGATCAACATTAAACGGTGTGGAAATCAAAGAACAACAACATGATTGGCCAATAGTGGCAATGATGTAAACAGTGCATAATAGTCAAAATAACGGACAACCCTGGCATCTTTAGCAGGTGTACAATTGTGAACTGAGACCACATTTTTTAATGTAAGCCGAGTTAAAACTAAGATGAACAAACATTTAATTATTTACTTAAATAACATCCATTTCCAATTGAATAAATATCTTGCTCACTTTAAGAGAATAAAACATCTTACAACAGGTGCAAATTAATTAATAAAGTAACTGATAAAATGATAAAATTCAGAAATTTGGTGCAGTCAAACCTCAGGGTCGCATTGTTCAATTGCCTGTATTCATGTATTTTTTTTATTCGTTCCTCCACAGGTCCCCATAACAATTGGCGTCATATTGAACTCTTACTATGACGTGCGGTTTAATCTGCTGGGGATAATTTTTGCCTTTTTGGGCGTTCTGGTGACATCACTTTACCAAGTGGTAAGTCAGTTGGGTTGATTTGTGTTTGTTAATTAATTTATTATATTTTAAGTATCTCTTATTGTTTGCCTAAAAAAAAAATCTTCTGCAAAACACACTACAGTATTCTGCTTCCAATGCCTTGATGATGTCAAATATTAAATGTAATGTGTTAGGGCTAAGTAAAACCCTTATCGTTTAAAACCTGCATTTTATGTCAAAATGTGTTTACTTTCTGAGTTATTTTCTTCTCTTTTTAATATCATATATAACTATATATTTGAGTACATTTTAAACATTTGCACATACTGTATTTGTTTTTTGTTTTTATACAGAACTTTTGTTTCAATTAAACACTTATCCGCACAAGTGACACAGCCATGCTAAACAACAATTGTCTTATGCGGTGTGTGTGCTTTCAGTGGGTTGGCGCCAAACAGCACGAGCTCCAAGTGAACTCCATGCAGCTTCTGTACTACCAGGCTCCTCTCTCGTCCTGCTTCCTGCTTGCCATCATTCCATTCTTTGAGCCTGTCACAGGAACTGGAGGAATCTTTGGATCATGGCCTCTACCTGTTCTGGTTGGCTTCAACACACGCATTCAATATCTGGACATTGTATTTAAAATCTGCCGTTTTGCTGTTGCTCCCAGATGACCGTGTTTGGTTCCGGAGTGGTAGCATTCCTGGTGAACCTGTCCATCTACTGGATCATCGGAAACACATCAGCGGTTACGTATCCTTAATACTGGGATGTCCAATGTATCACCTGTTTTTAAATTTGTCTTATGTTAGTGCCAAAGGATGTGCATTTGTCGTAATTTGTTTCTACACCGGGTGGCAAAAGCAGGAGGAGTTCTATTTGTTCTTCTTTCCCTCCATGTCCACAGTTTGAGATATTCCTAGCAAGATGGTCAACTGTGACCCTAGAAGTTGTATAAATTCCACCGTCACCACAGGTGGCTTTATCTTCTTGCGTGGTGATTGCATACAGCCCATTTCTGCTTGGAGTATTTTTTGGATTGTATGATCAATGCTTGTCCTTTCCACTGCCAGCCTTGAGACTGTTCGTGGTGTCTCTTTGGGGAGCAATGACCTGGTGTCTTTTGTTCCTTATGGGTGCTTGGTAGCTTCATCCCTGTGCTGCAGCTCGCTGTCACAGTCTAGGGATCTCCAACTGGGGCTGTATGGTCTGTGTCGGCCTCCCTCTGAGCCGCCAGCGGGAGCAGGCCTTTAGTTGTTTTCCTCTGAGATGATGGTGGGCTTCCCCCGGCTCAGGAGCCGAATATGGGGTTCCCGGGTGCTTTTTCAATTTTTGGAGAAGGGCAATATACCTTGTTTTAATATAGTTTCTGGAGGAGGACAAATATTACAAAGTTTTCCAATGCTGTAAAAATGTGTAGAATAACTATTACATTTTAACTAGGGATGTAACTATGAGAAGAGCGGGAAGATCAGCTGGTACCAGTTGACGGATGGGAAATGACTGGTCTGACAGCCGCTCTCTCACTGGTATTGGAGTGTCAAAACACTGGTTACAGGTTGTCATCTCGCCCGCAGAGAAGTCACTCATTTTTCATGAAATGGCTCTCAGGCTTGAACTCCTTCCCGGAGAACATAACTGCAATGCAAAACTCCAGGGTTGCTATCCTCCGCTTGTATTCCTGTGTTTAAGCCGAGCTATACGAGTCCAAGTTCCGCCCCTTTTAAAGGGAAGGCAGGTGGCTATTTTAAACAAACTGGCGGGTTTGTAATTGGACAAGGACCCCAAAGGTATGAAAAGAAAAAGAAATGCTCAGGAATAGTAAACTGTAATAATAGGATTTTATTTACCTTTAAAAGGCTGCTATTTTATTTTTATAAATGCATGTTGCGTTTCATTGCACTCTTTTTGTAGCCCAGATG
The DNA here is from genome assembly GCF_059441175.1 of Urocampus carinirostris. Taxonomy (NCBI): domain Eukaryota; kingdom Metazoa; phylum Chordata; class Actinopteri; order Syngnathiformes; family Syngnathidae; genus Urocampus; species Urocampus carinirostris. The sequence goes on from NC_142359.1 coordinate 22,941,112, forward strand.
AAGGGCACGTTTCATTTTGTTGTTTTTTTCACAAATCCTCAAAAGAGAAATGACATCCAAATAATTTATTCAATTTCTATAAATGTTTTAAAGCAATACTGTGAATTATTTATAATGTAATGAAGTCACACTTGAGGCGGTATCATACAACAGAGAAGTCACGTGGTGCCCTTATTCTCCGTAGGATGCGCTGCATCCAACTTGGTCATTTTGATAGTAGGCTTATATAGTTAATAAAGATGCATACGATGTGGGTTGCAATCATTATAAGGCTTATATGGTCAGTTGGTTGGATCCCTTAACCACTTGGGTCATGAGGGCGCCATTTCCTGTGGTGTGTCTTGGGCAAGTGCAGCCTGGTGACACCCATCCCTCTTCAGGCCAACATGTGTTTGCGCTGCTGCATTGATGCGACGGCAAGTTTTTGTTTGTCCAGTCAACTTCTTGTTTGTTGTGGTGGCTTGTCTAAAGCTTCTGCTCTGTCTAAGCAGTGCTTGTTTCACTGGATTGTGGAAGCCACTCTTTAGTCTTAGCCACTGCTGGTCACCCCCTGCCTTTGACCACGCTATTGCCACTTCTTTGTCCCCACTAAAGGCATTTTCTCTGGAGGACATATGTGTTACGGCCTCATTGGTGTTGGCTGACATCAGTCGACCATTCAGTGCACCTCCATCGGCAATCAGTACGAACAAAATAGTATGAATGTTACATATGTAATTACAAATCTATGACTCCCAGACTACCGCTAGAGCATCTTGTCACTTGGAATACTTGTGATTACACAAGAAAATTCTGTGAGAAACGATACTGTAAGGCAAAGCGAGGCAAGTTTATTTGTATAGCACAATTCATACACAAGGCAATTCAAAGTGCTTTACAGAAATGGCAAAAAGACAGGTTAAAAACACACAATTACAGTTAAAACATAGAAGAAAAGACATTGAAAATTTAAAATGTGGTTTTTAAAATGCATTAAAACCACAGATAAAACATAATAAAATCAATGAATTAAAATAAAGTAAAAGTGAAGAGTGCAGATAGAACCCTTTCAGTTGTATGCACAGTTGAACAGAGCTGTTTTTAGCCTGGACTTAAACACTGTCAGAGTAGACGCCTGTTTGACGTCATCAGGAAGAGTATTCCAGAGTTAAGCTGCATGGAACCGAAACGCAGCTTCACCCTGTTTAGTCCTGGCTCTGGGAACCAGCAGAAGGCCTGTCCCTGAGGTTCTCAGGGTCCGAGATGGTTCATATGGGACCAACATGTCACAGATGTACTTTGGTGCTAGACCATGAAGAGACTTATACACCAGCAGAGCTGTTTTAAAGTCTATTCTCTGAGTGAAAGGAAGCCAGTTCAGAGACCTGAGCATAGGACTAATATGGTCGTACTTCCCGGTTCTAGTCAGGACCCGAGCAGAAGCGTTCTGGATGTTCTGCAGCTGTTTTACAGCTAGTTTAGAAAGTCCAGTCAGAAGGCTGTTACAGTAGTCTAACCTGCCAGAGATAAATGCATGAATAAGTTTCTTTAAGTCTGGTTTAGACAGTAAAACTACCTATTGTAGTGTAACTTCTCCTTGCACCCTCTTGGGTCACACAGCAGGTGACAGTTGACTATTTTGGTATGCATATCTTGAATTTTACAAACACAAGGGGAAAATTCTGTGCTTTAAGCATCATCTCTGGTGGTCGTCCGTGACTCATAGAACTGCACTTACATATGTAACTTTCATTTGGTGTCGTTCAAAATAACTAACTTTTAATTTCCTTGACCGCAAGATTTCCAGCTACAACATGTTTGGCCATTTTAAGTTCTGCATTACCCTGCTAGGCGGATATTTGCTCTTCCAGGACCCTCTGTCTCTTAACCAGGTTGGACTTCATGTGCTGCCGTGAAATATTTTGGATTAAATACGTTGCACATATTAGTATGTAAATATGAGTCTTAAGATTTTATGTATTTTATGTATTTACAATTACTATTACATTTGAATGATTGAATGAAGAAAATAACTAAGCATTTGCATGTGATACATTTTTTGTGCCATTTCGCCCCCAGGCTTTAGGCATCCTGTGTACGTTGGGAGGAATTTTGTCTTACACGCACATCAAGCTGGCTGAACAACAAGAGGGAAAGAGTTGCCTGGCTCAGGCAACACAGGCCGAGCAAGCGATTAATCGCATGCGGAGAATTCCTTAGGGGATATTTTTTTACATTGCTTTTTAAAAATAAAGGGTATTTTTGTGGGTGAATACTTGAATGTTGAAAAAATAAATGGGGTGAGGCTTCTCAGTCGGTGCTCAGCTCTAGAATACTGAAATTTTAAGATGCTAGTGAAAGTTTCACAAGGTTTACTGAGCAAATAAGTTGCCTAATAAATAAATAAAAAGATGAAAATAATGAATTTAATGAACAATTATGTATTTTTTCAGTACGAAGTTGCAAAGACCCTGCATTTGTAACTGTTATTTATGAAGTAAACTGTTGTAAATGTACTCACACCTTGACTCATGAAATTGTTCTGTCTGTCACAATCGGCATACTTTGGAGAACAATCAAAAAAACTGGAAAATCTCATGCACACTCGACGATCGTGAACTTAACCTCTTATCGAGCGTCCACATGCATGGACATGAATCCACATCACACAAGAAGTTCGGGTCCCAGGAGTGTCACTTTTTTTTTTTTTTTTCTCGTTACGCGTTCATTCTGACGTCACACAAACTGATTCATGCGATTGATTCCATTCACGGTGAGTGAGTAAACTATTTTTTTGTGAAATTATGTTAAAATTGACCACTGAAACTTTGCAAGTTTAGGCTTTTAACTTATTGTGTCGTTTGCGACGTTTAAAAATTGATTCATTGACAGGAGTCGCCTGACAAAAATGTTAAAACATTATAAAGGGACAACCGAAACACTTGCAATGAAAATTAAGGTTTTACCATTGTGTTTAACATACAGGCCGACTATTGTATCATATTCATCAGAGAGTACAAAAGTAAAACATATTTATTGTCAGGCACAATTTTGACAGTATGTAGGGGTCCTTCATGTCACACGGAAATGAAACGTCGATGACCGATGTTTGTTTTGTTCTAACTAAAAGGTACATTTCTCATTTTCACTTTATTCGCTTACATTTTAGTCAGTCTGTGCTTCAAAGTCGATATAAATACACGTCGACTGCTTTCAATATTTAACTCTCCTTTCCATGAGCACTTAACAATCCCCAGAACGGTTTTGTTTACATCTTTTGCTCGTTGTCCATTGGAATGGCCTAGCTAAAAGTATTAGCCATCGTACGTTATTTGCGGACTTATGGTCTTGTCCAAAGACCAAACATCTAGAACTTGTGGAGCTGAGTCTCTTAATGCCATGTACATGTTGAAAAATAAATAAATACAAAGCGCTTTTTTAGTTGTGTCGAGAGTGGCAAAAATCGAGCTAAGCTAAGTTGCTAAGAGCTAATGCTGACATATTGTTTTGTGTGCGATTTTATTAATCGTGACAATTTTAATATTACTTTTTGAACGAGATTGTTTAGTTGCATTAGCTTAGGTTCCAACCTTGTAGAAGTCAGAAAGTAGAATTACGTTACACTTCCAATATTAACGTGTGCAACAGATGTTTAGGAGTTATTGCATGCGATTTTCATAATGGATGATTGTGTTATTATAAATTGGTTAAATGTACTACTTAATACTGTATGAACTCTTTGATAGGGTTCAAATTCATTTAAAAAAAATCACAAATTTTACACTCTGTTTCGACTGTTGTATCTTTTATTTTTTATTATTACAGCTATATGCACGGACATGTGGTGAAACAATAAACATTTCTTTTCAGGGTTTATCTGTACTTAAAGTATTCATATATAGCATTTACTTCTTAACCAAAGAATAACAACTTTCTTTTCCATTTTTGTCAGTATGCCTGCTGAGCGCAAGCACTCAATAAACGCAAACATGGACGAGAAAGACATTTCTTCTGCAAGCAGCCATGACAGAGAGAAGGATGTGGAGAGGAAAACTGCAGCAGGAGCGCCACGGGACAAAGGTAAAGATGAGGCCAAGATGAGCAGCAAGAAGGATGGTGGCAAAGATGAGAAAAGGAAGCGCCAAGAGGAGGAAAAGAAGAGGAAAGAGGAAAAGGAACGAAGGAAGAAAGAGGAGGAGAAACAGAAGGCAGAGGAAGAGCAGAAGCAGAAAGAGGAGGAGGTGAAGAGGCAGCAAGAGGAACAGGAAAAGAAGCTGCAAGAGGAGGAGGCTAAAAGGCAACGTGAGGAGGAAGCAGCTATCCTGAAGTATGTAGATGGAAGTTTTTTTATTTAAACATTGAACTTGTTGTTTTCATCTTTTTACATGACAGCCACATACAGTATTCTAGTGCTGAGTAATGCAAGGTATGGAAACCCTGAGAGATATTTTTGTATTCAGCTCTTTACTTGCTCATCCAAGCGCATCTGGGCACATTTTTTTACATTTTTGACTCTCTGGAATTTTAAATTGAAGTCGACAGTACTAATTTACACAATGAAATGAAAGCTGGTCGACCATCGTTCTTCTGTCGACTTCACTAATTGACTGTGAAAATATCTTGATCCTTCATCAGCTAGAATTGTGGCTACTTTTTGTTCTATTTGATGCTGAACTTTTTGCATTTAAATGTGGCACTATTTTGCTCTCAAAATATTCCCACATATTGTTGCTTTTAAAATTTTTAAATCCCTTATAGTGCGGAAAATACGGTAATTTCAATCGAATCAATCGTTTCAGTTGTTATTGCATATAACCTTATTTGTTATGCCCCCTTTATTGAGTGTGGCCATTATTTTGTAGTACACAAAATCAGAGAGGTATGAAAATGAGATTTTGACATAAAAAAAAATACCAGCTTGGCGTTCAGTGGGATTTGACAATAAAATGTATATGATTATGTGTAATTCTGATCTGACCTCACTATGTGTTAGGGAACGAGAAGAGGGGCATCAATTGCATCAGGAGGCCTGGGAGCGCCATCACTGCCGTAAAGAGCTACGAAGCAAGAACCAGAACGCATATGAGGCCCGCCCAGAAGAAGCCTTCTTCAGCCGTTTGGACTCCAGCCTGAAGAAGAACACAGCGTTTGTCAAAAAGCTACGCACTCTTACCGAACAGCAGCGCGACTCACTCTCCAACGATTTTGCCTTGCTCAACCTTAGCAAGTACATTGGCGAGGCGGTTAGCTCTGTGGTCGAGGCCAAGCTGAAGATCTCAGATGTGAGCTGTGCCGTGCACCTGTGCTCACTCTTCCACCAGAGGTACACAGAATTTGCACCACTGCTCTTGCAAGCCTGGAAGAAGCACTTTGAGGCGCGCAAGGAAGATAAGGCCCCTAATGTCAGCAAGCTGCGCACAGACCTCCGCTTTCTGGCCGAGCTAACCATTGTAGGATTTTTCACTGACAAAGAGGGCCTGTCGCTCATCTATGAGCAACTCAAGAACATCATCAGCGCTGACCGTGACACACACACGCACGTGTCAGTGGTGATAAGCTTTTGCAAGCACTGCGGTGACGACATCGCTGGTCTGTTGCCCCGTAAGGTCAAGGTGGCCGCCGAAAAGTATGGCTTGGCCTTTCCCCCGAGCGAGATCATCAGTCCGGAGAAGCAGCAGCCCTTCCAGAACCTGCTTCGCGAGTACTTCACATCCCTCGCCAAGCACCTCAAGAAAGACCATAGGGAACTGCAGAATATTGAAAGGCAAAACAGGTTAGGTCCCGCTGATCTAATCTTAACTGCAGAGTGTTTATTACTTACTTGTTGTCAAAAATCCTGCACTGAGAACTAAAAAATTACTTAGCACTGTCAAAAAGGACCAAGCGCCACCATAACCAAAGTTAAAACGTGATTGTTCATTAGGCCGATGGTAATAGTAATTCCTGTTGCGGTCTTTAGGCGCATCTTGCATTCCAAAGGGGAATTGAGTGAGGACCGCCACAAACAATATGAGGAGTTTGCCACTTCCTATCAGAAGCTACTGGCTAACACACAGTCGCTGGCTGAACTGCTGGATGAAAACATGCCAGAATTGCCTCTGGACAAGACGGTGCAGGAAGGTGGGCCTCCCTAATTGTGTTTGAGACGTGCTTTGTGTCAGGCCAATGAACTGCTGTAAAATCTTCTTCAGAACATGGCACCGGCATCGACATTTTCACCCCTGGCAAGCCCGGAGATTATGATCTAGAAGGTGGACTCTGGGAGGATGAAGACGCTCGCAATTTTTATGAAAATCTGGTGGACCTGAAAGCATTCATCCCCGCCATCCTTTTCAAAGACAACGACAAGAGCGGGCAAAGCAAAAGCACGGACAAGGACGAAACCAAAGGTTTGTTTGAAATGGCAACTACTGGCCTGCCTTTAGCTTTCATATAAGTAAAATTGTACCTTTTACTTAAGAATGAACCAATTTAATATTTTTACAGTAACACTTTTGCTTGTTTTACTTTTGCTGTTATTTGCAAATTAGCGTACCAACCTTTTTGGGTGGACAAGGATATTTAAATATTTTCAATTATTAATTTCAAACTGTCTTTTGTGTATCAGAATATAGTACGTTTTCATGTTATCTGCCTACATTTCCCTTTTTTTCTTTGTTTGCTTTTGTTATCCTTGTTAAAAAGTTGTCCTCTCTGTTTTTGGCCCTGACAAAAACAATTTACGCATTACTTGACTGTTTATTTCTCACGAATTTCGACTTGCAGATGGGCGAGAGGCAAAGGACGCTGATGGGACTACAGAAGAGCTGGAACTAGAGTTGGAGGCCCTTGACATTGCGGAGGAACCACTGGAACTTGAAGCAGGCGACGAGACCGAGAGTGAGGAGCAGAGCAAAAAGCTTATTGATGAGCAGGGTAAGCGTGGTGACTGAAATCATCCTTTACTTTACACAAACACACCTATTGTTTAATATGTATGATATTCTTTAATTGTGGGATTTTTAGAACAAGAAGACGAGGAGGCCAGCACAGGCTCCCACCTGAAACTCATTGTAGATGCTTTCATCCAGCAGCTCCCAAACTGCGTTAACCGAGACCTAATAGATAAGGTGAGCTCAATAATGAGCCCAGACTTGGCAATTATAAACAAGAACTTATGTTCTAACATTTTGATGCTTCGTTGCATTCTACAGGCAGCCATGGACTTCTGCATGAACATGAACACCAAATCTAACAGGAGAAAGTTGGTGCGAGCACTATTTACTGTGCCCCGGCAGAGGTGATTTATGGACACACACTCAAGACCATGTCTGTGAAAAGTAATAACATCTGCACATTAGTGAAATGACTATACTTATCCATATACAAGTAAAAGCACAAAGGCACAACCGCCAGTTGAAAGACTGTCTTGATGTTTACGTATATTAGTAGTGTTATAACAGTTGGTTAAAATGCGTAGAACAGATTTTTATTAAGTTGGTGCAATTCTTGACGCAGGGTTCGTGTGCTTGAAATGCTTGAAAATGCTTGAATTTAAATGTGTTTTAAATTATTGAAAAGTGCTTGAAATTTGGGTCTCTTGCTTGTAAATGTTTGAAATTAGGTTGAATGGTTTCCATTCAGCCACATTCAGACAAATGTGAAAATGCTTTTGAAACTGTCCATGTGATGCCAATGTATTGCCTGTTGATTTGCAGATTGGATCTCCTTCCTTTTTATTCTCGCTTGGTGGCTACCCTTCACCCATGCATGGCGGACGTTGCTGAGGACCTCTGCTCCATGCTAAAGGGAGACTTCAGGTTTCATGTAAGCACCGGACACTTTCTTCATCATATTTTAGAGGAATCTGTTTTTTGACATTCTATTTTGATTTCATGCTCCAGATTCGCAAGAAGGACCAGATCAACATCGAGACCAAAAATAAAACTGTCAGGTTTATCGGGGAGTTGGCCAAGTTTAAGATGTTCTCCAAGACGGACACTCTTCATTGTCTCAAGGTGCTGTCTTTGTTCAGTGGATTAGTAGCTGTTGTCTTAAAATGAGGAAAAATATCAGCTTTCCCTTGACCATTTAAGATCACCATTGGTGTCTCTCTTCCTCTGCCTGTTCTAGAGTGCTCTGATATTCTAGAACAGGGGTGTCTAACCTGGTCCTCGAGAGCCGCATGTTTTGGAGGTTTCTCTGGTGATGCAAATTTTCAGCTTGTTGGCAAACTCTGTGACAGCTTGATAATGATCTAGGTGATTGGAATCACCTGTATTGGAGCAGAGAAACTCCAAACACCTACAGGACATGCAGTTCTTGAGGACCGGGTTGGCCACCCCTGTTCTAGAAGGTGGCATAAAGGCCAATTTAAATTGGATTTAAATGCTTTACAGAAGAATTAGATTAAAAGAAAATTAAAACATGCTATTTGTTGGGCAGTGGTGAAACTTTTTTTCATTTCTATTACCGTATTTTCCGCACTATAAGGCGCACCGTGTTATAAGGCGCACCCTTAATGAATGATATATTTTTAAACTTTTTCCACACATAAGGCGCACCGCATTATAAGGCGCTATGAGTGCATGCTGGTTTAAGATCAGGTAATTGTGCAATTTTGTAATTGTAATCCTGTGCAGTCCTTCGAGACATTTTTGTGATTAGGGCTATATAAATAAATGTGACTTGACTTGGCTACAGTAGAGGATGTAGTTACGTTATGCAACCATTAGATGGTGCCGCGCTAAAGGGAATGTCAACAAAACAGTCTGATAGGTCAGTCAAACTTTAATAATAGATAACAAACAAGCTTTCCACAATCTTCATTCACTCCAAAATGAATAAACAGCTGTTTTATTATTTTCTCTGAGGTAAAGCATTTTTGTGACACATCTTTAACATCTTTGAACAACAGCAAGGCATAACATTTTACTTTTCCTCCATTTAGTCAACACGCAAAAAAACGTCTGATACTGTTATGGTAAATTAAACGTTAGTGCAATCGCAATATAGTGACACTCGTAATGTGCAAAAACAACAAGTGCAAAACAATAACAATAAAGCAATAACATTATAACTGTAAAATGTAAAACGTAAACACACACCAAGTAGGACCACCTCTGAGTTCTTTAATGTTAAGTTCCCGTGCCAGCGCTGTTGCCTTCATTCGAATAGTTATTGTACTGACACTTCTACTTGCTGCTCTTTGTTCAACAACCCACTGTTCAAGTGTGTCCTCTAACTGTGGCCATCTCGCTTTTATTGCCACGGAAACTTTGTTTAGTCTTCCTTACTTGGCGCAGCTTATCCTCATGCTTCCTCCACTTGTTGCTGCTCTATTTCCGTGTTCTACTGCGTGACTGATCGCCTTGAGTTTAAACTCGGCGTTGTAAGCGTGTCTCTTAATAGGAGCCATTTCAGGGTCTTTATCCAAACGCACAAATAAAAGAGAATCGTTGTTTAATATTTCCCAGTATGCACAGTGCACTTCTTCTACGCGAAAAATGGAGTCGGTGGCTGCTTCTCTTAGTTGCGAGACCTTGCAATTCAATATTGATCCATATATAAGGCGCACCGGATTATAAGGCGCATAGTCAGCTTTTTTTTTTAAAAATCAGATTTTATGTGCGCCTTATAGTGCGGAAAATACGGTAATTTCAATCGAATCAATCGTTTCAGTTGTTAATAAATAAATGAAAGCAGTCCTCCTCATTACAACACCAGTTGTTCTAGTGACTTTTAGACCAAGATAAGATTCATATGCAGTGGGAAAACCTAGATTTAAATAAACAATGTTCAATCCGTGCATGTATAAGCTTTTAGTGCAAATTTTGTCCGTACCCAGTTCAAATTTAGGCCTGACTTGTTACCTCATAGTTTGGAGGTTCCTTGTTTGATTCGAGCGACCCGCCTCCCTGTGCGCAGTTTGAATGTATTGTCCACTTGTCTGCGTGGGGTTTTCTCGGGCACCCCGGTTACCACCCTCATACCAAAAATCTGCATGGCAGCCCGACTGAAGCCACATAACCATTTTGAGATTTCCTTTATTATTGTCATTTATTTGGGGTGGCAGTAGCTCAGGAGGTAGAGCGATCGTTTTAGGATTAAGGGATCCCAGTTCGAATCCCGGCTTGTCCGTGTTACTTGTCGAAGTGACCTTGGGTAAGACGCTGAACCCCCAATTACCCCCAATAAGCATGTTAGTGCCTTACATGGCTGCACAGATCACGGCCGCTATTGGGAAATGTGAAGCACAATGTAAAGCGCTTTGGGAAGTCATTGACTTGAAAAGCGCTATATAAATGCAGATCATTTCATTTCAATTCATGCGATGTTGCCATAAAAATCGGTGAATTATTAAAAAAGACAAATCACAAATGTTACTAGATATTTATAGTTCAAACAAATGTAAATCTTATTAATGTGTTCACAATGTTCCCAAGACTTTCGAAAATTGGATCCAAGACATTTTAATGCTAATTGAGTGGTGACGCCACACTGTCCCTAGGTATGAATGTCTGTGTAAATGGTTGTATGTTTATGTGTGCTTTATTGGCAATCAATCCAGGGTGTCCCCTGCCCACTGCCCAATGTCAACTGGAATGGGCTTTAAACCCCTTGGAATCCTAGTTTGGAAAATGAATAAATGAATGATATAGGCACCCTTTCTGTGTAAAATTTAAACTGTTTTTTTGCGTACAAAGCTTTTGCGTAGTCTAAATATCAATGGATTTTTATTAATATTTATTCTTCCACTGTACAAAAGTCAAATTGAGTAATAGATAAATATCCGGAACATTTTACACCAACAGATGCTGTTGTCTGACTTTACTCATCACCATGTGGAGATGGCATGCACCCTGCTGGAGACATGTGGTCGCTTCCTTTTCAGGTCGCCCGACTCCCACCTTCGCACCAATGTCCTGCTGGTTAGTCAATCTTGAGGTTTTTATACTATCTCATAGCATTAAATACAATTGATTATTTCAGCTTATTTGTTTAAACTGCTTCGTTACATTGCTTTAAGTGTGAATCTACCTGTGTGTTCTCTAGGAGCAAATGATGCGTAAAAAGCAGGCTCAGCATCTAGATGCGCGCTATGTGACCATGGTGGAGAATGCCTACTACTACTGTAACCCTCCACCCATAGAGAAGACTGTGAAAAAGAAGAGGCCGCCACTGCAGGAGTACATCCGCAAGCTCCTTTACAAGGACCTTTCCAAGGTTACCACAGAAAAAGTGCTCAGGCAGATGCGCAAGCTGCCCTGGCAGGACCAAGAGGTGAAGAGCTACCTGATCTGCTGCATGGTCAACATCTGGAATGTCAAGTACAACAGCATCCACTGTGTGGCCAACCTGCTGGCTGGCCTGGTGGCCTACCAAGAGGATGTAGGCATCCATGTGGTTGATGGCGTCCTGGAGGATATACGGCTTGGCATGGAGGTACAGACATTTTAAATTGTGAACATTTATGAAAAATCATATGATGGTTAATTCCAAAAAAGAAAAAGTTCATTAGTAGAAAGCCATCTTGTATTGAATTGTATTGCTATTCCGTGGAATAATCATCGGGGCATTCAAAAGGGAAACTTATTATAACTTATTTAAAATTTTGTAGGGTACATTTCTAATCTACTCATATATCAATCTGGTCTCGATAGGATGAAAAATTACATAAAATAAGATCATCTTGTTAAATATTTTATTGCCAGGTTAACCAGCCCAAGTTCAACCAGCGTCGCATCAGCAGCTCTAAGTTCCTGGGGGAGCTATACAACTACCGCATGGTGGAGTCGGCTGTCATCTTCCGCACGCTTTTCTCCTTTATCTCTTTTGGCATCAATCAGGATGGCACTCCAAGCTCGCTTGACCCCCCCGAGCACCTCTTCCGCATCCGCTTGGTGTGCACGCTGCTCGACACCTGCGGCCAATACTTTGACCGAGGCTCCAGCAAGAAGAAGTTGGACTGTTTCCTCATCTACTTCCAGGCAAGTCACTTCCTCATCCCATGAAGACCAACAGCTGCCCTGTTGTGCTGACGTCAGAAAACAGGTCTTACTCATAGATTTTTGTGTTAACTGTATGCTGCAGCGCTACATCTGGTGGAAGAAGAATGTGGACACTTGGACAAAAGAGCACCCTTTCCCTATAGACATTGACTACATGATCAGTGACACTCTGGAGCTCCTACGGCCTAAAATGAGGATTAGCTCTTCCTTGGAGGAGGCTAGCCGGCAAGTTGTGGAACTGGAGAGAGAGGTGCTTGTCAAACTAGGTAAGGAATTAGCTGGGTAATTCATGTATGATTACATTATATATATATATATATATATATATATATATATTATAAATTCACATCTTGTCTCAACGGTTAAGCTTCAGTTTTTTTTTTTACCTTGTGACATTCCTTGTAGCGCTTTAAGGTACAGTACAGCCTAATTATGAACTGAGATAAACAAGTCATCAGTTGTAAATTCAATGGCAAACACGTGCAGTAATTTATATAAAAAATTTAAGGCATGTTTTATGTATTCTGCCCATTCCACTGTGGATGGATCCACCTGTTCAGAGGCTGCTGCAGAAAATTAAGAAAAACATGTTTCAGAAGCTGCATCTCACTCATCACCCTAGAAGAGTATCTTCTTTGTTTGCCAGTTTCGAAGTGATGACTGAAGAAAATGTCAACAGCCTTGCTTGCCCTGAGCGACAGTAAAAAAAAAGTACTATAAGCTTTTGGTTTACTTCAATAGTACTGACAGGATATGGGGTCTTTTTTTTCTTCCACTTTTAGGGAGTAAACCTTTTTAGGGAGTAGCCACAGGTCTGGTGAGCGGATTTGTGCAACATTTGCAAAAATAAAAAAAAAATCATAGAGTACTTGGAGCGAAGGAGGCCCCAAGGTGAACACTGCTGCTATTGTGTCATTATGGCTATGCATTCCTGGTGTGCCAGGTCGGTTCAGAAGTTCTTGATGTATTCCAAAGTACAGTACTTTTCAGAGCAGTGATGAAAGTTTTTTTTTTCTTGGAACTTAACTTGAGGAATCAATTGAATTTAGGGGTTACTGTCTTAAGATTCGTCATGTAGTATAAACACTTGATGAATGAGGTCTATAAAATATAAGGATATGTTTTTCTGTTTTTTTCCCTTTGTGCCCAAACTCGCAGGTTTGGCAATGGAGAAGGATGGCCGTTCCAGTGCCATGAGCGAAGGTGAAGTCTTGGACGAAGAGGACGACGACGAAGATGAGGAGGGGGGTGCCGAGACGGAGGAGCAGTCAGGCAATGAGAGTGAAATGAATGAACACGAAGATGATGTGAGTCTTCAGTCTGGACTTCTCACTTTTTTTTGTTCCAGCATGCTCACTTTTTATTCCCTTCTCAAAAGGAGGTATCTGGGAATGAGGAGGAAGAAGAAGATGAGAACACTGACTACCTGACAGATTCCAACAAAGAAAATGAGACGGATGACGAAAACAACGTGAGGACTAAAACAAAGACACATTTCCTATCGGAACGGTGTACTCTATATCCAGTTACAGACTAATATTTACCACGTTATTTAGTGTATCTTTGTATCTTCTATGTTCCAAACTAAAATATTTGTAGCTCATTGAATGATAATGATGGTTTGGATTGGAAATGCCTATAAATCATTGCAAAAATACTTTAATCGATATAGAATTTAGGCAGCACGGCGGCGCAGTGGTTAGCGCTTGTGCGGCACAGTTCATGTCATGGGAACCTCCTGCGTGGGTTCAAATCCAGCCCCAGACTTTCTGTGCGGAGTTTGTATGTTCTCCCGTGCTTGCGTGGGTTTCCTCCGGGCACTCCGGTTTCCTCCCACTTTCCAAAAACATGCATTTCAGGTGAATTGGCCGGTCCAAATTGTCCCTAGGTGTAAATGAGCAAATGAGTTGTCTGTCCCTGTGTGCCCTGCGATTGGCTGGCAACCAATTGAGGGTGTCCCCTGCCCACTGCCCGGAGATGGCTGGGATGGGCTCCAGCCCCCCCGCGACCCTAATGAGGATAAGCGGTACGGCTAATGAGATGAGATATTGAATTTAGAGAGGTTCCCCTGGCTTTACATACAAAAGCAGCAAATTACTTCAGTAAATCAATGTTAGTTGAGATTTTTATTTCTTTTTTTACTTAATTATTGTTGTTTTTTTTACAAATTCACGCTTTGTGTGAAAACTCTTTGAGAGACTTAAGTTGCTCAGACAAGTTGGTGCTGTGATGTAAGAACAGTTTGTCAGAAACTCGACCTTCCCTTCAAATTCAAAACATGCCAGTGTAGTAGTTCATAATGCTTACTTTGACCTTATAGTTGATTTTTTTAATAACCTAAATAATAAGTATTTTGTCCTTGTTCATTATTGAGCGTAATCATCCAGGTAGCTAACAAAGCTCGATAAAACACATTGAAACGTTTTACAAGCATGCTTTTATTATGAAGGTCTGAATGTGCTGAAAAAGTTTTTAAGGCTTGAATCTTTTATACATAGCTTGCCAAGTGATTAATATGAATGCACCTATGTTCCACAAAGTCGTTGTTGGGTGAGAACTGGGCCAAACAGGAATAATTGTTGATGAAAACTGCCCTTTGAAAACTGACATTTGTTGTTTGGTTACATGAATAAGTCATGTATATCTAAGCTGTGACTTGTTAGATCTGTTTTATCGTATCATGGAACTGGCTCAAAAGAATATGTTGGAGATTCGTGGTTCTCTGGTTTTCTCTTCTAGGAGGTGACCATCCGTGGTGGCGGGCTGAAGCATGTAGAATGCGCTGAGGATGAGGACTTCATCCAGGCTTTAGACAAAATGATGCTAGAGAACCTGCAGGTACACCTGGTGCTTCAACCTTCACTCTCCAATGCGTATTATCTCTTGCCACATCCAGAATGAGGGTCCTGTTTGTTTGATCCTCACAGCAGCGAAGCGGCGAGACAGTAAAGGTACACCAGCTGGACGTGGCCATTCCTCTCCAGCTGAAGAGCCAGCTGAGGAAGGGTGGCTCCAGCCAACAATCCATGGGTGATGCTGATGCAGATGTTGTCGACACCATGCAGTTCGTCATGCTGACGCGCAAGGGGAACAAGCAGCAGGTGATTGTTGTCAAACATATCCGGGAATGAAATCATGGTATTTATGTGTCCAAAATGTACCCGGTCTATAAGGCATTTTTCGGTTTTACATAACAGTACTAGTTAATCTCTTTTCTAGATTTTCTGTATTTGTTAACAGGAAGGACATGTGTAGTTGCGCATCAGAAAATGGCATTGCATAACATGTTGTTGCATATTTTTAATTCGGGTTTTATAATTAACCATTGATTATTTCTATAATCTAAACCATTGAGTCGCCAAAGAGCTCAGAGGCAACAATCGGTTAACAAGTTACAATAGTTCATATATGGAGGGATTGCTAAATGGCTCTTTGCAAGTTTTAGCAGGAGTTGGGTAACTACAACGTTTGTGTTTTGTTAAAAACATGACTTAGAACTATTAATAGACAACATCGAACTATATTGTGAGAAGAAAATACTATGACAATGGAAAATTTGAATGCACATGAAAAAGCTGCCTGTAAATATAATGTATTATTATCATCATGATCATATCATTATTAATTGTGAGTATTTGCAGAAAGAGATTAAGCATAGAGCTGCACGGCGGCTGAGAGCTTAGCGTGTCCGCAGCACAGTTCTGAGGTCATGGGATAAAATCCTGCTACCAGCCCTCCTGTGCTGGGTTTGCATGTTCTTCCCGTGCTTGTGTGGGTTTCCTCTGGGCACTCCGGTTTCCTCCTACATTCCAAAAATATGGATGTCAGGTTAATTGGCCGGTTCAAATTATTCCTAGGTGTGAATGAGCGAGTGGTTGTATGTCTCTGTGTACACTGCGATTGGCTGGCAACCAGTTCAGGGTGTCCCCTTCCCACTGCCCAAAGATACCTGGGATGATCTCCAGCGACCCTACTGAGGATAAGCGGTGCTGATAATGTAAGGATGTATTAAGCATATAGAATGGTTGATTGAAGGCAAGGTGCACTTAAGTAGATGGAAATTGTGTGCTTTCATTCATTTGGGGGATATTTTTGCACTACATGCTTGTCTGGTACTAATTTGCATATTTGTAGTATTCAATGTCTGTTTTTTTACGTTTGATTTCAACGTGATAGGGAAATGGTCAGAAATAAGCAATTTAGTCAATAAAAAAGACATCTGTAAAAGAATCATGATAAAATCAAGATTGTGACTTTATGATAAAAAATAGTGACATAATTTTTTAACCGTATTGCCTTCTCTTATTGTGTGTAGTAACCATTTCCTTCTTAAAAAAGTATTTTTTATGGGACATCTGAAAAGATTTTGCAGATGTTTAAAGATCACTAAGACAGTAGAAACGGGTATTGCCATGCTTATCAATGGATTTTTCATTTGTGGTGGCATACAGTTTCTCTGTGGCTTAGATACAAATGGCTAGAGCAAGACTAGTAGCCCAAAGACCAGAGGAAACGACCCATATGCCCAGTCAAAAAAAAAACAACACACACACACTGCAATAATATTGACTTTGAAACTGTATTTATATGTGTGTGTCTTGTCTGTGTGTTAGAAAGCTCCAGCTCTGGAATGTGTGGTTTGGAACTTGAGGCTGCCTCACATACTGCTGGGTGTGCCCAGCCTTTTTGACACAACCACATGAGCATTAATGGAAAAGTACACAGAACATCCTTGTAGATGTACAACACATATTTCTTTGTGCGGTGTGCACGTAGTTGTGTATGTATGTATGTGTATCAAGTCATGTCATTTTTATTTGTGTAGCCCTTAATCACAAAGAGGCTCAAAGGGCTTCACAGGTTATTACACATGAGAAGTTTAGGTTATTCGTTTGCTATAGAGTAGAAGTGAGTTTTAAGCTTAGATTTGTGTGTGCATTATATTTTTCAATTCTTCAGTTACACCTTCAGCACTAGTTGACATTCACCTCAAATATATACAGTCATGCCTCTTTACATAAGCACCTTTAAACAGGAGCATTTCGATATACAAGTTTTTTTAACAAAAATCTACATCACTATACGAAGAAAAATTCAGTTCATGAGCACTCCCAGAGGCTACCCCTATAGATTGCTCGCGACTTCTTACCGCCAGCACTTCCCCCAGTTTATACTTGCAAACTACTACATACAATTTTAGGTGTGTAGATCTAAAATAGGCAAGACGGTTTTTTTCAGAAAAAGGTTCTGCATAAAAATTGTTCTGTTGTGTACACTATGTGAAATTATTAAAAAAAGGGGTGTAATCTACGTGGCTCCTCCTTGCAGCATAACCCCCCCTTGTATTTTTCCGTCAATATCTTATCTATCCCATTACTGTATTTTGCATGTTTAATTACTATTTTAATGTGTTTTTAGTGATCAGGAAGATGTGATTTATGGCTATTTAGGGTTGTGCTTTTTGGAGGACAGAGCGGACCATTCAGTTTTTAATTATTTCATATTGGAAAAATTGTCTTGTTACATGAGAAATCCGAGATACGTAAGAAGAGGTACCACTGTATATTGAGCTCAGTTTCCCTTAATCAGTGTCATTTTACCTCTGAAAAGTGATAGGTCCAGGGGACTTGCTTGCTCAAAAATCTATGGGTCCCAACAGAGATCTATGGGTCCCCAAAATTTAGTGTTATCGAGGTTGAAATTGTAAATCGGCGACAAATATATAATATAAATCTATATATTGATTCAGTTTTAATCATCACAGTTTATTGGTAATACAAATCAGTTATCACTTCAAGATTTTTCAGTTCACAACAATATTTTACATTATACAAAATAATATTGCTTAAATAATTATATTAATCTATATTTTCATTCAGTTTTAATAATCACTGTTTATTGGTAATACAAAGCAGTTATCACTTCAGATTTTTCAGTTCACAAAAATATTGTACATTATACAAAATAATATTGCTGAAACGAGAACACTGCTTAATACTGTATGTAAAATCTTATTTTAAAATGTTGTGTTTTACATTTAAATAAGTGATATGTATCACACAGTACAAGATCCTGAACGTGCCGCTTTCGTCCCATCTGGCCGCCAACCACTTCAACCAGCAGCAGGCCGAGCAGGAGGAACGGATGCGGATGAAAAAGCTCACCCTGGACATCAACGAGCGGCAGGAGCAGGAGGATTACCAGGGTAAGGAGACCACGTAGGCCCAGTGCTGCTCAGCGCTGGCCTTCAAACACCAAACTCTTCCTGACCACCTCCATGGCTACTTCTGCATGTTGCAGAAATGCTGCAGTCCTTGGCCCAACGTCCAGCCCAGGCCAATACCAACCGCGAACGGCGGCCTCGCTACCAGCACCCCAAAGGCGCCCCGAACGCCGACCTGATCTTTAAGACTGGAGGAAGGTGAGATGCTCCATCACACCAGTGATATGACAAAATATACATTCACGCAAGCCTGGGTATCTAACTCCATTTGATCATTTATTTACTTCATTTATTTCTTTAATTACAACAATATTTCCAGATTATAAAGCGCACCCCAAATCCCTATATGGGCCAGAAATTTGAAAATGAACCTTTCATTTCGGTGTGCATAATGTACGGACAAAATTAGAAATTTGTTACATTTGTGCAACTATTAATCAGTCTAGAAAATATTGCTGACCATAAATGCATAACAATGACAGCAACTAGGATCGAACTGGATAGCAATAAGTAACTAAATCCTAACCACCAAGCCTCTGTGGCAGAGATGGGAAAACTACGGCCAGCGGGCCACATTGTGGTTCATCAGGCTAATCATCCACCCTGCCAAACAAAAACGGTCAAAATGTGATGATAATAATGATGAATAAAGTACTAATAATAACAAAATGTTTTTTGGTGCCAACCTTGTCCCCATTATCCTTTAGTGTGTCAACAACACAAATATTACTAGAGAATTAGTACAAAAATACTAGAAATGACTAAAAAAACGAAATATAGTATTACATAAATTACTAGAGATACTACAAAAACTACTTTTTAGAAACACTACAAATCTTCTACAAAAATAAAACTACAGTATTACTACAAAAATACTACAAAAATTAGAATGCAGAAGTACTTCAGAAATATAAAAAAAATAGATATACAATAATACTACAAAACTAGTGCTTAAAACATGGACCTAATATACTATTTGGCTTTGATTAGGTTTCAATACCCATTTGATAAAACTAATACATTTAAAAACAAATATAAGGAAATATAGAATGTAGATATCTGCATGTATAGCTATTCATAAATCAAAATAAAGGGATTGCTCTTCAGTATTGGCCGCTTGACTATCTTTTTTTAATCCAATGCGGCCCCCAGCTCCAAATAGTTTCCCGTCACTGTTCTGAGGACATGGGTGGTTGTTTAAAATCGCATAAAATAATTACAACAGGAATCAAGCCCCGATCGCAGCAGGGAAAACACCGGATCCTTTTCACTAGACCACTAGGGATACAGATGACACATGAAAAGGCAATGCTGCATCTTCTAATCCAACTTTTAGTCATGGTGCCAGATGGGTTACAGAAATGAGAACAGGGAAAGTGATTAATAATTTGTCAAAATATTTTAATCAATTTTTCTCAGCTCGACCTAAGCAATGTAAGTGACAAACATTTTGAATATGTGAGACCGTGCCTTTATTCATGTCTTTCAGGATGGCTGAATTAGATCCCTCAATGCCTTTCGCTTCATTCAGTTCAGAACGACCAAATTACTTTCTACAAAATGAATTTAGTTCAGAATCACAATTGGCTAGACAATAGCAAAATATATATATATACTGATATTATACTACAATTGGAATTTAAAAGAAAATGTGGGTTTGAAGATTCCTGGTACACATTTTGAAATGACTGCCCTGGCTGTCAACCAGTTCAGGGTGTTTCTTGCACACTGCTCAAAGATGGCTGGGATGGGCTCCAGCACCCCGCAACCCTACTGAGGATAAGCGGTGGAGATGATGGATGGATGGATTTTGAAATGACTTATTTTTTCACTTATGAATTTCATTAATTTCGATTTTTTTTAATGTGATTTCAAGACCTTTCCCACTTTTTTCATTGACTTTGTTAAATAAATCAATTTTTCAATGATTAAGTTTGTATGCCTGTCCTCAGAAGACGTTGAAAGGTCCTCCGCTGAGCAAGCAACATAGCAAAGGAAGGAACAAAAGGATGGAGATCAGAAGAAAGCCCATCCGACAGGTAGGAGAAGACGAGACCTCCAAAGACGCCCACTGATGCTGGGGACAGAGCCAACTCCTTACCTCAGAACACCACCACCTCCTCGCCCGAGGGGGCACGAGGAAGACGGACGGACATAAGCGGCGACCAGGGGATCAAATGTTTTTCTTTGTCTGTTGCCTGACACGACAAACCAAAAACAAACCAGTACTAAAATGATGACTCGAATGCAAAGGCTGGTTGACATCGGCAAGGTGGACAGTAAACGCCTCACCGTCTAAAATGCTTTTTCGGGAAAAAGGAGGACGTGCCAGCGGACAAATTAGTTGAAAGGATTTGGTTTCTGTGGGTGGGGCACCTGAAGTGAGATTGGAAATAGATTAGCAGGACATCGAGGTCATGACATCAGACAAGTCCTGTCATCAAAATGTACAAACGTAGCGCGACTAGTTTACATCTCTTATGTGGAGACGGTCTTTTGGGTTATCTTTTTAGGATGAGCTAAAATGCACTGGAACTTTGGTTTTTGTGTTACCTTTTACTCTTCAACCGTTCCAATACTTCAGTTGAACTTGTTTATTTTAAGATTATGTCTGAAGCTTCTTGTGCAATTTAGGCCATCCTTGAATTAATTTTTAAACTTCCCAATTTCTCCTTGGAAGTGTTCATATATTTACGTTGTAATTGCCACACTTGTTAGCAACAGTCAACTACAATAGAGCAGCGCGATAACTATCACAATCTAACGAGCTGTCCCGGCATCCATTTGGCTAACATCAAGCCGCGTCATTTTATTCTGGTAGCTGAACTGCTGAAACTTCCCATTGATACACTAAATACAGAGTATGTGTGCTATGTTAGCGTCTGCCTTTTTTTTTTTATTGACTGAGTTGAGCTCTGAGAGGTAGAAAAGCGTGTTGGTCTGTGAGAGAGGGCGTGTGTGCCGGTCCAAAGTCTTAATTACAAGTCTGCAAAGACAAGTATGTGCTCCTTTCCTTCCAGGCGGTTTGTTCGGTGACCATGCTGCTTGGACGTTTAGCAATGCAGTTGAATTTTTTAAGAAATAAGTCACAAAGTAGAAAACGAGTGGAAACTTTCACAGAAAACATGAATGAATGTGAAACTATTTGAGATTTTTTGGCACAAAGTCTTTTAACTGAATCGTTTGCAGATGCTGTTTTACAGCTCTAAAACGATCAAAAGAACAGAGATGATCTTTTATCCAGATTATTTTTCCTTTGTAATCTGAATTTGTTGGTTAGGGAGGAGCTATTTTCTGACCAAAAAGATAATAAAGCAAGGTAGTTGTGAAATGAAACATGTTAAGCAAAACCTGGATTCTAACGCTAACCCCTTTTTTTGACACCACAATGAGACACACAAAAATAACTCAAATTGGTTAAAAATGAACTGATGAATCCATTTAATTGAACTTTTCTGGTCGTTTAGTGAGAAAAAACGTCCCCGTTATTTTTTTTGTTTTACACGCAACGTATCATTTTGGGGGTAATTTTGTAAACTATAACCCAATGTTATCAATTAACAGTGTTCGTACGGGTGCTTGAAATCCTTGAAAATGCCTAGATTTCAATGTTCTGTTTTCAAGGATTGAAAAGTGCTTGAATTTTGGGTAAAATGCTTGAAATTGTTGACATGTTTTTCAATAAGTCTGCTTCAAAATGACGCTGACACGCCTGCTCTGGTGGCTTTGCTTTGCCATTGCATTTCTTCTCTTCTGATAAATGGGAGCTGCCATTAGTTTGAATGTCATTGTTTTATGAAGAGTCATAGCCCCCTACATGTGGCGCCCAAGAAGACCGATGCAAACTACCCCTAAACAGGGCACTATGAAATGTGTATTAATGCATGGGTTGCACATCAATTGCGGACATTTATTATGGGCCATGCAAAAAAATGTAGATAGTGTTTCCCTGTGTTAAATTGTAATGGGAAGAACTTCCCGCAACTGAAAATATAAACTACATATTCTTTATTTTTATCAAACAACTGCAGTATATGGGGAGAGATTTGTCCAAGATCTAAAAATCGTATTACTTGATAAATGTACATGCAAGATTCAAAATAGTATATGTAAATCTCAGACATTTTGGCTCTGCACAATACATGGTTCACAACCGGATTTTTTTTCTTTTATTGGTACTGGAAAAATTGAAAAATTGGCTTTGAAAGTCCCTAAAAAGTGCTTGAATTTGTCCCTGAAAAAATGTGTATAAGAGATTTTTTTGGGGTGGGGGTTAAATCAACTGTGTACAGCAGAGCTTTGTTTTTTTTAAAAGAAAGTCACACATTTTTTAGTATGTTGTTTTGAAAATAAACCAAATGTCTTCAGATGTTTTTACCAAAATTACCCACATTGTTACTCCTTGAACTGCTTAATGAATAGCCATGTCCCAATAGATTATTAGGGCACCTTCTAACCAAGTGCTGTTGGGTCTTTCACATCCAAGCTTGGTGAAAATTCCAATTGTGCAGCCAATCATTGAACTTTCTAAGCTCATTTTTTACATTCCACAGTCACTCCAAAGACCTAATACTTACAAAGGAGTCACATGATTTGCTTTAATGATTGCCACGCATGTTCAACCCTAGCATTGTTTATTCATTAGCTCTTACACACTTAATCTCTTTGTAGATAAAATACAGTAGAGAAGACACTTCATAGTAACTGTAGATGCCCTACAGAAAAACCGGAGTCTGTAAACAAATTTACATAGTAAAACCGTGTGGTAGCACACAAAATATACTTCATAAGTTACTGTAGCTTTCCTACAGGAGATGGAGTCTGATAAAAACACATCTAGATAAATAGGGTTTCACACAGATGATCCTTAATATATTCCTTAACTGCCACCTGACTACGATTCGGAGCAATGGAAAGTTTAACATGGAAGTGCTTTTGCCAAGTACAATGCTTTGGTCTTTCCCTGCACAAACTTCAAATATGAAATTATTCTTTTTGCAAAATGAAAAGCACAGAAATACAAAATTTTATGATAAGAGTAGAATGTTGTTGCAACATGTAATCCCCAAACTTTTTTTTTCCCTACAACCACAGACCTGCTCCTTAATTTGTTGACAAAAAATGTTAGTTCTTCTATTTTCTCAAGAAAAGCACTCAGACTTATGTTCTTTCCTGAATGCTGCTAACAGAAAAGAACAAAGTAGGAAAATAGAAGTTCCCATTGCAAACAAAGAAATTTGTCATCAGAACTGTCCAGACAGCAGGTTCAATTTCCAAAAAAGGAGAACAGGCTGTGCTGGTCTATCTTCTCTGAGTAATTAGGTTTCTGCAACCGCACCTTAACCTTTGGAGAGGTATGACAACCTTCCCCATCAAAGTTCCGCAGCAGGGACATTGCTTAAGTATGCCATGACTCTTTAAGAAGCCCGAGTTTCTTTAGGGCCTGCTTGCGAGATTCCTCCGGTGCCCCCCGGCCAGAAAACTGCACAGTTATGCCTTGGGGCCGAAACATGGGTGAAGCTCTTCGTTTTGCATCTGTTGCAGCTGCAATGCTGGTGTTGTGAGTGGGGGTCTGAGGGTTTCTTGGTGCAGCAATCGGAGCTGGGCCTTTGAAAGCCCTCGTTTGACTGTCCGCAGGGCGTTGCGTGGCAATGGAGGGGGTAATGGTCCGACTCTTGCCCCCGTAACTGTTGAGCTTGGCAGGTAATGGTTGGGGTTTGACCGGTATGTTTTGATTCACGTCAATGAGGGAGCTGAGAATGTCAGGAAGGTCGCTTCTGGCGATTGCTTCGGTTGCAGAGTTCAGGACTTTGGACTTTCCTCCATAGTTGTTGAATTCACTAGGGGTCGCCAGCACGGGTGGAAGAACTTTCGCTTCAGATCTGGTTGAAGCGGTCGCATGGTCATTCTTTGTGTGACTTGGAGCGACCACGATGGATTTACCACCAAAGCTGTTTATTTCTAGTGATATGACGTCTGACTGAGGTGCGCCTGTTCTTTTCTCAACATGAGGTGGACTTACAGAAGCCTCTCTGTTTTCAAAGCTCCTGGGGGACTGCAAAGTCAGACTATCTGCTCTTTTGACGGATGAGTTGTTTTTTGGCAATGTTGATACCTGTGAATCTGGTGAATGGATGTTGGTCTTTAAAGTAGTATTGTAACTGACCTCTGTATGTGGCGTTGGACTTGATGCCACATAGTTAACAGAATCATGAACTAATGTCCCTCCTGACATGGCATTGTTTTTGGCAAGGCCCAGCTTAGACAGCGCTTCCATCCTTGTTTTCTCCGGTGTGGGGTCATTAAAGGAAACACTGCGGGCGGGAGCATTTCTCAACTTCTGAACTAAATTTGGCTTGGAATCCTCATGCAATAGATGTTGGGGTTCTCCTGTTAAATTGGAAAGCATCATTGCTCGCCTGTCTTGAAGATTTATGTTGGATACCGGCTGATTTTGAAGCTCTTTGTTGGCAAGAATCGTACTGATGTTGGCTGGGTATCTAGTAGGCTTGGCTAATGTCGGAGGACCCTGCTTTGATGGGGGATCCGCAGTTAGGGGGGACGCTCCTTCGTGGCTGCGCTGACGCTGGAGTAAAACCGAACTGGTGGGTGTGCCTGCTGCTTGATTAACAGCTATCTGTTTGGCAATAAGAACCGGGGTGGGGACACAGCCCGCTGGATGGTAAGAATCTGACGTTTCGTAGCCAGCAGAGTGGTCCAGAGGATCGTGTCTTGGTTTTATCTCAAAGTGGCTCTCGGGGTTAATTGCCATACTCTGGAAATCTGAGCAATACAAAATTCAAGATGATAAGACTCAATTTGGATAAAACTTAGCAAGCACAATAAATGTATAAAGTACCTGGAGTGGATGGCTTGAAGACTGGTAGTTTGGCAAGCATCATGTCTGGATCTGGGCGAACCAGGTCTATGATATCCAGATCTTTAGCGCCGAGATGTCTGGATGCGACCGAGTTTACAGTGTAAAGATCCAGGCTTTCAGGCTGTCCATCCATCTCTTGGCCAAAAAGGCTTCCACTTGCTGGAGAATTGACGACAAGTTCAGGTTTGAGCTCTTCGTCCTCTAGACTGTTCTCCAGTGAGCCAATGGTCTCTTCAAAAAACTGTAGGCATTCCTTCTCTTCTGGGCTCAGAAATCGCAGTGTGTCTTCATCCTGTGTAGGTCAATTAAAAAGACTATCCGTCAACTACTTTGCTGATCAAAAAACCCCCAAAGAGAGCAACATGCGAGCACCGCATACAACCGGCGTCTGAGACCGGGAAGCCGAAATGCGTCCGGGCACTTAAAAACAAGCGAAGTGGAACTGGTTTGGGCAGCCTTGTGTGTTGCTAAATGGATGTGGTCCCTAAGGCGTGTGAAGGTTGTCAAGCGGGTGTGATCACCACAAATGCGCGGTGACTGCATGTTTTGTGTAAACACCCTAAATCATCTGCTAATCATCTGACCTACTCATTGTTTGGACAATAGAAGAATAGAACAAGGCTTCTTTGTAAAAGTTTAGTACGTCCCCTAAAAAGGATTTTATTGACAACCTGATAGAGGTATGCATGTGCATTTCCATGGGGTTTGTTGTAATTGTGGTCTGTGTTTCGACAAGCTACAGTCAGTTAGGGATAATTGAATAATAATTATAATTACTGCATTATTGCAGTTTTGGGTTTTACTTCCTTGTCCAAATAATTACCAGAGTCTCAAAATGTATTTTAATGTAGCACCTAACAAGTTCTCAACCGTCAATTCATATTTTTGTAACACTACTGATGAAACATCCATTTCCCACTGGTTTAATGGTCCTCTGTCATAGAATGAGGGGGGTTGTATCATATACATTGGCACTAAGAAGTTTTGAGGTTATCAACATTAACTTGCACACAGACACGCACACAAATTGAAACATGCAGGCTGCAGTACAACACTCACTTCCCGCCTTTCCCTAATTGTTACAAACAAGGAAGTCAATTCACTATTTATTGTTTTAACGGACTTGTTCTCAGAGAAGCTAAAATTTGCTCTCAGGTCACAGTTCATGGATCCCTTAACCGCCAGGGTCACAGGGGCACCACTTCCTGTGGTGTGTCTTGGGTAAGCACAGCCTGGTAGCGCCCATCCCTCTCCAGGCCATTTTTGGGGTAGGGGTTTGCTCCCCCACATAAAACGGATAGTACTGTATATTATCTAACCGTGATGTCCAACCTAGAAAAGCAAGTTTTATTCACCTAGCCCTATGGTTCGGGAGAAAATGGCATTATAACTTAAAACACACTTCTACTCCATAGCATATGAATAACCTATATTTTATATTGACAATATCTGTGTATTATTTGCCCTCATGTCGGTTTTAGATCAGGGGATGGTGTCATAATAGTCTATGGTTGGCAATAATCTGTGTTCTGTGCAGCCCTTTGAGACTCCGTGATTGAGGGCTATACAAATAAACATGACTTGACTTGACATTTATGTTGTCTTGAGCCTGTAGGAAGCTCATTTGCGCCCGAGTCACACTCAACAGTGTGCAATTTTGACAACAAATCTGCTTAAATCACATCTTATCATATGGTCGCCTTTGTTTTTCAGGGTTAAGTGTAATGAGCTGGATCTCGGCATTGACAGGCAGTGGCGTGTGACGATACCGATACGAGATTCTTAATCACTTGGGAAAACTATTTTGTTCCGAAAGTTTGAGTATCACATCGTGCAATACACATTGCATCACTTGTGGCTTTCTTCCTTATTTTTTTGCGGTGATGACGGTACATCCTTTGCTTTTGTGACATATTAAATGCTCAAAGGCTCTTTGTCCGGTAAAGAACTTCCGTTCCGTATATTTTTGTATCTGTATTAGAATTATTTATGTATTTCAACAGATAAATGACTAGATGGATAAAAAATGAAATGGTTCATTTGAAAATAAAGAAATTAGTTAAAACAAGTTCCATAAATACATAAATAGGAGACTGCTAAAAACGAAGACGGACAGCCAAAGTCCGGCTTTCCCTTGCTGGTGTGGGCTCAAAGACTAGGAGAATTTCAGGCTGACTCTTCTCTTATGGACGATATTTTTTCAGATGTTCGAGTCGAAAATATAATACTAATGTTAGTGTGTTATCAGAAAATCCTCTGCTTGATGGCTCTATACTGCGATGAATTGCAACCAAATACTATGTACCGCCAAAATGTGTTTTTCTGCTGTAATTTTTTTAATGAATGCATCGCAGGAAATGAGGGAAAGCAATGTGTAATGAGCATATTGTTAAAATTTTGCGCTGTTATTGTAGTTATAAAATAAAATTGTATTCATTACCTCATCACTATTCAAACTGCACAATTGGAAACTGTAATGTACCGGAATAAAAACCCAAATGCTGGTTGCTAGATGTTACGGCTCCATAGGCTCTGCATCATACAGGGATCAGAATGGAGATTTTCATTTTCAGCTGAAATAGCCAGCGTCCAGGAATAAACCAGGGCGCTCATTCACACCTAGGGACAATTTAGACCAGCCAATTAACCTGACATGCATGTTTTAGGATTATGGGAGGAAAACGGAGTGCTCGGAGGAAATCCACACAAGCACGGGGAGAACATGCAAACTCCACACAGGAGGTTTGATCTCATGACCTCAGAACTGTGCCGCACACGCGCTAACCACTGCGCCGCCATGCTGCCATCAGTCGAAACAATACCACTTTTTAAAGAATGTATTGGTGCCGCTCTAATTTCAGAAATTCTTATGGAATGACTAGTTTAAGTCAATGTCATACACAACGTGTTTTAACATTCTGAAAAAAATGAGCAAACGAGATGCATTTACCACAGGTGTTTTATCAGTGGAACTGGCCCGCGGCCTTGTGATCCGATCCAACGCGCCGTTGACTCGGGAGCATCGCTGATTATTGGCCATGTCCAGGATGAGAGCCGAAGGACTCGGCCGGGATTTGGACATCTCCAGGTTGGCAACTCTAAGACGGAAGCAGATTCATGTCTGGTCCGAGGAGTCAGCGGATCATCTCGACACCTCGGTCTGGAGAGATGTCAAGGTCAGATATAAGCCTGAAATAGTTTGGCGTGAACGTCTTCGATTTAACCTCACAAAATTGACAAAGTTAAGAAAATCCCTTTCTCTGATTTTTTTAGCTCGGGGTCGACTCGCTACAACGGGTCAGGTGTATCGACATTTCGTTCTATGTACATTGTTACAAAGAATGACAATACAAAGGAAATTATTATTATTATTATTATTAATCTTGTGGCCCTCAGTGTAATAGTCCGAGGCCCCGTATGAATGAAAAGTTTAAACTGTGTGTATTATCTGCCCACTAGATGCCGCTGTGTTCTGTTTTGCAATCAAAAGCTAGTGCAAGGAAAAAATCAAACTGGAGACTTGAAGTAAACAAATATCACAATTTCAGGCTTAGGTCTGTTTTTTGGGGGGTGCCCATCGCAGCAAGATTGTCAAGTCATGTTTATTTGAACAGCCCTTAATCACAAAGAGTCTCAAAGGGCTGCACAGACCACAGATTATTGCAAACCACAGACTATTATGACACCATCCCCTGATCTAAAACCTACATGAGGGCAAATAATACACAGATATTGTCACCATAAAATATAGGTTATTCATATGTTATAGAATAGAAGTGTGTTTTAAGTTTAGATTTAAACATTTCCACTGAGGTTGCAGATCGAATCTTAGGGGGAAGAGCATTCCACAGCACTGGGGCCTAAATGGAGAACGCTCTTGGGATCACTAGTAGACAATTGCAGACAATTATGTTACCTCAAAACTTGGTGAGGCTCATGTCATGACTTTAAGGCTCTGAGCCATTTGCTTTATATATAAGGCGTGTAAAATTAAAATTACAGTTGAAGCGAGATTGCATTCAAGGAAAAAAAAATAAAAAAAAATCATAAAACATAAATGTAGAAAATCTGCTATCATGACTAAATTAGCTCGATTCATTCATAAACGGTTACTGCATTTAGGAGCATTTCAGAGTAATCATGCATTTCAGATTTTAATTACCGGTTCTGCATTTCCGGTCTAAAAAGTCCAACGGATTATAAGGGACACTTTGGAATTTCTGGCAATTTTTGGTCTTTTTAAGGTGTGGCCTATAGTCCGGAAAATACAGTATTTATAATAATACGTCACATTGGGTATTTGTATATTGTATTCTCTTTGCTTTATTATTGTATTGTTCTCAGCTCAGGGATGCTGCTGGAAATGTGAATTTCCCTGCGGGGATGAATAAAGTATCTATCTATCTATCTATCTATCTATCTATCTATCTATCTATCTATCTATCTATCTATCTATCTATCTATCTATCTATCTATCTATCTATCTATCTATCTATCTATCTATCTATCTATCTATCTATCTATCTATCTATCTATCTATCTATCTATCTATCTATCTATCTATCTATCTATCTATCTATCTATCTATCTATCTATCTATCTATCTATCTATCTATCTATCTATCGCACATTTATAAGGTAGTTTGTTTTATTTTTAAATAAGTATTTTTTTAAAATAAATTATTTTTTCCACCACTAAAGGCACTAAATCATACACACTGTCCGTTTTAAGTGCAGCCCCAGCGACTTACGAAAGAATTTATTCCTGATTGATTTTAATACTATTCCATTTTTATTTTTCGACCCTATCATGTAGGGAATTTAAAAAACAAAAATTATTTTTAAAAGCAGTGGAATGTTTTCATCAGAATATTTTGGTGGAAAACCTGATTTGGCCCAACCTCACCCAGACCATAGCTCCGCAAGTAAATTAAGTTTGAGACCCCTGTTTTAGATGAACTTTGATTATTTATTTAGAATTATTACATAATTGTATTATTTGAAGAAGCAAATCCAGGAACCACATCCTCAGACTTAGGGATGATGTCTGAGTACATTGAGTTACAAGTTGGGTTCCATATCAAACAGCGCTCTCAGGTCAAGGTAATGCTGGTATGAATTGTGAAGCAACAAAGTAGAGGTGCCGGGCTAACCTGTTTATCCGGAACGAATCCAGCTGTACAACCGGCTTCCGAGCCCGAAACTACCCAACTAACACATTCCTCTGGGAAACATCACTTTTTTTGTATCCCTCCGTTGCATTAGCAACAATTACTTATTGTCATCATTGCCCTTATCACCATGATGTCCTTCTGCTCCATTTTTGATTATTTCTACACATGAATGGCACATTCATCTGAGTCATTATATTAATCTTCCAGTGACCTGCTTCATTCACCTTTTGTAAATATGTTGATTGGTTATCGTTTACAGTCGTGGTGATTTATTAACACTTCTCAAATCAATTATGTTGTTAGTGAGGGTGATGAAAGTATTTTTGAACTTTTTTCAAAATAAAAGTGTGGTGGGTGTTGTCATTTAACAGTCATTTTTTTGGTTACATTTTACAATTCTAAGGCTAACAAGCTCAACTATCAACAACACCAGGACATTATCACATTTAAAACGCATCTATTTATACAATAGCAGTCTATTTTAAACACACATTAATTATACAATAAAAGCCATTTCATCTACTATTTTGTAGGACCTGATAATAATTAGTATACATATTTCGAGGGATTCAATTACATACAGTCCATTACATACAGTCCATATGTACAAGTTGGTGGAAATCTGATGTGATTAAAACGATGTATACTTTGAAAAAAAAAAAATCCAAGTCAGAAAACAAAAACTAACAAAAGT
This sequence comes from Urocampus carinirostris, assembly GCF_059441175.1. Taxonomy (NCBI): domain Eukaryota; kingdom Metazoa; phylum Chordata; class Actinopteri; order Syngnathiformes; family Syngnathidae; genus Urocampus; species Urocampus carinirostris. The sequence continues at coordinate 22,972,052 of NC_142359.1, forward strand.
CACTTGACATGAGCATCAACAAGGGTAGAGTGCAGCCAGTAGTTTGGGAGCAAAGTAGAGATAAAAGTCCAAAGGTGAAAGAAGTTTACCTGTAAATGTGTAAGATCCATCCTCGTGTATAAGTCTTTCCTGACAGAAATAGATTTTTTTCCCGCATAAAGAAGTCCTACTTGTGTTGGCGCTTGTTGACTCCACCTAGACTGTATGACGCGACAAAATAAGAAGACGCCCATCGAAGTGCGCGTGCGTGGAGTACGTCAAGACAACTTGTGGTTTTGGGGAAACGCACAGGAAATGTTACTTGTTTGTTCTCAGGCATGTAACATGTTCCGTTACTTCTTTTATTTTCCAATAAAAGATCGCTGCAAGTTTAAATCATTGTAGTTGTTGGGTCATTGGCGCCACCTCGTGGACTAAGTGGATACTTCACTGAACATCGGATATTGCAAAAAACATCCAAATGTAATTACGGGGTCCCCATTTTTTTCTACCCGGAGAACATATCTTTTTTCTTCTCTGATGAGGGCCCAGAGTCAGTTTGAAACAGAAAAAGTGTGACGATTGCAGGAGGGCCTTCATGTCAACTTGTATTGTTTTCCAGAAAGCCACAATTAAATGACATTTCTGTATTCTTCCACAGAACAAAAGGCAGAAAATAAATAATAGCCAAACAACCCCCCTGAAATATTCACAATAAAAGTCAGCAAATAAATGATAACACTGCTTATGAAATATATAATCACTGAATAACACTCCGTGGGTTCCTCACAGAAGAAAAAGTCCATGAAACATAACCGTTTTGTTGTGCCCTGAACAGTCTTAACAGGTTCAAGTTCGGCTTAGTTGTCAGAGCACTGGACAACCAGGGATATAGATGACTTGAGAAAGGGCAGTAGATTTTATCTCATTATCACAGTATTTTTTGTTATGGTACCAGAGAAGAATGTTAATTTTGTCGTGCATTTGCCAAGTTTCACTATAAATTCCCTTCTATTATTCTGTTCTATTCTAGGCATTGTAAGTGACAAATTTATTGCCATTGTAGCATGTGAAATGCACAATAAAATGAACAGTGTGATGAGATGTAAGGAGATGAAACACAATGCCCATCCCAGCCATCTCCGGGCAGTGGGCAGGGGGACACCCTGAACTGGTTGCCAGCCAATCGCAGCAACTATAACCTATTGCTTTTTAAAAGTAACATGCCCAACACTAACACATACTTAAATTCGGAGGTGTCCAGAAAAATGGTTAGTTAAATATTGTCTCTATTATGTATGTGTCAATAATGCCCAACTGAGTTCAAAAAGCCATCATGCTTTATTTTCTTTTGCGCCTATTTGCTTCTTTCTGACTTTTACCAGAGTGTACGGGGCGGACCACATTAGGGTCAAGGCAAGAGGACTGGGAGGAGTGTTGGAAAGAAAGGTCATATTCGTCGCTGCAGGTATTTTTAAAATTGTTTTTTTATACTTCCTTTCTGTCAGTGGAGCATAAAAATGGTGAATGTATGAAAATACCTGCTTCTAATTAAGTCCAAACACCAACCCAGCCCCCCAAAAAATTGAAAAACATTTTTTATTCAAGAGCGTCTAAGAAATGCATATACAGTACCTGCATGAACAGGCTGCCTAAGGCTGCAATTGTGAATTGAAGCCAGGAGGTGACGGCAGACCGTAATAAAGCTTTCAAAATCCCACACCCCACCTTCAATCGAGAACATACTCTACTTTCAACATCCTAATAAGGACACCTCAAACGATGCACCCCACCTTTAAGTTATTTTTGTTAAAAAATGCTTTCTGGTATTGTTCTGGGGGCGGACTAAAGGCTATTATATGGACCACTGATGTGAATGTAAAAAAAATTAGCATATTTAAAATAACGAAAGCTTTATAGTTTATAATCATCTTTCTCTGAGACATTTTTTTATGTAAACATGGCATAACTATGTGGTGTGTTACTTGATCATTCCGCGGTATTCAGTTGGACTTTTTTGTACGTTTTTCAAGACATTTGGGGCGGATAAAACAGCATCCTTTGAATTGCTTATTTTCCGAGCAGTCATTGAATGCACCATCCTGGAGAGTTTACCTGGACTGCTCCGCCGCCAGCGAGCGTCATTTCTCGGCTTGCAATTCCCAGCCCAAGGCCTAGATTCTGTCCACACACCGTCCTGTGAGTGCACTGTTGATTCCACCACCATAGGTAAGAAAAAAACACAAGAATAAACTTGGTTTTCTGGATAGCCTATACGCTAAATGGTTAGTACACGTTCATTATCGGACATGCAAGCGTCTGTTGCTGTTGACAGCTGATGCATCTCACGATTTTTTTAGTGTTTTTATTTCCCGCTTACCTCTTAATCAGTATTGCATGAAACTAATTAAAAATGCTAGTCTAATAAAGGCGAATGCGTCATTTCATTCTATATGCATGGAGCACTGTTGACGTTAGCCGTATGGAGATTAGCATGTGAAGCTAATTGATAGCAGCGAGCTAACATAAGAAAACATTATTTGTAGTAAATTATATTTACAGGTGTTTCTGGCAGAGCTCGCTGACATTAATAAACATTATAATTGTGATAACGTAAAAAAAGAAAAAGATAAAAAGTCTAATTAATTTAGCGCACAACTGGAGGCTTGTTTATCTGGTGCGTTCAGGTGACTCGACCGACCTGTCAAATATGAACACACGTGGCTCGTAGCAATTTTGGCTGATATTTCATACCTGCAAAAATCCGCCAATTGCTCCCCTTATTAATGATTGCAATATCCCTTGTTAAGCGATAATAAACCTTACAAACACAAAACGGCACCCGCAGCAAGACAGACTATGTAGAATACAAAGATCATTTGTGCAAACAAGTTTGTTTTATTTACCCAATAAACAAAACAGTTTAAATTCCAGTGTTTTTCTTAGTTATTTACCCATTTGCAGTATATTTAGTGTTGCTTAGAGATTGGAGTCGAAATGGGCAAGACGCGATGGACCTATCCTTAATTTTTGAGTGTGTCAAAAAAGAATGGCGTCTCTATATGATTTCTGTCCAAAGTTAGGATTTATTTTTTAATAAATGCAAACCAAATGCTCCCCCCGGCCGCTAGAGCACAGTGTCGACTTTGCATGGCGTGGTGGGTTGTTTGAGGTGTAAAACTGCATTCACTCAACTGTTAAAACAAGTTAACACAACCACATTTAATGCCAAATATGAACTTATTTTTGCCAAATTGTTTGTGAATAAATATGCCGTGTCTAGAAAAGTCCCATGTCATCCGTGATTGAAATATGTAGGGTATGTTACTAATAGAGGCTGAATGATAAAGCATAATTCTAAACCTTAACATTTGGAGTTGGCATTATTTCACTGATCCGGCCCGCCTAAGAACGGAAAGCCTGGATCCAGCCACAAAGTCAGTGTTTGACATCCCTTTCATACACAATTTGAAATGATCAAAAAACGTATAAAATACAAAAAAAAAAAAAAAAACATAAATTGACAGGTATGATGTTCGGACATGTTTTTAAACTGATTTTGTTTCCCTTTTTGAAGAGAAGCTTTTTATTTTTGTATTATTTGTTTTTATTGGTTCCTATCTTTCTTTCTCCTGGCCTGCTTTTTGCTTATATCCCTGTCACTAAAACTCACTCCCTCTTTTTTATGTTCATTTCTATTCTTTTCTTCAAATTCATTTTCTTATTACTCTTCTTTGAATTCATGTCTCACAGTGCATCGGGATATCTGTTTTCCCTTCAAAACAAAAAAAAGCTATTTCAAAAGTGTCTACTCTGTCCAATAAGCATAGTCGGTTGTATTTTGTTTTGCCTGTCAAGATCAGCTAGAAAGCCTCACTCTACATCATGTGACCCAGCAATCTGATCCGTACCCAGCATCATTCTCCGTATCAGATTACTACAAGTTCTCGAGGAGCTGTCTCCATGGGGATGTACCGGGTTAGAATCAATCAACACATTAAGTCTATGGAAAGCTATCAAGCATTTATTTAGTCACAGGATGTTCTTTTCCCTTTACCAATACCAGTAAAAGTGCCAATTCTTCCAGTAGACTAACATCGAGTACCTAATGTGTTCTTTTAACACGTAAACATTTTAATTAAAATAAAAAAAAATGACGGGTTCTTTGAGAATAATGCCTGTATCTTTCAATTTATTAATTACTTATAAAAATAAAAAAATATAATTTTTTATAAAATTCTCCTGAAATTTAAGTTGATTTAAATTTAAGTGCATGCTTGTAAAGCTGCCAAATGGTTCCAGATATTGGTTCGCGTCAGTCATTAACCCTTTACACTTAAAATAAGGCTATGTAAAAATCCGATTTTAACTGATAATCAGTGCTCGCCTTTATATCTAAATCATTTGACATTTTGCATGTATGAGATGATGGTTGTGGGGGGCACGGCGGATGGGTGGTTAGCGCGCAGCCCCACGGTGCAGAGGTTTGGGGTTCAAATCCAGCTACTGCAGCCTCCTCATGTGGAGTATGGAGTTTGTTCTCCCCGTGCCTTTGTGGGTTTCCTCCCACATTCTCAAAAACATGCATGTCAGGTTCATTGGGAGGTCCAAATTGTTCCGAGGTGTGAATGAGCGAGTGAGTTGTCTGTCTCTGTGTGCCCTGCAACCGGCTGGCAACCCGTTCAGGGTGTCCCCTGCCCGCTGCCTGAAGATACCTGGGATGGGCTCCAATACCCCTGCTACCCCACTGAGGCTAAACAGTGCCGATAATGGATGGCTAGAGATGATGGTGACCTTATTTTTTTCCTCCATGCTAACGCACAGTGTGAAGGATGAACCGCCATGGCCTGCAGCAGCGCTCCCACTAACGCCGAAACCCTGGAAGGCTTCCATGAGGTCAACTTAGCCTCGCCCACCACTCCTGACTTGTTGCAGGTATGCACACGTAACTATTTTTTGCGGCATCTAGTCCTGCGGCCTTTGCAAATTATGTGAATTCACCAACAACCTGCAAGAATGTCATAGCTACTAGATGATGCCAAAATACTATTAGTTTTTAAATGAGGGGATAGATTTAATAATTACCTTCAAGATATAAAATATTTTATTTTAAATTAAATCTTTAAGTAATATCTAATGTGTATTTATTTGAATATTTATACAAAACTTCAGTCATTGAAGCTTGTATTTTATGTTCTATCGGGTCCATTGTTCTAAAACCCAAAGTCTGCCCATACTACTCGCTATGGGTCTGACTGCCATCTTTTTTCTGGTTTACCTCATATGCTAAAAATCCAATTTTAAAAACGGAATGAATTTATCACTTACACAAGAATATCACAAAAAAAATGAGGAATAAAAATGTTTCATTCTAAAGCCTGTAAATAAAACAAAAATATAATATTCAATATGCAGAAAGAACAACTCATTTAGCCTCACCCCGCTAATCAAAGTATATCGGAAAAAATTATCACTGTAATCCTATTTGTTATTGTAATAAAATGCCAACTAACTCGTTATTTGAGAGACTTAAAATTGAGATAAATCGCCACATAACTAAAGCAGTAGAAAGAAAAATAAGGAGCACAACAACAAACCCATTTTTCTACTAAACATTTTTTTCCATACTTTTTTAAAAGGAACTAAATAAATATTTCAGCAAATTATGACCGATAGTTTCTCATTTGTGGATATAGTTCATAAAAATCATACTTCAAAAGGACAGTCTGTAATATTCGACCACTAGATACCACCTTTCTGAGCAGCAAGATGGCAGACCATTATGTCAGCTCCCTTAAGGTGAGGCTCAATGTTATGCAAGATAAAGGCTAACATCTTTACCTATGAGTATTTTGAAATGCATGTTTATGTGATAGTTCATGTATTTTTGCTGATTATTCCAATCAATACTGTGTTTGAATGTCGTTTTAATTGGTATTTATGGTAGTAATATGCTGTATCTATCTAGCAATTATTGCAATCAATTTAGAGAAAATCGTTCTCATGAAGATGATCACACAGCAAATTAACCTTGTATCTCAAGACGGAAGTGTTTAGTTAAGTATTGATTTTGTCCACCAAACAATTTGCTAATAAAGGAAATGAACTCTCACACAATTTATGGTTCCATTTGTTTTCAACACTAAACAGCTCAACTATAAATTTATTTTTGATCAAACAAAATGTATTTGTGAAGCACTTTTCCGGTAATAAATTGCCACACCAAAGTGCTGTACAAAAACATTCAGTATACAATAGGACAAAAAAAAACCCACTTTATCCTCACCCAACCACCCAAAACGCCTCATACACAGACGCACACAATGGTTAAAATAGAATAAAATATGATTATGGCAAGGCACCGACTAACCATGTGAGGAAAGGGACCTAAAGGAGGCTTAGCCACACTGATGGGGAAGGCAGCAGATGGCCTCAAGATTTTCATCCATTGAACCACACCCGACAAGTTTGCCCCAAATGAGGAAACATTGAAATATAAAAACAACTGCAGAACAAAACATAAACGCGCAATATAAAAAAGTAAAGTATGATACATTAAGCGTTAAACAAATCAAAACAAAACAAAAATTATCAATTAAAAGTCATCTTAAAGAAGTAACTCTCGAGCCTCCTCTTAAAATTATCAAGGGTCCCTGCAAAAATTTTGTCCTACAGTCAGTTCCATAGGTGGGGACCAAAAGTGTCTGAATGTTAGTTCGCCATAAGTTTTCGTCCTCAGTTTAGGAACAGTCAACAAACGGCTGGGGCTGATATAATATGAGCAAATCAGACAGATAGGATGGCACAAGACCACTAAGAAATTTAAAACTTTAAAAAAAAAACAATGCAGTAATTATTAATCCGGTGTATTGAGAGAAACGGTGGCAAATACTTGATGGTGCAATTCCTGTGGCCGCAGAACCAAGCGGATCAGCGCCCTTCTGCCTGCCAAAGCACGCCGCCCACATCCTTGTATCGCACGCATTCGCTTGGAGCACCACCTGCTGGCTTGTGCTCGTCACTGCAGGCCGATCAGCTCCCGACGCGACCCGTCTACTCCACGCCGCCGCATGCTCGCAATGGCAGGTGAGACGTCGCCAAGTTTTTAGAATACGTAAATGCTAGACAACAGAATAATGTAATATTATGCATAAAATGAAATATATTTTTTAAAAATCCATTTATTTACTAAATTATAATAGCATATTGTTTTCACTCCATAGTGAAGTTTAACTCGTTTAAACATGGAACCTTTTTATACCAGGCAACTTTTAATTCAAGCAACTCAGAATCTCTGAGAATCACACAACACAATGTTAAAATAAAGTATCGACTGCAACAACAAATAAACTATGCAATACAAGAATAAATATTACATTTTTATATAAACACATTATTAAACCTGAAAAACACAGGAAACATAAATTCAAATATATATATATATATATATATATATATATAAATCTGCAAAAAAAGACAATTTTAACCTTTTTATACCCAACAAATTTAAACTTGCTTCGTTCCCAAGCGACACGAATCTGTTGGAGCGACATCCACCAGTAAAAACAGCACTGGCGATCTCAAAAATAGGACTCACACTTTTCACGACGCAGCCCTTTTTCGTATTTTCTCTCAGCATTTCATGCATTTCAGCGCGATATTTGAAATCGCTATCTAACTATATAGTAGTCGCTATTTTGCATGGTGACATTATCTGAAAATACGTGACATAAACAACTGAGGAAAGGAGAAAACGCTGCAGCAGTAAACGGCATGAGGTGTGCGAGTGCACACCGCCGTTGGCGTTGCTCAGAGTTGCTTACGTCACATTATTTTGGATCATGTGACCCTTTGTGATGGCGCTTACATAAAACCAGCACATTTACTACTGTGCTGAAAGAAAGTGCGGATGAGGGCTGCATCACATAAAACGCGAGCCCTATATACCTAGACCAGTAGTCTGCACAGAAAGCTATAAAGTTGCCCTTGCTTTTTGCTTTTATTTATTTATGTATACACGCATTTCTTTTTAGCACTCAAATTGTGCTAGATTTTACGATGGTAAATGAGCAGTCGACAAATACCGCCAACCACATTTGCTCAACATTGCATGCTACAGGAATTGAACCCGTGTCCTGGCTGCTGAAGTACCATTGAAGACATTGTGAAAAGCATTAGTTTTTATCATATCATCACATTATTTTTACTCACAATACCACATTGTCTCTCCTTTATTATCTTAAAGGCACATGTGATTGGTCAATCGTTGTACAACGTTGTTTTGTCTGAGCTCATTCCCATAATGCTCCATTACAACATTGTACAACGTGGCACTGCATTAGAGAATTATGGCAATAAGTACAACCAAAATTGACATGGAGCATTATGAGTTCAGCCAAAACAACTTTGTACAGCAACTGCCCGATCAAGTTTATTTTTAAGAAAAAAATGGCGAGACAATGTGGTATTGTGAGTGAAAATGGTGTGATGAGATAAAATTGAATGCCTCTCCCATGTCGTCTGGAACCCTATTGGTCTGGATTTTTGCTTATTATTACTATTTTTATTATTATTATTGGTATTATCACTAATGTTATTTGTGGGCTGGGTCGCGAAAATATTGTTAGACATTATCCAGTCCGTGGTACAGGAAAGTTGCCGACCACTGTTTTACACAACAGTACCTGGGCAGCCATGCTGAGAAAAATGCCACATTGAAACACAGATGTAAGACATCCTCTTTCTGTGTTTTTGTCATTAGTGGTTGCCGCGGTACTGAAACAAATTGTATCCACCTGTCATCGTTCCCCGTAGATTAAAGGAAACTCCAGCGACCTGACATTGACGAGGATAATACGGAAAAAGAAGTGTTTTTGATAGATAACTTCCACTGCTGTTCAATTTGGATTTATTAATTGAAGACTTGATTTGTGGGTGAGAAAGTTAAAATACTTTAAGTACATTGTAAATATTTAATGAAGTACTGTTAAACCTCCTATATTGCTCCTGTTATATATTACATGACTAATCTTGGCAAAACATCAATTAATTTTAAGGGTGTCATAAATATTTCTAGACGCCATCAAAGTGTTTTGTATCTAGAGCACATACGTTGTGGAAAAGAGCAGCTCACCATTTGCTTTGGTGCCCTGTATTTAAAGCAGCAGTGTTTAAAATGTAGCGTCTTCTAGTCAGGAATTTACGGTTATTTGTTTCTTCGAGAGAAGGTAAAAATGAAAATGGTCTGTCTCTTACATCCAGCGTGCAGGGTCTGGAGGCGGACCCGGCAGAAGGCAACTTTCTGTCGGGCGACGTCAGCGACGAAAGTGGCGGACTGAGCGACAGCTTCTCGCGCCTGCACAGTCCGTCCGTCATGGAGGTGCGAGAAAAAGGATACGAACGGCTCAAGGAAGAGTTGGCCAAGGCGCAGAGGGTAACGATTAAGTTCGTGAGGATGAAAGCGTGCGTGCGTGCTACACTGCGGCTGGTTTTATGTCATATTTGATTCGGTTTTCTTGTCGTAAAGATGCACGCTATGTTTTTTTCCCGTTTTGTCTACATTGTTCATTAAGTCACCCCAATGATTTTCCGTATTCAGTATGATTTTATATGCAATTAAAGGTGGGATGCATTATTTTAGGGTTACTTAAAAAATTACAAATATTTTATCTTTCAAGTATGTGCAAACAATGCCCTTATGTTTTTTTTCCATTGCACTTATCTTTCAAAGCTGTTGGGGGCAGAACACATTAGGTAGAAGGAATGGAAGGTGAGACGGGGGGTGTCACCGGTGGGTGGGGGTCGGTTGGAGAGTGACGTCATGCTCGCCCCCGCGTTGTTTTTATTCCTTTTTGTATGACGAGTGATGCATCAGTTGCTCTATAATTGCTTTAAAGGTAAAATGTTTTGAAACATTTTGCACTAGAAAACAGGAAAAAGTAAAACACCAGGCTGTTCGCTATAAAAGTAACATTGCAGTTGTTTCATTTTTGCAGTTTGCTATTTATTGAGAGAAAAACATTAGTTTCCTCAGATGGGTAATTGCTGTAAGCACTACCTAAGAAAAAATGCGTAACCCAGCACTGCTGTTACTTTTTCTACGAAAATGCTGAAAAAAATTCAAATCGATCTAATTATCAAGAATAGCAAGTACCTTCTTTTTGGGAAAGAGCGATCCCTTTAATGCCTGGGTTTGAATCTAACTGGCCTTTTAATGCCGTATTAATCGTGTTAGTTGCCAAAAAGTATTCACAATCATCCAAAATTTTGTCAGCTAGCCCCTTCACTAATACCAGATCAATGCCTGTTTGGTTAGACAATCCAGCCACCATGATGCATTTACATAGCTATGTGTTCCCTGATTTTTATACAATTTTTTGATTGTTTCAAATTGTGTTCGGCGTATAACAATTTTTGGACCGAAAAAAAATACATCCTGTTACGTGTAAGAAGCAACACTAAATTTAGTACAAGCGGCAAAAGAACTAAGAAAGATGCTGAAAAAAAGAATAGAAAGAATATATAGGTTCTGCCTTGTGTTTGTTAGGTTCATTATCGCTTAATAAGGAGAAATACAATCATCGATTAGGGCAAGCGCTCGACAGAGGCCGTGATGATGACACAAGCAAGAGGGTGGTGCCTACGAGTACAAAATACTGTACATTTCCTGTTCATTTATTTTTGTTTATTTCTTGTTCATGTGCTTTGTCATATTTCATTTGATCATGATTGGCTGCATGTCGGTGTTTGTGCGTGTGCGTAAGGAGCTGCTGTTAAAGGATGAGGAGTGTGAGAGGTTGTCAAAAGTGCGTGATCAGCTGGGCCAGGAGCTGGAGGAGCTGACGGCCAGCCTCTTCCAGGTCGGTGTCCCCCAACCAAAATCCCTCTGCCCTCCCAACTTTTACTCCGCCGACCCCGCTTGTTTCCTCCTTTCACAGGAAGTTAACCGAAAGGCTTATTTCTTTTTCTTGTATGCGTGTTGTTCTACTTGTAAGGGTGCTCTCACTTCATGTGGTTGCAGTAAAAGATTGTGTGACTCCGGGGATCTTTTGAGCAAGCAGTGTGTTTTTTTCCTCTTTCAGTCAAGTTGTTTATATCTGCCACAAGAACAACCTTACACTACACAAAAAAACTGGCAACTGAAAAAATGTTTTATCTCACAAGATGGCACCAAATTGTTTGGTATTTGTTTTTTGTTCAGTTCCACAGTTTTTGGACCCTGACATTACTATATCCATCTAAATAAACTCCTCAGTTCCCCCTGACACAGATGTGTTCCTATACAGAGCCGGCTGCGCAACACTTAAATTTGCTTATTGTCAAGTGATCAAACTGAATGATCACTCTGAATTTAATTAAATTTCTATAATCAATTCATGTAATGTGTGCCTTTTGCTATTCACTGGATGATAATTTCTAAACTACTGTAATTTTTGACTGGAATACAATTTCTAAATTGTACATCAGTGACAAATGAACAGCATTATGATGGATTTATAAAGATAATATTACGATTGCACCATGTTATCAATTTATTGACGATTGATTTTCCAAGGAATTATAATTTTTTTCGAAACAATACCCAACTCTCTTATACCATTAAAAAGACTCATTTTAAAAAAATGTTTACCAGTCTCAGAGGGACGTTGTTTGTTATTTAGCGCTTCCTAGTGGTTAAAAAAAAAACTTTGTACATTAAAAAAAAAAAAGATATTGATATGAAAATAAGCAAAAGCTACATAAACTAGCAGATAATGTATTTATTTTACATGACATGGGGCTCACCTAGATAGAGCGGAGATGATTGTCCGCCGTCTTGCTGCTACAGGTACCCCCTATACACAAAAACCTTGTTAAAGGCAGGGCAAAAATAAGAGAAGAAAAATGGTGCGTTTGGGTCACTTGGAGTCTCCGTACTTTGTATTCCCACCTGGGGTTTGCAGCACTCTTTCTATTGCACGACACTATGCGACATCTAGTGGGCAAATGTTACACAGTGTCCCTTTTAAAATGATGATTGTTCTCAAAATGGCATTAAATGAATGATAATATAATATTAATAAAATAGTTCACATTTCTGAAAAGGCCACTAGGGGACAGCCAATTCTGCTATTGTGAGAACACAAACCTTACACTCCAAAACGACTTGGCTCAAAATTGATCCAAATTGTGGTCAAAAATTGACTAATCAATTACTTCATACTATCCAACTTTCAGGGTCCTTTTGTACAAAACAATGTTTATAATGAAATGACCAAGTTTTGAGGTTTTTTTTTTTTTTGCAACAACCTGATTTGCAGGACAGGGTTTAGTTTTAATTTTGAATTGTTTGTGATATTTCTGACACAATTGTTAATTGAAAAAAAAAAGCCGGGAATGGGCACACCTTCCTGGTATTATTTGCTCATCGCAAATTTTATAATCAACTAAATTTTTCGAGAGTTTCCGGATTTGAAATTCCATCAAATCCAAAGAATTTCTGCCCATCAGTAATTAATATACACCATTTGCCATCTTTTAAAAAAATATGAAAAGTTACTCGGAGTCTTTTTTTCCCCTGCCTCGCTGTCGTTTTGAGTCACCTGTTTTGTATTGTTTGTGCGTGTTTTCATGGGGCAATGTTGATGTTATGACGTTTCAGGAGGCGCACAAAATGGTCAGGGAGGCCAATGTCAAGCAGGCCAATGCTGAGAAGCAGCTGAAAGAAGCTCTGGGCAAGGTGAGAATATACCTTTCAACTGCAAGTGGCCACATGATAGCCTATCACTGTCGAACCTTCTGAGTCACAGGCTGCATCGTATTGAAATATTTGAAATAAGGGCCCGAAGGAAAACAATTATTGATTTATTTTTTTCTATTCACCAATGCAGTATTGAATCTGGTAGCGCAGCATTAATACAGATAAAAATATAATGGAGCCCTATTATTTATTTTTTGGGGACATTTTAAAATGTGCATATATGTATTTTGCATCTTTATGCACATTTCTTTAGACAAAAATTTAAAAATGGCCCAAAAAATGGATATTAGTAGTTTTAGAACAGGGGTCTCCAACGTAGTGCATGTGGGCACCAGGTAGTCCCCCTAAGAGCACCTGATAGCCCACGGAAAATAGCTCACCAGTGATGTGTCATAATGATTATCAGGGACATTTGATTTCTAAATGGCATGTTTAAAAAAACAATTGTTTAGTGGTTGACTGTACCCCCCATTTAAACTACACCCTGCTAATAACATTGTAACAACATAGTGATGAAAACATAAATTGCTATTTTAGAAATGCATTTCAGACTGGTAACTAGTTAAAAAAGGTTGGCAACCCCTGTTTTAAAATAGCTGTGACAATATAAATTTATGAATAAACAGTCAGACATTTACTAGTACTGTACATGTTGTATTTATTTTGGCTATAAATAAACCATTTGATCACATTGGTTTTGACACCTTCAGAATGAAAGCAAACTAACACCTGATGACCCGTTTTTAAAGCACCCATTTAGATAATATTACATCTAGCACAGACGGTTTTTTTCCATTAAATTTGTTAAAATAACAAAGTAAAGAAACACGTAGACAGTTATTTGAATGTTGGGGACACTGAGAACGGGCATCACTAAAATAAACACGGCCTTTTTTTTTTTTTCTTTTTTTTTTTTACATTTTATACATATTATTGGTATAATTTTAACATTTTCGTTGATAAAGCATGTGGCCTTTGGGTTGTAGTTTGCCGATCCCTTTGCCTGTTGATAAGTTTAAGGTTTAGTAGACACAAAAAAAACAGGAGGGAAGACATTTATAGTTTTTAAAACCCTTGTGCCATGCATTTTCTTTTGTGACACTAAGCATGTCAGTGTACATTTTTTGGACGTGAACTCAAAAGTGTGATAGGTCAGTCATTTATGAAACCTTTTTTTTTACTTTCAACAACGCGAAATGTTTGGCATCATATCTATCCATACATATATAGTCACTTATTTATTCATTCATTCCTGTCCCCTATAACAGTAGGAGTCTTAAAAGTGACTATAAAGAAAGCTAACTGAACTGTATAGTCATGTACGGTACATACAGTTTCATGGTGACTATTTAATATGGCCTAATTAGAGCATTGAATTTGTCAAAAATTGGTTTTCAAAAAATGTCCATTTTCTTTGTCAATAGCATTTTCCCCCAAAACATCTCATGTTTGGTGCCACCAGCTGGTGTAAAGGTGTCAACACAAAAAATGTTACCTCTCATACAATTAACTCGGATACTGAAAATACCAAAATCATGAGAAAAGCATTGAAATACATCAGGTTTATGTTATGTCAAAGATGTAATGGATGTCTTTTTGTTTTGTGTTCAGTATTTGGTTGGCTCCCAAATGCAATAACATATAAATCCCAACACAATGCCATTTTATACATCAACAAGAGGTTCAAGAGGTCCTCCTCTGTGTTAGAGAGTGGCCGAAAAAAAGCAAAGCGAGCATTTTCTCAACCGCATCAAGCTTTCTTATTCCACTTTCGTTTCAAAAGAAACGGCTCGCCTCTTCCTTACACTTTACACCAACCATATGAATGGATCCAGGAGATATTAAACAATAAAAACGTCAAAGTCCTTAGTGCGCTAGAGATACAGTACACGTTGTTGTGATTACATACGAACCAGGAAGTAAAGTAAAGTGGATACTGGGTGACCTCTCACAGCACCACACGGCAAAAGAAGCACTACAGTATTGTCCTCTACTCGTATAAAGGTGGACACACTACAAAATCTTACAGCAATGTCCCGATTTTTTTAGACACTCCGAAAAAAATGTTCTTATCTACCGTTTTTCGTAAGTCGAATGGTCGTAAATAGGGGAGCGTCTGTACTGTGATACCTTTACATAGGAGATAAATTTGTTCCTGGAACATGCTTGTATCTTGAGGAAATTTTCTTGATATGAAAAAAAAAAAAGTAAATCCAATTTGTTTCCAGGCCTCACACGAAAATCAAAGTTAAAGCTACCTAACTTCCTGATCACTTAAAACAAATGACAGTAATTATTGAACATAAAAGTACAATAATAAGGTAAATACAATTATAATAAAATCACTTTAAAGCCCTGGTTTCTAGTGGTAATTTCTGTAAATTCTCGTAACTTGGATTTTCTCTTGTATGTCAGGCAGAATCTTTGCTCGAGATACATCTTGTATGTAAAATATCTTGCTCGAGAAATGATTGTGAGTAAAATAATTATTAAAGTCAAAGTTACTTTACCTAAAGGAGTTATTAAACTTATTTTACATGCCAGTTACATTTTTGTCAGGATTAATAAGTTACATAGGGCCCTTTATGAGGACAGCCATTAAGCTGATGTGCACTTTTGTAAAAATGTGTTTGACACCCATGGATATGAAAAGTTCAAAACAAGGAACAACAGTGAGTTATATTAGTCAAAATAATGAATGAAATAGCATCCTATGTAATCTCTTTGGCAGGTGTCCAATACTGTATTAAGAACTGAATAAATGTATCACCTGTTTTAAACATCATCTTTTTGACTGTTTTTCTTTTTCAGATCGATGTGCTGCAGGCGGAGGTGCAGGCCTTGAAGACGCTGGTTCTGTCCTCTCCCACGTCGCCTGTGGGCGAGCTCCCCAACATGGGCAGCGGGAAAACGGCCTTCCGGAAGGGCCACAGCAGGAACAAGAGCACTTCCTCGGCCATCTTGGGGACGCAAGCCGATTCCTCGGCCACGCAACCTATCGTGCGGGAGTGCCGTGAGGTCCGATCCTCCACCGCCGCCCCAAAGCAAGCTTGCCAGTCTTCCCTAAGGGTGACTTGTTTGGGTTGCAGGTGGACGCGCAGCTGTTTACAGAGTTCAAAGCGTGGAAGGAGGAGCCCACATTAGACCGCCATTGCTGCTTCCTGGAACGAGTTTACCGTGAGGACATCTACCCGTGCCTCACCTTTAGCAAGAGCGAGGTGGGCGTGGCGCATAGAAACTAGAGATTCGGAAAAAAATGTTGAATTGATTTCATTTTCAGATTATTATTTGTTCTTTACCAAAATATGGATTTCTGTTTTCTCTCAATGCCATACAGAGGTTGTCACTTTATGCCACATTGCAATATAATAATAATAATAATAATTTCCTTTGTATTGTCATTCTGTGTAACAATGTACACAGAACGAAATGTCGATACACCTGACCCGTTGTAGCGAGCCGATGCAGCCGCAGCCAACAGAGGGCGCCGCCATTTTACCAATGTTATAAGTCTTAGGTATGACTCGGCTGAGGCGCGAACCAGCGACCTCCCAGTCTCAAAGCGGGCGCCTTACCAATGAATCAAATGTTAAATCAATTGTGTGTTGCAGCCATATTTTTTTTTTTATTACTCCCTCAGACACTTGTGGAACATGCATGACATATAAAGACTGTAATGTGGCTTTTATTGTAAATTATCTTTCACGTAAACAATATAAGGATTAAATGCTTCAGAGAAAACATGAGAAAACTGTGGACGATTTGCATAGTGGACAAGCTGAGAACTGATTTTTCTCTTTTGTCTCTGGCTTTATCCTTCTTGCTGTCTTTCCTCTTTTGGCCTTTGTCACGCCCCCTGTTCGTCTGTCACTCTTTGTCTCACTGTCTTTTTTCCCCTCTCATTTGCTGTCTATCGCTGTCTCCGTCTGCTTCTTCCTGTCATTCTCTCTCACTTTCTCTCACTCTGTCGTTCTCTCTTTTTCACTGCGTCTCTCTCTCCTCTTGTCTCTCTTGTTCTCGCTGTCTTTTTCTCTCACTCTCTCTTGCGTTTCCTCTCTCGTACACTGTGTTTAACTCTGTCGCTCACTGCTACTTTCTGTTTTTCTCTCTGTCCCTGTACCTCTTTCTCTGGCGTTCTTGGTCGCATCTCACTGCTTCTTTCCTCTTTTCATTGTCTCCACCTCTCTCTATATCTCTGTCTGCCTGTTTCTGTCTTTCTGCCACTCTCTCTGTCTCTATGTGATGTTCTGTCGTTATCACTCTCTCACTCTCTCTCCCCGTCTCTTTCTCCCCTTTTGCTCTCTATCTGCTTCTTTTTGCCTTTCTCACTCACTGTGTCATCAATTTTCTGGCTGTCTTTTTTCCCCTTTCTTTCATACACTGTCCCTCCATCTCTGTTTCCTGCCCTCTATGCCTGCTTCTTTCCCTCTGTCTCTCACACACACTCTCACTCTCTCTGTCTACATCTTTCTCTTTCTTTGTCCCACTCTGTCGTTCACTCTCGCTGTACTCTTTCTGTCTCTCGTTCTATGCATTTCTCTCTCTTTTTTTCTTTCTTTAACTGTCTTTGTCTCCCTACCTCGCTCCGTCTGCTTATTTGTTTCTCTGTCACTCTCTCACTGTTTCTCTTTTGTTTCTTTATTCATTTTTTTTTCCCTTGTCATTATTGGTCTTTGAAATTCGGTGTTGTTCTCTCTTTCTCTCTCTCTCTATCTTTTCCCTCTTTTTCCCTGTTACTTTTTATTACTCCCTTCTCGCTTGTGTTTGCCATCTCCTTCTTTCTTTGTCACTCTCTCCATCTTTGTTTACCTCTCATCTCTTGCTCTGTCTCTCTTTTACTCTTTGTCTCTCGTTATCTATGCCTCCCCCGTGTCTTTCTGTGTCTTTGTCATTCTCTCTGTGCCTTTTTCGTTTTTCTGTCTCTGTCTCTCTGTCGCTCCTCAGCTTGGTTCGTCCATCTTGGAATCAGTGGAGCAGAACACACTCAGCGTGGAGCCGGTTGGATTCCAACCGCTACCTGTCGTCAAAGCCTCGGCCGTCGAGTGTGGCGGACCAAAGTGAGACCACACACGCTCAAATACAAAGTTTTGCCTTGTCCATTTACCGATGCGGGTGTGACAGGAAGTGCGCCTTGAGCGGCCAGACCAAAACCTGCAAGCACAGAATCAAGTTCGGGGACTCGCCCAACTATTACTTTGTGTCTCCGTACTGCCGATACAGAGTGAGTATGCCGCCGCCGCCACTTTACGCCAAATTGCAACTCTCCATAAACTCTTTGCTTGGTCATCAGATTACAGCGGTGTGCAATTTCTTCACCTACATTCGTTACATCCACCAGGGGCTCGTCAAGCAGCAAGACGGTAAGATCTAGCACTGATCAGCTACACAATAGGCTTTGAGAAATCATCCAATTTCTTCTTACATTCAGTGCTATTTACGAGTACAGTTGTACCTCTTTGTTCAAGCACTTTTAAACAAGCACATTTTTATATACCAGTTTTGCATGGAGGAAAAATCTTGCTCCGCATGCGACGAAATATCCAGGTCACGAACAATACCAGAGGTTACCGCTCAAGACCGCATCAGCAGATTCAGATTCAGATCTACTTTATTGTCATTCTAGTACACGTGTATACAGAACGAAATGTCGATGCATCTGACCCCCACAGTTTCCTTGAATGTACAGATATAAATAATGTTGTATTGTATTTTGGCTACCTATAGTATTTTACCATAGTGCCGATAGTGCAAGAAGAGTAGCTAACCAGATGCAAAATGGGCAGTCAGGTTAACAAGTCAGGTACACAGTAACCTTAACACTGTAACAATAACGCTGTAATTACAATAGTGCAGAGAGCAATGTGCAAGGAGGAGTGGCAAGCTATAAAAAAAAACTGCCAGTAGTGCAAAAAGTCAGATTAGCAGCCGTTTAGATTTAAGTTAACTATATGTTAGATTGACCATTTAACAGTCTAATGGCCAGGGGGACTAGACTATTGCGGAGCCTGGTGGTCCTGCACCGCACACTGCAGTACCTCTTCCCAGAGGCTAGCAGAGTGAACAGTCCATGATGGGGGTGAGAGGGGTCCCCGGTAATGTTTTTAGCATGGGATAGGCAGTGCTTCTGGCCAATGTCCTGAATGGAGGGAAGTGTAGTCCCGATTATTTTCTCTGCTGTCCTCGTTACCCTCCTCACACTACCCCAGTCGGTAGCGCTGCAGCCTCCACACCACACAGAGATACAGCTGGTCAGGATACTCTCTATGGTGCCCCTGTAGAATGTAATGAGGGAGGGTGGGGGCAGGTGGGCTCTCCTCATCCTCCGCAGGAAGTACAGGCGCTGCTGTGCCCTCTTAACCAGTGATGCAGTGTTCACGGACCAGGTGAGTTTGTTTGTAATGTGCACCCCTAGGAACTTGATACTGCTGACAACCTCCACAGCCTTGTTGTTGATGCAAAGTGGGGCATGGTTGGGCTGGTTTTTCCTAAAGTCGACAATGATCTCTTTAGTTTTGTCGACATTCAGGACCAGGCTGTTGTCCCTGCACCAGCCCACCAACTGCTCCACCTCCTCTCTGTAGGCCAGGTCGTTGTCATCCCTGATGAGGCCCACCACTGTTGTGTCGTCAGCATACTTCACGATGTGGTTTGTGGCGGACCTAGGGACGCAGTCGTGTGTCATCAAGGTGAACAGCAAGGGGCTTAGGACGCAGCCTTGGGGGGAGCCCGTGCTGAGGTAGATGACATCTGAACTGTTCTGACCTATCCGCACTGATTGGGGTCTGTCACAGAGGAAGTCCAGCAGCCAGTTCCGCAGGGGGGTGTTGAAACCCAGGAGTCTCATTTTGTCTACCAGATGTTGTGGGATGATGGTGTTGAATGCTGAACTGAAGTCCAGGAACAGCATCCGCACATGGGTGTTCTTCTCCTCTAGATGTGTCAGGCTCAGGTGAAGCGCAGAGGAGATGGCATCCCTGGTGGAGCGGTTTGTCCTGTAGGCAAACTGAAAGGGGTCGAATGAGGAGGGGAGACTGGAGGTGATGTGCTCTTTAACCAGTCTCTCAAAGCACTTCATTATGATAGGAGTCAGTGCAACGGGCCGGTAATTGTTGAGTGATAAGATCTGGGGTTTCTTTGGCACTGGGATGATGTTGGCAAATTTGAAGCATGATGGTACTTTGGCTTGGTCTAGCGAGGCGTTCCAGTTTTGAAAGTAAAAAACTTGTTCTGTACCCTTACTTAAAGTTACAGTGACTTTAAGTTCAAGTGTACAGTAAGTTCTTGCATATCATCAACAGTCTCTCAATCTCATACCTGCCAACTTCAGCATATTGCTTCCCATATTACAGGACTGCAACTCCCCTTATTAAGCAGTAATTATATCTATCTACCTACCTACCGACCTACACACCCACTGTTTTGTTTTTTTTTTTGTTGAAAAAGTTTAAAATATCCATTAAAGTGTGTTCCACTTCATGATTGTGTCCCACTTATTGTTGATTTTTCACAAGAAATTACTTTTATATCTTTATTTTTGACGTCTGAAATGTGGCAAAAGGTCACAAAGTTCAAAGGGGCCAAATAGTTTTGCAAGCCCCTGTACAAAGAGGTTATAACCGCGGATGAAACTGGTTCTACTCATTGCCCATCTCTTCAATAGACTAAGCAATTAAAACAAAGAATGGTGTGTGTTCAGCAGAACAGATGTTCTGGGAGGTGATGCAGCTGCGCCGGGAAATGTCCTTGGCCAAGCTGGGCTACTTTAAAGACAACCTGTGACTGAATGATCGACACATCGGACCCTCCCGAGGACAACTCGGCGTAAGATGACATCACGGATCGGGATTTTGGCCACACCAAACACTCATCAGTGTTATGTTGACACATTTTGTTCACGTAAAATATTTTTTAAAACAAATAAAAAAACAATCAAATTGAGCTCGAAATAAAGTGATGATGTTTCAGATGCTTTGTTGTTGAAAGCTCAAGGGATCTATTAAGCTCAATCACTTGTTTTTGTTTCAGAAAATCAAATCTTTTTTGGACACTTTTGGTGGATTGGAGTTCAACATCTATGACGAGTAGAAATTTACAGAAAGTTTTCTGGATATGAAGTCATATTTTCCTTTCAGACATGGTTCCCACAACAACAGCATCTTGGAATTACCCAATGAAGAATATAGCGTTTTAGATAATTTTTTACAATTATTTATGGTTTCCACTTATCGCACATGATATAATTATAAATAGAATAAGTTAAATACAATTATTAGATAATTATATATAATTGAAATTATTTACAAAATCATATTTAATTTCCACTTATTCCAATGACCAGACATAGGAATATTCAAGAGTTTCTTAAGCTTTATCATCCCGCATAATGTTTTGAAATTTGACTGAAAGTGTGTCTAAACTGGTTGGTGTTCAGTTTGCTGAAAATATGAGTACCTCTCGTGTATTTACATGTCGAAGGATAAAATCAACACTAAGCCACCAAACACTCCGAAGCAATGTTTACCCTTTTTTTTGTTACTTGTTTGTGGTTTTGTGAGAGATGATGTACATTTTCCATTTTCTCAATCTGATTATGTAATTGTTTCCTGTCATTTAAAGTCAACATCACTGACCCGTCTCCCAATTTGGTTTAGTGCCTTTTCTCTTTCACCATGTAATAAACAAATGGAAAAAAGAATTGTGTCTTGAGTCCATCTACTAAAGATTACTTGTAAGGATGCACGATAACTCTGTTTTCTGATAGAATTGTTCTCCTGATCTGCAACCTCAGTGGAACTGTTTAAATCTAGGCTTAAAACACACTTATTCTATAGTATATGTATAACCTATATTTTATGTTGACAATATCTGTGTATTATTTGTTATTGGAACATCCATTGCAGCCTGGTCATCCTGGAAGGGGGATTACCTCATGCGGTCCCTTCTCAAGGTTTCTTCATTTTCCTCATGTTGAGGTTTTTGAGTTTTTCCTTGCCCTCGTGTAGGTTTTAGATCAGGGGAGGGTGTAATAATAGTCTCTGGTTTGCAATAATCTGTAGTCTGTGCAGCCCTTTGCGACTTTGTGATTAAGGGCTATACAAATAAACATGACTGAAGACTGCTACAGGTAGCTATTTTAAGTCTGTATTTTCTATAGGGAAAATATGCACACACAAAATCGAATTGTTTGTATACGTGATTTTACAATAACTAAATCTTATGTAAACATGTCCCCAACAAGTAGTGGACTAGAGCTTGACTCACACATGAATAAGTATACAGATGCTGAGGAAGAGAGGAGAAAACTATCGGGCACATATAACATTTTGCAATTTACAACTGAGGAGGTTTCTCATAGCGATGCGATGATCTGGTAAAGAAGTTTAAAACATTAACATACCTAAGACTTACGACATTGGTACCTATTGCCTCCCTGCTTGGCGCTCGGCATTAAGGGTTGGAATTGGGGGGTTTGGTCACCTAATGACTCCCAACACAGCAGTTGGGTCTAAAAACCCGCGCCGATCGAAGGCGACGAGTCACGTCGATAGCTTCGCTTGACAAAATGATTTCCGGTAGACATCATGTTGATGGTTGATACTCGCTGAATAATAATAAATACAAAAAAATAAACTTTTCTGTACTAGACATCCAAAAAGTGTATCACATTGTGTCGCAATCAAGACACTGGTTTGTGGACTTGGTCGGCGTAGTTTTGGCATGGACAGAGAAGACGTGTCCCTGCCTATATCGAGAAATCATTGTTTTGTATGTGTTGCCCCTGAAAAACACCGACTGTTTGAGAAAATATCACTTTCAAATTCAAACGACTCCAAAAAATCTTGACTCCTGACTAGTATTTTACTATGAACCGAGACTAAGTCTCTGTGCGTGAATAAACTGCTTTAACGATCCGATTTCTTGCTTTAAGCCTGCCGCTTTTGATATTAAATGAGCATGTTTATTTTTTATATTCTGGAGATGCATTGGAGATACAGTGTGGGATTAAAACCACTGCTTTGTAACAGTGGGTTATGTAGTTTGAGGTGTCCTTAAAAAGTTCAAAACTAAACATTATCTCGATCAAGTGTGTAACAATACCCAACTGAGTTAAAAGAGCCTTTGTATATATTTTTTACCACGCCTATCTTCTTTAATCTTTATCATCAGTGTTTTTGCGAACACACCGCATTAGGCTGGAGGAAAGGAAGTGTGAGAGATGAGGGGAGGAGAGTGATCTGCCCAAAGTTTTCTTTTATTCAAGGATGAAAATGGTGGAAGTAAGAAAAGGTCCGTATCGAATACAGTTCAAACGCCAACCCAAACCCTAAAAAAGATTAAAAGCCTATAAGAGAGACGCATACATGCATGCGCCAAACAAGCAGCTTGAAAGAGGCTGGAATGATACTTTCAGGCAGAAGATGACAGCCATAAGTAAGAATTTTTTGAAGTTACGTACACTAGCCGTAGCAGAGAACTATTTTTTGTTACTAATTAGCATGAGTGGCTACCAGTTTGCTATGCATTTTCAAAATACGGTAAATATGTTATTACTATGTTATTAACAGGTGGTAGTAATGACATTTAAAAACGGTTCAGTCAACAACTAAACATGCCTGCTAGAAATCAAATATACTAGGAAATCACAATGACCCTTAATGTATTTGATGGTGGTCTACCTGGGTCTAGATTTTATCCACTAAACTATTTACTTATAGAGGAAATACACTCCCACACGAATAATGTTTCGTTTTATTTTAAACACAAAAAACACAAATACATTTCTTAAAAATAAATTTCTCTTTACCCTGTCACTGCCTGGGGACTAGAAGACGTTTTTCTTTTCTTCCAATGAGATTGTTGTCAACAAAATGTCTATCTAGTGCGGCCACAAGCTCCAGGCCATCCCGGGCAGGACGAGCGCTACTAGGATGGACGAGAAGAGATTTACGGCGTTGTTGTCCAGGATGGGCTTACCGCTGATCCAATGTGAGGTGGGCGACTCGTGGCTCACAACTTTGCCTATGCTGGGCTCGAAACCTGACGGGACACGGGTACAATTAGGAATTTTTATTACGAGCTCCTCTGTAACGAGTACTGAAACCTGTTCATACCTGTCAACCTCCAGGGCTCCATGCCCGTACAAACTGTCATATTTTCCCGTACAAAATACAAAATAATCGTACACCATTTTTTTTTTCCGGAATGATACATAATGGGAAATCCCCAGGCGGCAGACGTATGCGATTGACAAATTTGCGTTTTTCCGTACAGATTTCCTTTAACGTCGTACTCGTCTTAAAATGCATAAAAAACGTACTTTGTACGGCAAAACCGTACAGGTTGACAGGTAAGCGTGTTATTTATGAAATTTAGTAAATCAATAATTTATATATCGTTACTCATTAAAAGCAGACATTGATTTGCGATGTTCTATGACAACTGAAAATGACTAATTTCAAATAAAAAACAGTAACAATGGATAGGTCGGGTTTATATCTACCTAAAAAGTACAACCAAATACAGTTATGGAGGTGCCAGCTCAAGCACAGATTACGAGAGCGTTGAACTTCTCATGAAGATATTCTTCCAACCGTATATACTTGCATTCAAGTCCAATTTGTATATAAAATAAAATACTCAAATCAAGGGGTTAGCGTATATGCGAATATTTGATTGTGTGTCCCCAGTAGCGAATGGTAGGCAGTGCGTGGGCAGGGTGGTGCTGCTTACACAGGACCAACAAACCAACTCAATCAGTAGGACGAATGTAAGCACAGAATTTACAGTACAAGTGTGCTGATTTTTGTCTTTTTATATGTGAAATTAAGGGCAGCACAGCGGATAGGTGGTTAGCGCTCAGCCCCGCGGTGTGGAGATCCAGGTTCAATTCCAGCTACCGCTGCCTCCATAGCGTGGTTTTTGCAGGTTCTCCCCGGGTGGGTTTCCACCGGGCACTCCGGTTTCCTCCCACAGTGCCAAAACAGGCATATCGGGTTAATTGGCTGGTGTGAATTAGCAAGTGAGTTGTCTGTCTCTGTGTGCCCAGCGAACCAGTTCAGGGTGTCCCATGCCCATTGCCCAAAGATGGGTCCAGCCCTCCCCGGAACCCTAGTGAGGATAAGTGGTGCAGAAAATGGTTGGATGGATTTGTAAATGTATTTTTGCAATTCACCATACTTGTAGGAAAAAAGAAAACGTCTTTTACAGTAACTAGAAAAGGAGAGGGAGATCTTCAAGCTGTTTGAAACTCAGAGACAAAAAGGATATGGAGTGGCTCGGCTAAGTGTTTGTTTGCAAGCTCTTCAGTTTGCATACGCCAAGAAATAGGAATGGTTCGTTGATTCCACAGGTTGGTGCATGTGTTTTCTTCAATCTATTTTATTACATATCTATTCTAAGGGCAGCACGGTGGCGCAGTGGTTAGCGCTTGTGCGGCACAGTTCATGTCATGGGAACCTCCTGTGTGGGTTCAAATCCAGCTACAGACTTACTGTGCGGAGTTTGTATGTTCTCCCCGTGCTTGCGTGGGTTTCCTCCGGGCACTCCGGTTTCCTCCCACTTTCCAAAAACATACATTTCAGGTGAATTGGCCGGTCCAAAATTGTCCCTAGGTGTGAATGAGCGAGTGAGTTGTCTGTCCCCGTGTGCCCTGCGATTGGCTGGCAACCAGTTCAGGGTGTCCCCCCGCGACCCTAATGAGGATAAGCGGTACGGCTAATGAGATGAGATGAGATATCTATTCTAAAGCATTTTTATCTTCAATAATTTTAAGCTACCGTATTTTTCAGACTATAAGTCTGTCCGGAGTATATATCCAAACCCCCTGCACAATATGAAAAAAATAGACTTATAATCCGGAAAATACGGTAGTTAGTTTGGGAGTATCGGGTTACTTTTTGCTGTAAGTAATCTGGGTGGTAACTAAGTTACATTTTAAATGAGTACCATATTTTTCAGACAATGATGTGCACACATAAGGCATACTTTAAAAAAATGATTCAGCAGAAATTTGGAAGTGCATCCTATATACCACAAAACACAATAGTTAACAGTCGTTATGAGTATGTGATACCATACATTGCTTTTCAGTATATTACCATATTTGATTATGTGCATTCATTGATCATATTGATATATATCACTAACCTCAATTACAAACTACTGTATGCAATGGGAATCGAACACGACAAATGGCAGTGAGAGGACTGACACTTTACAAATGGCAAGCATCAAGGCAGTAAACCTCATCTCATTATCACAGTATTTTTACTTACGGTGCCAGGAACACTGATTTGCATAGTGCATTCTGATTGATTTAACAGTCTCTCCACTTCTTCACCAACAAATGTTAGAGAATGGACAAAACAGAAAGTATTTTACACGCGCTTACATGTTAAATCAAGGGGTTATTGACATACGAGTGAAGAAGTGGAAAGACGGTTCAACCCATCAGAATGCACTATGCAAATCAGTCTCAATGGCACCGAGAGAAAAATTGAGTGAAATAATGGGACAACCTGTAGTACCATTTTCTATGTCATCTGCACCACTCGTGGTGGTGCGTTGATGCTCTTACCACCACAAATCGGGATAGAATCCCATTGCATACAATATTTTGCAACTTTGGAGGGCGGCATTTATTAATGCATTGCTTTGACATGTACAGTAAACACAGTAGCTTATATTGTAGACTCTAATTCATGCGCTTTATAGACCAATTTAACTTATTTATGAAAAATATACTAGACTATTTTTGGGGGTTGCGCCTTGTAGTGTGGAAAATGTGGTGACAAGTAAGTAATTACTGTTTCTTTAACATGTCCACCACTCCAGATGGCACACTTCCATACCTGAGTACTGCATGCTGGCTCCAAGGAGGGAGTCAAGAAGGGATCCCAGCAAGCCGGCAGCACCCCCATACAGCACCACTGGCCACTGGGGAGCGCTTAGCTGCAGGTCAGTAATGCACATCACTTGTGAAACCAAGTACGCCGCTCCCACCGCCAGACCACCCAGAAAACTCGCCAACAGGCCCACTTGAGTCACACCTCCGTTGGTTCCTTGCACAGGTTCGAGTCCACACGATAAGTCAACACATTCAGATTTGCGTTCACGCTTGTTGTGTTCTGACCTTCAGGGACTTCCTGCCAGGTTGTGATGAGCCTGGGCCGCGAGCGGCTGAGGACGGGTCCCACTTCGGAGGCCCAAGTGTCGCCCGTGCTGCACGCTAGCGCCCCCAGCAACGACAGGCACATCCACGATGCCGTGTACTGCCGGCTGAAGTCAATGGGAATCTCTCCTGGACCCACCTGCCACACCACAAAACGTATACTTATTATCATCGTGGAATGATGAAATGAAATGATCTGCATTTATATAGCGCTTTTCAAGTCAAGACTTCCCAAAGCGCTTTACTGTGTGCTTCACATTTGCCAATAGCGGCCGTGCAGCCATGTAAGGCGCTAACCTGCTTATTGGGGGCATTAGGGGTTCAGTGTCTTACTCAGGGACACTTGGACATGTAACAAGGAGGAGGCAGGATTCGAACCTGCAATCTCTTGATCCCAAGAATAGCTCTTTACCTCCTGAGTCACTGCCGCCCGGATAACAAATCTGTTTTTTTTCTTCCAACAGTGAAATAAAAGCCTAAGGTTGAAATGTCACTGTCCAAATAATATACACCAGGGGTCTCCAAAATGGTGCCCAAGGGCACCAGGTAGCCTCCAAAATCAGGGCACAGAAAAAGTCCATAGACTTGTTCTGAAAATAGCTAACCAGTTCTGGTTCATTGTGATTTCCTGGTACCATTATTTATTTTAGTTGTTGACCGAGTCTATTTAACCCTCCCTCCAATAATTATCCTGGTAATATCATAACAACATAACAATAACATGATGATATTTTAGAAATGCATTTCAAACTGGGCGCCCTTTTGGGGTGATTAAGTAACAAAAAGTAGCTCTCGGCTTGAAAAAGGTTGGATACCCCTGTACTTGATTATAATATAATAATGAATAATACAATTTCATGATAATTTAGTTCAAAATATGACAGACATTTTGACCATCTACCAGAATAAAAGTCTCCCAAAAATCAACACTTAAGTGTTTTAGGCTGACCAAAACTAAGTAATTTACTGTTGATGTCTACAGCTGTCAATGGCAGTGAAAGAATAAACACCAAGAACATCTAAAACTGAAGAAATGAATGAGTTAATGATTACTTTTTATTTATTAAAATATCAAATTTTCTCAATCCCGATAAATTGAGTTCAAGTTTTGCTATCACTATCATTTTTATTCAAAACAAAGACAATTAAAAGCTGAATTTAGATAATTTCCAAGGCACTGTACATGACAATTAGAATGTTCTGAAGATATAAATTTATTTTTAATGCTCACCTCGATCATGTAGAGCAACGCCAACTGTGAGGGAACGCCGCCGTTACAGAATACCTGCACCCAGTTTCGCTGGCCGCCTGGTACAAACACAACCCACATGAAAAACTTCCACCCGGCACACTAGCGGGTATTTCCCACCTTCTTTGAAGTCTGCATCAATTTTCTTTTTTTTGGCCGCGCCCCAACGAGTTAGTCTGGACGAGGTGACAAAGAAGGCCAGCAAGGATGAGAAGAAGCTGAAGTTGGCCATAGTCAGGACGAATCCCACAAAAAGTGCTGATGAGGAGATTCCAGAAGATCAAGAGCTTAGAAACCCGTTATGTCCTTTAAATCGAAAAGACTGCATACCTCCCATCGCCCCCGAAAGATCCAGGCTGCGTCTCTTCAGCGCTCTGAGGGTCAGAACCACCGGGACCAGGATGGAGAAGAGCCATCGCCATGGCGACACGGGCTGCAGCGACCCTGTGTCAAACACACACACATAAAGTTAGTGAACCCAAAGGACAATTGCAAGAAACCAAGATAAGGGGTTAAGTTGGGATATGTTTATTATCTTGTCTGAGTTTAGCCTAAAATCAGTTGCATGAAAGCAGGTTAAACTTAAACCGGACCAGGCTAACAACCAGGTTAAGATAATGCCCAGAGATACATCTGGCCCGTCAATCCCGTAAAAGAGTAATGAGTTTCAACCCCTTAATGTTCCGATTGCCATGCCACATATTATTGGAAAGCTTAAACCTTTGGAATTCAAGATATGACGACCATTTCAAAATGTACTCATCACAGACACATCAAACAAGATATCTGAAAACTATAAAACCGTGATAGCTGACTTAAAAGTTCCCGAAGAATTTAGCTGATGAGTTGATATTTATCAAAAATTGAGTCATTCCCTCCAGGACCATCCAGTGAATCCAACCGTGTAAAATATTTACTCCAGAACACACGATAATGCCGACAGATCAAAAGAATCCACCTAAGAGCATTTTTGCATCGTTGAAAGTTCATTGTTGTAATCATTGTTGTAATCCGTTTGTTTTTACACATAATTTCTATATACAAATGAACAGACTCGTATTTTTTTTTTTTAATACGACCGTTTTGATTGACACCACTCTCGGCCAATAGCAGCCTTTTATTCAAGATCCACTGTCCGCATTAGCCAATAAGGGTTTGTTTGATAAAAGGGAGATCGCCTCCTTTAGCTCAAAATATCTTCAGCCAGTCGTAGAATACAAATGATGATTGACACATTGGATAGCCAATTAAATTATGAACAGAACTTTGCGCAGACATTCACTTTGTATAAAAATTAAAACCCCAATAGCAAAGTGTGCAACGCTATTCTTGATTCATTTTACACATCATTATTACACGCAAGAGTGCACAACCATTAACTGACTTTTGGAAAGAAAAGTCAAACATTAACAACTCTTTCAAAATGTCTGAAAAATATACCAAAGTAAAATACACAGTTGCAAAAGTTTAAGTGATGTACTGATGTAAACCAAATGGCCACTTTTAGAATGGCCATGGCCTACCATTAGGAAAATGTGTGAAATACAATATTTAGTTTTTCAGTTTGTGATTAAATTTGACAAGGTGCCAAGTAAGGCTTCAGGCTGTCGTATCACTTGTTTTCCAGCTGAGATGCCCACGCTACACTCATCTGCAAGCATTTGATGGACTTAGGGTGATTATTTAGAGTCTTAACTTTCAAAAGAAACCAAAACCGCCCATCAATAGCAGCATTCAATTTACTTTCGGTATATCTTGGATTGGGATTTTAGGCAAACTTTACAGTAACGTTAAGGGGTTAAAGCATTTTCATGGAATTTCTTGATATGTTGCATTATTTTAACTACCCTTCATTGAAAATTACAATAAAATCTGGATGGTCATTTCATTTAACTCTTTGACTGTATAATCGCAACAGTCCATTTATAGTCAAGTGTCAATTTATCTAGTAATTCATGAAGTAAATTTACTGCTGTCACGCAATGTTTTTCATTGCTATGCCAATTAAGAATGCTTGTCAAATTGCCATCAGTTTTCTTATTTATTAAGTATAATAAGATAAAGTATTTTCTGACTTTAGTATAAAAATTCTTAAAATGAGGAAAATAATCTGCCATATGAAAATGTTTTGCTCATTTTAATGATTAATTTTATAATTCCGAATGTTAAATATATTGTAAAACATAAATACCGTATATAATCATTAGTATTTGTATGATTGTCTTTATTTTTGTTCACATTTCTGAACCTTACACAGCTCTGGTGTACAAGTCTTTGAAAAATAGTGCAGGCTCTAGCGTGATATTTTGTCGAGTCACTATTTTGTCAGCGGACTGATAATCATGACCTTTATTTCCAATCTCAGTGTGATAAATATCAATCTGATAATTATTGTGCATTCCTAATTGATTGTAGATGTCGAATATTCATTGTAACTGGGCTGGAACTGAATTTCATTTAGGGACGGTCTAAACCACTTTTTTTCAGACTTCAAAGAGTGAGTCTGCGACACAAAGTAGCCACTGATACTAATAAAAGTATCCATCCATTATCTGCACAGCTTATCCTCATTAGGGTCGCGGGGGTGCTGCAGCCCATCCTAGCTATCTTTGGGCAGTGGACACCCTGAACTGCCAGCCAGTCGCAGGGCACACAGGGACAGACAAGTCGCTCGCTCATTAGGGACAATTTGGACCAGCCAATAACCTGACGTGCGTGTTTTTGGAATGTGGGAGGAAACCGGAGTGCACGGAGAAAATCCACGCAAGCACGGGGAGAACATGCTAACTCCACACAGGAGGTTCGATCTCATGACCTCAGAACTGCGCCGCCATGCTGCCCCTAATAAAAGTAATATTACTAAAATGTTTTGGTAATAATATGTACCCTTTCCCCCACCACCAAAATCCATAATGACGGATCATTTTAAAGAGATAAATAACATCATAATACAGACTGTGTCCTTAAAACCTTAAAAATTGCAAATACCGTGTTCCAGGTTTTAGTATCAGCCACAAGAGGCCGGTGAATATTGTGACATTCAGCTGACCCAAATCCCAAACTTCATCATAAATGTCAGCACTCGGCCATTGCTAATTTTATATTTCATCTACTTTTTCATAACTCTCACTGTATGCGTCCAATTGGAGTTTGTCCTAAGCACACTTACGGAACAGAACTTTTTGGTTCATGTGACCTGACCATCTATATTTCGTAGAAAAGCAATGAGCCCAGCCCATCGTGTCGAATGACAGGGTTGGTGGTTCAAATTTTCTTTTTTTCATTCGGCGTCTGTGGGCAGGCGTCTCAAAAGCTCTTTATTCATGGACGATCAATGAATTCCCTTCAACACCACGGCGTGACCAATATATTTGCGCTTTTGAAATCCGACAGCAAGAGAAACTAAAGGATTGCTACAATTGCTGATCAGCATGAACTTAGAAGGCATTCGAGTGTACGGTAATCACGGGCATGAGCTGGCAACTTACCTGAATATGCGCTGAGGGTGAGGGAAAGCGTCCAAAAGAAAAGAGAAAGTGCCAAAGTGGCGCAAAGCAGGATCATATCGCTCATCATTTTCAAGGTGTCTTTAACGGGAATTCTGTCTACCTCAAAACTCATCTCGTACACTGTGCTCTGCATCTTAAGACAAAAAAAGGAAAATGTTATTAACCAGTCAAAACAGGCAGAAGGAAAAGAATCACACACAGAAAACACAGCTTGTATAAACTCGATCGAATAAATTTGATCTACATCTGGTTGATAGGATGTCAGGATAATACTTTTTAACAAAATGAATCCTAAAGCAACAAAAATAGTGTTAGAAATACCAAATTATGATGACAAATACAAGTTTTGTTCGACCATTGACTCTGTTGCAGAACCCCTCCCCATGACTGACCATAACTGATTCTTTTTATGCACTGCAGGGCTTGAATTTTCTACATTTGGGTTATTCTGCTCCCGTCTGACTTGTTTTTGTTTTCTTTTACCTTTTAGGGAGGATGTTAAGAATGTTTCACTGCATATGTTTTACATGTTTTTGTACCAACATGGCACACACGTATTGTTACCACGATCCGTTTGCATTGTCAGAGTTAAATGAATCCCTAGATGTCTACAGCGCAGATATGAAGTTCAATCGACTACAATGTCAAGAGTAATATCGAACATTACCCTGTAAACAATGAGCGGTTTGTTCACTCACCCAACTTGATAGGATTCATCATCACCTTTATTTGCCCTCGACAAAAGCATAAGGGTAGAATTTTTTTTTGTATGTATTCCTCGTGTGCTTGAATAACAACGAGAAAAAAAGGAGTTGCCAATGTCTCATAAAAAAATCTAAAAAAAAAAAAAAAGAATTAAAAAAAGGGACCCCAAACAGCTGTCAGGAGATACACTGCTTCTCTCCACTCCTCACCGGAAGTAAAGGGGCGGGACTTCCTCTGATACAATAAACGAAATCTTAGTTTTTAAAGACACATAAGCGTATTACGTTTCAAATGAATTATATTAATTATATTCACCCTTACACTTATACCTATATTTTCAAAAATTTCAACACATTCTATATGTTAATTATCCAGTAGAATTTTTTTGTAATTATTTTTATTTCACTATACTAGTAGACACAGGTCAGGCGTCATTGCACGCATAATAAAGTACAGATTTACAGTACAGTATTGTGGTTTATCTTGCAATTGACTGTTTATAAAACGTTTACAATTAATGTGCAGTTTTACTAAAAAAAATCATAGTATTTAGTTTGAAATATTTACCATGCCTTCCTTCAAAAGTATTTATGTGCGTGAAATAGTTCGTTGTTAAATTCTTATCTGTAGTGTATCTTAACTTTAAATTAATGTCTGGGTGGGAAACAAACAAACACAAATATTTAAGGTATCTCATGAAAATATATAAATACCTTTGGTTGTGGATATTTCAAAGTCCTAGAATAGCTCAGTGTTACTTTTCCAGGTTTGATTGCTTCAGTTGTCTGCAAAATGTTAAAACAGATGATCTCTCCTATTTCCTCGTGTCCTTTAAGTGCAGTTTGTTGGTCAGATGTACGGTACTCCTCCTCTTGAAGCTGGAATGCAAATTGGTCCGTGCAGTTGATAAGCCCATCCTACTTCATGTCACCCAAAAACAAAAGAACCAGTGGACTCTCCATTAAAATGTCAATAAAGTTGATGAGGTGAAATATCCATCCCTACGCCATGGAACAGTTAATCTTCTAATTTAAGAGAAATTATTCGTTTTTCATCCACAACATTGATCTGTAAAGCGAAGTGCTTGAGTTCGTCCACTATTATAATTTCCAAATCAGTTAAAATTGAATTAGGTCAACATTTGCCTTTGTCTCCGCACTCCGTAGCAGAAAACTGTCAAAGCCATAAGAAAATAGGAGCTATTTTCCATGCACGAATGTGGCTCCATTCTAGCGCAAATGCATGCAAATGTGGGACATTCTTGAACTTCTTTAAACTCTCAATTTTTTTACTGTGACTATGTAATGTGGTTTCATGCCTTAACGAAATTTGTTGTGCTTTCGGTCTGAATTGCATATTAGTGATGCGCGTTTCTCACAGCTTTATAATCAGAGTATTGGTGGCAACATAAAATTGAGGTGCTCCCATGAACCAAATACACAAATTGATAGAATAATTAAAAAAAAAACAGCATACTACTCTAAAATCTATCAAATATAAGTGAGGCAGTGTCTTTAATTCTAAAGTATCTTTCTTCATGAAATGGAATGAAAAGGCCTTTTATCCGTTTGACCCTCTTCAACTCAAAAATAAACCCAAAATTGTCAAGACCAGAACAGAATGAGGACCCTGATGCGGAATGTTACTCACAAGTTTATTGAAATATAGAGGAAAGTCAGTGCCAGCGATCTGGTGCTCGTTGGACGCGGGAAGCAAGCCTCTCACGGGATTTGAGCGTGTTCTGAATGCGGAAGTGGATCTTCCGGAGCGGGAGATCGTAGCGTGGTTAAACGGAAAAAACAGGTCGTTAGCCGGGACGGGAGATCAGAATGTGGTCGGGGTCAAAAAATGGGTCGTAGCCAGAGACAAACGGGGAAATTAAGAACGTACAAGTGGAAAACGGGTGATAAAACGTGACCGACGGGAGTCAGAGTAAAAAATGCTTGCCTTGTGTAAACAGAGGTTCGCTAACAGACTGATCACGGGCGAGTGAAAGCACTGAGCTTAAATAGGAAGGGGAACCAGTCAGATAACCAGCAGCAGCTAGCGCCAAACGAGCGGGCACAGGTGAGTGTAATGAGTAATCATGACAAAAATGTGATGTGCTATTTCATGGGGGAAATTTATATTGTAACAGAGCTGCTTGTGCATCAAATACATATTTCTGTGCCTTCTGATGCACACGACTTAGTTCACGATAAACTGTTCCCTTCAATCATAAAGACACAAATCAAGACACCTTGCACAACCTCTGTTAAGTGACCTTACCATTTAGATTAGAAACATATGCAAGTGAGTGGATGATACTATATTGTCCAGGAGATATCCGCAAACCCACAACTGGGACAAATATAGGGACAATTTCATAAAAAGATTTTACATATTGAAGGCCGATACGCTTTTATCTCGCTTTTATCTCTTCTGCGTGTTCAAATCAACATCCAGGTCTCAAGACTACACGACAGAAACAATCTCTGAAGCGAGGAAGTTCCCTTGGGATTTTTATAACAATAAAAGAAAAAAAAAAGAAAAAAATATCGATTTGGTTTGGGGCTAATGGGCCAATTTTAAAATTTGGAAATAAATATACATGCAGACATTTACATGGTATAGTTCTTTTGAACTAGATTAGTCTCATCAAATTGGTTTTGAAACGATCACAATTAAAGCAAAATAATATATAAGGTCCCTATTTTAAGCAATTCATTTGATATTTAGTCTTCAAGCGTTTATCTATTAGTTCATCTATTTTAAAAGTATTTTTTCAGTATTTTTGTTTAAGTTGAGTATTTTTTTGTAGTATTACTGTAGTTGTTTTTCTATTATTTCTGCAGTAGTTTTCTTGTTAGTTTTTCCATAGTAGTGAAATTTTAATATTTCGGTAGTATTTTTGTTGTATTAGGATAGTAGATTTTTTGTTGTATGTCCGTAGTATTTTCGTAGTATTACAGTACTTTAATGATTTCTGTGTTTTTGTAGAAAATATGCTTTACTCAATTATATACATTTTTCGTATTTTTGAACCATTTCTGTTGTATTTTGTAGTATTTCTATTGTCAAATTTTTGATGTACATCTGTAGTATTTCTGTAGTTAAGTATTACTGTAGTTTTATTTCTGTAGCATTTTCGTCGTATTTTCAGAGATAGATAGATAGATAGATAGATAGATAGATAGATAGATAGATAGATAGATAGATAGATAGATAGATAGATAGATAGATAGATAGATAGATAGATAGATAGATAGATAGATAGATAGATAGATAGATAGATAGATAGATAGATAGATAGATAGATAGATACTTTATTCATCCCCGAAGGGAAATCCACATTTCCAGCAGCATCCCTGAGCTGAGAACAATGCAATAATAAAGCAAAAAGAATACAATATACAAATACCCAGTGTGACGTGCAAATGCCCACTGTAGCGTGTTATATAGAATATCTAAATAGTGCTACACCGGATACATATTGCAATAAAATTCTGTAATATGCAATGTAGGGGGTGTGGTTTAATGTAGGCTTCTACTCTGCCAGGTAGAGTTAAAGAGCCTCATGGCATGAGGAAGAAAAGATCTCTTCAGTCTGTCCGTGGTACAAGACAGTGACAGGAGTCTGTCGCTGAAACTGCTCTTCTGTCTGGAGATAATGCTGTGTAGTAGATGTTTTTGTAGTTTCTAGTTGTATTTTTTCAGTAATTCTGTTGTAATAATTCTGTAGTAGTATTTCTAAAGTAATATTTTTCTGATAGTGTTTTGTATTATAGTATTATGAAGTGGTATATTTGTAGAAATACATTTGATGTATTTCCAGTAATATTTTTATATTTTTTGTAGTATTAAAATCGTATTGTTTTTGTCATATGTCTGCAGGATTTTTGGAATATTACCGTAGTTGTGTTTTTGTAGTAATTTTGGGGTAACATTTTTGTCGTATTTTGTATCATAGTATTTTTGTAGTATTTCTTTCTATACTATTTTTTCTTTTTCCGAAAGAAAGTAAAATAATAGAAGAAGTCCCTGTTTGAGGCACTATATTTCATATTTAGTTTTGTAGTGCTTTTGTAGCATTTCTGTTGTAGACACACGAAAGTGACAATGGGGAAACGCTCGTCTTGGGATCAAGAGATCGCAGGTTCGATTCCCGGTTCCTCCGTGTTATATGTCGAAGTGTCCTTGGGCAAGACACTGAATTCCTAATGCCCCCAATAAGCAAGTAGGCGCATTGCATGGCTGCATGGCTGCTATTGGTGAGTGAGTGTGTGTGTGCGTGTGAATGGGTAAGTGTAAAACACATTGTAAAGCGCTTTGGGAGGTCTTCATTGACTTGAAAATACAAAAATGCAGACAATTTCGATTGTTCTCGATTGTTCTCAGCTCAGGGATGCTGCTGGAAATGTGAATTTCCCTTCGGGGATGAACAAAGTATCTATCTATCTATCTATCTATCTAATTTACCATTTACCCAAAAAGTTAACCGCCCTTTGGCCTCCCCTAGTGGTCGCTGGGCCCTAAGCAGCCTCTTCGTTCGCTTATGTCTTGGGCCAGCTCTGGGCCTGGGAAAATTGAATGTCTTTGAGTTAACAAAACCCAATTTTTTGTTTTTTAAAAAATTGTGCAATGGCTTCAAAGTGGGTTGGGAAACAATGGAATTGATTGCATCCTAAAATTCTATCCAATTACCGCGAGAATGCGCTAATGACACATGTATCCAGTAGTTGACCGGAATCTCGCGAGAGCGGGAATTAACTTTCTTGAGACTATGCGGAAGTACGTCAAACGCCTCCTACTAGTGCAAATGTCGATGACAAATGTGTGTCAGTTTTTTAAATGTCTCTATAGTTTATTGTTATAGCGGACAGGATTGTGTTCCTCGCGAAACTTGGGAAAATTGTGACTTTCCTAGCATAGCATGTTAGCCTTGAGATAGTGTTGTCGGAGGCGATGGCCGCCCGTGCGACGGAGTCCGAGGAGGACCTTCTCCGGCCAGTGCCCCGCGAGCAAGCCATCCTCGAGAGCTTCTTCACGCAACTCGGCATATTTTCTTTTGACCGTGCCAAAGACTACGTGGAGAAGGAGAAAGACAACAGCAGCCGGAGCTCTGGAGCCGTCTGGGCCGCTCTGCTGGTCGCTTTAGCTCACCTTGCCGCTGCCGAGAAAGCTTACCACAACATGACGTTCCTGGGACAGAAAATGGGTACGACAAAACTTAAGTAGTCTTCGCACACAGAGATCGCCACAAATCCATCATTCTTTGGTGCATTATTGCTCTTATTATTACGGATATTTGTCTCTGTTGCACTCGTACACCCCGAGTTCATCTTCCTCATTCCATACTCCTAAAATCCCCCCATACTCTGAAAAACAGAAGTCATGTCCAACAACCTCCCTAGTGATGCTTCCTTTACTCATGCTTCTACCAGCCAGCTTCTTCATCTGCATCTCTTACCTCTTACCTCGTGCACTCTACAGGGAGTGCAGAATTATTAGGCAAGTTGTATTTTTGAGGATTAATTTTATTATTGAACAACAACCATGTTCTTAATGAACCCAAAAGTCTCATTAATATCAAAGCTGAATATTTTGGAAGTTGGAGTGGGGCTTTTTTAGTTTTAGCTATTTTAGGAGGATATCTGTGTGTGCAGGTGACTATTACTGTGCATAATTATTAGGCAACTTAACAATGATGATGAGATGAGAGATGAGATTTTCTTCAGGGAAACCAATATAACAGCTCAACATTCACAAATATACATTTCTGACATTCAAAAACAAAACACAAACAAATCAGTGACCAATATAGCCACCTTTCTTTGCAAGGACACTCAAAAGCCTGCCATCCATGGATTCTGTCAGTGCTTTGATCTGTTCATGATCAACATTGCGTGCAGCAGCAACCACAGCCTCCCAGACACTGTTCAGAGAGGTGTACTGTTTTCCCTCCTTGTAAATCTCACATTTGATGAGGGACCACAGGTTCTCTATGGGGTTCAGATCAGGTGAACAAGGAGGCCATGTCATTAGTTTTTCTTCTTTTAGACCCTTTCTTGCCAGCCACGCTGTGGAGTACTTGGATGCGTGTGATGGAGCGTTGTCCTGCATGAAAATCATGTTTTTCTTGAAGGATGCGGACTTCTTCCTGTACCACTGCTTGAAGAAGGTGTCTTCCAGAAACTGGCAGTAGGACTGGGAGTTGAGCTTGAGTCCATCCTCAACCCGAAAAGGCCCCACAAGCTCATCTTTGATGATACCAGCCCATACCAGTACCCCACCTCCACCTTGCTGGCGTCTGAGGCGGACTGGAGCTCTCTGCCCTTTACCGATCCAGCCACGGGCCCATCCATCTGGCCCATCAAGACTCACTCTCATTTCATCAGTCCATAAAACCATAGAAAAATCCGTCTTGAGATTTTTCTTGGCCCAGTCTTGACGTTTCAGCTTGTGTGTCTTGTTCAGTGGTGGTCGTTTTTCAGCCTTTCTTACCTTGGCCATGTCTCTGAGTATTGCACACCTTGTGCTTTTGGGCACTCCAGTGATGTTGCAGCTCTGAAATATGGCAAAACTGGTGGCAAGTGGCATCTTGGCAGCTGTACGCTTGACTTTTCTCAGTTCACGGGCAGTTATTTTGCGCCTTGGTTTTTCTACACGCTTCTTGCGACCCTGTTGACTATTTTGAATGTAACGCTTGATTGTTCGATGATCACGCTTCAGAAGCTTGGCAATTTTAAGAGTGCTGCATCCCTCTGCAAGATATCTCACTATTTTTGACTTTTCAGAGCCTGTCAAGTCCCTCTTCTGACCCATTTTGCCAAAGGAAAGGAAGTTGCCTAATAATTATGCACACCTGATATAGGGTGTTGATGTCATTAGACCACACCCCTTCTCATTACAGAGATGCACATCACCTGATATGCTTAATTGGTAGTAGGCTTTCGAGCCTATACAGCTTGGAGTAAGACAACATGCATAAAGAGGATGATGTGGTCAAAAATACTCATTTGCCTAATAATTCTGCACTCCCTGTAGTACCGTAAATTCTAGACTATAAAGCGCACCTGATTATAAGCTGCACCCACCACATTTTAAGAGGAAAACTTATTTTGTACTTACATAAGCCGCACCTGTATATAAGCCGCATGCGCCCACATTCCAAAATGTAACACAAACACAAAATTAACCCAAACCTGACTTTAAGTCCCGTGATTGAAACTAAATGTCTTTCGTTAAAGTACACAGTCTAAAAATCACAGCCGGCAAAATGAACGGAAAATGATACTAGTATTTAAGGTTTGATGCAGACCTGCACAGTCCGGGTCCTGTTGAAAGTAATCCAAGGAAAAAGTGTATATTTATATATCCACTATTGTCCGCCGCGTCCTCAAACAGGTCTGTCTGTTCCTCACCTTTACCGGTCCCCACTTCCCGTCACCCCGTGTTTGTTCCGCCCCTCCTTTTTCATTTGCCCGTGCAAAACATATCAGAATGAGTGTCTAAAATAAATACAAATAAATACATTTAAAAAATGTACAGTTGCAAATACATATTATACATGGGTTACACATATTTACAAAGAAAGACGGTACACCGAGAGTTTTCAAAGCTTTAATAATAATAATAATATAACTTTCATCCCAGACGGTGCCTGGGACAGGGCAGTTAATGGTAGCAACACGCTCGCAACACAGTAAGCGGGTCTGGTAAAAATACATACCGTACTTGTAAAAATCACGGTAAACCGTCCCCATCTTCCTCCTTAGAACTGAAGCCATCGAAGTCGTCTTCCTCAGTGTCGGAAAGAAACTTTGTCATATAGACGTCGTCCCACGCTCCCATATTCCAAAACATGCTCGCAATACAGTAAACGGGTCTGGTAAAGTTTACGTGCAGTAGTTCTGTTTCCTTCTTTATCGGACTGCTCGATTGCTTTTAGCTTGAAAGCTTTGTCATGTGCCTTTCTTTTTGCATTTTGCATGATGAGGGTATGTTTAAACTAATTTAATTTATGCACAAGCCAAGAAGTTGAAGTCTTCCTCGGCGCATATATTCTACCGGTCTAAATCTTACCTTTTGTACTCAAGCGCCGCTGGTGGCCGTTAGAAAAATTACATAAATTGGCCGCATCACTGAATAAGCCGCAGGGTTGAAAGTTTAGGGAAAAAGTAGCGGCTTATAGTCCAGAATTTACGGTAGTTCATGCTCTACTGCAGGATTGCTCATCAAGTAGATCGTAATCTACTGGTGGATCGCAGAGGCAGTGATGGTAGATCACGGGAAAGTGTGTTTGTTGGGATACACTGCGATCTAGTCGTCAAATGCAGGACGTGAACATAAACGTCAATGTTGCTCACGCTGCAGTAACTAATTGAAGAACTTTAAATGTTGTTGATGAAAGGGATACTAATTCATTAAAATTTTAAACTAAATGGTATTGATTTCTTTTTTACTTGTGATTTAGTAGTTATTTAATGATAAGCAGTTCAAATGAAATGTAATATTCTTACTTATGTATCGAAAAATGTATGACAATGGGGTTTTATAAAAATGCTTTAAAATCACTAAAGAAAAAATAATGTTAATTCATTTACTATTTAAGTATGTTATAATTGTTGACACATACTTAATAGAGAAAATATTTACCTTTAAATTATTGTAGGACACATCAAATTACGCACCCCACCGTCAAGCAACTCTGAAATACATGACATTTACCAAATTGTAATTAATCCATTTGAGAATTGACATTGGCAAACCTTTGTTTTACTACCCAACTCAGACGTTTTTGCATTTTAAAACATAATTAAAAAAAATCTTTATTTACTGAAAGAGGAATTCTTAATCCAAAGGGAATCTGAATAATTCATCATTTATAATTTGAATATTCTATTTAATAATAATTGTCAATTAATTGATCATTGTGGTTTACCTTTGTCTAAACCAGACGGCGGAAACCCAAAATGTTTAAAAAAAAATCCATATAAAAAAATTATATAACCCTTATAATGAATGCAACACACGCTATACAAGCCTACTACCAAAATGACGAAGTTGGAGGCGGAGCATGTTGTGGAGAATGATGCACCACGTCACTACAGTACTCTGTTGTAGGATACTGCCTCTAGTTTAACTTCATTACAATACATATTCATTACGGCATGAAGAAATTCAATTTTTGATGTCATTTTTAATTGGAGGATTTGAAATAACAACACCAAAATGGAACGTGCATAACATGCCCCTTATCTGGTCAACAAAAAGAGTCTAATAAATGGCACCATCCATTTATAAAAAATAAAATGGCTACCGTTTGAAAAGGTAAAGTAAATTCAATCACATTAATACTGTTAAAGTTTGGTTTCTGTGCAGTAAATTTTTACCTTTACTTTTTTACCTTTGGTGTCCATGGCCGATCGCACATTCACTGTTTTTTTTTAAACAGCCACCTGCCTGGCTTGTGACACTGCCCCTTTAAAAAATGCTTAGCTGGGGACAGCCGAGAAAGAGGAAAACAAGCATAGGAGAGCTGCCGCGGAGTTTTGCATTGCATATTCGTTTTCCAGACAGGAGTTAAAAGCCTGAAAGCCATCACGTCACGTCACAATATTATTAGAGATGTGGCCCT
This sequence comes from Urocampus carinirostris, assembly GCF_059441175.1. Classification (NCBI taxonomy): domain Eukaryota; kingdom Metazoa; phylum Chordata; class Actinopteri; order Syngnathiformes; family Syngnathidae; genus Urocampus; species Urocampus carinirostris. The sequence continues at coordinate 23,014,022 of NC_142359.1, forward strand.
ACTTACGAATGAGGTTTCGGATGATAGTTCGTAAGTTGAATTTGTTCGTAAGTTGCGTCAGTGCTTTATTTTACATGGAATGTATATTTAAGTTTTATATAAGTATGTTTAAGGCTTGTGTAAGGAACTTATATTGTTTTGTACTAAAAAAAACATTTCATAAAACAATATGTTTATAAAGATAAATAAAGTTACTTTAACTTAGTTTAACTTACTTTTGCAAGATGAGCTTCAAGAGTTAGGCGACTTCTTCCTCCGTGGTAAAAAGTGGCAGAAAAAAAGCGATCCAACTATTTTTTCAACAGCATCAAGCTTCCATATTCCTCTTTAATTTCAAATAAAACGGCTCGTCTCTTCTTTACACTTTACACAAACCGTATTGAATGGATGCACGAGGTATTAAACAATAAAAATGTCACAGTTTTTAGCGCGCTGGAGATACAGTATAGAATGTTTACACACTAGCTAGGAAGAGGAAGCGGATTTTTTCTTCGGGGTGGATACTGGGTGGGCTTTCTTAACGCCACACACCGGTAGTGGCGGAAAGAAGCACCACAGTACTGTCCTGTACTTGGAAAAAGGTGCACCCAATACAAAACAGCAACGTCCGTATATTTTTAGAGATCCAGAAAAAATGTTCGTATCTACCGTTTTTCAGAAGTCGAATGGTCGTAAGAAGGGAAGTGTCTGTACTTCGCTTTGTTTGAGGCGACAACCTTTATTCCGTGTTATTAAAACAGATACCAGTGAGGGAGTCAAAGCCGTCACTTCCCTTCTGTTAACTCGTACCAGCTAATTTTCCCTCTAAATTCATGATTACACACCTACTTGAAATTTAGTTTTTATTCAACACATTTTTTTTAAAGCATTGGAAATTGTAAGTGATTGTGTCATGTTTGTCCTCATACAGAAACCATATTAGAACAAAAATATGTTTCCTTCCACCATCTTTTTTAATTTGTAAACATTGTTTGAAAAGCGCCAGGGAGCCACTTGGCAGCACTAAAGAGCCGACCCCTGGTCTAAAACCTTTGTGTTTTGCATCCACCAGAGTGCTGCAGGACTACACAAATATCACATCCTTCCTGTCTCTTTTCACCCTGCAGGAGGCCAGTCGTTTTTCAGCCGCAAGGACTCCACTCGCACTATTTACACTTCCCTACACAACGAACTGCGCAAGGTGGTGACGTCGGGGCGGCACGGGCAGCAGCAGGGCTCTGTGGCTGCGGCATATCTGGAGGAATTGCTGTGCCACTTGGTCGAGCAGTTGTGCCACTTCACCCAGGCCCGCGTGGACATGGCCGACCTCTACGAGAAAATGAACGCTCTGGCCGGACAAAAGGACGTTAACAGCGAGGCGCTCGTGACAGCGCTGGATGCTGTGATGCACAAATACAGTTCCAAGTGAGTGAGAGAAGCCTGCTTGCAATATGGATGGGGATTTGCATTGGGAGTTTTACCTACAAATAAAATCTTTAGCCGATAAGTTAATGAAAATACGCCATATTGGATGGCTAAAATGTTTTTCTCATTAGGCTGATGCATGCTTTCTCTATATCCCCCTGTGAAAAGATTTTTATAGAACAGACATGACATAAATGCGTCGACATGATAAATGAAACAGTGTGAAGGGAAAAAAATAACAAGGTCAGGGGGGAAAATGCTGAGTGCAGGAAGTTCCTTCTCTTCAGGGATAGGCAAAAAAGTGAAAAACTGTGTGAAAATAAACAATCACTGACACATTAGTTAAAAAAAAGCATTTTGAAGGTTTTAGTGCAGAGTTTCCCAACTTGTGTGTCATGGTACACTATTGTGCTGTTGAGCCCATGTTTGGTGTGTTACAGGACTTGTGATAACAAATCGATAATTATTTGCAAAATGTATGCTATTTTATCCGTGCTGTTCTCCAGGGATGAGCAGAGTACCTGTAATTTTCTTCCTTGCCAGCAAGTGGCAGTTAATCAAAAGTTACATATTTAACTACGGTTCAGAGTCCCGGACGAAGCCCATGAAGGTGAATACATTTCGGTGTCAACCAGGGTTTGTTGAATATTTTCACGTTAAGATAATTTTGATTGGCAAGATACCCTGGTGGTCGTCGAGGACTCATTGAACCGTAGTTACATATGTAACTTTTGTTCCATTGGTTCCCTCCCGACCTCAAAAACTGAAGCACCAGCGTTATCACAAGGTATCCCAGAAAAAAACAAACCTCACAGAGAAGACTCGGCAGGACCAAAAACGATGTTAACTGTTAGTGGTAGGGGCCAAATCAACGCTATGAAACCTCGGGATAGTGCCAGGTGACACCAATGAGGTGGCAGTAAGTATGTCCTCCAAGGACAAACCCTTCAGGGCGGCCTAAGAAGAGGCAACAGCCCTGGTCGAAGGTAGGACGCTGCCAGCAGTCTGGCGTATGGCTTCCACACTCCAAGTGCTGCTTGGGCAGGGCAAAACCTCTAAACAAGCCACAGTATCAAATGAAAAGTTGAGTGGAAGAATAAAAAAACACCGTCGCATCAATGTAGCTGTGCAATGCACGCACAGGAAACAAAAGCTTTGTCTTTTCCTCACATTCCGCCCCAAGAAGAACGGGGAACACACAAGCGACAGCGGCCTGTTAGAACAAGAACCGGAAAGCACCTTGGGAACGAAGGCGGCATCGTCCCAGGTTAGGTTAACGGACAAGGCGTGTAGATTGCCAACATTCTGAGTGTGCTCTTACAGCTAACCCACTAAAGGTATGCCCTGCAAGCGGCTCAAAGGGAGGCTGCCCAGGCCAACCAGCACCAACTGGAGATCACAAGACTGGACGTAAAGTTCAGCATGGGAACGTAGCTGCCGAACACTCCTAAGGAAAAAAGACACAAGGTCATGCCCCCCACAGAAACACCCCCAGCATTAGTGTGTTGAGCAGAGATATTTACCATATACACCCTTAGGGTAGACTGAGCTGAGCACTCATCTTGGAGGGATTTCAGGAATTCCAAAATAGCGTGAAGCGAGTAGGACATTGGATCCTTCCCATGTTCCCTATACCATGCTGTAAACAACTGGCCCATAGTACTGTTGGTGAACATCAATGTGAACCACAAAAGACACTGGGTTGTCTGCTTTGAGGCAAAAAGGTTGACGCCATGCCTCAATGACCATATAGCAGGCGCACCTTACCGGGGGAAAAATCTGTGGTCAGAAGTGACAGTTTTGGTATGTATAGCTCAACTGAGAAGTGAACATTCAGTGGTTAAAGCACCGCCAATGTTGTTCGAGAGGGACAAAATAAGACCCTTTTTTTTAATTATGTGTTCGCAGGGTTGTACAGATTTGTTTGAAGATTATCATATATCCATTATTCATCCATTATCTTTTCCTCAGTAGGGTTGCGGGGGTGCTGGAGCCCATCCCAGCCATCTTCGGGCAGTGGGCAGGGGACACCCTGAACTGGTTGCCAGCCAGTCGCAGGGTACACAGGGATAGACAATCCGCACCTAGGGACAATTTTGACCGGCCAATTAACCTGACATGCATGTTTTTAAATGGGAGGAAACCCACGCAAGCACGGGCAGAACATGCAAACTCAGCACAAGAAGGTTGGTAGCTGGATTTTGAACCCATGACCTCAGAACTGTGCCGCACACGCGCTAACCACTGCGCCGCCGTGCTGCCCGATTATCATATATTTTTGACAAGTGCCAGGTTACAGCCATTAGGTATCCAGATATCTTTCAGTAAAATTAGAAAGGCATGCTGAAAAACCATTTTCAACTCAAAAGTTTAATTTCAATGAGAACAACATTATAATGTAAACTTAGTCTATAATACGGCATGTTCTGACAATATAAAGGGTAAAAATGGAAACTAAAGCTGATAATTGTTGTTTTTATATTTCATCAATGAAAAAGTGTGCCTTGGCTCCAAAAAGTTTCAGAAAAAAAATGCTTTAGAAAGTTCCTTATTTAAAAAAATTCATATGTCCCTCAGGTTCCACCACCCCATCCTGAGCCGTGTGGAGGAGAGCTTCCAGACTGAGGTGGACGTGGTGACGCAACTCCTCCGTTGCCAGGTACAGGTTTCAGAATGGCGCTTTCTACCAGCGCTGCTCTGCTTGCACGGCGCCACCACCAAGCTGACTGCATGGGGGCAGCTCTTCCAGCGGCAGAAGGAGACCCGGAAACATCTTTTCGGAGGCCAGTCCCAGAAAAGCGCTCAGCCGCCACACCTGTACGGCTGGCTGCAGCGCTTCCAGGCAGCCCTTCTGGCCAAGTTCAGTTTCTACTTCCACGAAGCGCTGAGCCGGCAGACAACGCCTGCTGACATGCGTGCGCTAACTGCGCGTGCTGCGCCCGACTACCATGGCAAGATCTGCTCATTCGTTCGCAAGCACGACGCCGCTAGCGTGTCGCTGGTCTTCGACAACCGCGGTTCTGCAAGCTTCCAGGGCCACGGCTACCACCACCCGCACTCTTTCAGAGAAGCCCCTAAAGGGGTGGAGCAGTTCCCCGCTGTGGTGTCCATCCCGTCGGGCGAGCGGCCGCTAACGCACTGGCCCAACGTGGTCATGATGATGAGCGACCGCGCAGCCGAACTCGGCGCACCCGACAAAGTGGTGCACTTTTACGACGACAAGGTCCAAAGTACTTACTACCTGGCCCGGCCCGAGGCACACTTCACTTTGGTGGTGATCCTGGACGGCAGGAAGTCCGATAAAGACCTCAACGTGGTGACCTTCTTGCAGGAGATCTGTGGATCGCTACGCAACTCAAAACCTTTTGGGACCCTTAAGCCAGGATCCAAGGGATGATCAAAGTTTTAAAATATTGGCATTCACTGTATTTTCGAGACTAAAGACCTGAATTATTAAAAAAGCCTTTGCTAATTTTGACACGGACAAAGACAACTTGATTTCATTGCTGAAGACGAGATTAGTTTTGAAAAAAAAGAGACAAGTATCTTTTGAAGAATGCTATAGCTTTCGGTATAAAATATGACATCTAGCTTTTGATGTAAAGGAAGACATCTCTAATTTTCAGTATAAAATACAATCCTATTTTTTACATAGAAGACAATGACGTCAGTGTTTTGGTTTAGAAGACAATGGTGCTAATTTTCAGTGTAGAAGAATATAAAGCTTGTGTGCGGTGTATAAGCTGATTTTGCTGTTTTCAGCGTTGGTAGGCATGTCAAAGTCAAATGGACGGAAAGCCAGATTTGGCATACAAGCCACTGGCCGGATTGATGGAATGTTGTAATTTTCAAAACGAATCATATTTGCTTGTGAATCTACAGTAATATGACAAAAACCTAACCAATGTATTCCAATAGTATCGGATAAACAAACCAATATTTTCTTATGGCTTCTTCAGTAAACTTGTAATTTCGACAGGCACAAATGACAGACTTCTCTAAAATAAAAATTCACATAAAATGAACAATTAATGAAAAAGAGGCCACTATTTTTAGCTGCTGTTGGCTTGCTAATACCATCATTAATTCTATGGTTTGGGGCTGAGGTGGGCGCCATATCAAAATCTTTGGACTCACTCGCCCTCTGCAGTGAGGCCAGATAATTGCGTGCCTCACTCTGCATTCGCTCAGCACAGTAATATGCTAAGTTACATACAAATATTGTCAATTTTATGTGAACATTTGAAAAAGAAAATTGTAATACTGAATTGAAATGAGAAATATCTTTAACACTGAATAAATATAACCATTAAGTACATTTGAATGTTTATATTTCACTGCTTGATGTTGTTTAGGGGATTTTCTTTGTGCCGATCGTGTTCCTAATAAAGTGAGCACTGCAAAAAAAAGGCATCAGGTCATTATGGACTTGAGTTGAAATTTATTTGTAATATAAATAACGACACATTAATAACGATCCATTTTGGCTATGAGAGCTCGCATGACGGAAGCTCTGGTTTCAAACACGTCAACACCAACAGACATGAACATTTTAACAACCCTCCCCCACGCATCAACATGTGATGATGCTACAGGCCAGGTACATACATACATACGGTATCCTACACAAGGTCAATGTGCAAATAAGTTACGGTGAACTAATGTGGGAACTCTAGTGAAGGTTTGAAGGATTTCTTTTCATTCAGAGTGCCTTGTGGCCATGCGTGAGGTCCAAACCACTTAACCCAACCCAAACCCAAAAAAACATGAAAAAAAGGCACTTTCACATTCTCTCGTTCTCACGTTCACATTCGCTGTGCTGTTCAAGTGTTTATTTTATTTGGGGGGCCTAACAAATAGCCCCACCCTGTTCGCATTCTGTAAGTTTAAGGTTAACTTGTGAGTTTAGTGCAGGGGTTCTCAAACTGTTTTGGTCCGCGGACCCCCATGTAAGGGAGTTATGTTTAGAAAACGGGTTCAGAGGAGAATTCCATTTGCACAATTATTGAGAATACAGTAAATTATTTATAGATTATGGTTATTTGTGAAATAACTACATTGTATTTTCCCCTTAATCCCTATTTTAGTGTTAGTATATTTATCCATCCCCGCAACCCTACTGAGGATAAGCGGTGAAGATAATGACTGGATGGATATGTATCCATTTCACTTAGCATTGTTTTGTCAGTTGGTAAATCACTAATTAGAATTGATACCACATTTTGAGTTTTTCGAAACAATCGCTAATTAGCAAATATGTAATTGCAACATTTTCCGCGCAATAGTGGCCTTAACTGTTTACAAATTTCTCTTGCGATAATGGCCTTACCAACATCTGATGATATTGTAGGAAACATGTACAAAAAAATACTGAATTTGAAAATTGTATCATTAGTGATAATGGCCTTACAGTTGGTCAGTACGGCCATTATCACATACTAGGTATGCAAGCAGTTAAGGCCATTAACACATACCAACAGTTAAATTATAGAATTTAAAATATTAATAATTCCAATATCAAAAAGCTAATAAAAAATATGAACAATTGAGACGGGCTTTCTATGTATAATTCAAAAAACATACAGTAATAATTTTTAAAAATATCAGTAGTGCATGAGTATCAATATCAATTATAAATATCCACAGAGAAAGGTGATGCAGGAATTGGTTTTTGGCTGTTTTACAGACTAATTATAGGACGATACTATGGAATTTTTACAAAATAAGTTGGAATTTCAGATATTGTTTTTCCTTTATCTGGTATCGATAACCACTCAAGTATTGGTATCGCCCGAGAAAGAAGTTGGTTTACTATCAACATTATAATTCATTGATAAATGTGCTACCAATGTCTTTACTGTTTTGTTGACTACCCAAGTTAGACACTCCAAACAAATATCAGCCTGGGAAAAGCAATATTAAACGTTATCTCAATGGGCATTGGAATAGCAAAGGTCTAATGAATCTTTTTAAATCGTATGTTATTCCCGCTTTTAGGAGTCTCAAATTCATTATTTAATACGCTACTGATATATATAACTTATTATTAAAAATGCCACACTATCTTGTGACTTACATCAGAACTCCCTTTTTAATTGTCTCAAAGTTTTTGCACCCCAGGGGGCCCTGGCACCCTAGTTTGAAAACCTTTAATAGTGTAGCTAGCAGGTAAACCTTTTAACACATGCACACACACCCAAACTGACTCATTTTAAGAAAGTGGCATGCTGGTTTTAACTCATGTGTTAGAGCTCTCAAGCCAGGCATTAATAATCAATCGTCCATCACTATTCTAGTCGATTTGCATGGACAAAGCCAAGGCAAGCAAAACAACACACTCACACACACACACACACCAGTAAAAGCGTGGCACCCTGTATGAACGTTCCCCTCTCACCCCAAAACGAAGAAGGCTCTTAAAGTTCTTAAGTAACATTCATAGATGAACAGTCGTTTAAAAACATTCATTTGTTAAGTAAATAGCTGGACGTTTGTGTTCGTCTTTGTGGTTTTTAGCAGCAGAACTGAGTAAAAAAAGAAAAAGGTCCCCATTTAAACAATAATAATAATTAAGGTAAAATATGAGAGCATCATGGCCCTGCCAGGACACGGGACGGTCCAACATTCACTTGACTAGAACTACTCGTTAGGTCTCTTATGTAATTAGCACGGCTAGCCGACGCCTGCAAAATGCTTCTGTACAACAGATAGGATAACAACCTGACAATACACAAATATCAGAATTGGTGGCCGAATGCTGTAGAAAATGTGTGTATTAGAACCTATTCCCCAATTCTGACTTTTCCCACGGCCCGAATTGGACACAAATTTTCTCTGCGAATCCAATTCAACTCATTTATGAACGAGGGTTGTACACACTTCTTAAAATCAGAAAATTTAACATGAACACCTAATGTGTTTTCTATGTACTTGTTCCACAGTTCTCAAGCGTTTTAACGTGTTCTTCTAAGTCATAACATATACATCCTCAGGTTACTCTTTTCCCCGTATTATTATACTGAATATTCATAATAGAAACTGTAGACAAATACGTTTCAAACCCTCATTAATTGCACTTATTTTAGCAATTATATTTGTGCTGTGGGACCATGAATGATGAGTGCCTAAAGGGCATAGGAACAATAGTCACAGCAGTTCCATTCATTTCATTTGACTTAGGAGTCATAACTCACAAGTCGAGGTACCGCTGTAACTAAAATAGAAATCAAGCGTTTTGATATTATTTTTCACATTCTACATATCACTGTAATCTACTGTAGTTCAGGTTTTCATCATTACCGTGCAACTTCTACAGAAATTGCATTCTCTAGTTATATGATTATTATTAAGATTATTATTGTTTTCACAATAGATGCAGGAGCTTATTTCAAACCCTTACTCAGCCGAGTTTATACCCTCAAATTGTTTGGCGGTACCCTGTTCTCCTTGAGTGGCCCACTTGCAGTTGACCCTGTTTGGCTCACATGGTACAGGATTTGTCGAGCGGCGGCGGGGGTAAGGGTGGTGTGCTGCTCTTTGGCGGCACGGCAGGCTTGGGCCTCAGTGCCGGGGGCCTCAGCGGGACCCCCGGCCGAGGGGCCGCCACAGGCTTGAAGGAACCCAGCATGTCCGGGGACGGGTTGACTGGTCTCGGAGGGGGCCCTGGCAAAGGACTGACGGGACTAAGGGGCCCGAGAGGGCTAGGGGTCCCGGGTGTCCCCGGAGTGCCTGGAGTGCCCGGGGTGCTTGGCGTACTGTGGGGGCTTGGGGACTCAGAGGAGCAGGGGGCCGGAGGGCCATTTTTCACCTGATCCAGGGTGTCCAGGACCACGTCAGGAGCCGGCCTCCGGCCCTGACGTTCCAGCAGACGGAAGTCCCCTAGGGCTACGCTCACCGTCTCCTCGATATCCTGCACCAAGGGTACAAAATCAGGAGCTGCTCAGAGACCAACAGTTTTAGGGTTTGTCAACTTATAACATTGAAGGACCATGAATTGCTCATTCATCTAACAACACAATCCAAAGGGACTTGTAAACTCCGGACTACAGAGGGCAACTAGGTTAAGGTCACATACACAAATTAAAGAAAAGAACCTCAACTTAATTTTTCTACAAGCCGCACCGGATTTCAAACTGCAGGCTAAAAGCCACAGTGTGTAATATTTGACCACTAGATGGCGTTGCTGTTAATGTGAAAGAAAACCAGTGCCACAGAGCATAGTGTATCAGCAAGATCCCAGACAAACATGGTGGCAACCTCTAGGTAGGGATTCCACTATGTAAAAGAAATACGAATTTGTCAACCTATAATATTTTTACAAAAATCAACATGCATTTTTGTATTCAAATCTATGTTTTTTTTATTACCAGACCTTCCCTATAAACAGCCAGAAAAAAATGACGCATCCATGTATATTTCTTACGTGAAAACAAAATCAGTGGGAAAATGTTTAGTTCAGAAAAGTAACACATTTTGCCAAGATTTAGGGCACTAGTCTGCGGACTGCGTCCAACGTGTAAACCTGAAAGGTGCTGCATGGAATTAGAACATTTTCTACTTACTGACGCTTAAATCATCATTGCCACGTCTTTCAAAGTGCTTGTGTCGCGTGTGTAAGCATATGCAATTCTTAGATGCGCTCAAATGAACTCTTTTTTTATGCTTTTTTTTCCATGCTACACTAACAGAAAAACAAGAGCTTGAACATGAAATCACTCGACAACCTCCCTCCCCTATTAACATATACACAGGAGTACAACAAAAACATTCTCAAAGTAAAACTCGATGTACCGCACTGACTAAAATTCAGAAGCCTGTTCAATCACAGCAGCCTTTCGACATGAAGAGCCATGAGACTGATCTTAAGCTCTCCCATCCTTTGCGCATTTGACAAAGCGTTAGAGAGGAGATTAGTAGTAGTATCCGCTACTACATTAAAAAAAACAGTGTACATGCAAACACTAGTTACTAACTAAAGAGGGGTATACAATAATTATCTGTCTGGCTGAAAATAGCCCAAGATCTGTGGAAAGGGCACCGTGACCATCTGCCTTGCAAATGAAAAAGTAAAATAAAATTAAAAATAAATAAAGATAAAGAGCATCGTATCGTCGGCCACAGTAATTAAAAGGTAAAATAAAAACGGCTTGTAGTCCGGAATTTACTGTAGTTTTCTGACCAGATCTGCTAACATACCTGAGCTAGTGCGCCGGGGTCGGCAGCCCTCGAGCGAAGCGATTCGAAGCCGTGCTGGGTGCTGCCGGAGCGGCGGATAGGCGTGTCCTCAGGCCTCCGCAGTGAATCTCGGCGGCCGACTGCCATGGCAGCCGAGCGGCGGCGGCGTTCGGGACTGTCGGGGGGTGGCGTCTGGCCCTGGCTGCGCCCCAGCAGAAGGTCCCGGGGGCTGAAGTGACCCGTCACCGGGGGCGAGCCGCGCTCAATCGCAGATCCATTGCCGTGGCAATCGGTGGAGCGGCCCAGAGGACGGCGGAATAAACCCTCCGTCCGCTTCCTTCTGTGACTGCAACATGGGAATGACGTCGTTCGTGACTACACCAATCCCTTTCTGTATCGTGGTTTACTTTTCACAGCTTCTCAACTTTGCGGATTTTTATTGTGCATTGTGTTCTGCAGTTTGATTGGCTAAAGAGTGTCCTTGTCCTTTTTCTGCCTTTGTGTCAATAACGTTCCGGTCTAAGATGTACACAAACGTAAAACAGCGTAATGAACCCACAATACATGAGTGAATCTTTTTCAATTTCAAGTTTCGCTAAAAGGCATGTCAACAGAATGTTCATGACCCACTAAAGTACCAAAAGACCTCTCCCTATGCTATCTTGAATCTGCAAATTTGGACTTCTCCACATGCTAAAGCACATGTCTAACTCATGGCCCGCAGGACAAATGTGGCCCGCCACTTCATTTTATGTAGCCAGCGAAAACTTAAAATGTCTAAGCGTTTAAAATTAAACGGGTCAAGAGAGTGCTTTGACCCAAAACTACATTTCCCATGATGCCAATCGACTACGCCATCCGCAAAGTGACCGTTTAGCGACAGAAGACACTAGTATTTCCATACTGATATAAATGAGAAAAAATATGTTAAAATTGTACGAGAAGATTTTTTCATTTGGTTATACATTGGTACCTCTACATAGGACATGAATTTGATCCCGGATTGTGCCCTTATCCAGGAATGCGTGTATTGCGAGGAAATTTTAGCTGATATATAATAACTGGAAACCAATTAATCAGTTAACGGGCCTCCTAAAAGCTTTACTGTTCTGTACTCGGAAAAAGGTGCACACCATAAAAAATCTAACTTACAGCAATGTCTAGAAATTTTTCGACATCCCGAAAAAAATGTTCGTATCTACCGTTTTTCGTAAGTCGAATGGGTGTAACTAGGGGAGCAGCAGAGTTTTTGATAAAGGTTTCTACTTTGCGGGTTTTTGAATACATCCCCGCAAAAAATGAGGGACTACCGTACTTGGAATGGTTGGAATGCAACAAAATAGCTAGTTTATAGATTACCTGTGATAAGACTCAGGCGGTCGGATGTCTGTGGGCGAGCACAGATCCCGGGTGGACCGCTTGTCCTCGGTGCTGCTGCTTCCGCCATCGCTGTCGGCTTTTTGGCTCAAGGTGTCCGACATGGCGTCACCCCTAAAACACAACAGGAAGGTCTTCAGCCAGTGGTTATTTAAGTCAGTGGTCCTCAAATAGGGCTACAATAAAGGCACTTTAAGGGGGATTTTTTAAACCGTTGAAAAATGTATCTTAAAAAAATAGCACTAACCCAAAACCACAGCACTAGCCCCCCTTCTACCTACATTACCAACAAGATCGCAGAATATTCAGTATTTTATAAGGATTATTCCTTTTTATATAGGGACAGTGAATTATTATTTGAACAAGAGATGCATTGTGTCATCCAGGGTTCTCTATCCTTTTTCACCTTGAGAGCTTCTTTTTTTGTTACTGATTTGCACGAAGGGCTGCAGAGGTCGGAAACCTATGGCTTGCGAGCCAAATACGACTCTATTTTATCAAATCGTCAAAATTCACACAGGGATATAAACTGCTTAAGGATTGGCTTTGGTCTGGAGAGCAGGTTTGGCGGTTTTGTTGAATTTGGACTTAAAAACGAATATTTTTGCTTTTATCGCTCTTTGAGTCAAAAAAGTTTCTGACCCCTGGGCTACTAGTTTAAAATGTATTTCTAAAATATAAACAGCGTTACTATGTTGTAACAATGTTAATAAAATTAGGGTTAAAATAAGCAAGTTCAAGCACTAAAGACACTGATCATGTCAATGATTTCTCATGCCAGTTAAATATTGAATTTCCTATAAAATCCAGATAACCCATTACATGTGAGATAAATTTTGCTCAAGGCTCAAAGTGACCAAACTGCAATATTTTTTGGCCCAGTCTTTTGCCAGGTTTTTGGGGGTACCCTTGGCAGCAAGACGGCTGACAATCATGTCAGCTCTTTAAGGCGAGGCTCATGTTATTTAAAGCAATTACAATTTTCTTGAACTACAGGCATTTAGAAAAATGTACATTTATATGATAGTTCATGTATTTTTACTTATATTAAAATTATTTTTACCACTAGGAGGTGCTAAATAATACACACAGTCCATTTAACATATTTATTGTAAAATATTGAAAATAATCCTTAAAATAATCACAATCATCAGATAATTATGCTCATTTTAAGTATTATTTTTTTTCATTTCATTAAATGTTTAACATATTTAAACTAAAATAACTCTTAATATTATCTTACATTATTTTTTGTTAAAACTAAAAACATTGTATGATTACTTAAAAAAAAAGTATTTTTAATCTACTATATTTTCAAATGTATCCTGTAGTAAATAATGTCTATTTTAAATCTTATCTTGTTTTATATAACTGATCAAATCTTTTTGTCTTTAAATTTGTGTCACTTCAAATTAAGTCTTATGAAATACTGTAAGTGTTTATTGTTCCCGGAAAAATAAAAGTAACAAGAGATGTTCAGCTAAAAATAATATAGTCATGTCATGGTAATAATTTTATTCAGTTTTAAAAATATTGGACCCCTGCAAAGGAAATTGATAAGATGCCAGTTCATAATTTTGACAACTATTGGACACTGTTGTTTATTGTTTTGACTTTTATGAACTGGTTACATCATTGTCACTATTAGCCAATCATGCTGTCCTATGATTCCACACCCTTTAAGGCGAAACTGCTTTTGCAACCTAAGTGATTTGTTAAAATGAAAGGGTTTGCGGGAGGTCTTATAGAACAGGTTAGAATTTCTTATCAGAGGGTTCTCCCCTGCTCTCCTTGTAGTTTAACATCCATTGAAGTCTTCTAATTTGGAGTGTCTACTAAACTTTAACTTATCACATATTTATTTTAAAAGTATTACATTCAGGAAGAAAAATGTGAAAACTCATCTGCAAAGGTGCCAAGCTCTTTTGGTGTGAGGGCTAGTGTAGAGCGTCAAATCTAGTCGAAAAAGCACTGAAAGGGTGTTGGGTGAAAAAGAATATATCCCTGGATGTACGTCAATGAAATAGGGTTGAGAAACACTGATTTGTATGGTCGATCTTATTAAGTGAAGTGAGGCCAGATTCAGTATGCCTTATCCTTTCAACTTGAAATAATTTATTTAATATGCTTGATTGACAGTTGGAAGATGAGGCTGGCGTGGATTCAAGTCTGTTTCCTGCTGCCGAATGAATTAGAAAAGCAGGTTGCCATGGCAACACACCGTGACAACAGAATAGTATTTTTGTTTTTTTATGCACGACTCGATCGGTCAGGCGAACAGACCATTGAGTTTAGGCAACGAGGGGCGGCTTTGGTATGACACTCGCCTGTCCTTCAGCATGATATACTGGTGCGGCACCAGGCCCCGGTTGCCGTTGTGGCGCCCCTCCCACCAGTCGTGTGAGGCTCTCTGGTAGAGAAGCAGCACTGCTCCCTTTTTGAAGGACAATTCGCGGCCAGAGCGGCCAACGTAATCGAACCTCGCCACCGCCTCTATTGCCTCACCCTCTGCGGAAGACACAGAGTTCAGGTCTTTTCATTCACACACAGTCAAAAAGATGGGGAGAGGAGGTAAGAAGGAGGTCGCCATAGATGCAGTTGCCAAGGCAACAGATTTCCGTGTACCTTCGTCACTTGTCTGGGTCTCTGTGCCGGCATCCGGCTCGGTCTCCTCAAGAGCTCCTGGTTCGCTGAATGGACTCTCGCTGTGGGGGTTAGTGTAGTCAGGGTTTAGTTTGTAGTGGGTGGTAAATATATTCCATGAAAATGATTAAAAGTCACAGTAGCGTATGAGTATGAGTAGGGCTGCAACAACTAGTCGACTTTGACCACATTAATCGATAATAGAAATAGTCGACTATGAATTCCATTATCGACTCTAATCGTCAGGCACGTTTCCCAAAAAAGTGTGGCATCTTACATGATTATAATAATAATAATAATAATTTCCTTTGTATTGTCATTCTGTGTAACAATGTACACAGAACGAAATGTCGATACACCTGACCCGTTGTAGCGAGCCGATGCAGCCGCAGCCAACAGAGGGCGCCGCCATTTTACCAATGTTATAAGTCTTAGGTATGACTCGGCCGAGGCGCGAACCAGCGACCTCCCAGTCTCAAAGCGGGCGCCTTACCATCTAGGCTACTGAGCTGGTTATAATCTATGCTGAGAGTCGCTCATGTGCAATAGCATCCGTCTCAAGCGGTAAAAATGACGGTGTCAACATCAAGTACACGCATCAAAGTTTCTAAAGTTTGGGAGGATTATAGCCTGGATATGGCGGATAAAAAGACTACTTGCAAACTTAGCAATACACGCACTACCTTGGCAATGCTTGTAGATTTAACAGTCGGACAGTTGAATGAAACAGAGTCTGACTCGCCTCAGTAGGATTAAAGTAACGTTCAAGATTTTGATGACATTCATCGCACATTTACCATGCGTATATTTCGCTCTTAAAAAAGAGCTTGAGCATTATGACAGACTGCCTAACAACTGTGTTGGAAATTGAATGCATGCAGTCCAAAGAACAAATGTCAGTTGTTAAAATCACTTAATTAGAAACTGTTGAGAATCGTTAAAGACTTTTGTTACAGAATTTGCAGTTGACCACTGAATTTACTTCACAAAACACACATTATACTTGTTTTATTTACTGTTCTTCTGATGGTAATTAGCCTGTCGTTGGTTTACAGGGCTTTTACTTGATTTTATTGTATGATTTATTTGTTTGTCCCTAAAAAATTGAATGAGATTTATTTATGGATTTATGTCGCTACTGACAAAAAACAGATTGGTTTTGGATATGGTATTTCTATTTAATTTTTGTACAAATTCCCAGTATGTTCAATAAAAGATGTAGTTTTTAGTGTACCAATTGTACTTGCCAAAGGATATAATCAACTCATGCTAAAATGAAGTTATGTGACTAATCATTTCAATAGTTAGTCAACTACTAAAATGGTTGTTGCAGCTCTAATTATGAATAACATCTCACCAGTACTGCTCGCCGGTCATGCAGGTCTCATATAGCGGCCCAGGTAGCTCCTTAACATCAGGGAAGATGTTGTCGTGGTGCAGGATGACCGTCTTGACCACTTCGTTGACGTGCGCCTGGCAGGCCACCTGGTCTACAGAGTCAGGGGTCGGCAGCAAGGTCGGCCCAAAAACGATGGCCAGGTTTCCGGCGTCCATCATGTTCTCATCACTGTACTTGGAAAGACTTGAGGACAAATTCGTATTTAAAAGACGTGCTATGGTAGGAAAAACAGTGATACGTCTACATATGAGATGAATTCCTTACTGGATCATTACTCGTATCTAGAGTTGCTCACATTTCAAGCAAATTATTATCGATGTGAAAAAAATGAAAACCAAATAACTCGTTTCCAGGCTACCAAATGCATCGAAAGGCGCTTTTCCATTACATCGTTCCAGCTCGGCTGGCCTTTTTTGGTTTTCCATTATGAAAAAGTACCCGGTTCTTGGAACCTGGCACTGTTTTTGGTACGACCTCTGTCGAGGTTCCAAAAGAGACTGGCTGTGACTAAAATACCACTGCCGATCACAGCCGATCACTCCTTGGTCAAAGAGGATCGTCCTCCACGAGCTTCAACAGAAACCATGCCACTATTGTGTGTCCGCGCATTACCCGTAATTCTGCAGGAGCTCCACGGAACAAAATGGAAGTGGAACAGCTGGATGATAAGCAATAAAGTACGCTAATGCGAAAGATGGCAGTGTGCACGGATGCAGCCGCTCTTCGCTCTCCAAGTGGTCATTTGTTTTGGTTTATTTTTCATTGTCTTTCGTTGGCGTACTGTGACGCCAACACATCGTATAATCGCAGCAAACTAATCGACATTGGACTACGGCTCACTTTGCCGGTCACAGCCCATTTTCATCATAAATACAACGTTCCAAGTCGACAGAACGATACCGCCCGGATCACCTTGGATCGTCATGTCAGCCAAGCGAAGCATGAGAGAGGAAGCAGAAGCTAGGCAACTTAAACAACCACACAAGCCGGAATTACTGAGCATATTCAAACGTACATCCCTTTTGGCTTTGTGCAATATTGCTGCTTTTTTTTGGTATATTTTTTAAATATTCTTGACTTTTAGTTCAAAAACAATTGTTGATTCTAAACAGTTGTTCCAGAAGAAGTATTTTTTTTTTTTATTGTCCCGCAAAATAAGTATTTTTTATTTGATATTACTCTTGTACCGGTAAATGCTTTTACATTGTACTGTTATTTCCATTTTTACTTCATCTCCAGTGTGCAATGGAAGAAATTTAGTTGTCATGTTACCCTGTTACAGTTTTGATTACAATATCCAGGTTGTTAGTGCAATACCTTGGTTGTGTATAGTTTTTATATTAAATGTGAAAATTTTATATTGGACGGGCTGCACGGCGGCTGACTGGTTAGCGCGTCTGCGGCACAGTTCTGAGGTCATGGGATCAAATCCAGCTACCAGCCTTCCTGTGTGGAGTTTGCATGTTCTATCCGTGCTTGCGTGGGTTTTCTCCGGGCACTCCGGTTTCTTCCCATATTCCAAAAACATGCATGTCAGGTAATTGGCTGGTCCAAATTGTCCCTAGGTTTGAACGAGCGAGTGAGTTGTCTGTCTCTGTGTGCCCGGCCATTGGCTGGCAACCTGTTCCGAGTGTCCCCTGTACACTTCCCGAAGATAGCTGGGATGGGCTCCAGCACCCCCGCGACCCTACTGAGGATAAGCGGTGCAGATAATGGGACTTTATATTGGATTATTTTTGCATTTATTAGTCTTTATTCTGTATATTTTGCCAAATGGAAGGCAACTGTAATTTGTCTTGTAACGATAAAATGTTAATAAAGGCGATTCTGATGTGATAGCTAACATGCATGTGTGTTCATTTACCATGACAATATAGCAGCCAGCCAAATATATTTCTGTGCTTAAACCACACCACCTACATTGGATATTACCGAATCTTACTGCAATATGTATTCTGTGTAGCACTATTTAGTTACTTTATATAACACGCTACAGTGGGCATTTGCACGTCACACTGGGTATTTGTATATTGTATTCTTTTGGCTTTATTATTGTACTGTTCTCAGCTCAGGGATGCTGCTGGAAATGTGAATTTCCCTTCAGGGATGAATAAAGTATCTATCTATCTATCTATTTTTACTATTCTAATTTTGTGTGAAGATAACATAAATACATCTTTTTTACATATAAGTGATTCTCTTTGTTTTTGTCAAACTGTTTTTTAAAGGTTCTGGTCATTGAATTGCCAAAGCATACAAAACTATAATGAAAACGTGTCTTTCAAGTCACAAAACAAAATGGCAATAAAGTACTAATGGCGTTGAGGGCCATCCTAAGACTGCATCAACAACCCCCCCCCCCCCCCCCCCCCCCCCCCCTCAACCCCCCCGCCGAGGACAACAAAGTCAGTTAGTACTTTGTTCCTTTGTTTCTTTGTTTCCTTATCCTCACTGTAAATGTGGGACTGGAGTCGTCCAATTTCGTTGTCACAGCATATCCCATGTTGTAACAATGACAATAAAGGCATATTGTATTCTATTCTATCAGGATTTCCAGGTGCTGCTGCACCCATTTCCTCTTGCCTGGACAATATTGAGCTAAAACAACGTCCTAAAAACATTATATGCATTTACAGCCACGTACTCCTGTTGTAATTTGATTTTATGGCCCCTAAGACACCTTAATAATTACAGTACACCACTACAAAAAACGTTATTTTATATGTTTATTGATTATTTCAAATTGTGAACGTTGTATATGTGACCCCTAAGAATACTTATGGTCACAAGTTTGGAGTGTTTTTGGTTTGAACAATTTTAATGACACTTTTAACAGCAATTAAACACATTCACAATTTCATTATATGATATTCTAACAATATGAGGTTTGAACAATTTTTATCGACACTTTAACAGCAATTAAAAACATTCACCATATCATATTTTAACAAGGTTTCTGGAGGTAAAGTGAAAGTGTGACATTCTGACTTTGCTCTTGATTTCCGCCAAAGCTTTTAGTTCTTGTTTGATCTTTCTGATTTAATCATTAAATCAGATTCAGATTCAGATTTACTTTATTGTCATTCGTATACACGTGTATACAGAACGAAATGTCGATACATCTGACCCGCACAGTTTCTTTGAACGTCAGCCGGGATAGATAAGATTAACCATGTCTCCGTCAGAATTTTAGAAATCCGATCCCCTTTTGTGTTAGGGTAAAATAGCGTTGGAGTCTTCTTTGTAGTCCTAACATGTATTTCATCTCTTTAAGTTTTTTTATTTTTTCCTGCATTTTTGAAGAAAATCTGCGTTCGTTTCTTTGTTATCTCCCACCATTGTGCTCGTGAACCATACAAGTCTTGAAGGGTCTGCCAGTCCTTGTACCGCTCCCTGTTTTGCGCGGCCAAGGCTTCATCCTCCAGCAGGGAGCAGTTCAACTTCCACAATAAGATTGCGCGTCCTTCTTTCATCACAGTGCTCCCCTTTATGATGAGTCGAGGGTTGTTTATCAAAATGGCCACCCCATCGTCACGGTCCTCACCCAAGCCACTTCACAATGAAGGGCACGGCCAAATCTCTTCCCACTATTCATAACCTTCCAAAAAGGGGGTGCAGCATTCATTGGGTATTTCTTGTCCATTTTCTTTGGGCATTTCCGTATCTTTATTCATTTCATTGTCTTTGTTACCTTCTTTCCCAGCTTTCAACTTGTTAGCAAACGATTTCGGGCAGTTCCTGTAGAGGTGGTTCGTTTCTCCACAGAGATTGCACTTTTCTGCCATTGGTACACTCCTCAAAAGTATGTTCATTTGTGGTAGAGTTTGGGTTGTCCTTGATAGTGGATATAACCTCGGTCTTCCCCCAGGACTATCATCGACGGGAGGTGTTTCAGTCCCTGGAAACCCTGAGGGTCTTGCCATTGTTGGATGGGTACCCTCCAGGCACCATTTCAGACACCGTCTTCATCCCTCACCTTCATAGCCTGGCCTTTTACCGAACAGCGAAGCAAGAATTTCTCTAAATTTTTGGTCGAACACCGATTTGTCCGAACTGAGAGGCGTTCGAAAACCGAGGTTCCACTGTACGTGCATATCTTTGTGTTTTAAAATTTTGTAAAATGATGCAATTACTAATTGTAATTGAATATTTTGTTTTCAAATTTTGTAAAATAATGTAATTTCTAATTTTAATGTAATATTTTTAATTATTATTATTATTATTTTTAAATTTAATTTTATTATTATTATTTTTAGACCCGCGAACGTGTAACCGCGAAGTAGTGAGGTCCCACTGTATTATTTGCCCTCATGTTGGTTTTAGATCAGGGGATGGTGTCATAAAAGTCTGTGGTTTGCAGTTATCTGTGGTCTGTGCAGCCCTTTGAGACTCTTTGTGATTAAGGGCTATATAAATAAACATGACTTGACTTTGTATGGAAAAAAGCCAATTTGACGTAGTGTAGGTCATAAATTTGACCACAAGAGGGAGTATGTCACACGTGCATGGTGATGACGCCAAGCCATAATACCATGGGTACGACTTTGTAATGGATAAGGAGACCCGGAAAAGTACTTGGTACCCATGGCGAGGCGAGCTAGAACCATGTGGTTAAAAAGTGCCACAAGTTATCCCTAGATCTAAGGTTCCGAGGGCAGTGGTAGTGGTAGCATCGGGGTTTGGGGCGTCGCGTTCTATCAGAGCGCGTTGTTTCCTGGGTCCCGACCTTCCACCCCTCCTCCCTGCTGCGCACCCCGCAAGGACTAAAGATGCAATACGATTAAAAGATAAAATAAAAAATAAAGTGTGTGGTGTCAGGTCTCTATGGCGCAAAACAGACTTCGGCGGTCTCTAGTGGTAGAGTCTGGAATTTCTTGTAACTAGGATGTGGAACCTAGTATGTCAGGCAAGATCTTTGTTCTAAAGACATCTCATATCTCAAATTTTTCGTATCCCGAGCAACTCATATGTAGACGGTATCACTGCTGTTGGAACGGATATTGGAGGTGTGACCTACTGGTTAAGGAAGGCGAAGAGGTAGCGCATCACCACCAGAGTGGCCCTGGGGACCCCAAGAAGGATCTTTTGGATGCACTGGGCTCGCTCATAGAGGTTCTCGATACCTGCAGACCAAGAATAACCAAATGTTGATCACTCTTTTGCCCCCCCTGGTGCAGTCGCACGCAAACAAATACTGACTAAATGTAGAGCAACACTCACGGACGCAGGCAATGAGGTCATTGAACCTTTCGCTGGGAAAAAGGGAGTTTTCCAGGCCACGGAAATACAACTTCAAGACCCCGGCCACGGAGTTGATGTCATGGTTGCTCTCCTCTTCAATTAGCGGATCGTCACCTGCACGGGAAACCACACGTTAAATATCCCGTAAAGAACCCAATTAGATGACAGGCGAAGCCCTGCTGACCTCTCTCAAAAGAGTTCTTGATGTCGTTGACCTCCACCTGAGAACCGGACACCCTGAATATGCCCTGATGTTGGAGACCTGCAAAGTATGGAAAGCCCTTGGAGCATTTAGTGAGATTATCTTTCTTGGCTTCACTTCTGGTCTGTTTTATTGCCAGTTTACTCAAGCTGTGACACCCCTTGCTTAGTGGGGACTTGCTTACCATGAAGGTTGATGTAGCGGATGCAGCTCTCCACCAGAAGAGGTATGGCTTTAGTTGAGTCCTGTCACAATGGTCATGTTAAGTTCTCTCACGAAAAAATATTCTACCAGACACTTTAGGGTGGAACCTTACCTGATGCTTACTGTGCGAGTTCTTCCGCCCACGACTGTGAGATGAAGATTCACAAAGGAATATTGGTGAACATCATTAAACTTTGAGAAGCGTGATTTGCAAAAATCTTACCTGGTTGTGAGCAGCTCTGCTTTGTAGCCTGGCGGATAGAAATCAAGATAAGTTTGAATAGGCGTAGAACAATTTTTCGAGCATGAAGCTGAATTGCATTTTTGATGAGGTCAAAACGTTGATGTTTTTTTCTGTTGCTCACTTTTCCACAAGTTGCTCTGGCGCAACAAAGATATTTTAGTCACATGCTTAGCACTAAGTGCTATTTTTGACTAGATCGATACTATTGTCTTGGGATTGAACGGTCTTCCCATTTTAACCAGCAATATAAGAAAGGTTGTAAGTCGATTGTAAGATTATACATACATTGTAACCTTCAAATTCGATCCAATTGTGTTTACCCTTTATATGCACTGCTGGATTTTCAAAATACTGTGCAAGGGAAGATATCTTAGTTGTTTTTTTGACATTGTTACACAGTAATCCCTTGGTATAACGCAGTTTACTTTTCACAGTTTTGCTACTGAGATTTGCATTGTGCATCGTTCTGCATTCTAATTAATTTAATAGTCCCCACACTTGTTATGCAATATACATGTATAAACACGATATGCTTACCTTCAGCTATGGCTTTTTTCAAAATGTCATGTTTGGCTTGGAGCTTGGAGACCAGGTTGCTGCCCTCAAGATACTCACGAAATTTCTGAAGGATAAAAAAACAGAATCTCAGTTTCACTTTGTTCCAGTTTGGCCTTTTTGTAACTTTATCTCACAGTGAAGTAGAAGAGTTCCGTCTCCTGTTGGTTCGCTCGCCTTTTGGCCAAGCTGGGTTTGTTCAAGTACCCGTCTGACACACTGGACTTGACGGACTCGGACGACGGACTGTGGGTGAAGCTTTGTGATACGTCGTAATCGTCCAGCACCGTCATGTCCTGAAGGGTGGTCAGTGTAGCACCCCAGGTTTTTTTCACCTAAGGAACAAATCCAGGAATTAGGCACATCCAACCTTCAAGGCAGAGGTGTCAAACTCATTTTAGCTTAGTGGCCACACAGCAGAAAAACAACTCTCACGGGGGCCAGATTAGTAAATCATTAGCATAATAAAGTGCCTTAGCTGTAGGGCTGGGGATCCTTTGGAGGCTTACGATTAAATTACAATTATTCAGGGGTGAAATATTCGATTATAAAACGATAATGGAGGTTATTTTCCCTCAATATTTTTTCCCTTACTAACATTTAATCTCTTGAAGTGTCATTTCCATTACAGTTTATTGAACCCAGGGACACTCATGCAAACTGGTGGAAAGTGACAAAAATGATTTAAATCATTGAAATCATCAAATCTTTTTGATTTTTACTGTTTTTAATGAAAACGTTTACCTGAATATAGGGTTTCAACTGTTAAAATTTCATATCCGTTATTGCAAGCATGTCAAACTCGGTTTGGCTCGGGAGCCAGATCCAGACTTTATATTCTCGGGTGTGCCAGCTTGGTAAAAATGTCAACACCAAATATTTAGCTTTGTTTTTCAGTACTATGCTCTATCATTCATCTTACATTTGTAGCCTACCCTACAAATTATAATCAAAGATGACATGGGATGTTTTCCAAGCCCAACACATATATTCACAAACAATGGAAAACATATTTTCATCTTTGTAATTAAATGTGTTAAAACTTTGCTTTTTTTTAGCAGTTGAGTACATGCAGCTTTCCATCTGAACCAACTCAGCACAAAGATCTCAAACATAAACAAGCTCAAGTGCGGATTATGAATAAAACTCACCTAAATCGTTGTACATACAACATAAATGGTTTTAGCAGTGAATGGGAAATAACATCAGATCAAAGTACTAGGCTGGGCCTACTGAGAAAAATATTTCAAGGTAGGGTTGCACGATTTTGGCAAAAAAAAACAAAAGAAACCCACACAATTTTTCAGACCAGTATCGCGATTTCGATGTGATTTTCGATTTCAAAATAAAAATGAATTTTCTGTGCTATTTTTTATTAACCATAGTGAGTAGTGTTTCCCATAAAACTTTGTGATACCTTTGTGGGTGGTCAGTTTAGAACACGGCTCTCTAACATGCGGCCCGCAGGCCGATTGCAGCCCACAGGGGGATCGTCTGATGCCCACTACCGTAATATGAAAGTTTAAGGGGACAGTTATTTTTTAGCACTTCATTTGTAAAAAAGAACAATATTGATTTAAAAAAATAATCCAAAATGCACAAACTATATGATATATGCTTTTTCAAAAAACACTCTTTACTCGAGAAATTTATTATAGATAGCGTTTGCCAATTGTCAACTGTTTTGCTGCTAAGGGTAACTAAAAACCTCAAAGGGGTTAGGCAAGAAAATGGGAGGTAAAATTTTGCATATTGGTCACTTAAAGTCTTCATAGTTTGTATTCTTCCTCGTTATTGGTCGCACTTCACAAAACAGCAACTTCTAGTGGTCAAATAATACACGATGTCCCTTTAATGTAAGTAAGCACATGCAAATTATGGATTCATTTATACTTTTTCATATGAATTTATCTGTAGTTTCATATTAACCCTTAAAAGGTTTCTTTTTCTTCTTATTTTGTGTCGCAAATTGAAAAAGTATATTTGAGAACAATGGAACCTTTTTAATCACAGGGTTTACGGTGGAAAACCTGATTTGGACTAGTTTCACCCGGACCCTAGCCCCAGAGCAGTGCTAGGAATTAAATGAACAGAACTATTTCAAGGCAGTGGAGTATTTCTGATGCTGCATTGTTCACATTTTTGTTTTGTTTCCCTTTTTTCAACTTTTTACCTAGCGTTTTTCATCATACTTTGCTTATCCTGTTCTTAATTTAGGAAAAAAAGAGTTTTCAAAATGCTATTCATTTTAGGGGTGCTGGGGTTGAATTTATGGGTGCTTGAGCACCCCTGCAAAAAAGCCTGGTTACGCCCATGGGTAAAAGTTCACTGTAGATTGAAAGATAACGCTATCATTCAAGTAATTTCGGTTAAACGTCAGCCCTGCTGCACAATATTGTATTTAACATGAAAACAGATTCTAGCGGAGGGAAGGGGCATTTGTCTATTTAAAAATATATATAATTTTTGATAGAAATGAGTTGGAGACTTGCTTTTTATTTTATATTCAGAAATGAACGGTGGACCAGATTGCCATATGTTTGACATATCTGTAATATAGAAAGGAATTAAATATTCTTTAAACTTGTGCAAAGACGCCCAGGTGCCATTTTTAAATTTTTGTATTTTAAACAGGTAATTTTGAAGTGTAGCGGTTAAGAGAGAAACCCATGCACCTCACGATGAGTGCAATCGTATTGCCTTAAAGAGCACGTCCGTGACTTGTGTTTTAAATTAAACAACATTGGGCGTTTCCTCAAATGTTCTCTAATTTATAAATGGTAGTCAGGAAGATACAGTAACTGTGGGTGGTTTGCTTTGTGAGTGGCTCCTAGTTTTGGCGACATCTAGTGGATATATTTAAAACTGCACCTCGTTGTTTGACATAGTGACGCTTGTTTTTCTCTTGTGCTTCTTTCAGCATCGCCTCACGGCCCGGATCGAACCTGTTGGTGGACCTAATCAAACCAGCGTGCCTTGTGCTTGACTCCCCCCGCAATGAGGGTTGAGGAACATTCTTTGTTCATGCTCATTGGCACTTAACACCTGTAGTTGAACTATTCTCACCTCTTCATTCTCTATTTTGAGTAAAGCCAAACGAGTCTGCAGCTGAGTGAGGCGCAAGGTAAGTTCAGCCTGGACCTGCGGCTGAGAAGCGATCTGGGTCACCTGGCGGGAATTGAACCACGAGCGTCACAAGACCAGATCAGACTACGTCACGTGATCAAAACGAACAGCTCCTGACCGTGTCGCCCATGTGAGCCTGGAAGCTGAAGCGGGGAGGTGGGCAGAAGGCAGTAGGGTAGAGGCCCAGGAGACGTTGGCGGTCACGAGCGGGGTCCAGACCCTCGACGGCACCTTCTAGGACCTCCAGACCGGAGCGCCTGGATGCTTCCAGGCTGAGTTCGGCTGATAAGTACGTCCTCAGGGCCCGGCTAAGACTGGAGTGGTACCCTAGGTCACAGCACTGGGCCCAAACACATAAGACATTACTGCACATGCAAACAAGGGTAGGCTGGGTTTTAAACAAAAGGTTGCAAGTTCTTTGAACCCTTCCTTGCAGATTTTCTTTTTTCCTTTTCGTTGTCATGATTCCCTTTTTCCTTTTCATACATTCCTATATAATTTCACCCGACTACTTTCCTTTCATCTGTCAGTCCATGCTGAATTATTTCATCCTCTCATATCTACCTCAAATTCTTCACTTTTCTTCATTCATTGTTTTTTGCCAACTGTTCTACTTTTAAACCTTTATTCCAACTCATTTTTCTTTTTTTCTCTTTGTTGTCAATGTTTGCTTTTAAGTCAAGTCTTGTTTATTTGTATAGCTCTTTATCACAAGAAGTCTCAAAGGGCTGCACATACTGCAGACTATTACAAGCATATCTTCATTTTTATATTACCACCAATAACTAGCATTCTTCTGCCCAAACTTTTTTGTTTTTCTTCGTCTATTCTTGCTTGAAATAGGTCCCTTTTCTTCTTTTGTTTGTTATTCTTCTCTTTTAAATAGTTCGCCCTTTATTTTTTCTTTCCTTCCTTGTTTCCTTATTATTCTCTTTACTTCCTTCTTTTTTTCTTTTTCACTATCCTTACTGTCTTCATTCATTCCTATTGCCCAACCATCCTCACCTCCTTCTCATCCCTCCCTATTTTTATCCTTCCTTCCCTGCTTCATTTTTCTTTCCTTCCTATTGCCTTACCCCTCCTTCCTTCTTTTTCTTTCCATTTCCTTCCTACGTTCCTTCCCCTTTTCCTTTCCTTCCTATTGCCTTACCCTCCTTCGCTCTTTTTTTTCCCTTCCTTTCTATCGCCTTACCCCTATTGCTAAGTTTGTTTATATTGTCCTTGCTTTCTTCCTTATTTTTCCCTTCTTCCCTTATTTTTGCCTTGCTTCCTCCATTCTTTAATTTTCACCAGTCCTCATTCCTCATTTTTAACCTCCTTTTTTCTCCTTCCTTATTTTGCACCTTCTTTCCTATTGCCCTATGCCTCTTGCTTCGCTTCCTTTCTTTAAATTGCTCCCATTTCCTTCCTTTATTATTTTCCCTTTCCTATTGACCTACCATCCCATTGCCCTACCCTCCTTGCTTGTTTCCCTCCTAAATTGTCCTCATCTTTCTACGTTCATCCCTTCCTGTGATGTATTCTAACCATGCATACTTCATTTCTGCTTTCCTCTAACTGAATCCTTCATCATCCTCGTTTCCCCAAGAACATCTCCAACTTATGTGTGTTTAGCCTATGAACTCACGTCAATGATGTCAGGCAGGTCATGTATGTAGTACTTGAAGACAGAGGCGTTGGTGGCTTCTAAGGTCAGCAAATACTCGTTCCGTGCTTTCAGCGTCTTTACTTTGTTCTCTGAATATTTTGCCTTTCTCTGAAAGAAGCCAAACCGAAGTGTCCATTAGGGGAGAAATACTAAGCAAGGACCTGCGCCCAACTGGCTTCCCTCTGTACCTTTTCACGCATTTTCTCCATCTTACGGGCGGCATTGCGCCTCTGGTGGCGTTCCTCTATCCGCAGCCCGAATACGGGCTCGACTGCACCGCCTGAGCCCAACACACCCTTGGCTCGACTCTCCTGTCGCTCGGCTTCGCGCAGCTTGCTTTCAGCCGTGATGGTCTCCACGTGGTACATATGGTAGGTCTTCATCACCTAGGCGACCCCACATTAACATGTTTGAACAAAAAGCTACTAGTATGGCAACAAATTATTTTCCTTTGCAGAAAAAAATGTTACATGACGTTTTTTTTAACAAGTAAAGGAAAATTTAGATTTAGTTCCTGATAGTAAAGCAGTCCAGGTAGAGTTGCCTGTCCTTGTATGACCTGTCGTTGTAAGTACACATACTTACAAAATAAAATACTTTTATCTGGCATTGGTACTTTCCAGAATTGTCAGTTACAGTAATCCCTCATTTTTCACAACAAGTACGGTCCAAAAATAACCTGTGATAAATCTGTAATGATTGCCCATTGCCCTCACCTGTGCTCTCTCTTTGGCACCAACTGCTCCTCGTTGCTCGATTGGTTAACCTCCTATTTAAGCTCAACGGTTCCTTTCACTTCTTGTCAGTCCATCAGCGAACCTCCGCACATGCAAGGCAAGCAGTATTTGACTCTGGCTCCTTTCTGTCCCATCCTTACCTGTATCCTGCTCGTCTG
Source organism: Urocampus carinirostris (assembly GCF_059441175.1). Classification (NCBI taxonomy): domain Eukaryota; kingdom Metazoa; phylum Chordata; class Actinopteri; order Syngnathiformes; family Syngnathidae; genus Urocampus; species Urocampus carinirostris. Next base: position 23,042,134 of record NC_142359.1, read on the forward strand.
CCCCTGGCTTCCCGTCTGTCTCCAGCTCCCTGACTTTTTCCTTCCTTCGACCACGCTCCAGTCTCCCCCCTCAGCTACTCAACTCGTTTCTGCCCATCGACCACGTTCCATTGCCTGTCCCGGCTACTAGACTCGTTTCTGCCCATCGACCACACTCCGATCCCGTGAGCTCCCTGCTCCTCCTGCCCTGTGATCGGCGGATTGCTGGCGCCTGCTATCCCATACCTGACTTCTCAGCTTCCACAATAATATGTTGTGAAACGTTACGCATTTGGGTCAACTTTCTGTTCTAGTTCTGACAAAATCCGTGAAAATGTACCCTTTATTTTCTTCCAGTTATTTTATGCAATGAAATACTCTGCAATACCTAAAAATCAAAGAACAAAACCTTTTTACAGCCCCAAGCATTCGTTAAACAAATAAAATCACTTTATATTGTACCTGCAAATATATATTTTTGCATTTTTAGCCAATCAGAATACAATGCATGATAACAAACCTAGAAGCGTCGAGACTCTGAAAAGTGAACCGTGTTATGCCGAGGGATTACGGTATTTACATGCATGTCAACTTGAAATCATTATTGCAGCTGCTGTCGAGCTACTTTTGCTGTAATTTTAAACATGAATTTTCTTACTTTCACCGTTTTCAATTCTGAATAAAATTAAAACAGCAAGCACGCAAGTGAAATCTCACTGCTGCCAGTTGGCGCCAAAGGAGCGGGCACAGGTGATTCACATCAGTAATCATGAAAGATTTATTCAGCACAGATTGGAATTTCTCATCTTAGGGTTTTGCACAGTCTGCTTCTGTTCTCCTTGCAAGGTTAAAATCCACTAATTTATCCTCTTCTTATTTTTAGGGTCTACTCAACTATAAACTTACTAATTATATATCATAGCATTTCAAATTTTGGCGGGATGTTTTCTGAAGAAAAAAGTTCGAGAGATTTGAAATGTAGGATTTCTGTGTTATACTATTGCATTGATTTAGTGATATTGAAATATTAACCAAAAATGTGGGATTTAATATTGCAATGATAATCCTGAAACGCTTCAGACTTTCTAAAATTGCCTTTACGGAGAAATAAACGGAACACCGTCAGCTTTTTCACTGTTTAATTCAGCACAATGAGTACCGGCACTTACGGTGTAGAGCTCGTTGAGAAGCTTCATGAGATCTTCCTGGAGCTGAAAAATGATCTCCTTGCTCTACATAAACAAGGACACACAACGGCATCATTACTGCATGAAGCCACATGATGACGGAGACGATCACTTAAGGTCGTCGCCATGGTGTTGACGATGTCTTTTCTCGTATCAGCGGACCGGATTAATAATGAAAATGATGAACTAAAGCAGGAGGTGGGTGGAGTGCTAGCGTGTTTAATTAGCCACTAAGCCCCAACAGAGCGCTGTAAAACTGACTTTGACTTTTCCATCAGTGGGGAAAAAGTGTGCTTGGCTTAGCACGCAAGTTGAATAAAACATGGAAATGTTTTTTTAATGTAACAAAGAGCACATTGTTTTGGCTTTCAAGTCACTAGGAATTGCATGTGAGTCACTTCCAAGTGCTAAACTTGGGAGTCCAAATTTCCATTATTAAAACAGAATGCATATTGGCCAACAACTTCTTAAAGCAGTGGACGGAAACCTTTTCTGTACCAGCGACCGGTTTAATCTCTGACTATTCTCTCAGCCCAGCCCATTACTAATTCAACTGCACTAATAAATAACAATAAAATAGTAAGCCTAAATCCACTGGGGATCTAGATGACATAGGAAAAGGCATCAGACTTTCTCTTATCATCACACTATTTTTTCCAAAAACATTTGAAGATAAAATTTAACAAAACCGCCAAATCTACTTTATTTCACTGCTTGAAGTTTGATGATTTGATAAAATATATGGAATAATAGCAATGCCAGAGCCTGTGTCACATATCAACAACTGTACCACTTAAAATTTGTCTCTCTTCGGCAGTTACTTAAACCCTTAATGTTCCTAAAAAATTTGCCGAAAATCCCAATCCAAGACATACCTAAAGTACATTTAAGGCTGTCCTTGAACGTTTGGTCTTTTTCGAAGTTTGGTTCCAAACTCAAACAATAGCTCCAAGTGCAACTAACATTGAGTAATCTGAGTAGCAACACACAGAAATACAAAGTTTTTTTTTCCCTCGTCTGAATTTTCATTGCAAATGCCTGCGAATGAGTGTAGCATAGGCAATCAGCTGGAAACCAAGTAAGGTAATGACTTGGAGCCTTGCCTGGTACCTTGTCAAATATGACGATACTCTGAAAAACTAAACATTGTATTTTACACAATGTTCTATGGGTAGGTTTAGGCGTTTCCAAAAGAAGCCATTTGGAGATGACCAGTTTACAACACTGAAACCTTTGCAAATGTGTATTTCACAGTTTTTAGACATAGTGAAAGAGTTGTAAATGCTTGACTTCTCTTTCCACGTCTCTATCACTATTGTGCACACATGTGCGTGAAAATGAATCACTAGTGGCATTTCGCACACTTATTTCAGGGTCTAATTTGAATACAATAGGGACATCTTTATATCGATTTATTCAGAATTTCATTGCCTAAACAATGTGTCAATCATTATTTGAATCGGTCACTATTGGCTAAAGTTATTTGGAGGATGGGGAGGCGTCTTTTTTAGCAATACAGGTTTGCATATACTAATGCTGGCTGTGGGCTGTGTAACAAAGCCTGCAATTTGCCAAAAAAGATGTAAAACAACAGTTCGGAGGCCAACAAAGTAAAGTAAGTAATTTTACTAGCCTGTTTATTTGTGAATGGAAACTATGGAGCTAAACAGCTGGCGACAAGGAACTTCCATCGATGCAGAAATGTTTTTCGGCAGATTTTTTTTTTTTATCTGTCGGCATTATTGTGTACTTTTGTGCTGTTTCTGTGATGAGTACATTTTAAAATGATCAGCATATCTTGAATCCCAAAAGTTTAAGCTTTCCAATGATACCTCGTAAGACGTATTTCCGTGACTGTCTAATGTTAAGGGGTTAGGGTTGTTGAGAGCCATTTTGAACATCATTTTGTCGTCAATAATGGTGCGAGCAGAGTTATTTTGTAAAAATGTCACAAAATTATGCAAATGAGAAGGATACAGAGGTATTTAAGGGAGTGCGTGGAGTGAATGTGTGGAGAGATCCGCCAACCCCTACCGGTCACTTAATCTAATTGCTTTGGGTAGTTGGCTGACCTTTTCAGGTGTTTACAGTTTGTTCTGTGAGTTTTCATCTTAAAGTGTCTCAAAGGTGCACATAGAATGTGCAGATGAGCTACCAAATAAGGGATTCCCTAGAGACTGCCGGACAAAAAGGGGTCTGCTGGTGTAACACCGTGAGTGTAAACTTTGGACCAAACAAGCAGCTTACTGTGTTGCTCCAGCTTTGCATACACTAAAATTGAAAGTAACAGAGGGGATTACTCAGGCCCTTAATTTATCTCCAAACCAGAGGTTCTGAAAAAAGCCATAACTGGCTCATGAGTCATGCGGTCCCAAGCCCTACTTTAAAGTAACAAATGTTTTTCAGTAAGAACTTTTAAATATTTTTTTCCCTACTGTAGCAGCTTAAAAGACACACACCAAAACAGAAAGTCCTCTTGCTATTCATAAGCAATGATGGTGATAATGAAGATGATGAAGATGACGAAGGGGGCAAGCTGACCCTCTTGAGGAGGCGGGCCGAGTCTTCGCTGATGTGCGTGAGGCGGCTGATGACGTTGTTCAAGTAGAGGTCGCTGAGAGTGGCGTGGTCTTTGCTCTCCCTCCTCACCTAAATTTCCACAATGTTTGCTGTAAATTGGACATACTGCAGGAATGAGATCGGAAAGTGGATGCGTCCGCTCACCTGGTTGAGCAGCAGGTACCAGCAGTTGACCGGTGACAGAAGGTTCTGGTCTTTCCTAGAAGAAGCAGACAAAACGTGTTATTTTGCCGTCAGCTTTGTTCGAGGGAACAATCTTAGAGTTGGCGGCGGTGGGTATGGGTACTTGTACTGCTGGTGGTCTTTGGTGCTGCGGGTCTTGGCCATGAATCTCTCAGCCAGCTTCTCCAGGTTGCGCGAGTACTCGGTCTCAATCTCAGCCTTCTTGCGGAAGAAGTCCTGCAGGTCCTGGAGGAGCTGGACGCGCATCTCAGTCTGCTGTTCCAGGCAGCGCTGCTGCTCCACCAGCTGGGATCGCACATCTGACCGCCCAAAGGAGACATTTTGTTTTCAGAAATTCTCATTTGGGGTTCCACATCTTTCTAAAGACGCTCGGGTGGAAAATGAGACAAACATTTGCTGACTACTTGAATCAAATTGATAAAAGCTTCCATCACAAAGAACAGCGGTCCCCAAATTACAGTCCAAAAGCATACGGCTTGCCTCCACATTTGGTTCAGCCCCGTGAACAATGCTAGGGAGCATGTTGTCGCACATTCTTTTTCTTGCCTGAAAAGGCAAAGTACGCATATTTGTCTTTTCAAATTTGAAGCCAGGTTGTTGCAGTTAGGCACCTGTAAAGTAGGCTTAAACATATTTGCTCATTTCTAATTAGTTGATGTTTCTTTTGGCTGTCTCTTAGTTTTTCCGTCTTTGTTTAAAGGTGTTGGATGCTTCTCCATGGGAGTGGTCTTTTGTCTCTGTTTCAACATACCAGTACTTTTCCTATGTCTTGTGGTTTCAATAAAACACAGAGGCAGACGGGGGGTGACCAAGAGTGAGTGAGTGAGTGTGGACAAGCAAGTTGCTTGTCCTTTCTGCTACTCTCCCCGCTGCAGCTGGTAAAAACATAAAAAGTCTTTGCCTGATTTTTCTTCTACAGATTTATAGCTCTCCCACACGTCAGTGGTCTGCTACTTAGACCCCACAGCACCGACTTCTTACCACTAGGTCACCAGTAATGTAGATGACGTTTGATAGGAAATTGGGTTTTGGGGGTTCAGTGCTCCGACAACTAAGCTGAACTTGGACCTGTTAAATCCCTAAGTTGTATTTGGTTATAATTTATTTCATAAATAATGTTGATAACTTTTTTTCTGACTTTTGTTCCAAGAAGAATATAGAATGGGTTATTTTTTTATTTTAATAAAAGTGTAATTATTTATTTTCATACTTATTTTCTGTAAATAATCCGGACGAGTTATTTGATTGTGGATTTCTGGAAAAAAGCAACATTGTTTACATTTTGGTTTGCGGCCCGTTGCAGCAGGGTAGTATCTTTTCATTATTTTATTTAAATTTCTGGTGTTGCCACAGTAGCAAGCCAGGCAAAGGGTTGCTAGAAGTGTGCCATTCAGGCACACATCCACGCTTTAACTTAGAGAGTTGACGAGGGCGCTGAGTGAGAGAGAGAAGATCCCGAGTCTACCGAAGCCTTTTCCTGCTCTGAGCGAAGATTTCTAGTTTTTTAGCTTTTAAGTTTTTAAGATCTATGTAAAACGCTGGCAGGTATTATGTGTGGAACGCTCAGAACCAAACCCTTTTTGTCTGGTCGCAGAGAGTTGAAAAATGTTGAATTTGGGGACAAAGGGACGCTCGTCAACGTCACATTATACCCTCCCGTCTAATCACAGAGCGTTTGTGGAAGGGGCAAACACTCAAGTGCACGCTGTAGGGATTTAATCCGGCCCGCGAGACAACGCTGAGAGAAGTGCAAGAGAAAAATGAGCTGCAGGTTGAAATATGTCCTCTTGATGTTGCCAAAGCCAGGTGCCTCTCACAAACGCTGTACATCTATTTCTCTCTCTCTCCCTCTCTCTCACACGCTATCACTCTCTCTTCCTCCTTTTTTTCTCACTCTCTATCTCTCTGTCTTTCACTTTCTGTCTCTCTTTTTCTCATTCTTTGTTCCGCTTTGTCTCTTTCTCTCTCTGTCTTTTTACCTTCTTTGTCTTTCTCTTGTCATTATGACTGATTAGTTTCACCTGTGCCTGCTCGTTGGGCGCCAGCCGCTGCGGGCTTCCTGATTGGTTCCCCGTCCTACTTAAGCTCAGTCCTTTCACCCGCTTGTTGTCAGTTTGTCAACGAACCTGTTTCTACAAGGCAAGCACTTTGACTCTTACTCCCGTCGGTCCCGCTTTTTGCACACATTTTCCACCCGCCCGTTCCTGATTTCCCCGTTTGTTTCCGGCTACGACCTGTTTTTTTTACCCTGACCATGTTTTGGTCTCCCGTCCCGGCTTACGACCCGTTTTTCATCCCAACCATGTTTTTGCTCTCCTGTCCTGGCTATCGACCTGTTTATCCTGTCCTCAACACCATGATCTCCCGCTCCTGGTGATCCACTTCCGCATTCAGAACACGTTCCGATTCTGTGAGCGGCTTGCTTCCCGTGTCCAGCTAGCACTGGATCGTGGGCGCTGCCTTTCAATCTGAATAAACTTGTGGTTAATGTTACGCATCTGGGTCCTAATTCCGTTCTGGTCATGACATCTCTTCCTCTTTTCCTTTTCTCTCTTTTATCCCTGTTTCTCCCTTTCTATTTCTCTCCTTCTCTCTTTCTATTTCTCTGGATTTCTTTCTCTCTCTTTTTCTTCCCCCTCTCACTATTTCTCTTTTTATCTCTTCTTTCTCACACTCTCTCTCTATCTTTCTCCCTTTTTTGTCCCACCATCTCTATTTTTCTCTCCCTTTCTTATTTCTTTTCCCTTTTTTTCATTCTCTCTAATCTACTAGTCCATGCCGCGAGAGAATGTTCGTTCTATTGTTAAAATGAGTTTGACACCCCTGGTGTTCACACCATCTTCTATCTCTTTTAGTATGTGTCTCTGTAATTGTGTACTGTAATTTGTAACTACATAGTTGCTTTCAGTGTAACATACTAGTTTTGTGTGTAATAGAATTAATAAAATAGAGTAATAGAATTACTTTTTAAATGAAGTACCTAGTAACGGTAACTACACTGCTTGTTACTGATCCAACCTGTCCATTTTCAGGAGTCACCTTGGACCACATCTCATTACACGAACACACAAAAACACACAAACAGCGATCCTCCGGTTGGTGCTGTGATGCCAGCAGCACGCTTGGCTGCTCGGGATGCATCCGTCTCAAACAGCAGGCGAAGACAGAATACACAATCGAACTCCCACACGCATACACACAAAAACACACGCAGACACACAAAACCCACACACCGAATCCTCCGGGAGCCTCTCCACTTGCTACCTGTTGCCAAGGCAACCACTCAGTGTGTGAAGCATGTGACGGCGAAGGTGATGGCGAGGGAATGCGATCTGCCGCATCTGCGTTTTCACTTCGGATCATTTCAATATGAATATCAACGAGGTGCAGTGGTGGGGATAGCTGTTCTTGTGCAAGCCCTGCAGTTCTGAGGTCCGTGGTTTAAATCCGGCTTCTGGTTTGCCTTGGAAACAATCCCCCCCTCCCCTAACTTGCTGGACCCCTTCCTTTGCTGTCTATTGCGTCCATAAGACCATCCATCAATGACCAAGCCCTCTTTGAATCCAGGCTAAAAACACACTATTTATTGTTTTTATTGTCTTTATTTTTTGTTTGGTTTTTACTTCTTGCTTCTCTGTTTTTACTGCACAGTACTTTGATACATCAATACATACATACATTTACATATATCTACACGTCTTCTAAATACCATCCAACAATCTGCAACACTTTTCATTTTGATAGCGGTCTGACAAGCCCACCCCAAAGGAGATGGTCCCCATTTCTGATTGGTCGCCAATGTAGCAGCTCATTCGCGCCACTAAATATGTGTTGACCTTCTGTCGTACTGTGGGTAGCCATGACAACCGGCAGGCTTTTTTTTCTTGGGGAATATTATACTACCAATATTACAGGGACGCTGGGTAATACTTGTCCACTGGATTAGGTTGTGCCTGTATTGTGTGGTACAACAGAGAATGAGTACTGAAAGGCACAAGGAAGTATACAATGTGACCGAACCTCACCATTTTTCTCTATTTTTGATTTGCCCAGCCTATTCTCTATTTTTTTTTGGGGTACCCATCGAACAAGTTGGCAGAAAATCATGTCAGCTTCCTCCATGTGATGCTCACATTACGTAAAATAAAATAGAATTATCAACATTAAAGTAATTTTATATATATATATGTATTCGTATACTTATATTTTTAGCTGATTATTTAAATCAATATTTTCCCAATGAGTGACGTTTTTTACCACTAGGAGGCGCCAAATCATGCACACAGTCCCTTTTTAATTGATTCTCACATTTACTGCACTGGAATTCACAAGAAAAGTTAAAAAGCTGAATGCAGTGATTCTTCACATATCACTGTGAAAAGCATATGTCTTATATTTCTTTAAAATCCAAATGTGATAAATTTACAATTTAAACATACATGTTTTTTTTACTTATTATTAACTCAAATAAAGTAAATTCTTAAGTAAATTCTTCTTCTTCTCAAATAACCAGTTGAATTTGGTATTTCTTCGCGTACAAGAGAGCTATTTCTTATATTTCTTGAAAATTAAAAATCGATTAGTTTACAAATTCCATATTCATTATGTATTCCTATTTACTAATCCAATAACAGGTTGACTATTAAAAAGTAACAATAACGGAGCTTCCATTTACCGAAAAACTGTCAGAACCCGAACAGACGGTGGACCCCGACGCGTAACGTTTTCACCCAAGCTTTGTTTTACAGGAAGAGGGGCAGTCATCCGAGGAACACAAACGCCAGCGATTCGGCGATTGCTGGGCAATAGAGATCGAAATCGGTCAGGACGGATGGGATCGATACAGGACACACGAGTAGATACCGAACAGGACGGAACAGACGTGATTGATACACAAGCAAGATACAGGACAGGACGGGACCGACGGGACTGATACTGGATACTGGAGCAAGATACCGGACGGGACAGACGGGATCGAGAACGGATACTGGAGCAACATACCGGACAGGACGAGACAAACGGGATCGATACCGGATACTGAAGACTGGAGCAACATACCGGACAGGACGAGACTGATGGGATTGATTTCAGATACTGGAGACTGGAGCAATATACTGGAGGATACGGGAGCACGATACTGGACAGGACGAGACAGGCGGGATCGATACCAGATAATGGAGACTGGAGCTAGATACCGGACAAGGGGGAGACAGCCGGGATCTATATTGGATACTGGAGACTAGAGCAAGATACTGGGAAGGACGAGACAAGCGGTATCGTAACCCGATACTGGATACACGAGCAGGATACCAGACAGAGTCAAAATACACGCCTTGCAAGTGCACAGGTCCGTTGACGGACTGCCCCGGAGCGAATAAGAGGACTGAGTTTAAACAGGAGGGAAGCCAATCAGGTAACGAGCCGCAGCTGGCGCCAAGCGGGCGGGCCCAAGTGAGGGCAATGGGAAACTGTGACAAAAATTTCAAAATGAATACAGATGTTCATTTTTTTGAGCTGTGCTGTTTTTAGGTTAAAGATACTTCTTAAACAATGTTCTTGACTTGGGATATTGATTGATTCTTTAAGATAGCAGAGCTTGTTTTAAGATGCACTGGAAATGTATTAAACTAGCCATTGTATTTAAACCAAGAGCACCATCTAGATGAGTAAAATACAGATTGCTCGATTTTTTTTTCTCCCCCGTAGTTTTAATAGAAAATGCGCATTTTGTAATTTGCTATAAACTGGCGTGGTAGACTACGGAAGATTTGTAGTGTTTGGTAGCTCCGCAACAAGTAATCAGTATTATCCATCACAGGAGATGGCCATTTTGACACTTGTTGTGTCCATTTCATATTCACCAAGCTCAGCTTCAGAACACAAGTCAGCCATGATTGTTCGTTAATTAAGCCCTAAGCAGATTGAAAATTGACTTGTCAATACTTAGAGTCAAAATGTTAAGTAAATCATTTCATGTATGTCACAATAAACAATTGAGTGATTTCTTCGTGTCAGTGCTGTGATATGTAATAGGGGGAATGATAAGTAAATCAGTTTTTCTGTTTTCACTATCGGACAACTACAAACAGGCACGTAACTGTGTCAGGGGTTGAAAAGGTAAGAAAGGTGTGGAGGAAATACTGTTTTTTGTGTGTATAACACGCACCTCTAATTTTTATTTAGAAGAATCAGTGTAAAATTTTGTTTTACTTTTTCTATGCGAAGACTAAGCATTGTAAGCGACAAATATTGAATACATGGAGCCATGGTTAAAATCATTTAATGACAGTGTATCCTATGAATGATGAGGAGCGAATGTTGAAGAGGATCTACAGAGCAGAAGTAAATGGAAGGAGACCAAGAGGAAGGCCGCGATTGACGTGGATGGATGGTGTTATGAGTACACTGCAGGAAAGCGGTCTAAATATAGTGGAAGATAGAGCTCTTGTTGGTGATAGGAATGAGTGAAGAGGTGTTGTAAAAGGATAGTGGGATGTTTAGACATGTTCTAAGGGATAGGCAGGGCACCCGTATGATGCAGCAGGGGTAAACCAGTGAAAGGTGTCGGGCCCTGCTGTTAAACAGAAGAGTGTGTGGCCACTTTCCTGTGTTCCGTTTCATCTGGAGGGACAAAAGCATGACCAACTTGGGTACCGAGGTGCATGAAACATGAAATATACAACAAACTAATTTATTGAGCTTCAAAGTCCGATTCATCATCAGATACACCAAAGAATTGCTTCCCTCATCGTGCTTTTTCGCATTTATCTCTTTCAGGACCACTTTCTGTTTTCTCAATTCTTCAACATTTGTCTCTGGTACTATGAATAAAAATAGAAAGAGAATGTGATTACATCTAATGCTATATCACTGGTGGTCTAGTGGTTAGGATATGCCCCAGGTTCAACCCCCTGGTCAGCGATACGTTTTGATAATCCATCATTACACACATATACCACAGAATCTTGTGTATTTTGTGCACTCAAACTCTTTCAGGTAAAAAAAACGCTAACTACACTGGTTTTAATTCAAACGCACCTCTGAAAATACATTTTCTCTTTGGATCCACACAATTCACTTAGATCACACTTTTTCACTTCAAAATGGTGAATTTTGCCAAAAGCTGAGATTTTCATAATAATAATAATAATAATAATAATAATTTCCTTGTATTGTCATTCTGTGTAACAATGTACACAGAACGAAATGTCGATTGCACCTGACCCGTTGTAGCGAGCCGATGCAGCCGCAGCCAACAGAGGGCGCCGCCGACCACTTTTTAAGTCTTAGGAATGACTCGGCCGGGGCGCGAACCACCGACCTCCCAGTCTCAAAGCGGGCGTCTTACCATCTAGGCTACTGAGCTGGTGCCTTTATAAAGAGGTTTGCTGAGGATGCCATGGCTTTTTGTCTATTACTATTGCGCACAGTTGTTTGCCATTTTAGAATTAGAATTAGGATCGTCTCACGATTAGGTATTTTGACACTGTGGTTCGTTATTTGATTATTGTGCACTATTTTAATCATTGTCACCATCATGTTACTGTTCTTTGATATGCACAACCCATAGGGCTGATCAGCTTTTTGTAACGTTGAAGATTTAATAAATAGAAAGCGCTTAGGGCCTTGAGGTTGGACTTTCCTTCCTGTCCTCTTTAAATGTTTGAAATCCATTAATGTCTTCTCTCCTGATTTTGAATCTCATCTGGATTCTAAACTTAACAACCACCCATTCAATAAAAATAAATAAACGTTGCTTTTTAACTCACAAATCACAAACTTTCCATTATTGATATAACTTCAATGTGTAGACATGAGTGCATAAATGTTATTCTTGAGTAAAACTTGAAGTTGATTTCCTGTAAAATATTAAAAAAAAACTGGCCTAGTTAGGCCACTGTTACATAAACTTAGCTTCGCTTTGCCAACTGCAGTTTTGTTTTATGAAGCGTGACCACTTTGCAGCCTCTAAATGAGCTTTTTGAATCTTTCAGGAGTTCCTTTTTTGGGAACTTCAAGTCAATATTTTATGAAGGTCAATTCCCAGCTCTTACATTATTTTTACGAGATCCTGACAGACTAGTTGTGAGCGAAGGGTACAAAAAGAACCCACCCTTTTTAACTCGCATGGGTAAGCCTATTTGCATGTTAGCGCTTAGCTGTCGACGCCTTTTGGAAAAAGTGGAATCAGATAAGCGTTGGCTTTGAGCGCTAACGCGACAATCTAGTTCCAACTTGGCACAAAAGACCAATTGAAGCGCTTCACTTGATCTGCTTCGGTGCCACAAACAGGTCTTTCTTTTCTCGTGAGCGGCTGGTTGAACTGGTGAAATTTGAGAGCCCCAGTCTTCAAGCTGGAATCCGCATAGAAACGTGCAAGGGGCAGATGCGTATCAGAAACAGAAAAAGTTTGTTTTTCCTAAGTAATGTAAACTTGTCAATTAACTAAACCGAGCTGAATCAAAACATAGCGTAGCATAATTTTTTTCTTTTAAAAAAATATAAACATTTTTAAAGGGACATTGTGGATTATTAGGCACCTCCTAGCGGTACAAATGGAATTCCTATACACAAATATATAGTGCTGCAACAACAAATCGACAAAATTGATTATTAAAAGCATAGGCAACTAATAGGATAATCGATTTATTGTATCACGTGATTTATGAGCCACCAAGAACGTTAAACTAATGCAAATCAGAGTGAACACCATTTTGTTGTGACGCTGGGGATTGAGTACCGCTTTGGTCCGGAAGAGGGCGCCAAGAAAGTTCTTGTAAAAAAGTTACATTAATTTTTTTTAAATGTATACTAAATTTTGGACATTGCATCATTTACAAACAAAATTGAGATGAAAATTTCAACTTTGTAGTGTTTGACTGTTTTATCATGAAACAAATTTAACATTTTTCAGGGGAACAGAACAGACAGAAATACATTATTTTATCTATCCATCCATATCTCAGTAGCCTAGATGGTAAGGCGCCCGCTTTGAGACTGGGAGGTCGGTGGTTCGCGCCCCGGCCGAGTCATTCCTAAGACTTAAAAAGTGGTCGGCGGCGCCCTCTGTTGGCTGCGGCTGCATCGGCTCGCTACAACGGGTCAGGTGCAATCGACATTTCGTTCTGTGTACATTGTTACACAGAATGACAATACAAGGAAATTATTATTATTATTATTAATATATATATATATATATATATATATATATATATATATATATATATACAGTATATATGTTTGAGGGGCAGTACGGCAGCGCAGTGGTTAGTGTGTGAGCGGCACAGTTCTGAGGTCATGAGATCGAACCTACCTGTCTGGAGTTTGCATGTTCTCCCCGTGCTTGCATGGGTTTCCTCCGGGCATTCCGGTTTCCTCCCACATTTCAAAAACATGCATTTCAGGTTAATTGGCCAGTCCGAATTGTCCCTATGTGTGAATGGGTGAGTGAGTTGTCTGTCCCTGTGCCCTGCGACTGGCTGGCAACCAGTTCAGGGTGTCTCCTGCCCACTGCCCGAAGACAGCTGGGATGGGCTCCAGCAGCCCCGCGACCCTACTGAGGTGAAGCGGGGCAAATAATGGATGGATGGATATATTATATATATATATATATATATATATATATATATATGTGTGTGTGTGTGTGTGTATGTTTGAATAATAATTGAAATTGCATGAACATAAACATGGAATTTTTAAAAGACTCAGTCAAGAAATTTGCATTTAATTTACACAACATGAGCCAGAGGGAGCTGAGATATTTGTCCACGATCTTGTTGCCAAGGGTACCCAAAATAACCAAAATCTTGCAAAAAGCTATGCAAAAAAAAAAAAAGAGGTGCAATTAGGTCACTTTGAGTCTCCGTTGTATTCTTCCTTGTGCTTTCTAGCACTAGTTTTCTGTTGCACAACACATTACAGACACACCAAGAGGTCAAATTACAGTGTCCCTTAATTGGTTTCTTTTGTCTTTTTTCTGACCATAATTTTTTTGAATTAACAATTTTGATTCAGTATTATATATACATTATTACAAAACCCTTTTTTAAAACATCCGTCCGCAACTACAAAAAATGGAAAATATTTATCGCTGATGTGTATATTTTACCAATTTAAAATCAACCAAATACTTAGCTGACTTTCAGGCTAACTGATGATGAGTCGAACGGGGACACCTACTTGATGCTAAATCTGTGAGCCCATCTGTTGTATTTCCCATTTCGAAATTAGTTTATTGTTTTTGATATTAGACACCTGCAAAGAATATTGCATAGGAATTTAGTTTGTTATTCCAACTACTGTTGCGCACCGATGTTTGTTGTTTTGACTATTATAAGCTATTATCATCATTGTCACTATCGGCCAATCATGTTGCCGTTCTTTGATATCCGCACCCTTTAGGTTGGATCTGCTTTTGTAAGTTAGGAGATTTAAGAAAATGAAAGAACTCAGTAGAGGGCTTTTAGATGAGTTCTGAAATTTGGCTTTGTGAGGTTTTTGAATCTTCCCCTTCAGTTCTCCTTGAAAGTTCAAAATCCATTGACGTCTTCTAGTTTTATTTTGAGTGTCTTCTAAACGTTAAACTTATCACTAGGCTACACTTATAGTTGTTTGATCTGACAAATAGTTTGTCTAACAAGCTGAACGGTTTGAAAGCTTTGACTCGGTTTGAGCAGGGAGTAATGAAGTCAAAATTAAAATATTTGGTGAGAAACTGTTCTCTGTAAAAGGCTGTTTCTCACAACGTGGTCGATGAGGAGGGAGTGAGCAAAGTGTTCTGTTACCATGGCAACCAGCCCAAGGACACCAGGGCACAAACCTGCTGGATCATCACTCCTCCGATCGGTCGCCGGTCCCACAATCGTTTGCCATTGATATTTGTGGTTCCTGGTACGAGTCAGTGCAAAGTTTGCACGGCCTGCTTAAGTGTTCGCATTCAAAAAGAGTCAAAATAAATTTATATACAAGAGTGAAATTATCATTAAAATACTGGTTGGGCTAATGTAATAAGCAAGTAAAATAATTGAATCATCAGTAATAGGGATTAAACAATCACACTATTTAAAGCGACACTGTGTAATATTTGACCACTAAATGCCTCTGTATTGAGTAGTGGAACCAAAAACATGTGCTACAAAGCACAAAGAAGGATACAAACTACGGAGACTCAAAGTGTCCAAACCTCACCATTTTTCTTCTGATTCTTTGACCCAGCCTTTCACAATGTTTTTGCGGTACCGATAGCAGCAAAACAGCGGACAATCATGGCAGCTCCCTCTTGGTCAGCCTTATATTATTAAAGATAAATATAACTTACTTAATATACGTCTTTTAAAAAAATGCATGTTTATTTGATAGTTAATGTATTTTAGCTTATTATTTCGAATGTAATTTTTTTTTTTTCATAATTGAAGTTTTTTTTTCCACCACTAAGAGGCACTTGATAATAAACAATATCCCCTTGAACAGCTTTACATTTCACATTGCTCACTCATTTATAAAATAATATAAAATACATAGATGGGCTGGATTTCATAGATTTCTACATTCAATTAAAAAAAATCCTATGTTTCGTTCCGACACATGCAAAGTGTTTTATTTTGATTGAATACATTATTAACAGTCTTCTTTATTGGAACCTGATTAAAAAAAGGAAATTAATTATTACTGTAGTTTCTATTTCTTGATTGTTGAATGGCTTCAGAGGGCAGCCGATATCAGCGACTGCCGCAAGTACAAATACATGCAATCCTTTGCGATAACGCGCTTTCCTCGTTACTGTTTTGCTACTTCACGGATTTACATAATACATTGTGTTCAGTATTCTAATTGGGTAAACAGAGACAAAAAATAGTAGTTAATGGTCATAAATAAATTCACAAATACTTTAAAAAGTTTTTGTTCTGTGATTTCAATTTATTTTAGATATTAAATTGTAATTTATATATATATATATATATATATATATATATATATATATAGTGAATAAAATTTGTATTTGAACACCCTGCTATTTTGCTATTTCTTCCAGTAAGAAAACATGGAGGGGTCTGAAATTTTCACCGTAGGAGCATGTCCACTTTGAGAGAGATAAACTAAAAAGAAAAATCTAGAAATCACAATGCATGCTTTTTTAACGTTTTATTTGTGTGATATAGCTGCAAATAAGAAGACACCAGAGACAAAATTGTCTGTTTTTTCACTAATATATAAGGTCTGTACTTCTCAGACTTCTATCATGGTTTCATTATGGAACCGAACCCCTGGATCAGTGATCAGAGGGATCAGTGTACCTTAAAAAGGCTGGTACCATATTAAAATGTATACCAATACTGTACATGGTATTGGTTCTCGCTTGTCCCTCATATAGACAATGCACTACTATGCACAACCTTTGTGGAAAGCCAGCGAGGAAGTACTACTCATATAACTAAGGTGCATTAGTTGCCTCAATGTCTCATACTATGTTATATTTTCGTGCAGCATTTAAAACAATTAACAATTTACTAAGGATATTTTTCTATAGCTTCCTACTGTGAAAGTTCTGGACAGTCAAAGCACAAGATGCACTATTGTATCACAAGTTGGATCATTACATACCTGTCAACCTATACTTTCTGCCTGCAGTTTGTAAGTTTTTTGGTTGTTTCAAACTGTATAAGTCATACAACAATTTTTGTATGGGAAATTTGTTTATGAGATTTTTTTTTTTTTGTCAGACCGATCTCGTCTTGCCCATTTCGGCTCTAATCGTCTCTGTCACTAGTAGCAGACGACAAAGTCATCGTAGATTGCTAAAATTGTTCCGGTACAGCAAAAGGTATCCCCAATCGAGCATTTATTTGGGAAATGAAAGAATGTTGTTTACACAAATGATCCTTATTTCTAGTCGACATAGACTGTCCTGCTGCAAGTAAATCTGTGCTGCGTTGTGTTTGTAAGATTTATTGTCACTTAACAGGGAGGATTGCAACTGTTGACAGGAATATTATGCTGCACCCCAGTGGTGGGATGTCGTGACCTGCAAGGCAAAGTCTCTGCTGCCCTAAAAAAATCTGAACCATGTGATGCTAATTATGTTTTGCCCATGAATACTTATTAAGTAACTCGAAATTGTCCGTCAGCTTCCTTTCATTGCTTTTGTCCCTAGTTGACCTGTTTTTAGATGTGTGCCTTTATCATTTGAGCATTTAACCAATCACATTTAAACAATTACATGTTGCAAGGGTCTGAAATCTACCCAGAGGCCTTAACGATTTGTTCTGCAGGCTCTAAGGCATAAGATAAGTGAAGATAACGTTGTTGGTTAAGCCAATCAAATTCTGAGTTGGCGGGCCAGGGCCTGCTAGCGGGCCTTCGAATACGTCAGTGGTTTCACAAACTGTGATTGGCTAGGGAGGGTAAAGGAAGTATCACAATAAAAATGTGAAGAAAATATCTGGTGTCAACCCCATTTGTCGAATGGACATATTCAGCCCTGATTTGAGTACGATAATCCCCCCCAAAAACACAACAGGACAGGCTGTACTTTCAGCATTAGCTTTGATGGCGATAAAAAGGAACGTCATGATGGAATTCAAATGCAAATATGATCTGTGTGGCAGCATAATAGAAATCGTGAGGAAAGAAAGGAGGGTGGCCTTTGAGCAAAAAAAAAAATATTTTGGGTGAGTAAAATGTAGCTATACTCCCCCCAAAAAAATCAAGTTCATGAGGTTATTATGGATGTTTTTGATATGCATCACAGCTGTAGCTGAAGTCAATGTTTTATAACCATAAAATAGTTACTGAGTGTTGGATTGATTCAGACATAGCACGACTGATGCCCTAGGTGTGACATGTACCAACCTCCCCACTGGCTGCACTATTACAAATTTTACAAAGTAGTGGGGTAAAAAATGATGCAGGTATTTTTTGCCTTCTAAAAATCCTTAAGAAAAATACTCAAGAGCGCTCAGGTACAACGTGTCATGATGCAAAAGCGTACTTTCGGTCCTCTCAGCACTGTTTCACCTGGCCCGGCCTGCGTCTAATATACGTACGCAGCATTCCACCAATCACGAAGCGACACAGAGAGGCAGACTTGGGATGCACATAGTTACAAGAGCTTTATGTTCAGGGAGGGGGGATTCTCATTTAATGTAAGCGGTCGTTTCAATGCAGGGGATCCTTGCCCACACAAATACACATAAAAAGCTGAGAAGCCCCCCAAAAAATGAGTGAGCAAAAACATACATGGACAGGGTGAATAATGTGAGAATGTCTTGCATGAAATTTCGCCTGATGAACATTGAGAATTATAAATGGAGGTAATTGGATTTTGTCCTTTGCTCACCTAACAGGATGAAGGATGAAACAGAATCTCAAATTAAATACTGCACATGAATCGTGGAGGCCAGTAACCATGGTGTTCTCTGAATAACCCACCACCATACACAAGCGTGCACACACATATTTTTTACCACTCGACCCAATGACCCTGAACGCGCCATACAAAATCAAATAAATAAATAAATAAAGACACCTGCAGCTTCATGCAACACTCAGAATGAACTTCTGACGACGTAACCTACGATGCGCGCTGTGGGCGTGTGCTCGCGCGTGCACGCGTGCTGCAAGATTCCCGCCTTACCTTTCACTTGACTCTCGTAGTCCGCAAGGATCTCTTTGTCCTTTTTGCTCTTGTTGGAGTTTGACATGTCGCCCCCGCCCAGCAAGTCACCACGTCAAAAGGAGAGCAAAATAAAAAATAAAACATAAAAAAGAATTATTTCCCGCTTTCTCTTTTACCCGCCAGCATGCTCGTAATGTCCTCGCAATGCCGCAGCCTCCACGCTGACGATGAAGAAGGAGGAGGAAGATCAAGTCAGACGGCAATTAGCTCCTCTTGTGAGCGCGCACGTCACCATGCGCACACGTGCGCGCTCCCGTAGGCTACTGGTACACGCCCACGAGGTCGCCTCGCAGAATGGACACGCATGCGCGCGGTGACCCATGCGCGGGGAGAGATTATAATAATATAATTAATCCAAGGGGGGGATGGACCAGGATCATTTCTATACCTACTTGATCAGATCCATGTTCTGTTCCAGGGGTGGGCAACTATTTAGAGTCAGGGGCTGCATGTCAAGTCAAGTCAAGTCATTTTTATTTGTATAACCCTTAATCACAAAAAGTCTCAAAGGACTTCACAGGTTATTACACTATATTACACAAACTATTTTTCAGACTATTATTATACATTCCCCTGCTCTGGAACCGACGAGAAGGTTGTTTATATGCTATAGAGTAGAAGTGAGTTTTAAGCTTGGATTTAAACATTTCCACTGAGGTTGCAGATCGGATCTCAGGGGGAAGAGCATTCCACAGCACCGGTGCCCGGATGGAGAACGCTCTCGAACCAGCGGAACACTTCTTGGCTCTTGGGATCACGAGAAGACTGGCGCTCTCAGAACGTAGGCTTTGGACCGGGACATGGGGGGAAATCAGATCTGATAGATATGAGGGAGCAAGTCCATGTATTATTTTGTATAATACTAAGAGAACCTTGAAATCACATCTAAGGCTAACAGGGAGCCAATGCAGGTTAGCCAAAATTGGTGTGATGTGATCGGACGTTTTTGTCCTAGTTAAAAGCCTCGCTGCGGCATTTTGTACCAGCTGAAGACACTTGATTCTGGACATCGGGAGACCGGAGAGTAGTGCATTAAAGTAATCAAGGCGGGAGGTAACAAACGCGTGAATTATAATACGGCGAAATGACATCTGAGCCCTTTAGTGTTACTTGTGGTGTTCCGCGGGGTTCAGTGCTTGGCCCCCTTCTTTTCAGCATTTACATGCTTCCATTAGGTGATATTATTCGCAAGTACAATATCAGTTTCCACTGCTACGCAGACGACACTCAACTATATCTTCCGTTGGAGGAATCTGCCACACTAAATTGTGGAAATTTGGATGCCTGCCTGACTGAGATAAAAGAGTGGAGGTCACTCAATTTCTTGCGTCTTAACTCTGAAAAGACCAAAATGTTAGTCATTGGTCCATCTAAATGCCGCGACTTACATGCTCTACTTCTTTTTAAATAGATTAGTTTCATCAAATTGGTTTTGAAACAACCACAATTAGAACAAAATACTATATTAGGTCACTGTTTTATGCACTTCATTTGTTATTTAGTTTTGAAGTATTACTGTAGGTTTTTAAAGTTTTTTATTATTTCTGAAGTCAGTTAAACTCAAGTCAAGTTTTTTGTACAGCCCTTAATCACAAGGAGTCTCAAAGGGCTGCACAGACCACAGATTATTGCAAACTACAGAGTATTATTACACCATCCCCTGATCTAAAACCAACATGAGGGCAAGGAAAAACTCAAAACCTCAAACTGAGGTATATGAATAAACCTTGAGAGGGGAAATCCCCCTTTCAGAATGACCAGGCTACAGTCGGATTTTATTCAAGTTCTTTAGTTTGTTGGCAGTCTTACTGTGGTTTTATTTTGGTACTACTTTTGAAGTATTTCTGAAGTAATTTTATGTAGCATTTCCATAGTAGTATTTTTTTAGTATTTCTGTTGGACTTTTATTTTATTTTGAAAGTAGATTTTTTGTCGTATATCTGTAGTATTTTTTATAGTGTTTTAGTATTATTACAGTATATTTATGATTATAGCATTTTTGTAGTATTACTGTAGTATTAATCTTTTACTATTTTGGTACTATCTTTGTTGTATTTTCTACTATTTCCGTATAAAAATTTTATATATCTGTAGAATTTCTGTAGTATTTTTTCGAGTGCCGTGTTTTTTGTAGTATTTTTGTGATATTTCTATAGGAGAATTTTTGTAGTATTGCTACAGGTGTAATTTGCAGTATTTCTGTTGTAAACCTCTTCTGATAGTATTTTTTAGTAATAGTTCTCTAGTAATTTTTTTATGTTATAGTATTATGTATTGGTATTTTTTTAGTGTCTGAGTAGAAGTATAATTGATGTATTTTCAAAGCAGTATTTAAGTAGTTTTTTGTCGTATTTCCATAGAAGTATTTTTGCCATATTTCTTTAGTATTTTTGTAATTGCACTGTAGTTGTGTTTTTGTAGTATTTTTGGAGTAAATAATTCTGTTGTAGTGTTTTGTAATATAGTATTAATGTGGTAATATTTTTGCAGTAATTCTATACTATTTCTTTTTAGAATGAAAGCAAAATATGATATGAGGTCCCTGTTTTAAGCACTGTATTTGATATTTAGTTTTGTAGTTATTGTGTAGTATTTTTTTGTATGTCTGTAGAAGTATTTTTGAGTGGACACACAAAGTGACAAAAGGGACAATGTTGACAGTAAAAAAGTTAACCACTCTTTGGGGCCCCCTAGTGGTTGCTGGGCCCTAAGCAGCCGCTTAGCTTGCTTATGCCTTGGGCCAGGGTTCGACACAACTATTATTACCCCCCCCCAAAATGTTTACTTTGTCAGAAATGTTTGCTGCAAATCCTGGAATACTTGAGGGTTGTTTTGGCACAACACCAGTCCCCTCCGTTTGCCTGCAGACAATGGCGGTTAGACAATAAATGACTCCCTTATATTCTAAATCGGGCTTAGACGCTTGCCTAACCACAAAGGAATAAATTACAACGGTAAAAAGTGGTGGTTATATTCTTTTGTCATGGTTATTGGTAGCTGTTTTACCTCAACTGCCTATTCAACCGTCGTGCACTCAAACGCTCCTTGCCGTCCGTAATGGCCCTCATTTTGCCAGACAAGGCAATGTGACGTCACGTGCAAAGGGCCAATATTTGCTATTTCAGCCTACTATTATATCAATTTTGAAGATCCGAAAACCACAACAAAATGGAACTTGCACAATGTACCCTTTGTCTGGGATACAAATGACTACAATAAAACCTAACATACATTTTGTAAGGGAAATTAAAGTTTGAACGAGCCTTTGTATGATGTTATCCTCAAAAGTGATTATATCCAGGTGCTGTTTCTTACATCAATTGCATCTTCTTGGGGGCTGCTAACTATTAATCAAGATGGCCTTCGTTTTGGTCCTGGGAAGAGCTTACAATTGTACCCTCTTGGGGTCCGCTAGCTATCAATCAAGATGGCCTTTACTTTAGTGCTGGGAAGCCCGCTCAAGAACTTGCCTTTGTCTCTATACATTCCTTTCTTCTTACAGGGACGCATTGTGTTACAAAGTTTCACTATCCTTATTGATCATTTATTATACTCACACGCCATCTAGCGGCCAACATTATACACTGCATTTAATCATGTGATCCCTGTCTAAACCAATCAGATTCATTTCCTGTGTTTATGTAATCTTGTTTAAACCAATCAGATGTGTTGTTTCATTCTTGTGTTTTCCAATGAATGAGCCTCTAGCCATAGCCAGAGCGTGATTCCTTCCTGAGCCGATCGTGGAAGCCCCCGCCTCCGATGGAAGGGCTATCAAAAACATAAATCTCCGACTCAAAGTGTTTTATTTTCTTCATCCTAATACAATCTCAAGTTTTAACCTTTACACATTTGTTAAAAAAAGAAAAAGCCTTTTGAATTGGTAAATAAAGCCCATTAATACAGTTAAAGTTTGATTTCTGTGCAGTTATTTTTCTGTTTTGATCGATGGGGTCCATGGCCGATCACCAGGGTTGGGAGAGTTACGTTAAAAATGCAATCCAATACAGTTACTAGTTACTTGTTGAAAAGTGTAATCAGTTTGTAATCCGAATACCATGATATTGCAGTAGTGTAACTTGATACTTTCAATTACTTTTGGATAACTCCAACAAAAAAGATTAATAAAAGACAAAATATAAATAAATAATTTTAATACATTTAGATAAATGAACAATGTAACATTAAAAAAGAAATATAGGAAACCAAGATCAGTTGGTTGCTTGTAGTCTTAAAAAAAAGTGCTTTAGAAGAGGGGATTTAATTGCATTAATTATTCATTTCATGTTAATTCATGTACATGTTCATACCTGTTTTTTGATGTTGTCTTGTTTGTTGCCCTATAATTATATGGCACTTTTTTGGGTTACAGTATTGGTTTGTATTCAGGTACCTGAGGCACCTGTGGTGGGGGATCTGAGAGTGAGCGCACCGGTGTGTGTGGAACGAATGAGACCACAGAGAGGGAGAGAGAGGAACGAACAGACATAGCGAATGTAATTAAAGCTAATGCGAACGAGAAAAATAATAAAAAGAGTTAAAAACGAACGCACACAGGACTTTGTCATTGTACAACAAAAGAAATCCACCTAATGAAGTGCTATTGTTACGCATTCATGCGGTGTGAAATTCTCATCTCTGTCTCTCGTATAAGCAATTCAGGGGCTGGTAATATCATCATGGGTGTAACCAGGCCGTTTTCGGAGGAGCTCAAGCAGCCCCAAACTTGACTCAAGCACCCCAAAAAATCATCGCATTTTTAAAGCTCTATTTTCCTTAATAAAGGCCAAGATAGGCTAAAAAAGTGAAAAAATAAAAATAAAAAAAGTATGAAAAAACTAAAATGTAAACAACGCAGTGTCTTAAATGGTTCAGTTTATTTGATTCCCAGCACCGCATCATGGTGTTTTCGCGGTAGTGTTTTTGTAATATTTCTGTAGTCATGATTTTGTAGTGAAACTAGGTGAATTTTTGTAGTATTTTTGTAGTATTTCTGTAGTATTTCTGAAGTTATATTTATGTAGTACTTCTATTGTAGATTCTTTGTAGTATATCTGTATATTTGATTCCCAGCACCGCAGCATGGTGTTTTCGTGGTAGTGTTTTTGTAGTATTTCTGTAGTCATGATTTTGTAGTGTAACTAGTTTAATTTTCGTAGTATTTTTGTAGTATTTCTGAAGTTATATTTATGTAGTACTTCTATCGTAGATTCTTTGTAGTATATCTGTATATTTGATTCCCAGTACCGCATCATGGTGTTTTCGCGATAGTGTTTTTGTAGTATTTCTGTAGTCATGATTTTGTAGTGTAACTAGTTTAATTTTCGTAGTATTTCTGAAGTTATATTTATGTAGTACTTCTATCGTAGATTCTTTGTAGTATATCTGTAGTAGTTTTCTAGTATTACTTGAGTTGTATTTTCGTGGTATTTTTGTTGGGTTTCTGCAGTCAGATTTTTGTAATATTTTTGTAGTATTACTGTATTTCTATTTTGTAGTATGTTTTAGTATTTATATTGTAGTTTTCTATGGTATTTTCATAGTATACAGTTTGTAGTACATCTATAGTATTTCTGTAGTAGTGCTGGAGTTGTACTTTGTAGTATTTATGTTGTAACATTTCTGTAGATGTATTTTTTGGGGTATTTGTATTGCAATATCTATCTACAGTATTTCTGTATCATAGTGATGCTGTAGTGGTACTTTTGAAGTTTTTCTTTAAAATTATTTTGAAGTATTTTCATACTAGTATATTTGTGGTTTTCTTCAATATTTTTTAATATCACTGTCGTTTTTAATAGCATTTCTGTTGTAATATTTGTGTGATAGTATTTTGGTATGCTAGTATTACTGTAGTAGTATTTTGGTAATATTTATATTGCATCTATTTCTTATCAGAATGAAGACAATTTAATATGTTGACCCTGGTTTAAGCACTAAATTTGATGTTTAGTTTTGTAGTAATTTTGTAGTATTTTGTTGCAGACATCCAAAGGGACAATGGGGACAACGTTGGCACAAAAAAAAACCATTTTCATTACGAGTGCCATATTTACATTAAATATATATCTCGATTACATTTCGACTATTTTTGGGTGGGCTGTAGTTTGCCCACCCCTGATCAGGGTGTTCTGCACCCCAAAGCTCTGGACCTAAACCTGGTATGAAAGATATATAGAGAGAGAGATAGAGAAAGAGATTGAGAAAGAGATAGAGAAACAGAAAGAGAGATAGAGAGAGAGGGGGGCATTACTTTGATGCCACGTCGAAGGTACTGAACACAAATCCTTCTCAGCAAGATGCATGAGGATAGTCAAGTCATGTATTTTATATAGCCCTTAATCACAAGGAGTCCCAAATGGCTGCCCAAATCACATACTGTGGCAAACTACAAACTATTTTCACACAATTTCCTGATATAAAACCTACATGAGGGCAAGGAAAAACTCAAAAACCTCACTTCACTATTGTTCAGTCTAAAACTAGACGTTAAGCATACAATCCATGGAAGCCACACAAAATGGCAACACGGACTTTCTTTTTCATTAAAGCTATGACCAGCAAGGACCTCGGGATTATTTAGCATGAGTTTTAGCAAAGTTGTCGGCTCACAAACAGATATCAGTTACATTGAATCGAATACAACAATGATCATCCATCCATGCGTTATCTGGACCGCTTATCCTCAGTAGGGTCGCGGGGGCCCTGGAGCCCATTTCAGCTGAACTGGTTGCCAGCCAGTCGCAGGGCACACAAAGATAGACTTGCTCATTCACACCTAGGGACAGTTTGAACCAGCCAATTAACCTGACATGCATGTTTTTGGAATTTGGGAGGACACCGGAGTGCCCGGAGGAAACCCACGCAGGCACGGGGAGAACATGCAAACTCCACACGGAGAGGCTGCAGTAGCTGGACTTGATACTTAAACCTCTGCACCGTGGGGCTGCGCGTTAACCACACAGCCACCGTGCC
This sequence comes from Urocampus carinirostris, assembly GCF_059441175.1. Classification (NCBI taxonomy): domain Eukaryota; kingdom Metazoa; phylum Chordata; class Actinopteri; order Syngnathiformes; family Syngnathidae; genus Urocampus; species Urocampus carinirostris. The sequence goes on from NC_142359.1 coordinate 23,067,712, forward strand.
GCCCGTACAACAACAATGATAAGCCTAGCTTATCTGTTGCGTGCATGTAAACTATGTGTGTGGTCATCCTCCCAACACCATGCTTGACTTTAAGCACAACTCAAACATGTTGGGACTCCTCACCTGGTTGCCGCCACATATGCTTCACACCATCTAAGGCAAATAAATTCATTTTTTTTCTCACCAGACCACAGAATAACTTTCCATTTGGCCTTTGTTGATATACAGTACTTCTATTCATTATGTCAAAGCAATGTTTTTTTCAGTGATGTTCCATTTAACATTATAATAAAATCTCTGCAGCAATGTGAGGGATGTATTTGCTTTTGTAATATACAGTAGATAAATTAGGTCACATTATGTGGGGATTGAGCCGACAGTGTATCTGTAGAATGCGGAAGAGTCCATGCTCGTGTCTGCTGACACAATACTATATCAATGGGATTTTCCTGTTGGGACAGCATATAAACTGCCCAGACTGCCGTCAGTACTACATCCACTTGTCTTTGGGTAGGCGATTGTGGAAAGGAATTACCCAAAAAACGTGTTGACAGGTGGCTATCAATCATTATGTTGTTGTCTGCCTCACTCAAAAGCAGACGTCATTGGATCCGTTTTTCAAAAACGTGAGGCAAAAAACACTGCATAGGACGAGTAAACAAAGAGGCTAGTTGAAAGGTAAATCAACATTTATATTATATCCTTTATATTTGTTTTTGTACATTATGTGCCTCTCGTTTTGTTTATTGTGCGGTAGTCTTATTTTAATATGTATTTATGTCATGTTCTGATTCTCTTTAATGCTTTATTCAAAAAAATATCTGACTTTTGCGGGGCTTGGAACAGACTAGGGCATTTATACTCGAACGGCGTTTCTACCGACAAAAGGTTCAGGTTACAAAGCTACTCCCAAAACAAATTCATTTCGTAAATAGATGTACCACTGACCCGACTCTTAAGCAACTATCGAAACTTATAAAAAGATTACATATTCGTTGTGCATAACATGCCACCACCAATTTTGGCCCACCATAATACGCTGATAATGATCCATAATTTCCCCCAAATTGTCTGTAAACTGCATTAAAATGATGGTAATATAGTATTCCTCTATTTCCTTAGCTCTAGTTCCTGGTTACAACCACAAGTATGATACATTAAAATAAAGTTGGTGTCAGCATTGATAAGGATAAATGTGAATGGTAACCTTATTAAATCACATCTTTATTCATTGTTATGGAATTTTGGTAATGCACGCTTAAAGGCGAATTAATGCAGCAAAGGGGGTTCGTAACACTAAAGAGGTTGCTGATGCCACCTTAACTGCACTCTGGAAGAATACCAGAAGCTCTCTGGCTAAATGCTGCTATCTAGCGGACAAAAGAAGCATTGACCCAAAAAATGTTCAAACCACCCGGAAGTTCGGGCACCCCTGGTCATTTTCAAGATTTCCCTTCAAGCATTGGTAGTTTAAACCAGAGATCATTTAACTACATCTTAAAGCACACAAAAGACTAAGATTTGAGCAGTAACATTTAATATATAGGATTTACAAGTGTGCGATAATTACACGAAGGGACAGCGTGTAACATCCAGTTCTTCCTCGTGGTACTAAAAACGTTCATTCAGTATAAAAAACATTGATTTATTAGGCCACTGTACACCAATGTTCATTTTAATTGAAAAAAATCATAGGTTGAGAAATGTGTATTTCTTTTACATGTTGGAATCCCTACCTAGAAGCCACAGCATTTGTCTGGCATCTTGCTGCTATGCTTTGCTCTTGGCACTGGTTATCGTTTGCATACGACCATAAAGTGCCATCTAGTGGTCAAAGATTACACAATGGCGCTTTGCATAAAAGTAGGCAAGTGCATACATTTAGATACCCCAAGAAAAAATAAATATTTAGTCATTCCTCCTTTTGCAGGGATAACCGCCTCCAAATCTTTTGTATCATTTCCAATAAAGGTCTGGATTTTGGTTGAAGGTATTTTGGACCATTCCTCTGTCCAAATAATTCTATATGCAATATGCACTGCGAGAGCATTCGAGGAGAAACACCCACAGTAAAATTTGGGGACTGTTTCATATTTTTTTTGGACAATAAAATGATTTTTTATTTTCCAACAAAAAAAGAAGTAAAATCAAATCAAAACTCTTTTCCTCTATTCAAAAGTTTGTTAATTGCAATATTATCATAAAAGTATGTGAATTTGTAGGAAAAGGTTTATAAGAATGATGATTATATTAGTTAGCCTGCCGTACCTATTTACTTACGTTTTTATGATTTATTTTTTTAACCGTTGTGTGTGTGTCTGTGTTTTTTGCCGTTTTTGGTCTTTTGGGTGGGGGAAAAAGTGAGGACTTTATTTTTTTATGGTAATTTTCATGTTTTTATAAAGCACTGAACAGGATCAGGACCCAAATGCATGATGTTTCTCACACAAGCCTTTTACTTTGCAAGAAATGGGGAGTCATGCACGTTAGGCAGCAGTCTGGCGTGGAATGATAGGAAGCCAGAGGCCGACGAGATCGATACCAATTGCCCGAGCAGATATCGGACAGACAGGGTCGATACCGGACAGGACGGGACAAACACGAATTATATCAAAACAGGATATGGAAACTAAACAGGACAAACTAAACGGGAACGAAACTGGAAACCGATATTAAACAACGGGAAAGACAAGATTAATATCAAAACAGGATATCGCAATTAATCTTGACAAACTAGACGGGAACAATACCGGACAGGAAATACCAGCAGGAAACAGGACCGAGTTGAAACCCACGTCTTGCGGGGCAGAGGTTCGTTGACGGACTGACAAAGGAAGAGTGAGAGCACTGAGCTTAAATAGACGGAAAGCCAATCTGTTTACGAGCCGCAGCTGGCGCCACACGGGCGGGGCCAGTCGGGCGCCATGGCAACCGTGAAACTTTGAGTTGCTTATCATCTAATGAAATTCTATATAAATACATTTATATTTGATAATAATAATGAACTATTTAATAGTTTTGTTATCCGTAATTATGTTTTTTGTGGGGAAGCCACATTACACATTTAAATGTTTCAGTTACAAATAAACTAAAACAATATCTGTTTTCTTTTCAACCACAAAATTAACCAACTTATAAGTTTAGCAGACACTCAAAGTAAGGAGAAGAGACATCAATGAATTTTGAATTTAGAAGGAGAACAGGGGAGGGAGCCCACACTTTTGATACAGAATCCTGATCTGTTTTAAAAGCCCTCCCCTAAGCTTTTTCTTTTGATTAAATTTCCTAGTTACAAGAGCAAATTCGCCATAAAGGGTGTGGAAATCGAAAAAAACAGCAACAAATTGGCTGATACTAGTGTCAATGATATTAGTTTAAAAAAATCTTATAATAATAGTCAAAGTAACAAACTGGCATCTCATGCATTTCCTTTTGCAGGTACCCAATATTAAAAACAGAATAAACTTATCACGTACCATCAAATTTGAGTTCAATTAATATTTTTTTTGTGCATGGCCGCTTACACAATATTTTAGTCCAAATGTTCTTCCTCCACTTATAGGTAAGCCTGACGTTTGGTTCACTTTGCTCAATGCTCGCTGTTGTCTCGTAGTTGCTAGCCAACCTTGTGTGATGTTAAGTGGCACAAAGATTGTTTGTTTTCCTTGCAGCAAGTTGAAAAGTTCAGTAACAAACCCCCAATTCCCCACCCTCAATCCCTCCTAGGCTGCTTTTAATGGCCGCCTCAGAAAGGACGAGGTACATGTTGGCATCTCTTTCGTCATGAAACTTGACATGAATCCAGCCCTTCTAGCGATGCGGCATAGAGGGTGCGGGACGAAGATGCAAAGATAGATTCATGACAGTTGTGTTTTCATCATTATAGAAACCTGGCTCAATTCGAGGACTTTCTATGCTAGCGTGCAGCTAGGTTCTCTCTCTACTTCACTTCTTGCACTGTAAGGAGAAGGCCTCCAATTTCCTTGGAGAGTACAATTGTGTAATGACAATAAAGACCATTCGTTCATCCAGCCATTCATTTATTCATTCATTTTTGTTCTCATTTTTTGCTAGCCTTTCACAAGGTTTTTGGTTCTTGGGGTATCCTTAGGAGCTAGATGGCAATTGGCAATCATGTCAGCTCCCCCTAGGTGGACCTCATGTTATGTACATTAAAATAAAACAATCTATATCTACAAGTAATTTAAACACGTTTATAAGATAGTTCCTGTATATTTGCTCTTTTTTAAAATATGATTTTTTTGGGGTTAGTAACTTTTTATACCACTATGAGGTGCTGAATAATACACAACATCCCTTTAATAAAACACAACATACGTTTGATCTACAATCCAATTTAGAGATAGGCACGTGCATTTTTTTTGTATTAACAAAATACATGTATGATTATTTGCATTATCCATCCATCCATCCATTATCTGCACTGCTTATCCTCAGTAGGGTCGCTAGAGCCCATCCCAGCTATCTTCCGGCAGTGGGCAGGGGACACCCTGAACCGCTTGCTCAGTTCCACCACTACTTTAGTTCTGTCGCTCACAATTTCATTTCTCAATCCATCCAATCTCGAAAATGTTTAATTTCTTTCTCAAATCTGCGTTCAGGCTCCAAGTCTCTGCACCATGCAACCCAGTCGGCACAATCACACTCTCATACAGTCCTCTCTCAACATCCATACTTAAGTTACTCATCACTCTCCTCAGAGCACCAAAAACCTTGCTTCCTTGATTGACTCTGTGCAATACCTCGCACTCCATTCCACCAACTGCAGCCACATCACAACCCAACTACCTAAAGCCACAATAATAAGAGTAATTTTGTATTACCCTTAATGGGCTTTTTAAAATGTATTTTTATTCTTAATAAAAGTATTATTGTATTGTGGAGTACCTTATAATATGGCAATTGCTTTTGACGTTAAAAAAAATAACACGAATAAAGTATGGTCATGCTATTGCTAGCATGAGTGAAACTGGACTATCACCATTTGCACTACATCATTCATTATCAACGGTAAGGGAAACATACTATTGATCTCTGTTCATTTTTATATTATTCATGGCTTACAACCATCTTGCTTTCATCTCTCTTCATCCTTTTTTTCTTCTTTCTTTTTTTCAATCCTGGAAGGACAATTCTCCTCATAATGAAGGTCTCAAAACGCAATTTCCAATTCTTCACTCAACTTCTCCATCAACAGCAATTCAAATTGTGACTCTGTCGCCACCTAGTAAGGACCCCAAGCAACTGCCTGGTTTCCCGCTTCTTACTGCACGATATATAGGAATAATCATGCGGTGAACTGAATACGACTGAATAAGTGAAGGAAAAATAAATGAATACAATTATTAAAGAGGTTATAGCTGAAAACTCATCCAAATCATCATCATGAGGCATGCCTATATATGCCGTAACACATTTCGGTATTACAACATTCCTGTCAGACTCCATGCAGTTGGAGGTTGATGTTGGGATGAAATAAAATAATGGAATGTATAGATTTTTTATGCATGAAAATCCCAACTTTAAAAAAACGACTTATCAGTTTCTAGGGATTTCTCAGAATTTCAGTTTTCCGTGTGTGTCGACAGTCGGACTGATTGTATCCTTGCAGGTAGAATTTTGGCCTTTAGATGGTAGCAACGTGCCGTTTAAACTCCCCCAACAAAAGCAGACGTTAAAAAAGAAAAAGCAACATTTAGGGCTTGTTATTTCCTCTTCTTTGGTCTTTCCTCACGCTGTCTTATCAAAGGGAGAGAAAACAATGCGAAAGTTGACTCGTTTTGTTGTCAAAGTTTGATTTTTTTTTTTGCTTGATGCTTGCTGTGAACGCTGGCTGCTGCTAGGTCACTGCTGTAATTGGCAGTCAGGAAATGACCGCGGTGGTGATGCTTATTTCGTCTGTTTTTGCAGTTTAATGGCTGCGTTTTGCAAATGTAAAATTCCCAATTTAAATTACCAGTGGGACTTTGATAGTAGAATTTTCACCCTCTGATTGAATACTACAATTTGGAAGTTGTTTTTTTGTTTGCAATTAGGTATGTTTTGTAGTTAAATTTTGAACACCCATCCATATATTTTCTGCACCGCTTATCCTCAGTAGGGTCGCGGGGTGTTGGAGCCCATCTCAGCCGTCTTCTGGCAGCGGGCAGGGGACACCCTGAACTGCTTGCCAGCTAGTCACAGGGCACACTGAGACATGAACGGCGGATGAGTTGTAAGCACGTCTGCGACACAGTTCTAAGGTCATGGGATTGAATCCTCCTGAGCGGAGTTTGCATGTTCTCCCCGTGCTTGCGTGGGAAATCCGGTTTCCTCCCACATTTCAAAACATGCATGTCAGGTTGATCGGCTGGTACAAATTGTCCCTAGGTGTGAATGAGCGAGTGAGTGGTCCGTCCCTGTGTGCCCTGCGGCAACCAGTTAAGGGTGTCCCCTGACCACAGCCCGAAGACAGCTGGGATGGGCTCCAGCACCCCCGTGACCCTACTGAGGATAAGCGGTGCAGAAAATGGATGTTTCAGAACAAAAGCGAAGAGAGTCAAACCAAAAAAAGCAACAAAGTAACAAAATATCAAATACTGTGTACCAATGTAAACTATAGAACTAAAATACCTTCCATTGCCCAGAACTTTGAAAATACAGTCACTAATGCAAATAAAGTATCCTTTGGCTCTCATGCCATAGTGACAACACATTTAAAAGGATTTTGTTCAGCAATAGCAAGACCTTTACATTTTTGGTTGCAGCTCGATGCTCTCTGCAGGGTGAGTTATTTTGTGTTCATGCAAATGTGCAGTGTTGCCACTGGAGCAGACCACAATACCACACATACTACACTCTGCATTGTCCATTTCTCGTGTTGAAAAAAAAGTCCACCCCGAGCCGCACTTCCTATTTGCCTTTGTCATATTTAGCTTCTTTTAGGGGTGGACACATAGATTTGGCCTTTCCTTCTGCCTGCCAGGCACAATAATCGATTCACCACTAGAATTTGTGTGCGTGACGGTGTAGATCTTAGTATCACGACAGCGGAAAGTTTTAAGAGCGGAACACCTCTGAACTTAATTACCACATGAATAATGAAGGTTTGATTGCAGAACTCCCCCAGGCTGTCAACACCTGATAATGTATCACAAACTTATAATGTATCGCTAATTGCTTTGGCAAGAGCGCCACGATTATAATAATGCACAAATCTTATTAGGCAACACATTGCCTGTATCTTTATTCTATTTTTTTGAAGCGCAATCAACGAGCGTTATACACATTTGGGATTAAATATAGCTGTTTGCTCTTCATCATTTAGTTGAACAAAGCAGGTTATTATTGGAACGCGCTTAGAAAATGGCCTGGGCGACCTCCAAGTGGCGCCGTTTACTCAGACGGGCAGAATTTTAATTGTTTCAGTGAGTGTTTGCCGTGGGCAAAAGGCCAAGTGGAGCCTCTTCTCCACGATATTTATGTCCATGGCTGTTGGACGAATCACAATTTGACTGTTATTTTCAGGAGCAAACACGCGTCTGAAGCAGAGGTGATAAATCCAAGGAAGCCGGCCAGTTCTGGGGCTTTGCAACCTTTCGTGAGGGCCGTCACTCAAAATGAAATGAGTTTTTAAATTTGACAAGTTTCCAAAAGCAATTTACATCATTTAACTATTCATTTACAAAATTGTGACTGTGTAACAGTTAATGTCGCTGTCTTGTGTAATACAACTAAAATTGAGTGCTACAAAGCACAAGGACGATTACAAACTATGGAGACTCCAAGTGACAATAATACAGCGTTTTTATTCAATGTGTTTTGCCTAGCTTTACACAAGGTCTAGATTTTTTGGGAGTACCTCCATCAGCAGGATGGCGGGCAATTATGTCAGCTCCCTCTAGGCTCTGGGTGTGAAATAAATAAAACATTCTCGACCTATGAAAATTTGAAAAAAAAAAAAAAATGCACGTTTACATGATAGTTCATGTATTTTTGCGGGTTATTATACCAATAGCAGGTCCTAGATATCACACAATTTCCCCTTAACGTTTGTTTCTAAATCACAAAGTATCGTGTTAGCTTCTTTTTGTTTTCATATTTTCCATAAAAACGAAATGCTTTTGGTAATTGTTCTAATCTAATCTAATCTAATCTAATCTAATCTAATCCAATCTAATTGAAACTAATTTATCTAATGTGATTTGATCGAAACTAGTTAATAAGTCTTGATTAATGTGTGTGTGTGTGTGTGTGTGTGTGTGTGTGTTAAATGTATCGTGCTCTTGAAGCAATCATTTTACAGGCTATTGGTATCAGTGGAATCCCTAAATATGGGTTTAATACCAGGAGTTTGTATCGAGTCAATTTTCAGTGTATTGTTTATTTATTAATGGTGCGATACCGGACATTGATACTGTATGCAAAATATGATAATAATTGAGAAATGGTCGGCAATTTGGAGCTACATGGTGAAATCTGGCAGTTCAATGATGCTTTAACTGTGCTTGGGTTAGAATATTACTTGAGTTATGTTCTCCCGGCATTTTCCTGACAAAAATGTAGTTTGTGAATCTGCAAATAGAAATGTTATTTGTCAACCCAGGACAGTGGCTTAATGCTTAGTGTTAACACTTTTGTGTCGGCTCGTTCTGTGTTAGTTCAATACATTTTAAATATAAGTTTAGAAGAACACTTGCAAATTTTCCTTTTTTGCAAGCAATCATCTACCATTTAGGACTTTTAGAATTTTCTACCAAATTGCCGTACAAATGAGAACGAGCTTATGTACATTTTCATTCGCATAGCCTAGGGGTCAGCAACCTGCCACTAGAGCCACAGTTGGCTCTTTAGCGCTTCCCTAGTGGCTTCCTGGAGCTTTTTTAGATTCATTGAACGTAGAAAAGGCAGATGGGCTTGTGTGGGTAAGGTTTTGACATAGGTTTATGAGACCATTTTAGCACTGTAAGGGAGCATGTTTGACATGCTTCTATGAAGACAAGTGTTTGACCAGTTCATGTGAAAGGTTCGATGTTTCCTTTCATTCTCATGTATAAGAGCATTTTAGGTGCTTTGAAAAACATTTAGAATAAATATGAAATGACTATTTTCTAAGTATGAACCCCTTTTATGTTTTTAACACATTCGCCTTTTTGTTTTCTTTTGTCTGTTATGGCTCTTTGAACATTTTGGGTTCCCCGGCATTGTGAGTGGATGAAGTAGGTTACTGTGACAACAGTTATAGGCAATTTTTTGGTGTCGAACAGTCACGGCAGGACATTTGACAAATAAATCATGACATACACACACAATCACAAACACACACACACACACACTGTGGTGGCCTTTAATGGTGACAGGGGGTATCGAATAAGCTGCAGGAAACGCTTGGAAAGTGCAGAGGGCTGACACTCGCTAACGCATGCGTCACTATGCGTTATTTATTACACACGCTGGCCTGCAAACACACAGGCCTGCACACACCAAGCTGTCAATGTGCGTATCAGGGGCTGTGGCAGCCGTGTTGAAGCGTCCAGACAGCCAATCAGAGAATCGATGGCAGGCGTGACTTAGCCAATGACCCACTCTGTTATCTTGCTGGCCATCCTCCATCTCCTAGACTTTTTTCTATTTTTTTTTGGGTTGGTATTGATAGACTTTTCAGCTCGGCACCCACACTCGACTCTGTTAACAACCTGCTCGTTGTTCCAAAGTGACAAAATAAAGCCTTCGCTAGCTTTTCGATTGCAGGAATCCGAAAACCAGCGGCCCCGAAGCGGCCATTTTCAGCCAAACCCAGGCCTGCTGGAATTGTTTCCGAAAAAAAAAGCATTTTTCTGGAAACGCGTTTGATTTCTTTGACTGGAAATTAATTTGGCATGTCGGTTAGGAATAGCTCCATAAGAAAGTCTCATGAGGTCTTTAGGTAGTGTTCCATTTTGGATCGAAGCTGTCACTCTGGGATACAATTTTTCCATATATGTTTGCTATCTTGAATTGAAATGCCATAAAAAAACAATGTACTGAGTATTGTTTGCAACGGCATTACCCATGACACTCCAGGGTAAACAAGGAATAAAGACTTTAAAGAAAAAAATTGATAAAATTAAGCATGAATAGGCAAACATATTCACAAGGTAGTGCATGAAGACTAGCCTTGAAAGGTAAAGTTGTAATAATCGTGCAATGAAAAATGATGCATCGTAACAAGATTCCAATAAATATTGGTGAAATTTAGCTGTAAAAGAATTTGTGGTTTTGTTTGAAATCTTGCCCCATGGGCAAGTTCAACCGAGTTGTTCTGATAAGCGTGTAGATCAAAAGAAGAGCCACAAAAGCATCACAGTAATCCACTCTTGTAAGAAAACACCGGAGGACCACCATTTTGTTTATAAACAGTCTTTTATGGGTCATTTCAAGGGATGCTTACATTTATGCATGTGCACGTCTAATCGTCACTTTGGTTTACCTTTAGTTGATATGTTTATAGTTTAGTCCATCTATCTATCTACCCTGGTCATATCCCTCGAGAGGGGTGACCGACAGCAAGACCAACACATACACAAAAACAAAGAAAAGAAAAAGTAGCAAAAAACACAAAAAAATGGACCATGGCCAACCCAAATGCCCAAACACCCAAATAAGTTAAGCACCTCGGCACCCAAGTTGGTCATGCTCTTGTCCCTCCAGATGAAACGGGAAACAAGAAAGCGGCCATGTCACTTGGGTCAGGGTGACACAACACTCTTCTGTTCAACAGCCGGGCCCAACAGCTTTTACTGGTTTACCCCTGCCGCATCATATAGGTGCCCTGCCCAGCCCCTATAAGAGACATAATAGTTTAGTTAACACTCAGAATGAAGAGAGAGGAAATCCATAAGTGTTGACTTGGATGGAGAACAGGAAAGGACTGTACAAAAATCCTCAAAATGGGAAAATTCCAATTTGCTCAAAGGGTACTCTCCTCAGTCCTTTCTTTTTTCCTAAATCTCCGAAGTTACAAAAAGCAGATCTGACCTAAAGGGGGTGGAGATCGAAGAACAAAAAATAATTGGCAAATAGAGACAATGATGTAAACACTGCTTAACATTCAAAACAAAAAACATCAGTGCTCAATAATAATTAAAAAAAACAACAACTGTCATTCTATGCATTTTCCTTTAGAGGTTTCCAATATTTGAAATGGAATAAAGTTATCATTTAGAAAATTGCGAACACAAAATGGGAAACACGATAGACGGGTTCACACAACTACCATCAAGGAGGTGTCTTATTTTAAGGTGTGGATATCAAAGGATAGCAACATTATTGTCAGAGCCCGAACAGACGGTGGACCCAGATGTGTAAGATTTTCACACAAGCTTTATTTTACCGGAACGGGGCAGTCATGCGCGGGAACACAAACGCCAGAGTTTTGGTGATCGCTGGGCAGAAGAGATCCAAACCGGACAGGACGGACGGGATTGATACCAGATACATGATAAACTAGCAGATACCGGACAGGGTGGGACAGACAGGATCGATACTGGATACTGGATACTGGATACTGGAGCAAGATACCGGACAGGACAAGACAGGCGGGATCGATACCGGATACTGGATACACGAGCAGGATACCGGACAGAGTCAATATACAAGTCTCGCAAGTGCAGAGGTTCGTTGACGGACTGACAAGGAGTGAATGAAAGCACTGAGTTTAAATAGGAGGGAAGCCAATAAGGCAACGAGCAGCAGTTGGCGCCAAACGGGCGGGCCCAAGTGAGGGCAATGGGCAACCGTGACAATTATTGGCCGATAATGACAAATATACAAACAGTTTGTGATAAAAATAATGAAGAGCCCTGGCATCCTTGCAGGTGTCCAATATTAAAAACAGATTTTTAAAATTTTTTTATTTTAACTTTTGAAAGTACAGTGGAACCTCGCTAGTTCGCGGTTCCACTTTTGCGGGTTCAGAGCTTCGCGGATCTAAGAAATATACCTTACCTTCTCAATAAAAGCATTTATTGACCTGACGCCATTGAGTGCAAGCTTATGTCAACTGAGGACACGGTGTGGACACTCTTATTGTGAACGGGAGGAGGAGTCCCTGACACAATGCTTAGTCATGGTGAGTTACCGCGTCGCTCACCCCCCCTCCTTTAACTTCTCCCACCTGTCCCCTTTCTTATGTGGCGCTCAGTTTATCATGGAAGAACTCGGCGACGCGACATAAGTATATTCTCTTCTGTCACATTTCATCTCAAGTTTGACTTTATTATACCAAAAGCGAGCGTTTTTTTGTACTACCTAAACACGGCTAATTGTGTGTGGTTTTGTGTATTTGTTGTAAAAGCCGTTCGATGCCGCTAGCTAAAGTATGTTGTTATTGTCAGAAGGTAGCTCTTTCACTTTCATTAAAATGAACACAGACCATTTTTTAACTGTTGTTTCCCAAAACGCTTCACAAACACTCATCAAATATCACATTTTCACTGTTTTTATTTTCAATATGTAACCGGTAGTGTTAACAAGCGAAATAAACTGCGATTGCTGCATGTGGTTGAGAGCGGTTAATACAATCATACTGAATGGTTCGTAGTGGTTTGCCGCAGTCCTATTCCGTGTACATACAACATATTTTACATTTTTATTTTGTTATAACATGAATTTCACTCTCTCTCTCTCTCTACCCGTATTCTATATGGTGTACTGTGTACAGGGGGGTATACTGTATACCTGTATACGTTTTTTAAGCATTTTGGAAGGGGCGCCGCCACTTCGCTGATTTTCAGTTTTCGCGGGTGGTCTTGGTCCCCATTAACCGCGATAACCGAGGAATCACTGTATAGAAAAGGATTATTATTTTGCATTGGGAGTTGGCCCGAAAAAGAGCGACTCATTTGCGCCCCTTTCCTACTTTCCTTAGCAGGCGGTCGTGAGGTTTTCCCCACTCTAATGAACCTGGGGGGTCTCAGGGCAGCTTTTCTGGGCTTGATTAGGAGCCTCATTAAAGAAAGGTCCACTGCAGACTCCCATTCCGTTCCCCCTCCGTGCCCTATCCTCTGTCCACCTACCTATTAACAACCCCCCATCCTGTCAAACAGAATGGCGTTTTTAATTACGGCAACACCCACATTCTACCAGTTCAGGGGTGTTTGTGGTCACCTCTGGAAGTAATGAAGACATGTTGTGTGTGTGTTTTAAAGTAAGAAGGAAGCCTCGCAGGGAACATGGTCTAATATAGGACTCATTGTCAGGCCTCAGCCGAGGCACTAACGAGCAAAAACAACCGGTCCAATGAGACGATGAGGAGGATATGAGAAGAGGAAACGAGATATGGTAAATGAGCGTTTGGGAAATGAAAGCACGGATTGGCGAGCCTCCCCCTTTTTGATGGCATCGTTCAGCAGATGAGATCAGTAGCATTGGCGAGGACACTGGGGTAGTTTGGAAAGAGGGGGAGTTATCCCTCACAAAATCTGATTACATCGCCAAAGAAGGGTAATCTCTCCTCAATACTTCTCCCGCTAATTCCCTGAACAATCCGGAAGTGTGCTAACTGGGGTCACATGCCAAACACTGGCACACATCACGCAGTACTGGAAAAGTTACATTCAATGTGGTGGAAATATACTAGGACCTCCGCCAAGATAGAGTAAGACGACTTAAAATATCGCTGAACCAAACTTGTGTAGTGTCATCAATATGACACGGAGCTAACCCGCCAAAGAAGGACCGCGACCAGAGTGTTATTGAAACGTTACTTTGCTTTTCCAGAGATTGAAAACTGCAACAGTACAATAAAATGCAAGTCAAGTCATTTTTATTTGTATAGCCCTTAATCACAAAGAGTCTCAAAGGGATGTGTCAGTAACTTCGCGAAAACGAGGTGCTTAAACTTTACATCTGTCCAAATTATTAATATTACAATAAAGGCATTTCAAATAATTTCAATGAAAGATATATTCCAATATAATCAGATAATTTAGTATTTTCTTATGGCTGAATCATTAGTCTTCAATTTTTGTCAAAAGAAAAAATCCCTTGAAAATTTACCATAAAATGAACTTAAAACGAAAAAAGTCTGTAATTCTGGCACCATCAGTAGCCTATAGTTTCTATTTTCGCAAAGGTGGGCTAAGTTTCCTTAAAAAATAATTACAGCAAGTTTTGTATTACATATTGTATTAACTCAATTGAAATATATTTTTAAACAGAATTTCATTTAAATACCATTAAATAGATGCTCCATAAAACCTTCTTGCTGTTGTCGTAATACCGAAATACGTCGCTGCCCATACACGTAGTCATGTTTATGTACTTTTTTCATTTATAACCTATTCATTCATTTAATCAAATTACAGTTTTCATTGTTTTCCTTATTGGATTGTTGTTACAGTCTTGCTGAAATCAGTCCTTGACAATTTTTGCACAAACCACCTGCAAAGTCCATCCTTACTTTTGCTTTTCTTCTCCAAGTCGATTCCCATCTCCGTCTTAGAGCCTGTCCACATGGTCGGGCACGGCGGTGTGCTGAAACGGCTTCTAATCGGAGGGTATTTTTAACTGCCGGGCGCCATCTCGGATGGAATCAAATTAGCCGGGCGCGAGCTGAAAACCAGTGAGCCGGATGAAGTGGAGAAGATGCCGACCGATGCCGACTAGCACACCGTTCAGGCTCGACTGATGTGTTGTGATGAGTTTGCAAAAAAAAAAATAAAAAAAAAATGAAGCGGTTTAGTCACAATGTCCCAGGATTCAAAGAAGCAGACAGCCTGGTGCCTCTGGCATTTTTGGGGCATTTTCACGCCCCTCTGAGTGTCCCACGCAAAACCCGGGCCGCCATATTAAATGTCAGCAGGTGCATTAGCATTTAGCATCTCCGCTCGGCTGTCAATCTCCATTTTATCTTGAAAACCTCATGCATCGTGTCAACTCACCTTCGCGGTTGGCTCTTGTGCTAACACACAGCATTCGACGAGGGGTGGGTTGCGACAGGGGTACAGGGGAATTCATCATCCCTCAACACTCTTCTACAGGGAGTGCAGAATTATTAGGCAAGTTGTATTTTTGAGGATTAATTTTATTATTGAACAACAACCATGTTCTTAATGAACCCAAAAGTCTCATTAATATCAAAGCTGAATATTTTGGAAGTTGGAGTGGGGCTTTTTTAGTTTTAGCTATTTTAGGAGGATATCTGTGTGTGCAGGTGACTATTACTGTCACGGTCGCCATGACAACCAGTATGCCACGCCCCCGAACTCAAGCTGAAGCAGATCAGCTGATTGCTGTTCTGCTATTTAAGGCTGGATTTTGGGTTTGGCGGGGGCGGGTTCATTACTACTCATTCTTCACAGTCCCGGTCTGTTATGCCTTGTCCTGTTTAGTCTGTTATGCCTTGTCCTGTTTTAGTCTGTTATGCCTTGTCCTGTTTAGTCTGTTATGCCTTGTCCTGTTTTAGTCTGTTATGCCATGTCCCGTTAAGTTCGTGCCGGAGGAACTCTGTATTGTTCTGTTTTGCCCCGGAGTATTGGGCGACTTTTATTTTATTAAATAAAACTGATGGATCGTCAACGCATTTGAGTTCTCCCTTCATGCCTCCTGCCTCCGTTCTGGTCCGGTCACCTTCCACGCCTCCACGTCTCGTGACAGAATGAACCAGCCAACAAATAGAACTCAGCGAACGATCCCAGCGCGACTTGGGAGAGCTGGAGAGCGCAGTTCGGCAGGCGCCTACTGAGTTGGCCTTCCCTGCCCGTTCGAACCACGGCCCCGCCCGTCGTGGCCCTTGCTGTGCCTCGAATGGGGTCCCGGGAAGAATTGTCGCCTGCCTGTTCGACTCTCATGCCTGCCTGCCCGACTCCCGTGCCGATTGCCTGCTATTCTGTCTCCCCTGCGTGCCAGCCCGACTCCGACTCCGCTGCCCGTCGGGCCGACTCCGACTCCGCTGCCCGTCGGGCCGACTCCGACTCCGCTGCCCGTCGGGCCGACTCCGACTCCGCTGCCTGCCAGCCCGATTCCGCTCCTCCTGTTTTGTCTGTTCTGATTTTGACTCTCTCATGTCTTGTCTGTTCTGATTTTGACTCTCTCATGTCTTGTCTGTTTTGATTTTGACCCTCTCATGTCTTGCCTGTTCTGATTCCGCCTGTCCTGTCTGAATCGCCACTTCTGAACCTGAACCCCTGAGCCTGACTCTTCTGAATCTGACCCCCCCTGAGTGCGACTCTTCTGAATCTGACCCCCCTGAGTGCGACTCTTCTGCATCGGCCTGACCTGAGTGCGACTCTTCTGCATCGGCCTGTCCTGAGTGCGACTCTTCTGCATCGGCCTGTCCTGAGTGCGACTCTTCTGCATCGGCCTGTCCTGTTTACCTGTTCTGATTTTGCCTGTCCTGTTTATCTGTCCTGTTCTCGTCGGTTCTGCCTGTCTGTCATCCCCTGTCCAGTTGGCCACCAGACCCCCCCTGCCGAGCGCCGATTCCGATCCGCCCGACGCAGATGGCGCCTGCCTCTCCCCGTTCCTGCGTGTTCGGAGGAGGGAGCAGGGTTGCCCCAATCGCGATCGTCAACATTCCGGGGCGCGAGGTAGTAATTTTTTCTTTTTTGGGACCTCGGGAGCTGTCCCTTAAGAGGGGGGCTCTGTCACGGTCGCCATGACGACCAGTATGCCACGCCCCCGAACTCAAGCTGAAGCAGATCAGCTGATTGCTGTTCTGCTATTTAAGGCTGGATTTTGGGTTTGGCGGGGGCGGGTTCATTACTACTCTTATACACAATCCCGGTCTGTTATGCTTGTCCTGTTTTAGTCTGTTATGCCTTGTCCTGTTGAGTTCGTGCCGGAGGAACTCTGTATTGTTCTGTTTTGCCTCGGAGTATTGGGCGACTTTTATTTTATTAAATAAAACCTATGGATCGTCAACGCATTTGAGTTCTCCCTTCATGCCTCCTGCCTCCGTTCTGGTCCGGTCACCTTCCACGCCACCACGTCTCGTGACAATTACTGTGCATAATTATTAGGCAACTTAACAATGATGATGAGATGAGAGATGAGATTTTCTTCAGGGAAACCAATATAACAGCTCAACATTCACAAATATACATTTCTGACATTCAAAAACAAAACACAAACAAATCAGTGACCAATATAGCCACCTTTCTTTGCAAGGACACTCAAAAGCCTGCCATCCATGGATTCTGTCAGTGCTTTGATCTGTTCATGATCAACATTGCGTGCAGCAGCAACCACAGCCTCCCAGACACTGTTCAGAGAGGTGTACTGTTTTCCCTCCTTGTAAATCTCACATTTGATGAGGGACCACAGGTTCTCTATGGGGTTCAGATCAGGTGAACAAGGAGGCCATGTCATTAGTTTTTCTTCTTTTAGACCCTTTCTTGCCAGCCACGCTGTGGAGTACTTGGATGCGTGTGATGGAGCGTTGTCCTGCATGAAAATCATGTTTTTCTTGAAGGATGCGGACTTCTTCCTGTACCACTGCTTGAAGAAGGTGTCTTCCAGAAACTGGCAGTAGGACTGGGAGTTGAGCTTGAGTCCATCCTCAACCCGAAAAGGCCCCACAAGCTCATCTTTGATGATACCAGCCCATACCAGTACCCCACCTCCACCTTGCTGGCGTCTGAGGCGGACTGGAGCTCTCTGCCCTTTACCGATCCAGCCACGGGCCCATCCATCTGGCCCATCAAGACTCACTCTCATTTCATCAGTCCATAAAACCATAGAAAAATCCGTCTTGAGATTTTTCTTGGCCCAGTCTTGACGTTTCAGCTTGTGTGTCTTGTTCAGTGGTGGTCGTTTTTCAGCCTTTCTTACCTTGGCCATGTCTCTGAGTATTGCACACCTTGTGCTTTTGGGCACTCCGGTGATGTTGCAGCTCTGAAATATGGCAAAACTGGTGGCAAGTGGCATCTTGGCAGCTGTACGCTTGACTTTTCTCAGTTCACGGGCAGTTATTTTGCGCCTTGGTTTTTCTACACGCTTCTTGCGACCCTGTTGACTATTTTGAATGTAACGCTTGATTGTTCGATGATCACGCTTCAGAAGCTTGGCAATTTTAAGAGTGCTGCATCCCTCTGCAAGATATCTCACTATTTTTGACTTTTCAGAGCCTGTCAAGTCCCTCTTCTGACCCATTTTGCCAAAGGAAAGGAAGTTGCCTAATAATTATGCACACCTGATATAGGGTGTTGATGTCATTAGACCACACCCCTTCTCATTACAGAGATGCACATCACCTGATATGCTTAATTGGTAGTAGGCTTTCGAGCCTATACAGCTTGGAGTAAGACAACATGCATAAAGAGGATGATGTGGTCAAAAATACTCATTTGCCTAATAATTCTGCCCTCCCTGTAAAATAGGCGATTATTTAACACCCTACTGCAACCCTGGTGACGATAAGAGTTTCAGAAGATGAATGAATAAATGAACACTCACCCCCTGTGCTGGCAATTAGTTGTCCCAAAGCAAGCTGTCGACCAAATGCTTTCTTTACCCCCCTGTTGTCCCTCCCAAAGATATTTTTTTAAATGTGAAACGTTGTGACTTTGCCTAAATCAGCCTCAACAGTAGAATAAATGAAATGTTTACATGTAAGCTGTACAAAAAATGGTCTTTGGGCCAATATAACGCCAATAAAGATCAGAAATTTTATCACACAACACAGAACGTTAAAATGTTTTTGTTGTGTCTTAGATCAGGAGAAAAAAACCCGTTAATTTTCATATTTTTGTATTGTATTGCACTGTTTTGTCAAGCCATGTACAGTATACTATTTGTATAGCCCTTAATCACAAGGAGTCTCAAAGGGCTCCACAGACCTCAGATTATTGTAAACTACAGCCTATTATTACACCATCCCCTGATCTAAAACCTACATGAGGGCAAGGAAAAACTCAAAAAGCTAAACATGAGGAAAATGGAAAAAACCCTGAGAAGGGACCGCACATGAGGTAATCCCTCTTTCAGGATGACCAGGATGTCGTAATAACAAATAATACACAGATATAATAAAATATAGCTTATTCATATGCTATAGAATAAAAGTGTGTTTTAAGTTTAGATTTAAACATTTCCACTGAGGTCGCAGATCGAATCTCAAGGGGAAGAGCATTCCACAGCACCGGGGCCTAAATGGCGAACGCTTTCAAACCTGCGGATGTATTGTCTTAAATTGTTCACTGGCGGAAGATAAAAGACAGAAACAATAGTCATTGGAATTAATAAATATTCATCCTGAACTCCTTTTCACCCATTTTTCCCCGTTTCTTCAGCCAGAGAACTACAGGTGAAGAGGGCGAACCTTACAATCGGTAGTAGGCTGTAAGGGCCTGCAATGGCCTTCGCTGCTGGCCTTTAAAATATCAGAATCATGTGATGTTAGTTATATTTTGTCCATCAATACTTGTTAATTAATGACTGATGCTGACACAATGGCTGCAATGTTTTTTTGGATGAGGTCTTGGGAATGATATTTTCTCACAAATCAAAGGTCGTCAGTGACTGATGTCGCTGACCCACCAGTGGTCGTCAGTGACCCACGTGAAGTATTAGTCCCCGGGGTCTTGTTTTGGAACCTCAACAGAGGAGGTAAGAAAAACGGACGTGCCAGGGACCAGGAACCAGGTACTTCCTTGTATTGGGAAACCCAAAAATGAATGTCGAGGCGAGGAAGGCTGAAACCATGGAGTGGAAAAGCACATAAAGACTTGTCCAATACGCAGGTTTATTCGACCTAATATCTTTCGTTATCTGGCAAAAAAACACAAAAAGAAGATTGAGTGGTTTTATTTTAATAAAATTCCCAAATTAGGTTGTTTTGTTGAAAAAACAATCCTCCAAATTTACTGGTACTCATTGAGAAGAATTTTATAAACATTCGACGTAGCTTTCCAAATCAGAAACAGACGATTAAGCCTTCGATGGGTTTGATGTACAACGATTATGGGTGATAAAAGTTTTGTGCGTGTTTTACTACGCCCTCGCTTATTGATGATTGAGTGGTGATTACATTCTTTCATTGTTGATACTTTAATAAAGCACAACCAAACTCAGTTTTGCTCCTGCTCTATTCTTTAATATGCACACTTGTATGCCTGTGTGCTTGTCGTTGTTGTAAGGCAAACGAGGCAGAAAAGAACCAGAGAATGTTAAAAGTTGAAGTGTTGGCAGGTGAAGTGTATATAAAGCCTGCACCCTATTATCAGGTTTGCCTTAGGGGTGTATTCACTAAAGTAACCGCGCACACAACTGAGACTACGTCCCTTAGTACTGTGTCCCTTAAAAATCTTAAAAAAATGGTACATTAGCCAATTCATTCATATTTAAAAAGATTTAATGTGTAGGCTAAAATGCAACACACAAATCAGGTTATGTTTTTTGTTTAAAAATGTAGTTTGTTCACTTGAGTTAGCTAGCAGGCTGCTTAACTAGCAATGCTAATACGGTAATCGGGTGGAAACATTTGTTGGCTTGGCGAGGGATGGGCGCCACCAGGTTGTACTTGCCCAAGTCACACCACAGAAAATAGGGCCCCTAAGACCTTCATGGTTAATGGAAACCATATACTGTGTATTCATGTCAATAATTTGAAGCAACAACTATTTAAATCTATTTTACCAATTAAAATGATGCTCAAGGGAACTTTTAGCATGATGCATTGCTACAGTAGATATCATTCATTATCGGCACCGTTTATCCTCAGTAGGGTCGCAGGGGTGCTGGAGCCCATCCCAGCTGTCCTTGGCAGTGTGCATGGGATACCCCGAACTGGTTGCCAGCCAGTCGCAGGGCACAGAGAGACAGACAACTCACTCGCTCATTCACACCTAGGGACAATTTGGACCGGCCAATTAACCTGACATGGATGTTTTTGGAATGTGGGAGGAAACCGGAGTGCCTGAAGGAAACCCACGCAAGCCCGGGGAGAACATGCAAACTCTGCACAGAAAGGCTGGTAGCAGGATTTAATCCCATGACCTAAGAACTGTGCCACAGACGTGCTAACCACACTGCCGCCGTGTCATTGAGTACCGACCATTTTTTTCATTTTGTTATTTTTTTATTGATCAATTTTTCTTTAGATAGCGTTGTAAAATAATGTAGGAGCTAAGTCCTTTACCAGTACTTTGTAATGTCATGGCCACAAAGTGTGTTTTTCATCAACAATATGAATGTCACCATGGATGCAATTCGTAGAATGTAATCAAAACTACTTCAAATTTTGCACCAATAATGTTGCTGCAGACTTAATCGCTGCCCGTCCATGCCAAGGTATAGCTTATCTCTGAAAAGAGGGACAACGCTTTACACCAGCATCAGCGACAATATGGTGAAGGTGCTGTATCTGAGCCAGATCAGGAGGCTTCTTCTGCTACTGTTGACCATGTTAACCAGTACTAAAAGTTTCATGTGGGGACACAAGCCCCTACCCCAAAAATGGTCAGGAGAGGGATGATTTCCGCCCGGCTGTACTTGCGGAAGACACACAACAGGAAGTGGTGCCCCAATGACTCATGCAGTTTTTACCCCCATTCCACCCACTATCAGGAAATATTAAATAATTGCCTATTTTAGAAGATTTTTTTGGTTTACCCAAGAAGTTCATAGAGGGAATAGTAAATCCATAAATATAGGACACCGAAATTTGACTTAAGTTGGGAATTTAACAAAAAAACGATCATTTAAACAAATAGGGGACGCCAATGATGAACTATTGTGCGGCCCTTGTACCTTTTGTTTTCTCTTTAGCAGCCATTCATCTTAAAATTGCTTCTTCAGGGACATGTAATACTCAGTCGCCTCCCAAGCTTCCGATGTGTATCGTTCAAAGATTAACGATCAGGGGCAAGTGACATTTCCGCCACGGGAACATTGATCCGGTAGGCCTCATTGTCCTCCCTTCCTCACAAAACAAAATGTCCGACGGCCTCCTACCATTTTGTTTAGGAATTATATTTTGATGAAATCTTGGCATCCGTTTGACGGTCAGCGGGGGGTTTGACTAGGAAAATATTTCTCTCTTTCTTCAGTCTTTTAAGATTTTAGCAAGCCGGCTGATTCCCGTTTGGCACGCTCCAGTAGCCTGTCTACCGTCTGAGGTGTTTGCCAGCTTTTGGGATTCGCTCGGTCCGGCTAAGCCTCACATTTCATTTGGCAGCTGGATGAAAAAAGACGAGGAGGAGGTCCGCTCAAGCGTTCTCTTTTGTGCTGGCCAGAAAATTATTTTTTGGGTCTCTTGCTTTTAATGATAATTATATGTCTGATTTTATATGGCACTTTCCAAGGGGACGTATGGTGCATAAAAAATAGCACATTGGGAAAATTATTACGAAAATTATGCTAGGAATTGGGCTAGATATCTTTCTTTTTACCCATTTCGTTATCAAGTTGCCGTCTTCTCCATACTTTAATGTGCACCTATAAAACCCCAATTGGCCAGAAATCTGAATTCTGGTGCGCCTTAGACATAGACGTCACCAAATGGCGATCACCAGCGGGTATCTGTAGATTGTTATCGGGTCCGGTAAGAGACTGAGGCAGCGTCAGGAGAGAAAGCAGCAAGGTTGCAGGTCTGGCCTACTGCTACAGCTAGGCTAACAACTCTTTTAAGCCACCCCTGCCGAGTTTGTATCACGCCAATGCCAGATCCATCACCAACAGATGACCTGAAGCTACAACTCATGCGAAACTGCTACATTCTGGACGGTTATATTTTAACCATCACCGAGACCTGGTCAATTCGAGGATACCCAATGCAAGGGGGCAGATCCAGCCACTCTCCAAATTCTTACAATGAAAGGAGAATCCCTACAATTTCATCATCCTTTTGTATAATGACACTAAGGATCATTCATTCAACTGTTATTCTGTGTTTTGTGTTTTTATTTGTAGATCTATAGTTATTTTGAGACAGTCGTATACTTTTCATCCGTAAGTTTGACCCTAATTTGCAGATTTTCACCTAGTTCAGGGGGTTCTGTCCCCCCATTAACCACGATAACCCAGAGATTACTGTACTGGATAACATTGAAAATGCAGTTACAATTAATAATGATACTGCATACGGTAACTGTTTTGGCTTTGAAATACATATAGACTGTTCTTCAAGTGCCCTCTTGTGGTTAACACGTTAATTGTTTTTTTGTGAAAGAAAACAAAGTATAAGTGCAGAACTTTGACGGCAACTCATTGGAATGCTCATCGAATGTTTTTTTTATCGCATTGGACAATACTTGTCCATAAGTGAAGAATGAAGGTTTATGTTGATGCTTACCTTTTGTACAAATTATGTGTTCTTGTTTGATTTTCTTGGTGAAATTATATTATATACAGTAACTCTTCTGCCTTTGAGAAACATATACTGTGGTTTGTAAGTGCCGTCTCGTGTTTAAGATGCCATTTGTTTGTTGCTAAAATTAACTTAAGTGGTATGACCAGATGGCATAATGTTGATTTATGTTCTATTAAAAAAATGCCTTTTTCTATTTTTTATGGAACACTAGCTTTTTCTAAAGTTTGAATTCCATTCACCTTAAAGTCCAGTATATATATGAAAAATATGTCTCAAAAGAATATCTTTGGCGGGTGCACCTTATAATTCGATGCGCCTTATAGCGAGAAAAAATATTTTTTAAAAATATATTTTTTATGAAAACATGAGCACTCCTTAATGATATGAACTACTGTACAAAAGTTTGGGGTTACTTAAAAATTTCCATTCTTTGACAAAAGCAATGTCTCAACTAAACCATCTATTTATTTGAAACTCATTTGATTGATAATAAACATTTTTTTATGTGTGGGTGACCCCAAGCATTTGAATATTAGTCTTCATTAATCCCCCCCTACCTAAATATAATCAACATCCATCCATTATCTGCACCTCCTGTCCTCAGTAGGGTCGCGGGGGTGCTGGAGCCCATCCTAGCTGTCTTTGGGCAGTGGGCATGGGACACCCTGAACTGGTTGCCAGCCAGTCACAGGGCACACAGGGACAGACAACTCACTCACCTGCTCGTTCACACTTAGGGACAATATGGACCCGCCAATTAACCTGATATGAATGTTTTTGAATGTGGGAGGAAACCGGAGTGCCCAAATGAAACCCACGTAAGCACGGGGAGAACATGCAAACTTCGCACAAGAAGGGTGGTAGCTGGATTTGATCCCATGACCTCAGAACTGTGCCACAGACGTGCTAACCACACTGCCGCCGTGCCGCGCCAGTAAGCACCAACTTTTTTCTTTTTTTCCTTTTGTTCATATTTATTGATTTATTCATCATTAGATGGCGCTGTAAAATAATTTAGGCGCAAAGTTCTTTACCAGACAAAGAGCTTTTCATTTGTCACATAATCGATTGTGACAACGATGTTAACATTTCATAATAGTCGAAACAACAAACAATCAGCCTAACCGTCCTTCTCTGCTGGCTTTAAAAATATCGAAATTGTGATGTTGATCATATTTTGTCCACTAATATTTATAAAATAATTCCAAATTGTCTGCCAGCATCCTTTCATTGCTTTTTCCATTGTTGTGCTGCTTCCAGATGTGTGCTTTTCACATTTAAGCATTTAACCCATAACCCATTAAGCATTTTAGCCATTACTTGTTGATAGGTTCAAAAATATAGCCTGAGGCCTACAGATGAGAATCTGTAGGCTCTCATGAGACTAAACGAGTGAGAATGAAACTGTTGATTTAGCCAATCAGACTCCGAGTCGGTTCGAATTTGGATTCTTGAAGGCATAAAGACGCGTTACTGCTTTCACAAACATGAAGAGTGGCAATTTACCAAAATGATATTGCCAACAGCCCTGCAACTGGCCTGCAACCAGTTCAGGGTGTCCCCTTCCCACTGCCCGAAGATAGCGGAGATGGGCCCCAACACCCCCGCGACCCTACTGAGGATAAGTGGTGCAGATAATGGATGGATGGATCTAACCAACAGCCATTAAACAGGTAAATACATTGTTGTGTTGATTTAATAGTAAAAGGCTGGACTAATGCAAAGCAAACAAGCTCTGCGTATGCAGGGAAAGGATTTGTCTGCAACATTCAGCCTTGAGGTAAGATCTTTAGCACAACTGTTTATACAGACTTGTTTAACTTGGTTTTCATTACAAAGGACAGGCTTTTGCGCCACCCCCCCAATAACCTCCCTCACGCACAGTCAACCTGGTACCGGCAAGAGGACTGGGATTTGGCGAGAGCGGTGCCGTCGGACCCAGAACCGGGAATGCAGTGGGCACCAGGGTCAGCCAAAATTAATTCTACTCCGCCCGAGTCCTCGCAGATGAAATAGGAAATTTGACTTCAAAGAAACAGCTCATGAAGCTACTTTATTCGAGAAATACACACCACTAATTCAAATTGGAGTTAGGGTGTAGAGCTAAATTCCACGGCCTGCCATTACGAACAACTGAGCGCAATAATAGTCAAAATAACACACCATCCAATGCAATCTCCTTTGCAGGTGTCCAATATTAAGAACAGAATAAACGTATTAATAATAATAATAATAATTTCCTTTGTATTGTCATTCTTGTAACAATGTACACAGAACGAAATGTCGATACACCTGACCCGTTGTAGCGAGCCAATGCAGCCGCAGCCAACAGAGGGCGCCGCCATTTTACCAATGTTATAAGTCTTAGGTATGACTTGGCCGAGGCGCGAACCAGCGACCTCCCAGTCTCAAAGCGCGCGCCCTACCATCTAGGCTACTGAGCTGGTTGTAATTGTTTTTCTGGTTTGTTTTGGCTTTGTTCAACAGTCAACAGTCAAATGGATGTGATCATATTGAGTTTCCAAATGAAAGCAAAATAATTAAGAACAAAGGCTTGTAAAATTATGTGACTTTAAACTCAAGGAAACACAAATGACTTACAAAATTATACTTATCTTTTTCGCCTGCTTTTTGTCCTTGCACTTTTGTTGCATTTGTCCAAATCTTTTGTGTGTCTCTTTGACACCTTTGTACGATGGTGCTATTATGCGCCAAAGTGACACGTAGGAAAAACATCAAGACATCTTTGCACAAGCAGCTTTCAAGTTGACAATTTGTCTCCCTCGTTAGCGTCCCGCAGATGAGGTCAATGAACCGCATTAACCTCTTTGAGCTGCCGCATAATCGCCTTTGTTAGAGCAGTGCTAATATTCAGTGGCTATCAAAACAATCTGGTTTTGAAGACAGGCCACCCCGGTCGATTGCTGGTTATTGTTGATATTCCCGTGATAACATGCAGAGTATTGAAGGAAATAACACAGCCATGTGCTAAACAATAATGGGTAACATAACAAGCTGTGTCTTGGTCTTCTGTCCACACTTTGCTGCTCAGTTATTGGAATTAGTTAAGTGTTTTGTTCAATGAGTGGCATGAATTGCACTTATCCTGTAACACCCTCAAGTGGCCACCCAATTGCTGACTAGTAATTGGCATAAAGCAGGGGTCTCAGTCTTGAGGCACACAATCCAATATGCGGATCCTACTCAAAGAAAAAGAAACAATTAACAATGACGGGTCTGACGCGACCTGAATTTTGTCTGGGCTCAGATTCAGGCTTAAGATCTTACCTCTACCTAAGATTATTTGTTTTTCACCCAGAGTGACTCAGTCAAAGATTTAGGTGTTACATTTGACCCCAATCTGTCCTTCCTAAGGGCCCGGTCACACAGCCTTTCACGGGCGTATCGAGGCTGAATCACGGGCAGAAATTTCTGCCCGTGAAGCAGACGCTGTCGGACGCTTTGAGATTGCGATACAGACGACATACAGCAGTGCTTTACACGCGGTCAGAAATTCACACGCGGTTGGCCGCGCGAAAAAGTTTTGTGCTGCTCAAAACTTTAGACCACGGGTAACCGCGGGCGGCACACGTGGTACACGCGAGGTAATGACGCGGTAAAGACGCGGAACGACGTGCTACGGCCGCGGCCAGGGCGTGGTTACACGCGGGTAGGACGCGAAATTTTAGCAGGTAATCGCAGGTGGAGCACGGTCATAGCACGTTTGTTCTGCGTCTGTATCGCGGTGTTATCACGTGAATTAGTGTGTGTAACACGTGTGACGGTCAAACGCCTTTCTCCGCGTATATACAGCGCGATTTGCCGAGCACACGTCAGTTGTGCCCGAGACGTCAAGGGGTGAACATGGATCCCTGTCACCGTAGTGACCTCGTCTTAATCCATTTTTATTTCTTGACATTTCTTTTCATTTCATAACAAGATAATAAAATAAAAACGAAAAACTATTACAATAATAACATATTGGCTTCTTCTTCGGTGCCATAGCTTGAAATCTTTATCTTCACGGGACTATGTCTTGAGCGGTAATGATTTCTACAGCCCGGCTCGGCAGCTTTTATACCCGTGGTCCACACGCGAATATGACGTGGAACTGACGCGATGAGGAAGCGGAACAGTCGCCGGCGTCTGTTTTGCGGGCATACCACGGATGGACCGCGGGTTGGCCAATTTTGCGCATTTTCTACCGCGGGCAACCACGGGCAAAAAAAAATCGCAAAATTTTACCTGCGAAACAAACGCAAAAGGCTGTGTGACCGGGCCCTAACACACAATAAAAATATTACTAGAACAGCTATTTTTTTCCATCTTCACAACATTGCTAAAATTCGTCCTATGCTGTCCGAGTGCTTGAGTCTTGATTACTGTAATGTACAACTCTCTGGTCTCCCGAAGACCAAAATCAAGAGCCTGCAGCTTGTAGAAAATGCTGCAGCGAGGCTTTTAACTATGACAAAAATGTTTCATCACATTAACCCGATTTTAGCTTACCTGCATTGGCTCCCTGTTACCTTAAGATGTGATTTTAAGGTTCTGTTGGTATTATACAAAATCATGCATGGACTTGCTCCCTCGTACCTTCACATTTAATTTCCCCTTATGTTCTGGTCCGGAGCCTTCCCTCTGAAAATGTTGGTCTACTAGTGATCCCTAGAGCCAAGAAGAGATGCATAGGTTCGAGAGCGTTCTCCATTCTGGCCCCGGTGCTGTGGAATGCTCTGCCTACTGAGATTCGATCTGCAACCTCAGTGGAACTGTTTCAATTTAGGCTTAAAACACACTTTTATTCTATAGCTTAAGAATGACCTGTATTTCACGTTGACAATATCTGTGTATTGTTTGTTATTGCAAAACCTGTTGCAGCCTGGTCGTCCTGGAAGTTTGCAATAATCTGTGGTCTGTGCAGCCATTTGAGACTCCTTGTGATAAATGGCTATACAAATAAACATGACTTGACTTGACATGACTTTCATTCTGAAAGACAATTAAAAAAGGTGTGTGTATGTATGTGTGTGCGTGTGTGTGTTTGTTTGTCTGTTTGTGTGTCTGTCCACCCAACTAAAGGGGAAAGGGTTTAGATACAGCCACCATCTTTTACAGGCAGTCAGGTAGGTTGCCCTAGATGTAAATAATGTGAAAACTGACATCAGGATTTTAGTCTCAACCTAGTATCAGTCGTACTCTTTGGGTTTTGCAGTCTCGTGTGCCATTAACCAGTCAAAAACGGAAATGACAACAAAAAATGGTTTAAGGGTCTCAACGCGGGTGATGCTCTAATGGTACAAAACGATTCTAGATTTGTTTTTAAATCTCAATTGAGGAGCAAAGTAGAAAAAGTGATATTTGAAAACAGTGGAATATTAAATGCAAACTTTTTTTGAGGTAAACTAGATTTGGCCCAAGACTCAAGCTCATGGCGGCTCCGAGGAAAATTTGAGTTTTAGACCCCTGGTCTAAAGGAAGTAAGACAAAGACACACGTGGATTATTCTTAACAAAACACAAAAACAGTATTTTTAAAACATGATGGGTGAATACACTTGAACCCGTTTCTCGGTCATTTTTTGGTTGTTTTTTTTTTGCAGCTGTGTGCATTTGGCTTGCTTTGTGCGTATAGCTTTTGAAGTGTGTTTAATGAAGCCCAAAACCATCTGCCAGTGCACTGAAACAGCAGAGGAATTACTCAAACATATTCATAATTGAATAAACGCAAGGAAGGAAAACGACCTGGTTTATTGTCAAGGATGCCAGGTGAACCAAAGACAACTGTCAACTTGTCATCAGCTATCTTTACCTTCCTCTTCCTCAGACTGCAAAATAATGCCCTCCTCACAATGTCTGAGCTAGTTGAATGTCTCCAGATGTGATGTAGCCGCATGATGACCGGCTTTGTGCGCTACGTATTGCACAGAGGCTCAGGAGTGTGCATAAGTTCTGCATTTGAAAACTAAACACAAAACTTAAAAAGAAAACAATGGGAAGAGCCTCGCTGCAGCAAGCAAGTTTAGGGGAAAAAGCATTAAAAAAGAGTTTATGTCGAGATAAAACTTTCTTGATTCTTGATTAGAAGTTTTATACTGATAATTTATGATTTCTTCAAAGAATGATTTTAGTAAAATAAGAAATTTATCGAGCAAAATTGTCTGATACCTATCAATTTATCTACCCTGGTCATGTCCCTCGAGAGGGTTGACCGACAGCAAGAAGAACACATTTACAACAACAAAGAAAAGAAAAATGGAAAAAATAAATAGCAAAAAAACACACAAAAATTGACCATGGCCAACACAAATGCCCAAACACCCAAACAAGTTAAGCACTTCAGCACCCAAGTTGGTCATGCTTTCGTCTGCTACCAATATTATCTAAATATTTTACTCAATCACATACAGTCATACCTTT
Source organism: Urocampus carinirostris (assembly GCF_059441175.1). NCBI lineage: Eukaryota > Metazoa > Chordata > Actinopteri > Syngnathiformes > Syngnathidae > Urocampus > Urocampus carinirostris. The sequence goes on from NC_142359.1 coordinate 23,097,421, forward strand.
ATGATAGAGGTAAGATCGGGTTTAAAAAAATCTTGCCCGACCAATTCACTTTATTTGAGGGGACCCGGCCCCAAAGTAATCACGAAGCTTTGTGCGTTTCTGCGCCGAAGTGCGCACTTAAGGTTTGCGCAATCGTGACTTTTCAGGCATTGGTGCTTTTTAAAAAAATGTTTTACAAAACAACATTTTTTTCGCCTCTTTTTTGTCACACCGATCTTTTCTTGCCCATTTTGCCCCTAATTTGGATCGTTTTGGTAGCAAAGGAGAATGTCATCGTAGATTGCTAATAAAGTTGAAGACAGCAAAATTCTGCACTGTTAAATATTATAAGCAACAATTACATTACTTCAAGTTGGAAAAGAACTAAAAAAGATGCTGAAAGAATTGTTTGTGTTGTTTATCTGGTGAATAAAATAAACTTGTGTACATTAATTATATATATATTTTTTTTTTTTACAAGACCTGTGTTGTTCTGAGTAAATAGGTCCAACGTTGTGTTTGTAAGGCTTATTATCGCTTAATAGATCCCTTTCCAGCCTACACCATCCCAGGATCAGCACAGTATGGGTTCCCATTGTTTACCCAAAACACTCGTTTCTTACCCAATTGGACCGGCGTTGTATACGAGGCGAAAAAGTCATAGAACTTCCACAATAATTGGCTTGCACAATTTATGCGTAGTACTGTTTAAAAGAACGTTTTTCGTGTTGTTGTTGGCTTTGACCACTCGAATGAAGTTGCTGTCCAGGCTGCTTGCACACAGTTTATGCTTATTTGAGATTTTACACTCCACAATCTTTTTCTGTCAATCGCCTGGTATAAACTGACATGTAGTCCGCCGTTCTGCCTTAAGAATGCATGCGCAGCAAAGCAACTTGCTTACAAACACAGAAAATGGTATATAAAGGGGAATTGCAATCATTCATTATGGGAAGAATTCGCCGAGGTTGACAGGTATGGTAAAGTTAAAATATTTTTCAAACATAAAATATAACATTGCCATATTGAATCCCTGCAAAAAACAGAGCCCTGCTGTTAACCCACTGGTAAAAAAAGAAATTAATTTCCAAGACCAGGGTGTGTTTGTGTTGAAGGTTTTGGATTGACAGGCCAGGCAGTCTGCGCGAGGTGAGCCGGATAAAACCTTCCCACCACCAGCTTTCACTTTCATTCTGTCATTCAGGAGGACGTCAAAGCCTTTTAATTCAAAACGCACACATATACATGTCACACCAAGCGCCACCTAATTGCGTCGACAGAATTAAGGGCGAAGTGCACGTCGTCGTCGCCGATGAGATTCCATTAGAAGCCATTACGTCTGAGAACAAAAAAAATAAAGTCCTCGTAGAGTCGCGTGGGATCTCTGGACGGCGAGTCCCCGCCTCCGTTTTTTTGTGCACCAGCACTAATGGATACACGCACGCGCACTCGTAAGGCGGACCATCCTGACGGCCATCATGGCGCTTTGCCGCTTGCTGAAGTGTGCGGAGGCCGCTTGTTAGAGGAATTGTACTGAAGCGTGGGCGTGAGTGACTCTGAGCGGATGATATCAAACCCTTGCGGTAAAAAACGACAAAAAATGCGACTAAATATAAAGTTGGTATGTCCTGTATGGGTAACCAATTTGCGTCCTGCCGAGTATTTGGACCAATGAACAAGAGCTATAGCGACCAGTTCTTTTGAGGAGTTTTATTCCAAAGAAACAAAATAAAAAATTAAAAAACTGAATATTCTGGGCTGGTGAACAGGACAAAGTCCTCCCTAAAACAAGCACCGACCAAATGGCTGAACATTGTCTGGATTGACACAATGAAACCTAATTAAAAAGGGATTTCCAGTCGAAGTGAGGGAGTCACATTTCAGTCACGTCTGTTAAGACTGGATCTAACTGGATTTTGCAGGTAATATGATATGATTATGACTTATCAGAACACTATTTAGAAACAATGATGCGAAAGTGTAACCACTAAATGGATACTTAGAATCATCAAAAGAATACAGAAAATTAGTATATCATTCAATGATGTGGCCCATGTGGCATTTGGCCCATTTATTACAACTAAATGTATAATGTGATGATCAAAGTAATGATGATTAAATAATGATCTGCATTTATATATATATATATAGCGTTTTTCAAGTCAATGACTTCCCAAACCGCTTTACAATGTGCTCCACATTTCCCAATAGCGGCCTTGGAGCCATGTAAGGCGCTAGCCTGCTTATTGGGGGTATTAGGGGTTCAGTGTCTTACCCAAGGACACTTCGACATGTAACACGGACGAGCCGGGATTCGAACTGGGATCCCTTGAACCCAAGACGAGCCCTCTACCTCCTGAGCTAAAATTAAAATAAGAAATCTAAAACAGCTGTAAAAGTCATTCAATTATGATCGCATATTTAGTGAAACATTTTAATACTCTATTAGTCCACCGATCAATCATGGGCAGTTACAATACAAACATTGCTTCAAAAAGAGTAAACTTTGAAGTTTGATTTTTACTTTTTTCGGGATTTTCTTCTGGGTTGTTTCGATCAATACCAATCCGATACAGATACTTTTTGCTTGGAAATCATTGAATAATTGAACCCCTCCTCTCTTGAGTTAGCTTATAATAAGAAAAAACACAGTGCAAGATTCTAGGCACTAAAATGCTTTCTTTTTTATTAAACATCTACAATGCAAACTTTAAAAGGACAGTGTTTATTATTTAGTGTCCCCCTAGTGGTAAAAAAACCCTGTCATTCTTTAAAGAAAAAAACGGCATTGGTTTAAATTACGAGCAAACATACATTAATTGGCATATAAACATGCATTTTATAAAAATGCTCATCGTTTAAGAAATCTGCATTTATTTGACATAACATGGGCCTCACCGAGATCACACTGACATCATTGTTAGCCATCTTCCTGGTCTGGGTAAAATTGAAAACCTTGAAAAAGCTGGGGGAAGAAAAGAGAAGCAACTTGATGATTTTGGTCACTTTTAGTCTCTGTAGGTCATATCCATCCTTGTGCTTTTTATTTAAAAACTAAAATCTAGGTGTCTGCAGAAGTTTAAAGACACTTTAGCGCCTTTCTATAATCGGTCGGAAACCTTTTGACCCCAAGAGCCATAAAAGCAAAAATATTTTGATGGTTTTTTTTGAGAGAGAGACTCCATACAGTATATTTGAAGACAGAATTAAATGAAACCGCCAAACCCGAGCTCCAGACAAAGGCTAATTCTTCAGCGTATTGTTTTCACTGTGTGACGTTAAACGATGTAATAAAATCTATGAAATACTAATTATGCTAGAGAATGTGTCCCAAATCTATATACACAAACCACTTAAAATGTGTCGCCTCCAGTAGTTACTTAGGAGTGTTAAGACTCATCTCGGCCTTCATTTCTGTCCTAAATAATGGTTTCAAAACAAGGTGCAAGCAAAGTTCTTTAGTAAAAACGTCACAAAATACTACAAACAATGATACCAATGTATTTACCTTCAGTGCAGAAGGGGCTGGGCAAGAAGAAGGAGTGTGCGCGTCCTGTCCTGTGTATAACTCCGCCCATTTAATACAGCTTACCCAATCAAATTGGTATCTAAAAATCATGGTGTGGCTTGTCATAAAGTGTCTAAACAATGAACATCGGATTCTCAGTGAGCTTCCATATACAGGATTATTTAACGATTTATTGCCAAGACGAGGTCTGTTGGTGTGACACCTTGACTGTAAACTAATGAAACTTGTTTCCTATATAAAACGGACCGGACCTCAGCAGGGGCCAGTATTTCTTTGTCTTTGCTCGTGCGACAATCGGCCCTGTAATTTTTGCGCAAGCTCTATTTGTTCTCCAAACATAATGAACGCATGAAAAGAGCCATAGGTTCCTGACCCATGCTGTAAAGTGTAATTGGGTCTCTTCTCTATACTTCCGGACCGAACTGAGTAGATATAGCATCGCTCTGGCTGCGCACTTACCCTAATTGTAACAATATAGAGATAGCGCATGTATTCTATCCAAGCCAGATGTATTCAGGAAAATAGCTATATCTGGCTCGCTAGCCATACGTACCCGTCCCCTGGTCTTGGTGAATGGAATATATACATTTTTTGCAGATAATATTCACAGATACAAGTTAAAATGTTTCATCTCATTAATAATACATTTATTATCCTTATGTCATTTTTGTTACATTCATTTTTGGAGCTTGAGTATTTATGTAATCAATCACAAATGAAAACAAAGCCAACAAAAGAAGTGCAAAGACGACAATGAGGACAAAAGGGGGACTGTGGTGATGCACACGAGCAGGCAGAGTGTCCTCACGAGCCTCTTCATGCTTTTAAATATCACTGCGTGACATTTTCAAACAAAACACCAGACCTCTCTTGCCGACAAAAAAAAAAAGAAAATTGGATACCTCCTGCTCCGAGTGTTAAATGGCCGCTTTAATGACGCCTGAGTTGAAGTTAAGACTCATCGCGATGTCAGCAGTAGGCCAGGAGATTAATTTCTACCCGCTTTCTGAACGCAGGAAACATTTAACTCGTGACGTGCGGCGAATGCACGTGAATACCACGGAGTGTGTGTGCATGTGTGGGTGTACAAAACCCACTAAAACATCGATTTTTCTCGGCCCCGCTCGCACATCTTTTCACAAGCTTTCCTGACTCACCCCTCTCCTCCCCGTCTTTTGGCCCGACGCCCGCGGTGATGTTTCACCTCTGTAACCAGGAAGTAGGCGTGTTGAGAAGGGGAGGGGAGGTAGTGGTGGGTCTTGTGACCGACCCCCGAAGGCGCTCCTGTGTTTAGGCGTCTCATCGATTGCGCTCGGAGGCTGCGGATCAAGAGAGGAAAGAAAAAAATGCCTCGGTCTTACGCTTTAGATGAAAGGAGAGTGAGCAGGCGAGTTGAGGAATGTGAGGGATGCGAAGAGGCCACGGAAAAGCCTGCCAAAGACAAAGACCCAACTGCAGCAACAGATTTAACTCACAAGTGGATGCCAATACAAATGACGAGGAGGCGAATGTTTAACTGAAATGCTGTCTTATAGTAATTTTTGTAGGTCTATGTATGGTAGTCAGGCTTTCAGAACCATTCCAAGGAGCAAAATAAGGTCTTAACCGCTCGTACTTTCTCTGCAAACTCAGGAGAGCAAATGCCTCAACCCCATCATTCTCTCATTCTGAAGAGGCAACATTGAGAGCATTCTGATCAGCTGAATCACCAAATGGTATGGTACCTCTACCGTGTCTCTGCAGCGCATCGTGAGAACAGCAAAACAGGTAATTGGTGTCCCAATCAAGACCACCCAGGGCATCTACAACTGCCGCTTCAACTGCAAAGCCATCAGGATTGCAGGTGACCCCAACCAACCATCTTACAGCCTCTTCCACTTGCTGCTGTCAGGGAAAAGACTTCAAAATCTCAGAACCAGAACCAGCAGGCGTAAGAACCTCGTCTTACATCAGGCTGCCAAATCGATGCAAAATAGCTTCAGATTCTGGCTATATTTCGCACATTTTGTCATCTAAACCTTACATATTTTCATATTCATACTTTTTATTTCTTCTTACCTTGCTGTTATTTGTATTGTGTCTTATTTATAATTATGGAAGGGAATATATTTTCATCAGTGCTTTATGTTGTGAATGTAGTATATTTAATAATAAAGTAGTAACTTTGGAGTAGGGTGGGCATGTTTATATTTACCGACAAAGTACAACCGAGTACGGTTACAGTGGGGCCATTTCAAGCACATAGTACGAGGGCGCTAAATTTGTCATGGATATACTCTTCCTGCCATATACACTCGCATCCAAGCTGAATTTACAACTATAATTTAAAATACTGAAATCAGGGCGTCAGTTTATATGCGCATATTTGGTTGTGTGTCTCTAGGAACAAATGGTAAGCAAAGCGTGAAGAAGAGGCGTGTCTTATACAGGGCAAATGTAAGCACAGTAACTTACTGTAAGTTGGCTGGATTTTGGTCTTTTAATTTGTAAAATCATTATTGCAATACACCATGCCAGTAGAGAAAAAGACAATGTCTTGGAAAGAACCAAGAAATGGAGAAGGAACTATTCGAGTGGTTTTAAGCTCAGAGAGATAATGGATAAGGAGTGTCTAGAAAGCCTAGAAAGAGGAAAAGCGGAAAGCTTCACTGCTTCCAAAGGTCGGAGTACATTTTCCCTTCCATTTCTTTTATTATGTGGCTATTTGAAAACAGTTCTATGGGGTCGACTTCCATGCGAGCATATGCAGTAATTTGTAACTAGATCAGAGCATGCGGCTCTTGGCCGATAAGAATGCGACTCTTTGCCTCATCATACTGTATATCCTATATACTGTGGCTCTTTGCCTTGTTTCATGTTTATTTTTTGTGTGTATTGAGGGTGGACACTTTCCTTGAAATCAACACAAAAACAATACTTGTTGTATTGTAAGGGGAGGAGTGTGTTATGGGAAATAATGTTTTTAATTGTGTGTGTTTGTATTTGTCTGTCATGGCAGGTCAGTGGGTGGTGTGGCACTTTGACTTTCACAGTTAAAAATTTCGGCCCTTTGTGTCAAACTTGTTCGCCACCCCTGAAGTAGATAGTTACTTCCAAAGAAATGCACTACTTTTTGGATGTCATTAATTTGGAAGCAACTTTTTAAATGAGGTGACTAGTAACTGTAATCAATTACTATTTTTCATTAACGCGCCCAACACTAGCCCTGAGTCACTAAAACGTGTACAGGTCAAGCAAAACTGCTCAATATATACATCTACTAACTTCCGGCTTTCAAAGATGTAGATCTACTTGTTGTGTTTTTCTTGCACTCGTACTCTTATACCACTAGGTCCAATTTCACTATTTTGCAAACAATGGCCAAACAAAAGGATGCTCAACTAACCAAAATAAAATCCACTCAAGTAGCCGTGTAGAATTTGGAGCATTTTGACTCACGGCTGCCACCTCTAGCTTGTGTCATCGTTGCAGCCTCTGTATGTGCATGTTTTACGGGCTAGAAAATGAAAACCAAACTGGGACATTGGACTAGGATGCAAGACCACAAAAATGACGCCACATGAGGGATTTGTATCATAATAAATGTAACAGGGAGACTGAATTGCCCAACCAAACGTGAAGTGAATTGGCAAATTTTGGAACATTGTGGATATTGGAAACTATTAGGATTGATACAGGGCCAATTGGAATCAAGCAGAGCATTTAACAGTCCTCCCCCAAAAAGGGTACTTGCTATTATTGTTAGAAAATCACTTTTTGCTCATGTTGCCTGGTACCGTTGGTGTGTGCACTAAACGTAATAATGTACTTACTAATGTACTTGAAGCAGGCTTCTTTTTACATACTTTCAGTTTTTTCAATTACTGTTAAAAATTGGTCATATACTTCTCCATGCAGTGTAGTATGCTCCACTGAGAGAGAAAAAAATGAGTAGCATGATGTCACTCTCCACCACTTTCCTCATCTCCCCATTCTTGTTTGGCCCAGACAGTTTTGCTAAAAGTAACATGAAACCATAAAGGCGCAGTGGGGAAAAACATAGGGCTCTTTGGTGTGAGAGATATTCAAGATATAAACTCTCTGTTGGCAGAATTATTCAGATAAAAACACTTGTTGAGTTTTTAATCTACATCGTGGATGCCTCAGCTCACCCGACACAGCCATCTTGGTCGACTGCCCCGGGCGAACTGAAAACATCCGGTCAGTAGGCGTGGTTTATTGACGTCACACATAAACAGGAAATTAAGTCACACATGAGGGCGATTTCACATTAAAATAAAATTAGATTGAAAACTGTATTCACAATTCATGGAATTAAAAAGATCTTTGAAACGTGAACGTGTGTGTGTGTGTGTGAGATGATTGTTTTTATATTAGAAATATAAAAACAGGTCAATTTCGTAGCATGGAAGTCTGAGAAATACACAACCAAAAACAGCCAACTTTACATTGGGCCATACAGTATAGACAAATAATAGAGAAAATATTTAATCTTCAACTTTTTAAAGGACACCTCAAACGAAGCACCCCACCTTTAAAGGGACAGTGTGTATAATTTAGGACCTCCTAATGGTGAAAAAATGTAATTCATAAAACAAAAAATGAATTGAATTAAATAATAAGATAAAACACATAAACTATCATATGAACATTGAACACTTGTATATTGAGAAGTTTGCATTTATTTTACATAACTTGAGCCTCACTCAAGGGGAACCTACATATCTGTTCCCTATCTTGCTGCTTCAGTTATCCCATAAAAAAACCTTGAGAAAGGATGGGCGAAAAATGTAAAAGTATGTTGGAGCAGTTTGATCAATTTGACTCTATGTACTTTTGCAATCGCCCTTGTACTTTGTAGCACTCGTTTCGGTTGCACCACACAATAAAGCCACATTTAGTGGTCACATAATACACAGTGTCCCTTAAAGGTAGGTAAAAAAAATTCACATGTTGAATGAAAATCATAGTAATTTGTTAAGACGATCAGATTGTAATATTTTAGCAAAAATACATATACCATTACGATAATATTTTTGGAATCACAGTACAGTGGAACCTTGGTTCTCGACCATAATCCGTTCCAGAACCCTCTTCGAAAACCGATTTGTTCAATCACCGAAATCGTTTTTCCCATTAAAAGTAATGTAAAATCGTTTTAATCCGTTCCAACATCCTGAATGTTTACCATGAACGTAAACATGAAGCTAACCCAGGCTAATCGTAGGTTCGTGTTGGCGTAATCTTTCGTACGGAAGATTACGCTAACATGAACGTGTAAAAATAAAAAAAGGATAAAGAAAATAATTATGAATAGGGTTTCTTACCTTTGTGGTGGACGGTGGGGAGAGAAAAATCATCAAAAGTTTTTCAACCTCTTCCAAAACTTGAGGCAGTTGCTTGCTTATAGCGCTAACTTCCTTAGCCGCATCACTCGATTTCACAGCCTCCTTATTCTTTAGTATTGTACTGATCGTAGATTTAGCCATGCTGTATTCACTAGCAAGATCAGACACTCGCCCACCTCCTTCATATTTAGCTATTATGTCTTTCTTAAAGGCAATAGTTGTACGAACTTGTCTTTTTTCACCTGTCCCGCTTGCACCGACCTTCTTCGGAGGCATAATTAGGCGCTAAAACACCCGTACGCCGCTCAGCATTGCACCCTAGCGTACCGGCGTTCGAACTCCGAATTTTTGACCGAATTTCTCGAAATTTTTGGTCGAACACCGATTTGTTCGAACTGAGACGCTTTCGAAAACCGAGGTTCCACTGTATTGACTTAGTTATTGCGGCTAATGGGCGGCGAAACGTGAAAATCCACTTACTAGCGGTATCACGACAACACTGTATGTAACATCCCACATGCCGACGTTTCTTGTGTAAATACCATGTAAATTATAACTATAGCCTTATCCCCCTTGTTTTATAACCTTATCTTCTCTGTTCCTTTATCTTGTCTCATACCTCACTGTGAATGTGTAAAACTGGAGTGTCATGCCCAATTTCGTTGTCACAATATGTTAACCCATTTTGTAACAATGACAATAAAGGTATATTCTATTCTATTCTATTCTATTCTATTCTATTCATAAAAGCCCAAGGGTCAAACTTTCCTTGGGATGATGTCCTTACGGATTGAGAGTATACTTTGGTAACAAAATAACGACGATAGATCTACAACTAAAAACAGAACAACGTAAGAGCAGTTAAATTAATGGTCTTAATTGTCATTATAGTAATGTTCAATAAAATTGGCGGGCTTCTCCTTTCAGTGTATGAAAGCAGTTTAGACAGCGGGTATACTCGAATTATGCTTAAAACATAACCGTCACAAATATAGAGGTTTCCCACCAGTTGTAGCTCCATGTCATGTGTTTCATGGGTAATGGATCTGGTGTTAGTGAGATCCAGTCAAATCAAATCACATTTATTTGTATACCCTTTAATCACAAAATGTCTCAAAGGACTGCACAGGCCACAATCACAGCATCCCCTCATTTGAAACCGTCAGGTTCAACAGGGTGGCTTGTTCTGTAGCTATAGCTGTAGGCTGGACCTGCAGCACATCTATCACTTTCTTTCATGAGGCTGCCTCCCTGTCCCCTCCCTGACCACGCTAGTGATTTCTGCACTTTTCTGATATTTCTCAGAGCCCATTTAATTGATGAATTTCTTTTCAATGTAACGAACCGCTGAAATACTTGCTGTAGCTGTCCATTGCAATTTGTTTTGGGTTGACACGTTGACATGTGCGCCTGCCCACCCCAGCTGTTTGACTGACAGCACACACACACACACACACACACACACACACACACACACACACACACACACACACACACACACACACACACACACACACAACACATACCTGACCCGTGATAAGCTGTGCTTTGTGCTGTGTACTGCAGAACACAATGAACGATATCAATGACAAGAAAGATAATTCAATTCAAATCAAAAGTAAAGCGTAATACAGCGAGTGTTCACTGTCTTCTTTTTTATATCCCGCCCAGTTAGGGCCATATCACCGGATTGGCTGCCATGACAACGGCGCTCTGAACAGTCGTCTCTCATCTGGCTTGCCTCTTTCCGTCTTCCAGATTAGCTCACTTGACACTCGACAGACTTTGGCACGCATAGATTTGAATACATCACAACGCGGCTCTTTTTTTGGAGGCAAGGGGGGACCCAGCTGTCACGTTTCGCTCTTCCATCGAACACCAGTTAGACTTGTCGGAGTTAATTAAGGCGGGAAGCATCTGGTTGGTGCGCCTCACACCAGCTGCCGGCTTGACCGCGCATCAGCAGTGCCCGAATTTTTTTGCCTTCTTGGATGTGATCTATTTGTACAGGTGAAGTGATATGGCAACCGAAGTACCGCAACATCGCTGTCATGTGCACCCAGGCCTCTGGATAGCAGTATTGTGTCAGCATCTGGTTGTTTTTCCCCTGTATTTGATACTTCCCATCCTGTAATCTATCTCTGGACAACCCGGCCATACTAGATGAGCGTTTTTTTAGGGGTGGACAGACCGGTCCAAATATCGGTAATATCGATCCTGAACAGGTACTTGAATCAAATCGGTACTATTATCCTAGGATAGCGCAGTCCTTCTCTCTCTCACCCAGCTCCCTTGGCCACTCTCTCAGTCTCTGCCTGTTTGTGTGACTAACAAGAACACTTTTAGCACCTCTCCCTACTTGTCCTGCAGCTGCACCCTGCCTGCCAGGTAGAAGAGAGGGCCCTGTTGGAAGCCAAATATGACAGAAGAAAACAGGAAGTGCAGCGTGGTATGGACTCTGACGATTGATTTATTGACTTAACACGTAAAAAGTTCTACCTCCAGAGAGCAATGAGCTGCAATAAAAAATATGAATATGTTACTGTTCATGAACAAAAACTTGTAAATCCGGAGTCACTATGGCCACAGCGCCAGTTGAAGTAGAAGTATTCTATTTCTATACTGTTAAAGGTTTTTAGATTGTATTGTTAACACTTTTTGCACTTATTGACTATAAAACATTGTGCAATGGAAGGTATGATTGACATGTTGACATTGTTATATTTGTGTTTTTGTTACATTGCTGCTTTTGACTACATTTTCAGTTTTTGTATGCTTGTTTAGGGTGGGAACCGCCCTGGGGAAGAAACTGTCTCTGTGGCGCCTGTTATTTGTAACATCCTACGTACATACAGACGCTCCCCTTTTTACGACCATTCGAATTACGTAAAACATAAGAAACAAGAAAAAAAAAACTCGGGATCTCGAAAAATATCCGGACATTGCTGTAAGTTAGATTTTGTAATGTGTGCACCTTTTTCTGAGTACAGGAAATTATTGTGGTCCTTCTTTCCGCATCTACCAAAGTGTGGTGGCGCTGTGAGAGGTAACCCAGCATCCACCCAGAAGAAGAAATCCGGCTTCTACTTTCTAGTTCCTGTGTAAACATACAGTACTACGTGCACTGTATCTCTTGCGGGCTAAGAACTTTGACATTTTCACTGTTTAATATCTCGTGCATCCATTCAATATGGTTGGTGTAAAGTGTAAAGAAAAGGGGAGCCGTTTCTTTTGAAATGAATGTGAAATGAGAAAGCTTGATGCGGTTGAGAAAATAGTGGGAACGCTTTTTTTTCCTGCCACTTTTTTCCACGGAGGAGACCTCTTGAAGCGCATCTTCCAAAAGTAAGTTAAGCTGAATTTTATTCTCATTCGTAAGTAGGGGAGCGTCTGTATTTAAAACTGTAGGTCGCTGTTTTACATTATGTGGCTGATTTTTCTCTTGTGCTTGTCTCAGCATTGTCTCGTAGGCTGGACTAAATCTATCTGATTAAATCGGCCTGATCCGGGCTGTGGGCAATATATATGACACCCCAGTCTTAAAATGTCCATCTGATGCAAGATGATGTCGTTGCACAATGCGAAACATGTACTCGAAATCGTCAGCTAGACGGAGTCTTTGCCGAATGGAAAGTGTCGTTGTTTGATAGCGCGTCCCCAGTGTGTCGGGCACGTCACCCATCAATCACACCTATTGATCCTCAGAGGCAGACATTGCCTTTATGTGTGCATGCTCGTGTAAGCACAACTCGGCGTGATATGGAGGTGTCTTGCTGTGTCATTCATCCATCTGCCGTTATCGATTCGCCACTGAAATATATGACTGTTTATTCACATTCAGGCGTCGGCAACCCACTGCAAGTTGTATCGATTTTACGCTGTGTGTGTGTCTGTTCGACTGTTACGCACGCATGCTGCCAGTGTCTGCGTTATTTAGCTCCAGTAAGCCGATACTACTTTTGAACGTCATCCATCAAAGATGAAATGAGAGCATTAATCAAAACGATGACATCGGCTCATTAGATTACGGACTTCATATTTCAGGTGTAATTAAGTGATTAATGCTCAATTTTGAAATTTTAAAAGGTACCCGTGTCACAACGATGACATTATAATTGCTTCTTGACAAATAACTGCCCACCCATCAATGGTGAATGTTAGGTTTATAGTTTAGTACACTGGTCCGTAACCACTGGGTAGCGTATATCTTAGCGTAGAGAGAATATTTGTTTAACTTTTTCACAGCTCAAACTAACCATTGTAATTGACAAACGTTTATAATACGTGCAGCTATGCGCTTATTTATAAATTTTTCCCATAACCAAATTACTTCCTAAAATGTTGTTCTCTTCATTCAGTCCATACTGATCGCAGATTACTTCCCACAGTGCCTTTTTCATCATTCAGTTCAGAATGTCCCGCACTTCGTGCATACTTTGCGAGTCGGCTGTACCATAGACCAGTTTAATATCTGACAATATTCTCCTGGCCTGGCCCAATCATAACATCAAAAGTTTGGGCACTGTGATTGACAAAGGGATACGCCTTTTCATGTGTCATCTGTATCCTTCGTGGTCAACAGGATAGAATCAAGGGAACTTAATGCCGAGATTTGAGTTTGATTCCCTGTTGAGTCCTGCCATATGCAATTGTGATCAGTGATCTATTTTGGCTGATCAATACTGCACTTTTCCATTTTTGTGTAACCCTAGCCCTTACAGTAGTTTTCCTTTCATGTGCCCAATAGTCTGGTGCGCCTTATATATGAAAAAACCCATCAGAAAATACGGTTGTTTGGGGGTGTGCCATATAGTGCAGAAAATATGTTCATCAACCGGATCTGTGGCTGGCATGTCCAGTGCTGTCCTCACTCTCGCCTTCTTACCTTCCCCGTGGCTCTTTTGTACGGTGATTTGCGGCCCCTCCGGTGCTGCCTTGTTTTGCGACGCTGACCTTTAAAAGTGAGTGATGGTGCTTCTTATTGCGCGCCGGGCAGTAACTGTCGGCACGCGGCTAATCTTAGCCACCGCGCCTGTCGAAGACCCCCCGCCCCCCCTCGCATGTCATCAACAACATCCACACGACCACGGGTTCACAAATGACGACCTGCACCCAGGCGGTGACCAATCGTTCGAAAGGTTACGGATCTTGGCACCTGCGCTGGAAAAACGAGGTTCAAAGTTGAGCTAGAAATAAAACAAACGTGGCTGCCGGGAAATGCACCGCGCTGTGGATTGCCTGACCTGCGGGTAACCTTTTAGCTTTATGTTTCCTGCCTGGTCTTCAGGTCCTTGTACAGTCATCCCTTGGGGTATCACAGTTTCCGTATCGCTGTTTCGCTACTTTTTCATCATGCATTGTGTTCTAGATTCAGATTGGCTATACAGGCTTATCGTCCTTTTTTCTCCTTGTGTTTGCCTGTGTGACAAAAACATTGCGGTCTGAGTTGTACATGTACGTAGAGCAGCTTGACAAACCTGTATTTCGTATACTCAGATGTTTTTCGGTCTCTCTAAAAGGCATCATGTCAACCAAATGCTCTAGAGCAACAAAAGCACCAAAACGCAGAGGAAGATGCTTTCTATCGACCCGCTGAACTTGCTCTGGAGCCACATGCGACTCTGTGGCGCTCACTTGGGGTTTCCTGGCACTTTTCAAAAAAGTTTGATAGTGGAAAAACATGTCGTTTCTATAGGAACAATAACAGGAAACTTTCTTAACAGTTTACAGTGAAAATAGATGGACAAAGTATGTGTTTCCTTCTTTTTAGGCCCTTCTTAAAGCTTTTAACTTTCTTGCAGGTTTTTTTTAGATTTTGTCCAGTACAGCTCTTTCAGCATTTTGGTTTGAAGTCACCTGCATAGAGAAAGTAAACACAGTTTTCTATGATGTCCACGTGATAGCAACAAAGAATCATATGAAGTAAAAAGTGTCCTTAAATCAAAAGATTGTTTTTAAGATAATAATTAGTCAGTACAGCAGTTATTTGTAAAAAAAAAAACCCAAAACAATTATAAGGTAATATACTTATATTTTTTCAACAAATGCTTGATTCCCGACTCCTCCGTGTTATATGTCAAAGTGTCCCTGGGCAAGACACCGAATCCCTAATGGCCCAAATAAGCAGGTCACCGCCTTGCATGGCTGCATGGCCGCTATTGGTGTGTGAGTGTGTGTGTGAACGGGTAAGTGTGAAAAGCGCTTTGGGAGTTCTTAATTGACTTGAAAAGCGCTATATAAATGCAGACCATTTAACATTTAATTTACCATTTGTAGCCTGTAAATTGGCTTTGTTCTTTGGTTTCGATGTATGAAGGATCATTTAATGAATAATTAAGAGAAGGTTTCTACTTTGCGTGTTTTGACTATCGCAACTATTGATGTAGAAACATGCCTAAACCCTAAAACGGCTACAGAGGTGCTTCCTTTGAAGCCGGTTTTCAAAAAAAAGGCAAGTCTAAATGCCCACCAAGTCCTCGGAGCAGAAATTTAAAAAATAATAGTGTCCCTTCTTTTCTTTGCAAAATAAGGGGGAAGTGATACAAACAATTATTTACTTGAAAACCTTGCATTGGTATTTTGAAAACTTTTTGAAGGAATGGGATGACATTTGTGAAAATGATCCATCCACAAATTTGTCAGCATTAGCATGGCGCACCATCGCTTTTCATCACAGAGTTACCGTCACGCTCGTCCCACCATCGCTTTCCATTCGCGTCATGAAGCAAGTGAGTGCTTCTTTTTCTCCTACTTGGCCTCTCGTCAGCGTTTTGGCAGGCAATGCTCGCACACTTGAGCGTTGTTGAAACGCTCGCATAGCGCGTTATCTTTCTTCCCACATTGGGAATGGATGCATGTGTGTGTGTTATGTGGGGTGTGTGAGACACATCAGTTAGGGGGGGTGGCATTTTCACAGCGCACTGGCACACTCAAGCGCAAACTGTATTTTTAAAAATGATAGATTATGTTAGCGGCTTCCCCTATATGTCCATCTGTCTGTCCATCAATACATTCATCCATAGGTCCATCCCTACGTTTATTTGTGGTTCAATTTACCGTATTTTCCGCACTATAAGGCGCACCTAAAAGTCTTAATTTTTTTCAAAAGCTGACCATGCGCCTTATAATACAGTGCGCCTTATATATGGCTCAATATCAAGTCGCAAGGTCTCGCAACTTACGCAACAGCCGCCGACCCCTTTTTTCCCCGAACGTGGAGTAGTCCGCGGTGTATGCTGGGATTTATAAACCGGTGTTTCATTGGCTAACCAATGTGTCAATCATCATTTGAATCAATCGCTATTGGCTGAAGTTATTCTGAGCCTCGGATAGGCTAGAGGGCCAAAACAAACCCTGCAATTGGCCGAAAAATATGTGTCAATCATCAGTTAAATCGATTGCTATTGGCTGAAGTTATTCTGAGCCTCGGAAAGGCTAGAGGGCTAAAACAAACCCTGCAATTGGCCGAAAAAGATGACTCTGAATAGCAAGCTTGCTAAAGTACGCCATAAAGAATCATGTTTCATTAGTCTGTATTTGTAAATATTTTACTCTCCTGGATTTACTTCACTCACGGTTGTAAGAAGACCATGGTTGCGTATCATTATTGAACGTGAGAACTTCGGTGAGCTATGCGGATTTATATTTTCCCGGTATCTTGTTTTAGAACGATCTTGATGTTGCTGTGATGAGTTGAGTGAATTAAACTCAATTCCAAGTGTTTATTGTCATATGCACAGTAAAGTTGCGAGCGAAAAAGAAAATAGAAACTAAGGAATGGTTGGCATTTCTTGAATCCCAAGATTTTAACCTTCCGAATGATATTTGAAACGATGCATTTGAGTGACATCGTACGGACACCGCATCCGCATGTGTCTACGACACGTATTTGTTTCTTTGCAAGCTTTGGGAATGTTAAGGGGGTAATAAGTTTGACTGAATCATCTGACTGTTTTGTCGACGTTCCCATTGTAGCGCCTTATAATCCGGTGCGCCTTATCTATGGAAGATATAGGACCAAAAACTATTTTTTGGAGGTGCGCCCTATAACCCGGTGCGCCCTATAGTGCGGAAAATACGGTACTCATCGACACGGGCATCCGCATAAAATACGTTCATGCATCTATTAATTCATCCAGCCACGATCCATTATGAATCTATTCTCCTGTCCATAACTCAGCCAACCTTCATGCATCCATCCATCCATCCATCCATCCATCCATCCATCCATCCATCCATCCATCCATCCATCCATCCATCCATCCATCCATCCATCCATCCATCCATCCATCTTTTCATTTATTTTCATGGCTTGTCTGTCCATTGCAGCGTGCCTGAGTAGTTAGCGTGTCAGCCCCACAGTGCATAGATGAAGTCCTCCCCATGCCTGCTTAGGATTCCTCCGGGCACTTCGGTTTCCTCACACATTCCAAAAACATGCATTGTAAGTTGAGTCCAGATTGTCCCTAAGTGTGAATAAGCGGGTGAATTATCTGTCTCTGTGTGCCCTGTGGATGGACAACAATCAGTTCAGGGTCTCCGGTGCCCACTGCTTAAAGACAGCTGAGATGAGCTCCATCATCCCCCGTGACCCTAGTTCGGTTGACGGATGCACAAAATGAATGGATAGATGTCTATCCATCCATCCATCTATCCATCCATCCATCCATCCATCCATCCATTTGTCGGTCCTTCTGTCCATCCATTCAGCCATTCATGCATTTATCTATAGATCCAAAAGTCAGGCTATCCTTTTCTGATTATTCTGTCCATCTAGTTGTCCGTCCCACCATCAATCTTTATTATGATGTTATTGAGTAAAAAAATATTCACGTATGACATAACTTGAAGATAGCAATGGTGCTTCTCTAAAACTGATTAAAAAATTATATGTCTTGTTCTTTTATTTATAGTTCCAAAAAAAAAAACAATGAGAAGTGTGAAATGTGCTCGGACCTGTGGGGCTGCATAGATAATACAGTAATCTGACCGAAATTTTTACAAGCAGCGTTGGAAACATGGAGCAATCAAAATTGGACCTCCTGTAACTGGGTCGGGTGGCTCTTGGGTAACAAATGCCAAGCTCCTCTCTGCAACACGAGCAGCTCAAGTCGGTTAAAAATGCAACATAGACATTTTTGAAAAACAGTATCCCTGCACTCTGAGTGAACTTTCAGTCTGCTGAGGGTTTTATGGAAATGTCCCAGAAACTCCGCCCATTGCCTCAGCTTATCTGTGAGGAAAGTGTACACAGACACTCTTGGGTGTGTTTTTTGAATTGTGCAAAAGCATTGTTCCTTCAATCAGCTTACTTTACTTCTGATTGATTTCATTACAACCACAATAATCCTGCCATTGATGCAGATTTTTCCTTTTGAGACCTGCGGTCCGATCTTCGAGGGGTTCTTGCAGCTCTGGTGCTGACTAAACCCAAAACGGAATGGCCAAAGTTATCGTAAAGGGTCATTGAGACAAAATAAGTCTCCTCCTGTCATCTGGTGGCTAGGGAACTGTGAATTGAGTTGAAGCGTTAGTAGCCAGTGCCTAGGAACTATGATCAAATCAGTTAGAGTCTTTAGATCAGGGTAGGCCCTCTCCATCTTCTTGTACTTTGTTTAAAATCTGGAAAAAAAATCGTATTTTGTCACTGCCTAGTGACACATTTTGCAATGTCAGGGTTGTGAGTTCAAAAGAAAAAAAGTGTGCCACTGGCGTTAGCGGTTAATTTTTTTTGTCACTGCCAAAGCGAGGAAGGCCTCTGTCAGTCACCATCGGGTACTTTAAAGCAACACCATATTAAATGTGAAGAAGCTGACACTCACATAAAATGTGCAGAAGAGGCCTTAGAAGGAAGAAAGGCGAGGGGTTGTTGAGAGTGTTGCGGCCGGCGACTTCCCTGTAAACGCTTTCTTTGCCTCTTACTTTTGTGTGTGTGGAGAAACAAAAGATGCTTTGTAATCTTGCACAAGTGTTACAAAAGCTGCCACGAATTTACCAGAGCAGATACAATTCCATCACATGTTAATTTTCCATTCTTTTATCTTCACAAGGGTCATGGGGGTGCTGGGGTCCATCCTAAATGACTTCAAACTGTGGGCTGGGGACACTCTGTTCTGGTTGCCAGTTTGTTGCAGGGCAAAAAAATACAGTCATTTACGCACTCACTTGTGCCTCGGGACAATTTGCACAAGCCAGTCAACCTGCCATGCATGGTTTTGATACGTGTGTAAAGGACTCAACTTTGGGACAGTATTATTCTTTCAGGCAGACAAGTTCTGACCCTCCAACTCCTCTGCCAACCCTTTTTCTCACTTTCTTTCCCTCCCCCTCCTCATCCAGTTGTAATAAAATTATGAAAAACTTCAACTGATTCCACACACAAGCAGGACTTATACAAATGTACCTGTTGCAATGTCAGAAAACGATCACATGATGTCAAATATGTGAATTAAATACTGTGTTTTAATACAATTATATTGATTTAATCATCTAGCAGCTACTTGGTCAGTGTAGGGCGGTGGGGCAGCGGGGCATTATCTCGCATGTGTGAGGCATAGGCCACTCAGAGTGAGGGGAGGCTTCCCCTCCCCAGAAGACTGGAGCCGTGAGCAGACACCTGAGACCCTGCAATTCAGTTATTTTTCAACCAGCAAAAGAAGCCAAAAGGGTTTTTGTAGCCAGTGAGCCAGGGTCTAGCTAAACAAGCAGCACTGGACCAAATCTCAGCCTGTAAGCAACCAGAAATGTTCTTGCCATGTCCCAGGTTAACAACCAACCAGAGAACCTTACCAAGCCAGTGTCCAAGCCTAATCGACCCAAACCAGTGGGACGCAGCCAACGACATCAAAGAAAGCCTCTAGCCACCAGGAGCCAACCACAGCTTCAACACAATGCATTCCATGGTCCTCTTCCCGACCAGGTCTCCAGCCTCCAGAATTACTCACCGCTCTACCGCCGTGGACATGAAGACTGGGACATAACCTTAATCGAACCAAGACCACAGTCCATCTCATGGTTGTGGGTAATGGTATTAGTATTGGTGTGATGTTAAGGGGGAATTCTATTTAATTATAGCAATGTAATGATAAAGCCAACATTATTTTTCTATCTTAGGGGTGCCATTTAAGATCTCAACTTCTATCTTTATTTGTATTTTCTTATTCTTATTCTGTTCTATTCAAGTTTCTTTTTCTTCTTTTTGTAGATGATTAGTAAAACAAAACTCCCTAAATCCAATAGTGTCTGTATTACAAACGGTAAAAATTATTCACCTAAAGTTGTGTGTAGAATAACTAAAACGTTTTTTTCACAAGTTTTCCTGAAAGAATGATATAAATATTGTGTAGTGCATAAAAAGGCTTGACGAGTTTAGGAAAAGGATATTATCGTCTCTTCAATTTGATTGGTCAATCGATGATTTCTTCAAATAATTTATTGAACACCTAAATTTCAGTAAACTTGGAAGGAAATAGGAGTGCCCAGAGAAAACCCACTCAGGCTCAGGAAAAACCTGCAAACTCCACACCAGGAGGCGGGTAGCTGAAATTGAACCCAGGGCCTATGAACTGTGAGGTAGATGTGCTTAGCAGTCATCCATCACGTGGTTGAAAGTCAAATTAAAAGTTCTCAATATTACTTTATTCATTATCCGACCCACTTATACTCATCAGGGCAGTGGAAGTCCATCCCATCATATACTTGCCATGCATGATTTTGGAATGCCGGAGGAAAACGGAGTGCCCAGTATAAACCTATGCAGGAATGGGGAAAACATGCAAACAACGCACATGGAGGCCATTAACTGAAATTTAACTCGAAACCTCTGAACTATGAGTTGGATGTACTAGGGCCAGGCAGTCATCGGTCAAATGTGCCCCGCAAAAGTCAAATTAACTTTTTAAAGACAGTTGTTTAGCCACTTACGAGATTAATTGGTTCCCAGATCGAGATTCTATCTAGAATCGCTCATATCTGAAATACCTCTCCACCAAAAAAATAACTGAAAATCTATCCATTGTTCCCAGGCACTGAAAAATCATGTAGAAGTTAACCGTAAATAGCTATAAAACACCTCTTCCTGATGACTAAAAACATATTAAAATAGTAACTTAACATAAATGTCCAGTAATAAGAAAAATAATGTGATCATTAAATGACTTTAGAGCCCTGCTCCATGCCTAAGGAGCGCCAAAGTTGTTGCACAATTCCTGGGTCCGGGATCGGCTGGCCAGGGTGCAAGAACAGCAGCAGCAGGATGTGGACCTCCATCACAGGCTCGCTTCCATGACGTCCTCCCATCGCGTCCTGTTCTGCCACCCTGAATTTTTTCTCTCCCGGGGCCCGCCCACGGTCGTCTCTCTGCCCCCTGGACCATAAAGGAAGGGGTTGCGTGCATGGGCGAGCAGTCATGATAAAACACATAAAAAAAGACACAAGTGCTCAGGATAATGCCTATATGGCGGGATAAGCAGATGCTGGTGATAACTTCGTATTCCCCTCGTATGTCTGTCAAGATTTCTGCTCGAACGACATCTTTTATCTTAAATTTCTCGTGTTTCGAGTAGCTTGCATATGGGGACAACAGTATTAAAGTTAAAATATTTTTTTTTTTTTTTGGGGGGGGGGATTTTAAGGCTTCTCTGTAAATGTCATTCATGTGTCCCCGAGCCAGCATTAAAAACCTCATGTATCCAAAGACTATGTATGATGTTTGTATTGTGAGGTTGAATCAAATTCGGATGCTAATTCCAGTTCAAAGCAATATAAATTATAGTCATGTTGTGATTTATCTTACCTTTAACGCAATGCTGATTCTATCAAAAAATTGTGCCAAAGAAATTGTTTCTTTTGATGCGTTCAGATGTCCTCAGCACTAAACGATTTCTGTATATCCCAAGACTGACTTCAATACCCACATTTCAAATTCCAGCTATTCAATCAATTCCACCCATCTCTGTTTTCTTGTTGCTTTCAACCCTTTTTTGACCGTTTGCTCCGACAGAGACACATAAAAACCGTCCTGTTCACCAGTCGCCGTGTTAATGGATATTCGTGTCAGAGATCGGAAAGTAAAGCTTGCAGCCGGGTCAGCCTGGTCACCGGCAACAGCCGATGAAAAGCATCAAACACAGCTCGCCATCCTATTCCACTCACCCCCTTCCAAACCTGTGCTCGTCTGCACCGCGCCGGCAACGCTAATATCTTACGGAATCCAAGCGCTGACAGGTTATCATAATCCAATTTCAGAGACAATGGCAGCAAGCGCCTCGCGGCGCTCTGACGGGGAATGGAAAAATATGCGCCCCGGTGGATTAAATTACGAAGGGAGAAATAATTAGAAGCGACGTTAGAAAAATATCTTTTTGTGTTATTGCGAAAACGGCGCACCATTGTGCACTTGTCAACAGCCGAGAGGGCCTGCTGGATGTGTTATTATGCACATATTTGGTAATATCCCCACCCAAAAATAAGAATGACACCCTCTAATGAAGTAAGGCCTCTTTGATTGTCTGGCATTTCCCGTCAAGGAGGGCATTTCATGCTTTTTGCATTTTTTATCATGACTTAAAAATGTTGCAATTTGACAGCAATAATATAAAACAATTCCATACTCCGAATAAAAGACACAATAGGAGACAAGAGACATTAAATCGCTCATGAGGAGATGTAGTCAGTTCTAGGTCTGATTGTCATCGGCCCAAAACTTCACCAATCCCCTTTTATTCACAGAGTTGTTAGCGGAAGGAAGTTGGTGACAGGAACAAACCGACACTTCATTTGTATACAGTGAAACATGAAACAGAAGAATGCAGCTTATTGCACAGGAAAATGGTTGGTGACCTGCCTAAAGGATTATAAAACGCAAAATACTACTCATCTGTAAGGGTCTCTGTAATACTCGATATTTATAGTTAATGCATTCTAAAATTACAACAATCAATGAATCAATGTACAGTATATATATATATATATATATATATATATATATATATATATATATATATATATATATATATATATATATATATATATATATATATATATATATATTTATATATATATATATATATATATATATATATATATATATGGCAGCACGGCGGCGCAGTGGTTAGCGCGTGTGCGGCACAGTGTAAATGAGCGAGCGAGTTGTCTGTCCCTGTGTGCCCTGTGATTGGCTGGAACGCCATATATATACATATATATCTCATCTCATCTCATTAACTGCACCGCTCATCCTCAGTAGGGTCGCGGGGGTGCTGGAGCCCATCCCAGCAATCATTGGGCAGTGGGCAGGGGACACCCTGAACTGGTCGCCTGAACTTCTACTTAAGAATTTAATGTAGAATTTAATTTAATGTAAACGGAAATGGAAATGGTCCGCGTTTATGTAGCGCTTTTCAAGTCAATGAACACCTCGCAAAGACCTTTTTCCGGGATTAGTTTTGTACCTGAAACGTTTGTAAATCGACACCCCCGTTCTAAGCCCTGAAAACGTATGATGTATTTTAAATAAATCATCAGAGCCTCAGAACATGATAAAATTAAAATTTACCTTTTAAATGGACTCTTTGATTAGTGGTCCTCACTCAACAATGTTTTTTGAGTGGCCTTTCTTAAAAAAAACAATCCAATCGCATGCTTTTGCCAGCTTTTGACAATGGGCCGAAAATCGCAAGGCAGATATCATAGTAAGCAATAGCCCGACCTGTCAACATCTTTTCTGGGTGATTGTTTTCCACAAATTCCGAGACTTCATGGTAATGTACCAACATTTCTTGTAATTTGGGTTTATATACTATTGCCCGCGTTAGCTGTAGTCTCTGAACTCCTTCTGCGGTGTGTGATTTAATACCTTTTTATTATCATTTTACTTTCTTTTGATGGAAAGAATAAGTCTCTTCCTCTTCTTTTCTCCTTTCTCTTTTTCATGCGGTCCATTGCGAATGATAGCTCTTCGTAGTGGCACCATACAGTTTACAGAGCAGAAATGGAACAAGAAGAGCATGCCAGGATTTCACTGGGAGTGGTGAAAGGTAACATAAAAATTTAGTATGTAGAGACATACTGCTCGGAATATTTCAAATTCTTCGACAAAAAACTTTTTTTTAATGTAACGGAAATGTTTACACTCCTTGCCAACCAGTCCCTTTGACTATAGAGTAACCTAATTGATAACTAAGTCAATTTCTGGAATAAATAGTGAGTAACTACAACTAATTACTTTTTTAAAGTAGGTTGCCCAACACTGCTGATGAATGTGTCTTTTACGAATGACTGATCAGTTGAAGATGATCGACCAAAAAGCCTTGAGATCACTTCCTGTTTTCTCCTTCCTTATATTGCCACCATTGTTGTAATCATTTTCACGCTCGGCTTTCCGGGCGACCGCTCGCATCTCTTTGATTAGCGGGGCCGCACGCTGCTCACCGATGATAACGCCCGACGTCTGAGCCCCCCCTCAACCGTCGTTCAAGGTTTTAGGAATCGCTGCTTTGAAAGGGCCAAGCTGCCAATTTCACAACACGGAGAAAAAAAAAAATTGCCATTTGTTCGCCTTCGTCTTCCAACAGACAGACACTAAAACAGCAGGGAAGCGCAGGGGATGAGCGCACACAGCTATCAATTATGGCCGCCAAATTTCTTCAAATTCAGTGTAGAAAGGAAATTGTTGTTAATCAGGAAGTCAAATGCCCAAAATGAAGACAGCAGGGAGCATGTGGTGAATATCATAGCCTTATTCGTGTTGTGAGAATTTGAATTGAATTGTCTTCATTGTCATTGATATCAACGTTGTAAAAACATTGTATTCTGAGGTAAACACGTATAAGCACCTCAAAGAGAAAAAACGATAAAATAATGTCAGGATAAATAGGCAGAAAGAAAGTTGTAATAATATTGTTATTTTTGTCAACGAAAAAGAAAATAAGTACGATAACATTGAGCAGCAACAAAAATGCTCAAAATAAGTCACAAGGTATATATTTTCAAAGTTTCTTGCAATAACATTCAGCAGCAACATGTAAGAAGTCAAGTCAAGTCAAGTCATTTTTATTTGTATAGCCCTAAATCACAAAGAGTCTCAAGGGGCTTCACAGATTATTACACTATATTACACAGACTATTTTTCAGAATATTATTATACATTCCCCTGCTCTGGAGCCGACGAGAAGAGTAGGTTATTCATATGCTATAGAGTAGAAGTGAGTTTTAAGCTTAGACTTAAACATTTGCACTGAGGTTGCAGATCGGATCTCAGGGGGAAGAGCATTCCACAGCACCGGTGCCCGGATGGAGAATGCTCTCGAACCAGCAGAACACTTCTTTGCTCTTGGGATCACCAGAAGACCGGCACTCTCAGAACGTAGGCTTCGGACAGGGACATAGGGGGGAATCAGATCTGAAAGATAAGAGGGAGAAAGTCCATGTATGATTTTGTACAGTATAATACTAAGAGAACCTTGAAATCACATCTAAGGCTAACTGGGAGCCAATGCAGGTTAGCCAAAATCGGTGTGATGTGATCGGACTTTTTTGTCCTAGTTAAAAGCCTCGCTGCGGCATTTTGTACCAGCTGAAGAGACTTGATTCTAGACTTCGGGAGACCAGAGAGTAGAGCATTACAGTAATCGAGACGGGAGGTAAAAAACGCATGAATTATAATTTCCGCATCCGACTGAGACAGTATAGAACGAATTTTAGCAATGTTACGAAGATGGAAGAAAGCGGTTCTAATAATTTTCTTTACATGCGTTTCAAAGGATAGATCAGGGTCAAATATGACACCTAAATTTTTAACTGAGTCACTCTGTGTGATGTGACATTTGTCAATGTTCACAGCAGTTTTTGAGAATAAGTCACGGCATTTAGATGGACCAATGACTAACATTTCGGTCTTTTCAGAGTTAAGACGCAAGAAATTGAGTGACATCCACTCTTTTATCTCAATGAGGCAGGCCTCCAAATTTCCACAGTTTAGTGTGGCAGATTCCTCCAACGGAAGATATAGTTGAGTGTCGTCTGCGTAGCAGTGGAAACTGATATTGTACTTGCGAATAATATCACCTAATGGAAGCATGTAAATGCTGAAAAGAAGGGGGCCAAGCACTGAACCCTGCGGAACACCACAGGTAACACTAAAGGGCTCAGATGTCATTTCGCCATATTTAACACAGTGCGTCCTATCTGAGAGGTAGGATCTGAACCATGAGAGGACGGTTCCTGAGAGACCAATCCATTTTTCCAACCGTTCTAGAAGGAAATTGTGATGCACTGTGTCAAAAGCAGCACTAAGATCCAGCACCAGCAAAAGTGATAAAGCGCAAGAATCCATTGCCAGTAGGAGATCATTTGTTACCTTGATCAGAGCTGTCTCAGTAGAGTGGTTAGCCCTGAATCCTGATTGCATAGATTCAAAAAGGTTATTCTCGGATTTGAAATCATTCAGCTGCTGTGCCACTACTTTTTCAAGTACTTTAGAAAGGAAAGGTAGGTTTGACACAGGTCTATAATTATATAAGATTTCTGGATCAAGGTTGGGTCGTTTCAGGGTGGGTTTAATAACGGCGGACTTAAAAGCTGCTGGAACTACACCTGAGGAAAGTGATATGTTAATAATATTTAGAACTGAAGGTCCAAGGACGCCAAAAAAGACCTTACATAAGTGATCCTGGGAGCGGGTCGAACTGGCAAGTTGTCGGTTTGGCCGCATTCACCACCTGTTTGATATCATCAAGTGACAGTTCACTAAAACTGGACAAATTCCCTGGACAGCCACCCTGTCGTGCATCTGTAGATTTCAGCCCTTTAATATGTGTTGTATTAATAATGTCTTTAGCAATTTCTTCCTGTATGCATTAAATCTTCTTAGTAAAGAAGAGCATTAAACCCAAGAAAAGAAAAAAAAGAAAAGAAGAAACCCAAAACAAGTCCCGAGATTTTTAGAGTTTTGTGTGCTGATTTAGGGTGGTGATGGCCCTGGGGAAGAGGCTGTCTCTGAGCCTTTTTGTCCTTGTCTTAAGGGGCCTGCAGCACCTGCCAGAGTGCAACAGGTCAAAA
Organism: Urocampus carinirostris; assembly: GCF_059441175.1. Taxonomy (NCBI): domain Eukaryota; kingdom Metazoa; phylum Chordata; class Actinopteri; order Syngnathiformes; family Syngnathidae; genus Urocampus; species Urocampus carinirostris. Next base: position 23,124,334 of record NC_142359.1, read on the forward strand.
AGGTGGTGGAAAAAGTCCCTCATAATGTTGATAGTTCTGCTCTGGTATTTCAAGCCGGCAATGTCCTCTAGACTGGCCAGAGACCAGCCGATGATCTTTTGAGCTGTATGATTTCTCTTTCTATTTTTTTTGTCTGCTGATGTGCTCCCATCATACCACACGGTCACGCCATATGCCTGAATGCTTTTCCTTGTGGTGGTTTCAATCCATTACCTGTATTGTCTGCAAAATTTTCTGCCGCCGTCCCCGTATGTGGCAAGTATTAAAGCTAGCGAAGAGGCTTTGATTTACGCTGGCTTGTGAGCTAGCGACTAATTGAGGGCAGATTGATCTGACAGGTGATTACCCGCCCACAGCACATAAACATGTCGCCTATTTCTTAAGGAGTCGAAAATGTCGGGACGCGCATGTCAAGCGATCAATATGAATGTGGGAGGAATCGGAGTGCTCTGAGAAAAACCACAAAAGCACGGGGAGAACATGCAAACTTACACAAGAAGGCCAGTAGCTGGAATTAAACCCGGGATCTCTGAACTGTGGGCGAACGTGTTAACCAGTCATCTGTCAGAAGAGCCCTTGAAAGTCAAATGATAATTTTAAATACTTACGGATTAATTTCTTCCTGGATCGAGCTCGTATCTAGAATTACTTGTCTCTCGAATACATTTACCCCATATAAATAAACGGAAAATCTGTTCCCTGCCTCCTAGAATCATGTTAAAGGTAATCCTAAATAGCTATAAAACTTTTTGATCATTAAAATACATTCAAATACTAATTGAATATAACAGATACAGTATTATGACAAATAAGATGTTAATAAAATGACTAAAGCCCCGCCCCATGCCGCAGGAGCAGGACAGGTGTTGCGAACCCGGCGTGCCTGTATAGTCTCGTAATTTGGATTTCCCCTAATATGTCAGGCAAGATTTTTGCTTAAGACAGCTTGTATTTCAAATTTCCCATAGCTAGAATAGCTTGCATGTAAAGGAGCCACTGTATTAATGTTAAAATATTGTGTTAGTATCAGACAAATCTAGAGGTTTTACTGTAAGTGTCCTTGAGCCTACATTTATCACGTAGAGTAAACAAAAATGTGTGAACAATTAAGCCAAACGGTAACCACTGGGGCCAGATACTGTAACTTGCTTCATATCATTTTTTTTCTTTCTTCTGTTGTTTTTGCTTGCTTCAAATGCAAGTAAAAATAAATTGTGTGAATTATTCTTATTGTCATTACAAGTAAGAGTATACGTATAAGGCAAAATTGAAAATTTTATTAATATGTGCTAAGAGTCTTAAATTGGCTATGTAACAATTGTCAAACAGTAGTCAAACATTTATAAATGTGTAGGTTAAAAATAATATTTTGTAGTTACAAAGATTATAAAGAATGCAAGAATCCAAAATTAGGGTTGTGAGAAGGTGTTTTTCTAGGGGTTGAACTAACTGTTCTACCGAAATACACACTTTAAATGATCTATTTTACACAGTATTTTTTTTTTAAAAAAACAACAATTTCATATATAAAGATGCTGCCCTACTTACAAACGATCGTTCGTTAGTTGAATTTGTTCATAAGTTGCTTCAGTGCTATATTTTGTATGTTTAAGGTTTATATAAGTATGTATATGGCTTGTATGAGTAACTTGTATTGTTTTATACTAAAAAATAAACATTTCATAAAATAATATGCTCTATAAAGATAAATACAATTCAGTTTATCTTACTTTCGTAAGAGGTCCACCTCCGTGGTGAAAAGTGTCCGAAAAAAAGCGTCCTGACCATTTTCTCAACTGCATCAAGCTTTCTTATTCCACTTTCATTTCAAAAGAAACGGCTCCCCTCTTCTTTACACTTTACACCGACCATATTGAATGGATGCACGAGATATTAAAAAATAAAAATGCCAAAGTTCTTGCGTGTTGGGGATACGGTATAGAATGTTTACACACGAACTAGGAAGAGGAAGCGGATTTGTTTTCCGGGATGGATGCTGGGTGTCCTATCACAGTGCCACGTGGCGGAAAGAAGCGCTACGGTACTGTCCTCTACTCAGAAAAAGGTGCACACAATGCAAAATCTAACTTAAAGCAATGTCATGATATTTTTCGACATTCTGAAAAACTTCCTTCCTTCCTTCCTTCCTTCCTTCTGTCATGGTTGCCATGGCGCCCAATTGGTCCCCGCCGTGTGGCGCCAGGTTTTGTCATGGTTGCCACGGCACCCAATTGGCCCCGCCCACTGACACCAGCTGAAACGCGTTGACAGATTGCTGCCGGACTACTTAAACGCAGTCTTGCGAGTTGCCTGGTGTCAGAGCGTCTGCGAAACACCTGCTAGACTCTGTGTGATATGATAAGTCCTGTGAATTTGCCTGTGTTTTGATCCTGTTTTATTTTCGGCCCGATCTGTTTGATTTTGACCACTCTTTAGGTTTCATTTTGATCTACTTCCGCGACCATCGATCCCCGGATCGAGTGTGCGCGCATTCCTCCTCTCCCCAATAAATTGTGAGTAATGTTACGCAATTGGGTTCTCATTCCTGTTTCCTGTCCTGGTTCGTGACACCTTCCTTCCTCCCTAGCTAGGGATTTCCTTCATAAATTTCTGTTTACTAACCTTTAGTCATTCTTAAATGACCTTTTTTAAAGATAGAGTCCTTCTGAATTGGTTCCTAAATGTCTTCGTTCTTTCCGCGTGCCCAGCAAACATGCACATGTGCACGCAAGCCAATACACTCATACACAAACATTCAATTCATCCTCCAATCAATGTTGAAGAATTGTCTTCATTCCTGGGCCCACTAATAAAGCAACTGTCATGTTATGCGAGTGCTTGCTTGCGCTAATCTGTTCACGATGCTGACAAATTCTGACAGCCATTTCTGTCTAAGGGGGAATGGGCGAGTGAGAAGAAAATGGGTGCTCCTCATTTGCTCAGCTTTTCTTTTTCCTTTATTGGGCGGGACACACACTGTTCTGGTTGGATCTTCTTCTAATGCCAAAATGAAATGCCTATGGTTTTAACTTTGTAGCATTGAATCATTTGCAAGTCATTTTGTGGAGAAAATTACAGGGTTTTATGACTTTTCAACAACTGAAATTTTCACAGCCTGCGTCGCCCCTCGTGAAATATTTCAATACGCCCACTTTTGGAACACAATGGTAAAAGTTTTTTCTTTTCAAAGTAAGCCGACACGCTGTTAGGTCTTTGAAAGCTTTAGAGAGCAAAGATTGTCTGTGCCCAGCTGGAGTTCGACGCCCCTGACAGGCCCGGCAATGTGGTTATGCATGGTTGTCTCACCCGCCACGCCCACATTAGGCGATAATTGTCTTGGCAAAGCGATGTGGCAGAGAGAGAGACCTTTTCTGCTTTTAGCCTCCAACAAATTGACCAATCACAACCCTTTCCCTGTCATTGCCCACCAATCACAGTGCTGATTGTCATTAACTAGCTAGAGCATTGCATATGGTGCCCCGAAGGCGTCGTTGTCTTCATCATGGTCATCATCGATTCACAGATCGGCACCATCTGTTGGAGCTCCAGGGATGACCTGCTTTTGGATTTGTAGGATTCAGACTCTGTTTCAGTATCCACAGGGTACTACTTTGAGGTCACAAACTTTGAATAGTGACCCTGCCAGTGACGGTTGACATATTGAACCATCAGTCACTGGGGCAGTGGTCCCAAATCTATGGCCCGACTCCAAATTTGGTCAGGCCCCATGAACAATACCAGAGAGCAATTTGACACACATTGCTGTATCGCATTTTACTTGGTTTAGCTACTGTGCGGGTTTTCGATGTGCATTGTGTCTTTCATTCTGATTGGCTAAACAGTCATCCTGCCCCTTTCCTGCTTGTGTCTGCCTGCTTGTCAAAGATGTTGCGGTCTGTCCTGGGCACATAAAACGAACCAACAAATTTCATTGTCAAGTTTCTCAGAAAAGCATTTATGTCAACAAAACATTCTGGACCAACAAATGCACCTGCTACCGAGGAAGATGATTTCTATCGCCAACACAGTTGGACTTCTTGACCTGCTAAACACGCTCTAGAGCCACATGTGGCCCTTTCGCGCTACCTAGTGGCTCCCTAGCGCTTTAAAAAAAAGTTTGATGATGGAAAAATATATTGTTTCTGTAGGATGAAACAGGACACATTCTAAATGTTTTCTGATGAATATGGATGGATACAAGACGAAGTTCCTTCCTTATAAGGCTTACACGAGGGTTGTTTTGTTTTGCGGCTCCAGACATTTTTTTTTGGTCTTTTTACGTTTTGGGATGCCAACCAGGAGGTAAATGCAATTTTCCACAATGAGAACATGATGACAGCAAAGCATGTGAAATAAAGTCAATTGTGTCTCTAATAAATACAAATTTACAATGAAGCAGCAAAATTTCTTTAACAAATATTTTTGGGACAATACAAAAGTTATTTGTAAAATAGATAAAAACTTACAGTACTTTTATTTGTTAAATAAATACTTGAGCTTCTAACCTAGGTTTGTTCTTTAGTTTCAATGTATAATAGAGGTTTTAATACACGAACAAAAAAACAAACAAACTATCCATCCATCCATTATCTGCACCGCTTATCCTCATTAGGGTGGCGGGGGGGCTGGAGCCCATCCCAGCCATCTCCGGGCAGTGGGCAAGGGACACCCTGAACTGGTTGCCAGCCAGTCACAAGGCACACAGGGACAGACAATTCTCTCGCCCCTAGGGACAATTCCGACCGGCCAATCAACCTGACATGCATGTTTTTGGAATGTGGGAGGAAACCGGAGTGCCCGGAGGAAACCCACGCTAGCACATGCAAACTCCACACAGGAGGTTTGATCTCACGACCTCAGAACTGTGCCGCACACGCACTAACCACTGTGCCGTCGTGCTGCCCCCAAACAAACTATCGAATGGTTAAAAAAATAAATACCCGAATCAACAAATAAAATATATACATAAATGAATAAATACAAACAAATAAATATATAAGGGCTTCTACACCTTCTGCGAAAAACAAGGTACAACTCTAATAAATATGAACCCAGGTCACAGCAACAAGAGATAACATTGGGTTTTATCTCATCATTACACAATTTTTGTCACTGTACCAGTGATGAATGTTAATTTTGTTGCATACAATGAAAATAAAAAAAAAAACAGCTTGATGGCTTTGGTGATAAGGCGCCCCCCTAAGACTGGGATGTTGCTGGTTCAAGCCTCGGCGGAGTCGTACCTAAGACTTACAACATGGTCACCCGTTCCCTCCTTGCATGCTGCTCGGCATTAGGGGTTGTATTTGGAGAGTTTGGTCACCTAATACTCCAAATGACAGGTATTGCGACACAACAATTGCATTGAGCCAGAGGGCTGGGAAACCCCTCCTTTGTATCAATCTCACAGACAGCGTCAAGAATACAAGAATGTGTGTGTGTGTGTGTTCTTTACTCTAGCCACCTCGCACTTGGGGAATATGACTCTGGTATTTACATACATACAATGAAAATAAATGTGTCTGGTACCATGACTAAATATGGTGTGATAATGGGATAAACCCAGTTTAGTGACCTATTACCGTATTTTCCGCACTATAAGGCGCACCTAAAAGTATTAATTTTTTTCAAAAGCTGACCATGCGCCTTATAACACAGTGCGCCTTATATATGGCTCAATATTAAATTTGCAAGGTCTCGCAACTTACTCAACAGCCGCCGACTCGATTTTACCCCGAACGTGGAGTAGTCCGCGGTGTATGCTGGGATTTATATACCGACGTTTCATTGGCTAACCAATGTGTCAATCATCATTTGAATCGATCACTATTGGCTGAAGTTATTTGGAGCCTCGGATTGGCTAGATGGCCAAAACAAACCCTGCAATCGGCCGAGTTTAGCAATGGCGTAGCAAGTCCGCGGTGTATGCTGGGATTTATATACCGACGTTTCATTGGCTAACCAATGTGTCAATCATCATTTGAATCGATCACTATTGGCTGAAGTTATTCGGAGCCTCGGATTGGCTAGATGGCCAAAACAAACCCTGCAATTGGCCGAAAAAGATGTGTCAATCATCAGTTAAATCGATCGCTATTGGCTGAAGTTATTCAGAGCCTCCAATAGGCTAGATGGCCAAAACAAACCCTGCAATTGGCCGAGTTTAGCAATGGCGTAGCAAGCTTAGCAAGCTTGCTAAAGTACACCATAAAGAAAATGTTTTATTAGTCTGTATTTGCAAATAATTTACTCTCCTGGATTTACTTCACTCACGGTTGTAAGAAGACCATGATTGCGTATCATTATTGAACGTAAGAACTTAGGTGAGTTATGCGGATTTATATTTTCCCAGTATCTTGTTTTAGAACGATCTTGATGTTGCTGTGATGAGTTGAGTGAATTAAACTCAATTCCAAGTGTTTATTGTAATATGCACAGTAAAGTTGTGAGCGAAAAAGAAAATAGAAACATAGAAATGTTTGGCATTTCTTAAATCTCAAGACTTCAACCTTCCGAATGATATTTGAAATGACGCATTTAAGTGACATCGTACAGACACCGCATCCGCACGTGTCTACGACACGTATTTGCTTCTTTGCAAGCTTTGGGAACGTTAAGGGGGTCATCAGTTTGACTGAATCATCTGACTGTTTTGTCGACGTTCCCATTGTAGCGCCTTATAATCGGGTGCGCCTTATCTATGGAAGATATAGGACCAAAAACTATTTTTTGGGGGTGCGCCCTATAACCCGGTGCGCCCTATAGTGCGGAAAATACGGTAATTTACTTGTAAAATACAAAATTAACATACTTCTTTGTACACCGACTAAAATGATATCAAATCTACTGCCTTTTCAGAGTTTAGCTATACCACTGTTAGTCTAGTGCTCTGACAACTAAGCTGATCTTGGACCTATGCATGGCACAACAGAAAGTTTATGTTCCGTGGACGTTTTTTTTTCTGTGAGGAATACAAATGGGGTTCTTTCATTGTTGTTATTTCTTTTCTAAATTTTGCTCCGTGAAAAATCTACAGGGGTTATTTGATTTTGGCTTCCTGGGAAAAGTAATTTTGTAGTTTTAATCACTCCTGCAATCGTCACACTTATTCTGTTATGAGCTGAACCTGACCTCTCATCAGAAAAGGTAAATGTGGCTCTCACAGGAAAAAAAGTTTGGAGACCCCTGCACTGATACCCTATCATGGAAAAATTGTGATCCGTGTAGCCAATTATCTAACGAATTTACCTGTGATTGATTATTGCGGATAGAACAAAAGTAAAAAGACGTTAGTAGTTTGTCAAAAAAATGTGTGTACAGGTTTGGCAAAGTAGCTCCTGATGGACTTTGGGATGCTAAGGTTAAGCCAGTAAAACCCGACCACTGTTTTTTTGGAATCTGTCAAACTGCGGCTTTCTTCTTCCTTGGCCGCTTGAACAAACACCTCTTCCTGATCTTCTTTCTTCCCCGGCAACACAAAGTGACAAGATAAAACAATGGCTTACTTCTCCAGGATGCTAATTTCCTTTCTAATTGCGTCAAAGCGCTGCTTTCCCACTCCTCCCCTTTTCACATGTGAGGAGTGTGTACGTGTGAGGGTGTTGATTAGACGGGGTAAAAATACGGTATGGAGGATTTTAATGCTAATTAGCCTTTAAACCTGCCTCACGTCAGCCGGCCTCTCTAATTAGCGACTTTTTTCTCCCGCTGACAGTGAGGATGGTGCAAGGAGGCGCAGCTATGCGAATCTCACTTTTTTTATTCCTCAGTTGGTGTCGGTTTGCCGCCAACTCCGTCGCCGCCAAATCCAACGGTGCCATCTCCTTGCGTCTTTCCACCGCCGCTCGTCTGTCTTCTCGCCCTTCATTCCCCGTCTTGGTGCGTCCATCTGCTTCACGCATCTGCGTCTTGTCCCTCAGAAATGGTGGCTAATTTGCCTCATCCGACAGACATAAAATTAGGCACATGCATGTGCTCGCTTTTATGGACGCTTTTTCGTGGTTTACGGAAAGCTTGAACAATTCCTATGCATTTTACTAAAACCCTAGTCCAGAGGTTGGCAAATCAAAATGTAGAAAGAGCCATTTAGACTAAATGTTGTGATTTTTGCTTTGGACCCAACCGCAGGGAAGCAATGAAGCAGGAACCACGCATGGTATTTAATTATCAACAAAGTAACAAATAAATGGACAAAAAACATCATAACTGCCCAAACTACAAACAAAAACCAAACCTCACAAACCAGGATGACCTGAAAACCAGTGTGATGGTGATACTGCTGATGACCCGACCCAGTATGCTGTCCCACCAGTCCTTATAAAGTGTTTGGGTAATTATAACCAGGTGTGGAGTGTTTAAGCAAAGGTGTGTCTCGTCCCACACCCAGTAGAGACCCTCTCTAGTCGGTGGTACACCAGATCCTGATACCAAAAAATAACCCAAAACATGTTTCGAATCGCAAAAAGTGAAAGGTTTATACATGCCAGGGGTCAGGAACTTATAGCTTGCATGACAGGTATGGCTCTTTTATGAGTACTTCTAGCTCAGAGACTAAAAAATAATGACCATGCAACCATTCAGAATTCAGTAAGTGAGTAAATAAGTTCAAGCAACACAAACAGATTAAAAATATATAGGGCAAAGTTTAAACTACAGTTTACACTCACAGTGTTACACCAACATACCCTGTTTTGCTGTATTCCTCCAGGCAACCCTTTACTTGGTACCTCATTAAACAATCTACACTCACCGACCACTTTATTAGGTTCAACTGTCCAACTAATCATTAACACTTAAATTCTCAACAGCCAATCACATGGCGGCAACTCAGTGCATTTAGGCATGGAGACATGGTCAAGACAATCTCCTGCCATTCAAATCGAGCATCAGTATGTGGAAAAGGTGTTTTGAGTGACTTTGAACTTGGCATGATTGCCGGAAGGGCTGGTCTTAGTATCTCAGTAACTGCTGATCTACTGGGATTTTCACGCATAACCATCTCTAGGGTTTACAGAGAATGGTCTGAAAAATAAAAAAAATATCCAGTAAGAGGCAGTTCTGTGGGCTATAATACCTTGTTGATGTTAGAGGTCAGAGGAAAATGGCTAGACTTCTTTGAGATGAAAGAAAGGTAACAGTGACTCAAATAACCACCCGTTACAACTAAGGTAGGCAGAAGAGCCTCTCTGAATGCATGTTAGGTTGGATTTTGAGGCAGAAAGGCTACAACAGCAGAAAACCACGCCAGGAAACTGCTGCTAAAATGTGCACATCGCAACTGGAAAATAGAAGATTTGAAAACCGTTGCCTGGGCCGATGAATGTCGATTTCCAGACCAACTTTCGGATGGTAGGGTCAGATTTTGGCGTCAACAACATGAACGCATGCCTTGTATTAAACGTTCAGGCTAGTATGGGTGGTGTAATTATGTGTATTTTCTTGGCTTTCTTTGGGCCCCTTTGTACCAATTGAGAATCGTTGCGATGCCTGAGTGTTGTTACTGACCATGTCCATCCCTTTATGACCACAATGTACCAAACTTCTGATGGCTACTTTCAGCAGGATAATGCACCATTTCATATCAGACTTGTTTCTGTGCTCAAATGGCCTCCACAATTACCAGATTTCAATACAATAGAGCATCTCTGGGATGCGGTAGAATGAGAGATTCGCATAATGGGTTTGCAGCTAACGAATCTGCGCCAACTGCGTAATGCAAATTGGGCCAATATGGACCAAGCTTTCTAAGGAATACTTCCAGCACCTTCTTGAATCTATGCCACAAAGAATTGAGGCAGTTCTGATGGCAAAATCGGGTCCAACCCATTATGAGCATAGTCTACCAAATAAAGTGGCCGGTGAGTGTATGCTTATTGTTGAGACACTTTATGATGAAAATCCACAAAAAAACCTTTGACACTTGAAAACACCAGTCAAGCACCCAGAGCAATTTGATTTGGTGAGCTTTCCACACATAGTGCAGTCGCCTATATACATAAGTATCCCTGTCATTTGCAAGTTTTTGTGACATTTTTACTAAAGAACTCTGTTCGCACCTTGTTTTGAAACAACTTTTTATGACCAAAATGAGGGTCTAAAGTAGCCTGAAGTAGCTGTGTGAAAGAGATAAACTTTAAGTGGCATACTTTTTGATACGGGACACCGGCTCTGGCATTCATTTTATTTTATATATTATATTGAATTATTAAATCTCACAGAAATAAAATGTGCTAAAGAATTTTCTTTTGTCTGAAGAGTGGGTCTGGTATTATGTTGATTTTTTTTTCTTTAATATGTGGTTTGGCAGGGCAGCACGGCGGCGCAGTGGTTAGCGCTTGTGCGGCACAGTTCATGTCATGGGAACCTCCTGCGTGGGTTCAAATTCAGCTCTAGACTTCCTGTGCGGAGTTTGTATGTTCTCCCCGTGCATGCGTGGGTTTCCTCCGGGCACTCCGGTTTCCTCCCACATTCCAAAGACATGCATTTCAGGGAATTGGCCGGTCCAAATTGTCCCTAGGTGTGAATGAGCGAGTGAGTTGTCTGTCCCCGTGTGCCCTGCGATTGGCTGGCAACCAGTTCAGGGTGTCCCCTGCACTGCTCGATGATTGCTGGGATGGGCTCCAGCACCCACGCGACCCTACTGAGGGTGGCTAATGAGATGAGATGAGATGAGATGTGGTTTGGCTGGCAAAAAAAATAAAATAATTGCTTTTGTGACAGAAACCCGCTGACATAAGTCATATAAGGAAGGCAACATATATACTGTATACATATATATTACTTGGAAAATGTGAAAAATGTTTGTGTCATGATTGTAATCCTACAGAAACCATATAATTTTCAATTATCCAACATTTTTGAAAAGGCGCCAGGGACCCACTCTGAAGCAAAAAGGAGCCACCTATGGCCCCCACCAGCCCTAGGCCAACAGTGACTATTTTTTTCATGTTAAAAGTGACACACCATATATAGGTTTTTCTTTTATAAAATAAAGTTACAAAAACAGAAGAATGTTTGGCTTCTTCCGTAACGCATTTTCGTCATTGGCAGTACTTCGTATAAATGGAAAAGCAGTTTATGTGTCACCGCCAGGTCAGTCCATTTTATTGTTGATTTTTGGTTTTACTTTCAATTTTACGTATGATTTCATACACTTTCCGCATGTATTTTTACACACCACCGGCTCATAACAAGTACTCGCAATTATGCTCATTCGGGCCGAAACAAATTTCTTTGTCCGTGTGCACCGACAACAGTTCGCCGGCCAGGCTCACCTTGAAGCCACTCAAGCTGCAAATTGAGAGAGCAGGCTTGCTTTTAGACGCCTGCAGATATGTAAGTATATATATATATATATATATATATATATATATATATATATATATATATATATATATATATATATATATATGCACGTTTTTGCAGCAACCACTGCTATACGACTTGAACTGTTACTTTTGCAAACTTGCCACATGCTAATTTGAAATACCCAAAATGTATTTCAACTTCACAGTTATACTCCTGGTAGATTTTGAGAAAAATGTTATTTTGAAAATGTAATCATGCTAGAAAACATGAAAACAGTATCAATCAGGTAATTAGAAACCCGAATGAGAGAATATTTTGCGTACGTTTAGCTGGTTTTACTTAACCCGAATATTGGCGGGTTTTATTTTAAATGATTATTGAGTTGCTATTACAGTTAAAAACATTTACGAATTAGACAGTGTTTTGTTGTATAGCAGCAGTGGGTATGTTTGCATTCAGGGAAGAGTCAGATTGAGATCAGAATTTGGGTTTTTGGACCAATCCAAATGGTGATTGGAGTAGACCGATTAGAAGGGGCGAAGTACTGTGTAAACGAATTTCCCAAAAATACGTCCCCACATTTAACTTTTTAAAATCATATAAAAGACAAGTCACTCACCACAATTAATAAAGTACTGCAATTCACCCCAAAAGTATCCCTTGTGTTTATAAATTGTGTTTGTTCTCCAGAAGCATGAGCTGGTAAATTTCAGCACCTACGCACTACAAATGTAAACGGTCTGCATTTATATTGCGCTTTTTAAGTCAATGAAGACCTCCCAAAGCGCTCTATAATGTGCTTCACACTTACCCATTCACACACACACACACGCCAATACGTGGTCAGCCATGCAAGGCCCCTATCTGCTTATTTGGGGCCATTAGGGATTCAGTGTCCTGCCCAAGGACACTTCGACGTATAACACGGAGGAGCCGGGAATCGAACCTGCGTCCTCTTGATCCCAAGATCCTACCTCCCAAGCCAATGCCGCCCTAGTAGATAATGTAGTTCACATTATCTTGTCACCCCACCCGAAAAACTCAGATCTTCTCAACCGTCATGGTGTATTTTTCACAGAGTGAAACATTTCCTACCACATAAAATGTTCGAGCACATCGTGCTCTGCAAAAGACCGCTTTTTTTATTGTAAGACAATGGATACCAGTAAATAGACACTAGGGGGCTGTATGCTGACACCGTGGCAGTTGTAGAAGAAGTAACAAAAATATTTCCCTGGCAATGAAGAAATGAGCTTGAAGAAACATAATGGTTGTATTTAATTGTTTGATATTTATTGAATAAAGTAATACAACATCCAAATTAACTTTTGTGTTTTTTAATTTGATTTTTCAAAAAATTAAAATGGGAGCATGTTTTTTGGTTACATAATATTCACAGTTTACCTAAACACCTGGGAAGTTGGTGCACCACCTCCTGTGGCGTGTCTTGGTCAAGTACAGCCTGGCGGCATCCATCCTTCTTCAGGCCAGCTTTATGGGTTTTTCTCTCCCATTGGATTCCATGGTTACTAATAGTACGAGAAGCCTCCTGATCTGACGCAGATACAGCACCGTCTTCATCTGGTAACCGTTTTTGTAGGTGTAAAGTGTCCTCATGAAAAAAAAAAACGCCTGTAAAACAAATCTTATTTTTAGTTTTCAGTATTTTGTTTTGTTATGTACCTTGTTAGCTTGTACCGTAACACTTAATATCAGAGACGGGAGACTGGAAGTTGTTCAGTTACTTGTATTGTACACAGACACACAGAAAATTTATGTATACCGACGGCAATAACATAGCAGGTGTATGGTTCTACGAAAGGGACAAAAAGGCTGTGAATACATAACAGGTGGCCTAACAGAATAGAATAGAATAGAATAGAATAGAATAGAATAGAATAGAATACAAAGCATTTATTGTCATTGTGTTGATGAAATTCAAAGCTGCCCCATATAGTACATATAGTACATTTATACATATCAAATTTACAGTAATACAATTTAAAAATTACATTGAATTTAGAAAGCAACACCGAATTTAAAAGAAACCCAATTACCAATATGATAAAAACAAAACATACATCTTAAATGACATAACACAACACCGTATGGAAACCTAGCAGGCAGGAACTGACATAGTGGGTTTGCCAGAGTTAGCGTGTGAACATTGTTTCATTAGTACTTTGTGGCACTAGCATAGAAGAAACACCAGAAGAATGAATTGATTTTAGCTTATTCAATGCCTAATCATGTCCACATGGCAAATGGATGGGTATTTTATGAACAGGGAAACCCAATAAACGCATAATCTGATTGTTCTGTGGGTTAGACAACTTGAATATCAGCAATATGGTGGGCCGTCCGCATGCAAGCGACTCGATGTACGAGCAATTTAAGATACAAGGTGATTTTGAAGCAAAAATCCTGCCTGTCACATGAGAACATATCCAAGTTACAAGAATTACCAGACACTACCACTCCAAGCAGGACAGAGCTTTAGAGTCATTTAATTGTCATCTTCTTTGTCTTATTACTGCATTTGTACGTTCAATTACTATCTTAATGTGTTCTTTAGTGATCAGGAGGGTGTGTTTTATTGCTATTTAGGGCTTGGGGAGCTTGGGAACCGATTCTCTGGTTTTCAGTTTTGTATTAGGGAGATGCGCTTGTGACACTAGAAATTCTAAATAGGAACGCGTTCCGGGAACGAATTAATCTTGTATGTGGAGGGATCACTGTATTCTAAAAATATTACCTGCATGTGAACATACTGATTGACAGCACGTTTCATGTTTCGAAAATGTGTAGTCCGATTTGAAACGTCACGTAAACGCGAGTAGTAATCTTATAGAGTCAGACAAACTCATCTCCCTCGCGAGACTAATCGCTCAGGATAGTAATCGGACATAACATTAGAGATATGGGCAAACACTGTTTTCAACATGCCCCTTCTCATATTTCCTACTCAGATCGCAGCAATAATTGAAACTCCAGAGAATTTCGTCCTATCTCATTTGTCCTCGTTTGGCTAAGGGTGGAAATGAGGAGCTGCAGCCTGCATGAAGTGTAGGAATGTCCCATAAAATGATGAAACCCCCCAGAGAGAGGACGCGGTTCAGATAAGGGCCCCTCATCGACAAGGTAGTTATATCGCACAACTTTTAAAAAGTCAATTTGACATCATTGTCATGGTTGCCATGGCGCCCAATTGGCCGAGCCTGTGTGTGTCACGTTGCCATGGTGACCAATTGGCCCCGCCCGTATGTGTCACGGTTGCCATGGTGCCCAATTGGCCCCGCCCGGGCGGCGCCAGCTGCAGCTCGTTGAGAGATTGGATTTCTGTTTATATAAAGCTTAGCGCACTCTTGCTTCAGTAGTCAGCCCGTCAAACGAACTTCTGCCCCACAAAACGTGGGTTCTAACTCTGTCCTGGTTTCCTGTTGATGTCGTCAGTCCGGTATTGTGCCCATTTATTTTTGTCCTGTTTAATTTTGGGTTTCAGTTTTGTTTCCGTCTATTTTGGTCCTGTTTGTTATTTTCTCGAGTTTGGGTTTCCGTCTATTTTCTCCTGTTAGTTATCGATATCCTCATTTGTTGTCAATCCTGTCTGTCCCCTTCTGTCCGGTATCGACCCCATCTGTCCCATATCAACTCAGGGAATTGGAATCGGTCTCGTCGGTCTCTGGCTTCCTGTCCTTCCACGCCTAATGTGCATGACTCCCTATTTCCCGTAAAATAAAAGGCTTGTGTGAGATTGGGTCCTGATCCTGTTCTGGTTCCTGACAATCATGTCTGCTAAAAGCTAGAAACAAAGGATTAAGTGTGGCTGCGTGCGTGTATGCGTGTCTAGACGTCAGCAAAGGTACAAATAAAAAGCGGGAACAGATCAAGCTGTGAAGCCAAAGCGGCACCTTCGATTTTCTTTGCTTTGCTACTGAGAAGATAAAAGAAAGCCCACAAAAGAGTCAGGCGGCACACCCGCTGACCACTGCCGGGCTTGCACTGAGCCTGACCGCCTCACTAAAAGCAACCCCGCAGCCCCCTGCTGCCAGAACAGCACTTAGGTCAACGCCGAGCCTATGTAACGTTCGAGCTCTGTAACACCAAGACTTTATGTTTTACCAGCAAAGACACATTTGACCAAAATAACCTCTGATGCTTGACAGGCTCATGTATTAGTGAAGCAGCATGTTAGTTATTGTTGCATATTTTTGTAATATTTGTGGTATAATACATAAGTGGTAGAAAATATATGAATTGATGTCAAGTTTATAGTAACATATGCACCCTGCCTGAGCTTCTAATTTTAGCTGACGGAATAGCGGTGCTAGTTGCCACTGCTTGTGGCTCCGATCATGATTCACGGTTCACAAATCCCTTAATTGCATCGGTCGAAAGACTCCAATGAGGAAGCAACTTTCGACAGTCTTCTCCACGGTTGACGGTCCCAGGCCAGTCCCCGGCAAAGTTGGCACCAGTCCATTCCTTTATGATGTCCGCCCAGTTCTTTTTCGGCCTTTCTCTCATCCTGCCCCCTAGAGAATTATCTTGGTCAGTCATCATCTTGTAAAGTGACCATACAACTAAAGCTTCCATCTGCGCAGAGTTGACAACAGTACTTTGTGCCCTCTAATGGTCTGGTGCTCCGTTTCGTTTGTTACATGGGCTATGTAGCTGATGTCTAGAAGTTTTCCTGTTTCCTGTTTTCTGTCCCGGTTAGCAGCCGTCTAGCCTGCCGTGTCCCTGCTGTTTTGCTTTCCCTAATTCACCCCATTTTGTCTGCCATTTGTTGTACCAACTGTGAACCAACGCCAATGCATTCTCCACAAAACTTTGCTTAAAACATTCCAAACCTTATCAACTAATTAACATCTGAACCAATGGTGATGGGCTTGCTTGGGTGATGGTGTTCTTCACATGGCGTCAGAGCTCTGGAAGTCAAAAGTGAGACAAATTGTCTGCAAAATGCAAGATCTCGGTAAAATAATTGGAACATACCGATGACATATAGACATTATGCAAAAAACATGAACAGTGGAACCTCGGTTCTCGACCATAATCCGTTCCAGAACCCTGTTCGAAAACCGATTTGGTCGATCACTAAAAATCGTTTATCCCATTAAAAGTAATGTAAAATTGTTTTAATCCGTTCCAACACCCTGAATGTTTACCATGAACGTAAACATGAAGCTAACCCAGGCTAATCGTACTTTCGCGCTAAGGTAATCTTACGTATGAAAGATTACGCTAACATACATGAACGTGTAAAAATAAAAAAATCAGGTCGTTTACACATCATTTAGCACCCGGGTCTCTACAACAAGTGGCTAGCGCTTCATTGGAAAGGGAGCTCCGTTCCAACACCCTGAATGTTTTACGTAAACAAAGCTAACCCAGGCTAATCGTACGTTCGCGTTATCGTGATCTTCCGTACGAAAGATTACGTTATCATGAACGTGTAAAAATAAAAAAAGGATTATGAATAGGATTTCTTACCTTTGTGGTGGACGGTGGGGAGAGAAAAATCATCAAAAATTTTTCAACCTCTTCCAAAACTTGCGGCAGTTGCTTGCTTATAGCGCTAACTTCCTTAGCCGCATCACTCGATTCTACAGCCTCCTTATTCTTTACTATTGTACTGATAGTAGATTTAGCCATGCTGTATTCACTAGCAAGATCGGAAATTTGTACACCTCTTTCATATTTAGCTATTATGTCTTTCTTAAAGGCAATAGTTGGACAAACAACTTGTTTTTTTTCACCTGTCCTGCTTGCACCGACCTTCTTCGGAGGCATAATTAGGGGCTAAAACCCCCGTACGCCGCTCAGCATCGCACCCTAGCGTACCGGCGTTCGAACTCCGATTTTTTGACCGAACAGCGAAGCAAGAATTTCTCAAAATTTTTGGTTGAACACCGATTTGTCCGAACTGAGAGGCGTTCGAAAAGCGAGGTTCCACTGTACTATTTTCTCACATTTTGTAGGATTTAGAATTTGAGTTAGACGGAAGCATGACCAACTTGGGTGCCGAGGTGCTTAACTTGTTTGGGTGTTTGAGCATTTGGGTTGTCCATCGTCCCGCAAAAAATGTTGTGTGTGTTTTTTACTACTTTTTACTACTTTTTCCCTTTTTTTTATTTTCTTTGTTTTTGTGTTTGTCTTGCTGTCAGTCAGCCCTCTCGAGGGATATGGCCAGGGTAGATGGATAGATAGATAGATAGATAGATAGATAGATAGATAGATAGATAGATAGATAGATAGATAGATAGATAATTGGCCCGTCCAAATTGTCCCTAGGTGTGCATGAGCGAGTTAATTGTCAGTCTCTGTGCCTTGTGACTGAGAGAGAGAGAGAGAGAGAGAGAGAGAGAGAGAGAGAGAGAGAGAGAGAGAGAGAGAGAGAGAGAGAGAGAGAGAGGGACAAAACAAAGAAACTGCAGGTGGCTAATAAGTTAAGAAAAGGGTCAACGAGAGAGAAGCCCGGCACTACCCGAAGGTAATGATTGACATTTTAGGCCCGATTTGGGTCAAGCTCCGGGTTGGCCTCAGGCTTAAGATCTTACCTCTAAATCAGGTACACTGAGCTCCTAAGAAAAAAAAAAAACATAAAAATAAAATAAGCTAGGATACAGATAATATTTTGTTCGGCCCGAATGTTGCATTTGATTGAATTAAGCAGCAGCAGGAGCTTGTTACGAAAGGCGTCTTCATTAAATACAGAACGTGTCGGCCGTTAGCTAACAATCACAAGCAATTAGGTGCTCCTGGTTCCTGTCTGCAGGGGCAGCGGGGGAGGTTGCACCCATCTGCCAGACGCAAACAGGTGGGCCCACGTTGCCATGGTGATTCTTTAAATAACTGCCGCTAAATGTTTTGCCATCTTTGGCGAAAAAGCAAAGTTTCATTGTCTTCTTTTTTGTGTTCGTCCACTCCCTAAAGGGATTTATACTGTATATCTTGTTTTCCTTAATTTTTGAGTGCCCTTTTTTATGAAGAGGCTACGTTAAGTATATTCTTTGGATCATGACAAGTGGCAAAACCATAGTACCATATTTTCCTGACTCTAAGGTGCACCCAAAAACCCCAAATTGGCCAGAAATTTGAATGTGCACCTTATATTGATCAGTTGATACATTTGTATCGCTGTCCACAATTCCCTAACAAGGGTGGCAACAGGAATCACACTGAATAGCAATAGGTCTAGGGACATGGATGGTTGTTCACGATTGCATTACACTCAATGGACCCATTTATTAAAAGACACTACAATCATGTATTTTGTCATTCTCACACTAGTTTTTTCACGGTACCAGATATGATGGAAGAAAGAGAATTGTGTTCAACTTTTTCTAAACTGAAACTAAGATTTATAAGTAAGAACGCGTTTTGAACATGTGCGACTATGTATGTATTTATATCCTTCAGGACGACACACTTCCCTTAAACTTAGTTTAGGACGACCAAATTACTTCCCACAATGTCTTTCTTTTTATTCAGTTCAGAATTTTGTGCGCTTCGTAAAGACTTTCTGAGTCTGCAATACAGTTCAGTGCTACCATGGATTGGTTTAATGTCTGATAATATTCTACCCGGCCCAATAATAACATCAACAATTCGGTACAATGACTACAAATCGTGTGATCATTATTTGGAAAATTAAAATGAGTTTATATTATTAGTTAAGAAAAAATAGGCAAAAAAAAACCCAAAATGCAATAACATGTTAGAAAGATATTCTTTCAGGCTTGAGATTTTTTTTCTATTTTTGGAAAGAAAATTACTTTTAAA
Source organism: Urocampus carinirostris (assembly GCF_059441175.1). NCBI lineage: Eukaryota > Metazoa > Chordata > Actinopteri > Syngnathiformes > Syngnathidae > Urocampus > Urocampus carinirostris. Next base: position 23,143,429 of record NC_142359.1, read on the forward strand.
AAACAAGTGTAAGAAATAATAATAAATGACTCTGGTCTAGTCAAAAAGCACTGGAACAATGCCACTTATGTCATGCTTACTATTAAAAATCTTCTCTCTTAAAAGCGACAGTTTGTATAAATTGACCATCAGATGTCACTGCATTGTGTAGCGCACCTGTAAAAGAGTGCAAGAAAGCACAAAGAAGAATACAAACTCCAGTGACTAAATTTGACCAAACCCCAACATAACCTTCAATTTTTACACCGCCTTTCACAAAATGTTTAGGTTTTGGGGTAGATGATGTTTTGCTACATTTTAAACACTGTGGCTTTGAATGCCGTGTGGCTCATTACTTTTTCTTTCCTGGCAGCACCGGGAAAATCTGCAAGCTGCTCTTTTCCACAACGCATGTGCTTTAAATACAAGACACTGCAGTGATATCTGAAAACATTTATGACACTTCTCGAGAAAAAATAGTCCATGTTTTTGCCAAAATGATAAATATGATACATAACAGGAGCAAACAGGAGGTTTGACAGTAGGCTACTTTATTCAATATTTACAACATAGTCACAATATTCAAACTTCCCCACAGATCAAGTCCTCTTTCTGTACAAATGTCAGGGCGCCAAAGTTTCCTTTTATCCTTGTGGAACAGTAACAATCGAATGCAATCTGGTCCATTACTGCTGAAACCACGAGTCACAACAACACAAAAAGACACATCGGTGTTGCAATATGGCACTATCCTCCATAGAATGGGTGCCCTGGCGCTGACGTCTGGAAATATTGATCTTACCCAGCCTTAATCTGAGCTTTCTTTTGCCGCAGTAGTAAAAGTGTGCTTGTCATTGTAATCGCCATCTTGAATGGTCACATGATGCAAAAACAGAGGTGACAATGACACATCTGAAAATGGCGTCATTGGTGTTCTGTAACGAAAGGCCAAATTCTCCATGTGGTTAGCGCCAAAAATGCGCTGGACTTAAAATGTAAGAAACGGACTTAGATATCTTCATTTTTGTAGCTCTCTAAGCTGCGGCTTGTACCAAGACAGAATTGAATTTCATTCTTTTATTTGAGCATGCGGCTTTTAATGAGGTTTACACTGTAGTTTTGAATTCACGGTAATTCTAATGACAGTATTCCTTACAATCTCTTTGAAAGAAATGTCCGCCCATCTTTCTTTCTCAGCCTCAACTCGCTCCGCGCTTACAACAGATTCAACACGCTATGTATACCTAGCTGACATGTCAGCAAAAGCAAGAAATGGGTCCAACCTGGTCAAGTGTCCTCTTCTGCTCGACCATGCCCAAAATGCGGCCTTTCTTTCCTAGTTTTTGTGACGCTCTCATCACCGACACACATTTTGAAATGAGGCTTCTGTTTCCACACCCACTCTTACTTCAAGTACACTTCGAAGCTGCAGGTTGTTTTGCCCCCCTTCTATTTTGTGTCTGGCACAAAATCGAATGAAGATTCAGATTCAGATTCAGATTCAGATCTACTTTATTGTCATTCTAGTACACGTGTATACAGAACGAAATGTCGATGCATCTGACCCCCACAGTTTCCTTGAATGTACAGATATAAATAATGTTGTATTGTATTTTGGCTACGTATAGTATTTTACCATAGTGCCGATAGTGCAAGAAGAGTAGCTAACCAGATGCGCAAAATGGGCAGTCAGGTTAACAAGTCAGGTACACAGTAACATTAACACTGTAACAATAACGCTGTAATTACAATAGTGCAGAGAGCAATGTGCAAGGAGTGGCAAGCTATAAAAAAAAACTGCCAGTAGTGCAAAAGTCAGATTAGCAGCCGTTTAGATTTAAGTTAACTATATGTTAGATTGACCATTTAACAGTCTAATGGCCAGGGGGACTAGACTATTGCGGAGCCTGGTGGTCCTGCACCGCACACTGCAGTACCTCTTCCCAGAGGCTAGCAGAGTGAACAGTCCATGATGGGGATGAGAGGGGTCCCCGGTAATGTTTTTAGCATGGGATAGGCAGTGCTTCTGGCCAATGTCCTGAATGGAGGGAAGTGTAGTCCCGATTATTTTCTCTGCTGTCCTCGTTACCCTCCTCACACTACCCCAGTCGATAGCGCTGAAGGTCGATTACAGGAAAGATAAGTGATAACGGCATCCCGCTTATGTCTCGTCAAAACTCTGCTATTCACACCTTGACGGCCTTTGGGGAATCTCCCTGTCAACACACATTAAATCAGTCAATTTAGCAGGTTATGTCACTTGCCATTGCTGTATGACTGACTGGTCCTAGCTCATTGCCTTATTGTTCTAAAAACAACAAAATGGGTTCAAGTGTATTTATGTTTGCCTTCTTGGGAAGTCAAACTCGAGAAAACAAACTAAATAATGACCAGACTGCCTGTTTCAATGTAAGAAAAATAGTAAAACTCCAACAAACATTTAAAGGGACATTGTGTATTATTTAGCGCCTCCTAGTGGTAAGAAGAAATAAAGTTGAATATAAAGCAAACTATTCTATAAACGTGCATTTTGTTTAAATACTTTGTATTTATTTTACATAACATATGGCTCACCTGAAGACATGATTGCTGTTAGGGTTACCCCCAAAGACCAAAAACCTTTTAAAAGCCCCGGCAAAAAATTAGAACATTAGTGCATTTTGTTCTTTTTGACTCTCCGTAGTTTGTATTCATCCCTTTGCTTCTTGTACTGCACCATAAAGCAATATCTTGTGGTCAAATAATACACAATGTCCCGTTGAGACTTAATATTGATTTAGCAGGACTTTATAGCAACATTACAATATTAATTAGAGCTGTATTGCAGCAAGGCTCAGTCAAGATAAATTATGAATGAAACACCAAGTAGTGAACCTTTGTCTGAAACAGTCACAATGACCATAAGGCTTCACATTGTGTCTATGGTTTTACTGCTCCCTCTGCTCATTAGCATTGTTAGCATTAGCTCATTTGCAAATGTTTAGCGGGTACCAGAAAATTGGAGGTGACAATAGGACACACAACCCCCAACAAACACACAACCACACTTCCACACACACAAACAAACAATGTCCTGCCCACATCCATTAATTTATTATCTAGTCCGATCAGTTAGTGGCAGGAGTTGACCGGTGGGGTGTTCCTCTCAACAAGTAAACATCACAGCCACAAGGGGGTCTCGGCTGTCTCTGAAAACCGCCGGAGTCCGATTTACGTTTAACTTGTCTTTTTATTTATTTATTTTCAATGACTTGGAACTGTCAAGTCGAAAGGGGACAAGTGATGTGTTCTTGTTGGCTGCAAAATGTCAACATAGATCTTCTCGGAAAGGTTGCCCTGGAAGGAGGAAAAAGATGACTAAAATAGATATTACCTTTACTGAAAATTTGAAGTTCTCCATCCATAGATGACATTGGTTGCAAAAGTGTATATGCACAATTTTTTATTTACAAACCTACTCACGAACACAACCGCTTTTTGCGTCAGAGTACGGCCTTTCCCCTTTAAAAAAAAATACAGACTTAAAAAAAAAAACTACGTTTTTTTTTTTTAATTTTAACAACAACAAAAAGAAAAAGACTCAAGACTTGTATTTTAGTCTAAGGCTGCTTTACTTGGAAGCAGGACTTAGTCTTTGATGTGTGAATAATCCAATGATCACATTAGTTTTCCGTTTTGGTAAAGGTTTGCGGGTTTCGAACAAGGACATGTTGTTGTTTTTTTTAATATTCTGCAGACAGACTGTGTTTCGCACATAGAAATAAAGCGCATGATAACATCCATGCATCCATCCGCACCGCTTATCCTCAGTAGGGTCGTGGGGGTGCTGGAGCCCATCCCAGCTATCTTTGGGCAGCGGGCAGGGGACAACCTGAACTGGTTAACAGCAGGGCATAGAGAGAGAGACAATTCACTTACTCATTTACACCTAGGGACAATTTCGACCGGCCAATTAACCTGACATGCATGTTTTTGGAATGTATGAGAAAATCGGACTGCCTTGAGAAAGCCCACGCAAGCACGGGAAGAACATGAAAACTCCACACAAGAAGGTTTTATCCCATGCCCTCAGAACTGTGCCCCACATGCGCTAACCACTGCGCTGCCGTACTGCCCATGATAACCTCTATCGCTTTTTAATGTCAAAAGTTTGGCATGCATGCAATACTTACCATGACTAATCTTTGCTTTCTTTACCAATATGAGACAACTATTCATTTATCTGGTCCGGTGCTATGCACTTAATATGGGCTCCAGCAGTAATGTTTTGTTTATTTGTTTTACCTTCTCTTATCGGAAGGTATTTTATGAAACCGATGTTTAGTTTAGATGTTTATTAGTACACCTGGTACTTCTACTGTCCATTAACGGGTTTTATAGCATCTCCATGGACTGTTTTGATGTGTTGTATTGTTCAAATTATCCTGCATTAAAGTTTTACACTTAGGCTATTGTCTTTTAATTAAACTATATTGCCTGTATTATTTCAAAAGTCATCTTATAGTCAAGTCAATTAAAAAGCAATGTAAGTTGTAAATGTATTGCTATCAGGCCGTGTGTTTTAGTGTTATGCTGATTATGATTGTTTGTCAAATTTCCATCAAAACCTAATGGATATGTATATCATTGCTGTTCTAGAGATTATAAAAAGTAGTGCAAGACTTTGCAAAGATGGATTAAATAAGGTCTCTGACAAGGGTAATATAGTACGAATAGTCCCAACTCCCATTCTTCTGTTCCATTTTCAAGAGAGAGACGTTTGTTCTTTATGAAGGATCAATTAAATAATAAAAATAAATAATCATTAAATGTAGATCATTTAGTTTTAGAATGGTCTTTATTTTCATTGATAACAAGTAAACCTGGTATAGATTGAGATTAAACGTGGCACTTCAGAATGAATTTATAATTAAAGACTTAAAATAAGATAAAAAGAATGGGCTGAATTGGCAAAAAAACCTGTCTTCTCTTTTGGCAGTCAAAAGAAAAATTCCACTGACCTTCTGACAATACTTAATCGTATACCACACATCGCATACACCCTCTTGCTTGATAGCCTTTCTCCCTTTCCTTGATATCGGTGCTAGTGTAACCTTTTTTCTACCAATTCCTTTCACATTATAAAACTCCATAGGGAGTGGCAAACCTGCAACAGATTAAGCCAAAATGTGTTGGCCAGACTAGATCATGCTGCACTTATTCAGTTAGCCTTGATTTATTTATTTCACTTTCGTGCAATAACCCCATTCAGCAACTAGTTTTGTCTATTTGTTTCTGATCAGAATTCTGCACCTGTACTTTATTCCCAAATTCTCAATAAGAACTATTCGAATCTTGTACACTGCTCACTGCTCCCTCAAATGGTTATAATCTGACAAAATGTGAATTAAAGAATTAGATAGGAAAGGCCCTAGAACATGGGCTCGACGAAAACTGAACCAAAAACCCCCAAAATCTGTTTTATTCCGGAGGGCTGTCGACTAGATTTGTCTTCTTCACCATCTTCCTCTTCAGATGCCGGCTCCTTTCACAACGGGTCAAACGATGGTGCTTATTCGTAAACCTAGAAACTGTCGTTTTTTTTTCAGAATGGTTCTTGCAAAACTGCAATGAAAAAAAGTGGTTAGCGCGTGTGCGGCACAGTTCTGAGGTCGTGGGAACCTCATGTGTGGGTTCAAATCCAGCTGCCGGCCTTACTGTGCGGGGTTTGTATGTTCTCCCCGTGTTTGCTTGGGTTTTCTCCGGGCACTCCGGTTTCCTCCCGCATTCCAAAGATATGCATTTTAGGTGAATTGGCCGGTTCAAATTGTCCCTAGGTTTGACTGAGCGAGTGAGTTGTCTTTCCCCGTGTGCCGTGCGATTGGCTGGCAACCAGTTCAGGGTGTTCCCTGCCCACTGCCCAGAGATGGCTCCAGCCCCCCCGCGACCCTAATAAGGATAAGCGGTACAGCTAATGAGATGAGATGAGAACGGGATGGCAAAGGCCCTTTAAGTTGGGTTAAAAAAAAAAACCTGAGCTAAAAAGCAAAAAACTTTTGTTCAGAATGTTTACCAGATTAGTCTTCATCTTCACCATCTTCTTCTTCGTCTGCCGGCTCCCTTAGCACCGGGTCAAACGATGGTGCTCATTACTATATTCAGCAAGTTGAATTTTTTTTCAGAGGCACATTTTGATCAAATTAGCCGCCGTAATTGGACTTGCGTTGAATGGTTCCCGCAAAACTGCGGTGAAAAAAAGCATCACCGGCGCACAGAACACCCACCCACATGAGACCTTAACCCCCCGCACCCCCCAACTCTCCATCACTGCCGCCTCCGCTGAGCATTAGATGAGTGCGTTTCTCTAATTGCTTTCTTCAGGGAGAGAATTAGCTTGAGCTGTCCTGAGTGCTCCCACATCTAATGCATAAAGAACAGCCGGCAAGCGCAGGCTGCTGTAATCAAGTATCGTTCACTCCTCGTTTCCCTTTCTGGCTCTATATTTTTATGCTTACCTTGCTCAACTTACGCGTTGGTTTTCACTCCGTCGTTGTGAAGGAAGGGGAGACTATTGTATAATGTCACTTTGAGGAATGAAGAAGAAGACTCACTTACATCCCTTCAAATAAAATGTCAGTTTCAGCAGTGTTGAATCATTAAGCATTCAACATTTAAACCAGTGACATGCAGCCAGTGGAGCTAGGTGAGGCACAGCCTCATCATGGAAATATAAAATTAAACATTTTTTCAATAATTATATTTATTCAGTGTTAAAATTCTTACTAATTTAACTTCATATTTTTTTATATCCTTTCTCAAATTTGCAGAATTTTACAATGTTATTTAAAAAAATATTTTCAATCTAATTAGTATGTAACGTGTTGGCAGAGTTAGGCACGCAATTCTCTTGCCTCATGGCGAACCATAGAATTAGTGAAAGTATTAGCAAGCTAATATCAAGTCAAACTGTCCAGTAATATTTTTCTCGTTACATGTACTCTATTTCCTAATTAGGATTACCTATCTATCTATTCTCTAATTCAAAAGGAGCAGTATGTAATGTATTGCTATGCTGAGCATCCACAGATGCAGAGTAAAGTACACAATCCTCTTGCCTGATGGCAGAGAGCGATGGTGAGACCAAAGATGATTTGTTTTTATTTATTTTTATTTAACCATTGTGTGTGTAGGTGTTTCGGGTTGTTGAGTGGGGGTACAGATGGAGATGTTATTGTCTTATTGTATGCTGATTGTATTTACACAGCACTTAGAGTGCCAATTTTTTACCCGAAAAGTGCTTCACAAATACATTTGATTTGATTTTATTTTAAATGAAAAATTACTCATCTATTGATGCTTTCTTCAAAACGAGCCGTATGTAAAAAAATACTGTGCTGAGCGTCTGCAGATGCAGCTAGAGGCACACACTCTCCTAAATGACAATGGTGAGACCAGGGATTCTTATTTGGTGCACACCTCAGCCTCAAACAATAAAATTAGTGTTAGTATGTCTATGCTAACAGCCAGTTAAGCCATCGGGTAATATTTTTCCTGTGGAAATACTTTTTTTTTCATAATTGAGGATGATCTATGTATCGACAAATATGTTTAATTTTTTTCTTCATGTACTTCTTTCATAAGTTAAGACGAGACAATAAAACATTTTTCTATGCGACAGGTTTGTAGCGAATATGGGTGGTAAATAAATATTTATTCTTTTTAAAACTCGCCTCACCCTTTTTGGAGCACCACATACGTTTTAGATCATTATGTCAGGAAAACGGATGAAAAACCTTGTTTAGTTATTCTGAAGGGTGTTTACACACACTTTAGGTGAATGCTATTTACCGTTTTCAGAGTTCAACATACAGTACTTAAATCATGACACACACACTCTTGGATTCATGCATTAAATCTTATACAAATCATCTAATATGCACCGGGTTCGCTCTGGTTTTAACGCTGTTTACGATAGCGTCGAATAGGACGCTGTCACTGGACGTCAACGTAGGACTTGAACTTGCGCGCTGGGAAAGGACAAGTGACATTTCGCTGGAGATCGACCATCAGAAGCGAGAGGAGCTCCTAACACATTTTAAAGAGTCCATTCGCATCCCCACTGTGTCATTTTCTCTAAGAGCAGTTTCAGCGACAGACTGCTGTCACTGTCTTGTACTACGGACAGACTGAAGAGATATTTTCTTCCTCATGCCATGAGGCTCTTTAACTCTACCCGGCAGAGTAAAAGCCCACAGTAAACCACACCACCTACATTGCATATTAGCGAATCTTATTGCAATATGTATTCTGTGTAGCACTATTTAGTTATTCTATATAACACGCTACAGTGGGCATTTGCACGTCACACTGGGTATTTGTATATTGTATTCTTTTTGCTTTATTATTGTATTGTTCTCAGCTCAGGGATGCTGCTGGAAATGTGAATTTCCCTTCGAGGATGAATAAAGTATCTATCTATCTATCTATCTATCTATCTATCTATCTATCTATCTATCTATCTATCTATCTATCTATCTATCTATCTATCTATCTATCTATCTATCTATCTATCTATCTATCTATCTATCTATCTATCTATCTATCTATCTATCTATCTATCTATCTATCTATCTATCTATCTATCTATCTATCTATCTATCTATCTATCTATCTATCTATCTATCTATCTATCTATCTATCTATCTATCTATCTATCTATCTATCTATCTATCTATCTACTGAAGAAGCTTGAATAGAACACAAAACAATGATAAGAAAATACAACAAAGACGACCAGAAGTTGAGAACTTAAACTGGCACCATTTGGATGGACAACAACGTTGGCTTGATCATCACGTTGTTGTGTTTTGATAGAATTCCCCCTTTTATGTCACACCAATACCAATACCTAGCAACAACGAGATGTTCTGCGAAGTTCTGCGTTGATGAAGATGATAGCCCAGTCTTTATGTCCTCGGCTGTTGGGCGATGAGGAATCCTGGTAGGCTTGAGAGGCAGTTGGGACAAGGACCACAGGATGCAGGGTGTTGGAGGAGAGGTTGACTGCTTGTGGCTTGAGGCTTTTCGAGGTCGCTGGCTTTGTCCCACTGGTTTGGCTGCTAGCTCGATCAAGCTTTGCTGCTGACTTGGCAATGTTCTCTGGCTGCTTGTTGAGCTGAGCCAGTTGTTGTTAGGATATGCCCACGTCCCTTGTTGCTGGCCAAATTCAGAGTGCTCTTGCAAGGTGAGACGAGTATCATCTGTGTTCCAGTCTCCTAGGGGGGGCGGACCCCCTGTGTTGGAGTTGTGATGGCCACCTTTGATGCGCAAATGCAGCCCATATGCACTGCATTGTGTAAACACCTCCTCGTTATCAGTGTTTTGTGCCACTTTCACAAAAGAACTCGCTTTAACCCAGAAAAAAATTAAATGATTGTTGGTCCAGCTCATTGTCGTGATATGTTCTCAAACACTGCTCTGAACCTTAACAAATGTAATATCACCCAAAGTGACTCACAAATTTAGTTGTTATATTTGATCTTAATTTTTCGTTTCAGTTCCATGTGAAAAATATTACTAGAATCTCTTTCTTCCGGGGCACGGCGGCGCAGTGGTTAGCGCGTGTGCGGCACAGTTCTGAGGTCATGAGATCGAACCTCCTGTGTGAAGTTTCCATGTTCTACCCATGCGTAGGTTTCTGGTTTCCTCCCACATTCCAAAAACATGCATGTCAGCTTAATTGGCTGGTCCGTAATATTGCCAAGATTCGCCTGATGCTGTCGCAATCAGATGCTGGGATTATAATTCATGCATTTATTACTTCTTGTCTTGATTACTGTAATTGATTACTTTCTGGTCTCCCGATGTCTAGCATTAAAGTTTGCAGCTGGTTCAAAATGTGGCAGCGAGACTTTTGACGGAGACAAGAAAGTTCATAAAAATCAATCCTATCACTATACTGTATTAGCTAACTTGCACTGTCTCCAGGTTTGCTTAAAATCTAAGGTTTTCACTATCATTGGAAATGTTTGCATGGACTTACCCTCTCTTATCTCTGATAGGTTATGATTGATGCCCACCTTATTCCTCTCTTTTCCTGTCCTTTCCGGCTGCCTGGCTCGTGGTGAAAATAGGGAGAATAGGGAGAAAATAGGGAGACGTATCGAGATGAATCAGCGGACCAGTGCCTAGACTTTAAGCATGTCAACGTCTGCAGAGATAGGAAGCTGCATCGTTTCTATCAGGGACCTTTTGGACAATTTTACATATTACTTATGTTTTTTATTACTGATGACCACCATATTGTGTGTATTGTTACCCAATGCAAAATCTATTGCAGCATGGCCATCCTGGAAGGGGGATTACCACTTGGGAGGCCTATTCTCAAGGTTTCCCATTTTCCTTATGTTGAAGTTTTGAGTTTTTCCTACCCCAGATGTTAGTTTCAGATCAGTGGATGATGTCATTGTGTCCCATGCAGTCCTTTGAAACATTTTGAGATTAAGGGCTATAGAAATAAAATTGACTTGACATGCTCGCACTTTGTTTTGAGAAAAATGAAATGATGATCACAATGAGCCTCAACAGTAAAAATTTACTGTAGGAGGGAGACAAATTTTAAGTTCTACATTTGCTGATATAGGACACAGGTTCTGATATTATTAATATTTCATCAATTCTATCAAATCTATACGTAGCCATAATACATAATACAATACAACTTTTACTTATATCTGTACATTCAAGGAAACTGTGCGGGTCAGATGTATCGACATTTCGTTCTGTATACACGTGTACTAGAATGACAATAAAGTAGATCTGAATCTGAATCTGAATCTGAAATCATCAAACATCACACAGTGTAATAAAATGCACTGAAGATTTAGCTTTCGTCTGAAGAGTGGGTTTGGCTGTTTTATTGAATTTGGTATGGCTCTCGGAAAAAGATGAAACTTTTTTTCCTTTGGCTCTTTGAGTCATTAAAGTTCCTGACCCATGCCCTATGACCCTCATATTACGACAAAGGGAAAACATCTTAAAGACCTTTTTTTTTTTAAGAAACGAACAAAGAGCATTGCACAGGTGTTCCCTTTGAATGGTCCACAAAGTGTTGACCTTGACTTGTACAAACTTGGTGAAGTGGCTGATATAGGCTAAGAATTCCCACATTGGATTTAGCGAGTGTGTGTGTGCATGTTTGTTTTTAATAACACGGCGGTTGACAGGGCCGCAGAGTCGAGGCGAATAGGAATGAGACGGCAGAGACGGCCGTCCATCTCGCCGAGTGAGTGGCTTTACAAGCCACAAACACACACATACTATATTGACTCTTGGCATTTATTCTTATTATATTTCATGTAAGATGTAATTTCATTTCCCCATAGGAAATCCTCAGCTGACCTTGACGTTGGTCTTTGGAGGCACTTTAAAGAATAAAAGACAAACAAACAAACACTTGAATTGGGATCATCTCCTTTAGACATTGTGACAGTAAATATATTTGATGTATATATATATATATATATATATATATATATATATATATATATATATATATATATATATATATATATATATATATATATATATATATATATATATATATATATATATACATATATATATATATATATATAGATAGATAGATAGATAGATAGATAGATAGATAGATAGATAGATAGATAGATAGATAGATAGATAGATAGATAGATAGATAGATAGATACTTTGTTCATCCCCGAAGGGAAATTCACATTTCCAGCAGCATCCCTGAGCTGAGAACAAACAATCGAGAACAATCGAAAATAACAGGGGAGCTGCTGGAGTGGCTGCCATTCGTGACGGCACCGGAAGAAACGATTCAATTTGAATCATGTACAAACAAACAAACAAAATATTTATGTTTCAATAAGTGGAAAATGGGGGGGAAAATAATTTCTCATACTGAAATTAGGACGATTTAATAATTATTTACACCTAAAAAGTAAAAGACTAATAATAATTGTATTAGGCGGCCATCGTACAATTTACAGAATTCCGGATAAGGATTTTGCCAAGCAAGCTTCTCCTTCTGTAGCTTTTAGCATTCGACGGAAACTTACCACACACATCTGATTCCAGGTCCCGTGATTCAGGCATCTGGAGCTAGCCACTTGGCTGCGGGCTATTGCTGACCGCTAGCCATTAGCTAGTTAAGAATTGTATGATCAGATGTTCCCGTTCATAACTTAGTGTTACTTGCCTTGTCAAACTGGTCATGCAAGCGATCCTAGTAGAGTCCCATAATTCAGGCATCTGGCACTTTTTTCTGTTTCCATCTCTAGCCACCCGCGTAAGCCACTTGGCACACTGCTTGCCGCTATTGTTATTGTGAGCGAATTTACGTCCTGTAGTTGTCAATTTTTTTTTTCCATTGTTTCCCCCTCTAGCGACTCATGTTAGCCACTTGGCTGTTATTGTGGCGCATTGCTAGCCGTTCTTGTTATTAATGGCTTCTCCTGCTGCGTGCTCCAGTGTCACTCGCCTTCCACAGCTAGTCATGCAATCAGACATAGCTGAGTCCCGTGTTTCAGGCGTATAGTACTTTTTTTCTTTTCCTGTTTCCTTCTCAAATCACTCATGTTAAAGCTAAGGCTAGCCGCTTTTGCTTATTTTAGCTACTCCAGCTTCAGTGTCACTCACCTCCAATAGCTGGTCATGCAAGCAAATGTTGCAGAATCCCGTAATTCAGGTATCAGGTATTTTTTCAACTGTTTCATCCGCTAGCCATTCACGTTAGCCACTTGGCTGAAGGCTATGGCTTGCCACATGCCGCTAATGTAATTGTTAGCTGCTTTTGGTTCGTCTTTCAGTGTCACTCGCCTGCCAAAGCATGTCATGGAAGCAAACATTGCCAAATCCAATGATTCAGGCATCTGATGCTTTGTATTTCACTGTTTTCCTCTCTAGCCATTCGTGTTAGCCACTTGGCTGCAGGCTATGGCTTGCCGCTAGCTGCTATGGTTAGCTGCTCCAGCTTCACCCCTCGCTGTTACTCACCTTTCACGGCTGCTCATGCAAGCGAACACTGACATTTAGGCATCTGGCGTTTTTCTTTTCATTAGTTCCTTTTCTAGCCATTCTTTTAAGACGCTTGTCTGCAGGTATTGGTAGCCTTTATTGTTAGCTGGCCGACTTCATCTTTCAGTGTTACCTACATTCCACAGTTGCTCATGCAACCCAATCTAGCCAAATCCCACAATTCAAGCATCTGCCAGTTTTTTTTCAACAGTTTTTCTCTGTAGCCACTCATGTTAGCCACATGGCTGCATGCTATGTCTCATCGAGAGCCACTATTGTTTGCTACTCCAGCTTCATCTTTCATTGTAACTCACTTTCCACAATTGTTCAGACAAGCGAATGTAGCTGAGTCTCAGGATTCATGCATCTCGCACTTTTTTTCTCCTGTTTCCTTCCCAAGCCACACTTGTTAGCAACTTACATAGACGCTAGCTGCCATTGTTATTGTAAGCTTACCCATATAAATAAAACTTAGACAGTCTTTCCTCCGTTTCATTTTTCATCACGATCCGATACAATTGTTCACAGCGAGTTAGCTTCCAGGCAAATTTTATATCCATCGCCTCTCGCGCTTTCTGTCTTCTTTAAACGTTAGTATATCGCTCGTTCCACTAACATATATATGTATATAACACTTAGTTTACTCTTGGTGTTAATTTAAAGCTGTTTATTTTAAGGTGTGGTATGCTGGGTGCACGGCAGCAGACAGAAAAATACTTCAAAGTGTCATCAACACAGCCTAGAGAATCGTTGGTTGCTCTCTGCCCAGTCAGGAGGACATTGCCCACTCTGGCTACCTCAGCACAGCAGAAAACATCATCAAGGACTCTTCCCACTCCAGCTACTACCTCTTTGACCTTTCTGCCCTCCGGCAGACGATACAGATCACACAAAACAAAAACAGACAGACTCAGAGATCTTCCCCAGAGCAATCACTACCCTAAATACACACTGAAACGCTCCACAAATGCTATTTAAGGAGGAATATCAATGTAAACACACTACCTCATACAGATGTAAAATTGTATTCATGCCTATGCTTACTTTGTACAATGTTGCCTATTTGCACTACTGCATATTGCACTACTACAATCCCCTGTAAGAAAACACCCAATGTAAATATCTTCTGCTCTTACATGCCCACTCTTTCTTGTGTAAATAATTTGTGTTCATACAGATCCAAATTATTTTAATCTTTTTTAATCTTTTATCTTTACAGTCAAAATGTGTAACTGGAGTGCCACGTCCAATTTTGTTGTCACAATATGTCAACCCATTTTTCACCAATGATAATAAAGGTATATTCTATTCTATTTTATTCTAAATACATTTTTCAATTGTTTAATCTCCCCCAATAAACCGTAACTAAGGTTATACACTCTCTGTAAATAATCAGGACCACAATTAATACAATCGGAAATTATGTGTTTCATTTATTTCCTCCAGACTACTTGCGTTTTAATTTGTTTTGTTTTTACATTTGTCTAGAATATCTAATCCAATAATCTACGTTAAAAAATAAGTTAACATTTAAAATGAAATATAATTTTTCCTCATTAACGATTTGTGTTTACTACTCTATTTGTCAATGATTTTCTGGGTTGTGTTGATTACTCTCTATCTTTTTTTCTGTAGAAACACTGAAGCTGCCTTTAAATTCTGGAAACGAACTGTGTTTGGAGTAGAATCCTCCGCTAGTCCATTTGGATTGTATTGTCGCATTATTATCAATTACACTTGAGTTCTAGACATTTATCAAAATATTTAATTGTTCCTAGAGCACTCATTTGATGCATATGTTGTACTTGTATTTTATATTCAATTGGGCCTCTTAAAGAAACTGTCCTGCGGGGTATTCTAATGCTAGATTAATTTCTCATTTAACATCTCTCCACAAACAGGTCAGCGTGTGCGCATACAAGGATGTTTAAGATATTAAATTGATGCAAGAACAGTCTGGACTGGTGCTGCTTTTGTAATATTTTGATTATTAATTATAATTATTTTTGAATGCGACACAGCGGGCCTCCTACTCATTGAAAAGAGATTCCGGGGGGACTCGGCAGTGCGTCAACACGCATGATCATGCCTGTGAGAGTTTGCATGAGCCTCGTAGTAATGAAGCATTTCACAAGCCAACTTCAACTATGTTGTAAATCTTCCTAATATTTATTATGTTTTGTATCAAAGCCAACGGGAAGCACCCCACGCTCCACCAACTAATTAAGAAAACATAGGGGCGGCCCAATCAAAAACCAATTAAAGGGGTCATCCAGCGATAAACACAACCGGAACAATCGCTTAAGAAGACGATTTGATTGGTAGTGAAGGGCATTTTAGTTTTTTTCGTTTGTTTATTTTTTGGGGCACGTGCAAAATATTTTGTTCAAACATTTTATTGGATAGAATTGCTTGCTGTTATATTGCATTTTCTTTAACTGTGTGGAAACACGGTCTTAGATTCCAAGTCTTCCTTAGTTGCAAATATAAAAATGTGAGCACAAAACACAACTGTACCATAGCCAATTCCAACACCGTACTATCACTAATTGAATACGTGCGACTTAGAACTCAATGTGACCGGATTGATCCGAATATCGATACCATCGATACTTGGAACGGATCAATACTATTGTCTTAAAACAACACTACCTTCCCATTTTAAGTATCGCAATAATAATGTGTGTCGTAAGGCTATGCATACATTGTAAGTTTCAAAACATTGTGCAAGAAAAGATACTGTGTGTTTCCGACTATAAGGCGCACCTGATTATAAGATGCACTTTCAATAATACCCTCTTGTGAAACTATAGTATTAGGCTCATAAGATTAAAACATATTTCATAGAACATTAATATATGGATTACAAACTAAAGTCAATCAATTCATTCTTATTCATTTACCCTATGTGGAAATATTTCTTTGTAATGCCTTTCCCAATCTATTTACCGTATTTCCGTCCCTATTAAGGCGCACTAGATTACTATGCGGACTTTTGAATTTAATGGTATTGTGGTTTTCTTGTTTTGTCGACATTGTTAAACAATATTTGTAATTTTGTTACATTACTGCCTTTTTGGTTTGGGTCTCTTGACTTTTAAATTTTGCACTGTACTTATGTAATAAAAAATAGAACATGATAATTATAAAGTAACTCAAGAGGGAGGAGTTCAAGTATTCAATGATCATGACATTTTCAAGTAAAAACTATCAGTGTCGGATCGGTATTGATTGATACTGTCGTGTGTTTACTTGAATCAGATTGATACAAAAAAAATACCAGTATCGCCCACCCTTACTTTGAACCAGCAGCCTTGCTTAGGGCCCGGTCACACAGCCTTTTGCGTCTGTATCGCGGGTAAAATTTTGCAATTTTTTTTTTGCCCGTGGTTGCCCACGGTAGAAAATGCGCGAAATTGGCCAACCCGCTGTTCATCCGTGGTATACCCGCAAAACAGACGCTGGCGACTGTTCCGCTTCCTCATCGCGTCAGTTCCATGTCCTTTCCGCGTGTGGACCACGGGTATAAAAGCTGCCGAGCCGGGCTGTAGAAATCATAACCGCTCAAGACACAGTCCCGTGAAGGAAAAGATTTCAAGCTATGGCACCGAAGAAGAAGCCAATATGTTACTATTGTAATAGTTTTTCATTTTTATTTTATTATCTTGTTATGAAATGAAAATAAATGTCAAGAAATAAAAATGGATTAAGACGAGGTCACTACGGTGACGGGGATCCATGTTCACCCCTTGACGTCTCGAGCACAACTGACGTGTGCTCGGCAAATCGCGCTGAATATACGCGGAGAAAGACATTTGACCGTCACACGCGTTACACACGCTAATTCACGTGATAACGCCGCGATACAGGCGCAGAACAAACGTGCTATGACCGTGCTCCAACCGCGATTACCCGCTAAAATTCCGTGTCCTACCCGCGTGTAACCACGCCCTGGCCGCGGCCGTAGCACGTCGTTCCGCGTCATATCCGCGTGTGTACCACGTGTGCCGCCCGCGGTTACCCGTGGTCTAAAGTATTGAGCAGCGCAAAACTTTCTTCGCATGGCCAACCGCGTATGAATTTCTTGCCACGTGTAAAGCACGGCTGTATCTCGTCTGTATCGCGATCTCAAAGCGTCCAACAGCGTCTGCTTCACGGGCAGAAATTTCTGGTCGTGATTCAGCCGCGATACAGACGCAAACGGCTGTGTGACCGGGCCTTTAGTGAGCAACGTGGCAAATAAGCTATCGGTTATTTTAAGCTTTACCAATTTGTTCATTGAGGATCAGGTGTGGTTCGCTTGTTTCTTTTCTTTTTCTCTTTTAAAACTTTCAGCTTTAAATCAGTTGATAATGATTATGCAATTTATAAAGAAAATTATAATGTTTAAAAAGCAGCATTGTCCAAATCTGGTCCAAAGGGATTGCAGTCCTACAAACTAACATTGGAAATTCAAATGACCAGGATTAGGCAGAGCTTGCTGCAAAGCGGATTACAGTATTTGATACTATGATAAAAAATTATGTTTAGTAGCTTTACAATACATTAACTAGCTAGAGATTTAAAAAATTACCCTCGAAAGAGATATTAGTTTTATTTCAGCCCCCCAAGTGGTAATAAAAACTTAATTCATTAAAACAATAAGATTAATTTAAAAAATAAGCCACAATTTATGACCTACAATGTAAACATGCACTTTTTAAATACTTCTACGTTGAGAAATTTGCATTTATTTGATACAACATAAGCCTCACCTAAAAGGAAATGACATAATTGTCTTCCATCTTGCTGCTACGCATACCCCAAATAGACCCAAAACCTCGCCTAAGGCTAGGCAAGAAAATGAGAACAAACATAATGTGATTTGCTTACATCCCCCTGCCAAAAAAAAGCTTTTGAAAAAAAGGACATAATTTTCTTCAAGAGGTAAAATCGATGGTTAACATTGAAGGAGTCAATGGAAAATTGGGCGAAAACGGAAAATGAATACTTCAAATTCGATAGGTTTCGCATTAACACCTTAAATAGTTAACTATGAACGAAAGGGACCGGAAAAAGCTAATTTCAAACAATTGTCTACAGATTACACAACGGATAGGGGCTACAGCGGCACCTGTTGCTTTGGCATGCACCTCACAGCATCATAAACAAGCCTTAAAACACTCTCCCTGCCACCAACTTCACGACCAAATTGATGTTTTTCTTTGGGTGAGAATGGAACGGTTAGAGGAAAAAGGAAGCAGTTATATGCAGCGGATTAAGGGATTGACCACATCAATAGGGAAATGTGTTTGTTTTATGGCAGGAATGCAGAGGGAGTTGCAATGGATGTCAGGAATTGGGTGCATTGCGAACCAACCCAAATGAAAATGCCTGTCGCAGCCAGATAATTTAAAGGAAAAAAGAACAAGAACAAATATAAATCTGAAAGTGAGCACTGCTCGAATGCAAAATTTCACCAACAAAATTGACCATTGTCTACAGTAATCCATCACTGTATCATAGTTTACTTAACACGGTTTCACTATTTCCTGTATATTCATTGTGCATTGTGTTTTGCATTCTGATTGGCTAACATTCACCCAGCCCTTTTTTGCCTGTGTCTGTCTATGCGCCAACAACGTTGTGGTCTAAATTGTACATGTATGTAAAACAGACTGACAAATTTACAATACGTACTCACAAATCTTTTTTCGTTTTGAGTCTCACGTCAACAAAATGCTCCGGCTCTGAAAAAAAAAGCACAAAACGCAGAGGAAGATACATTTTATCGCCAACAAGGTTGGAATAAAAAAAGGGAAAAGCATTTTTACGCCACTTTTCTTTTTCCTGATAACGTCCACATGATGGCACAAAAAATAATCTGAACTAAAACTGTGAATAGTGTCCCGAATCAACATTCAAATGAAGTCTAGTGCAATATAATAGCAAGATTATTTTACGGTTCACAAGTTATTGGTAACCTTATAAAACAAATGTATGAAGATCAGTACGGGCAGTTCATGCTATAAAACCCTACAAACAGAAGTTATTTGTAAAAAAACTGTATTTGTTAAACAAATGCTTTAGCATAGAAATAATGTTTTTCTGTGATTTCAATGAATAATAAAGTATATAATAAACAAATAAAGGTTTATACTTCGAAGGTTTTGACTCATGGGTCCTTTTTGGAATCCAACTCTTACAAAAACAAAGGATTACTGTACTGCATTGCAGCTAAGCAGCATGTGGATCATGATTGCGTATGCCTATGTTTTATATTATATGAGAAATTTATACGTGGGTTTGCATCAGGTTAGGAATAATTTTGGTTAAATTTTAAGTGGAGTATGACTTTTTTGCAGGCTGGGCCGGTGTTCGGCTTCGTGCAGTCCCTGTTTAATAAAAACAAAATGGCTGCACCGCGTGCAGCTTTAATAATACGAGCATGTCTTTTAATATGAATAGCAACATGCGGAGGGGAATGAATTCACGGGCGAGCGGCGGCGGCGGTGGCATTATTGACGCGTTTGACTGGCAGCCTCCATAAGCTTTGCCCGGGATATAATAAAAAATCCCTGTGAGAGGCGGCAAATAAAAACAACAGGATAAAGGTGCATTGCACCACCAGCGGGTTCCTAGAAGAAAAAAAAATTACCCTTCACGCCCCCGCCGTCTTTGAGCTCTTTTTCCGCTCTGATTATCTCGCTGCTCCTTCTTCTACTTCATCGTCACCGTTTTCATCAGCATCCTTATTCCGTCGTACCTTTTCATCATGTCGACCCTCCCGGCACCCGTCGCTCCGTCCCTGGGGGTGGGGGGTGGCGGTGGGTTGATTTGGACTTTCATCCCACAAAAAATATATAAAAAAGAGAAACACCCCCTCAGATTCATTTGATCATGTTTTCTCCCTCGTGCGTGGCGGGTAACACAGCTTCCACACGGATGTTGGCGCATAATTATTACCATCTTTAAGGTTCTAGGGCCCCATTTAAATACCTCCCTTCTTTCCTTTCATCGTTTTGACTTCCCGATTTAGAGGTATTTAGAATGGCCCAGTATTGCAAGACCAGATAAAAAACTGTTTTCAACGGGGTTAGGGAGTAATAAATTACTTAGGATAAATCCATTCATTATCTGCACTGCTTATCCTCAGTAGGGTCGTGGGGGTGCTGGAGCCCATTGCCTGTCTTCAGGCAATGGACAGGGGACACCCTGAACAGGCAAGAGGGTCACAGAGACCGACAACTCAATAGTTTATTCACACTTAGTGACAATTTGGACCGGGCAATTAACCAGACTGGCATGTCTATGGTATGTTGTAGAAACCGGAGTGCCCGGAGGAAACCCATAAATAAATAAACAAAGGTCAAATCAAATTACAAGTACATTTAGTTAAAATAAGGATTACCCTGCAGGATTACAATTTTATATAAAAATATATTTACATATACATCTTGTGCCATTAGAATCATTTTATATGCCATAATTTAAATCACTGACACTCAAGAGACAGGGAGATGCTACGCGCCCATGGTGGTATTGTCCGTACCTGTTGCGCCAATTCATAAACTGTGTTGCAGCTAAAAGCACTTCTCTTTCTGTCTGTATTTTATTTCTTCTTCAATGTAGCACTCATTTTGTTAAATTGGCTTGAGCCTGCAGTTTCGTGAGGGTAACGCAGTTGTGCGCTAGTTATGCGTTCAGGCAAATTTATCAAAAATGATTAATTGCCTTCTTTTTGTATTTTGCGGTTAGTTGGTGTTCAAAATCACTATAACGATCCCTGTGTTGTTATATTGTGAAAATGAATGTTTTACTTAGCCAAGTTAATCTGAATATTGATAAGAGGTTTGGCATCCCCACTTCAAACAAGTAAAACTAGAACTTGGACATAGATTTTTTTTTTATTTAAAAAGTGAGCATTTTGTGTCTTTAAAACAGCTATCTGGCAGCACGGCGGCACAGTGGTTAGCGCGTGTGCGGCACAGTTCTAAGGTCTTGGGAACCTCCTGTGTGGGTTCAAATCCAGCTACCAGACTTACTGTGCGGAGTTTGCATGTTCTCCCCGTGCTTGCGTGGGTTTCCTCCGGTCCTCAAGTCAGTCCATGGGTAAAATTTAGCGGCATCCTCTTTTCTCTCTTTTGTCACCAAATCAACGCACCAAGCCTGAGCAACAAAACACAAATAACATCCCTGAGTGTCATTCAAAATATATACTGACAGAAATATTTTTAAAAATAGCCACTTTGTTAATTGATACTCCGCTCCAACTGCTCCAACACAGGAAACACGGGAGAGAAGAAAACAAGCAAAGGAGAAATGCACTGAATTAGTCGAAATACAATATTTACTGTACACATTTTTACAGCATAAGACAGTTACAGTTTTTTTTTGTCATGTTTGTGTTCCGACAGAAACCCTATTAAAAGAAAAATATCAATCTTTTTTTCATTTGTAAACATTTTGGAAAAGCACCACCTGGCAATGTTGAAGGGCCGCATGCGGCTCCTGAGTTGTCGACCCTTGTTCTCGGGGGTTTAAGTGCAGGTTGATAGATAGATAGATAGATAGATAGATAGTTTATTCATCCCCGTAGGGAAATTCAAACTTCCAGCAGTCTCCTTGTTGTTTATTAACAGATTAACAGGATGCCCTTGGGGTGCTTTGTTTTAGTTTAGCCACAGCCGAGTGACGTCACACGCTAGTCCAAAAGTTCGACGTCCCTACGGCAGATGGAAATCTTTGTGCTCAGGGATACACCACCTCGTGTTAGCGAGTCCATCTCCTCTCCGCTTCCCGCAGGCTTTCGTGTCTCTGTCTAACAGCGCTGAAGCCTGTAGCTCCGGATGGCTCCGGTCCGGGTAGCTCCGGGTGGCTCCACGTTAGCATCCGGAATGCTGGACGTGAGCCACGTTTCCGTAAAACACAGCAAACTGCACTCCCTGTGCGCTTTGATGTTTTTTACCAGCACAGCCAGTTCGTTGGTCTTATTTGGTAGAGAGTTGACATTTACCATGGTTACAGACGGTACCGAAGACTTATATCACGCCGCTAGCCGCTTAGCTAGCTCCGGCTCTCCATCCACGATAGCCCCCCCCTCATCACGCCGGCATGAGAATTCTTCAGGGCAAGGAGTTGATTCCTCGAATAAACGCATTTTTGTCCATAAGATACAAAGTAATCCAAAGTGTAGTTGTCAAACGGGACGAAAAACGCAGAAGATAGAAGCAGACACTTGAAACAATAAATCACAAGAAGTGCGAGATAACAGGGAGCTGCAGGAAAGGCTGCCGCTGGCGGCGGCGCCGCTATGTTCTACATGTTGTAGAACGGTAACTCAAAATATCCATGACTTTAATATGTGTATGCAGCAAAAACCTTTCCATCAATCTTGGAGTCACAGCCACCAGTGAATACACGAGTAGATATACCTCAGAAAATGTTTATTGTTCATGTTATTTGACGTACTTCACCTTCCTAGAAATGATTTCCAACATTCAAGTCACTTGCTTTGGAATTCTCTTCCCTGCTACTCCTTATGTCTCAAGTTATTTTTTTCCTAAAACCTTTTGTCATTTTCTTCTACAAAGTACATAGAAAATCAGAAAAATCTGGGAGATTTTTAAACCGTGATTATATAAAACTGTTAGATTAAACATTTTCAAATCTTGCGTTCACACCAACTGTTATTTAACCTGTAGGACCTTGGTCGATATTACGGGAGTTTTCCAAAATAAACTGAAGAGAAGTGTGAGGACGTAAGTGCACGTTGTTGAATGCAAACACAAAATATGAAAGGTAAGTGAAATACTGTTGAGTGCTAGCTCTTGGATGGAGATGTTTTAATAATTCAGGTGAACTTGGGATGTGCGTGTGCGTGTCACATCTTCGGCACGTTTTAATTAAATCCCCCACACACACGTGCACCTTTTGTAATAATCGAGCCTCCATCTCGGCAAAGTGGGTCACAGGAACAAAGAGCATAGGTGTCTTGTGATGTGTCATTAGACTTTCCCGTTTCCCTCGAATGCTGCGCTATTCAAGAACCGAATCGTGCCGTACGACTTCTTGGCTTGGAGAATAATTTGGCATCTGAAAAAAAGTTAATAAGGCTGCGTGAGGGACGGTGAATGAGCCCCCCAGAATTAGACACCCACATTCACAAGACTTTTGAATCTATATTCATTAAGAAATGCTAATAACTGTTATCGGCTGGCACACAAAAGAAAGATGGTTCAATCAAACATCTCTATTCAGGCCAAATGACTTTTATTGTGATTGTCAAGAATGTGTGTTCATGTGCACAGGGACGTCAATCAACTTTGTTACATAAACATTTTTTGAGACAAATTACGACAAAATAATATAAATTAACTGGAAAGATTTTTTCAATGTATAATGTGGGCTTCATTTCTGGATGTTCAAGATTTCTCCTACAATAGATGCTGTACCTTGCGTGCCTTACCTGAATACTATGTTAATCATTTTGTATCCCCCTGTGAGAGAGAAAACAACATTTGCAGTCTTTGTCACCAAAGGTAGAACGCCACTTCTTCTTTGATAGACACTACATATTTTCTTGTTTAATACAATCATGTAGTAGTAGACTAATCTAAGCATCCCACAGGGTCACAGTTGGGTTCCACTGTATTGTGTCCTTTGTAGTTGGGCATAGAAACGTTTGGTAAAGTGTGTCATCCTTTCAGGGCATGACTTTTGTATTTGATTCACTGTTCAGAGTGTGCAGTCAATTTGGGAGTTTCTGGCCCTGTTTTCATGGAATGAATTTTTTCAGGACCCATTTCTCGAATCAGGCAATTGTAACCTACCTATTTCTGTCCTTTAACAACATTACCTCCTTCAGGGACAGTATGTGTTTTCATTTAAAAGGGATATTTTCACCTTCATACTGCATTTAAGGGTTGTTGGCTGAACTATGAACATTGTTACATACTGTAAATAGTCTTTAGGGGGGACAGTCAGGCCTTCAAGGGACGTGCTTTGTTTCTTTTAGGTACCCATCTTTTTGGCATGGTAGATGCCCATTTAATAAATCTGCCTAGCAGTTCAGAACTTCCGGGTTCATGTCCAGCTTCTGGCTTCCCGGTGTGGAGTTTCCTTCATTTTCCTGTGCCTGAGTGAGTTTTCTCTGGGGGCTCAGGTCTCCTCCCATATTCCTGTACATTGTAAGCATATTGACGAGTAAAAATTGTCCCCAAGTGTACGTATGACTTGATTGTCTTTTTTAGTGTGCCCTGCGACTGGCGCACAACCAGTCCAGTGTGTCCCTTCCTGACAGCCTGATGTCAGCTGGCATAAGTTCCTACATCTCCAAAACACTAGTGAGGAGAAGAGGTTGGAATATGGTTCATTGGAAGGCACACATCTTTTATTGGCTGGTTTCCTTTTAGGACATTGTGACTTGAATTGAAAAAGAAGCAATATTGCTTGGGATGTTGGCAGTTCCCTAAGAGCAAAATTTTGACCTCTTTTTGTCAAACATTCCAAACACTTAATAACCAAAGGGGGTTCTTTGGTGTGGTAAGTCCTTATGTTAGTCTTAAGACCTTTGTTGACATTATCTCCTTCAGGGACATTGTCTTTGCCCTTATGTAACGTAGGCGGGAACAATCCTATCCCTTCAAGGCTATGGGGCCGCAAGCAACCATTTAACACTGTGTGATCTTCTTTCTCTCAAGGTACATGTGTTCTGCGGCCTCACCCACTACCTCCAGAAAAGATATACAGTACAGATACCTATGTCCAAATGAAGGTGTTTCACTAAAAAAATCCTAAGATGTGCACGAGGCAGGTAGGAGTTAGTGCAAGGTGTTTATCTAAGGCTGCCTAGGGGCCCGGGAATGCTCCATCAATTCAGAAGTCCATGTGCTCTAACCCAGAGAAACACGTTTCCTGCGCCATAATCAGGCAGAGTATGCGATAAGCCTCAGGAATCCTCCATGTGTTCATGTGTTTGGCCTGTCAGCCGCTAGATTCATTTCACAATGCACCTGAGCTCAGCCAGGGGCTCACATCCAATCCATCTGCCGGAGAGTATTATTTGACACCCCATCCTTATCCTCTTCTCTCGAGTGCGTCTCGCTTTGCATTCCCCTACGCTTTTTTTTCTTCCTTTGGCGTGACCGGATCGTCGAAGGATCAGAGCGGCCAAGCGGAGACTGTTTAACATCCTAAGAGGCAGAGAAAAGCACTCTGAGGCCTGTTTGAGGCGTAGAATGTGAAAAGCTGGGAGACGGCAGCGAGGGAGCGGGTGGGGAAATCACAATCGGGGATATCACATCATTGAGGGCCATTCAGAGTTTAGGGCTTGCAGGAGATCCTTGTTTATATTCCAGTTGTTAGCAGGTGAAAACAGTTATTTAGTTTCCCAAAGACAGAAATGACTAAAAAAAAAACCTTCAATCAACCAGAAATAAGCAATAAAGCCTTCTAAAAAATGAAGTTATTTTAGAAATTGTTGGTTTATGACTTTGCAACTTGAATTTAATCTGACCTGTTGAGTTTCAACATTGGGTTCTCCATTGACATTATGGTCTTTAGCATGCACTTCTATGGCTTCCAGTAAGATCATATTCCATTGTTTTTTTTTTTTTGTAAAACTCACATTGGGCTTTTCTTGTAGTTTTGAAGTTTGGGATTTTAATCCTCTGTCCATAAAATTGTGACCTTCTTTAAAGACTCATTAGGTTTTCTGTTTTGAGGCACAGGTTGTTTAGCAGCTCTATCAAGAAACTTGTAACGTTATTTAGGGTCATTGGATTTTCTGTTTACCTCAAGCTTTCCTCCTGAACATTTTATCAGGGACTTCATGTTCTCACATACTGTAAGTTCTGTATTGGGATGTTGTCACTTATTTTCCCCATCCAGTACAATATGGTTTTCTTCTTCGGACGTGGGATTCTTTGGCAGAAAAAAAAAAGGTTCTGTGGTTCTTTCTTTTTTGGGGATTAAGCGCCCATTGAGAACTGTACAGTACTATCTGATTTAGTGACAGTGTGACCTCCTTCTGGGACATTGTGTTCTCACAGGATTTTCTGAGAGGTTCTCGCTCTCTCTTTCTTATGCTCAGGAATATTAATTCAATAAGCAGGTTCTCTTAGTAGTGCAGAGGATCCATATCATTCCTTTTTTTCCTGTATTTTGACCATTGTTGGGAAAAACTGTCATAAGAAACACCTTTTCGTAGCAGCCCTAATTACTTTTTTTTGCCGTTTGAACACCGTTATCGTTACTCATGGTCTAAACCGGTGTTTTTTTTGGGCTGCAGAAAAGCAACGGCGACGTGTCCCTGCACACCTGATGCAGTTTTCAGTGGCGTTGTTTCTGCTCTCCTCCGAGTTGACTTTTCGGATCATGGCACCATTTAAAGGAGCGACGAGCAAATAGTTAGATTGCGATTATGAATATAGTATTTACTAATTAACCGACTTAAATGGCAAATGAGGGCTGATTCACGAAAAATTTGACTGCCCCGACCCATGTCATTCGCGGATGAATTGTCTCTATGAGACGGCTCTAGGAAGTGAACGGTGGGAGCTGGCTTTTTACCAATCAACAACTGGTTCCCTCTGAGACACCTTTTTTCTTTTATGATTGGTCAATATACACATTTTTTGGGGATATTGCGTTGCAGGATTTAAATTTGTTGAGCATAAAAAAAGGTTAAAAAATGTTTTTATTTTATCTTTCTTGGAAATTTACAAATATTTTTATTATATTTCGGGTGTTTCTCAGTGCTAATGTGTTGACTAAAAATGTAAATTGTATTCTTTATCTTTTTGTATCTCACTTTTTCATTTTGTTACTGTCCCCTGCCCACTGCCCGATGATTGCTGGGATGGGCTCCAGCCCCCCTGCGACCCTACTGAGGATAAGCGGTGTAGCTGATGAGATGAGATGCGATGATGAGATTTTTTGGGGGTTTTTTTTCCGCCCATTTTTGTCTTTTTAAAAAAAAAAATGTTCCCCCTTTTTTAAGCCATTCCGACCATAATGTACTTTAGGAATTAAAGCTACAAAAACAACCTAAGAGCCATTTGGGACCTGAAAGAGTTTTTTTAGTGAGCCGAGCCAGATAAAAAATATTTTTCTAAAAATATTCCAAATTCACAACTTTTTAAGTAAACTCTGAACAAAGATGTCACCGCGGTGTTTTGTATTCATTCAGAAAATGTATTTGACATACATCTGAGTTTTAAGTCATGTTTATTTGTATAGCCCTTAATTGCTCTTAAGATTGTCAAGAAAAAATGATCAAACCTCACATTGTTTATTTGCTGTTAGTAGTGTCAATAAAATTGTTCAAACCAAAAACCTTAATCACAAGTAGTCTCAAAGGGCTGCACAGATCAAAGTCTATTGCAAACTATTATTACAGACTATTATGACACCATCCCCTCATTTGAAGTAACAGAAATAATTACTTTCCCTGGTAAGTAGTTACTTTTACGATAGAGTAATTCAGTTACAAAATTAGTTTCTATAGAAGAAATAGTGAGTAACTATTACTTATTACTTTAAGTAACGTATCCAATACTGGTTTTGGCACTATACTTCTGATTGTGGAATTTCCTTTTGCTGAATGGCCCTTAGACTACATTGTACTACTCTTTCCTATACCTTGGACTTCAAACTCTACAAGTTTTGCACAAGAAAAGCGACTGGAAGCTTCTTATTTTGAGCTTTGGCAGTTCTGGGACCTTTTAAAAGATAACAAGCATCTTTGTGTTCTTCAGAAACACAAAAAGAGGAAGTTTTCCATAGATTGTGCCGCCCTAACCCATTTTGTCTCATCATGTCTGAAAGGCGTCCAAACATTGCGTCTGTCACATTGACGTTTGTCAAGTTGACGTTTGTCATCTTGACGCTGTTGTGCGAAAGACGAGAGAAAGCTGTGCCTGTCTTTGACGTCCTGTCTCCTCCCAGCTGCCCCGCCCTGCCCGTGTCAGTTCCGTTTTATCCCATTCTTCCTTCTTTTGTTAACGTGACAAATCTCTTCTAATGACTGTGCTGCTGAGGCTTGGGGTGTCTCTTTTCTTTCTCCTCCATCAATCCACCCTCGCTGGCAAATTTCCTGACAAACTCCTTTGACGCAGGAGCAAAATAAAAACAACGCTTTTCCCAGACTGCTCATGTTGAAAGCGACATTCATGGCTGACTCCTGACGATCAAATGTGTGGTCGCACGTTGATTGTGAACGCCATACTCTCCACACCCCCCACCTATTTCAGGCATCATCTCTTGGAAGCCAGAGCAACAACAATGCTGCTCGGCCCACGCAGAGGCAAGTGGCAGGCTTTTCCGTTGAAAGCCATTTTGGCTTTTATTCCAGATCCATGAGATCCATCTTAAGTTTCATGCACTACTACGTTTGGTCTAAACTAGACAGTTGAGTCCACTGTTACAAATGCAATAGTAGGAACACTGGCATAAAGTATATGACTACCCCTATTGTGGATGTCGCGAGTATGCCAAAGGTATCTCAGAGTTCACAACTGCTGCTATATCTTATTTTCTTTTTTTTATTAATTATTAGAATGTATTGATACCAATTAGAGGGCTTCTCCGGAGCTCAACAGTTTTAATGTCAACCTGTAGTTGTCCTACAGCCCAGTGAAAAAAGTGCAATGCTACAAGATGCTTCCTTCATTTTCTGCTAACTATCATCAACAGAGATTACTTGTTCTGGACTCTTGGAAACTTTTCCACTCTCTAGCTGTTAATCACCTCCACAGAAAAATCACAAAAGCCTGGTCGGTTGTGACCTGTTTCATATGGCAGGTGTGAAATCGTAAAAACAATAGAAAAACATGCCTCCATTATTATCATAATTTTCATCTTTTTATCTCTTTTATAATCATTTATCCTAACAGTCTATATGTGTAGAGTAACTGAGTGCCACGTCCAATTTTGTATATATGTTAACCTCATTTTCTAACAATGATAATACAGTTATATTCTATTCTACTCTATAATAGCATGTCGCTCTAGCACATCAGAAAGTCATGAGACGAAAACAACGATCATTGGAGATTACGTTTTCACATGTGGAAGCGAGAAACAATAAATGTACCCCTTTCAACTTAAACATTATATTGTGACTTTCGAACTCACAGAAAATGCTGTTTCAGAATCTTACACAAACCTACAAACACATTTGGCCATCTCCTGTGTCTGAATGGTACACACTCTCGTGATTTTCTTAAAAGTCCAGGGCACACAGCTAAAACTGATGGTAAAGCCATAGCACTACTTTTGGATCTAATACCTTGAACGAACTGCATAGATCTATGTATTGAAGCAGAAAACATTAGAAAAGAGGAAAACTTTTGGGGGTTTTCAACTATGTAACGTGAATGGAACATTTTAGTCTCAGAAAGAACAAGTTTCTATGTGACTTCACCTGGAAAGAGGGTCTCTGGTAGCATTTAGTGAAATTGACAAATTTACCTAAGCAAATATTACAGAGGACATCAGGTTTTGTCTCTCAAAGCGACGTTCGGCAGGATTTTTTAAAATCCTTTTGCTGTCTCTGTCTAGGCTGTTTTGTACCGGTCTGTGCGAAACATTAATGACGCACATCGCCCTGCCTGCCTTCACAATAACAAAGCAGGTCAGGCGTGCACTCCTTCTTCTTCTTTTTGTCATCTTCTTGTTTGTTGCCACTGAGGTTTGATGTGCAAGTGTTGTGACCTGGCATTTGGTTGACTTTTCGGGGTGTTACCGTAGTGACATATTTCAACCCCCTTGTCCCAAATGCTACTCGAACTCTACCCCTTATCAAAAACCCTTCTCGTATTTCTGATGTGTTATTTGCATCATTGGTGACATGAGCACCTCATCTGCAGATTACAAATACTTTCTTTCCTTTCAAAATTATGAGAATTTCGTGTTACAATAGCTTCAATTAATTTTTACATCGTCTTCTTTTTAGATTTGAATAAAACATGCTTGCAACATTAATCATTACCTATCACCAAAACATGTGGGTGTTACTCTAACACTCGGGTGACCATTACATTTTAAAATATTTTGGCTCATTTACCTGTCTTTGTCCAGAATGTCTTTAAACAGCAAAATGTTGTACAAACAGAAGTACATGAGTATGTTTTTTTTAAAACCCCTTTATACTCCATTATACCATCTCAGGACCCATGCAGTATTAAGTTTAAATGGCAGCGGTACCTTTTAACACAACAGAAACTTTTCTCTCATTTTAATATCCAGTGACTTAAATCAGAGAATCTGGTGGTCCTTAAATTTCGCCTGTAGCAACATACATTTTCTATATTTCACACTTTCCCCCCACAATGGCATCTTTTGTAACTTTCCATTAATACACAACTCATTTGGCCTTCAGACTGTTCCTAGTAGAGAAACAAACCTCAACTGTTTTGATTGTTGGGACTTAACTGCTCCGGCAATTCATTCTTACTGAATTCTCAAGGAATTATCCAGTTTGGAACTACCTGAACTATTTATAACAAGCTGGAATTCTTTGCAGACCTTGCCAAGGTAGCACACATTTTTGGCTTGGTACTTTTTCAACCACTAGACTTTCTTTAGCCATGAGGAGCTAACACGTTGTATTCTACTTTACAAAATATTTCTGAAATGTCTGTGGGTTATCAGAGCTTTCCAAGGAACATGATCCATTCTCCAATTTTTCTTGCAGCCAAAATAGTTTCCTAAAGCCAAACTGTCTTTCCCAACAATATATTAAATTCGCTGAGGAAATCTTCTAATACCTTTAAAGTACAACATAGTTCCAGCTGTTTAACATTTACAGATACTAAGACCTTTCACAAATTTGTGAGCCTAGCTTTTAAATGTTGTACTGGAACTTTTTGGGCCTGTGATACAAACCCAAAGCAGAAGTAAGATTTTGTTCTGCCTTCCTAGCATAGTGATGAGTCTTCTCTGAAAAAAAAGAAAAAAAAAGGTTGGTTCTATGGGAACACTCAGAGGAATCATGATACATTATGTATTTGTAAACAGTTATTTATATATGTATATACATATGATTTTATTGCTCCTGTCTGTACAGACCCATTGACCTTGACCTCCCTGCACATGTCGGCAATTTCAATTAACCCCGGCGGTACGTCACAACTGCTAATTAGCACATTGGCAAGACTGTCTGACACTTAAAAGATAAACACTGTCTCTTTCAGGCTTGTTTTGGTGAGTCACAACTCTGCTATTTACAAGTTTGCACCAAGA
The DNA here is from genome assembly GCF_059441175.1 of Urocampus carinirostris. NCBI lineage: Eukaryota > Metazoa > Chordata > Actinopteri > Syngnathiformes > Syngnathidae > Urocampus > Urocampus carinirostris. Next base: position 23,174,670 of record NC_142359.1, read on the forward strand.
ACAGAACAATCATTACTCTTTGGTTTCCATCTTCAAAAGAATGATAAGAAAAACGATATAAATTATTTAGTCAAAGCAATGGCCACCTGTTACCCATCCTGAGACCTGGAAGTCACTGGTTCGAGCCTCGTCGGGGCCTCACTGATAAAAAAGAATGGATGTCACTCAACTTCTTAACTCTGAAAAGACCAAAATGTTAGTTATTGGTCCATCCAAATGTCGTGACTTGTTCTCAAAAACTGCTCTGAACATTGACAAATGTAATTTCCCCCAGAGTGACTCAGTCAACAATTTAGGTGTCATATTTTTCATTTCAAACACACGTTGAGAATATTGGTACAACAGCTTTTTCCCATCTTCGCAAGATTGCTAAAATTCCCCCTATGCTGTCTTAGTTGGATCCGGAGACTATAATTCATGCGTTTGTTACCTACCGTCTCGATTACTGTAATGCACTACTCTCCGGTCTCCCGGAGTCCATAATAAAGAGCCCTCAGCCGGTACAAAATGCTGCAGCGAGGCTTTTAACTAAGACAAGAAAGTTTGATCACATTACCCCGATTTTAGCTAACCTGCATTGGCTGCCTGTTTGCTTAAGATGTGATGCTAGGGTTCTGTTGGTAGTATACAAAATCATGCATGGACTAGCTCCCTCATATCTTTTAGATTTAATTTCCCCCCTATGTTCCGGTCCGGAGCCTTCGCTCTGAAAATGCTGGTCTACGAGTGATCCCAAGAGCCAAGAAGAGATCCGCAGGTTCGAGAGCGTTCTCCATTCGGGGGATGGTGCCATAATATTCTGTGGTTTGCAATAATCTGTGGTCTGTGCAGCCCATTAAGACTCTTTGTGATTAAGGGCTATACAAATAAGCCTGACTTGACTTGACTATTACCCATTGCTTCCTTACATGGTGCTCGGCGTTAGTCACTGGAATTGGGGGCTTTGGTCACCTAATGACTTCCAACGTTAGGTGTTGTGACACATCAGTTTGGTTGACCTATCACATGTGTGTGTATGAGAGCCGACCCCTGATTTACCAGGGATAGGGCGAGGAAAAAAGAAGTAGAAGGAGAAGAAGAAAAAGGTCACTCGTTGCAAAAATTAAACATATATTGTAAAAATACAAAATGATTTTTCAACCAGGTGTTGTTGGGAATGGGTGTTCCTTCATTAATTTGTGTTCACACAGGAATCACTGTTCCTCAAATGACGATTTAGGTTGTTATTAGCATTTTTCTGTGTGTTGTTGTAGTGTTCTCCCCCACCCTTTTTTTAAGGCCCGGTCACACAGCCGTTTGCGGCTGAATCACGGCCAGAAATTTCTGCCTGTGAGGCGGACGCTATTGGACGCTTTGAGATCGCCATACAGACGAGATACAGCAGTGCTTAACACGCGGTCGGAAATTCACGCGCGGTTGGCAGCGCGAAAAAGTTTTGCGCTGCTCAATACTTTAGAGCACGGGTACACAGCCTTCACGGGCGTATCGAGGCTGAATCACGGCCAGAGATTTCTGGCCATGAAGCAGACGCTGTTGGGCGCTGTTGGACGCTTTGAGACTGCCATATAGACGAGATACAGCAGTGCTTTACTCGCGGTCGGAAAAGTTTTGAGCTGCTCAAAACTTTGAGCACGTGTTAACCGCGGGCGGCACACGAGGTAATGACGCGGAAATGACGCGGAACGACGTGCTCTGGCCGCGGCCAGGGCGTGGTTACACATGGGTAGGACGGGAAATTTCAGCGGGTAATCGTGGGTGGAGCATGGTAATAGCATGTTCTGCGCCTGTATCGCGGTGTTATTACGTGAAATTAGCGTTTTACGCGTGTGACAGTCAAACGCCTTTCTCCACGTATATACAGCGCGATTTGCTGAGCACACGTCAGTTGTGCTCGAGACGTCAAGGGGTGGACATGGATCCCCTTCACCGTAGTGACCTCGTCTTAATCCATTTTTATTTCTTGACATTTATTTTCATTTCATAACAAGATAATAAAATAAAAAGGAAAAACTATTACAATAATAACATATTGGATTCTTCGGTGCCATAGCTTGAAATCTTGATCTTCACGGGACTGTGTCTTGAGCGGTTATATTTCTACAGCCCGGTGTTATGCCGAGAAATGCATCCCTGCCGAGATTTGCATCCCCTCGCTACTACAACCACTTTTACCTCGTTTTATCTCACTTTTATATCACTTTTAGGGAATGTAATGGTGAACATATAATCAAAACCACTTCGTCTTGCATTTGTTGGGATTGTAATACAACTTAAACCATTCCGTCTTTGTTTTTGTTGTGAACGTAATCGAACGGTAATGCACACCGTATATAAAATCCTTTCCCCCTCACGTGAACGCGCATTCTGCTGCGCTTCCAACAAAAGCGATCGTATTCTATATAAAACGCTTATTAAAACAATAAAGCGAGCTAATAATAACAATTGGGTGATCCTAGTCTATATAACGCGTTTATTTAAACAATAAAGTGCGATCGTATTCTACAAAATGCGTTTGTTAACGCGGATGAAAAAGTCACCAACGTCAATGCACGCTTCCATCAAAAGCGATCGCAGCAGAATGCGCGTTCACGCGAGGGGGGGGGGGATTTTGCGTAGAAGTCGGATTTGGGCACAACACCGGCTCGGGAGCTTTTATACCCGTGGTCCACACGAGAAAATGACGCGGAAATGACGCGATGAGGAAGCGGAACAGTCGCCGGCGTCTGTTTTGCGGGCATACCACCGATGAACAGCGGGTTGGCCAATTTTGCGCATTTTCCATCGCGGGCAACCACGGGCAAAAAAAAAACGCAAAATTTTACCCGCGATACAGACGCAAACGGCTGTGTGACCGGGCCCTTAAACACATCTTAAAACACCTTCAAATTCAGCTTTTCTGTAGGTATTGCAATACAACGATACCTCTCCATACAAGCGTACTTTGTTCCAAGATTGTGCTCGCAGCTCGAACCGCTCGTGTAACGAGCCACTTTTGCCAATATGGAATAATTTAAAACTAATTGGTCCATTCCCGACCTCCCAAAAACATTAAAGATAATCCTAAATCGCAATAAACACATTCCCCTGATCACTACAAACACATTCAAATAGTAATTTAACATTAAAAATACATTGACAAAATAAATTAGATATTAGAATATAATTTAAATGTTATTTATATTAATGTCGTGAAACATTGTATGCAACAAGGTTAGACATGGCACTCCATGGTAAACATGTAATAAAGACTTCAAAGAGAAAAATCAGATAAAAGACTGACAAAAAATAGCCAAAAAATTGTACAACGTAGTGCTTAGAAACCGGCCAAAATTATGATAATAATGTGAAATAACAGGGCATTGTAAAAATAGTGCAATTAAAGTAGTGCAATAACAATAGCAGCAACAGTAAATGTCCAAATAAGTCACAAACATATATAAATAAATTTTATATATATATATATATATATATATATATATATATATATATATATATATATATATATATATATATATATATATATATATATATATATATATATATATATATATATATATATATGTGTGTGTGATGGCCCTAGGGAACACCAAAGACAAAACTGTTTCTGTAGCTTTTAGGTTTTATACATCACCTTTTTTTGCCCTTTTAGCTGCACTCGCAACACTTTTATTTTCTAAAGGTATTTTAAAGAAAAACGTGTTCAAGGAGATTTGTCTCTGCCTCCACTTCAAAATGTTACGGAAATGCAACTGTCATTAAAGCGATCTGTAGCGTGACCAGCGAACATTCTCAACCGGTCTATAGTGGTAGCCTCGGGGAATGCTTGTGACTTGAATTTTCGGTCTTTTATGCATCAACATTTTTTTTCCATTCAAATATCACATATCAAAATTTTTGTCTTCAGGGGTGCTTGTATAAACCCATTGCGTGTGAAGCCGCGTTGCATTCGTGGGAATTATAAGCGCCTTGACGGACGGCAAAAGCACCTGAGCGGACTGCAGATAAATACAGTAGTTGAAAAAGCAGTTGACTTAAAATAAATATCGATAACCACGACAGAATAATATAACCACAACCTTTTACGATTGAGATTTATTGCTGTGAAGTGTGCTGTGCCGGCAGGCAAGGTTCTAAGCTCAAATTGGCATTATATGGCATCCCTTTTTATAAAGACAAAAGACAGCGATGGGGATTTGAAATAATTCGGAAGGACTAGCAGCCCTCAAAGTACTCCAGGTTTTTCAGCGAGCATTTTGCACATTCTACTAACACTTTAAAGGTCCCCGATTCGTGACCGGGGGTAAACATCTGTTGGCGTGGAGAGGGATACGCACCACCAGGCTGTATTTGCTCAAGACACACCACAGGAAATGGTGCCCCAACGACCCTTGTGGTTAAGGTACACACTTACTTACTCACTATGTTTTATGTATTTCCGAGCAATTTCGTGTTAAGTAGGTATGAGTCACATCAAAGACACTCAATGCAGCTACCAATCAATTAGCTAGTGCTACTGTAGGTACATAAATAATCCCTAATTAATGCTTATGACCATAAATATGATAAACATTTTGAGCAGCTTTGGTTTACAGGCAATTTGAGATTTGATGGCACCCTGGATCACACTTATTACCATACACAGCTGACCTAAGAGTCTTACCTTTGCCATTACGACTTCAGTACCCTCCGTGGTAATGGTCACCTGTGTGCAAAGGGTCTATAGCAGGGGTCTAGAACTTTTTTGACCGAAAAAGCCGTAAAAGCAAAACAATTTTGATCTTTGATTTTTGCCAAACCATAACAAAACACAACAAAACCACCAAACCCAGTATCCAGAAGAAAAGTAATTATTAAGTGCATTTTATTTTACTGTTCGATGATTTGACGAAATGATGAAATAATATTTATACCAGAGGGTTGAAGCTTATTTTTGTGCAAAATTATGATTTTTAAAAGAAAGTGCAAGTTAAGTTCATTTATGAAAATGTCACAAAATACTGCAATCGAGGAGCTCAACGTGTTTACCTTCAGTGTAGAGAGTGTATATGTCCGCCCATTCCTCCCCCCACCTAATCAAATTGCTCTACAGAAGCCAGACCTTTAGGTTAGGTTTAAAGCTTGTTCTGTGTCTTTTCATCATAAAGTTTCTCAACAATGAACATAGCTTGGTTATTGAGCTTCCATATATGGACTTATTTAGCGATTTAAAGCCACAACAAGGTCTGTTGGTGTGGCAACTTGACTCTAAACTGTAGTTAAAATTGTGTCCAATATATACTGGACCAAACCCAATATTTATCTGTATTGCCTTGGTTTCACCTGTGTGACAAAGGGCTCTGCCTAATATGATTATCATGATAAAAAAGTCTTATTTTATCTCAAAACCATATGTACTCATGAAAAGAGCCATGTATGTCTTGCGAGCCATAGGTTCCCAACAGCTGGTCTATATATGACTGTATTATACAGGATATTGAAGCTAATTAGCAATTTTAGCATGTTTAACGTCCAGAAAAGTAAGTGTAGGTATGTGAGCAAGCCAGCTGGGTGTCACATCTAAGCGTACCAATGGCATCCAGCGTCTTCAAAAGAGTACACTTTGAGTTTTCCGCGATAGCTGCATTACTCGCGCCCCCTGCTACGTCGGCCTCGTTACTTTGGTCTGTTTGGGGGACGCCCCCACCGCTCTGGTAGCTTTTCTCCGAAGCTTTCCTGCAGCTTCTTTCTTAGTCCTGGTTTCTGCTTTGATTCTGCCATCCCGCAGGTGGAAGTGGGTAAGCTGGCAAGCTAGCCAGAGGCTGTGCTATTGATTAGCATTCCCGACCCCGCTGGGTCTGGAAGATGGCTGCCCCGTGGACACTGCAGACATTGATAATTTCCTTGCTTTTTGTTTTAAAGTTACTCTTAAAAATGTCAGTTTTAATTGCACTGAAAAATTGATGTATTTATTTTGTTTTTTTACAATCATTCTAAGCCCCATTAAAAGCTTTGATGTGAATACATACAGCATTCATTTAACTTCAACTGTGTAGTCAAACCACATCACTCATTGCTTTTTTAATATCGATGCAGTGGTGCCTAAGCTTTTGAACATGTCTGCCCTCTACCAACTTGACCCTTGACCAAAGTGTTGGAGAAAAAAATTCCCTTCGCTTTCGACCTGATTTCAGCTTTCAAACTGGCCATGTCGAAAAAAAGCCCGGCACACACCTGACACCAACAGCATGGGGGATTTGGCATCAACGTCTTTGAATGCGGGGCAGCACGGCGGCGCAGTGGTTAGCGCTTGTGCGGCACAGTTCATGTCATGGGAACCTGTAGTGGGTTCAAATCCAGCTCCAGACTTCCTGTGCGGAGTTTGTATGTTCTCCCCGTGCTTGCGTGGGTTTCCTCCTGGCACTCCGGTTTCCTCCCACGTTCCAAAAACATGCATTTCAGGTGAATTGGCCGGTCCAAATTGTCCCTAGGTGTGACTGAGTGAGTGAGTTGTCTGTCCCCGTGTGCCCTGCGATTGGCTGGCAACCAGTTCAGGGTGTCCCCTGCCCACTGCCCGGAGATGGCTGGGATGGGCTCCAGCCCCCCCCCGCGACCCTAATGAGGATAAGCGGTACGGCTGATGAGATGATGAGATGACGTCTTTGAATGCAGAATGCGCCTCTCCACACCCGACGCCATTTTCAGCACTGTTCCAAGTTGTTTACATCGCGCGTTTTAGGATCAATTGACCTTTCAAGATGATTACAAATTTACTACTGCGCCCAAAAAATGCAAATGGTGGCTGCATAAAATGTATGTTTCTAGGTGACAGCGCAGGGCCAACGATAATGTGGGGACAAGTGCTATTTTGCAACCCAAATGTTTGAACTCAGCTTTTGTGTTTTGTCGTTAGTGGCTGCTGTGATAAAGGACCGAATTGAATTCACTTAATATCGTTCCTTGCAGGTTAAAGGAAACACCAGCAACCTGACATCGACGCCAATAATACGGAAAAATAAATGTAGCATTTTTGAACAGATAACTTCCAATGCTGTTCATTTGGGATATATTAAATAAGGACATGATTTGTCTGTGATTTGTCTAAAACACATCCCCTGAGCTGGCTACAGCAAGACACAACGATCAATAGAAAAAAAAAAACATTTGCAAACCAAATTTCCACCATTAGTGTGTCTTAGAAAATGACGTTGTGGAGGCATCCCAGTGAGATTGACAAACCCAATAAGGGGGGCCATAGTGTTAGAAAATACCACAGGTATATGTATGTAATGCACGATTTATCTGCCGAGCACTATTTTACACAATCTCACATTGTATCATCTCTAATTACCAGACTCTGCCAACAGCTGCAAATGAGCTTCTGGACAATGGTTAGTAAGTTGAATTTGTTCGGAAGTTGCTTCAGTGATATATTTTGTATGTTTAAGGCTGTTTAAGTACCCTGTATTGTTTGGTACTAAAAAATAAACATTTCATAAAGTAATATGCTCTATAAAGATAAATAGTTACCTTTAACTTACTTTTGGAAGATGCGCTTCAAAAGGTCCTCCTCTCTGGTAAAAAATGGCCGAAAAAAGGGTTCCCACCATTTTCTCAACCGTATCAAGCTTTCTTGTTCCACTTTTGTTTTAAAAATAACGGCTTGCCTCTTTTTTACACTTTACACCACAGGTGTAAAACTCACAGCCCGGCGTAAAATGATATCCGGCCCGCGAAATCCTTTTATATACATCTACTATAAAAGCCCGGGTCCATGAAACCCTGATAACTTTCAAATTATACTCGGATAGTAAAAACCACAATGGCCGAGAAAATTATGTTAACTGACATTGCCGAAAAATCCGTGTGTCTTATTTGTGGAGATTTTGTGGCCGTAATTAAGGAATTTCATGTAAAACGGCACTACAAGACAAAACTTCAGAGTAAGCTGAAAAGCCTTGAATCCAAAGAAAAGATACAGAACGTTGAAGAGTTAAAGAAAAATATGAAGATGTTTTTCACTAAAGCCAATTCCCAAAGTGAAATGCACAAATTTTATTTATATTGTCCGTTTTTTCATATTTTCATTTTTATAGTTTTGACAGGAGATATTTTTGTGGAGAGCAATGATTTTTAATTAGTTTAATGTTTAAGTTTGTTTATTCGGGAATAATATTCCTGCCTTGGGGCAGCACGGCGGCGCAGTGGTTGGCGCATGTGCGGCACAGTTCATGTCATGGGAACCTCCTGTGTGGGTTCAAATCTAGCTCCAGACTTCCTGTGCGGAGTTTGTATGTTATCTTTTTGTTTTTGTACAATCATTCTCCGGTTTCCTCCCACATTCCAAAAACATGCATGTCAGGTGAATTGGCCGGTCCAAATTGTCCCTAGGTGTGAATGAGCGAGTGAGTTGTCTGTCCCCGTGTGCCCTGCGATTGGCTGGCAACCAGTTCATGGTGTCCCCTGCCCACTGCCCGGAGATGGCTGGGATGGGCTCCAGCCCTCCCGCGACCCTAATGAGGATAAGCGGTACAGCTAATGAGATGAGATGAGAGTATTCCTGACTGTTTTAAATTCATATTTATTTATTCATTTATTTTTAAAAAGGAAAGTGTATTCAATAAATATTTATTCTGTTCGGCCAAAGGTGTGGTTTGAGTTCTGGCCCTCTGTTTAATTGAGTTTGACACCCCTGATTTACACCAACCATATTGAATAGATTCACAAGACATTAAACAATAAAAAGTCAACGTTCTTAGCGCGCTAGCGTTACAGTGAACGTTGTTATGTTTACCTACGCACCAGAAAGTAGAAGCCAGACTTCTTCAGGGGGGATGCTGGGTGACCTCTCACAGCGTCACGCGGCGGAAAGAAGCCCTACAGTACTGTCCTCTACTTGGAAACAGTTGCACATAACACCTAACCTAACTTACAGTAATGTCCGAATATTTTTCGACATCCCGAAAAGAATGTTCGTACCTACCGTTTTATGTAAGTCGAATGGACGTTAGTTGGTGCTGTAATATTGGCCCTGATCTGGGCTATAAGCATTAGTGGCCAATTTTTAAGCAACATGCAAAAGATTTGTTTGGCCGTAGCACTACAGCTCTAGCTTGAAACGATACACTGTTGAACACATAGTATTTTAAGAATAAAAAGTCAACTACTCACATTCTGAAAGAACTATCAAATAACTTACAGAGAAGGCTCTCAAATGTACCTCCACCTTTCCCCACAGTCGAAAGTCTTGAAGTTGCTGTCTAAGTGCAGATATATGTGCTCTCCCCACTCAGCGACGCATCCTCTGCTATTTTCACCATTTAGCTTAGTGGCTAGGGCTTAGCGTCAAGTAGCTACTGAACATAGCGCACAGTATGCACAGTTGTGCACTGTTTTCCACTCATAACTTCATAGTTTACGATGTTAATAACTTATTTTAATCAGGGCTGTATATATTCAAAAACTTTGTCACTTACAATGTTTAGTTTGCGCTCAGAAAAAGAGAAACACAGGTTTATATCAATCGTTAGATTTGGGCTGCGCGTTACACACGCGTGTGCATTACACACATTGGTGCCTCCAGAAGGTTTTTGTAGGGGTGGGCAGATGCATATTAGGGTAATTGGCCGGTCCAAATTGTGTACGCTGCAACTGGCTGGCAACCAGTTCAGGGTGCATGAAAATCAGTTGTAAAATAAGCAAGTTATGATTTATTTACGATGTACATTTTTGCCTTAATGACATCGTTGACCTGACCAATGTGGCAGCCACGTAGACACTACTACAGTGCGCTGACTAGTCTTTTTTAAGATACCGTATCTGTGCATGTTACGATACTTGCGCTCCTTCTTTTACGAAGATATTCTGACTTATTTACTAATTCGTAGTATTCTCTGTCTTATTTTTTCACTTATGTGGCATTCACCGAATTAAGCTGGCCTAAGCATGACTTAGCTCAAGTGCAAGGATGTTCGCTTGGGCCGGGGTTAAGGGCGAACAAGGCAAAACGCGAAAGAAAGGCAAGCGGAAACAATTCAGCCTATCACAGAGATGGGGAGGCAGTCATGGCAGAACTTGGGTTGGGGGGAAACATTTTGGGGGCGTTACTACTGTAGTGGTGAGGAGTAACAGCTTGCCTGGCTTTGCATTTGGGATGAAACGTTCGAACGATATATACTGTTAAGCGGGGCGGCCAGTAGGGTGGCGCCAGCGCAAAGACCAATACAGTACAATACAGTCTGTTCAAACAAAACCTGCCAAAAATCATTCCGGATAACTTATTCCGGTAGAACAATCTTTCTGTTGGTCAAATTTACCCAAAAAGTTGCCATGGGAACACGCCACACGTTTGCGCATGTGGGCTCATTTCCTTCTGGAAATTTCGCGTGATTTCAGCCATATTTAAACGCGCTTAAAAGCTGATTTATGTTTGCACGCTTGACTGCAGGGCATCTCTGAATATTTGATCCGGCCGTTTTAACAAGCCCTCCGCCCACTCGGCGAGCGGATCGGACGCACGGAACGGGGAAAAAATTCAGCTTTGATGGGCGCCTGTTTGATGGGCTCCGAGGTCCGTGTGACAGGCCGCGCAGCGTTGGTGTCATTAAAAATAATGGCAAACGGAAACGTCTTTTTTGTGTGTGTGTTGAACCCAAAAAAATGAAAGACGCGAACACACGCTGGCGGTCGCTATTTGTAGCCCTCATCCTCTTGCTTTGCGCACGTCTTATCTCCCCTGACGGCGTGTTTGCTCATGCGGCAAATCAGGAGGCTCTTATTAAAAGTCTATTGACTCCAGTTAAGTGTTTAAATAAATACACGATCGCCTATGTGCTTGTGTGCCATCCATATTATGTAATTGACATTTGACATTCCATTAAAGAGCTAACATTTGTAACGTGTGTCCATTAGATGTCACTGCAGTGTATTGTGTAGTTCAGCTGAAAACAAGTGGCACACAGCACAGGTAAGGATACAAACTATGGATACTCAAAGTGACCATATGACTTCATTTTTTCCCCCTTTCGGGCACCCGTAGGAGCAAAATGGCAGATGATTATTCAAGCTTCCTGTACGTGAGAGTCAAGTTATGTTAAAGAAATACAAATTGCTCGACCTACGAGTGTTTTTAAAAACGCATGCTTTTATTACAGTTCATGTTTTTTTTTTAGTATTTTTCAAATCTCTCTCTCCTCGCTCTTCTCTCTCTCTCTCTCTCTCTCTCTCTCTCTCTCTCTCTCTCTCTCTCTCTCTCTCTCTCTCTCTCTCTCTCTCTCTCTCTCTCTCTCTCTCTCTCTCTCTCTCTCTCTCTCTCTCTCTCTCTATATATATATATATATATATATATATATATATGTGTGTGTGTGTGTGTGTTTGTATGTGTGCATGTTTGCATTTCCTTTGGTGCATGTGGGTTTGTTTTCAAGGTTTTTGGTGCTTTATATATTACTGCGTCTATGTTTTAAGTGTACGTATGCATGGATGCATGCAGTGTTGCAAGTTGTCACTAAGAAGCGACTACACTTCACAACTGCACGAAACGTGTGAACATGCAGAACATGTAGTTTCTCCCATGGGACCACTGCCTTTAATATGCGTGAATGAATATGAATGTTTGAGTGTGTGAGTTTGTATGTGTATCTAGTGTAGGCGAATAGATCCTTCTGGAGTCTTGGCTGAGGAGTTCTTTTTTGAGACGAACGATTCTTAGTAGATGAAATGTTTTGTCGTTTGCCTTTGGATTTTTCAAGACCTAAATCTGACATGAACAGATTAATTATTTATGTGTGTTTTTATTTTTCTGTCCGTCCGTCTGTCTGTTTATTTTCAACACAAACAAAAATGACCCAGAAACAGCAAAACAGCACATACAGGTCTTTGTTTTAGAAAAATGAATAATGTATGACGCATATACTTTTTCAATGTTGGAGTACCAATCCTGCCATTTGTAGAAATGAATGTTTAAACAAATGAATACCTCCAAATAAATGCCATAGGAGGTTGGCACGGCAGTTGAGTGGTTAGTTGTCTGCGGCACATTTCTTAGGTAACGGGTTTAAATCCATCTACCAGCTTTCCTGTGCATAGTTTGCATGTTCTCCCTGTGCTTGCACAGGTTTTCTCTTTGAGGCACTCTGGTTTCCTCCCACATTCTAAAAATTAATTATTTAGTATAATATCAATCAATATTAATAATAATGATAACTACAATTCATTAATACGAATTAATAACAATATCACAATGTATTATCATTAAATATATGATATTTGAAAAACACATTAGAAATAATGTTAATAATGTTATTATTGTTGTTGTCATTAATATAAAAAGAAATTACTAGCTAGTACCAGTAGTAGCACACTCACAGTTTGGTATTGGTACAAAACACAATTCCCAACAGTTATCCTACTTCGACTTACAAAGACCGCCACAATAACTCACCTGATATAAAATCTGCACTGCAGTCAGTTCTTTTCAATGGCTTGCTGTGCTATTGAAAAGGACTGTTTCCTTTGAGAAATGTAGAGAAAAGTTGTTCCTTAAAATAGTGCTTGTGCACCTGCACAGGCAACAGCTGGGCATTTATTTCTGCTGTTTGCAACTCTACGAACGAGACTCAACCAACAAATCTTCCCTCACTCTATTCAAACTCGTATCCCTATTGTTTTAGGTCAACAGTGCGTACGCATCCTGTGGTAATCCAGTGAAAACGTAGGCTGGAAATGACTCTGAGAGCGGAATTTGCTAGAATTAAACTGCACTTCAGTTACCAATTTATTCACTCTGTTGCTGTTGTTTTATTTGTTCAGTAATCAATCTTAAAGGTGGAGTCTTTCATTTGAGGTGTCCTTAAAAAGCGTGACAGTAAATATGTTCTCTATTGAGTATGTGTTAAAAATGACCAACTGAGTTCAAAGAGCCCCTATACTTTATTTTCCAATGCGCCTGTTCTTCTTTATCTTACTTTTAGCAAATCTATCCAGGATGGAAAACATAAGTACAAGGAATTGGGGGCTAGGTGGTGTGCTGAAAAGCGACGTCATGCTCATTCCTGCTCATTCCTGCTCATTTTTTATTCATTTGCATTTGTCAGTGTTGTATGAAAATGGTGAAAGTAAGAAATGGTTTGCCTCAAGCACAGTCCAAAATGCCGCCCCGAATCCCGAGAAAAATTGAAGCGGTCTAAAAAAAAAATGTATGTACTTGCACAGCATCATGAATGAGCAGACTGAGGCTGCAACAATGACACAAGCCAGGAGATGGCTGCAGAGTGTAACAAAGTTCCAGATTTAACTTTTAATTTATCTTCTGTGTTACTTTATTCTTTTGCCACAAAACGACTAAAAAAGGTGTATTTTCGTGACTCTTTCCAATAAAAGCTCCTTCTCAGATCACGTGACTCGCGCAAGCGTCAATCAAAGTGCACCCGGATCTGTCTGCTGCTTTCTTTGTTCGTGTACTGTACCGTGTTTACCCTTCCCAAACATTCCCAATCCTCCTGACAACATTAGCGCTTTTGGGCCAGCTGTCATACAATTGCACACAAACACGCACGACAATTCACGAACACACTCGTCTAGCAGCCATACGGCAATGCCGAAGCAGCAAAGTCCCAGTGGGCCTAATTGGCTGAGCCGGCTGAGCGCAGCACTATTATTCAGCACTTCTGACAACAACAAAAAACCTTAGTGTGTGTATGTGTGGGTGCGCATGTGTGTGCCTGATCATGTGTGCGACACTTGAGGAAGCCCTTACGCGGGAGGTGTTCAGAAGGGATGGGGTGCTCATCTTCTGTGCTGACACACGCATCGCTGAGGGGGGCGCCGTGCAGCATGTCACAGCTCGCTAAAAAAGAAATCCAGCAGCCGTCAGTGAGCTGGCGGGAAGTGAAAAAAGAAAAAAAAAATCTTGCTCTCTTCGTGTCGCCTCAGCGCTTCACAAACTTTTTCAACCACGTATCATTGCGAGTAAAAAAATGTTGAGCTCTACAATTTGAAATAAAAAAACATCGGGTTTTATAATGCAGACGCTGCTCAATTTACGAACGAGACAATCGTTGAATTTGTTCGTAAGTTGCTTCATTGCTATATTTTGTCTGTTTAAGGTTTATATAAGTATGTTTAAGGCTTGTATAAGTCACTTGTATTGTCTTGTACTAAAAAAATAAGTATTTCATAAATTAATATGATCTATAAAATTGACTTTAACTTACTTTTGGAAGATGCGCTTCAAGTGGTACTCCTTTGTGGTAAAAAGTGGACGAAAAAAAGTGATCTAACCATTTTCTCAACCGCATCAAGCTGTCTTATTCCACTTTCATTTCAAAAGAAACAGCTCGCCTCTTCTTCACACGTTACACCAACCATATTGAATGGATGCACGAGGTATAACAATAAAAACGTCAAAGTTCTTAGCATGCTAGAGATACACGTAGTTTGTTTACACACGAACTAGGAAATAGAAGCTGGATTTCTTCTTCGGGGTGGATGCTTGGTAAACCTCTCACAGCGCCACAACATGCTGTTAGCGGCGGAAAGAAGCACTAAAGTAGTATCCTCTGCTAGGAAAAAGGTGCACACAATACAAAATCTAACTTAGAGCAATGTCCGGATATTTTTCGACATCCCCAAAAAATGTTTGAATCTACCGTTTTTCGTAAGTCGAATGATCTTAAGTAGGGGAGCAACTGTATGCAGGATTTCTTGCACTACGAATTTCCTTGGCTAACATTAGCTTGGTGGGCTACAGCAGCGCCATATAGACCCCTTTCCAGCCTACGTTGTCACCGCATCACCACAGGATATGTTAACCCAAAATGGCATGAATGGCCGTACGAGTTCGATTTTACAGCCAGGTAAGATTTGTATGTTAAGTTGTGTTTTTAGTGTCAGAATAAAAAAAAAAACATGTTCAGCTGTCGTGTGTAGGTGTGCACAAATGACATGTTTAAGGACCAGAATTCCTTTGGCAATTCCCAAAGCAATTAAAAGAATTGACAGGACCTAGGACAACATTTAATATTTGGTAAGGTATCGTAGCGATCTGGCTTAGATTTTTATTAAATGCCGAATGCCTTGGTAAGTGTAGGCCGCATAGGTGTCAGGGAAATGTTTGCTACCAATGTGTTAGGGTCTAGTAAGCCTCTTCCCACCAGACACCAGAATGCCCAACCAGGTTTGGAACTGGGCACAGGTGTGTCTAAACTCCACACACCTGTACCGAATGTTCGTAGCCTTGTTTGGACACCATACTATGATGTATTGTGGTCATTTACATTTCCACCTTCATGTCAGTTAATCTCTGTTTCCGCTTTCTTGTTTACTTTACTCCTTGTATTTTCAGTTCCAGGTTTGGTTTTAATTCTGGTTAGGACATATTGTTAGTTCCTTTGTGACCACTTGTGTGTTTGGTTCTTTGGTCTTGGTTTTGTCAATGATTTTGTGTTTCCAGTTCCCGGGAGGCACGGCAGCTGAGTAGTTAGCGTGTCCGCGGCACAGTTCTGAGATCTTGGGTTCAAATCTAGCAATCAGCTTTCCTGTGCAGAGTTTGCATGTTCCCCCCGCACTTTTGTGGGTTTCCTCCAGGTCCTACACACATTCCTAAAAAGTTTAATTGGCCGGTCCAAATTGTCCCTTGGTGTGAATGAGTCAGGGAGTTGTCTGTCTCTGTGTGCCCTGCGACTGGCTGGCAACTAGTTCAGGGTGTCCCCTGCCCACTGCCCGAAGACAGCTGGGATGGGGCCCAGCACCCTCGTGACCCTACTGAGGATAAGTGGTGCGGATAATGGATGGATGTTTCCAGTTCCTACCTACCCCGAATGCGTCCAACATCTGCCAAAACCTTAACAAAATTTCTACTATAGACTGTAAGTTTGCTATACCTGGTGGAAGCTAGTAGATCTTTCATAACAATATGTATTACTTGTTATTTGTCTCACCAAGATTAACAATGCATTTAAGGTGGGTGAAGCCAAAGAAAGTCAATTATTCTAAAGTGTAACTTATATGTGAACTAAGCCAGTGTTTTTCAACCACTGTTCACAGTAATTAATTGTCATCCTGTGCCGAGGGAAATTATTCAATTTGTGTGCCTGTGTGGTTTAGCGAAAGCTATCTTTTATTTGGATTTACATTTACCGGAGGAGAAACGGCACCAGCTGTTAAAATGCTCAAAATTGTTGAACAGCACTGAACTAAGCCATTGTAATCATGAAAAGGTCATCTGAGTCACTGTTTTCTTCTATTTACCTTGATGGCATAAAAATCATTTTATTTGTTACCCACATGATATGGACCAGCATTGTCTATGAGGCGAAAAAGTCACATCTAAAAGCTCACACAACTCACTAACTCGTTTTCACAATTTGCTAACACGAACTTTGTGCTTATTAAAGATGTGTCTGTCTACGATTCACAATCTTTTTCTTTCAATCGGCTGGCATAAAAGACCTAAGTTCAGCCGTTTTGCCTCATCAATGCTCACTCAGCTTGGGTACCTCAGACCTGTTTACAAACACGGAGAGGTTTCTATAATGCATGGTATTGCCCGCTATAGTTTATTTTGGCTAACGTTAGCTTAGTGGGCTACAACAGTGCTATTTTCATTCCCAATGAATAGTGGCTAATATCCTTGCTCGTTGATCGCTTGCGGCCTCACAAGCCGACGTGTGATTGGCGGGCGGACAGTCGAAGGTGGGATGCAGGATATCTGAGACGAATTAGCGCCGCATGATGAATGACGCAATATTTTCCCGCCAGAGGGAAAGCGTTGCAGCTGGAATTAGGATGGGTGACAGCGCGAGGGAGGAAACACCGAGGAGGATGGAAAGGAAGTGATATGATGCCATCCAGAGTTAATTACAGCAGGACAGTGGTCTATTATTCTATCATGAGTTTATTTAGGGGTGGGCGGAGAATTAGGGGTTGGGAAAAATGAAGCAACCATGTAAATATTCATTTGATTTATAAATGGGCCAAAAATAAAAATGTGATGCATAGCCTTTGATAAAAGTATTTGTGGAGGATCTACACAGCATGTACTTACTTTTACTCAAGTAATGATTTAGATTAAGAACATGCTTACCAAACTCTCAGTTTAAGTAAAAATCTCTAATCCAAAGAAATTTTCCTCCTCGGTTTTGGAGTAAAAGACGCTCGGCTTCCTCCTTCCACCTCCCTCAGGTCTTGCCAATAGCTTAAAAGCTTTACAAACTTTTTTCTTTTTGGCCAATTCTTTCACTATTTGCATCTTGTAATCTGCGGAATTTGATTTTCTTTTTGGTGCCATTTCGTTCATTTTGGCGGTAGAGCAGACCTGATTTGAGGGACTCGGCCTGAGTAAACCCCAAGCTGCGTATTTCAGCCGAAACGCACAGTTTGGCGCAGAAGTATGCACGACCGGATTATAGATTTGTGTCTACTTTGGCAGCAAATTAAAGCTCCGGGTTTATTTAAGGCTCGTTTATCAAATTGAGTTAATCCGTCGGATTTGGGCGGGTTCGGGTTTATATACCCGCGACTCAGTTTGGGTCGGGCTACATTTTTTATACCGGATCTTACTTCAAAGCAGCAGTAATGGTTCTACAAACGTATGGATGCATGCTTGTTGCTCTGCCCTCCAGGAAAGAGGGAGGGATTTTTTAAGGGTTATTGTTCTATTTTCTTTATCAATTATCCATTATCCGTTATCGGTCAATTCATAATACGCTACAAAGCCAAGGAGCCGGGACACTTACTCTCAGCCCAAAGGTCATTTCAAATTTAGTTTTACGTGTTTATTTTGAAGGAAACATAGTGTCGTCACATTAGGAGCTATACTGCTTCAGCATTTTAAACCAGGGGTCTCAAACTTAATTTACTTGGGGGTCGTCAAAGCTGGGTGTGGGTGAGGTCAGGCAGAATCGGGTTATCTACAAAAAAGTTCATGGCATTACACTGATATGCTTCTGCATGTTTAGCAGGAGCTGGATTACTGACTTGACAAGAGCTGTGTCTCAGGCAGTGCACATGATGATATAATACCTGTCAACCTGTACGGTTTTGCCGTACAAAGTACGTTTTTTATGCATTTTAAGACGAAGTACGACGTACAAGGAAATCTGTACGGAAAAACGCAAATTTGTCAATCGCATGTGTCTGCCGCCTGGGGATTTCCCACCATGCATCATTCTGAAATTAAAAAAAAACACAATATGGTGTACGATTATTTTGTATCTCGTACAGGAAAATACGACAGTTTGTACGGGCATGGAGCCGTTGAGGTTGACAGGTATGTGATATATATACATAATTGTGAAACCGTTCACAAACTTACCTTTGATCAGCACAACACAGACGTTTAAAAAAAGGAGTAAACAATGACTGTCAGTCGTTCCTGAACTCTAAGGACTATACTTTGCAACTCACCTCTTGATACTATTGTACGATAGCATTAATTAACCCATCCTCCTGTCGTGCTCAACAAGTTTTTTTATGCTCTCTGTCACAAATCAGACGAAACTCACACAAATTGCTTACACAGCAGCTAAAATGTTCGGCCTACTCACACCAAACCTCTCAGGTTTAAATAAGCGTCCATCATCCGACGGGGCAAACACAATAGTCCAGCATATTACTCATCTACTACACTAAGACTTCACCCCCCTATTATCAGGGCACGGATACAGAACAATAAGATTTAGGAGGCTCTGCCTCAGGAAAAGCCTGATGCTGTCTGCCAATACTTTTTCCCCACTGCCCTATAATTAGTCTGCCCTCATTGTCCCACTGTCATGTACAACCCCTAGCAAAAAGTATGGTATCATCAGTCTTGGGCAAGCCCTCACTCCGACATTTTATTTTTTAGAAACAAACAAACATGAAACAAGTGTAAGGTCATTCCAAAGTGCAACATATTGGCATTCAACAACACTAAAATAAGTCAAGATAAATTTCAATGCTTGGTAAATGTTACTTTTATAGTGCAAGGGCACGGAAATAAATCTGGAATCATTCAGTGCTGAGGAAAAAAACATGGAATCATAAAAAACAGACAAAGAAATAACAATCCAAACATATCACTAGTACTTAGTTGCACCACCTTTGGCTTTTACGACAGCTTGCAGTCTCTGAGGCATGGACTTGAGTGACAAACAGTATTCTTCATCAATTTGGTGCCAACTCTCTTTGATTGCAGTTGCTAGATCATCTTTGCAGGTAGGAGCTTTGCTTTGGACATTTTAAATTTCCACCACAGGTTTTCAATTGGGTTGATATCTGGGCTATTTACAGGCCATGACATTGACTAGATGTGTCTTTCTCCAAGGAATGCTTTCAAAGCTTTTGCTCTGTGGCATGATGCCTTGTCATCTTGGAGACTGAGTTCACCGGCCCAAACATTTTTTCAATGGAAGGAATAAGAACGCTGTCCAAAATGTCAAAGTAAACTTGTGCATTTATTGCAAATTACACCACAGCCATCTCCCCAGTGCCTTGCCTGAAACGCAACCCCACATCATTAAGGACTGTGCGAATTTTTACGTTTTCTTTAGGCAGTCCTGTTAGTGAATTTAGCCGGAACTGCACCGTACAAAAACTTCAGCATCATCACCTTGTCCAATGCAGATTAAAGACTCATCACTGAAGATAACCTTCATCCAGTCATCCACAGTCCAAGATTGCCTCTCCTTAGCCAATTGCAGTCGTGTGTTTTTTTTGTGTTTAAGCTTCAACGATAGTTTCCTTTTGGCTTTCCTATATCAAAATCCAATTACCTTTAGGCAATTTTGCACAGTTCTCTCACATACATTGACTTCAACTTCTCATTTCCTCTTCGTTTGTCCTGTTGAGCATTTTCAGTTTTCAAGACATATGGCCTTTAGTTTTTTCTCTTGACACCTACATGTCGTCCTTGGCCTACCAGTATTCTAGTCTTTAACAACATCCCTGTGCCGCTTGTACTTGCAAATCTTCAATACAGCTGACTGTGAACAGCCCAAATCTTTGGCAACCATACGATTAGTTACCGTCTTCAAAATGTTTGACGATCCTGTCTTTGGTCTCAAGAGATATCTCTCTTGTTGGAGCCATAATTCTTGCCAATCCACTTGGTCCAGGAGCCCTCCAAGGTGTGATAACTGCACTGTTTTAACTGTTGACTAACAAGCAGACTTAATCTAAGCCAGGGACCCAATTAGGGAAAGGAAATTGAATGGGTGTGTCCTTATTTTCTACTCACAATTCACTGATTCCCTTTTTTCCCCCTTTAGAATTAAGTGATTCCATATTTTTCCCCCTGCACTTGCTCTATAAAAGTAACGTTTAATGACCATTGCAATGTTTTTTCTTAATTTATCTAAGTGTCTCTAATGCCAATATGTTGCACTTTGGAATTACCTTGCGACGGTTTCTACAGAATAAAATAAGACTGGTTATTCAATACTTTTTGCTAGGGGTTGTCTGTTTTTGGAGTTTTTTGTCTTTGTTGTGTGTGTGTATACTGTAATATGTCTGTTGTTTTCTCATGGTACAGTGAATTTCCCTAATGGACCAACTCTTAATAAAGAACTAATCCACATGCTTTTGAATTTCTTATTCAGATTTGGAAGGATCTTACGATCTTCAACATGAATACTTTTTGACTTGTGTGATACTTATATCTTAAAGTAAATGGTCAATGGTCTTCAAATGTTTTGAAACACCCCGTATTTTTTACATTCATGTCTAGAGGGCCCGATGAAAAAAGTCCGGCTGCCCGCATGTCGTCCGCGGGCCGCTGTTTGCCCGTCCCTGATTTAGAGGGTCAAAAATCAATCACTGACTTCCTTTTTGACAAAAGGAAAAGGAATAATTTCACTCTGCTTGCTTCAAATTGGCAATAAATCTCCACCAAAGTCGACAGAGAGGAATCGGTTAGAGGGTGGCCGCTTGTTAGAACATGTCAAACCATCGGAATGTTTTCTTTACCTCTCAGCACGTCAGCTTAACAACGTCACGTTTGACTTTTTTTTCTTCCCCACGTTCATTCGACCTGTCAGGTGGAGGCAGATGTTGGAGGCCATTACCGGGAGAAACGCTCCCTGCGGAGCACGTTTCTTTCCCCGATGTTCACTTCTCGTTAGCAACAGATATGGCCGTGCCTGGCAGGTTAAGAACATTCTACACTTGGTCAGCAACACCTATGAATAATAATTAGATGGACGCTTTTTGCAAGAAACAGTATGTGAACATGGTGAGGCAGCCAAGACGATGCCAGTCGAAACAATAAAGAAAAACGGAATAATCAAAGGAAACAAAACAGTTGCACTTCCATATAAGGTGATGGGGCAGGAATTTATACACATTCAAGTTTGCATAATAAAGATGACAGTAATCCATTGCTTTTTGCCAGGGGTATGTTTCAAATAGAACCTGAGATAGGCAAAATACATTAAGTAGAAACCTTTATATGTTTATAATTATCATATGTTTAAGTACTCTATTACAGTGAAGAAAAAAAGTATTTGAACACCCTGCTATTTTGCTATTTCTTCCAATTAATAATCATGGAGGGTTCTGAAATTGTTATCGTTTGTGCATAAGAAAGATAAACTAAAAAGAAAAATCCAGAGATTAAAATGCATGATTTTGTGTGATACAGCAGCAAATAAGTATTTGAACACCTGAGAAAATGAATGTTAATATTTGGTACAGTAGCCTACTACAGAGGTCAAACATTTCCTGTAGTCATTTTTCCAGGTTTGCACACACTGCAGGAGGGATGATGAGAAGATGGCCTTCTCCTCCACACAAATCTTCTCTAGTCAGGTTTCTGGGCTGTCACAGAATTTAAGCTCCCTCCGTAGATTTTATATATTTTATATATATATATATATATATATATATATATATATATATATATATATATATAGAGAGAGAGAGAGAGAGAGAGAGAGAGAGAGAGAGATGGATAGATAGATATATGTATATATATATATATATATATATATATATATATATATATATATATATATATATATATATATATATATATATATATATATATATATATATATATATATATATATATATACATTAAAAGTTATTACATATGTTTTTTACGTTTTTTATGTTTTTTGTCTGGTTTCCACACAAAACACATTAGATATTGGTTTGCTGTTCACAGATCTCTTGACAGCTAGGATCATAGGGTCACCACTTTCTGTTGTCTGTCTTGGGCAAGTACCGCCAGGTGACGTCCATTTCTCTCGCGGCTATTTTTTGGCTAAGGGTTCTCCCCTACATAGAACAGGTAGTACTGGTTTCCATGGTTACAAGTAGCAAAAGACACCTTCAATATTTGGTTGTTGTTTTTTGATGTAAAGCGTCATCCCGCTCTTCAGAAATAAGCGAAATTTTCATAGGTTAATTTTTTTGGGATATCTGACTGTGTCGACAGACATGAACCTTACCTCATAGCGCTGGTATCGTCATACATTATATACTCTCATACCGTGATGTGTGAAATAAAGTGATTAGTTTACTCTGTCTTTAATATTGGACACCTGTAAAAGATATTGCATAGGAAGCCAGTTTGTTATTTGGACTATTATTGCGCACTATTTTTTGTGGTTTTGTCTATTTCCAGCCAATTATTTTGTTTTTCATTGATTTTCACACCCGTTTGGGCAGATCTGTTTTTCTAACCTAGAAAATGTATTAGAAAAATAAAGCTTAGTTGAGAACAGGTTGGAATTTCTTATCTGAATGTAGGGCCCACTCCCCTGTTCTTGTTACATGTTTAAAATCCATACAGTAGATGTTTTCTCGCCTTAGTTTAGTGTCTACTAAACTTCAAACTTATCAGAGACCCTCGTAATTCTGAAATTGTTCAAATAACGCGCGGCCACAGAGCTAATTTGTTTTCTCACTTGCCCTTTTATCCCGCCATGTGCAGTTTTTTTCTCCCGCTTTCCTACCATTGCACTGGTAGGAACTTGACACAATTGACAGGAAGTCCTGTAATTAGACACCTACACCTGGCGACTGGACTCAGCCACTCGGCTTCATTTGCTAGCGCTACCCACATAAGTCCCATCAATCTCACACTATACGGGAGACCCTTTAGTGTGAAAGTCACGTCAGGTAATCTGACGGGACGTGGGACCATATTACATTTCAATCGTTGGCATTATAATTGAGGTGTTGTTTAATGCTAACTTTTTTTACATTGGGCTTTTGACACCCTGGTGTCATTGGGCTTTGGGCATTGGGCCAGCAAACTGGCTAGTTCACTTACTTAGATTGCGCCACTGTGTTCGATAGTTGATAAAGGCAATGACACAGAGTGCGGACAAGGTGGTTTTGTGAAGGAGTAAAAATTGTCTTCCTCCTTTCAAGCTCGAGAAGCTGGCTTTGCCTGCCCGGAATTGGTAATGGCAGAGTATTTAGCGCAAATGAACATTTTGACTCAGTCCTGAGGGGCCAAGCCCAGCATGGAGAGAGTAATTACTTTTTATTTCAGTATGATGGGATCTTGGGTACAGAGGTTAAGTGGACCCAAGCCAACCAGCCGCCTCCGGCCGCAAGGCCTCGGCCGAGCTAATCGCTCAGTAAAGTGTCGTAATCAACCTTGAGTCCTGGAAGGTTCGCAAGTAGTTGCTGGAATTTGACGGCGCTCCAGATTGTTGATATGTGTCTCTTGAGAGGCCAACATGTTACTTTTAGCAAGCCTAGTGATGCCAGCCAGACAGAGGCCTAAATTGTCTGTATTTGCACAAAAATGAAAAGCTAAAAAATAATGTCTCAGGGAATGCTTCAAATGAATTGGTTCCTGAACATACAATTCAATTGTATTGAATTTAAAACAATAGGTGTAAAAGGTTTTATTAAATTTTATCAATTGCAATTTCCTATAGTCACGTTTCTGCACTTTTATTCCTGTATTTCTGTAGGTTACCTCTAAATCCAACCGTCTCTCATTCTGTCGTCTGTCTCTCAAACTTGCGTTTTTTGGACACTGACTTCCTGCTTCAATTTTTCTTCCAACAGTTATCCTCACTTGTCCTAATTTCCCATCTAAAACGACCTTTCCTCATCTCTATTTCAACACTCTGTCCCCTTGGCTCAGTGCTAGTTCATTGCCTTCCAAGCACACCTGTCTCAGCCATTTTGTCAATCCAGTGTACCACTTGACAAACTCTTAGATTTTCTTGATTGAATTTACTGGAACAACCCCTCACCTAAATCCTGGTCCACGATTGTTCTTTGCTACCCGACCTCCCATGTACCGAATCCTGTCCAAATAAAGACCTCCATTACTAAACATATTAGGTTTTCTGCCCTGCGCTTCTGCACCACCCCGTGTGGGACCAGTGCTGCCCCTCTGAGGACCAACACACCTACACAGTAATGTATCATTATGGGGACAATACGAAACACGACTTTTCATGTTTGACTTCATCCCTTGAAAAAGGGACAACTGCCACCTAAAGCTGTAGAGGGGAACTGACATTGATATATATTTTTTCTTAGACAAACTTTCTTTAGCTGAGATAAAACATAGACTTCACATCTTTCACTTTCCATGTTTCCTTCCAAAAGCTCTGAGAAACTCTTGTTAAATACTTGGCAAGCCCTCACCTGGCTCGCTATATCCGTAACGTGTGATTGGCCAACTTTGATTCCTATCTTAAAAACGAAAGCTTTAGCTTGTTATTTGGTCGCAGCGTTCCATTCTCCATCGCCCGTCTTTCACTGTCTTTTGTCTCGGACTCGCCATTCCCATCAGCCCGTGCGGATTAGCTCAGGGAGCTAATGAAATGTAATTACCTCCTCCTTCCGATAAGAATCGATCGGCTGGAGGTGCCTCGGAGGTGCTTGCGTCTGTCCGTCCTTGTTTCTTTTTCACCATCCTTGGGGGGACGAGGGGCCAGTCGTAGTGTCCAGTATGTGCCCCCAGGAATAAGCCTCCCACCTCCCCGCCCCGGTTCCTTGTGGGATTTA
This sequence comes from Urocampus carinirostris, assembly GCF_059441175.1. Classification (NCBI taxonomy): domain Eukaryota; kingdom Metazoa; phylum Chordata; class Actinopteri; order Syngnathiformes; family Syngnathidae; genus Urocampus; species Urocampus carinirostris. The sequence goes on from NC_142359.1 coordinate 23,199,606, forward strand.
TTTCCTGAGCGGTTTCCACAACGATGGCGATAGCATTGACAGGTCTCGGCAGAGTGGAGTTAGATCTGTCCGATGCGTCCTCGACCAGGCCTCAGCCAGCCGGAATGAGATTTTTATCAAATGAGCCGGATTAGCCAAAGGCTCGATGCGCCAACATGGCTGCTTTTTGTGTGCCGATCGTACGGAGCAAAATTGTCTCCTAACAAAACAACAACAAAACACTTGCTAAGGAGCTTCAGCTGGTCTTTGGAAGACTTTTTATCAGGGCTGGCATGTATCCAGGCCTTTTAAGGGATTTTCAAATTGTATCGTATTTTCCGGACTATAAGCAATTGTGAAGTATGAGTCGCACCAGCAAAAACTGCATAGTCCGGAAAATACGGTAATACCTTTATTAATTACTTTTCTATGATTGAAATAATTTCTGTAGTTTATATTCATATTTTTGTTAAAACAAGGTTTATTATAAGTTAATTGTGATTATTATTATCTTTTAGAATTTTATGACAGAGGTCCAAAACATTTTCAGTACCACAGACAGATTTAATGTCTGACAATATTCTCACAGCCCGGCCCAATAATGTCGTCAGTATAATGAACAAAAACAATAATAATAATTGGCTAAAATCCACTATTTATTTTATGAGACCTGTAGGGATCTATATGACATAGGAAAATACATAATCTCATCATCACACTATTTTTACTCACAGTGCCACCTTGTACAATGTTGTTTTGGCTGGACTCTTTCCCATAATGCTCCTTAACAACATTGTACATTGTGGCATTGTGAGTAAAATTTGTGCCATTATGAGATACAATGTAATGCCTTTTCCTATGTGATCTGCACTACGAGTGGTTTGCTGATTGGATTTGGCATTCTCATCGCCTTGATCCCGGTTTGATTCCCATTGCATCCAATGCTGAGCAAATGTGGCCAGCTGCATTTGAGGACTGATGAGTCATTGCTCAAATACAGTAATATATTAATGTAAAACCTCATGTATAACATAAACCCAAATTTGTACCAAAAATAGGGTGTGTACTTGAATAAATAAAGTATAAGCATTAAAAAAGATAAAAACATTTTTTTCGGCGAGGCCTGGTACCTGTCCGCGGCCTAATAGTTGCTGACGCCTGATTATTAGGACTAAACTCATTATTCTTGTAGAGAATATGGTGGTAAATAAATTAATCTAACAAACAATTTATTGACCAATGGATGTAAAGAGCTGAGTTTATTCTTTTCAAAACTCGCCTCACCCTTTTTAGAGCACCACATGCGTTTTTAGATTATTATGTCAGGAAAACGGATGAAATACCTTGTCTAGTTAAGCTGAAGGGTGGCTACACACACTTTAGGTGAATTCTTTTTACCGTTCTGATCGTTCAATATACTTTACTCAAGTCACACACACGCTTGGATTTATGGAGTTTTCTTTTACTAATCATCTACTGAAGAAGCTTGAATTGAACACAATACAATAATTATAAAACAAAACAAAGACAACTAGAAGTTGAGAAATTGAACTGGCGCCATTTGTTTAGACGACAATGTAGGCCTGATTACTACGTTTTTGTACTTTGATAGAATACCCCCTTTAACGTCACACCAATACCAATACCTAGCAAAATCTGATGTTCTGCGAAGTTCAGCGTTGAAGAAGATGACGACTTTATGTCTTTATGTACTCGGCTGTAGAGTGATGAGGAATCCTGGTAGGCTTAATACCCCGTTGGGACGAGGACCACAGGATGCAGGGTGTTGAAGCACAGGTTGACTGCTGGTGGCTTGAGGCTTCTCTGAGGTTGCTGGCCTTGTCCGACCTCTTTGGCCCCTAACTTGATCAAGCTTGGCTGCTGACTCGGCAAGGTTCTCTGGCTGCTTGTTGAGGTGAGACTTGGTCAGGACTGGCCAGGGTTTTGGTCAGACCACCCTTGTGAGGTGAGACAAGTACAAGCTCTGGGCTTCGGTCTCCTGGGAGGGGCAGACCCCCTCTGGTGGAGTTATCATGGCAACCTTTGATGCGCAAATTAAGCCAATGCCCAAGTCCCCAACCTCAAATTCCAGCAGTAACTCTCACGGTTGCCATGGCGCCCAATTAGCCCCGCCCAGGTGGGTTTGTTTCCGTCTATTTATGTCCTGTTTATTTTTTTCTCCAGTTTTCGTTCTCGTCTAGTTTCTCCTGTTCATTTTTGATATCCTGATTCATTATCTATCCTATCCGGTCTCGACCCCATCTGTCCGATATCAACTCGGGCAATTGGAATCGATCTCGTCGGTCTCTGGCTTCCTGTCTTTCCACGCCAGACCGCCGCCCAAGGTGCATGACTCCCCATTTCCCGTAAAAGAAAAGGCTTGTGTGAGAACGTCACGTGTTTGGGTCGTGATCCTGTTCTGGTTCCTGACTGAACATTCAGATAACTCATCAACGTGATGGACTTAAAATACTGTATTCACCTCACATGTTTGGACATTGTTTGATAATTTTCTGACATTGCGAAACGGCATTCTGACCAAATGTTAGAGCTCTCTGTGACTAGCATGTCTTATATTTGAATAGGAAAATAAATAAGTTATTCGGATATATTTGGGGTTAAAATATATCAAACCAACTCCCCCAAATTTCATCTTCCGAATAGTCAATATTCGCAAAAGAGTTGCTGGCACAAAAACCAATCCGTCACAATTTGGTATATTTTATATTCCTTCAAAAAACCTAATCACTACCACTGCTTTGCGTGTTGGACTATCATATTTCTCCTCTTGAAAAATTAGATTTAAACAACAAACGAATATTACCTCAATTAACAAAATGAAAATAAAAAAGGTTACCAATTATTTCAATTCGGTGTGTCATAGTGTTATGGTTATGGTTGGAGTCTTCTTAACTTTTACTAAAGGAGTTTATTTATTACGTATAATGTAAAAGGCCCCCCTCCCCTCATTTTTATTACCTTCTCCTGCTTTTATTCACCTGTTTTTTTCTTTATTTGTGTGCGCGAGCGTCGCTAAAAGGCATCAGCTGTCTGCTAATAACATCACTGGCTAATTAACCGCCTGAATGTGTGTTTGTTGGTTTGTTTGTTTGTGAACTCTTAAAACATTTGCAATCACCGCTGAGTAATAAGTACACCTTATGTTATTCATATGTATTTTGCTGATTATAACAGAGGATTAGGATTAGCAGGATGATCAAACCTTTGGCTGGCTGGAGATTACTGCTCAGGGTCTGAGGGGAAGCCTTAAAGGAGCAGTAAAGTATTAGGAACTCTGTTACCCTCTGCTGCCAGCTCATGATCGCAGCCTCAGTCAGCTCCTTCATAATGCGCGTGCAAGTACATGCATTTCTTAAAAGCGTTCCAATAAATTCCTTTTTTAAAAAAATCTTTTTTGGGGTTTGTGTTGGCTTTTTGACTGTACTTGAAGTAAGATTTATCTTACTTTCAACATTTTAATGATACACTGACAAATACAAATTTAAATAACTGCAGCGACGAGCATGTCTTTATTCTCTTTCACCAGCCCCCATTCCTCAAACCTGGTGTCTTCGGGCCAGAACAGCACTGATAAAACAGTGGGAAAAAAAGCCTTAGGGCGCTTTGAACTCAGTTGGACATTGTTTACACATACTTAATAGAGATTATATGTAATTTTCAACTTTTTAATGACAACTCATATGACACGCCCCATATTTAAAAACAAAAACTAAAATATATTTTATGCTCACGCCTTACGTAAAAATATAAGTATAATTTAAGGTAAAACAGATATTGGTGTTTTAATAAAAGCCCCTTAGTGGTAAAGAAAATAAGTTGTTAAGTAAGAATATTCAAGTGATCGGATTTGTTGTCACTGGAAGTAAATTATTAACTTCTAAAGAACAATTAGCAATTAAGTTTAAAGTTGTAGTTTATCATACTCAATTGAATCATTTTGTTTGCTTGATTAAATTAGCTAACCAACATTTTACAAAGTATTGTTTTTGAGATGTTTTTAAATGCAACATATGTTTTTAAGGAACGTCAGGTTAATTGGCCAGTCCAAATTGTCCTGAGGTGAAAAAAAGCAAGTGGGTTGTCTGGATGAATACAAATTTTAAGCCATTAAAATATTCAGTTTTGTCATTGTCATGTGAAGAAAACTTATCAGTGAAATCAGTTCTTGTTTGTTCATTACCTATATTGTCCCTCGATGGATTTTGGAGTAATGTAGAGTAAAAAGTACATATCTTTTATTTTACATTTGTCAATAAGAAAACTGTTATTGCTTCCATCTAAAGAAAAAAATCACCAAAACTCATTTTTTACAGAATAATCTTTTTTTGTTATTCTCCTGGATTTAAAAATAAATAAATAAATGAATTGAGTTTATTTTTGATGGTTGTTTTACATCTGACTTTTGGGAATATATGGCTTATGTTTAAAGTGACTGTGTATTATTTAGCTTATATTATTTAGCGAATGCACGATCGAATGAATGTACTTTTAAAAATACTCATAGGTCGAGAAATTTGCATTTAATTGACATAACAATATCCTCTCATAGAAGGAGCTCACCTCATCGTCCGCCATCTTTCTGATATGGGTAGCTCCAAAAAACGTTATCACAAAAGGCTGGACGAAATAAATAAGAAAAATGGTGCATTTTGCTCACTTTGGGTCTCCGTAATTTGTATGCTTCCTTGAACTATTTGGCACTTGTTTTCAGTTGCACTACACAATACAGCGACATCTAGTGGTAATACACACGGTTCCTTTAAAGCAGTTTCCTAAGGAAGAATAAATGCGCCACGCAAAAATGATGGTCCTTATCATGCCCGGTCTGCATAAGAGAATAGGAAAGACCCATGCCCGCTATTCAATATTCAACGATAATAGTCGACTATTGTCCCCCTTGTGTGCACCCAAAACCCAAACACGCCATTCCAATCCACCCTAACTAATGTGTTGTGCGCTTTTTTATGAGTGTTGCTTTTTTAAGGAGGAAAAAAGGGTTTGAATAGCAACAAATGCTTACATGCAAAGTGTGGCTCCCACGCACATGAGAGATACGCGACCTGGATCCATTGTGTGTGAGTATGTAGTGGTCAATGCCTGAAAGTAGACAAAAGCCCATTTCCCAGGATGCAGCGGTTCTCCTCCTCAACCCTTGTGCATCATGACCTAGAACAGAACCTTCCAAACATCAATAAATGGCACGTTGGCTCTGTGCTGTATTTTGTCACATCGATTTCTCGCATTACGGCCAAATTACGATAACCAGTGCTACACTAGAGAGACCAGGCCTGGTGTGGAAAAGCCAAGAATTTAAACACTGTGAAACCTCATCATATGAGCCAGCAGTTTTTTTTATTTTGACTTTGGGGAAAAATTTCAGATAAGGGTTTTGTATGGAGAGGTACTGCAACTCACAACTTGAGTCCACAGGGGTATTGCACAGAACCAAGATAAGGGATTATCCCGGGATATGTTTATTATCTAGCCTCAAGTCATGAAAGCAGGTTAAATTTAGCTCCACTTGTCAACTGTGATGATTTATCCTCTACATTTCGCCTGCTACAGACCAGTTTAACAACCAGGCTAAGATTATACATCCCCAGCAATAAATTTGGCACTTCTACTGTCAATAATGTAAAATGGGTGTTGTATCATTTCCATGGATTTTCTTGATAAGTTGCATTAACATTTTGCATGTACGCACGCTGCCCGACCTACGAACGAGTTAGGTTCTGGACGATCGTTTGAAAGTTGAATTTGTTCGTAAATTGCTTTAGTACTATATTTTTTACAAGTATGTTTAAGGCTTGTAGAAGTAACCTGTATTGTTTTGTACTAAAAAATAAACATTTCATAAAATAATATGCTTTATAGAGATAACTAAAGTTGAGTTTAACCTACCTTTGGAAGATGCGCTTCAAAAGGTCCTCCTCCGTGGTAAAGTTGCCGAAAAAAACTTTCCGACCATTTTCTCACACACATCAACCTTTCTGATTCCACTTACATTTCAAAAGAAACGACTCGCCTCTTCCTTACACTTTACACTAACCGTATTGATTGGATGTACAAGATATTAAAAGATAAAAATGTCAAAGTTCTTAGCGCGCTAGTGATACAGTACACGTCGTTATGATTACACACGAACCAGGAAGTAGATGTCGGTTTTCTTCCTCGGTGTGGATGCTGGGTGACCTCTTACAGCGGCACGCACCAGGTAGAAGAACTACAGTACTGTCCTCTACTCGGAAAAATGTGCACACAATGCAAAATGTAACTTACAGCAAGGTCCGGATATTTTTCGACATCCCGAAAAAAATGATTAAAAAATAATCCATAAGTCAAATGTACGTAAGTCGGGAGGTGTCTGTAGGCTGTATTGTCATGTCATTTCTGTTGACTTTATAATTGCAACATTCGTTCACAATTTTTTTTCATGGTCAAGTCACCTTATATGGTCATCCATGTAGCATTATGCAAATTAGAAAATCTTTGTCAAATGGCCAATCGGAGCTTTTACTCTAAAAAGTGATCCAAGTGTAATATAGTAAATATAGGTCCAACTTTCATTCATATGTTCCCCTGCCAAAAGAAAAGTTGTTTTTTCGGAAGGATAAATAAATTTAAACGCAAAAATACATTAAATGGACAAGTATTAGAATTGTCTTTATTGTCATTGATAGCAGCGTTCAATGAGATAAGACGTGGCACTCCAGGATAAACATATAACAAAAATGTGTATGAGAAAACTAAGATTTTAGTATAAAAAGGCAAAAACATTCTTTGTCGCGTTAGCCAGGAATCTAAACCAGGCCTTCTGTGTGGCAGGTATAACTCATACCACAATTGTTACCACGATATACATACACATCTATAAATAGGTTTGTAGTTCAACCCTCGTAGCAGACAGGTACATATTATGTGCTTGTTTAGGCTTTAAAAAAAACTTGGACGCTCAAATTTCCCACAGGCTTTGAGAACATGGATGTTAAAATGAATTTGTGCTGTGATTTATATGTTGCATTTGGGAGCCAACCACATACTATGCAAAAAGGCTGCTACGTATATTATTTGGACATATAGACAGCCATTCTGATAAATAATCTTTGACTTATCATAAACCTGGTGTATTTCAATGCATTTCTCGGGATTTTGGTATTTTAACTCTTTCGTGCCGTAAAGTCACTTGTATACAAAGAAAAACATTTTTCTGAGTGGTGCCAAAGCTCAAATGTAATAGGTATAATGATAATAATAATAACATAAATAACAATAATAAGGATAATAAAAATAATATTTTTGCCTGCAGCCCCCAAGATGCTGGTATTACACACCATGGCACATCAGTAAATGGTTTACATTTTTCTATATTTATAGATTTTTACTAGTGTATTTATTTGCATTATTTACATGATTGAATCATCATCTTTGTTTACGTACACACTTTTATGATATTTTGATTTTATTTTAGTATGTAGCTGTTTTAATGCACTTTCAGGGGGTGGCAATGTAGGCCTATATGCGAGTATGTCTGGAACATACGTTGCACTACTTACGAACGAGGTTCCGGATGATGGTTTGTAAGTTGAATTTGTTCTTAAGTTGCTTCAGTGCTATATTATTTATGTTAACGGTTTATATAAGTATGTTTAGATAGATAGATGGATAGATAGATAGATAGATAGATAGATAGATAGATAGATAGATAGATAGATAGATAGATAGATAGATAGATAGATAGATAGATAGATAGATAGATAGATAGATAGATAGATAGATAGATAGATAGATAGATAGATAGATAGATAGATAGATAGATAGATAGATAGATAGATAGATAGATAGATAGATAGATAGATAGATAGATAGATAGATAGATAGATTTATTCATCCCCATAGCGAAATTCACACTTCCAGCAGTATCCTTTGTTGTTTAATAACAGATTAACACTATGCCCCCGGGCTGCTTTGTTGTAGTTTAGCCACAGCGTAGTTGATGACGTCACACGTTAGTCCAAAAGTTCGACGTCCCTGCAGCAGATGGCGTGCCAGGAATACACCACCTCGTGTTAGCGAGTCCACCTCCTCTCAGCTTCCCGCGGGCTTTCGTGTCTCTGTCTAACAGCGCTGAAGCCGGGTAGCTCCGGGTAGCTCCGGCTGGCTACACGTTAGCGTCCGGGATGCTGGACGTGGGCCATGTTTCCGTAAAACACAGCAAACTGCGCTTTGATGTTTTTCACCAGCACAGCTAGTTCGTCGGTCTTATTTGGTAGAAAGTTGACATTTACCATGATTACGGATGGTACTGAAGACTTATAACGCCGCAAGCCGCTTAGCTAGCTCCGGCTCTCCATCCACAATTTCTTCGGAGCAATGAGGTGATTCCTCGAATACACGCATTTTTGTGCGTTAAAACCCATAACGATGGGATAGAAAGTAATCCATGTGTAGTTGTCAAATGAGACGAAAAACACCGAAGATAGAAGCAGACACTTAAAACAATAAATCAGAAAAAGTGCGAAATAACGCGGAGCTGCTGGTAAGGCTGCCGCTCGCGGTTTAAGGCTAGTATAAGGATCCTGTATTTTTTGTACTAAAAAAGTAACATTTCATTAAATAATATGCTCTATAAAGATAAATAATGTTGAATTCGACTTACTTTTGGAACCTGCGCTTCAAGAGGTCCTCCTCCGTGGTAAAAAGTGTCGGAAAAAAAGCTTTTTGAATATTTTATCAATCGTATCAATCTTTCATTTAAACAGAAACGACTCACCTTTTCTTTGAACTTTACACCAACCATATTTAATGTCAAAGTTCTTAGCAAGCTGGAGATACAGTACTGTATGTTTACCCACAGACTAGGAAGTAAGAGCCGGATTTCTTCTTCAGGGTGGTTACTGGGTGACCTCAACAGCGCCACTACATACTGGTAGCGAGGGAAAGAAGCACCACAGTAATGCCCTCTGCTCAGAAAAAGGTGCACACTATACAAAATATAACACAGCAATGTCCGGAAATTTTTCGACATCCTGAACATTTTTTCGTATCCACCGTTTTACGTAAGTCGAATGGTCGTAAGTAGGGGAGCGTCTGTACTTGAAGTAATTTTGGTTTGACTCTGCTCTAAACTTCACAAACCTTTCATTTGATAAATTTGATTTTGGTTGCACGTTGTCAGTAGATGACATATGAAAAGGCAGTAGGTTCTATCATGTTATTACGCTATGTTTTAGTCATTGTGCTCGAGAAAAATGTTAAATTTGTTGTGCATTTCACATGATTTAATAGAGAAAAAACATTGCTATAAAACAAAACAAAATAAAATGTATACAATTATCATTGTAACATGAAATTATCATTCCTCTAAAATCTGTGTGATAATGAGATGAAACCCTATTTATTTTCGTATGATATCCATACCACTGGTAGTCGAGTGGTAAGGATTTGCTGCGCTTCAATTGTGGTCAAGATTATTTTTGACTGAACAGTCATTGCAAAAATAAAATGAATCGTATAGTGTATAACGTGCATTCAAACTTTGAGGTTCTTTAAAAATACGGTATGCGTTGGCCTGACTAATTCAAACTGCGCCTATTTAGTGAGCCTGGATTTCTTTATTGTACTGTCCTTCAATACTCCAAGATGTGGGCAAATTTCACTGTAGCAACCGTCAGTCTGTTTTTTCCCATCCATGGTTGTTTTTGTTGTTACCTATTTGCTCAACTGTCTCTTGTGTGTTTTTCTCCTTGAGTCATATCCGGATGGGGGTCCTGGGGAGTGGCATTTGGACAGGGGGGAGCTTGGATCCATGGTGCTAATGAGGCCGGTATCATTCCGGCATATGTGTGTAAATGTGCACGCATCATCCATATTTGATGCGGTGAGGCTTTAAAGAGCACCACAGCTGGGCCTGTTTGCTAATTAATGACATTTCCCCTTTAATTAACATTCCCACACCTTTATGTCTCTGATGGTCTTTTATTGTTTTCACGCCACCGTCGTCCATTTGTCTGTCTCTCTCTCTCCACCCCTCAGCGTCAAAGGAATCCCGGAACTTACGTTTTTAGCATCGTTGTTGAGTGACCAATTCAATGCTGGATTGCTGGGAATATATACTCTAGTAAAATCTCATTTTTACAATATTGAATCGGAATGACTGAAAACAAAACATAAATATCATGGCCCCTCTACATATGGGATTATTTTTTTTCCGGAATTAGAGATTCTCATACCTCAAAGAAATGTTCTACATAGGAAATGACTGAAAACCAATGACCATATTTTGGGGATTATAAGGCGCAGCCACACACCCCAAATTATCCAGAAATTTGAACATGCGCCTTATTATCCGGTGCACCTTATATGAAGACACAATTAGTCCACCATTATTGTGCAGTTATTGATCAGTTGATAAATTTAATCACTGACCACAATTGCATAAGAATGGTGACAATGGGACTGAATCTAACCACCGAATCAAAAGAGACATGGTTGTTAACAGTTGCATAACATTGAATATAAAATGAAATGAACCCTGACAGTAGCAGGGAAAGCGCCATTTACCGGTACCAGATCATTCAAAGTAGAGAGAATTTTGTTTATTAATTTTTCTCAGCTCAAACTAACCATTGTAAGTGACAAATATTTTGGTTATGTGAGGGCCATGTGTTTATATCGTTCAGGGCAGCCAAATAACTGCCCACAATGCCTTTCTCTTTATTCACGAGTGAATTACCAAAATGCATATACCTTCCTTCAGTACAAAATCTTGTATGCTTTGTAAAATAAGTGGTACCCACTGGTTTAATGTTTGACATTGGGCCGGCCCAATAATAACATCAGCATTTTGGTACCGCGACCCAAAAAAGTTTGATGATGAGATAAAACTCAATGCCTTTTCATGTGTCATCTGCATCCTTAGTTGTATAGAGAATAGGATCCAGGCTTTGATGCTAGGTCCTTAGCTTGGCCCTAAGAGCTTGCTCTGTCCACTCCACGCATCGGCCCGGTATTGCAGTACCTCCAGGAACGGTGCATTCGCAATGATCGCAACAAGGCTTTAGGGCTAGGACCTTAGCTTAGCCTTTTGACTGAGAGTAAGTGTCCCGGCTCCTAGGCTTTGTAGCGTATAATGAACTGACCGATAATGGATAATGAATAACGAAGATAGAACAATAACCCTTAAAAACCCCCCGCACTCCTTTTTTTATTATTTTATACATTTACCATATGATTTTTGCATTTCGGAGATGGAATAAGAGCTTGCTCTGTCCACTCCACGCATCGGCCCGGTATTGCAGTACCTCCGGGAACGGTGCATTCGCAATGATCGCAGCAAGGCTTTAGGGCTAGGACCTTAGCTTGGCCTTTTGGCTGAGAGTAAGTGTCCCGGCTCCTAGGCTTTGTAGCGTATTATGAACTGACCGATAACGGATAATGGATAATGAATAACGAAGATAGAACAATAACCCTTAAAAACCCCAAAACCCCCCCCTCATGAGCTTGCTCTGTCCACTCCACGCATCGGCCCGGTATTGCAGTACCTCTGGGAGTAGGCTTTGAGGCTAGGACCTTAGCTTGGCCTTTTGGCTGAGAGTAAGAGTCCTGGCTCCTAGGCTTTGTAGCGTATTATGAACTGACCGATAACTGATAATGGATAATGAATAAAGAAGATAGAACAATAACCCTTAACACCCCCCCCCCCCCCCCCCCTCCACACTGTTTTCCTGGTTTGATTCACTCTTGCATCCAACGTTATGCAATCTTATGTATTTTTGATCAGTGTTGTGATACAACTGCTCAATCAACGTGTAAGTACGACATGTTTTGTTGTTGTTGTGCAACCCTAGCCCTTACTATAGTTAAAATTCCATGCACTTTATAGTATGGTGAGCTTTATACTATACTAAAAATAACACAAAGACTATTATTGCGCCTCAATGTGCGAAAAATAGAAAATTCAGTTCCCGCCCTCCCCAAATCATCCAAATTAACCCTAATAGCTATAAAAAAAATCTTGCCGATCACTAAAAACACATTCAAATAGTAATTTAACATGGAATATGGGAGCAAGATAAATAAGATGATATTTACAAAATGAAATGTGAGGTTACTATGAGCACTTACCAGTCGGCGGTTGCGTACTTTGTGTGTAGGTCCTCTGCATGGTACACCAGCTGCGACTTTACTTTAAAGTCACCTATGGCAATAGCACACAATGCTAAAGGTAGAATCTCCGTTATTGCTGTAATGGACTTTTTGAACAATTTTACATACTACCTATGTTTTTTATTGGTATTGACAATGTCTTGTGTATTGGAATCCAATACAATATTTATTGCATCCCGGTCATCCTGAAAAGGGGATTACCTCATGTGCAGTCCCTTCTCACTGTTTCTTGTTTTCCTCACACTGACGTTTTTGAGTTTACCTTTCCCGCATGTCGGTTTCAGATCAGGAAATGGTGTAATTGTGGCTTGTGTAATCCCATACAAATAAATGTGACTTGACTTCACTCGACTAGACAGTGTTTCATGGGCCTGTGGCCCGGCAGCTTTTTCTTCTTAGTAGGTCATGTGTCATGTTTAATTGCCACTTTCTTTCCCCCCCAAAAAAACACTTGCCTTCAGAAATTAGGGAAGCAAAGCGCTGCGTAAACTCTTCTGCAGCTTTGGTATCTGTACTCGCAGCTTCGCGATGTGTAGACCAGTACATCTCGAGCACTCGGCCCTCTAGTGGTAACATCTGGAAATTCTTGTAACTTTTCTCTCGTATGTCTGGCAAGATTTTAACTCAAAAGACATCTCCTCCCTCAATTTTCTCGAATCCAGAGTAATTATCTAAAGGAGCAATTGCATACGATTTCATACATTTATAAGTATGAAACCTGTTTTCATTTGGCTAAAAACTAAATAAAAAGCTAAAATGCTAGGTGTCACAGAGGGTAGACATTTGAAAAAAACACTCTCCCGTGTTTGTGTGCTTTTTCCCCCATCACTGTTTGTCCAAACAATGACACCAATCACGCGAGCGCTTGTCTTATTGATCGGCGATCAATACTTTTATTGCCTCACTAAGCCCACTCAGCGTCGAACTACCCCATCACCTTGCGCCTTTCGCATCGACTACTCGGGTCTGCAGCGGAAAATAAGTTACTCCGCAGGCCTTGTATCCAGAATAGCGTTCCACTTCCTGCTTTTACACTCACAAAAAAAATGCAGATTGCCGAAAACGTTTATGCTAATGTACATAGCTGTCAGCTTTTTATAAGAGAGCGATATTGACGGTTTGGTTTGGACATAATGGTATTTTTAAGATCCACCAGTAAAACGCAACAGCAGGATTATGCTAAATCTGTCCCTTTTGAATAGCAGTTCTTATTATATATAGGGCCTTTTGATTATATGTTTTGTTTACGTTTGTTTTCAACATGGTTCTATGGATCCGCAAATCGCTATAAGATATGCAACATAGCTGTGTTGCCCGTAAGGCTATGTTTTTCTTTCATAAATAATTTACTGTGTTAAAGATGTAATGCAAGGCTAAAAACTGATGCAAGTTCATTAAGACATTTGCTGCATGAATATTGTGTGTTTATTTGAGCTTTATGTTAAAAAATAAGTTAAAAGCAAAATAATACTACTTTCGGCTTTAGCGCTTCACTTCCGGTTTCACAATCCTCTTGTAAACTCAGGCTATGGTTGTAATAAATTTCCATCTATGTTGAAGGATTAACAAGGCAATGCCGTAAGTTTGTAAAAGCATTTTATATGATTTATAAACAACTGTATGTCATGATTACTGATGCGGGGTACCTGAGTCTGCTCTATTGGCGTTAACAGCCACGGACGCTGATTGGCTGCTGACCTCTTTTTAAACCCGCGCCTTCCTGTCAACAATTGTCAGTTTGTCTGCGAAACTCAGCTTCACGCTAGGCAAGCCCCGTTTGACTCCTGACTCAATCTTGCCCTTTTTTCCGTCTGATTCCCGGTGCCGAACTCTTTTCTCAACCCGTTTTAGGTTTTTGCTCCTCCGTCCCGGCCATCGACCTGTTTTTTCCTCGCTCTCGACACTGCCTTCACTCAACACGGAAATTCCAAGCGATCTGCTACCCGTGACAAACGACTCGTGGGTGCAAGCCCTTTCCTCCTTTTGAATAAAGCTGAGTAAACGAACACAATTGGGTCCCGTCTCCGTTTCTGGTCCGTGACACTGCATCTTGTAATAATCGGGACGGATGTAAAGTTTCTGCGCTTTATCTTATTAAATATATTGGCCCTTGTTCTCAATGCATTGTATATGTATTGTAGTTGTTTTCACCGTATGGAGAAGAAATTAAAGCTTCGATGCATCCTCTGTGGTCATTTACTTCTTTGGTGGTTTAAGTCAAGTCATGTCAAGTTAAGTCAAATTTATTTGAATGGACCTTAATAACAAGATGTCTTGATAATAACAAGATGCACAGGGTACAACTACACCAGCCCCTTACACCAACATGCGCGCATGGAAAAACTCAAAACCTCAGCACGAGGAGAAATAAGAAACCCTGAGAAGGGGCCTCACAAGTGATAAACCCCCTTCCAGGAAGACCAAGGTGCAATAGATTTAGCATTGGTAACAGTACAAAAAACGTAGTGAACATCAATAAAAGAAAGCAATAGGTAATGTGTTAAAATTTGTCCAGAAAGTGCATGACAGCAATCACGCCGCAAGCCTGCAAAATAGTCCAACAAAGTCCCTGACAGCAACGAAACCTAGGGCCTGTAAAATTGTCCAAAAAGTCCATGACAGCAACAACGCAGCTTCCCATCACTGTCAGCTGGTCGATGCAGGCATTGACATGCTTCAAGTCCAGGCACTGGTCCGCTGACTCATCTCGATTCATCGTTCTCCCTCGTATAAGCCCCAGTCAGGCAGTCGGAAAAAGACAGGAAAAAAAGTATGAAGTGGGCATCAATCATAAGCTATTGAATAGAAGTGGGTCTTACATCTAAATTTAAAAACTTACACTGAGGTTGCAGAGCTTATCTCCGGAGGTAGTTTAGCTTGGTGTGATATCGATAACACTAAAATAGCTACTAATTTCTAGAGCTGCAATGTTATTATTTTTGTCCCAGTAAAAATCTACATAAAAACTCCACCTAAAAAATATGAAAGATCAATTGTTATTGACTAGCCAAAATATTTTTGACACAAACATCATTCATTTTAAAAGTTCTTAGAGTCTTTTTTTTAGTTTTTTGGGGTTCATTGGACTTTTTTCCAACAGTACTTCAAGTTTGCCCAAAAGTGCCTCATCGTTGTCGTCAGTTTATTTACGATTGAAGGCCGCCATCCAGTCGACTGTTTGTCTCCCCTCCGAGAGCTCAGGCGTCCATCTGTCTCTCGGGTTTAGCACCCCACCACCGTTCTCCACCACCTGTCACTTTGGCGACTTCCAACTGTCAAACTTTTACTGGTAAATGAACACAAAATGCATCGCGATTGGGCAAAACGTTCATACTAGGAGCTGGAAGACAATGCACTGTACACTCCAAGCCAACAGATGGCGCTAGACAACAGTGCAGTTAAAAAAAAAAAAAATTTTCTCCTCTTGGCCTCTCTTTTGTCACATTTTTTTCTTTCTTTCTTTCTTTCTTTCTTTCTTTCTTTCTTTCTTTCTTTCTTTCTTTCTTTCTTTCTTTCTTTCTTTCTTTCTTTTAGTCTGTGTTTCTGTCTGTCTGTCTCTGGTTTTGTTTCTCTGTCTCTGTCTTTCCGTGATTCTTCCTTGATTTCAGTCACTCGGTTGGTCAGTCTTTTTTGAATTTGTTTTTTCATAAATCCTTTCATTCGACCTTTTGCACGTCTTTCTTTGTGTTCTTTCTGTTGTTGTGTTTGTGATTACATGAAGGTACCAATGGTAATTCTGCGCAGTGTTTCTCAATAGTAGATGGCCCTGAAAGTTGACACCCACCATTTTAAACTACAGATAAAGACAGCTAAAGTTTGTCTGCACATGTTGCGCATGGCCCAACGAAACAATATGTAAATCGTGGATTTAGTTATCTTGCCAAAGCCACGGAAATAAGGCGTTTTGGATTTCAGCAAAAAATGCAGCTAATTGAGCATTATATGGAATTTTATTTTAAGTTGGGTTTGCTGGTCATTTCATTATTTTTGTTATGTGAATACATTATATTATCTCTGGTTTAAACTGTACTATCCTTTCATTCAATAAATTTAAGATGTGGTATTTTTGTATTTGGGTTGCACTTAATTAGGGTGTGATGGTGCATCCTAAAGTCAAACTAGTAGAGAAAGACCGAGAGTTGTACAAATTGAGTTAAACATCTCTATAAAAGTAGTTGATGCTCGGATGTCAAATAAGTCCCGTACCAACTTATTAGTCAATTGATTACTTTATTGTTTCTATTGTAATCTTAGCCAATAACAATTGTGAGTGTTGTTGTTGCTTTCACCAAGTGACTGTCCAACTCTGCTAAGGCCATGGAGAATAGTAAGCCCCTCCAGATGTTTCGTCAGGCTTTTCTAAAGACGTCCTCTGTGTACCCCAACACCTCCTCCGCTCTAATCCACTTTCCCCGCTAATCCGTCCTCTGTGGACCTGTTGGCCAACCTTTTGATGGCAAGTGGCTTCCATTGCTTTAATGGAAACGAGGGTCCCAGGGTAAAATGAATAGCAGGCGCCCACCACTTAATTTACTGATACATAGCACGGGCGTTATTGATCCTGAGAATACAGAGTGGAGGGGATTTGGGGAAGTGAATGAATGTCTCCCATTTCAGTGGGTATCTTTACATAAAGGGACTAGTCGGACTGTGATAAGAATTTGGATTTTTAGACCAATCCAAATGAGTTCTTTACAACAGTAATGTCCAACTACAGGGCCGCAGACCAGGACTGGGCCGTGGTTCTTTTGGTACCCGGCAGCACAGAAAAATAAAGAAGTTCTGTCAGGGAGGACCAGAACAGAGCAGGAGACCCCAGAGCGTTCGTTACAAGTCTTTTATTTGGGGAAGCGTACAGGGTTAGCGGGAGACGCGATGACCGTCGAACGTCAGCAGCAACGCCGTGAAGACAGCTTCGGGACACGTAGCCAATCGTAGCGTGGGACGGAAGCAGGTCGAGTTTACCAGGACTGGAGAGAAGATCGTAGCGTGGAACGGAAGCAGGTCGGATCGGAGGCATGTAGAATCAGGTAAACAAGTAAAAAATACACAGGTAAATCAGGCGAGTCGAACGGGGTAAAAAGTATCCTCCGACCAAGAGTTCTCCGCGTAACGCGTTTAAAAAGGGAGCATTAACCAATCAGGAAGCACATTCCAGCGCGCCACATGATTACCCCAGGTGGCTCCACTTGGGTAATCATGACAGAACCCCCCCCTCAAGGAACGGCTCCAGAAGTTCCCCAGGAAAAAAAAAAAAATAAACCCACGGCACGTCACAGGGTAACACAGGAAAATCAGGAGAGTCAACTCAGAAGAGTCGGACTCAGGGCGGGCATGATCAGAAGACTCGTACTCAGGGCGGACATGTTCAGAAGACTCGTACTCAGGGCGGACATGTTCAGAAGACTCGTACTCAGGGCGGACATGTTCAGAAGACTCGTACTCAGGGCGGACATGTTCAGAAGACTCGTACTCAGGGCGGACATGTTCAGAAGACTCGGACTCAGGGCGGACAGGTTCAGAAGAGTCGGACTCAGGGCGGACAGGTTCAGAAGAGTCGGAGTCGAACAGGCAGGCATGGGAGTCGAACAGGCAGGCATGGGAGTCATTGCGCAGTCATACGGCCGGAGGTGCCTTAGCCAATTTTGCCACGTCGGAAAGGACTTGCCGAACTGCACATTCTGAAGGGGAATTGCGCTGCTGATTCAGGCTTTCATAGTGGTCAGGGGGCAAATGTACGAACGCGGGGTCCATTCTGGTCGGAGGATTCTGTCAGGGAGGACCAGAACAGAGCAGGAGACCCCAGAGCGTTCGTTACAAGTCTTTTATTTGGGGAAGCGTACAGGGTTAGCGGGAGACGCGATGACCGTCGAACGTCAGCAGCAACGCCGTGAAGACAGCTTCGGGACACGTAGCCAATCGTAGCGTGGGACGGAAGCAGGTCGAGTTTACCAGGACTGGAGAGAAGATCGTAGCGTGGAACGGAAGCAGGTCGGATCGGAGGCATGTAGAATCAGGTAAACAAGTAAAAAATACACAGGTAAATCAGGCGAGTCGAACGGGGTAAAAAGTATCCTCCGACCAAGAGTTCTCCGCGTAACGCGTTTAACAAGGGAGCATTAACCAATCAGGAAGCACATTCCAGCGCGCCACATGATTACCCCAGGTGGCTCCACTTGGGTAATCATGACAAAGTTCCATCATTTTTTGCTTTGTAGATTTTTTTATTGTCACCAGAAATTTGTGGCGATGCATTTGGATAAAAATCATTTTGTTTCGCAAAATAAAACAGAAGTGTATTTGTTTCAGACTTGTGCTCCCGGAATATTAAATATACCTCAATCCTGAGTTCTTTAGAGAACAGAAAGTAACAGTTGTACTTTGTGGTTTTAAATGTGTTGTTACAGGTTACGTTTCTAAGTACTTTTAGCCCATTTCATTAGTTTGAATTTATTTTCATTTTTTTCAAAAAAAGTACAACACCTATTTTATGGCCATGGTTCTCAAATGGGGGTACACATACCTCTCGGGGTATGTGAAGACACTTCTGGGTGTGAGTGAAATGTAAATGAAATTAAAAAGAGGCATTCATCATCAAATCCTTTTAAATTTCTCATTAACTGCAGTCAATATTTCAGGAAATTAGAAAAAACACAGGCAGCACGGCGGCGCAGTGGTTAGCGCGTGTGCGGCACAGTTCTAAGGTCTTGGGAACCTCCTGCGTGGGTTCAAATCCAGCTCCAGACTTTCTGTGCGGAGTTTGTATGTTCTCCCCGTGCTTGCGTGGGTTTCCTCCGGGCACTCCGGTTTCCTCCCACATTCCAAAAACATGCATTTCAGGTGAATTGGCCGGTCCAAATTGTCCCTAGGTGTGAATGAGCGAGTTGTCTGTCTCCGTGTGCCCTGCGATTGGCTGGCAACCAGTTCAGGGTGTCCCCTGCCCACTGCCCGATGATTGCTGGGATGGGCTCCAGCACCCCCGTGACCCTACTGAGGATAAGCGAAGTAGCTAATGAGATGAGATGAGAAAAAACACACACAGCTTTCTTGATTTACATATTTGTTTATTGATAAATGAGTCAAATAAGTTTATAATCCCTTCTTTTGGAACAGATGTATACTATTTTTACAAGGTATGACTTTCAATCGTAATATTAATTTTATGTAGCATGTAAAGTACAAAACAAAATTTTGTTTATCAGTTTTCATTATCCTAAGTTAATACAGTGGAACCTCGGTTCTTGACCATAATCCGTTTCAGAACGCTGTTCGAAAACCGATTTGTTCAATCACCGAAATCGTTTTTCCCATTAAAAGTAATGTAAATCATTATTAATCCGTTCCAACACCCTGAATGTTTACCATGAAAGTAAACATGAAGCTAACCCAGGCTAATCGTACGTTCGCGCTAGCGTAATCTTCCGTACGAAAGATTAAGCTAACATGAACGAGTAAGAATAAAAAAATCTGGTTGTTTACACATCATTTAGCACCCGGGTCTCCACAACAAGTGGCTAGCGCTTCATTGGAAACGGGGCTCCGTTACAACACCCTAAATGTTTTACGTAAACAAAGCTAACCCAGGCTAATCGTATGTTCGCGTTATCGTAATCTTCCGTACAAAAGATTACGCTAACATGAACGTGTAAAAATAAACAAAGGGTAAAGAAAATAATTATGAATAGGATTTCCTACCTTTGTGGTGCTCAGCAGAAGCCATGCTGTATGTATAGCAAGATCGGAAACTCGCACACCTTCATATTTTGCTAATATTTCTTTCTTAAAGGCAATAGTTGTACGCACTACTCTTCTTTTTTCACCTGTAGCAACTTTGCTGCTTGCACCGACCTTCTTCGGAGGCATAATTAGGGGCTAAAACACTTGGTACACCTATATTAAAAGCGAAAGCAAAACGAAACACGTCCCCACGTGATAACAGTTCTTCACGAGGGGTGGGGGCAATCTACACGATCTACACCCGTACGCCGCTCAGCATCGCACCCTAGCGTACCGGAGTTCGAACTCCGATTATTTGACCGAACAGCGAAGGAAGAATTTCTCTAAATTTTGGGTCGAGAACCGATTTGTTCGAACTGAGAGGCGTTCGAAAACCGAGGTTCCACTGTACCTTATATTTGCACAAGTTAAAAATATATCATGAGGGGTACATTACAAAAAAAAGAAAAAACACTGTTTTTGAGGTTACCCTCATGTGAATAGTCAGACACACAAACTCTCCTAGTGATGTCTACAATATAAAAAGCAAAACTTTCTAAAAATGCAAACCTTTAAAGAATTTACTGTATTGATGTTGACTCAACAAAAGCTTGTTATTGTTTTTTTTTGTAAAGCACACTTCCCGGGAAAACAACAAAGTTCTGCTAATTGTGAGGAGAAATGCATTGCTTTGCAATATAGATGAATGCTGCTCAGTCCCCCTGCAGCTCCGTTGGATTCATTTTGATCATAAATGTTTATTGTGCTGTTTTTTCAAAGTATTACACCCATATTGTGTGCGTATTGAAATTTCGTTTGCTATTGGATAAATGCCATTTATGCAAAAAAAGTGTTAACAGTTTATCAATTTGTGAGCTGAATGGCTACCAGCATGTAAAAAAGTGTATTACATATTTTTTTTTAAAGTGAGTAGAATCATGGAAAGGATCCCCATGCCAAGGGTAGTTATTTGTTGGCTTTTTACAAATCTTTTGCAAAAAACCACTGTAATTCAAAATAATATTTTAAAATAATCTGTCATCAAGCATACACCATGAAAAATTACGGTGGTGGGGGTAAAAATTAGATGTAATTGGTTCCTATATTCCCGAACTTTAAATATCAGAACTTTTTTCAACTTGCGAATCAAGTGAGTCCCCTTGAAGTGTCTCTCAGTTGATTAGCATGGTGAAGGCATTGATTAGCAATGATTAGCGTGATCAGACATAATCGCTTGTCTTTCTGAAACCTTTTTTTTGGCTAACAGCTATGATAGATTTACAGAAGGATCTGGCAAACAGGCCAGTGACCATCTGCATGGACAGAATCACCATGAATCGTACTACTGTAGAAATGAAACCTCCAACTATGCTCAAACTGCACAGCCTTTAGGCGGATTGGCCATGCAAAGTCACGCTAAAGCAGGGGTGTCGAACTCATTTTAACTCGCGGGCCACACGATAGAACAAATATTCTGTCGGGGGCCGGACTAGTAGGTTAAAGAGAAAGAAAAAGAGAGAGAAAGAAATAAGAGAAAGAGGGAGGGAAAGGGAGTGAGAGCGGGACAAAGAAAGAAAAAGAGAGAGAGGGAGAGAGCGTAAGAAACAAATAATAAAAAGTCGTGAGAGAGGGGGAAAAGAAAGGGAGAGGAAGAAAGCAATCCAAAGAGAAATAGAAAGAGAGGAGAGAGTCAGAGAGACAGAGACAGACAGAGACAGAGAGAGAGAAAGAAAAAGACAAAGAGTGAGAAAGAAAGAGAGAGAGAAAAATAGAATGACAGGAAACAAATAGCAACAAAGGAATAGAAAAAGAGAGACACAGAGAGAGAAAGAGACAGAGACAGAGAGTGGGAGAAAATGGGTGGAAGAGAGAGAGAGAGAGAGAGAGAGAGAGAGAGAGAGAGAGAGAGAGAGAGAGAGAGAGAGAAAAGGAAAAACAAGTACAGTGTCTTTGTTCAAGGCGCCTGGCTTTGGCAACATCAAGTTGACATATTTCAACCTGCAGCTCGTTTTTCTCTTGCGCTTCTTTGAGTGTTGTCTCGCGGGCCGGATTCAATCCCTTAGCGGGCCTGATCTGGCCCACGGGCCGCCAGTTTGACACCTGTGCGCTAAAGGTTCCATTCTACAGACTGAAACCACAGGCTGAAAACATCCTAACCAAGTTTCAGAGCGTTTCAAGAGCACCACGGAACAGATGTTTAGTATGCGTATCCAATGTGAGGAGTTTGAACAATACCAGAGAAACCTCTCTTTCGTCCTTGTGGACTTCATGAAGGCACAGAGTATTTATAGCAGGCCGCCTTGTGGGCCTTCACGCTTAAAGGCCCGGTCACACAGCCTTTTGCGTCTGTATCGCGGGTAAAATTTTGCAATTTTTTTTTGCCCGTGGTTGCCCGCGTTAGAAAATGCGCAAAATTGGCTAACCCGCTGTTTATCCGTGGTATGCCCGCAAAACAGACGCCGGCGACTGTTCCGCTTCCTCATCGCGTCAATTCCACGTCAATTCCGCGTGTGGACCACGGGTATAAAAGCTGCCGAGCCGGGCTGTAGAAATCATAAACGCTCAAGACACAGTCCCGTGAAGATCAAGATTTCAAGCTATGGCACAGAAGAATAAGCCAATATGTTATTATTGTAATAGTTTTTCATTTTTATTTTATTATCTTGTTATGAAATGAAAAGAAATGTCAAGAAATAAAAATGGATTAAGACGAGGTCACTACGGTGACGGGATCCATGTTCACCCCTTGACGTCCCAAACACAACTGACGTGTGCTCAGCAAATTGCGCTGTATATACGCGGAGAAAGGCGTTTGACCATCACACACGTTACACACGCTAATTCACGTGATAACACCGCGATACAGGCGCAGAACAAACGTGCTATGACCGTGCTCCACCCGCGATTACCCGCTAAAATTTCGCTTCCTACCCGCGTGTAACCATGCCCTGGCCGCGGCCGTAGCACGTCGTTCCGCGTTTGTACCGCGTCATTAGCTCGTGTGTACTACGTGTGCCGCCCGCGGTTACCCGTGGTCTAAAGTTTTGAGCAGCGCAAAGAACTGCTGTATCCCGTCTGTATCGCGATCTCAAAGCATCCAACAGCGTCTGCTTCACGGCAGAAATTTCTGGCCGTGATTCAGCCTCGATACGCCCGTGAAAGGCTGTGGGACCGGGCCTTTAGGAGAGAAGTGGCCAATTCTGTCTTTGAGAGCTGCATTTCCTGAATGTTTTGGATGTTTCTTTTCTCCAACTCAGGTGATGCAAATGTTCAGCTTGTTAGCAAACTGTGTGGGAGCTTGATAATGATCCAGGTGATTGGAATCACCTGTATTCGAAATGCCCAAAACATGCAGGACATGCGGCTCTTGAGTATGTGGTGGCCCACCCCTGCTTTAGAACAACATGGACGGGGGGATAAAAAGTGGGCAACAATCTAGACCATTGAACAGCTGTATGCCAATGCCAACAGTGCGGTATTGATCAATACTACAATTAGAGCGTGGTTTCAGACCACAGTCTGTGTGAGTCAAGGCTGTATTACCTCTCGAACTTTATCTAACATGATCCTAGCGAGGATCATGACCGAAGCCCTTGACCAACATTAAGGTAGAGTCAGCATTGAGGAACATAGTTGTCAATAACCTCTATCTCTAGTTTGATGATCAACAGGAACTTAGATTAATGGTCAATTGCCCGGACAAAGCATCATTGGATGGAAATAAACATAGAAAAAGACAAAATTATAACTAAGACCCCCCAAGGTGTCACCACAAACATCATCATGAACCACCATAGACTTAAACCTGGTATATCAGAAGAGGGGTTAAGACCAGAAACCATGGTTAGGATAGCCAAACCACAGCTGCTCTTGCCTGACTTAAAACCATCTGAAGGGACAAAAACGTAGCAGTAAAAAAAAAAAAAATCTGACTCATGCAAGCACTTGTTACTTCAATATTCCACTACACATGCAAAACATCGACTCTCACAACAAAGCTGGAAAGTAAAGTCCATGCTCTAGAGATGCTAAAGGAAACTTCTAGGCATCAGCTACATAGCCCACGTGACAAACAAAACAGTGCACAACACTGTCAGAGGGCACAATGGAACCTACTGTGCGCAGATGAAAGTTGCAGTGATTTGGTCACTTCACAAGATCACCAGGACTGGATTAATTAATCTCCAGGGCCAAGTCCAAGGGGCAGGAGCAAAGGTTGCCATAGTACTGGCCCGATAACATCAAGGAATGGACTGGTGCCAACTTTGCCACAAGTCAAATGCAGGACAGGAAGCGTGGAGAAAGCTGTCCAAAGTAGAGTCCTCAGTAGTGTCTCGGCGACCCCAGTGGTTAAGGGATCCGTGAACCGTGATGACAGCTCACAAGTTTTTTTTCAGAAAATAGTTAACTTTTTACTTATTGCATATAATTCCAACTGCACAACGACATATCTTATTCTTCTCCAAAATAGTTTATTATCAAGATCAGGTTTGAGCAATTCTTTACAAATCAGTCAAAATAAAAATGATTAAGCATTTAGCAATCTCTGGCCATTTATTCTTTATAACATCAATTCTATACATTCAAAAACAATCATTTTATCCGTTTTTTAACTAGCTTACTGTCAGCCAAATGCAGAAACCATCAGCATAACTTCAATAATTGTCCACTTACCTCTCGTGCAACACATCATGGCCTATTCATGCTAATGCACTAATATGTCTTCGCGCTGATGGTGTCGGCACAACGCGATGGATGAGCCCCTCGAGCCAAACCGGATTACGGCGTCTCTGGCACTCTGCGAAGGGGAAACTCATCCAAAGCATCTTGTTACCTCTTCCTTTCGTCTCATCTTCACCGCTGCCATTAGCGTGGGGATATAAGCTACAGAAGCTAGCACGCAAGCTTGATGGGAGCTGATTCGACGGGTCCAGTTTCGCATCCTGCGGCCGGGGCGAGGCAATGACGGGCCCACTGGGGGGTCTCGGGTTGTTTATTGCGCCGCTCTAATCAGATCATCTTCCTAGCTAACCTTGTGAAGCCTGTCAAGTTAGGCTCCTTGCTAAGCAAGATGGAGCTGGCTTGCAAACGCTCACATTTGTGTGTGCTTGAGTGTAACTAATCAAGTCCCTATTTGAGCCCAAGTTAAATGTTTGAACGAAGAATGTACGGGGAATATCCATATATGCTGCCAACCACATCAAACATTCAACATACGGATGGATTTATGCTTCATGTGTTACAATTTCTTTTTGTCTTGCAACTTTAAGTCTTGCAAAAATGAAATTTAAAAAAAAAAAAACAAGATTCCAGAATCAGTGAATTTGTCTGCAAAAACGCTAAAGGTAAACTTGTTTTGCTGTATCTCTCCAACTTTCCATTCAATTAAAGGAACACTGCATACTATTTGACCAATAGGAACTAAAAAGGAATGCTCAAAAACACAAGAAAGAATGCTTACTATGGAGACTCAAAGGGACTAAATTGCACATTTTTTCTTCTCATTTTTGAGCCAGCTTTCATCAAGGTTTTTGTTTTTTGTGGGTATCTTTATGAGCAAGATAACAGACAATGATGTCAGCTCTCTTTAGGTGAGCTTTAAGTTATGTAAAAAAAACAACAAGCATTTCTAGAACTATGAATAATGCAAGGGCAGCAGGGAAGCCCAGACTTCCATATCCCCAGCCACTTCGTCCAGCTCACCCAGCGTGATCCCAATGCATTCCCAGGCCAGCCTAGAGATGTAGTATCTCCTGCGTGTACTTGGTCGTCCCCGGGGCCTCCTGCTGGTGGAACATCTACCAAAGCAAGGCGAGCAGGAGACATCTTTACCAGATACCCGAGCCACCTCAACTAACTCCTCTCTACGCCGAGGAGCAGTGGCTCTACACAGAGTCCCTCCTGGATGACTGAGCTTCTCGTCTTATCTCTAAGGGAGAGCCCAGTCAACCTGCGAAGCAAACTAATTTCAGCCACTTGTACCTGGGATCATGTTAAATTTGTCCTAAAAGAAAGAAAAAATACAAGACAATAAGCAACAACAACAAAAAGCTAATTTTATTAGAATTTTCCTTTTTTTCCTTTTTTTCCAGCCGTGCATCTTATTATGTTACTAAACGGACCGATGACCGAAAAGTAATCATTGGAGAGGTAAGGTGAGAAATTGTCACGGAAAGTGCATTTTTAGAGGTACAGAACAGTTGTTTTTATTGAATAAACATGTACTACTGGTTTTGTCCTTGTGTAATTAAACAGAGTTGCAAATAGCAGGTTCATATTGATGGTTGGTGAGTGCCTTATTGCAGGCTGTGAAATATTTAACCA
Organism: Urocampus carinirostris; assembly: GCF_059441175.1. Lineage (NCBI taxonomy): Eukaryota > Metazoa > Chordata > Actinopteri > Syngnathiformes > Syngnathidae > Urocampus > Urocampus carinirostris. The sequence continues at coordinate 23,225,811 of NC_142359.1, forward strand.
CTTCTCAGGTTTCTTTTTTTCCTCGTGCTGAAGTTTTGAGTTTTCCCTTGCCCGCATGTTGGTTTAAGATCAGGGGATGGTGTAATTGTAACCCCTGCAGTCCTTTGAGACATTTTGTGATTAAAGGCTATACACATAAATATGACTTGAGTTGACAAATACAGCAGGTGTTGATTGTAGTCCAAAAATTGTGTCGGTGTTTCCCATTTGTCGTCTTACAGAGTACATAACATAAAATAGTTTTTTTTTTTGCAAGGTTGAACTTTCCCTCCTCCAGAATCCCCCCACCCCACATCATCTAATGTAGTGTTGAGGTTGGAGGTTTATTAGCTCAGCTGAGGCAGCCATTGAGTGCATTACCGACGTATTCCTGCTTCCGCTCGCCAGCTTTAATATCAAATTATCCGCTCGGCCGAGTGAAAGTGCTTCAAGGCACAAACGCTTTGCCGTTCAAGTGCCTTGGAAAATCTTCAGATGCTCGTCGGCGCTGCCGTGCTCTCACTGGACACTGGGTTAGTTACTTTGGGCACAACAATGGTGCCCCATTCCTCATAATTTAGGTGTGCTTTTAATGCAACATGAGAGGTGGCTGTCGCTAGAGTGGAGGAGGCTTTTAAGATTTTGTGATTGGCTGCTGTCAAGTGGCAAAGAAATGAACAAATGAGTGTCTGGAGAAACACAAATGACAAATCAAACACTCTTGCTCAAATTTAATGCTTATTAGGGGTGGGTAAGATAAGGTTGCTGCAGAATGCAACATCATGAGCGCAACACGGCCACAATTTCTTTGTGACAATGCCGCTGCAAAGTTGCCACAAAATCCTTAATGGAATACAAACATCACAAACAATACGGGTGGGCAATACTAAGATTTTTAGTATCGATCCAATCCAAGGAAATACAGGGTAGTCTCGATCAATACCAGTCCGATACAACTACTTTTTCCTTGGAAATCTTATGATCATTGTATAATTGAAATCCTGCTCCCTTAAGTTAGTTCATAATTACGATATATAAACAGCCTAAAATTGTCCATTTTTATTAACTACGATGCATATTTGAATTGTCTTTTCATTGCAGCTTGTTTTGGTCTGACTCTCTTGACTTTTGCTCTAAAACAGATGTTTTTTATTTTTTATTTTTTATACTTTTAGAGATTTTTAAATGGTATTGTTTTCACTATTTGTACTAACTTAATATTGGGTCTTGACTTTTGTTGTAATAAAAACATTTCTTTACACATTTTTTCGAGTATACGTTCTAGGGCGGCAGTAGCTCAGGAGGTAGAGCGCTCGTCTTGGGATCAAGGGATCTCAGTTCGAATCCCGGCTTGTCCGTGTTACATGTCGAAGTGTCCTTGGGTAAGACACTGAACCCCTAATACCCCCAATAAGCAGGTTAGCGCCATACATGGCTGCAAGGCCGCTGTTGGGAAATGTGGAGAACACTGTAAAGCGCTTTGGGAAGTCATTGACTTGAAAAGCGCTATATAAATGCAGAAATGCAGAGCATTTCATTTAGTTTTATGATAAAAATATGAAAATTTTAAAGCCTAAAATTTTTATTGATTGATACTACCTTGCTTTTGTTTGGATAGGATCATTACCAAAATTCAGAGGATAGCCCAGTAGGCGTTACTGTCAGCCCCGAGTGACTAAAATGTGCAACAAGGAAACTAAAAAGATCATATTGTTATCCCTCAAATTGCATTTTTTGGCACTCGAACAGAATCAGAACTTGATTCCCAAGTCAACGTGAAGGGGAAGCGACTCTATTCTGAATCCCATCTTGTTGACAGAGGTCAAAGGAAAAGACCAGATGCAATAATCAAAACTTAAGTGAGAAAATCCTAAAGTAAGTAAAAATTAAAGCTTTAACGGGATGTCTTTCCCAAATTTTAAAGGCTTGTTTTTTTTTTAGAAAACCACTGTCTTTAGAACATTTCCCCAAGACTTCCATTTTTGGTTGAATGAGGAAAACCATCTGTTTTTATAGTCAAGTAAAACTGGTTAATAACATAAATGTCAACCATAGTTGTCAATGTCCCGCAATAAATACGTTTTGCGTTTGGGGAACTGTCCAGGTCCACCATATAAAAATTATCTTGTGAGTAGAAAGAGGAAGTACAATGCCTCTTATATATATATGTCACAATACCAGGGCAGCACATGATTACCCTCTGCGATAGGAAAGACAATATCACAGGAGTTGAATGAATGTGTACAGTTTCAATACTATTTTTTACTGACAGCCTTTTTGTCCCTTCCAGTCCCCCGTCTCCGATATTAAGTGATATAGTGCAAGCTAACAAGGTGCATAAAAAATACGAGATGAAATTTCAACTAAGATTATTTTTCTACCGTTTTGAATGACTATAAAGATGTCCCTCTTATTCGGTGGTTGACAAAGCATCTTGTGAGCCGGGCTATACCCGAGTCTCGAGGCTCAGTGGGAAGAGGAATGAATTATACAGGAGGTGGCAGACAGGTGTCATCACAACCCGCCAGCCGGCTGACGGACATGATGGCGAGTAAGCGGCGAGGAAACTCTTCAGCCTCGGCCCGCTTTGTAATACTTTCGGCGAGGGTGGGTGAGAGGAAAGATGGACGGATGAGCTGGGATCTGTCCGCGGGGAAATGTTTCCTCGCCGCAGCTTTATCAGATCTATATTTCTCCCCGAGGCGAAGGATGACGCCGGCATCCGCCCTAATGAACAGAATATTCCTCTTTATGTTTTTTTATTCACCGCCAGGAGAGGTATCACCGATTTCTTTGGTGTTCATCATTCAATTGACGTTTGAGTGTTTTTAAAAAGGACTCCTCATTAGCAGTCTCACAATAGTGCAGTTGTCAAGAACACACTCGGGTAGGTGCAAGGCAACAATTGTGGTCCAAGATACAGGCTTAGCGGTGTTCCAGTATATCTAAACAGAGATGGCAACAGTCCAAGAGTTCCTCATGCGGCACTTGTGATCCGCAAGGGCAGGCGAGGGTTTTGGCCACAAGAACAACAAGGCGCTGAGACAAGAATGCTCGGGACCTGACATGGAAGGAAACAAAATAGCAAAGAGTGTTTAAATACTGCTGAGGTATACGGTTCTGGTTGGAGAGAAATCAAGACAAGCTTTAAGGAAAATTAAACCCAGAAGTGAGTGACAAATGAAGGACAGAGAGATCGAGAGGGTTGGAAGACCCAGCCACGACCCATCTTCAATGCTCTGACTGAGCGAAGGATGTTGTTCTCCAAAATCTTACGATACATGGCCCCAGTCATCCTCTCTCTAATGCAGTGCCTCATCCTGTCCCATGTGCAGAAAAGCACCCTCAAAACATGATGCTACCAGCCCCATGCTTCATAGTAATGATGGTGTTCTTCGGATTGTACTCTTCATTCTTTTTCACCCAAACAGGCTTAGTGGAATTATGACTAAACAGTTCTATTTTGGTCTTATCTGACCACAAAACCTTCTCCCATGACTCCTCTGTATCATCCAAATGGTCATAGGCAAACGTAAGACGGGCCTTGACATGTGCTGGTTTCAGCAGGGGAACCTTTCGTGCCATGCATGATTTCAAACTATCTTTGTGTATTACATACTACCTACCTGGAAACAGTGGTCCCAGCTCTTTTCAGGTCATTGACCAATTCCAGTCGTGTAGTTCAGGGCTAATTGCTCACCTTTCTTCGAATCATTGAGAACCCACGAGGTGATATCTTTCATGGGGCTCCACTCCGCTTGCAATTGACCGTCATGTTTAGCGTCTTCTATTTTCCAATGATTGCTCCAACAGTGGACCTTTTTTCACTAAGCTGCTTGGCAATTGCTCCGTAGCCCTTCCCAGCCTTGTCTCTTGTCTTGTGTCTTTGGACAGCTCTTTGGTCTTCGCCATGTTACAAGTTCAAGTCTTACTGATTGTATGGGGTGGACAAGTGTCTTTATGCAGCCAATGACCTCAAACAGGTGCATCTGATTCAGGATGATACATGGAGTGCAGGTGGACTTCTACTTGGACGCACTAACAGGTCTTTCAGGGTCAGAATTGTAGATGATGCACAGGTGTTCAAATACCTATTTGCAGTTGTATCTCACAAATAAATTGTTAAAAAAAATCATTGTGAATTCTGGATTATTCTTTTTTGTTGAGCTCTCTCACTGTAGACATGCACCGACGATGATCAAATTATCTTGATGTATAAAGTACCCTTGAAGATACGCTATTGAATGCTCAATGGATTACTTGTTAAATTCCAGGCTGTTGAGTTTAATTAAGTCCCCAGGTCTAGGCAAACAATACATAGCTATTATGTTTCCTTGACTGGACAGTAAGAGTGGAAAGAGGCGGTGGTAATTGATTACAACAACAAACTAAATTACGGTTTGATAGTTATTATCATTTTTTCAAACAGAACAATGATATTACTTGTATTATTTATGTTACTAACCAACAGACACCCAATAAACATTATGTACAGTAACATAGTAAAGAATGTTTCCTTTTTCAACCGTTCACAAAACAGTTCTGTATGAAGTCATCTCATCATCGCCCTGCATCGAATGTGGTAAGAAAAGGTTTTACATTTTCAATATACAATTGTGCCCTTTAATTTGGTGTTATTTCATCTTAGGTCATCAACAAAAAAGTTATGAATACTCTATGAACTGAAGTCTCAGCAAAGCTGAGGAGCTGTTGACACATTAAGTTTAAAATATCTAATCGTTGATTTAATAACATTGGCAATAAGAATGACACCAGTGCTGCTTGTTGTCGCATGGCTAATGCGAAATCCACGATCTTTTTGTGATCGCAGGTATAGCGTGTTATAGACACTACATTGTTGCTTTAAAAACATTCAATTATGCAGCCTTTACGAAGTTTGATTTTAATTTATTATCAAAACTAAGGGTGCAGGTTCAGTCTGCATTGGTTACCAAAAATAAAGTCCAACCAATTTTGACACAGAAAGGTTTTTTTCTTTAAAATCAAGTAAAACCAGCAACACTAAAACTCGGAATTTTTGCAAACAAAACTTACTGATAAAAGTTTGGCATGCATGCATGTACCACATGATTAACATAGTCAACAAACACCATGCTTGGAAGCTAACTAAGGAAAAACACGCAAATTCTACGTCAGAAAACAGAATTTTGAAGCAGTAAAACAGAGCAAAAAGACAAAAATCATAAGGATTGTATTTTCTGGACTATAAGTCACATTTTTTCATACTTTTTTCATGGTCCAATGAAACTCATATGTAAAATTATATACATCTTATTATATAATTGAATTTTTACATTTATGTTACCGGTATATCATTTCATATGTTTTTATCACACTAAAACGTAAGAGGGCGCTCTAGGCCTGTGTTGCTAATTTCAACGTTGACCGCGACGTAGAAGTGAAAAGAGGAAGCGGTTTTTCGTCTACCGCCTGAGTTGGGGGAGTTGTTTACCATTAAAGGTAAAACAAAAGATAAATATTTCATTAAAATTTAGCGATTCAAAGTAAAGCTAATAGTTTAGTAAGCATGCTAGAGTTATCTGAACAATGTGTTACGTCGTAACTGACATTGCCAGGCATGACAATCATGAAACCTTCGTATATCGTCCACTCATTCACCTTTTGTTCTCTATTTATTTATTTTTTTAAATTGCCTTTCAAGATGAAATGGATGTTTTTGGTGTTGAGATTTATCAAATTAAAATCCCGCCAAAATGTCACTTAAACTCCAGATGTGACGTATCTGTGTTTTTTCCTTCTTAATTATGCATTTTTGGGCTGGTGCCACCCATACTTTGGAGCAACTTAAAGTCGGTAAAATACGGTACTCACAGCTTTCAACTGAATGTATCATCGCTTTCAAAGACACATATAATAGGTAGGACAAAAAATTGAACATTTCCCAGGAAATTACCATTTTTAGTCAGGTTACCAGAGATGAATGTTAGTTTTGTAATGTGTTTCACATGTTACATGACAATAAATTAGAACGTAGGAATAGAATGAAATGTATTGTAACATGTGAAATGCACACAAAAAATAACATTAATTTCTGGTACCATGACTAAATATAGTGTGACAATGAGATAAAACAAAATGCCTTTTCATATGTCATTTATATCACTGCTAGTCCTGTGGTAAGAATTTAGCTTAGCCTTTTGGCTGAGAGTAAGTGTCCCGGCTCCTAGGCTTTGTAGCGTATTATGAACTGACCGATAACGGAGAATGGATAATGAATAACGAAGATAGAACAATAACCCTTAAAAACCCCTCACTGTTGTGACCGAGGATCAAATGATGATACAACGAAAGACGCGCATCGAGACCAGACGCTCCTCTACTTACGAATATTCGACGGTTGATAAGATGATTTTTTTCAGGATGTCGAATAATATCCAGAGATGAAGTTTGATGTTGTATTGTGAGCACCTCTTTCCGAGGAGAGGACAGAACTGTAGCGCTTCTTTCCGCTGCATGGCACTGTGAGAGGTCATCCAGCAACTACACCGAAGAAGAAATCCGGCTTCTACTTCCTGGTTCGTTCTTAGAACTTTGACGTTTTTATTGTTCAATATCTCGTGCATCCATTCATTATGGTTGGTGTAAAGTGTAAAGCAGAGGTGAGCCGTTTCATTTGAAATGTAAACGGAATATGGAAGCTTGATGCTGTTGAAAAAAATTATCGGAACACTTTTTTTCGGACACTATTTACCACGGAGGAGGACCTTTTGATGCGCAAGGCTATTTTTTTCTTTTGTTAATTAGTGGTTGAGCTTGTTGTTTTTGTGATGTGTCTAAATAAAAAGCTCCAAAGAAACAAACACATAATTTTTTTTAAAAAAAAGAATGTTTACATTGTGAACATTTCTTAAATGCAGAAAAGTAAAGAGACAGGACAGAATATTTTTTTTATTTTTTCTTGAAAGTGACTGAGTATGTTTATATATGTTCTAAGGTCGACACTTCTCCTTCAAGAGTACTCTTTTTACTGGATTAAAAGGCGCTCCAAAAAACCCCCGAAATGGGCCGGAAATTTGAACGTGTACTTTATAATCCGGTATGTCGTATATGTGAACAAAATGGGAAAAGCGTTATCATATTTGTGCATAAAAATTATGGCAACGGCGGTCGAGTCGGATAGCAAAGGTCAGCACCAATTCCTTACCTTCAGGCCACTAGAGACAAGGAGGTTTTTTCACATTTGCATCACATGGAATGCAACGGGAATCGAACCCAGATCGCGGCGGGTAGATCACCGAAACCTTGGTTTGCTTCCCGTTGCATCCAATGTTACGCAATTGTGTGAAGGATTTTGACTGATAAATTATTGTGCAAATCCCGTACTTTTTGTTTTTCGTGCAACCTAGCCCCTATTGTCGCGCCTTATAGTCAGGTGCGCCTTATACATGAAAAAAATATCACAAAAGACTATTGGGCTTTATACTGCAGAAAATCCAATACCAAGTAACTAATAAATGGCAGAATTCTTTTTTTTGTTGAAAACTACCTCAACCATCCAATACGCGCCACACAAATAGTTAAGCCTATAAAAAGCATTAAAGACCTAGCTTCCCTTTACCAAACAGACGTCCATCGAAGGGGCATCCACTGACTACCGGCGCATCTAGCCCGTGATTGTTTTTCTGGTGGCGGGTGGGCGGTCCAGAAGGTTAAAGTGCAGTGCTGTACAGCCACTTAGTCGTATAGATTGTGAGCGCACAAGATAGGTAAAAGGGCAGCGCAACGCCATCAATTATTTTGGGGCGCTTAACGGCCTTCTGAGCGTCCTCGACACGCCCACGCAGTCGATGGCGGCACATCGTAATGGCCGTCGCAGATTCTTCTTCCTTTTAGTCCTCAGGGTGACATTCAAAGAGAAATCATCTAGAAGGGAAACATAAAGTCACGTTTTATGGATCAGCAATGTGCTCATTGTGATCTACGGTCTCTATATTGATTTATGACCCTTTCATCCGGGCTTGACTAAAATGTGGGTGGGAAGCCTAATTGCACATGTGATATTATAATGTCACAATTATTAACATTTGTAAAACAGAACATTCTTATTTGATTAATGATACATTTATGACCCTGATATTTTGGATTGTTGCATTGATATAAGGCATGGGTCAGCACATTTTTTGAGGGTGGTATTGGTTTGAAAAAATATGCATAGGAACCGAGAAAAAATATAGCGGATTAATGTATTTAATTTTTTGTATGTGCCGATAGTGGGACTCAAATCCGATTACTCGGAAATAATTGAGGAAAATTGATAACATAAGCCAAATCATTGTTTCTCATTTGTATTCACCAGCACAAGTTCTCTTTAATTCTTTATATGTTTATAAAAGATTTATTTCATCGAATAAGTTTTGAAACACACAAAATATACAAATATTTTGATCAAGAGTAATAGCACTGTATTATCTTCCTTATTTGAGCACTATTCTTAATCATTTGGATTGAACAACTGAATGTAATAAGGCTACTTCACAATTGTTTTCTTGCATAAAATGTAATATATTGATAATTAAAATTGATTTTTTTTTAAAAAGCATATGGAAAAAAAATGTGGTCAACTTTTTAAATGCTGGGCATGATCGTAATAAAAAATATAATGGGGTGCCTTATGTCAGAACCAGAACAGATAGTAGACCCAAATGTGTAACATTTCACACACAGCTTCATTTATGCAGCATGAGCAAGGACACGGGATCGGATCGTGGTCGGAATGCGGAAACGAGTGGAGTTGCTGGGACGGGTGATCGGAGCGTGGTCGATGTGCAAAAATGCGGCAGATCGGGGCGTGGTTGGCGGAAAGAACGGGATAAGTAGCCGGAGACGATCGGGAAGTCAGGGACATACGAGCAGGATACAGGTAAGGACGGGACAGACGGGAGCCAGAGTCAAATAGTGCTTGCCTAGAGTATGTGGAGGTTCGCTGACCGACTGACAAGGAGTGAATGGAGTACTGAGTTTAAATAGGAGGGGAACCAATCAGGCAACCAGCAGCAGCTGGCGCCAAACGAGCGGACACAGGTGAGGGCAATGAGTAATCATGACATCTTATGTATGGAAAAATATATGACAAAAGACTCTTTTGCGGGTTGAGTCTCACAAACCAGCGTGTCTTACAGTGCCGAAAATAAGGAACTTAATTCCGTAATATTTGGTGATTGTACAAAATCCTGGCCCAAATATAACTTAATGGAAATTTGGACGTGTTGCTTTTTTGTTTTCCCCTTTTCGGCAATCGTTTTTTATTGCCCTTCATCGCCTCAACAGGTAGGCTCGTCAACTTTAAAGCCAGGGGAAAAAAGACCAAACAGCAATAACCCCACCACTTTCCGTTGGCTACGCCGGTCCATTCCACTTCACGTCAGCCTCGGCTGATCCGATCGGACGCTCGCCGACACGTTCCGCGTCTGTTTGACTCGACGGGATTCTAGCTTAGCTCCAGACTGCCTGTCGCTGCCAATCAGCGTCTTCTTTTCAGGCCTGAACACTTGGATGCATTCATTCTGGGTGACAGCCCCGAATGCTTTCACGTTATGTTTAATTGTAATGTACAGTGGTACCTCTTTATAAGAGCACCACTAAATACGAGAATTTCGGTATACGAGTTTTGTTTTTAACCAAAATATTCCTCGCTATATTTAGGAAATTCCAGTTCACGACCAGTTCCAAAGGCTACCACTACAGACCACTGGAGATCGCTCACTGCTCGTTCAGTTTGCGCGTGTAAACTATTACAGGTAAAATAATAATATGTGACGTCAAAATGTGTGTGTGTATATATATGTTCATTTAAAGGTACAGTAACTTTAATTATACAGTAACTTTTTACGTATGAGTAGTCTCTTGATCTCACATCTGTCAACTCCCCCCAATTGCTCCTAATATTAGGGATTTCATATCCTCCTTTACAGAAAATGTAGTTTTGTAGCTATATAGGCATAGAACTTAAATGAAAGTTTGAACGCTCATCACACACAAAAGAGTATGTTTCTTGCCTTTACCATTTTTAGGTAAACATCAGTTCAACATTTTTAAGTTTTTCTTTAAAAATACTCGTTTCCAAGAAAACTTGTGATTGAAACGAAAGTCTTTTTATCAGAACCTTCACTTTGGTGCTTTTTTTTGCATTTGTGTTACCTCCCATATCTAAATAATGCTTTCTATAAACACAAGGGTACTTTGCTTACAAAATGACATTTTATTGCAAGATCACAGAACTGGTGCATAAACTATACATTTACAATGCTTGAACATTGCAAGAACTTTCACACCATCTAATTCACCATAGTGATCGCGTTCCTTCAGGTAATTTCTGCAAACGGGAATGTTATGTCGTCCATCTTTGACCAGACGTTAATGATAGGACTTTGTCATCTTTTAGTAAAAGGAATAAGCTCTGTTGAGAAGTTAACTGCTTATTACTATTTGTCCACATCCCGCAACTCTCGTGACACTGCTTCATTATATTTGATTGCCATATGGGGTCGCCTATTGACACTCATTCACAGGATACAGGAAGCAACACTAGAGAGTTAGGCTGCCTCTGTGTGTGGACGACATCAAATTAAAGCCACTCCTGTCAACTAATGGTTAATGATCATACTGAAATAATTCCCAGAGGTTTCATACTAACTGATATCCACTCCTAAACCCTAGCAATAGTTTTTTTCTTGTTTTTTTTTCAGTTAATTTCATCTTATTTTTTGTATTACTCTTTTTTTACGTTTGATTACTATTTCAATGTGTTTTTAGTGATCAGAAACATGTGTTTTAAAGTGATATATGGTTCATTTGGATGCTTTCGGGAGGAAGGGATCGGATGAATTAGTTTTTTTCTTTTTTCATATCGGGGAGATCGCTAGTTACAATAGCAATTAGAACCACAAGCACGATCTTGAAAAAAGTTTAACACGTATGAAGAGGTATCACTGTATTTTACCTAAATTTGGATCATCTTTTTGATATACTCTTCGGCAAATGCTCTCAGATTAAAATTTCATCCCAAAATACAGAGAAGTCCCGGCCCCCCAGTGAAGAATTGGAAAGGATGGAGAAAGGTGAGGAAAAGGAGCAGGACATGTCAAGATGGGACAAATGAGGACGACGCGGAGACAGGCGTCTGAATGGAGCCAAGAGAAGCGAGAAGGCAAGTGAAAGGGGGAAGCGAGAGAGGAGGAGGAGTGTTATTGTGAGAACAGACAAGTGATGGCACAATCCAGGCGCCATGTGTCACTTTGGAACAATCAGGAATGACGGCTCAGGTGTGGAGTGAGGGAAAAAAGCAGGCACAATTGGCTTTTCCGGTCGGCGCCTCCAACCCTTCCCGGGAAAGACAGCCCCTCAACCCCCGGGCACCCACTTTGGCCAACAAGACCGCTGCTCCTTATTTTCCCGTCCATGAAGCATTTACCTTATTTTCTGCACTATAAGACACATCACCCAAAAATAGTCTTTTGTGATACGTTTTTCATGTATAAGGCACACTGGACTATAAGGCACATGGCATTTTAAGTACAGTAAGAGCTAGAATGCATAAAAAATAAATGCATTTTACTTTTATTTCATGGAACATAAACTAACATTACGACCGCTTGAGACCGCCCACTGCTCGTGACTGCCAGCATCAGCTCATCCAGTTTGCACATGCAAACTACGACAGTGTACATTCATATAAAGTTACAGTAGGTTTAATTTTAGGTGTACAGTGCTTACGTATCACTTGTGAAAAAATGTCGGTCTACTTGTGACTCCAAGAGCCAAGAAGAAGGCTGCAGGCTTGACAGCGTTTTTCATCCGGGTCCCAGTGCTGTGGAATTCTCTACCTCAGTGGAAGTTTTAAAATCTAGACTTAAGACCCACTTCTATTCAATAGCTTATAATTGATGCCCACCTTATACATTTCTTTTCCTGTCTTTTTCCGACTGCCTGGCTGGTGGGGTGATTCGGAGGAGAAGGACGATTTGAGATGAGTCAGCACACCAGCATCTGGACCCGAACCACGTCAATGCCTGCTTCGACCAGCCGGCAGAGATGGGAAGCTGCGTCGCTGCTGTTATGGACTTTTTGGACTATTTTACAGGATTGAGGCGTAACTGCTATCATGCATTTTCTGGACAAATTTCAACATATTGTCACAACCTGAACAGAAGGTGGACCCAGACACGTAACATTTTCACATAGGCTTTATTTTACGGGAACGGAGCAGTCATGCAGGGTAACACAAATGCCAGCGATTTTGCGATCGCTGGGCAGAAGAGATCGAAACGGGACCGGACAGACGGGATCGATACTGGCTACAACAGCAAGATACTGGACAGGACGAGACGGATGGGATCGATACCGGATACTGGAGCGAGATACCGGACAGGCAGGACAGACGAAATCGATACCGGATACTGGATACACGAGCAAGATACCAGACTGGACGGGATCGATACCGGATACTGGAGACTGGAGCAAGATACCGAACAAGGCAGGACAGACGGAATCTATACCGAATACTGGATACAAGAGCAATATACCTGCCAGGACGGGACAGACAGGATCAATACCAGATACTGGAGCCTGGAGCAAGATACCGGACAGGATGAGACATACAGGAACAATACCGGATACTGGAGACTGTAGCGAGATACTGGATAGGACGAGACAGGCGGGATCGATGCCGGATACTGGATACACGGATTTTGAATAGCAGGGAAGCCAATCAGGCAACGAGTAGCAGCTGGCGCCAAACGGGCGGGCCCAAATTAGGGCAATTGGCAACCGTGACAACCGGGTTAAAGGGCGCACTTTCAAATTTCTGGCAAAATTGTTTTATTTTAGGTGCGCTATGTAGTACTGAAAATACGGTATAGAATAAATGTGTCTTTCAACTGTTGAGAGGAACAAAAGTAAATTCATTTGAGCGTGTGAAACTAAGGTGGAATTTCCCCTTTTGATTCTTTTTTAGCCGAGCTTAATTGCACAATCGATGAGTGTGCACGACTGAAAGTAGTCATATCTCTAATGTGGCCGTGAACTTTGCACTCCGGACAGACCGCAGCTGGCATATTCCTTCCGGAGGTCTCCTATTGACTTGGAGCTTATTGGTTGAGCTAATTGCTATTTGCATAGCTTTATTAGCATCCCTCCACCTCCGCTGCCATCGTGACATTTGCGTCTCCTGACTTCTTCTTCTTTTTTTATTTTTTTTATTTTTAGCTGCCTGATGCAGGTGAGGCAAAGAGAGGAGAAGAAAACATTCATAGATGGGGAGGATTTACACCGTGTGATGAACTATTGATGACAAAAAGTAGCAAGCAGGAATAGGAGCCAGATGGGTGCAAATATTAATATGCGCTGGATAATATGTTGGATTGTAATATGCAGTCAAAAATAAGTTATTACTTGGAGCAAGAATTTCATAAGAAAGACAAACAAAAGAAGAAGGAATATTTCATTTTGCTTTATAAGTTGCAATGGCAAAGCAGAGGTGCTAGATTAAGGTTACTATTTTAAGCAATTGTTATTATTTGATAATTGGTAATAGTTTTGATTTCATCGTATCTTTTAAAATATTTTTTTTCAGCACATTTTTTCACGATCCTGCACACTGACCTTTGTTCCTCTCTTTGTTCTCCCTATCTTGCCCTGAGCTTTTTTGGGTCATTCACTTCTGGGTTCTTTTTCTCGTCCTCATAGCTGTTGTCACTTGTCTTGATTTCCCGTCTAGTTTTCCTTCTATCACGACGCGCACTATTTACTTTATTAATACTCTGTTCCCTTGGTTCCCTGCTGGTTTGTTGCCTTCCTCGTCAACAACCCTGTCACAGCGCTCCTCTTTGTCAAGTGTACTGAACCCCTAACTGACGTCCTGGACTATGAATACAGACGCTGCCCGACTTAAGAACAAGATCCTTCGTAAGTTGAATTTGTCCGTAAGTTACTTCAGTGCTATATTTTGTATGGAATGTATGCTTAAGGTTTATAAAAGTATGTTTAAGGCTTGTATAAGTAACCTGTATTGTTTGGTACTAAAAAATGAACATAAAATGATATGCTCTATAACGATAAAAAAAGGTAAGTTTAACTTATTTTAGAAAGATGAGTTAAAATAGTTCCTCCTCTGTGGCCGGAAAACAGCGATCCAACCACTTTGTCAACCGCATCAAGCTTTCTTATTCCACATTTGTTTCAAAAGAAACGGCTCACCTCTTCTTTGCACTTTACACCAACCACATTGAATGGATGCACTGTCACCACTGGTACAAGCAGGGGACACAAATGCGCAATGTTTCACACAATGCTTTATTAAGTGATCAGGGAAGTCAGGGAGACAGAAAAAAGACAGCAATCTGGTCCTCGCTGAGCAGGAGGAGCGGGAAGCCCTCACGAACGAAGCGTGGTCGTAGATCGGAGCAAGTCAGGCAGCCGGAGAACGGCGCTTGGACCGGGGATCGATACGGGAAACAGAATCAGGATACGTGTAGCCGGGACAGGAGAATGGAGCTTGGATCAGGGATCGATACAGGAAACAAAATCAGGATACGGATAGCCAGGACAGAAGGAAGCTTGGATCGGGGATTAATACAAGAAACAGAATCTGGATACGGTAGCCAGGACAGGAGAACGGAGCTTGGATCAGGGATTGATACAGGAAACAGAATCAGAATACGGGTAGCTGGGACAGGAGAATGGAGCTTGGATCAGAGATCAATACAGGAAACAGTTTTGGATCAAAACGGGGGCCAGAGTCAAAAATGCTTGCCTTGCATGCGCTGAGGTTCGCAGACAGACTGACTCGGAGTGAACAAGAATGACGTGTTTAAATAGGAAGAGGACTAATTAGGGAACAAGTGGCAGCTGGGGCTGAACGAGTCAGCACAGGTGAAGGCAATTGGCAATTCATGACATGCACGGGATATTAAACAATGAAAATGTCAAAGTTCTTAGTGCCGGAGATACAGTATGGTATGTTTACACACGAAAGGAAGAGGAAGCCGGATTTTTTCTCCGGGTTTAATGCTGCGTGAGCTCTCACAGCGCCGCACGCTGGTAGCGGCGGAAAGAAGCACGAGAGTACTGTCCTGTACATGGAAAAAGGTGCACACAATACAAAATCTAACTTACAGCAATGTACGGATATTTTTTGACATCCCCAAAAAAATGTGTTTGTCTCTGTTTTCCTGGATGCTGTTGCCTCATTGCCTGCCTTTCTGTGTACAGAATCCTGCCCTAGAAAAGGACTACTGCTCAAATTGTACAAATCTGTGCTTCTGTATTGTGCTTCCATACTATCCTGAGAGAGTTCATGACATTTAATTATCCATTAAAAACAAAAGCTTTATTATAAAGGTCAACAAAATGTAATCATTTTTATACAAATGTACACATTTTCAGGGGATGGCAATGGACTACTTGATATTTATATTTTGGTGAGAAAAAAATACAAAATGTCTAATGACTGCTTCGTTCTCCTTTATTCGTCGATGTTGGCCTTCACTTGCTCTCCCGTTTTCCTATTTTTAAAGCGTGAGTCTGAAAATGTCAGACGTATCGCACCGTTGTTACCTTAGGGCCAAAATGGAGAGCCGCCAGCCCAGCATTTAAACACTATGCTTGACTTTCTACTGAAAAGGTGACAAGCAATTTAAGAGCATTTGATTAAATGATTGCGTTGCTCAGAGCTGCAGAAGTAGACTTTAAGAGTGATGAATACCTTCATGTCAGTGGGAACATTTGACAATGTATATATATATATATATATATATATATATATATATATATATATATATATATGTTACACATACATGTATTTTGCCCTTATTTTATAAAAGTGTCTTACATATTTGCAGGAGTATACCATACATTCATGTGTATTTTGCTTATTGTTAAGCTATTTAACAAACACTTGGATTTTTGCTTGTTTTACATTATAGAATATGCTGTTGTTTGTGTACTATTTTCATTTCTGTCCAACACTTAATAAAGGGTAGGGAATTAAAAATGGGTTTTAAATAAATCTGATTCATCTTCTAATTGGAAAAATAATAGACTGATTAAAGATTCAAAGTATTTATGCGCAGTAAAGAACCACGTTTCCCTGCACAGTGAAATTCTTACTTTGCGTTCCACACAGTTGCTAAGCATAAAATTAGAAGCTATTTACATGCATAAGTAAAATAATATTACTAATATTAACAGATAAAAATACAAGATTTACTAATAAAGACGAAAATAAAGAAAAAGCACAAGATTAACTCAAGTGTGCATGATTAGTCAAGTGTAGTCCAGTTATAAGTGCCTGTAGTGCAAGAATGGTCCAAGTATGGTGCAGTTTAAACTGACTGTCGTGAAATAAAGTGTCTGTAGTGTGATAAATGTATCTGTAGTGTATTGTTCGATCAGTAGCCGTTTAAGAGTCTAATTGCAGAGGGGTAAAATGAGTTCTTTAGATGTGTTGTCCTGCATGTAACACTCCTGTACCGCCGTCTTGAGGGTAGGAGTCTAAACAGTTCGTGTTGTGGGTGGTTGGGGTCCTTAATGATGGAGGCAGCCCTCCTGTGGAATTTGCGGTGGTATGTATGTGGGTGTAGCGTGAAAGGGGCGGAGCTGCACCGTTTACACATGCTGTGTTGAAACTATAAAGACCCACGCATATCTGAGATTCTCTGAGTTTCTTGTTGAAATTGTGTATCAATAAAAAAGAGCTCCCTCTGACGTCATTTGATTCCTGCATTCTTTGAACACGTATGAGACGATTTACCTTCTTCAACAAAATGGTCTTATCTTCATCAGTATATGCTCTGGAGAGATGGCAGTGGAGTCCTGGGGATCTTCTGAACGTTCAGTGATGCAGTTGGTCAGGATGGTCTCCACGATGCAGCTGTAGAAGTTGCTGAGGATCTTGCTTGACATTCCAAACTTCGTCAGCCTCCTCAGGAAGTACAGCCAATGTTTAGCTTTCCTGCTGTGTAGTGATGTGCACGCCGAGGTACTTAAACCTGTTCACCCGCTCTACTTCAAGCTCCCGGATAAATAGTGGCTAATGCGTTCTCCCCCTCTTCCTCAGGTCCATTATCATCTCCTTTGTCTTGTCCGTATTGAGGGTGAGGTTGTTGTCCTCGCACAATGTCACCAGACTGTCCATTCCCTTCCTGTAGGCCGCTTTGTCCCCCGCAGTTATGCATCCTATCACTGTAGTGTTGTCAGCGGACTTCAGGATGGTGTTGTCCTTGTCGGAATGCGATGCAGTATCCCTGCGGAGTTCCTATGTTGGTTGGGATGCTGGCTGATTTCCTATTTCCAATTCTGATAGAATGGCATGTGTCAGTTAGAAAGTCCAGGGGCCAGTCGCAGAGGGTGGGGTGTAAACCGATTGTGGATAGATTGTGGGTAAGTTCATGGGGGAATGAGTGTTGAAGGCGGAGCTGTAATCTACAAAGAGCATGCTGATGTAGGAGTCTTGGTTTTTCAGGTGGGAAAGGGACTGAGGAAGGACAGCTGTAATGGCATTTTAGATGGATTTGTACAACCCAGGGATCTGTGCATTGGCTAAAGGAAAGGTTGAATATGGAGGTGAAAACATTTGCCAGCTCATTGGCACATGTTCTGAGAGGATGGCTAGGGATGATGTCTGGTCCTGATGTCTTGTGCGGGTTGATTTTATTCAGGACTCTGAGTAACTGACCTGATGAGACTATTGGTGGTGGTAAGAGGGGTCTGGTGGTCCAGATATGTGTGCATGTCTCTGTGTTACTGTTTGTGGCCTCACAGCAGGTGTAGGCTGCATGCCTTTCCACAACCACATCTTATTTTTTGTTCATGGATTATTACAATAATGTCCTGTTTTCCTGTGATATCAGCAGTCCGGTCTTGTTCCCATTTATTTTTGTACTGTTTGATTTCGGGTTCCAGTTTTGTTTTCCGTCTATTCTTGTCCTGCTGGCTAGTTTCTCCGATTTTGCTTCCCGTCTAGTTTCTCCTGTTTATTTTCGTTACCCAGATTCGTTATCGATCTCGTCAGTCTCTGGCATCCTGTTCTTCCACGGCAGACCGGCTTCCTAAGGTGCATGACTCCCCATTTCCCATAAAATAAAAAGCTTGTGTGAGAACGTCACGCAATTGGGTCCTGAATCTGTTCTGGTTCTGACAGGATACATCTGTTGCTCGTGAGGTGAAATAAACAGTACAAGGTTCTGTAACACAAGTTCCAGCCTGTATTTTTCTATTCAACTGCCTAGCATACTGCTCAGAAAATTTCAAATTCTTTGACATAAAACAGCTGCTTTTTAAAGTAACGTAAATAGTTACTTTCCCTGGTAACTAGTTACTTTTACTATACAGTTACAAAATCAGTTAATTTTTGGAAAAAGCTGTGAGTAACTAAAACTAATTACGTAACATGCCTAACATTGGTGGCCATCCCCATAGCACCAGCATAGACATTTGCTTTTTTCCCTGTAAAAATGTATCATGTTCAGGTGAGAGTCTATTACCCACATTACCATAAAGAAATACACAAAACCCTCTTACAATTTATTTGTCTATGGTTTTCAGCGCTACATAATGAATCAGTATGTTTCTATCTTTAAGCCAAATTCCCCCAATGGGAGGTGAACACACTCTCATTCGCCAAACATTTGCTCTTCCCAACTGGACACTGAACTTAAGGCCCACAACAAAACATGAGGTGAGTTGCTGTGCCATGCAACCCTTCATCAGAGGCTCAACGGCATACACTGGTTTACCCCCTTCATATCAATGTTCTTCTATCGGCTTGCCAGTATAATGTGACGTTCACAATCGGGAAGTGACACTCCTAATGGGCCAGACACACAGCCGTTTGCGGCTGAATCACGGCTAAAATTTTGCGTTTTTTTTTTTTGCCCGTGGTTTCCCCGCGATGTAAAATGCGCAAAATTGGCCAACCCGCTGTTCATCGGTGGTATGGCCGCAAAACAGACGCCGGCGACTGTTCCGCTTCCTCATCGCGTCATTTCTGCGTCATTTTCTCGTGTGGACCACGGGTATAAAAGCTCTCGAGCCGGTGTTGTGCCCAAATCCGACTCCTACGCAACACCTACACCCCCCCACCCCCTCGCGTGACTTTTTTATCTGCTTTAACAAACCTATTTTGTAGAATACGATCGCACTTTATTGTTTAAATAAACGCGTTATATAGACTAAGATCTCCCAATTGTTATAATTAGCTCGCTTTATTGTTTTAATAAGCGTTTTATATAGAATACGATCGCTTTTGTTGGAAGCGCAGCAGAATGCGCGTTCACGCGAGGGGGGGAGGATTTACCGTTCGATTACGTTCACAACAAAAACAAAGACGGAATGGTTTAAGTTGTATTACATTCCCAACAAATGCAAGACGAAGTGGTTTTGGTTATATGTTCGCCATTACATTCCCTAAAAGTGAGATAAAACGAGGTAAAAGTGGTTGTAGTAGCGAGGGGATGCAAATCTCGGCAGGGATGCATTTCTCGGATAACACCGGGCTGTAGAAATCATAACCGCTCAAGACAGTCCCGTGAGGATCAAGATTTCAAGCTATGGCATCATTTTTATTTTATTATCTTGAAAAGAAATGTCAAGATATAAAAATGGATTAAGACGAGGTCACTACGCTGACGGGGATCCATGTTCACCCCCTTGACGTCTCGAGCAACTGACGTGTGCTCGGCAAATCGCGCTGTATATACGCAGAGAAAGGCGTTTGACTGTCACACGCGTAAAACGCTAATTTCACGTAATAACACCGCGATACAGGCGCAGAACATGCTATTACCATGCTCCACCCACGATTACGCGCTGAAATTTCCCGTCCTACCCATGTGTAACCACGCCCTGGCCGCGGCCAGAGCACGTCGTTCCGCGTCATTTCCGCGTCATTACCTCGTGTTGACCACGTGTGCGGCACGCGGTTTAACACGTGCTCAAACTTTTGAACAGCTCAAAACTTTTTCCGACCACGAGTAAAGCACTGCTGTATCTCGTCTATATGCCGGTCTCAAAACGTCCAACAGCGCCCAACAGAAATTTCTGACCGTGGTTCAGCCTCGATACGCTCGTGAAAGGCTGTGTACCCGCGCTCTGAAGAATTGAGCAGCGCAAAACTTTTTCGCGCTGCCACCCGCGCGCAAATTTCCGACCGCGTGTTAAGCACTGCTGTATCTCGTCTGTATGGCGATCTCAAAGCGTCCAATAGCGTCCGCCTCACAGGCAGAAATTTCTGGCCGTGATTTAGCCGCAAATGTCTGTGTGACCGGCCCCTAAACAGTGTCGAATGATTCTAAAAAGAAAAAGAAATAACCAACTCAGCACTTCCAAAGTTTTGAACCTAAAATCGCCCCTGGCTGTGGTTGACAAGTATATGTAGACACGAACCCAAATTTGAGTTTCCCTGGCAGGAGAGGACGCTAAGAAGGCCAAAGACAATTGATACCAAAGTAAGTTGAAAGGTAAAAAAAAAGAGAGAAAATCAAGCAAAAGGGGGGTCTTCATTTTGCTTTGTCGCACAATCGTGTCTATTTCGCGCCCGCTGTGCTGCCCCGCAGTGTCGCCTGCGATGATTGATACGGTGCGCAGAGAACGAGCGCGAGATAGTCATGCATAAAAGATGAGCGCACTTTATTGTGTTTTTCCTGTCGGCCGCGGGGGAGCACGCCTCTTACGGATTTACGTGCAGAGTCGAGACCCCCGGAGAGGCACCCCGGACCCTAGACCATGTCGGACAGGTGTGGATCACTCCCTTCCCCCAGGCACTTCTGCACCGGCGTTGATTAATGAGAACGGTCGCTGAACGGTTTGCCGTGTTGTCAACGCCAAGTATGATTGATGAGGCCGATGACGGCGGCTAATTGATGATTTAAAATGGTGATTGTAATTATTAAAATGATTGTTGTCATTATTATAACTGTTATTATTGTCATCATCTGCCTAATGAGCCTTTGATTAACAGCATCATAAAAAAAGAAAAAAAAAGAAAAACGGGAAGTCAGTTATTCATCCAGAAAGTTGTTACAGAGGTACCCCTTCTTATGAGCTTTATTCATTTCAGGATTGTGCTCGTAACTCAAATTGAGCACATTTTCTCGATTTGAAATTATTAAAAACTAATTGGTAATAGACCTTCCAAAAGCATCCAATTGAACAGCTATAAAACACACTTTCCTTATCACAAAAACATATCAAAATAGTAACGCGATATAAAAAGTACAGTAGTAAGTTAAACAAGATGATATTTCTGAAATAAAAGTTCTGTCATGATTGCCGATTAAGCGCAGCTGCGGCGGCTTAATTGGCGTCAAGAGCCTGGACAGCTGGTTGGCTGTCACCCTCCTTTTAAACCCCCGGCTTCCTCTTGAGAGCCGTCAGATCGTTACGCGAACTGTTGCCTTCAGCTCAGTAAGCCTTTTTGTCTGACTCCGTTCCTTTTTCTACCTGATCTTTGTTGCCAACCTTTTTCTGGACCTGACTACGCCCCGTTCTGCCTGCCTGTTACTTGACCTGTTTTGCCCCGTTACCTGCCTGCCTCCTGCGACCTCGCTTACGAACTCGACACCGCCTATGATCTCCAGCCCCGGCCAACGACTTGCTATTCCCGCCTGTCCCCGATCCTCCTTGCTCGACACGGAAGTGCCACTTCCACGTTCCCGCCACCTGCTACCCGTGTTCGTCGATCCGCAAATCGTGGAAGCAAGCATTTCTCTCCCTATTATCGATAAAAACTGAGAAAACAAGCGCTATTGGGTCCCGTCTCAGTTCCTGGTTTGTGACAAGTTCATAATGAGCGCCATAACAAATGTTTGATCATTTCACATTGTTTATGCCGCATAACAAGTTTTATACAGAATTTCTAATCCAGATCGTTTTTTGTCAGTGGTAGCAGATGACAATGTCATCATAGATTGCTTGTCACGATTACCAATTGCCCTCACCTGTGCCCGCTTGTCTGGCGCCAGCTGTTGCTCGTTCCCTGATTGGTTGCCCTCCTCTTTTAACTCAGTACTCCATTCACTACTTGTCAGTCCGTCAGCAAACCTCCGCATACGCAAGGGAAGTACTATTAGGCTCTGGCTCCCGTCTGTCTTGTCCTCACTGTATCCTGCTCGTATGTTCCTACTGCAGCTACTTGACCCGTTCTGTCCATCGACCATGCTCCGATCGCCCGTCCCGACAACTCCACTCTTTTCCGCATTCCGACCATGCACCGAGCCCGTGAGCTCCTTGCTCATCCTGCCCAGCGAGCACCAGATCACTGTTGTTTGTTTCCCTGCACCCGACTCCCTCGATTCTCCATTAAGCTTTGTGTGAAACTTTATGCGTTTGTGTCTCCCATCTGTTCTGGTTCTGACATTGCTAATATTCGTGGTATTCTTCATAGACAGTCTTCCGTTGAGTAGGTGAACCGTTGTGTTTGTAAAGTTGATCATCTCTTAATAGTGAGAACTTGCAATGAGTGATAAGGGGAGCAATTGCTGGAAATTGACAGGTATGAGATCAAGAGACTGTGGATGATACGTGAGCACTTACTGTACAGTGGAAATCAAAACTAATGTAACTTTAAATAACCATACACACACAACATTTTGGCAGCACATATTCCCATTTATTGCCTGTAGTAGTTTGCATGCACAAACTGTACGAGCTGATGCAGGTGGTAAGCAGCCTAAAACGGTTAGCGGACTCGAGCAGTCTCTAGTGGGAGCCTTCTGAACTGCTTCTGAACAGGGTTTTCCTTTATATAGCGAAAAAGAATTTTGTTGAAAATAAAAATGTATACCGATATAGTTTTGTGTAATGATGCTTGTATAAAGAGGTACCACTTTAAAAAACAAGGCTGGGCAAAGTTTTTGAGGTGCTGGTCTCATTGGGTTGAAGAATTTGTCAAACGGGCCAGGAAGAGAAAAATATTGATTGAATTTTGTATCTGCAATGGAGTTTCCGATACCTCAGCAATATATGAAAAGTAAAGATAATGGAGGCCTATCCAATGTTTCCATATATTTGCTGCCAATTCAAAATGTTGGCTTTTCTTATAATTAAAAAAAATGTTGTCTATAAATTAATCAAAGTGGTTTTCAAACGCTCAGAAATAAAGGAACAGTATATTATGTTAATTTATAAAGGCCTACATTTGAAATATATATATATATATATATATGTATATATATATATATATATAAAGGGTTATTTTCCATTAAATTTAATAGATAGCTTGATAGGTAAAATCCATACATAATTAAAATGTAGACAGCCATTTGAATATTGGAACAAGAATGGGACCAAATCAACACATTTTCTTCAGTAGTATTTCCTTACCATTTTAAACGTATTATCATGTTCCTTATTAGAGCACTCATTTTGATAATATGCATTGAAAAACTCAAAATGGAATATGGCTAGCTCAGAAGTTTTTTTCATTACCTTTGATAAAAACAGGGTTTTTAAAAAATGTGATATCCTTTGAATATCAATAATTAATGCAATAAATGTATGTGTTTCCCTTTACTAACTGACTAAAAGATCTATTATATATGAAAAGAAAACAAAATAGTAATCTGCTGGAGACTGTTACTTAAAATGTAATTGAGCGTGTTTGGCAGGAACTGCAATACCACCTTGACGTATGTCGTGTCTCAGGCGGTGTTCATATTATAAACATTTGTGAAATCGTTCACATAATCCTCAAGCTTTTGAATTTTTCTATCCGATTTGGAAGAGTAAATCTAATGATCTTCAACGTTAAGCCTTTTGAATAAAATTTGCCCTAATTATGTACTTCCTGTGATGTTTAAATCTCAAAGAGTATCTATTTTTTGAAACACCCTGTACCTTGATAAATGAAATGAATACATGATAAAAAATAGCAAGTTAAGAAAAATGCAGCAAGCTATTTTAATTTAGGGAGACCCGTGGCAAGAGTGGCCCCAAAATAAAAATGTTTTATTAGTATTACTTTTTGTAACAAATTTCTACATAATATCATTAGAATTTCAACATTTTAATTTGGCGGGCCAAAAGTACAAGCCTAATGGGCTGCATGTGGCCCGCTAGCTGTAGTTTGCCCACCCCTGTTATGAGAAAATCAGGAAGTGATATTGGGAAGTTAGGGCAGGGGGCCTAGGAAGCTAGTGCATAGAAAATTGAAACTGACCAGGACGTCTGCAGAATGGAAGCGAGAATTCTGTTGACAAGATAGCCATTGCACTACAAAAAGTAATAAATGTAATAGAGACGGAAAGTCTGCAGTGGGAGTCATCGGAGCACATTTAGTTGTACCTGAAGTGAAAAAATGTTACATTCATTACCTCAGTCTGTGTCGTACCGGGGCATGCATCCGTAGCTTAGCGGAGACCCATGGGCCCCTCCGGACTCCTGTAGCGGCCCACCCTGCACCCTCTCAACATCTTCCGCAATCGATCTGGGACTCTGCGCCGGTGAATGTTTGTCATTGATCCTGTTTGATTCTTTTGTTTGGTTTTCCTCTGGCTGCACTAATTGGTCCATTCTCTCCTCACAAGATGGACTATGTGGCCTAATATGGCAGACGTCTGTTGCTCCCCGGAGGAGAAAACAAATTAAAGTCAGCTTTTCCCCCTTCTACTTCATCCTCATTTTCTCCTTCTACTCTCATGCTGATGTTGCTCCCATTAAGGTTCCCCCCATCCTCCCTCCAAACCCGGCGGCACCTCGACTTTCCTATCCTCCCCCTGCCCGCAGCTCATAAATTGCGTGAAGAAATCATTATTTTCTCATAAACGCCGCAATATTGCTATCATCGAGCGGCACGTCACGTAAAGGCGCTTTATGAGACAGCCGTGCCATTGCTCATGTCACACGACGACACCTGATTAGCTGTGCAGTCCACATCCTCACCTTTAACGCAGTTTCATTAAAACCGCTAGAACCGTTGCACCTAACATCACCTGTAATGCCAAAGATCGCAAGCTATGTAACAACAAATATTCTATGAAGCCAGCAAGTAATGGCGTCCATGTTGTATCTGTGATGTCACACTTGCTACCAGTAACAGCAAATTGTTTAATGGCCCTCAAATGGCCAAATGGCGCTATACTGAAAAACAGTATTTAGTTATGGTCGCTTGTTACTTTATTTAAAAAGTAATTATGTAACCCCTCAGATTACCATCACCCAAAGCTAACGCGTTAGTTCAGATTCAGATTCAGATTCAGATTCAGATCTACTTTATTGTCATTCTAGTACACGTGTATACAGAACGAAATGTCGATGGATCTGACTCCCACAGTTTCCCTCAGTGTCCTTCAGTGTACAGATATAAATAAAGCTGTATTGTGTTATTTACCATAGTGCCGATAGTGCAAGAAGAGACGCTAACCAGATGTGCAAGATGGGCAGTCAGGTTAACAAGTCAGGTACACAGTACCATTATATTGTAAACAATAACACTGTAAGTAATAACACTGTAAGTAACAATAGTGCAGAGATCAAATGTGCAAGGAGTGGCAAGCTATAAAAAAACTGCCACTAGTGCAAAAGTCAAATTAGCAGCCGTTTAGATTTAAGTTAACTATATGTTAGATTGACCATTTAACAGTCTAATGGCCAGGGGGACTAGACTATTGCGGAGCCTGGTGGTCCTGCACCGCACACTGCAGTACCTCTTCCCAGAGGCTAGCAGAGTGAATAGTCCATGATGGGGGTGAGAGGGGTCCCCGGTAATGTTCTTAGCATGGGATAAGCAGCGCTTCTGGCCAATGTCCTGAATGGAGGGAAGTGTAGTCCCGATTATTTTCTCCGCTGTCCTCGTTACCCTCCTCACACTACCCCAGTCGGTAGCGCTGCAGCCTCCACACCACACAGAGATACAGCTGGTCAGGATACTCTCTATGGTGCCCCTGTAGAATGTGATGAGGGATGGTGGGGGCAGGTGGGCTCTCCTCATCCTCCGCAGGAAGTACAGGCGCTGCTGTGCCCTCTTAACCAGAGATGCAGTGTTCACGGACCAGGTGAGTTTGTTTGTGATGTGCACCCCTAGGAACTTGATACTGCTGACAACCTCCACAGCCTTGTTGTTGATGCAAAGTGGGGCATGGTTGGGCTGGTTTTTCCTAAAGTCGACAATGATCTCTTTAGTCTTGTCAACATTCAGGACCAGGCTGTTGTCCTTGCACCAGCCCACCATCTGCTCCACTTCCTCTCTGTAGGCCAGGTCGTTGTCATCCCTGATGAGGCCCACCACCGTTGTGTCGTCAGCATACTTCACGATGTGGTTTGTGGCGGACCTAGGGGCGCAGTCGTGTGTCATCAAGGTGAACAGCAAGGGGCTTAGGACGCAGCCTTGGGGGGAGCCCGTGCTGAGGTAGATGACATCTGAACTGTTCTGACCTATCCGCACAGATTGGGGTCTGTCACAGAGGAAGTCCAGCAGCCAGTTCCGCAGGGGGGTGTTGAAACCCAGAAGCCCCATTTTGTCTACCAGATGTTGTGGGATGATGGTGTTGAATGCTGAACTGAAGTCCAGGAACAGCATCCGCACATGGGTGTTCTTCTCCTCTAGGTGTGTCAGGCTCAGGTGAAGCGCAGAGGAGATGGCATCCCTGGTGGAGCGGTTTGTCCTGTAGGCAAACTGAAAGGGGTCGAATGAAGAGGGGAGACTGGAGGTGATGTGCTCTTTAACCAGTCTCTCGAAGCACTTCATTATGATAGGAGTCAGTGCAACGGGCCGGTAATCGTTGAGTGATAAGATCTGGGTTTTCTTTGGCACTGGGATGATGTTGGCAAATTTGAAGCATGATGGTACTTTGGCTTGGTCTAGCGAGGTGTTGAAAATGTCTGTTAGTACACAAGCCAGCTGATCGGCGCACTCCCTAAGTACCCGCCCCGGAATGTTGTCCGGGCCTGAAGCCTTCCTTGTGTTGACCCTTCTCAGGGTCTTCCTCACGTCAGATGAGTCCAGGTGGAGTGCTCTTTCGTCCTGATTTGGAGCCGCTTTCACTGCAGGGGTGCTGTTTTGTGCCTCGAACCTACCAAAGAAATTGTTGAGGTCATTCAGAAAGTCCATGCTAGTGTTCTGCACTGGGGTGGTGTTTGGCTTGTAACTGGTGATGGCCTGGATGCCTTTCCACATATCCCTGGTGTTGGTTGTGCTGAGGAAACGTTCCTGAATCTTTTGACTGTACGTTCGCTTTGCTAGTCTGATGGCACGGTTCAGGTTAGCCCTCGCTGATAACAGCGCCTCCTTGTCACCAGATCTAAAGGCAAGGTTACGTACTTTTAGTTGATTGCGTATTTCAGCAGTCATCCAGGGCTTCTGATTGGCACGGGTGCATATAGTTTTGTTATTGCTGACGTCTTCTGCGCATTTACTGATGTAGGCTGACACAGAAATGGCGTACTCATCTATATTTATTTTGTTGTTGTAAGTGGCAGCCGATTTAAACATGTCCCAATCAGTGCACTCAAAGCAGTCCTGTAGTGCCTCCATAGCCCCCTCAGACCACACCCTCACCTGCTTCACTGTTGGTCTTTCTCTTGTTAGCAGGGGCTTGTATGCAGGAATTAGCATAACAGAAAGGTGATCTGATGAGCCTAGGTGGGGGTAGGTAGTTACAAATTACTGTATAAACTCGTATTAAAGCTGACTCCCTAAACATGTCACGATTGCCCATTGCTCTCACCTGTGCCCGCTCGTTTGGCGCCAGCTGCTGCTCGTTGCCTGATTGGCTCCCCTCCCATTTAAACTCCGTGCTCTCATTTACTCCTTGTCAGTCCGTCAACGAACCTCTGCACTTGCAAGGCATGCAATTTGTCTCTGTCCGGTATCTTGTTCGTGTATCGAGTATCCGATATCGATCCTGTCTGTCCTGTCCTGTACGGTATCCTGCTCGTGTATTCGGTATCCGGTATCGATCCCATCCGGTCCGGTATTTTGACCGTACACCCGATATCCGGTATCGATCCCGTCTGTCTCATCCTGTCCAGTATAATGCTCGTGCATCCTGTATCCGTATCGACCCCGTCTGTCCTGTCCTGTCCGGTATGTTGCTCGTGCATCCTGTATCCAGTATCGACCCCGTCTGTCCCGTCCCGTCCGGTATCTTGCTCGTGCAACCTGTATCAGGTATCGATTCCGTCTCTACACCAACCTGTGCAAGCGGCTTCATACTTCCCTGCTCGTGCTATATTGAGACCATATAAACGAACCCTTAGCCAGGACAATACATATCCAGTTTGTCTCTAGGCTTCAAACCACTCGAAGATCTCCTCCATTTCTGGGTATTGTCCTAGATGTTTTCTTTTTCCTCCAGGCATGGCACATTGCAAAAATAAGTTTGCAGAAATCAGCACAATGTTACGGTGCCTTTACTGAAGTTGGTAACGCTGGCTGCAATTGTGGGTGTTGTGCGTAACGGTAATTTTTAATTTATCTTTGCAATAAAACTATGTCATTGTTCAGTATATTTTTATTTCTTCTAATGAACATTCAACCATATATTTGTTGGTATTGATTTGTTGATTGATTTATTTCTGCACATATCAAATCAAATTAAAATAAAAGGTATTTGTATAGGGGCAGCACGGAGGGGCAGTGGTTAGCGCGTGTGTGGCACCGTTCTGAGGTCATGAGATCGAACTGTTGTCGAAATGTTGGAGAAATTGGAGGTTCGATAATCGAGAGAAAAGTCTTCTCATATGTGGATAAGGATGGGCAGGAGCCAGCCGCGTGGAGGGAGATACAACTTTATTGATTCGTCAATGAAGATCTCACAGAGCTAGGAACATGACAATGTATTTAAAGCTGGTATTGACGATTAGGCTTCGATTGAGTACACCCCAAAAGGCGGTCCTGTATCACGTATCAAGTACAGAGCGTCCCGTCCCTTGCACGCTATCTTCAAGGAAACTTAATGTCTGCCAAGAGTATCTTCAAGGATGTCTACCCGACCTTTTCCCACTACTGTAAGCAAGTCTTTCTAAATTTCTACATGTATGCAAATCTATTCTTCAAATGCAAGTGTATTTACCACAACAGAACCTCCTGTGTGGAGTTTGCATGTTCTCCCCATGCTTACGTGGGTTTCCTCCGAGGACTCCGGTTTCCTCCCACATTCCAAAAACATGCGTGTCAGGTTAATTGGCCGGTCCAAATTGTCCCTAGGTGTGAATGAGCCAGCGAATTGTTTGTCCCTGTGTACCCTGCGACTGACTGGCACCCAGTTCAGGGTGTCCCCTCCCCACTTCCCAAAGATAGCTGGGATGAGCTCCAGCACCCCCGCGACCCTACTGAGGATAAGTGGTGCAGATAATGGATGGATGGATGGTATTTGTATAGCACATTTCAGGCAAAAAATTGCCACTCAAAGTGCTGTTGTTTAGCATACAACAATACAGTAAAATCCCCACTAAAGAATCCATAAAATGTCCTTAAAAGAGATGTGGGAGTTGTATCTAAAAGACAGGTTGTTGGGTTGACTTGGGAGAAACCTCGACCAAGAGTCCTTGCATCAACCGAGGCAAAACTTACTAGTGGTCTCCTAATTGTCCAGCTATTGTAGATCTTACATTCTGATGGGCTTATAGGCTAGACCTTATTCTAGTCATTTTACCTCTGAAGTGGTCTGCAGAAAAATTGGTACTCCATAACCTGCAATGCTTCACGTCACGTGAAATGCTGGCCATACCTGTCGATTGGTGGTATTAGGTATATTTTTACTGCATGTTCTAATTCTGATATACAATTTCTGCTCTTCCCTGTGTAGAATCATAAAGCAAACTGAAACAGCTGACAGGTTCTGAGCACTGTTAAGCTCATACAACTATTTTAAAAGGTCCAGTCGCATTGCGAGTGCAGTCATCTTAATAGGCTCTGTGCTGATTAAGAGTTAGCGCCATTAGCGTCTGAGCGCTAGGCAGGAATTGAGTCTGGCAACAGTTTGGTTTTATGGCAATGTCCTGTGGGGGAAGCGAGGAGCCATTAGTGCTAATGAAAGCCACCATAGTTGCTTACTTGGTTTTTCTTGACTCACCCTTGCTAACGGGTGCGGGAAAGTTTGGTTTCTGCTGGTAAGTTGCACGTTAGCATTTTGATGAGCTGGCCGTCTGTTTTCGGCGTCTTTTTCCTGTGGCTCGGTTGCATTTAGGGAATCTCTTACTGTATCGCGGTTTACTTTTTGTGGTTTAGCTACTTCGCAGATCTTCACTGTGCATTGTGTTCTGCATTCTGATAGGCACAACTGCTGCCTCGCCCCTTTCTGCCTGTGTTTGCTCGTACGTCAATAACGTTGCACACGTAAGTAAAACAGCTTGTCCAATCTACATTACATACTTCCAAAGTATTTTTCAATTTTGAGTTCTTCTAAAAGTTATGATGTCCAAACCTTTCTCTCGACTGACAAAAGCACCAAAAGGCAGAGGAAGATGCTTTCTATTGTCCACAAAGTTGGATTTCTCGACATGCCAAAGAAAAGTCAAAGCATTTTGACCCTACATTTTTACTTTCCGAATAACGTCGTCATAATGGTGATAAAGTATCATCTGTAGTAAAGTGGATAATTTTAAAATGTTAAGAATTCATCTTTAATACTTTTTAATATGGGCTGCCAAACAAAATAGCAAAAATATAATGGTAAATTATTAATACACTACTAAAATAAGTGCATCATTCACTTTTTTGTGCCAAATTTAGATTTTTGCCTTAATAAAAAGAACAGCAACATGATTTGCCGATAGCAACGGTGCGCTACAATAGGGAACGGGCTTTCTATGAAATCTCCAGCGCAGGTTTACAATATTAAAAACAGAATAAACGTATCAATAAAGTATGGTGCTTTTATTTGCCAAACAAATTCTTGATCCTGGAAATTGGGTTTGTTCTTTGGTTTCTAACTTCAATAGTATTTAAAAATGAAGCTTTCTACTGCAGATGTTTTGACGATCACGTGTCCGTTTTGGAATGCAACCCCTGGTTAGTGCATCTCCAGTTTGTTGTTCTTCAGAAGTAGTGAATTTGTTGTTTGGGATATTCGTATTCCACAAAGGATATTGAGGTGTTGATTTTGCAGTGGCAGTGTTGCACCCATGATATTACGTCCTGCAGTAACCTTATCTTGGCCATGGTTTTGTGGCAAAATCATTGCGCCGCCTTTAGCTGTGGCATTGTTGCAGTGGCCCCTGTTGAGACCAATTCGCTCCGGCAGCGCCTTGGCGGCAGTGCCGCCTTTGGGTCGAGCTCATCTTTTCATTAGTGACACTCTCTGGTGGGCCGCATTGGCGCGCCAACATGTGGCGATGATCAATTTGGATGCCATTAACATCCCGCGCCCGCTCCCAAGCGCCGTAATTGAATCAAGCAAACAGGCGGCAGTGCGCAGCTCATGGTCAAGCCAACAAAAAGATTATTAACAGCGTCATTGACATGGTATTTACCATGTGGGTTGGGGGTAAGGGGGTAGAGGGTCTGATCGAGCGTCACCATTTTGCAAAAGGCAATTCACGACATGGGAATAATAAACGAGTAGATTTAAGCAACCCTCAACAGCCAAATAGGCCTTTTGTAACAATACTCGACCCACCAGCGTTGTCCCTCAGATGTTGCCCCATCAAAGTGTTTGCTTCAACAATAAACTCAAGCCGTTTCTGAGACCTCTGCTGCTTTTGCCTTTCACCGGGAAAGCTGTGAGAGTCTGATGCAGAACCTGAGACGAAGAATATTTGCTTTCAGATTCCTGAGAAAGAAGGTGTCCAACCGTCTTTTGCCCTCAACAAATTTGTCGAGTCTGTGTTCTTTAGTTTTCATGGAAGTTTTTTTTCCCTCTCTGCTCAAAACAAAAATGTGTTTCATATCCATAAATTAGATCTTTTCATTACCTTTCATGAAACCGGAGTTGGTCTCATCTCTGTTTGCGGCAATATGGAAGATCCATACAAAGCTGGGGACAAATAGGGATCCTGCAATCCAAGATACCAAAGACATTTCCTATAACTTTGGCCACCAAAGTCCTTGACTGGTATACATCGCCGTAAAGCATGATAGTACTGGTCAACAGTGCTTTTGAAAACTGGAGACAGGTATTTAGGTAATCTCATTTTGTATTCCAGAAAGAAAAACTTAATAGGTTAACGTTAGTGTGTTTTGTTATTTTCAATGTAATTTTGCAATAATAATCTATATTGTTTTAGGGTTATGACCAGATTGTTTTTCCATTTAGGAATTGGTAAATGCATTGTATCTTTGTTCAAAATGAATAGATACTTTTTTGGAAGTATTTTCTATTGTTGTCGCCCAATACGTGGTGATTCTTTTGGCTAGGGTTGGTGGCTATACCATATGTTGAAAAGTTAGTATTCTCTTTTTGTCAATGTTTTTAATCAGTTATGCTCGGAGACCATTTCTTCGCCAGGGCCATCACCACACCAAAGAGTCCTGCAAAACTTTGAAACAAGCATACATTGCTACTGTTTTGGGACGTTTGTTGACTCTAAATGTCATTGCACTATTGTCATCATGCGCTTTTTTTAATTTCCTCATTATTATAAATTAGGCCAGTCCCCACGTACAACTTTTTAAATATTTTTAACTATCTGTCCTGACATTATTTGATCTCTTTTTCCCCCTCACTTTTAAGTTTTCATTACGTGTTTATCCTGGAGTGGCGTGTCGAATCTCATTGCAATAACTTCACAACGCTGTTATCAATGACAAAAAAGACATTTAACTTCACTTCTATTCCATTCTATTCTATTTAGTTTATATATTTTTTTAAATTTTAACATGTGGGAGAATAGATGGTAACTGTGTATAACCCCTGATAGTTAGTTTTGCCATTATTTGGTCCCATTGGTGCAATAATATTTCAGAGGATATACGTTTTTTTAGCAAAAAAAGGTCAGGACTCCATTAACAAGCAAGCTCAGTTCTATTTTTCTTCTTATTTTTTACTTGCTCTTACAAAAGGAAGGAAAAAGTTGATAATAATGGGACTTTTGGAGTCGATGTGTGCCGCATCAACAAGAGTCGACGGCACTTAATGTTCCTGGCTGCTTAATTTGCCCTGTCGCCTGGCCTATGTTGTGCATCACGCAACACACATTCACTCGCACGCATCCTCGCATTAGCATTCAGCACAGGACAGCGGCGCGAAAGAGTCCATTTCTGCGCCGCCACCGAGGCCTATCTTGCGCCTCGCCAAGGCGCAGCCAATAAGTGCAAAAAGCGCAGAGGTGGAAAAATGAAAAGAGATAGCCGCTGATGAAATACGAGAGAGACGAAGAAGGACTAGACGGGAGAGCTTTAGTCGGATCGGGACGGAGGGTCTGGCATTAGCGGGAGCAGGCTGGACACTTGTGCAGGCGGCCAGACGGCGCCGTGATTCGTGATGTGTGGAAAAGTTCTGATTGGCTGCCTCTGATCCATCCTGGCCGATTTCTCTCCCAAGTTTTTCCAAGACGTGGCGTTCAGTATTTAGTCGCCGGTGACCACCAGATTTGGGCCCACAGCACCGCTCTGCATTTTCAATTTTCCGTTAAACATCACATAGTCGTGAAGAAAAGTCAATGTTTCTGGTACAGTATTAGAGTTACAGGTTAAGATTTCATGGATTGCAAGTACACAACATTGTTTAATCGACTACTATTCACCATTTGCCTGTTGAATGTTTATTATTTTTTAGTGCCGGTAGACACACCTTAAAGCAGGTGCACAAAGCAAAGGAAATGCCATTTTGCCCTGGAATTCTTCATGTTTTTGACTGGAGAGAGGAAAAACCTGCCTGACTCCTATCCGAGAGTTTTTCAGACACTGCAAGTGATATTTGGTCATTGATGAAACCCAGATTTTGACCCACGGAATTGTTTTGTATCATTAAATTGTGGTTAAACATCAGATATTGTAATGAAAAGTCTATGTTCCTGGCATTAGATTGGCAGAGTAAGATTTCATGGTTTGCAAGTAGACTACAGTACTCAATCTTTAACTATTCACTATTTGCCTGTTGAATGTTTATACATTTTTTGTGCCGGTAGACAGACCTTACGTAAGGTGTGCATAGCAAAGGAAACGGTATTTTGCCCTTAACTGATTTTGTGTTGTAAGTGAAGGAAGTAAAAACCTGTCCGACTCCTTTCGCTTACTTTTTGAAGACACACCATGTAATATTTGGTCATGGGTGACCACTAGATTTGGGACCTCAGCACTGCTATGCATTCTTAATTTGAGGTTCAACATAACTATGTTTGAAAAACTTGCACGACTCTTCAAGTTTTTCAAGACACTGCATTGTACATTTGGTTACAGGTGACCACCAGATTTCGGCCCACAGCACTGCTACTGTATGTATTCTTAATTTAAGGTTAAACATCGTGCAAGGAAAAGTCAGTGTTCCTAGTGTAAAGGCCGGGTCACACAGCCTTTCACAGGCGTATCGAGGCTGAATCACAGCCAGAAATTTCTGCCCGTGAAGCAGACGCGGTGGAAAATGTGCAAAATTGGCAAAACCCGCTGCTTACCCGTGTCCGTGGCTGCATCGCGTTTGACCGTGCTTACACCCGGTAAACACGCTAATGCACGTGATAACACCGCGATACAGGCGCAGAACAAACGTGCTATGACCGTGCTCCACTCGCGATTACCTGCTAAAATTTCGCGTCCTACCCGCGTGTAACCCCGTCTTAGCCGCAGCCCTAGCACGTCCTAGCGCGTTCGTACCGCGTCTTTACCTCGTGTGTACCACGTGTGCCGCCCGCGGTTACCCGTGGTCTAAAGTTTTGAGCAGCGCAAAACTTTTTCGCGCGGCCAACCGCGTGTGAATTTCTTACCGCGTGTAAAGCACGGCTGTATCTCATCTGTATCGCGATCTCAAAGCGTCCAACAGCGTCTGCTGGGAGAGGGATTACATTGTTTGCAAGTATAAAGCAGGGCTCAATTGACAACTATTTAGTATATGCCTAAATAGAGATTGAAAATGATTTTTTTCAATCTTTCAGTGCCGATATACACAACTTACAAAATGTGCTCACAGCAAATATAATGGCTTAATAGCCTTAAAAGATGCATTTTTGTAAATTGAGAGAATAAGAACCTGCCTGACTCAAGAGTTTTTCAAGACACTGCATATGATATTGGGTTACGGGTGACCACCAGATTTGGGCCCACAACACTGCTATGCATTTTTAATTTGGGGTTAAACATCATGATATTGCAAGAAAAAGGCAATGTTCCTGGTATTAGATTGGCTGTTGCACTTGGCACTTGCATAGTTTTCAAGTAGACGACAGTGCTACTTCGACAACTAATCACGATTTGCCTGTTGAATGTTTGTCAATTTCACGGTGCCGGTAGACACACCTTGCAGCAGGTGCACAAAACAAAAGAAATGGCATTTTGCCCTTAAATGATTCATTTTTGTAAGTGGAGAGAGTAAAATCGTGTCCCCAGATGGCGTGTGTTTCCATAGAGACGAGACGGGCTTGTGTGGCGGATGCGGGAATTTGGAGCGAGAAGGTTCTTGATGCGCTCCTAAAAGCTCTTGGCCTCTCAGCACCTTAGTCTTCATTACCGCCACATCCCCTTTTGATTGGTGGCGTTTATCCTGAGTGGTCCCTGTGCTTTCCCCCACACAACACCACCCCTCTTCCATCTTGCTTTTGACCACCCACACCAGCACTATTAAGCCAATTGCACAGCGTCGCCTTTGTTTTGATTGTCCCTGAAGGACAGAAGTTGATGTCATTCACGGAAATACTGCTTTCTTCTTCGTGGCC
Source organism: Urocampus carinirostris (assembly GCF_059441175.1). Lineage (NCBI taxonomy): Eukaryota > Metazoa > Chordata > Actinopteri > Syngnathiformes > Syngnathidae > Urocampus > Urocampus carinirostris. The sequence goes on from NC_142359.1 coordinate 23,261,568, forward strand.
TTGTGGTGGACACTGGAAGAGACCTAAGTTCACCAGTAGGTGTCCACAAGTGACCACAAGTTTGTTTACAGCAAAGAACACAGTTGAATTTTAAGAACGCTTTAAAGGAGCTGTATGTTATTTGGACATTTTTACTTGTGGCTGCCACTTCTGGCTTGTGTCGTCATTGCAGCATGTTTCGAGTATGTTCATGATGCGCGTGAAAGTATTTACATGTTGACAAACTCGCAACCGATGGAAAATTAGAACAAAAATTGGGACTTTGGAAAGGGATGCCAGAGCACAAAGTCAAGTCACACTTATTTGTACAGCCCATAATCACAAAAATGTCTCAAAGGACTGCACAAAATTACAATAACACCATCGCCTGATCTTAAACCAACATGAACCCCTAAAAATTGACCCCTTACAGTAATTTGTTATGTAATAAATTCAATTAAGAAGACCGGATTGAGCCAATCAAACATGCATCCTAACATCTAATTAGCAAAGGGCTACGTGGCGAAATTTTGGATAATTGTATCTTTCGGAAACTAGCTTGTTTGATACTGAGTCACAAGGCCAGTTCTTTTCATTGGCATCTATCTATCCATCCATTATCTGCACCGCGGGCAGTGGGCAGGGGACACCCTGAACTGGTTGCCAGTCAGTCACAGGGCACACAGAGTCAGACAATTCGCTCGCTCAGAATTTGAACTGGCTAATAAACCTAACATATATGTATTTAGAATGTGGCAGGAAACCGGAGTGCCCGGAAGAAACCCACACAAGCACGGGGAGAACATGCAAACTCCACACACGAGGTTTGATCTCATTACCTCAGAACTGTGCCGCACCTGCGCTAACCACTGCGCTGACGTGCTGCCCGTGAATTATGGACATTTAGCAGATATTTTCTTCCGTAAAACGAGCTTTGATAAAAGTAAGAAAAAAAGCAGGCGTGGTGGGAAAAAATCATAAGACAATTTCTACAGCTGTACAGAATGTGTGACTTTGCCATCTCCTGGCTTGTGTCATCATTCTAGCCAAAGTCAGCTCGTTCATGATGCATGTAAGCACATGCATTTCGTAGATGCCCTCTTTTCATCTTTCTTCGGGTTTGGGTTGGCATTTGGACTGTACTATAAGAAAGCCTCTTCTTACTTTCTGTGATTTCATGCTACACTAACAAATAAAATACCCCAAAAAAATATCCGATGGGAAGGAACATGACATCACTCTCTAGCCACCCTCCTCCAATCCCCATTTCTCCTACCTAATGTGTTCCGACCCAAACAGCTTTGCTTAAAGTAAGATAAAAGCAGATAGGCGTAGTGGAAATTAAAGCATAAGGGCTCTCTAAACTAGTTGGGTATTGTTAATACATACTTCCTTGAGCAAATATTAACTTTGAACTTTTATAGGGACACCTCAAACGATACAACTCACTACTAGGAAGCACCACCCTACTTTACAAACTGCTTGACAGCCAATCCCAGTATGACCCGCCCCGTTGTAATTTCGCCGGTTGGCCATTAGAGGCTGTATTACATATTAGTCATACTTAGAGTTAGCTTTAGCATACTGCCATCTACAGGACTGGAGAGGAGCGAACTGCTTGTAATCAAGAAATGTGTGATAAAATGAAAAGTTCAAAGTAGAGAGGAAAGGGTCACGGAAGGGAAATGCATTCGTCACTCGACTTTCATCCTGACTCAGCATCGCATATTTATTCCTATTTATTTTTCTCTTCCTTTCATCCACCTCTCTCACTCTTCCTCCCTTCACCTGACCCAAATATTTTTCCTTTATGCATACCCCATTTTTTCTGCTTTTTTTGCTCCGTCCCCTTGGCAGGAATGAGCACCATTAACATGTTGAGAACTGAGAACAATTCATTCTTCTAATTTCCTGCAGCTTTTAATGAGGCAGGTGTTGAGGAGCGACAGGCAAAATGCTTAGGCGTGACATTCTGATTATTCTCATTTTACTTGTTAGCTTCGGTAGTACTATTCAAAAGACGTTTTAGGGGTAGAATAAAACAGAAAACGAGAATGATTCATCCAAGTCATCAGATGAAATGAATCACGGAAGGATTTTTAACCTTTGCTAAACGTTGGAGTGCTGTGTCATTGTGTCCTTGCTGAAGCGTACCTTTAATTGGTGGTCCATCATGCTCGCACCATGGATATAAAAACTACGCAGACACGCCCTCCGATTCTCTAAATTGTGCTTGTCGTCAAAGTGATAGCTTTATTTGCTGCTTTTCTTCGTCCCCATCTTCATTACTGCGCCCACACAGGATGGCAACCATCATTGGTCTCGTGTTAACTGCTGTTAGCCGGTGAAAATCAGGGTTCACCAGTTTCTTTTGTCGACACCATCTGTGTTGCAAACTGATAATGGAAAAACGTGAAAATAATACTTATCCTGTTACCAAGGTTAAAATGTCCAGTAGTGTTATTTTTATGCTTAATCGTGTTCTTCCCACACTCCCAATAGTACCTGAATTTGCCCTGGCACATGGCACAACACATAATCACCAGTTCACTGTCCACTATAAAGGCTCCTCTGGTATCAGTCTTTTCAACTTTGTGGGTTGGCAGTCTGATATACTTACAAAGTTGCCATTATAATAATTTACTTTACGTGTGAATTGTTTTTCCACACTTGTTTTCTCGGATTATACAATTTATTTTTTTGGGGACTTCTGTGTGTGTCTTATGACCAACTGAACTGGTCAGTTTGAATTGTCAGCATTAGCATTAAGCCATCCTAATGCTAAAATATATAATGCTGTATTTGTTTGCAGATACTTTTTCAGCTTCAGCGATAGACTGCTGTCACAGTCTTGTTCCACGGACAGACTGAGGAGATCATTTCTTCCTCATGCCATGAGCTCTTTAACTCCACCCGGGGGAGTAAAAGCCATATTAAACCCCACCCCCACATTTGCATATCACCCTATTTTTATTACATTGTTTATTTTCCGTAGCACTATTTAAATACTCTATAACTCTATCGCTATCTATCTATCGCTATCTATCTGATCGCAGGATATTTTTTAGAAATTATTCCATTCATGTAAACGTACCCAATTCCCAAGGAGACAAACGTGTAAGACCTGAAAAATACATTCTAGGACAATGGAGCTGAACGTTTTACAATTTGATATCACTGTTGAGTGTTGTTCAACAACATGTGTTCGCCAGCATTTACCAGTGGTAGAATCTAAGGGTCGGCCTCTGGCCTTAATGTTCACTATCCACCTTGACTGATGTGGAATCACGGCCGCTGTGGAAGCTGAGCTCAAACCTCATCCATGTCCAAGAGCGAGCCTTGCATTATTGAGGAAGGGCCCAGAGGGACGTGGGGGGAATTTACAGGGGCGGCCGGGTGTCACGGCACTTTGGAATTAGTTGGATATTAACCTCCGGAGAATGGGAGAAAGAGACGAGGTGACATGATGAGAATCACCCTGCGGACATTCCAACTTCTTTAATTAAATCCTGGGCTGAGGACATGGGAGAAGAAAAAGCGTCAGTGAGGAAACGTTTCGCCGCCTCAACCCCGCACCCCCCTCGCCTACCACGTTTCCTGCTGTGACGGGGCACACTAATGAGTTAGCCTTTCACGGCGTGCACGCCACACATGAGCTGATGGATCTGCAGCAGAAACACGGCTTAGTAAACCCCTGATTGTCACCTTGGACCCCGACCTCGCCCACCCCTGAGGGCAGTTACCGTTCCCGCTGTCACACCTTCATTCTGGGATGCAACTAGTGCCTACGGTGGGGGTGCAACCAAACGTGTCTTTAGAACATCTTGTTACCAGGACAACTTGCCGCCGCCTACTTCTATGCGTCTCCTCTGACCTCAGTGCGCTTTGATTAGCAACACCCGGCAGAAGATGTTGACGACTTCTTGCAGCGGGTTGCGTGGTTTCTTTTTTTTTTGAGTGCGTGTTGTTTAGCTGTGGGCATCTTTGCGGCCAACTCGAGGAATAAGATTCCAAGATTTTGAAAAAAAAGTGCAGACGTTTAAACCTAACAACTAAACTTCCTGGATTTATTTTCATCGCTAAATTGTTGGTTACAGTTGTTACAGTTCACTTCCAGTGCTATAGGTGACTTTAAAAAATAACATACACTAAGTCAATTTCCTTAAGTTAAGATGCACATTCTTCCCCTATAGAATAATTCAGAAAAGAATGCAGGATACACACCAGATTATTTAAAATATGCAAAATGTGCCTTTTCAATTATTCACCTTCAATATTCCCAACACATAAAAAAACTAAAGTCAATGACTTTCTTAAGCCGAATGCTTTTGTGCTTGAAAAGTGGGGTGCGTTGTTTGAGGTGTCCTCAAAAAGTTGAAAGTTAAATATTTTCTCAAGTATGAGTTAACAATGCCTCACTGAGTTCAAAGAGGCCTTATGCCTAATTTTCCATTTTGCCCTTCTTACTTACTTTGTATTCCTATTTTGTCAGTAGGTAAAACATCGTGGACTAAAGAAAATCCCTGTTTCTGGTAAACGGCATACCGCCCAAAATATAAAAAAGGAATACAGTGGGACCTCGCTACTTCACCGTTCCACGTTCGCGGGTTCAGAGCTTCGCGGGTCAAAAAAAATTAAAAAAATAAAAAATAAAAATAATTTTAAACAAAAATATATATATATTTTTTTTAAGCATTTTTGAAGGGGCGTCGCTACTTCGCAGATTTTCACTTTTCGCGGGTGGTTTTGTTCCCCATTAACCGTGATAATCGAAGGATTACTGTAGTTTATTCTAGCACGTCTAAGAAATGCATGTACTTGCACACACATCATGAACAAGATGCCTAAGCATGAAATCATCACTCAGTCAGGAGATGGAGTCAGAGAGGAATAAAGTCTTCAAATCCCGAACCCCACATTTAACTAAGGTTATGATGAATCACATAATGTTTGTTATTCTGTTTTTAGGACAATAAAAATATGCTTATAATTGCTTTGCTACTGTGATATTAAAAGAGAGAATTACAAGTAAATAATTATGTTTTTACTATTGGACACTTGAAGAGAAATTTGCTGAGGATGCCATATTTGTTTGCAATTTTGACTTTGTGTGCACACTTGTTCATTATTTGGGCTCACTGCTCATTATTTTGAGTATTATTTTGCACTGTTGTTGGTTATTGACTATTATGTGCTGTTTACATTATTGACGCTATTGACCAATCATGTTGCCTTTCTTTTGTTTCCACTTTCCGACAAGTAAATCTATGTTTTGTTACCATAAAAAGAAAGTGCTTGAAGAGAACCTTTTTTTGAACGGGTTGGAATGTCTTATCTGAGGGTTAGGTACCTGAGGGTTTTGTACATTCCTCTCTAGTTTTCTTTGCAAATCCATTGATGTATTCTCTCCTTTTTTGAGGGTCTACTAAACTATAAAGCGCTATAATGGCATGTATATTTTTTTGTATATATATATATATATATATATATATATATATATATATATATATATATATATATATATATATATATATACCGTATTTTCCGCACTATAGGGCGCACCGGGTTATAGGGCGCACCCCCAAAAAATAGTTTTTGGTCCTACAGGGAGTGCAGAATTATTAGGCAAGTTGTATTTTTGAGGATTAATTTTATTATTGAACAACAACCATGTTCTTAATGAACCCAAAAGTCTCATTAATATCAAAGCTAAATATTTTGGAAGTTGGAGTGGGGCTTTTTTAGTTTTAGCTATTTTAGGAGGATATCTGTGTGTGCAGGTGACTATTACTGTGCATAATTATTAGGCAACTTAACAAAAAACAAATGTATACCCATTTCAATTATTTATTTTCATCAGGGAAACCAATATAACAGCTCAACATTCACAAATATACATTTCTGACATTCAAAAACAAAACAAAAACAAATCAGTGACCAATATAGCCACCTTTCTTTGCAAGGACACTCAAAAGCCTGCCATCCATGGATTCTGTCAGTGCTTTGATCCGTTCACGATCAACATTGCGTGCAGCAGCAACCACAGCGTCCCAGACACTGTTCAGAGAGGTGTACTGTTTTCCCTCCTTGTAAATCTCACATTTGATGAGGGACCACAGGTTCTCTATGGGGTTCAGATCAGGTGAACAAGGAGGCCATGTCATTAGTTTTTCTTCTTTTAGACCCTTTCTTGCCAGCCATGCTGTGGAGTACTTGGATGCGTGTGATGGAGCGTTGTCCTGCATGAAAATCATGTTTTTCTTGAAGGATGCGGACTTCTTCCTGTACCACTGCTTGAAGAAGGTGTCTTCCAGAAACTGGCAGTAGGACTGGGAGTTGAGCTTGAGTCCGTCCTCAACCCGAAAAGGCCCCACAAGCTCATCTTTGATGATACCAGCCCATACCAGTACCCCACCTCCACTTTGCTGGCGTCTGAGGCGGACTGGAGCTCTCTGCCCTTTACAGATCCAGCCACGGGCCCATCCATCTGGCCCATCAAGACTCACTCTCATTTCATCAGTCCATAAAACCTTAGAAAAATCCGTCTTGAGATTTTTCTTGGCCCAGTCTTGACGTTTCAGCTTGTGTGTCTTGTTCAGTGGTGGTCGTTTTTCAGCCTTTCTTACCTTGGCCATGTCTCTGAGTATTGCACACCTTGTGCTTTTGGGCACTCCAGTGATGTTGCAGCTCTGAAATATGGCAAAACTGGTGGCAAGTGGCATCTTGGCAGTTGTACGCTTGACTTTTCTCAGTTCACGGGCAGTTATTTTGCGCCTTGGTTTTTCTACACGCTTCTTGCGACCCTGTTGACTATTTTGAATGTAACGCTTGATTGTTCGATGATCACGCTTCAGAAGCTTGGCAATTTTAAGAGTGCTGCATCCCTCTGCCAGATATCTCACTATTTTTGACTTTTCAGAGCCTGTCAAGTCCCTCTTATGACCCATTTTGCCAAAGGAAAGGAAGTTGCCTAATAATTATGCACACCTGATATAGGGTTTTGATGTCATTAGACCACACCCCTTCTCATTACAGAGATGCACATCACCTGATATGCTTAATTGGTAGTAGGCTTTCGAGCCTATACAGCTTGGAGTAAGACAACATGCATAAAGAGGATGATGTGGTCAAAATACTCATTTGCCTAATAATTCTGCACTCCCTGTATATCTTCCATAGATAAGGCGCACCGGATTATAAGATGCTACAATGGGAACGTCGACAAAACAGTCAGATGATTCAGTCAAACTTATTACCCCCTTAACATTCCCAAAGCTTGCAAAGAAGCAAATACGTGTCGTAGACACGTGCGGATGCGGCGTCCGTACGATGTCACTCAAATGCATCATTTCAAATATCATTCGGAAGGTTAAAGTCTTGGGATTCAAGAAATGCCAAGCATTCCTTAGTTTCTATTTTCTTTTTCGCTCGCAACTTTACTGTGCATATGACAATAAACACTTGGAATTGAGTTTAATTCACTCAACTCATCACAGCAACATCAAGATCGTTCTAAAACAAGATACCGGGAAAATATAAAGCCGCATAGCTCACCTAAGTTCTCATGTTCAATAATGATACGCAATCATGGTCTTCTTACAACCGTGAGTGGAGTAAATCCAGGAGAGTAAAATGTTTACAAATACAGACTAATAAAACATGTTTCTTTACTGCGTAGCTTAGCAAGCTTGCTATTCAGTCATCTTTTTCAGCCAATTGCAGGGTTTGTTTTGGGCCTCTAGCCTATCCGAGGCTCCGAATAACTTCAGCCAATGGCGATCGATTCAACTGATGATTAACCCATCTTTTTCGGCCAATTGCAGGGTTTGTTTTGGCCCTCTAGCCAATCTGAGGCTCTGAATAACTTCAGGCAATAGCGATCGATTCAACTGATGATTGACACATCTTTTTTGGCCAATTGCATGGTTTGTTTCGGCCCTCTAGCCTAACCGAGGCTCCGAATAACTTTAGCCAATAGCGATCGATTCAAATGATGATTGACACATTGGTTAGCCAATGAAACGCCGGTATATAAATCCCAGCATACACCGCGGACTAGTCCATGTTCGGGGGAAAATCGAGTCGGCGGCTGTTGCGTAAGTTGCGAGACCTTGCGATTTAATATTGAGCCATATATAAGGCGCACTGTATTATAAGGCGCATGGTCAGCTTTTGAAAAAAATTAAAACTTTTAGGTGCGCCTTATAGTGCGGAAAATACGGTATATATATATATATATATATATATATATATATATATATATATATATATATAAATATATATATATATATACATATATATATATATATATATATATATATATATATATATATATATATAAATATATATATATATATATATATATATATATATATATATATATATATATATATATATATATATATATATATATATATATATATATATATATATGTATATATATATATATATATATGTATGTGTGTGTGTATGTGTGTGTGTGTGTGTGTGTGTGTGTGTGTGTGTGTACACACAGTATATATTCTATTTTTGTAAATAGCAGAAAAAAAACACCCACTTGAAATTAGGGAAGCAATTAAATTTACTTTTCAGATAAGCAACACCATGCCGATAAGTCAGCTCATTTAACTCAGTTCTTGGTGCTTCCTGCATTTATGCACCTCGCACCTCCTGAGCTTCCAATGTTAGTAAATGGATGAGCAATGCTAGACGCCAGTATTAATGGCTGAGACGCTTGCCAAAAATGCTAGGGTTCACAATGCCCTATTCTCACCTACTGTTAAGGTTGGCAGCTGGGATCAGCTAAAGATAGCATTTACTATGCGAGCTACTGATGCTAGTGACCCAGCTGCCATGAATATGCTTTAAATCCATACGAGCAACTGGAAGTTGTAATACATTACTGATACTTTTGTCATAGCATGTTAGCGTGAGTAAATAAGAGGTAAGGTAAAGCTACAGAATCACATGATTAATAAACTACTTGTGGGTAAGGACGATGAGTTAAATTGAATTGATGATTCTTGAAGTTGTCCGACCAAAACAATATTAAAATCAACAAAACTACAGTACATAGACCAGCAGGGCTCATGATGTCGATTGCAATCTATTAGTTGATCGCAGAGGTTGCACTGGTTGATCACTGAGTGGCATTAAAAATATCGACCTATCAATCATCCTGTTACTAAATTTATTGATTTGTATACAGGACCGCCAGTGAGATGACAACCAAATTTGACATTCAGGCCACCAATAAAGAACAGAAAACTTGTGATTACAGTCAATCCCATTGTTTAATTGCTTTGCAAAGCAGCCAATCTAGTGAAGACTGAATTTTGCTGCGCTCATGTGCATACAACAGTGCTAGGCTAGTAATCATAAGACATAAAAAATTGAACACTTACAAACAATAAATTAAAGTTAACGTTCATTACAGTACATGGATGACCAACCCTGTCATATGTAGAAATAGATACACACCTATAAATAATGAACACATAAATAAATCACATGTTACCTAAATATATGACACAAAAACAACATATTCCTTTATTATGCATTTTTTCTTAGTCATTTATTTAAACAAAACAATTAATCAATCAACAGCAATTGTCATGATTTGCCGATTGCCCTCACCTGCGCTCACCCTTTCAGCCCCAACTGCCTCTCGTTCCCTAATTGCTCCTCCTCCCATTTAAACACATAATTTTCGTTCAATCCTGGTCAGCCCGTCTGCGAACCTCAGCGCATGCAAGGCAAGCAGTTTTGACTCTGGCTCCCGTTTTGATCCCGAGCTGTTTCCTGTATCGTTCCCCGATCCAAGCTCCGTGCTCCTGTTTCCTGATTCTGTTTCCTGTATCGATCCATGATCCGAGCTCTGTAATCTTGTTCTAGCTACCCGTTTCCTGATTGTTTCCTGTATCGCTTCCCGATCCAAGCTTCGTTCTCCTATCCTGGCTACCCGTATCCTGATTCTGTTTCCTGTATCGATCCCCGATCCCTGGCTTCCCGTTCGTCCCAGCTCCCCGACTTGTTCCGATCTCCAACCGCGCGCCATCTACCGTCCAGGCTACCTGACTCGTTCTGATCTACGACCAGACTCCGTCTCTTGTCCCGGCTACCCATTCCTTGATTCTGTTTCCTGTATCGATCCCCGATCCCTGACTTCCCGCTCGTCCCGGTTACCCGACTTGTTCCGATCTTTGACCACGTTCCGTTTCCCGTCCCGGCAGCCCGACTTGTTCCGATCTCAGACCACGCTCCGTCTCCCGTCCCGGCTGCCCGACTTGTTCTGATCTCCGATCATGCTTAGTTCACGAGGGCTTCCCGCTCCCCCTGCCCAGCGAGCACCAGATTTCTGTCTTTTTCCTCTCGCCCCCGATCCCTTAATAAAGAATTCTGTGAAACGTTACGCATTTGGGTCCCCGGCTTGTACCGGTCGTGACAGAAATATCATTCGAATAACATTTTTTGTGATAAAAAACACAACAAGATAGATGAGAAAATGAGCCGCCAAATACACAACAAAGTACACGACACAATAAATGCAGAAATAACTGAATGATAAAGTATGACCAAATGTATAAATAAATGAACAAATCTCAGTTATGTCATGTATTATGTGATTTATGTATTTGGTTATGCTTTTATATGACATAAAGGTGTAGTTATTTATCTAATTATACATTTATTTCTACATATAGCAGTATTGGTCCTTCATAACAATAGACTGTGCCATACTGGAAGTAAGCAACAAAAAACGACTTTATGTGAAAACTAGAAGTCGAATTTTCAGTGTAAAAGACTCAACCAACAGGGTAGTAAAAAAAGCAAAATGAAAAAATTAGGTTGTGGTCTTTTTCTCATTTGAAAACAATTATTTGTCTTGCTTTTTGGTGGTAATTAGATCATTTTGAACTGTCTTTTGTGTTGTGGTCACCCCCGACCTGCTTGGGGTTTTGAATGCATACAAAAACATTAGTTAATTGCATCGAGGCTTCTTGACATGGTCAGGAATGTTTTTTTTGACAAAATCAGGTCGAAAAAATGTTTGACTGCATTATAAAATTCTAAAATTGAAATGGTTACATTTGTCTTGTGAGGGTCAGTTTCAACCCAGCTGTAAAAACAAGATTCTAAAACTTGCTACAGCCAAAACTGAAATCACAAGTGGACTTTATATACTGTGCATCAACGGTGATATCTCTGCAAAGAAAATAATTAAAGACTAATTTTTTTGCCACACGTGCATCTTAACATGTACTTGCATATAAATGTGAATTTTTGCACACAGACTTTTATTCGGGTTTTATTCTTTGTTCTTTATTCATTTTTAGAATGAGGTTCCGGATCTGTGTCCTTCCCGGCTGCTGTATTGTTTGGTCTTGCAAATTTATATTTGATAGTTTGACTTGTTCTGCCTTTCTTTTCATCCATCCATCCATCCATCCATTATCTGCACCGCCTAGGATCGTGGGGGTGCTGGAGCCCATCCCAACCATCTTTGGAACTGGTTGGCAGCCAGTCACAAGGCACCCAGACACCTACAACTCACTCGCTGATTCACACCTAGGGACAATTCGTTTAGGCCAATTAACCTGACATACATGTTTTTGGAATTTGGGAGGAAACTGGAGTGCCCGGGGAAAACCCACGCAAGCACGGGGAGCAAATGCAAACTCCACACAGAAAGGTTCAATCTCATGACCTCAGAACTGTGCCGCACACGCACTAACCACTGCGCTGCTGTGCTGCCCCTTTCTTTTCATATTTTCATTAAAGTTCTATTGCTAAAAACATATTTTAATTAGCATTGTTCTCGAAGTAAATATTATGGGTAAACAAAAGAACCTAACTATATAGTTCTTTTATAGTTAATAATGTAAAAATGAAAAGATAAGAATAGAAATATGTAGCAGATGTGTTGTGATTGCCCTAAGTCACGTAACAAAAGAACCTTTTTATTTACTTACATCGATATTTTGAGTTTCATTTGAACCTTTTTTTTAAATTGAAGTTAAGGGTTATACTAGCAGAGAAAAGGCCCAGGGACCCTCAACAACAATATTAACAATAAACTGTTTTAATGGATAAAAAAGCCTTGCAAGGTATTCAAAAGATGAGGGAAAAATAAATGATTTTGTTAGTGTATTCTACAGCTTTTTAAAGACACTGGTCGCCACTACCCGTGTAACCTAAAAACGAACTAGAGGGGAGTTAATTACCTTGCATGGGTAAAAAGTGTGAGAGCCCCTGACCTAGACTTTCATCCTCGTAAAATTGCATGATACCCGAGGCATGACTATTTTCATTTTTCCCCTGAGTCCATTTTTTCCATGAGCAAATACCAAGAGACATTTATTCGCACTTATGCAATTGTCCTTTAACCTGTAATGTCTTAAACGCTGGAATAAAATCATTCTCTTCACTACTAGATACACTTGATTAAATCTCTTACTGATGGACGGTGGGATGCCTGTTCCTCTATAGGATCGGTAATGTACGGACAATGAAAATTGTTGAAATGTTTGACAGTGTGCCTTTCACTTGAGTTTTACCACATTGCCGGAGAAAATGTTGTCGGAAAGAGACCCGGGAAAAAAAAAGATGGGGTTATGAGATATGTTTAAAAGGGTGCACAGGAGACTGATAAGAGTGGTAGGGGGGTTTGTGTGAGGGGGGGTTGGCGAGATGAGAGCGAGCGGGAGATAATGAGAGGATGGAGGGATGGGGGAGGATGTAGGTGGGAGGGAAGCCAGCGGAATGAGGAGATAGAGACGATTTCCTATTCCGTCAGACGCACTTTGGCTCATTCATTATATTCCCCAGGCAATTACCAGGACCACCTGCTTTGTCCTCCCCCCCACCACTACTACCACATTCCTCCAAACCTCAACCCCATCGCCCCCCCACCTTTTTTTTTTTGTTTCCGGCGCCTTGCTCTCCGGACGCAATCTTTGCATCCCAGCGACATTCCCTCATTTCTCATACGATGCCATTTTTGAGAGAGCGATGCTTTGTGTGAGCGTGAGTTGGTGTGTGTTTAGCACGTTCTAATGAGCACAGATTGAAAGAACGCCGAAGAGTTGGCCAGGTTTTTTGGAATCTGGCGACGCATTTATCAAACGTGGATTGGGAAAATGGAATCTTACTTTCTGGTTTCTAGGGCATTGGTTCTCATCTGGTATGACTTCAACCATTTCACCCTAATGCCAAGCTGCAACCCATATCAATAAAACAAATTCCACGTCTTAGATTTACCCAATGAAAGGATTGGGCAATTTGAACCAGAGAGAGGAAAATATATTCACCTTTTTTCTTTTCTTTCTCAAACACAAAAATGATCATCCATCCATCCATTATCTGCACCGCTTATCCTCAGTAAAGTCACCAGAGGTGCTGAAGCGAATCCCTGCCGTCTTCGGGCAATGGGCAGGGGACAGACACCCTGAACTGGTTGCCAGACAGTTGCAGGGCACACAGAGACAGACAACTCACTCACTCACACCTAGGGACATTTTAAGCCGGCCAAATAACCTGACATTCTTGTTTTTAGAATGTGTGAGGAAACCAGAGCGCCCGGAGTAAACCCACGCAAGCACAGAGAACATGCAAACTCCACACAGGAAGGTTCGAGCTCATGACGTCAGAACTGTGCCGCGGACGCGCAAACCACAATTCAGATAAACCAAAATGACTGCAAGTACCTTATATTCTACCATATAAGCGACCCCTTAAAACTCCTTTAAAATGGCAACATACTCAAATAAATTCAAAATATTAATAAATTGGAAACATAGTGCCACGTTTGCCATGGCGCCCAATTGGCCCCGCCCGTGTGGCACCAGCCGCGGCTAGCTGACAGATTGGCTTCCCTTCTTTTTAAGCTCAGTGCTCTCACTCACTCTTTGTCAGTCCGTCAATGAACCTCTGCCCCGCAAGATGTGGGTTTTGACTCAGTCCGGTTCCCTGCCTGTGTTTCCTGTCCGGTATTGTTACCGACTATTTCGTCCTCTTTAATATCGATCTCAAGCTTCGTTCCCGTCTAGTTTGTCCTGTTTAATTTCGATATCCAGTTTTGATATCAATCCTGTCTGTCCCGTCTTGTCCAGTATCGCTCCATCTGTCGGATATCTGCTCGAGCAATTGGTATCGATCTCGTCGGCCTCTGGCTTTCTGTCATTCCACGCCAGACTGCTCCCTTACGTATTCCGCCCAACGATCGCCGAAGCACTGGCGTTTGGGTTAACGTGCATGACTGCCCCATTTCCCGTAAAATAAAAGCTTGTGTGAGAAACATCACGCATTTGGGTTCTCCTCCTGTTCCGGTTCATGACACATTGCTAAATATTTCATTGTGAAGTGAATATACTGGTTAAAAGCAAAAAAAAAAAAAATAAACAATTAAATAAGTTAAATAAAGGTAAAATTATTTACTGTACCGTCCTGGACTCTTGTAAAGCATTTCCATATTTCACAATCGTGTCCTCGTTCGACTCAATTGTTGTTTTCATTTTTTACTCCTTCTCTTTCCCCGTATCACAAACTTTGTTGGGACCCATTATAATGGGCAGAAAAAAGAAAATGAAACAAACAAAATCACAATAAAATGAGATGTGTTCCTCCTCAAACGTGCCGATTGACTGAACAGGTAATATAAATTGAACAGGGCATTATCGTCCTCTGCTGTTAAGGACTGTATTTGACCATTCGTTTTTTACCTCTTCTCAGCTCTATTTTGCTCAGGGACGTGATCCATTGAAAACACGTCCGCGACTCACTTTTAGGTTCAGACCCACCAGTTGAGAAACACAGTTTCAGGGGAACAACTTGCCATTCCTATTATCTTCCACTAGGGGGCTCTCAGTTTAATATTACTTAGCCCAGGGATCACCAACCTTTTTGAAGCAGGAAATATGATTTTTTTACTGATTGGTACAAAGGGCTACCAGTTTGATATATATTTGTAAAACAACCATTCTTATTATTACCATGTTGATAGCAGTGGTGGGCCGTTTATGCTGCTCAAAAAAATATCTGAATTATGTGATGTTGTTATATTTTGTTCATAAATAAATCCAAATTTTCTCTCAGCTACCTTTCATTGCTTTCTCTGTGGTCGAGCTGCTTCCAGATTTGTGCTTTCATAATAAGCATTTAACCAATTACATTACAGCCATTACTCGTTGCCAGTGTCAGAAATCTACCCGGCAGCCATTACAATCACTGCTCGAAGGCCCCGAGGCATAGCTCATAAATAACAATAAAACCGATGGTTTAGCCAATCAGATTCAGCCTTGTTGAGTCAGGGACTGCTAGTGGGCCTTTGGAAACGTCACCCATTTCTTAAATTATGATTGGCTAGGGGTGGTAAGGTAAGAATCACAATGAACAAAAAATGCCTATCCACTGCTTTTGTTGAACAGACATTTTTAGCTCTAGATCGAATAAAAACGTATGCTAGAAATATGATTGGACGTGCTCAACTTTCAGCACTAGCTTCGATAGCGATAGGAAAGAACTTCTTGATGAAGCTGAAATGCACAGAATTAAATATTGTTGAATAAAAAAAATAGGATGGATTTTATGAACAAATAAAAATACTTTTGGTGGGTAGGATGTCGCTATATTCCTAGATATTATTGCAATTTTATGAGGATTTGTTATTGATACTTTTTATACGTGATGTAGTTGGAGCTGCAGTAAATGTTGTATAGCTATAAAATAGTTATTGTGGTTTGGATTGTTTTAGCCTACTGAAGGTGTCAGGACCAGAACAGAAGGAGGACCCAGATGCGTAATGTTACTCACAAGTTTATTGAAATAAAGAGGAAAGTCAGCGCCAGTGCTCGCTGGACGCGGGAAGCATGCCGCTCACGGGATCAGAGCGTGTTCCGAATGCGGAAGTGGATCTTCCTGAGCTGGAGGTCAGAACGTGGTCGGGTCAAAAAACGGGTCCTTAGCCAGGACGGGAGATCAAAACGTGGTCGGGGTCAAAAAAAACGGTCGTAGCAGGAGACAAAAGAGGAAATCAGAAACGGACGAGTGGAAAACTGGTGACAAAACGGCATTGATGGGAGTCAGAGTAAAAAATGCTTACCTTGTGAAAACAGAGGTTTGCTGACGGACTGACAACAGGTGAGTGAAAGGACTGATCTTAAAAAGGACAGGGAACCAATCAGGTAACCAGCAGCAGCTGGCGCCAAACGATGTGAGTGTAATGAGTAATCATGACAGAAGGCCTACGTGTGAAATACATGACCTTGCACTAGTTGTTTCCACGTTATTACCAGGTTGTACTTATTTAAAGTTGAATCAAATTGGGCTCAATCAACTATCAAAACAACAAGCAGGTCCTGGATAATCACAAGGACCCATCACTGGTGGCTACTCGGGTCTTCTTTGGGGGGCTTCCTGGTGCCCGCAGGCAACATTATGGAAATCGCCCGGTTAAGAGCGATAGAAACCTCTGGCAATAGCATTGGCATTTACGACTTAGGAGGTTAACCTCCGCTCGCCCTTCCAAAGCATTAACATGCCTAGCAAAGCCTTTAAAATGTACCCACACTGGCTAAAAATATGCCAACTCGTGGAAATGGAATGTATTATTTCGTTAATTGCTCATTATCCAAAGGTTGACAAAGCAATTAAAAGCACCATATTTGATTTTTCTTTAACTACGTAAATATAATTACGATATTATATATATATATATATATATATATATATATATATATATATATATATATATATATATATATATATATATATATATATATATATATATATATATATATATATATATATATATATATTTATATATACCGTATTTTCCGCACTATAGGGTGCACCGGGTTGTAGCGCGCACCCCCAAAAAATAGTTTTTGGTCCTATATCTTCCATAGATAAGGCGCACCGGATTATAAGGCGCTACAATGGGAACGTCGACAAAACAGTCAGATGATTCAGTCAAACTTATTACCCCCTTAACATTCCTAAAGCTTGCAAAAAAGCAAATACGTGTCGTAGACACGTGCGGATGCGGTGTCCGTACGATGTCACTCAAATGCATCGGTTCAAATATCATTCGGAAGGTTAAAGTCTTGGGATTCAAGAAATGCCAAGCATTCCTTAGTTTCTATTTTCTTTTTCGCTCGCAACTTTACTGTGCATATGACAATAAACACTTGGAATTGAGTTTAATTCACTCAACTCATCACAGAAACATCAAGATCGTTCTAAAACAAGATACCGGGAAAATATAAAGCCGCATAGCTCACCTAAGTTCTAACGTTCAATAATGATACGCAATAATGGTCTTCTTACAACCGTGAGTGTAGTAAATCCAGGAGATTAAAATATTTACAAATACAGACTAATGAAACATGTTTCTTTATGGCGTAATTTAGCAAGCTTGCTATTCAGTCATCTTTTTCGGCCAATTGCAGGGTTTGTTTTGGCCCTCTAGCCAATCCGAGGCTCCGAATAACTTTAGCCAATAGCGATCGATTTAACGGATGATTGACACATATTTTTCGGCCAATTGCAGTGTTTGTTTCGGCCCTCTAGCCTATCCGAGGCTCTGAATAACTTTAGCCAATAGCGATCGATTCAAACGATGATTGACACATTGGCTGGCCAATGAAACGCCGGTATATAAATCCCAGCATACACCGCGGACTACTCCACGTTCGGGGGAAACTCGAGTCGGCGGCTGTTGCATAAGTTGCGAGACCTTGCGATTTAATATTGAGCCATATATAAGGCGCACTGTATTATAGGGCGCATGGTCAGCTTTTAAAAAAAAATAAGTCTTTTAGGTGCGCCTTATAGTGCGGAAAATACGGTATATACATTCATATTCATACGTATATACATATATATTATGACATAATTTATATTATGACATCATATAAAAAAAGATTAGAATAGAATTATATTCTTATCACTGATAACAACGGAGTGAACAATTTTTAGAACAACATTATACATGGCACTCAAGGATAAACACATAAAACAGACTTCAGATACATTAAATAAGATAAGGGAATGTTAGGATAAATAGGCAAAATACAGTGGAACCTCGGTTTTCGAACGCCTCTCAAAATTCGAGAACATCTTGCTTCGCTTTTTGTTCAAAAAATCGGAGTTCGAACGCCGGTACGCTAGGCTGCGATGCTGAGCGGCGTACGGGTGTAGATTGCCCCCACCCCTCGTGAAGAACTGTTATGATGTGCCAGCGCACTTCTTTTTGCTTTCGCTTTAGATATCGGTGAACGGAATGTTTTAGCCCCTAATTATGCCTCCGAAGAAGGTCGGTGCAAGCAGCAAAGTTGCTACAGGTGAAAAAAGAAGGGTAGTGCGTACAACTATTGCATTTAAGAAAGAAATAATAGCAAAATATGAAGAAGGTGTGCGAGTTTCCGAACTTGCTATACATACAGCATGGCTTCTGCTGAGCACCACAAAGGTAAGAAATCCTATTCATAATTATTTTCTTTATCCTTTAACCGCTCACCACCTTTTGTGGAGACCCGGGTGCTAAATGACGTGTAAAGGACCTGATTTTTTTATTTTTACACGTTCATGTTAGCGTAATCTTTCGTACGGAAGATTACGCTAACGCGAACGTACGATTAGCCTGGGTTAGCTTCATGTTTACGTTCATTGTAAGCGTTCAGGGTGTTGGAACGGATTAAAATGATTTTACATTACTTTTAATGGCAAAAACGATTTTCGGTGATCGACCAAATCGGTTTTCGAACAGAGTCCTGGAACGGATTATGGTCGAGAACCGAGGTTCCACTGTATTTAGAAGGTAGTGCTTGGTGACTGGTCTAAGTTGTCAGTGCAATTTTCTTTCGTAATAATAGTTCCATGAGAAATAGTGCATTATAACAATGGTACAATGAAAACTAGTACGTAACATTTAGCAACATCTATATTTAAAATTACGTCGTTAAATAAGATTTGAATACCCATATGATACTGGCAATATAAAAACTATATCACAAGCCAGCAATGTCTTTCAAACTGGGCAGAAAGCAGCCAATGATTTTTTGGCAGTTTTTAATTCTCTTTGTAACAAATAAAATAGTAGCTGGAGACCAATGCATGCTGCCATATCGAAGCTTATCATGCTCATGATTATGAATTACTCAGCTATTGACGTCAACTGAGCAAAACAAAAAAGATGACATGGTATGACACCATAATCAGCCTCACACAGAAGTGTCCATTGAAGGTGCTATTTACATGTTTTTCAAATCCAAACAGTATCTAAGAGATTTTACTCCGAGGCAAAATGATTGTCTGTGCTCTGTAATACTGTACAAACGCAATATATTTAATGTATTAAGTTACAACACACTAGGTTGACACAACAGAAAATGTTCCCATAGCATTAAATTAGCCAGATTACATCCATACCTAAATTTTACCAAAAATACGCGCTTGTGCATTTTTTCCATTGCGACAAATTGGGCTTGCGCATCACAAATTCTTAAGTCTAACAGCTTGTAAAATGTTTTTATTACATTTTGAAAATACTTGGGTTTAAGGATTCAGCACTCCACCACCCTCCAGAGGGTGCCAGGGGACATATTGATTAATTTTGCACACCAAATCAATGGTAAGCGAGACTGGCTCTAACGACTCTTTGTGGTCAATTGTCGCTGCTCAAGCTTATATCTGCCCTGTCCCTGAATTTTTGATGCCTGCATTTTGCCCTTGAGAGCCTCCTTGTATTTATCTAACTGTGAGTTATCAACTGTTTGTAGTAACCACTTTCTCAACTCGGCTCATTTTTCTGTGTTCGGATCCTCTCTGCCGAACATAACACGGGGGTCCTCAGGTGTGGCAAAGTACAATTTCAAGGACTTCCACAGACAACTCGCTCGCTCATTCACACCTAGGGCCAATTTGGACCGGCCAATCCACCTAAAATGCATGTCTTTGGAATGTGGGAGGAAACCGGAGTGCCAAGAGGAAACCCACGCAAGTACGGGCAGAACATACAGACTCCACTCAGTAAGTCCGATAGCTGGATTTGAACCCACACAGGAGGTTCCCAAGACCTTAGAACTGTGCCGTACACGCGCTAACCACTGCGCTAACCACTGCTGCCCGGGCCAGAAACTAATTCAGACAATTGAACAGCTGTATGCCAATGCCAACAGTGCGATAGTGATTAATGGAGCGGGGTTTCAAACAAGTCGGTCGGAGGATTTAACATCTTCCTGATGAGGATCATGACCGTAGCTTTGATCACCATGTCAGTACAGGGAGTATTGGGGTACAACAAATCACTGACCTCAGTTTTGCTGATGATATTGCCATACTTGCAGGAGAAGAGCAGAATCTCAAAGTGTGTTAAATTGCCTGGACAAAGCATCAACCCAGTATGGGACCAGAATCAGGCCAGGAAAAAAAGGTAGTGACCAACAACCCCCAAGGTATCACTACAAACATCACTGTCAACGACCAAGTGATTCAACCTGTTAGCAAATTTAAATATATTAGGTCTGTCATAACAGAAGAGGGGTCAAAACCAGAAACCATGGCGAGGATAGCTCAAACCAATTTCACACTTGACAAACTCAAACCCATTTGTAAAGACAAAAACATTACAGTGAAATCAAAGATCACTCATGCAATCGCTGGTTACCTCCATCTTACTTTACTCTTGCTAGACATGGACTCTCACAGAAACGCTAGAAAGGAAAATCCAGGCCATGGAGATGTATAGCTACAGCAAACGTGCAAACTTCTAAGTATCAACTACATACCCTATTTGAAAAACGAAACGGTTTACAATACCATCAGAGGTCACAAAGGACCCTATGTCATCTGCGCAGATGAAAACTGCAGTTATAGGGTCATGTCGCAAGATCATCAGGACTGGCGAAGATTATGCTCCAGTCCAAGACCAAAAAACGGTGCCAAAAACATCAAGAAATGGACTGTTGCCAATGTGCCACGGCCCGAAAACAGGCCAGGAATCGTGAACAGCGTTACGTCCTTAGTAGTGGCCAGATGACCCCGGCGGTTAAGCAATCCATGAACATGAACCCCAAGTTCCCAATACAAAATGCCGTGGCTATGGCACCCAGCCAGAGTCATATAAGGAAGTATCGGTCAGAAGGGACTGGGCAAGAACCTAGACTGGCTGTCGGCTCGCAGCGGGCCGCCACGGGAGCTTGTTGCCATGGCTACAGCTGCCAACATCTCCGGCGGGGCCCTGGCAACCCGCCGCCCACCGTCGCTGGCGTCACTCGGCCGCTCTGCCCGCCCCGCTTCCTCTGATGCCCAGCTCGCCCGCTTCTTCCGCCTCCTCTTCCCCCGCTGCCGCCGCTTCTGCTCTTGCAAAAGATTTCAACTCCGTTTTTCCTCCTGTTTCTCATCGGACTCATTAGTATCTTTTACACCGGCTAACAGTGTGCGTTCGTGTGCATGTGTGTGTGTGTGTGCGCACAGTGCCCGAGCATACTGTAATTACGGGCGCTTCAAGCCGATGCTGCCTGTGTTTGATTACAGTGATCAAGGGCCAAGTTACAAAAAATAAAAGTGTGTGCGCTTCTGCACACGAGGGTGTATGTGTGAAAACGTAGAGGCCAAAGAATTGAATGTTCAATTCCGGAGTGTGAGAGTGTGTGCGTATGAGATTAAATGAGGAGAAATTTTCCTCCAGGTAGGATTTAGCATCCTGGTTAAACATTCCATTTTAATGTCTTATTGAGTGCAATTTTGAATTATTTTAATAATTAGTATTTTTCATGAGATTTTCAATTGTTTTCGCACAGAAAATTAAGAGTTGTGTGTGTGTGTGTGTGTGTGTGTGTGTGTGTGTGTGTGTGTGTGTGTGTGTGTGTGTGTGTGTGTGTGTGTGTGTGTGTGTGTGTGTGTGTGTGCTCTTAAGATTTTTTTTACATTTTTCAAATGTAATTTATTAATCTTAAATTTGTTTTACAGTGAAATGTTTCAGTTATTATTTATTATTCTTACATAATTTGGATTATCTAAAAGGGACATTGTGTTAAAAATAGTTTATTTAAAAAGAAAAGAAACAAAATGGTTTAATTGATAAGCAAAAATATATAAAATATCATACAAACATATTTTTTTAATTACATGAAGGTCAAGAAATGTGGACTTATTTTACATAACACGAGGCTC
Source organism: Urocampus carinirostris (assembly GCF_059441175.1). Lineage (NCBI taxonomy): Eukaryota > Metazoa > Chordata > Actinopteri > Syngnathiformes > Syngnathidae > Urocampus > Urocampus carinirostris. Next base: position 23,283,720 of record NC_142359.1, read on the forward strand.
ACCTAGACAGATACCCCTAAAAACCAAAAACGTTTTAAAGCTCTAACCCAGGGGTGTCAAACTCATTTTAACTCGGGGGCCACAGGATGGAACCAACATTCTCTGAGAGTGAGGGCGAGAGAGAGGGAGAGAGATAGAGAAATAAAGAAAGACATGAGCGAGAAAGAGAGAAAGAGAACAAAACAGATAAAAGAGAGAGAAAGAGAAAGAAATAGATTAAAGAGAGAGAGAGAGAAATACATAGAAAAGAGATAGAGAGAGAGGGAGAGAGAGAGAGAGAGAAAGAGAGAGAAAGAGAGAGAGAAAGAGAGAGAGAAAGAGAGAGAGAGAGAGAAATAGATAAGAGAGAGAGAGAAAGAGAGATACAAACAAGTGCAGCGTTTGTGTGAGGCACCTGGCTTTGGCAACATCCAGTGCACATATTTCAACCTGCAGTTTGTTTTTATCTTGCGCTTCCCTCAGCGTTGTCTCGCGGGCCGGATTCAAACCCTAAGCAGGCCTGATCCGGCCCGCCGGCCGCCTGTTTGACACCCCTGACCTGAACAAACAAAATAGAAGAAAAATCATGCAGTTTGCGAAATTTGAGTCACCGCAGTTTTTAAGCTTACTTGTGCTTTGAAGCACTTTTTTCAGTTCACTACTAAAAAAGAGCAACATCTAGTGGTCACATTTTAAAGGGTGTCCTCTTTAAAATAATTATTCCATTTGCTTTAATTTTGAGTGTTTCAAAATACTTTGATGAATCATTTTTTAAACAAATATCAAATTAAATATGTTCAATTCTGCAAGTACGTATATTTACTGCAAAACAATTGGATAGCCTTTGTTCCTCGTGTATTGCTGAGCTACCGGATTTCGTACTCTTTATGTAATCAATCAATATTTTATGCCCTCTTAGTCTAGCCACTATGCAATTTTTTTTAACCCAATGCGTCACGTGACTCAAAAGGTTTCTCACCCCTGTCTTAAGAGCTAAATATTCTGTCGTGTTTATTTTATTAAAAGTTAAAGTTGGTGTTATTGTTTTAACTTTGAGTTTCAAAACATGTATGATAATCAAAGTTAGATGGTTGAGAAATGGCTCCACACGGAAGGCCAGTTTTTGTTATATTTTAGGATTTTCAGGGACGGCATTTGACAATTTAGACCGGATGCAATCCGGCATGAATAATTTTAGGACATGGGAAGAAACCAGAGTGCCCGGAGAAAAAGAGTTAAAGCTGGAATTGAACCGAGAACCTCTAAAACTGTGAGGTGCGCGTGCCAAGCAGTCACCCACTGTGCCACCCCAAATGATAAAAATGAGATATGAAACTCCTCTTGTATTGATGCTCGGAGCTAAAATGCTTTGTAGCTTTCCTCATCTTGATTGCTTTTTTAAATTGATGAATGGCATCTGCCCTGCGCAGAATATTACTTTTTCTGTCTCGTATCCTCCCAGAAAGTGTGTAATCCTTCGGCTTAGCAGCACCCGCATGCTGGATGGCGCTTTTTTACGCTTGATGAATAATTAAAAAACGTTTGTGACATCACCATACTTAAAATTGGTGGCAAATAATTATCTATTTCTGCATTCATCTCCATACATAAGACATGATTGACTACAAACTGTCACAATGAGGATGGTCCACATTTGCTGAAAAAAGCATCAAGAGGGCAATGCAGAATCTATAAATATCCACAATTCTGTGCCTTTATTTTTTTCTCAAAACTATATTTATACCCGCTTTGGGCAAAACTATCACAGCGTTTTTCACACTATAAGGCACACGGGTTTATAAGGTGCCTGGAATTAAAACTATAGTAAGAGCTATGGTTGCATTCAAAATAAATACATGAATTTAAATTTTAACTTTTTTTTTAATAAAACATAACTTAAGATAATAGCATCTGGTTCCACCACTAATATGAAATCATTCCTTTATAAGTTGTAACTGTGCTCTTCTTACTCCGAAGTATCTGCTTTTTATTTGCTAGTGAATATGTTCCGGATAACTAGATGTATTTTCTCTTTAGTTGTTGTTTATTCGGATAATGGCCTCCACCATTACCCATATAAAGCTATCTGCCCTACTTACGGATGATCGTTCGTAAGTTGAATTTGTTCGTAAGTTGCTTCAGTGATATATTTTGTATATTTAAGGTTTATATAGGTATGTTTAAGGCTTGTATAAGTAATCTGTATTGTTTTGTACTAAAAAAAAACATTTCATCAAATACCTGTAATATGCTCTATAAAGATAATGTTGAGTTTAACTTACTTTCGGAAGATGTGCTTCAAGAAGTCCTCCTCCGTGATAAGAAGTGGCCGTAAAAGGCGTTCCGACCATTTTCTCAACAGCATCAAGCTTTCTTATGATACTTTCATTTATTTCATTTCTTTACATTTTACACTAACCGCATTGAATGGATGCACGAGATATTAAACAATGAAAATGTCAAAGTTCTTAGCCCGCTGAAGATAGTATAGGCAATATAAAATGTTTACACACGAACTAGGAAAAAGAAGTGGATTTTTTTTCTTCCGGGTGGATGCTGGATGACCTCTCACAGCACCACACGCCGGTAGAGGCGGAAAGAAGCACGATAGTAATGTCCTGTACCCGGAAAAAGGTGCACACAATACAAAATCTAACTTACAGCGATGTCCGGATATTTTTTACATCCCGAAAAAAATGTTCATACCTACCATTTTTCGTAAGTCGAATGGTCGTAAGTAGGGGAGCGTCTGTATAAGGTTGCTGTAAAACTAAAAGTTCAAATAAGTCCTGAGGCTTGCTCACTATACAGATACAGCTTCAGATGAATGTTGCTGATGTTGAGGATCACTTTGATTTAATAATATTTTATTGATTTCATATAATTTTATTTTTCGGTAGAATATCGTTTGACATGGTCAAAAATTGTTTATGGTTCAGGGATTTGATTCTCAGATGTACTTTAAACCGATTTACAGCATGGCAAGCATAATTTGAGAACAACTGTTTTAAGCTAAGCTATGCCAGGATATGCTCATAACAATTTACACAAGTACATTTTTTGTACAAAATGTTACCATCAACAAATATCTTTATACAAGTCTTCACAATATGTTCCATACAAACAGACATATATTGTCCAAAGGAAGATTTGCACTAAGTCTGCTTCTGTGCTGCCTTCAAAGTTCTGCTCTTCTCTATTTTTTCCTCTTAGCAACAAACATTCATTCATTCATTCATTATCTGCACCGCTTATCCTCAGTAGGGTTGCGGAGGTGCTGGAGCCCATCCCAGTTGTCTTACGGCAGTGGGCAAGGGACACCCTGAACTGGTTGCTAGCCAATCGCAGGGCACACACGGACAACTCACTCGCTCATTCACAACTAGGGAAGATTTGGACCGTCCAACTAACCTAACATGCATGTTTTTGGAATGTGGGAGGAAACCAGAGTGCCCAGACAAAACCCACGCAGGCACAGGGAGAACCTGCAAACTCCACACAGGAAGGTTCCATCTTATGACCTCAGAACTATGCCGCACACATGCCAACCTCTGCGCCGCCATGCTGCCCTAGCAACAAACAAATAACATGTAAACGACAAGAGGGATCTCCAAGACCACTCTAAATATTTCTTAAAGGCAGAACATTTACAGTATGCTGTATCATTTAACTGTAACCATGCATTTCCAATATTATTCACCGTATTATCTGGTATATAAGGTGCACTTTAAATGTCAAGCCAATTTGGGTTTTTTTGTGTGCAAAGCCTGTAACATTAGAAGACTACCAAACATGAACAATCATAAAGAGCGCAAGGTTAGAAAATGTGACGCATCAGGACCGCTACTTGATGTACCTACAAATAGAATCCTATGCAATATGAATTATCTTGTGACTACCTACTTGTTCCCTGCCGTCGCAATCGACGAGGTAATTAATCAATTGTGTACTTGTAGTCGAGTGAAGCCGAGAACGCTCCGATGAGTCATGATGTATTTAATTAAGGCATCAATTGGTGAATAATGGGTAAATGCAATATTAAAATGGAATACATCAAATGCTGCACGTAGTAGTAATACTGTATATAAGAATTTTTGATACTGTGTATATACAATCTCATAAAAAATAAGGGAAAAGGCTGATAGGGAGTTAGAGCGAGACAGATCAATCATATTGTACATTTAAAACATATTTAACGTTTTATTAATTAAGAGTTAACTTTTTGAGTAAAAGTGGTAATTGCCCGACAACAGTACAGTACAGTACAGTTTAAACATTGCATATGCATATGAGTCTCCAGCCCGTTGGAGGATTTAATCCATAAATTTCTGAATAGGTGAAAAAATAAGCAAGTATCTAGCTCCTTTTTAAATGAATGCAAATTAATTTCTCTCTCTCTGGCCGCAAGAGGGCAGTGTTGAGGTTGTTGAGCGTGGTGAGTTGGTTTATGTGTAAAACTGCATTCACTCAACTGTTAAAATAAACCTGCATTGAATGCCATATTTGTGAATAATGTGTTGTGTTTAGAAAAGATCTCTTATTTTCTGTCATTATAATATGTATGGTAAGTTACTACTGTGGGCTGGATGATAAAGCATCATACCGAAAAGCAAAGTTACAATTTTGGGGTTGACATTCTTTGACTAATCCCACCTGCATCAGAATAGAAGGAATGGATCTGGTGTTCTGAAATTCCTTCCTACCCATCGAGGCATTCTACCAACCCTCAGTGCGCATGCAAAAAACGCCGATATTCATATACGATAGAATGCACCAGTTTTCATCCTACCTATCATGTATGCTTTTGAAAATGTTGATGCATTCAATTGAAAGTGTTGAATATTAACGATTTTATTTTTTAATTTAGTTTTCTTTGACTCTTTCAGTGCTTCAAAACATTGTTTTCTGACGTAGCTTTTAAGCCTGTCGTGTTTTTCCTGGGGTAGATTTTTAGCATGGTGTTTGTTGACTATAGTAATCACGCAGTTCATGTATGCATGGGAACACTTGTTTTGTGTCATCAGTACAAGTTGTGTTTGAAATAATTCTTAGTGTCAATATCGCTGGGTATACTTGATTCTAAAGAAAACAAAATTAATTTCAGATCCCCTACAGTAGAACGTCTCGAAATCGTAAATCATTTCGGCAGAACACCGGCCCCAGAGTCAAACTGAATTTGATATCCCTGTTTTAGGACTATTAAAACACATTTAAATAGATTTGTCGTCTTAGATTACAGACATTGGCTTTTCATTCATGTCTGTCTTTTATGATGATCTCTCTTTTATTCCATTCATGGCCGTCCTCTCTTTTTTTCTGAGGTTGCTCCTTGTGTGCTATTTTTCAATTGTGTTGTTGTCACAGTCTCCTCGTGTTCTCATTTTTCTCACGATCCTTTCATATCACTTGATTTGATCCTAAAGAGCGATGCGGGCCTTCTTTCAGGGCCAGTAGCAAATCAGTAGCGGCTCATACTCGGGCTTGGGAGCTAGCGTCGTTAATGGCTGTCAATTAAAAAGTAATTAGAGGGTGTAAGCTCAGCGAGATGGCCTATCAGTCCATTTATCATCACACAGCTGTCTACCACACACACATATGCACACATTGTATTCCACATTTTTCTGTCTTCTTCCCCTCAGGCTCTATTGAATAACATGGCACTCGTTCGCACATGCGAAGCATAAATACATATCGTGCTCGTGGCTCAACGGTAATGTGAACGCCGTGCTTGCCATCGCTTTCGTTTAACTGCACAGAATTGGCCACAAATGAATCGGAAATTGTGGAATCTGACCCCAGCCGGTTCAAATCAGCCCACAACAGCGGTTGGACGCAAAATAAAGACACCCCGCCGTCTTGAAATAAGTGCGCCAGATTCTGAATGTTGGGAAATGGTGGCAGTTTGTCGCACATCAAGAAAAACAACTTGATTTTGGCAGGATGATATACTGTTTATTCCTGACTAGGATTCTAGAAAACATGACCAAATAACAACAACACTTTGGTATAGTTCAATGAATGTTAAGAGTGGAATGGCTGGTGTTTTCTAATGGAGGTCATAAACCCTTTGAAAGATATTTGTTTTTTTTAAAAAGTAATATTGTTCACGAGGTGTTGCTGCATTGTGTAGTGCAACCAAATTAGGGTGCTACAAAGCAAAGGAGTATACAAACTACAGAAAGTCAGGGTGACCAAAATGCAATTTTCTCATTTTTTTTGCCTGATCAAACACAGAGAACAAAAAAGATAAATATAAAGGTAGAAAAAGGAGAAAAAGAACGGTATCGGGGTAGAAAAAAGGAAGAAAATGATCAACTAAAGATACAAATGAATACAGAAAGAGGTGAAATTAAAAGAAAATAAGAGAAAAAGCAAAAAGAAGAGAGAGAAAAAAAAGAAAGTGCAACAAAAAGGGAAAAATAAACAGACAAAAGCAAGGAAAAAGGAAAAAGAAAGCATGGAAGAAGAAATAAAAGACACTTTTTTTTTTTAAGGAGACCTGTGGCAGCAAGATGTCAAGCAATCATGTCAGTCTATCTGTCTACATACCAAAGCCCCCTCATGGGATGTGGCTAGGGTCAAAATCACACTCACATTCACCAAACTATAATTCCCCTTCGCTCTTCCCAACCTGAAACCGAACAATAAGTCCGCAGCACTACAGGGGATACGTTTTCTCTGCCATGCAAACCTTCAGAGAGGCTAGACAGCATGCACTGGTTTACCCGATCCACATCATATGCGTCAATTTCAGACATTCTTAACTATCCTTTGCCATTGACATCCGTCTCGAGCACACACTCTTGCATCCATTAGATTAGCGTAAATACCAGACTATAGAGCGCACCTCATTTTAAGCCGCACCCAGTACATTTTAAAGGAAAAACATTTTGTACAGATATAAGCCCCCCCCCCTCACTGACTATACCTGGCCATCTTCAAATTCCTTGTATGTTTGCAACAATGGCTTTGTTACATCAAAAACAATCTTTTGAATCCATCCATGTGAAATATAACACATAATAATGCCAACAGATGAATGAAAAACTTCCTAAAACATTTCTGCTTCGACGTTTGACGTTGCTCGGTTCGTTTCTTCACGTTACAGTAATCCCTCGGTTATCGTGGTTAATGGGGACCAAAACCACCCGTGAAAAGTGAAATTCAGCGAAGTAGCGACCCCGTTCGAAATACTTAAAAAAAACAAAAAAAAACAACCCCAAAAAAGTTTTTTTTTTTAAATTTTATTTTATTATCATTATTGTTTAGACCTGCGAAGTTCTGAACCCGCAAATGTGGAACCACGAATTAGCGACGCCCTTTCAAAAATTCTTAAAAAATAAAATTATATATATATATATATATATATATATATATATATATATATATATATATATATATATATATATATATATATATATATATATATATATATATATATATATATATATATTTAAATAAATATTGTTTTTAGACCCGTGAAGCTCTGAACCGCGAAGTAGCGAAGTCCCACTGTATTTCCATTTACAAAAAAAAAAAGACTCGTAAAATAATTCCCAATATGATAGTGCTGCCCTTTCGATTGACCCTTTATTGTTGATGAAGGTCTGTTCATGCTAGTTTTATTCATGCAAAAAGCACAAAGGTACATTAAACTTGTGTCTTCTTCAACACATGTATTCCATGTGTCTCACTCTTATCTTTAGTGATCAGGCGCCCCTGGCAGTTGTTAAAAAAAATGCATAAATCAGACGCGTCATTGCGTAAGCCACAGGGTTGAAAGCTTGACAAAAGTCGTGGCTTACAGAAGTATAGCTTATGGTAATTTACAGTAACCGACCTCACATCCACAGCACATTTCACCCCATCCATCCAACCGTGTTTGGGCTTTCCTCTCATCCTATATCTCACCACATCTGCACTACATACACTTTTAGTAAAACGGCCTTCATCCATTCCTCCCATATGTCCAAACCATCTCCTAAGATTTTCATTAATCCTCTTTAACCAGACCAATTCTTCTCCTTACTTCCTCATTCCTTAACCTATCTAGTTGTGTCACTCCACAGGTACCACGCAAACTTCTCAGTTCAAATAAATGTAACCAATAATGCTCACTTACACTCAAACCCACACCTCAGAGCCATACATCACTGCTGGTACCATCACGCCTTCATACAATCCTCGCTTTGAATCTATTTGTAGATCTCTTCATTTGAACAATCCGTTCAGCACATGCACTGTTCTGAACCCTTCAACCACCCTTTTCTTCACATCCACATGCAAACCCAAATACTTTAAACCAGACATGGGGACTTGAGACTTAGTGACTTGGACTCGAGTCGACTCGAGTCGCTGTTTTTATGACTTGTGACTTGACTTGGACTTGGCAATCTAAGACTCGGGACTTGACTTGTGACTTGACTTGCCCAAGAAAAAAATACTTGGGACTTACTTGGGACTTGAAGGTGAAGACTTGAGACTTACTTGAGACTTGCACATGTGTGACTTGGTCCCATGTCTGCTTTAAACCTCCAAAAACTTTACACTACTCAACATAATCTCTAATTCACATACCCCACCACCTCTCGAACATGTCAATACCCTACTCTTGTCTACACACACATAAGCTTCTTTCTCTTACACTATCCATCAAACCCTACCACCAAAACAGGCTGTCAGTCCTGCTGGAGAGTCCGCAACTAGGGCAGTGTCATCTGCAAACAGCTGACTTAAATGCAACCCACCCTCACACTATATACCTGCCCTCCCTAATCTAACATAGCCCACTCCACCCATATAAAAATTGAACAACCAAGGTGACATGACACACCTTTGAACCCACTTTTACTGGAAACCACACACTCACTTTACTACCCAGTCACACACAAGCTCTACTATCCTTATAAAAGTGTTGCACAGCACACAGTAACCTCACACCCACCCCATATATCCTCAATACTATCCACAAAGTCTCCCGATTAATCTTGTCATATTCTTTATCTAAATTCATGAAAGCTCAATATACCTCTCTTCCTTTCGCCATAAACTTTCCATACAACTGCCACATTGCAAAAATCTGATCCATACATCCTCTCCTTCTTTTAAAACCACACTGTTACTCCCCAATTTCTCATTCGGTCTTATCCCTCATTCTTCCAATCAACATCCTGCCATACAGCTTTCCCACCACATTCAACAGACATATACATACTACACACCAGGCTGTCACATTTCCCTTTGTATAAGGGACCAGATGCATTATGCCAGTCCTCTGGTATCACTCCAAGCACGAAACGTATATCCAACAATCTTACAAGCCACAATATCACAGATTTACCACCTCTCTTAATGTGTTCTACCATAAATGCATCAAACCAAGCATCCTTCCCTTCATTCATCGACCCAACTCCTGCTCACACCTTCTCTCTCGCAATATTCCTCTCATTCAATTCACCAAACAAATCCACACACACTGGCACATGCCTGTCTTTCATCAGTCACATTTAAAAGCACTAAAATACTTAGCCCATTTTCACGCGCCTCTTGCCCTTCTACCAATAGCTTTCCATTCTGGTCTTTCAGACTCTCATGCTGACCTGTCTGCACAATCTCTTTTTCTTCACATCCCTCCAAAACATTCCTTTGTTCTCCTCAAAAGTCAGTTAACTTTCCCCCTTTATCTATCATTCGCTGCCTTTTTTCATCTCTTACCACTTGCTTTACACAATTTTTTTTTCATTTTTTACATCTCACATACTTCCTGATCGTCACATCTGCTGCTCTCACATTATCATTCCACCACTCACTACCCTTGCTTGTACCTCCACCAACCTTGCACACTCCACATACCTCAACTGTGCAGCGACTCAAGCATGTCCTCAGACATTCCCACTCTTTCATTCCCACTCCCTTTACAAATATGTCCCTCACCATCTCAAAACACTCCCTCGCTCTTCCCTTGTACTCATCCTGCTTCTTCAACTGGCTGATCTTCACTTCTTCTCTCAAATGCACTTTCTGTACATAAACCTGCCACTTCACACACTCAATTTTGCCTTCACTAGATAGTGGTTAGACTTTCCACCCGCTTCACCTCTCAGTACATTCACATCCAACAATTTCCCACACACATACCCACTGTTTAACACATAATCCATCAATCTCTTGACTGTTTGTCCATCTGCCACTCTAATCCATGTGTACCTATTGACATTCTTCTTCCTAAACATGCTATATCCTACCATTACCTCCTACTCCAGACACAATTCTCTCAGTCTTTTGAAACTCTTTCAATCTAGTGACACCAAATCTTCCAATCACCCCTTCCATCCTCACACCACGAACTCTGGCATTCAAATCTCCCAATACAACCACATTACAGTTCATTCCAAACTTTGCAACACACATAGAGAAATCACTCCAGGATTCATTTCTCCCATCCTCACTTCTCTCTACACCTGGACCATACACACGCAGAAACACCCACAACTAGTTTTCCCACTTCAGCTTAGCCAACATCAATTTCGAGGACACATTTTTAATTCCAGTACAGACGCCCCCCTACTTACGAACATTTGACTTACAAAAATTGGTAGATAGATGGATAGATGGATAGATAGATGGATAGATACTTTATTCATCTCAGTAGGGAAATTCACATAGGTAGATAGGATCATTATTTTGCTGATGTCGAAAAATATCCGAACATTGGTGTAAGTTAGATTTTGTATTGTGTGCACCTTTTTCAGAGAACAGGACATTACTGTAGTGCTTCTTTCCCCCGCTACTGGCATGTGGTGGCGCTGTGAGACGTCACCCAGCATCCAACCTGAAGAAGAAATCTGGCTTCTACTTCCTAGTTCGTGTGTAAACATACTACGTGTACTGTATCTCTAGCGGGCTAAGAACTTTGACATTTGTATTGTTTCATATCTCGTGCATCCATTCAATATGGTTGGTGAAAAGTGTAAATAAGAGGGGAGACGTTTCTTTTGAAATGAAAGTGGAATAAGAAAGCTTGATGTGGTTGAGAAAATGGTCGGAACGTTTTTTTTTTCGGCCACACAGGGGAGCACCTTTTGAAGCGCATCTTCCAAAAGTAAGTTACACTCATCTATATTTATCTTTATAAAGCATATTATTTGATGAAATGTTTATTTTTTAGCACAAAACAATACAGGTTACTTATACAAGCCTTAAACATACTCATATAAACCTTAAACATACACAATATAGCAATAAATTAACTTACGAACAAATTCAACTTACAAACAATCGTCCGGATCTCGTTTGTAAGTAGGGCAGCTTCTGTACATTCTCTTTCACTCTCTCACTCAAAAAGAAAGCCACACCTTCCCTAGCTCTCCCTGTACTCAAACCTGACACTCTGCCTACCACATCGCCAAAACACACCTCACCACTCCATGTCAATTTAATTTCACTCAATACAAAGACATCTAAACTTCTTCTCAGAAACAAAATTCTGATCTCACTTCTCTCACTCTTGGTCATAGCACAACCACACACATTATCACCCCAAGTCCTAGGGCAGTTGAGGGCACCTTTCTTCTACCCTCTACTCAATTTTTACTCTTCCTGGGAGAATGAAACAAAGGAGGGGATTCCCAGTCCCCCACCCCCTAGCCTCTTACCTCTTGCAGGAGATACAGTAGGATAATTTTAGTTTTCTGCAGTAGCATATGGACGTAAGCCTATGCATATTACTCACACCACATGCCCCAATCAGCCCCCCTTCCACAAAAGGGCCTATGCCAGTATTGTTGAAAATTCATCTTTATAATAGTTCATATATTTTTGCTTATCATTCAAATCAGTATTGTTTTTATTCTTATGAATACATTCTTATTAGGGAGCACTACATACACACTGTCCCTTTAGGTGTAGAGCAGGGAGGTTTTTGAAAAATATCCTTTCATTGTATGTTATGAAGATTACACCTGGCGTCATTACATTAAAGTCATAAACCATTTTAAAGATATTGGAATTTGTAAAGAGACACTTAGTAATATTTGACTGGAAAATCTCGTTGTACTGTGTAGTGGAACCAGAAAAAATATACAAACTACAGAGATTTAAATGGACCAAAACGCAACATTTTATTTATAATATGTTGCTCGTCCTTTCAGAGAGAAAAAGGAAAATAAATAAATGTACAACGAAAAATATAAAAAAAGCAGAAAAACAGAATAGGGAAACAAGGAAAAATAAAAAAGAAAGAAAACAAGTAGGAGAAAACAAAGGGAACAAAGAAAGGAACAAAAAAATTAAGCAACAAATAAAAAAAAGACAGGTTTATGTTTTCTTCGGGTACCTGTAGAAGCAAGATGGCGGATATTCATGTCACTCTCCTGTGGGTGAGGCTATTAACACATTAATATTAGTGGTATTTAATTTACATTTATGTTTTTACAATTTTTGTTCTGTGGGCTGGATTAATAAACCATATTTAGACCATTGGCTTTAGTTTGCCCACCTCTGCTTTACAGTGAACTTTACTGTAAATCACTCGTGCATTTTACATAGTACACTGATAGCTAGTACATAGTCAAACCATTTATTGCCATGTTATAAAGACATCCAAACCTCTAGGGGGATTTTTTTAGTACTTTATAACAGTTACTATACAGCTGTGAGATTTAGCACTTGCAACATATTTAAAAAGTGTTATGTGGGGGGGCATAAATCTCCCCAACAGTTTCCAACCGGGAAAAATAACTCAAGATCTAAATGTGGTCACGGAACATATTGAAGTTGTATCTTGGGGTGCCGCTGATTTTCCAAAAGTCTCCTGTTGTGTTTATTCGAGCTGTTGAGCGTGTGCGCTAGAACGGCCCTGTCACGCGCTCAGCAGTCTGCCGTGACCAATCGGTAACGATTGAACGCACGGCGAGGAAAAGTCAAGCCGCGTTTTCATCCGCGGCACTACTCTGGCCATTTTTTTCAGACACGCGGACAAGCCGAACTAGATAAGATTGGCACAATCACGTGCGCGCACACGAAGCGGGAAAAGGTCGTTTCCATTAAACGCCCACCTTTTAATGTCACTACATCTTCATTTGGAAGCTTAAGTAATTCAAAGTCCATTTTCTGACCTGGATGACGTTGGAGACCAGTCTGAGTCCAAATTGAGTCTAAAATGGGATTTGGAAAAGCACACACCAGTTACTCCAGTTTAGGGTCTCATAGGAAATGAGCAGGGATTGTCTCACCAGACAAACACAGGCAAAGTGAATGGGAAAATACATGCCGATTTGAGACATCAGGTTAGCAAAGTTTTCATATGTGCCAATCTTTTGACATTAAAAAGCGGTAGATTTTATTGCGCACCTTATTCTTCCTCATGAAACAAAATCCGTCTACAGAATAATACAAAAACATGTGCTTGTATGAAACCGGAAGTGGCAAACTTTTACCCAAAGGGAAATCAAATGCGGGCGGCACAGTTCTGAGGTCATGGGATCAAATGCAGCTACCAGTCTTCCTGTGTGGGGTTTGCATGTTCTCCCCGTGCTTGCTTGGGTTTCCTCAAGGTACTCCGGTTTCTTCACAAATCCAGGAAAAAATGCATGTCAGGTTAATTGGCCGGTCCAAATTGTCACTAGATGTGAATGAGCCGGTGAGTTGTCCGTCTCTGTGTGCCCTGCGACAGGTTGGCACCCATTACACGGTGTCCCCCTGACCATTGCCTGAAGATGGCTGGGATGGGCTCCATCTCCCCCGCGACCCTACTGAGGATAAGCGGTGAAGATAAAGGATGGATTGATGGAAATTAAATGCAATTGTTGGAGCAGTTTATTTATGCAAGACTTGAGCTTGCTTCAAAATAAAGCAGCCGTTCACTAAAATACTTGGTTCGAGTCAAGGTTTTTTATTTTATTTGAAAAAGCGGTGTGAATATAGATTTTTTTTTAAAACAGTAGACGTTTTGTGCGGGCAAAAAGTGGTAGTCTAACACGAAAAGTGTTAGTGTTAGCATGTATGTGTTTAGACTAACGCCTTACACACAAGACTGAATTATTCCCTGTGACGAGTACACTAATTTCTTAATAGAATTTAGTAACTCCACTGTGGTTACTACATGGTGCGTGACAGTGTTATTTTAGCTACTTATTTTTTGCAGACCATACACTCCAGTATTCGGTGCCTCCTAAATTATTCTGCATCACTCACTTTGTCACATACAGAACAATGCCCGATGTGCAATTTGGGGTGGTTTAATGCGGCAAACTTGAGCATGCAGCCACAGACTTTACGGTAAATTTGTAAAATTGTTTTTGTAATGCACCATGCCTAAAGAAAAAAAAAACATCGATCCTATACTTCTGGCTTCAAGCTAAAAGCTATTAAAAGTGCTGAAAACACAAGCAACCTGGAAGCAGCAAGACAGTAAGTGTAGGATAAGACAATGTCAGGCAATCAAAAAATGATGCTTCATTTGAATTTGCACCTAAGGCTGTAAGTACAAGCAGGGGATTAAAACAAGGACAATACCAAAAAATGGAAGTATTTTTGAGTGTGAGGAGGGTGATGAGGACAGCAGAGAAAATCATTGGGATTTCTCTCCCCTCCATTCAGGACATTGGCCAGAAGCGCTGCCTATCCCGAGCCAAGAACATCATTAGGGACCCCTCTCACCCCCATCATGGACTGTTCACTCTGCTAGCCTCTGGGAAGAGGTACTGCAGTGTGCGGTGCAGGACCACCAGGTTCTGCAACAGCTTTGTTCCCCTGGCTATTAGACTGTTAAATGGTCAATCACACACACAGTAAGCCTACACAGCTGCTAATCTGTACATCTGTTTGTTTTGTTTTTTTGCACTACTGGCAGTTCTCTTACACCTAGCCACTCGTTTGCACATCTGTTCTCCCCTGCACTATCGTACTCCAGTGTTATTGTTATTGTATAGTGACTTGTTTACCTGACTGCCCATTTTGCACATCTGGTTAGCTGCTCCTCTTGCACTCTTTGCACTACTGTATAATACTATACATAGCTATGACTATTTAGTTTATTATTAATACTTCAATACTCCAACTCAATACAACATTTTATTTATATCTGTACATTCAAGGAAACTGTGCGGGTCAGATGTACCAACATTTCGTTCTATATACACGTGTACTAGAATGACAATAAAGTATATCTGAATCTGAATCTGAATGGCTTGAAGCCGAAACAGATATGGAGTGTCCCAGCAAAGTCTTCATTTGCAAGCTCAGCATTATGAATAGGGTTTACTGTTTCCACAATTTAATGTACACTATTGCCCCTATTTTTTTTAGTATGTGGCTATTTTAAAGCAGTTTTTGGGCTTATATGCAATGTGGGCTAATATCCAAGTATAAACGGTCATTTGTTACTAGTTAGTTACTTTTAGAAAAAAGCAATACTTTCCGGTGTCGGTAGTAATGTGGTAACTAAATAATTTTTTTAATGAAGTAAATAGAAACTGTAACTAATTACTCTTCTCAGTAACACATGAACCAGCTCTGAAGCAGAAAACTCAACTGCGGATAATGTGAGGTAACCAAAAACGGGTACTGATCCATAATCCACCCGCCAAAAGGCACCTGAAAAACTGCCTTCTGATAGGACAAATAGAGAAAAAATATTTTTGGGTTTGAATAAGGCTTTAAAATAATAAAATTAATTGTAAGTATAGTAGAGTCCCAATAAATAAATGATTCCACAACAGGAAATGACATCAATTGCCTGCTGTTGCTCATTGCTCACCAAATACATGTGTTTGTGTATGCATTTCAGGATTAAAACCCTACTGAGACGCCCACGTGTCAACGGGCCCCATCAAGTGTAGTCTTTGTGGGCCCTCACAGAAGCTCTTTATCTCGCTTTTGTCTGGTCATGGAATATGGATGAGGCGGCGGAGGCGGAGAGGCAGCCCGTACTGTTAACTTTGACCTATGATGCACAATGTGCGCACGTGACAGTGTGTCAACATCAAAACTGTTTTTTTACCATTTAAATACACTTTAAACAATATGCATTGCATACATTTGTTGTATATTTAAATAAAAGAATCAACAAATTATTTCAGGGCTGTAAATCTGTATTCATGGGACTTGTATATGTTGATACTTAGATACACACATTTTTGAAAAACTCAATGATCCCAAACAAAAGAGCGAAGCATGCACACGCAGTTGGTTTTGGTATGTTGACCTTAGCTTTAGCATCCCGCCAGCGAGTCGAGAGTTGCAGACAAACTTTTGTCTGACTTGTTCGGAATAGCAAGCGACCCTTGAAAAGTTTATAAAGTCCCGGAGTCGATTTGCTCGCTGCCCCGTCAGCAGCAGCCCACGCACTCGCCGATTCCGACCGTCAACTTTTAACATGCCGGACCAAAATCTATAAAACTCGAGCACACTCGCACACAGACGGCATGTGAATCCGCCGGAGGGATGCAGCCGGGAAGTGCACATTTGCATTTAGGCTGCACTTCATCCGAGAACAGTATCTGGCTTTTTTGTGGAACTCTTGAATCTTATACTCAAACATTTGATAACATCCATCCATCCATCCATCCATTCTCTGCACCGCTTATCCTCAGTAGGGTCACGGGGTGTTGGAGCCCATCCCAGCTGTCCTTGGGCTGTGGGCAGGGGACACCCTGAACTGGTTGCCAGACAGTCGCAGAGCATACAGAGACAGACAACCATCCACTCACTCATTCACACCTAGGGACATTTTAAGCCGGCCAAATAACCTGATATGTATGTTTTTGAAATATGGGAGGAAACCCACGCAAGCACGGGGAGAACACGCAATCCCTGCACAGGAAGGCTTGAAGCTGGATTTGAACTCATGACCTCAGATCTGTGCCGCATATGCGGTAACAACTCAGTTGCCGTGCCGCCAGGGTAAAACATGTAGAACAAAAACAAATCGGGTTCTTTTGAATCAGGGGTTTCAGACTTGAACTACGTGGGGGCAGCCGGAACTGGGGTCTGGGTAAGGGTGGGCCATATCGGGTTTTCCATAAGAAAATCTCTGATTGAAACATTCCACGGTTCTCAAATGTCTTTTGAGAAATGTGTACACAGAATAATATTAAAAATATAAGAGAAATATTACACATTAATGGTTTATCTTACTGTATAGTATTTTGCAGTTGAGGATGACACTTTTAAATGTCATTGCGAATTTGACATATTTTAATGACAAATTCTATTTCTATTCTTGAAAAAAAAACAATCAATCAGTAATTAATTATTCTATAATTCCCCTGGGCTTCTGCAGTTACATTAAACTTTCATATTAAGACATAGGTCTTAAATTATCATCCCAATTTGAGAGCCCTGTTCTAAATCTAAAACATTTGATAGTTGTTAATTTGTACAATAAAACAAAAATATATATAACTATATAAATATAATATGTATGAGCAAAACGTCTTCATCGGTTCAAAAAACAAAGGAGCAACAATCAGCTAAAAGATCCTGAAAAACGGCCATTTTGTCAAAAAAGGTCAAGTTAATTAAAGCAGGGTTCCTTCATCACCGGGCTTCCTGTCATTTGTTCCAGTTTCATTAATTTCTGCCAATTATTGTTTTACTGACACCGCTACCTGCAGACTTAAAATGAACTGGTGGTTTGGTGCGACATTTGAATTAAATTAGAGTGCTTATCACTGGCGGGTGCAGTTACCTGTCAAAGGGTGCAATTGTCACGTTAGAGGCAAGGAATCCCATGGGAAGCAAAGAAATAAGCAAACAAAAACTCTGGCATTTTATCTAATCAGCAGGGAGAATGGTCAACTGCAACCCTCTACGTCATCTTTTAAAGATGGGACATAAATTCTTCAGCATCAAAAAACCAAAAGAGTTCAAGGATGCATGGATCCCTATGTCAAGTACCACATAAAACGTTACAAAGCAACAAGAGTATACTGTATTGCTATCAGCACAACCCCCTCATTTTTCAGAGGTCTATCAGATACCAGCCTCCCTGTGTGGAATTTGCATGTTTACCCCGGAACCAGAGGCACTCTGGTTAATCCCACAATCAAAAAACATGGCTGGGATGGGCTTCAGGAAGCCCGCAAATCTAGTGAGGATAAGCGGTTCTGAAAATGAATGAATGAATGTAAATTTGGTGCATTGGTAGGAGGACACCTAAATGTTCAAAATTTGATTTGTGCTCATTATCATAATTAATGTCTTCTTTAATAATAATGTTATTATTTTTGTTATTATTTTAAACAAAGTAAAAACATGTTTAATGCCAAGAACATTAAATAAACTCACTGGGTATCATGTGAATAAAATTAATACCTTACTCACCCCCAGCTGATTTCAATAAAAGAATGGAAGTTTGACATCGATAGCCGTCATTGGTACTGAAGGTAATAATATTGTCTGAGAAAGATAAAACAGGATTAATTCAGAATATTTATATCCATTCGTCAATCTGTCCACTTTCTGCACTTATCCTCACCAGGGCTACGGGGCCGGGGCCGATCCCAGTTATATTCGGGCAGTGCTCAGGGGACAACCTGAATTTGTTGCCAGCCAGTCGCACACAGACACAGATAACTCACTTTCTTATTCGCACTTAGGGACAATTTGGACTAGCCAACTAACGCATGTTTTTAGAATGTGGGAGGAAACCGCAGAACCTGGAGGAAACCCATGCAGGCACATAGAGAACATGCAAACTCCACATGGGGAGGTGGCGTAAGCTGGTATTAAACTCTGGAATTTGTGGAATTTGTGGAGCTTTGCGCTAACCACCCAGCTGTCGTGCCAGATTCTTAATCTATATAAAAGGTAGTAATTTTAGAACATCTTTGGTTATTAAAACAAAGTAATGTCATGATTACCCAAGTGGAGCCACCTGGGGTGATCATCTGGCGCGCTGGAATGCGCTTCCTGATTGGTTTATGTTCCCTTTTTAAGCATGCTACGCGGAGACCTCTTCGTCGGAGGATACTTTTTACCCCGTTTGACTCGCCCGATTTTCCTGTGTCTTTTTGACTTGTTTACCTGATTCTGCATGCCTCCGATCCGACCTGCTTCCGTTCCACGCTACGATCTTCTCTCCAGTCCCGGTAAAGTCGACCTGCTTCCGTCCCACGCTACGATTGGCTACGTGTCCCGAAGTTGTCTTCACGGCGTTGCTGCTGACGTTCGACGGTCATCGCGTCTCCCGCTAACCCTGTACGCTTCCCCAAATTAAAGACTTGTAACGAACGCTCTGGGGTCTCCTGCTCTGTTCTGGTCCTCCCTGACAAGTAATGGTCATTTTAACCAGTAAAAAATAATTATTTCTTTAAAAATGTACGTTACAAACAGTAAAGTATGCAATTTTTTAAAATAAATTGATCCCGTTTTAAAAAAAGTTACACGACTTGTAATAAAGTAACACAGTAAGCACAACAATTCATGCCAAAAACCATGTCAAGTAACTCAGGTTCCTCAAGACATTGTAGGACCGGGTTTTGTCCTTTGTTCCTAACGTTAATTAAAATGTTGCCAAATGCTTCAAAATGTCATGAGCTCTCTCTCTACTGGTATCCAGCACAAATCTCCTCCCTGCTTTGTCACTGCACCCTGATCTGTTCCACTTGTCTGTTCTCTTTTACCACCAGCTGTTCTGAATTCCCTGCCAATCAAGCTCTGTATTTAAAGCCCTGCCTTACAGCCTACCTTTGTCAGATCGCTTGCAAAGCCTACACCCGGAACCTGTTTGTCTGTGCTTCTGACTTCTCTTCTGCCCCGGTCTTCCGGACTCGTGTTTTACCTACTCCAAGACCTGCCACACCAACCTTGTTGCTCGGTTTTCTCTTCGCTCCATCTTTCAAGCCATCTTCCTTAAAGGTAGTCCCAAATCTCTACTTCAAGATTTCTCTTCACTCCAAGACCCTCTCTTCCGCTTTCCCCATCCCTAAATAAACTGTCTTAATGTGATGCAATTGTAGTCCTCGTCTGAAACTTGTTGGCTTTGACCTTTTCCATTGACGTGTACACTACCATTGAAAAGGTTGAGGTCGCTTGGAAATGTTGTTATTTTTGAAGGAAAAGCCCTGTTTTTTTTAATGATTATACCATGAAACTAATGAGAATGCCTCCTCATATATTGTTAACATAGTAAATAACTGTTTATTTAGCTGCAAATGTCTGCTTTTAATACAATATTTCCAGGAACCGGCACTCTAATAGTACAGTCTAACAGATGATTAGAAAACCCTAGTGTGATAACACCTGATAACAGTTTTGCTGGTTAGAGAAGCTATGAAACTGACCTTCCTTTGAGCTAGTTGAATATCTGAACCATCACATTGGTGGGTGTGTTTAAACTTTCAGAATGGTCTGAAAAAGAAAACTTTAGTGTAAAACTTGACAGTCTATTCATGTTCTAACATGTTAAATTGATTAGGAACTGAAGATCTCCCACAGGGGTAAGTAGAGACCTGAATAGAGAAGCAGGATGCAAGCAGGAGGACACGTACATTAGAGTCTCTTATCTTCAACTCGCAGGTTGGTTAAATAGTACTCACAAAACACCAGTGTCAAAGAGGAGACTCCGAGATGCTGAAAATTTAAAGCAGAGTGGCGAAAAAGCCATATCTGAGACTGCCCAACAAAAGGAAGAGATTCATATGGGCGAAACAATATAGACATTGGAACACTCACTTGCCAATTAAAAGTGTGACTTTTTCATGGAAAACACAAGATTGTCCAGGTGACCCGAAACCTTTGAATAGTAATGGACATAGTCTCTGGCATTTTCTCTATATAGCTCACATGCTGTTGTTGTCAGTTGGTCTTGGTACCACCGGCTTGGCCTGGCTGGGGGCCTGCACCCACTTAGGTTCTCCTCCACTGGATTATACGCTCTAGCATCACACCGTGAGAGTGTGTGTGGATCAGAAACATTACATTTGTCATATCGTAGACAAAACAGATGGAGCCTAGAGAAAGCGTTTGCAACACCTGCTTGAAACACTCGTCGGTGTGTAAAGAAACAAAAACGATGTCGCGGAAACAATAAAGACTAAATAAAGAGCGCGTCTTTAATGGTAATGGAAGCTAAGCCTGATTAGCGGTTAAATATGACATCTCAGGAGAATTTCTTGCTGCGCATTTGCCAAAACCATCAGTTTGATGAATGCGCCTGAGGAAAATAAAATGTCTGCTGTGGTTTATTACTGACAATTACATTAAGAAAATATAGAACGTGACAACTCATTGTCGTTGTAATGTAATAATCGGTATGTATTTCAAGACTACACTGTAAAATTATTATTTTTCTAATTGATAGAAGTGTTTAAGTGTAAGGTGTCAGTTTTTTACTATTCCTTTTATCTGTATTTTCTACAATAAAAATATAAACTGTCAGAACCAGAACAGGAGGAGAACCCAAATGCGTGGCGTGCCTCACTTAAGCTTTTATTTTACGGTAAATGGGGCAGTCATGCACGTTAACCCAAATGCCAGTGATTCGGCCATCGTTGGGCGGAAGACGTAAGGCAACGGTCTGGTGTGGAACTACATAAAGCCAGAGGCTGACAAGATCGATACCAATTGCATGAGCAGATATTGGACAGATGGGGTCGACAGGATTGATATCAAAACTGGATATCAAAATTAAACAGGACAAACTAGACGGGAACAAAACTGTAGATTGATATTAAACAGGACCAAATAGAAGGGAACAATACCGGACAGGAAACACAAGCAGGAAACCGAACAGTCTAAACCGACGTCTTGCGGGTGCAGAGGTTCGTTGACTGACTGACAAAGGGTGAGTAAGAGCACTGAGCTTAAATAGAAAGGAAACCAATCAGTCAACCATGGCAACCGTGACAATAAACTTGCCTGAGATGTTAGATACATTTTATTAAAACGGCACTGTCATATTGACCACTAGATGTCGCTGTATTGTGTTTTGGGGGAAAAGCATAGCAGCAAAATGGCAATCATGTCAACTTTCTCTTGGTGAGCCTTATGTTATGTAAAATGAATGAAAATTTCTTGATCACTAAGGATTTAAAAAATAATGCTTGTTTGTATTAACAATTTTGCTTATTATTCAAATCAATTCAGTTTTTTTAATATTTTTTTTTACCACTAGGAGACACTAAATAATACGCAATGCACCTTTAAGTTAGTTGCTTTTTTACCATTGAAACATATTTATCAAAATGAGAATAAGAATAACTAAAATGTTCTGCCGAGTGATGATTATTCTTTTTGATATATAATGCTCCATGAAAATAGATTTCTGCTTTTATAAACCATGTAGTACACTACCTTAACAGTTGCAAACAACAAACAAAAGGAGGTTGAACAAATTAACTTTCAATGTAAGTTCAATGAAAAAAAAACACTAGACATCCTAGCAGCATTCCAGTTTACTCTCCAGCACTCACAGTAATAACCTTAAATCAATTAGCCGCTTATAGTTTTTAACTAAACGATGCAACAACACATGTCGACAAACAATATTGCAATTAATATGATCTATCCTGAAAATTATGAGCTAATGTATCAGACAAAGAATCATGCTATATGGTTTGATATAAAGAAAAATGCTAACCTTGTTTCTTCAGGGGCAGCACGGCGGAACAGTGGTTAGCGCTTGTGTTCTGAGGTCATGAGATCAAACCCCCTGTGTGGAGTATGCATGTTCTCCCCGTGCTTGTGTGGGTTTCCCGTTTTCCTCTCACATTCCAAAAATATGCGTGTCAGGTTAAATGGCTGGTCCAAATTGTCCCTAGGTGTGAATGAGCGAGTGAGTTGTCTGTCTCTGTGAGCCATGCGATTGGCTGGCAACCAGTTCAAGGTGTCCCCTGCCCACTAACCGACGATACCTGGGATGGGCTCCAGCACCCCTGCGACCCTACTGAAGATAAGCGGTGTGGTAATCGATGGATGGATGGATAGATGGATGGATGGATGTTTATTTATTTTTTTATCAGCAGATACGGTCTTGGAGTAATTCAAAAGTAATCAAATTGCACTACTGCAATATTATGATATTCCGTTTTTGTTACTGTTATAAAATGGCTTTGTTCCACAGACCGACATTTCTTTGTAGGTATGGATGCATATTCCTCCAGAACCCGTGAAATTACATGTGGGGTTTCCCAAGGTACAATTTTAGGCCCGGAACGTTTTAATCTGTATATGCTTCTCCTTGGGCATGCCATCAGGAAACACGAAGGCAACTTCCATCGTTACACTGATGACGACCAGCTCTACATTGCTGTGTCCCCTGAAGACACAAGTCTATAGATACCCTTTTAAATTACATCTCAGATATTAAGTCATGGATGGCAGAAAACGTCCTTCAGGTCAACCAGGACAAAACAGAGATTTTACTCATTGGTCCTGAAATTTGTAGAGAGAAACTTTTACCAAAACTACAATATTTAAGACCTTTAGAATATATCAAAAACTTTATTTTATTTTCGAGTCTGAGCTCATCAGGAATCATCTCATCTCAGGAATGTAGCCAAAGTCCGCCCATTTATCTCTCTGGCAAACACGGAGGTACTAAGGCATCCTTTTATATATTCTCGTTTAGATTATTGTAATGCCACGCTCTCTGGTTTTCTCGAAAAGAGTATTGCTAGCTTGCAGTTATTGCCAAACTCAGCAGTGGAGATTGTACTGTCTTGTTGTATTCGATATGTTTTATGCAATCCTTTGGGTGGCAATATTTTGCCTGAACAGTGCTTTACAAATACATTTGTGGCACTGATTACATTTTTCAACAGGTAACTGTATCGGATTCAATTTTTAAAGTAACCATTGTTCATTTTACCTCTAAACGTGATGGGTCCCGGGGACTCGCATGCTCAAAAATCTATGGGCCCCAACAGAGATCTATGGGTCCCCAAAAATTAGCATTATCAAGGTTGAAATTGTAAATCGGTGACAAACATGTAATATAAATCTATATATTCATTCAGTTTTAATCATCGCAGTTTATTGGTAATCCAAATCAGTTATCTCTTCGAGATTTTTCAGTTCACAACAATATTGTAAATTATACAAAATAATATTGCTGAAATAATTATATAAATCTATATTTTCGATCCGTTTTAATCATCACAGTTAATTGGTAATGCAAAGCAGTCATCGCTTCAATATTTTTCAGTTCACAACAATATTATATATATTGTACATTATACAAAATACAGAAAATACTGCCTTCCACTTAACTATCTTTAGCAGTGAAAGCATGGCCAAGTCTTCTTTTTGATCCGTTCATACTTGCCCCTCTCTTCCTGCAGCAACAGAATTTCCATAGCTAATTTGTGGTTTTCATTGTCGTTGTGCCGATCCAATGTGCTTTTCTGAAAGTTCGAATTGCAAAATGATTTATGCAGTCCAGTTTTTTCGTCACGCTGGGTACACGCATCACAGAACATGTAGCCTCCATTATCATCCTCCTCATAGCGTATCCAGGAATATAATTTAGTCAATTCTTTTATTTTCTTTCATCGAATCCTTCGCTTCAACGCATGTGTTTTCCTTGCCTTTGCGATCTTCTGAAGAATTTCTCCACCGTTTTTTCGTGCCGGATTTATTGCCGTTGTTATCACTTTCTGCATTATGTTTGGATTTATTACTGACACTGAAGAAATTACCAATTTTGTGTTGATTTTCACCTTAACTCGACGACAAGCACCTCAACAATGACGTAAACTCGAAGCAACAAGATCTCGTTGGCCGAGATCGGCGTGCAGACGAAAACTCGACCCGCGAGATAAAAACAACAATTGCGGATCTGCCTGACGAAAAGTTTGGAGTGCGGTAAATCTTTGTTAAAAAAAATAATGGAAATAATGACAATTTTGTGTCAAAAACGTTGCGTCCCAGGGACGCACGTTGATTCGACACTATGCGTCCCAAGCAAAAATTGTGCGTCTAGGACGCAGGGACGCGGGCAAACAAGAACACTGAGTAACCCTTCCAATCCTGGTGATATGATATTTGGAGGAGCACTGTAGAATAGACACTTGTCATGCAAATAGGACCTTGAGGCGTTTGCTCGTCCTCCCACTTGAACCCCCTACACTGGCCCCCAGATGGCCCCGCCCCCACTCAGTCTGGCCTCACTGCCTGAGTACCCTGAAGCACAGGTGAAGAGTCTGCAGCATCCACCTGTTTCACCTCCCACGCTGGCCCGAGGCAGCCCGTCCACCGACCAGCCCAGAGCTTTGGTAACGCTCGTGTCCGTCCACGCCGTGTAAATGCACGTGGGCGAAAGCGTATCCTTGTGCGTTCGCACGGAGACCTTTTCGAAGCCAGTTCAAGGGCTTTGGAGATCACTTTTACAAGCATGCTTTAGTGCAGCTGTGGTGAGTGCCGCATACAGTGGTACCTCTTCTTACGAGCGCGATTCGTTCATTGAGTCACGCTCGTAGCTCAAATTTATCTTGTAAATAGCATATTTTCCCAATATGGAATAATCAAAATCGAATTAGTCCGCTCCAATCTTCCCTAAAGCATAGAAGTGAACCCAAAATAGCTATAAAACATATCTTCCTGATCACTAAAAACACATTTAAATATTCACCAAATATTAAAAATACAGTGATAGAATAAGATGATAGTAACAAAATAAGATATGAATTCCTTATGAGTGTGTGAGTTTATATATGTGCGCGTGCTGCGGCGAACAGATGGAGCGGTTGCAAAGAGGAGTCTGGGAAATAGCATACCTGTCAACTTAAGCGTCTCTCCCATATTTTAGACGCTTTTGATCGTTCCACATCATATACTCATGTACATTTTTTAAATATGTATATTTTTATAAAGAGACAGAACTGGTCTTATTTCAGCTCTCATCCGGATCGTCGCTGTCAATGGTAGCAGACGACAACGTCATGGTTGACTGCTAATATTGTTGTGCTATTTTACATAGTCTGCTTTGCTGTGAGTAGGTGCCGCAATGTGTTTATGAGGTTTATTATGAGGTTTATTATAGGAGGATTTGCATTTATTAAAGGGAATAATTTTGGGAGGTTGACAGGTATGAGATGGAGAGACTTATGTTGATGCGTGAGAATATACTCTCCCCTTAAAATAAAAGTTACTGTAACTTAAATTGAACATACACACAAAGCATTTTTACAGCACAGTGTTTTAGTCGTAGTAGTTTGTATTCACAAACTGGACATGCTGATGCTGGCAGTAAACGGTCACGAGCGGTGAGCGGTCCCGAGCAGTTAACAGCAGTAGCCTCTGGGACTGCCCATGAAGTGGATTTTCCTATGTATAGCAGGCAAACTTTTTGTTTAAAAAAACTTGTATCCCGAAATTCTTGTGTTTAGAGGTGCTCGTATTAAGAGTTACCACTGTGTTCGAAACGTCAAATGTTGCTAGGCGCATCAAAAACAATTTTCCTTCATCATGAAAAGAAAACTGATGGAAGGAAAATGAACAGAATAAACGTGACAACCAAAAAGTCACTGGACACACAGTCACGCGGGAAGGGGAAAAAAGGCAGCCATTTCGGTTGGTAGCTGGACACCTCATAGCAATGTACATTAAATGATGCAAATGCAACAACGGCAAAAAAAAAATCGAATGGTACCGGAAAAATAACAGTTAATCATTTTTCTCACCAGATGTTTTTTCCCAGTTTTTCAAATCCATATTTTATTTTGTATGATTCAAGTCAGGAAGAAACTATGAAGTGCAAAACATGTTTCCATGGCTTTTTAAATAACAAAGGAGGCCACGATGGAGCAACAGTGCTCAAATTTATCAAACAAAAAAACCCGAAACCTTTATGACAGCTTTAATGCTTCCCAAAATCCATGAAGTGGGCGCAAATGTTCTTCAGCTTCTTCTCTGTTGCATTTTTTTTTGTTCGATCCCAGCTGCCGGCAGCAGATTCATGAGCTCCACATGTGTCAAGCATTCCTCCGCCCTTTTCCCCCTTACAAAAATGATTTGCTGGTGACACGGCGAGAAAACGCAAGCTTGGTTTCTGACCGCATCACACCGTACTGCGGCTAGCCCACTTGGTTAGCGGTCCACCTCCGTAACCGCAAGTGTTTTTAAGTGGAAAGAACCAAAAGTTATTTTTTTAAGAGTGAGGGGACTTCCACCACAGTCATGTTCCACTTTTTTGCCATCTGTGTGTTTGAAATCATCAGTTGGTTTGATTGTTTTTTGGAGCACCTCCACCTCAGTAAGATGTTTCCTTGGAAAAAAAAACAAATGATGACATACTTCTCCAGCTGGGGCCTAGCATATTTGACACGCTACTTTTAAACAATATTTTCAAACTCTTCACTTTGTTGCCGAAAACTCTGCTGTTTCCAAAACAACCTGCTTCATCTTCCTACTGGGATTCCCCTCACACTTATCTTCTGCCGGGACTAGAGATATTTGCCTCATATCAATTTTCTCTTTTAGGCATATATTAGTCTTCAGAGAACATGCACTTATAGTATTTTTCCCCCTCACTTTTAGTTTATGTAATGGCGTCAGCAGTGTTGGGACTAATGTTAGGTATTTTCTGGAAAAGCCACGAATGCCGAAACCCAGAACGGAAGAGGCTGGAGATTTAGATCAGCACAAATATGATGTTTATTGGGGAAATCTTACAAACTTGGGGGAAACGACGGAGTCACCCCGGGACCGTACCTCAAGAGAGCAGTGGCCAAGAAATTTGTCAGGAGGGACATACGAGGAGGCTTGTAAGGTAGATAGGCGATGGAAACGATCAAGGAATTAGTACAAGTATACAAATTATCTAAGGCAAACTTAACCTGGGCGAGCGTCAACTAACTATACTGGTCAACGATTATGCGATGATTTGCTGGTTCTCGCTGTCCTTGTCGAGGATGGGCTGTGGCTGGTCCGATTGGGATTGCTCCCAGCCACACGTTGTTGGGGTGTAACAACCAAGGCGTTACAAAGGAACGCATTCCTGGAACGTAATTATTTTTCTTAGTAACGAGTACTGTAACACATTATCTATAGCATTTTGTAACTTCATTGATGTTACTACTTGGTGCATTATTCCGCTACTTTTTAAATGCAGGGCATTCATTATTTTCTCCTGTGAATTTTTCCTAATGTAGATATTCTACCTAAATTACATAACCGAACACAAGATGAATTGCACAAGCCAAAAAATATGAAGGGTTCATTGCATCTACAGGTTCGTGTACATGTTCTCTTGAATTATTGTTATGCAGCTATTTTAAGGCATTTTCAGGAAGTCAGCTTCTAATCGAATATACTGTATACAGCATTTGTAAAAAAGATTGTTACTTTTAGAGTAACGCGCTCCTTTTTACTGTCATAATCTGGGGTTAACTGAATTACTTCTTTAATGAAGAGAAAATGAATTGTAACTAATTACTTCTTTTCAATATGGTGGGCGTCAGTAAGGCTTACCGCCCGGTTGGACGCCGCAAGCTTATCGCCTTAACACACCGAACTGAAGAAAAGATGAGGAGGGACAAAAAACAGGAATTTGTTACGTGGGAAAAAGTGCCAGATGGTGGGTATTGACGGTGTGCAAGCCTTATCTGCAAGCCGACAGCTTTTAGCATCCCATTGCTTCCTTTTGGCTGGCTGCAATCATTATCCACATATCTAAAAATACATCTTCAATTTTCTTTATTTATTTTATAGTGCTTCCTTCATTCTTGCCATCTCATTTTTGGGTCACTTGTTGGCTTCAAAGCTTCTCTGCCAAGATCAACATGCGAAGGGTCTATAGAAGATGCGCGCTAGCTGATTTTTCTGGTACCTTTTACTTAAGGTCTAAATTGATCATTTTGAAATACATTATTAAGTTGAAGTTGCTTTTTAAAGGAAGATCATTTAGCACCTTCTAGTGGTAAATAAAACTGTGTTCATTGAAAAAAAAATATTGATTTGTATAGTAAGCAACACTACCTGAACAGTCATAAGCATGGATTTTGTAAACATGATTGTTTGCTATCTTGCTGCTACGGGTACCCCCAAAGACCAAAAACCTTGGGAAAGGCAGGGAAAAAATATGAAATATGAAGGCTGTTCGTTGACTTTTTTGTGCGAGTTTGATCCAATTGAAAACATATTACTAATAAAAAATATTCATCTAATCCAGTTAATGGTACATTTAATATAATCTACAAAATAATAGGAACACAAGGAGCGAAGGGATTGTTTGTCGCATTTTTTTAATAAGTTAAACTAGGGATTAACTGAAAAATATGCTACTGATCGTGGTAATTAATATAATATTCATATATGGTATAGAAATATGGACCTAAAGATATCTGTTAACTTCAGCCAGTTGTTATTCACGATTTTAATTCCCCTTATTACACAAAAAAAAGTTTCAAACTGTCACAAAGCGGAGCAGGAAACAGGAAATAAGGACCCATTCGCGTAGACGTACTCACAATCTATTGGGGATAGAGGAGGAGGGCGCACAATCGATCCGGGAATCGATGGTCGCAGGAGCGAATTAGAAATCCACTCAAAAGAAAAGAATGTCCAAAAACAAACGGATCAGACCAAAAACAAAAGAGGATCAAATACGGGCAGATTCACAGAACTAGGCATTTAACAGGATTTAACAGAAATCTCACATAAGTCTCACGGACGTTTCACAGAAGTTTTAACAAGTGTAACAAACTCTTCAGCAAAGCACAGTTTAAAGAGACGCGTTTAAGTACTCCAACAAGCAATCAGTCAATGCACCTCAGCCGGTGTCCATGGGCGGGGCCAATTTGGCGCCGCGGCGACCGCGCCAGAATCCGCCGCCACCCGGCTGGGACCGACTGGGCGCCATTGCAACCGTGCCAGACGTGACACAAACACAACACAGCACCCATTTTTTTTTACAGCATACAGCTCATGTAAAATAAAAACAAACGTGACTTTCCAACTGTCAACATTATTGTCAAATATGCTATAAACACAACCTACAGCAGAGATTATATTAATTCCAGAATTACAGATAACATAACAGCTAAGTAAAAAAAAGTAGCATATAAAATAAATCAAGGTTTAGAATAAAGAAATGTTAAAAAAAAAACTTTGTGAAAACAAGTTATGTTTTTTATTTACCGAATGAATGCTTGATCAGGGATAAAATTTGCTAGTGTACCGCGGCAATTTTCAGCAATCTATGACGACATTATCACATGCTACCAGTGACCAAGATAATATTGATTCAACCTAAAGTATGGCATACACCACAAGTGTCCAATCTTTTCATAAACTGGGCCAGGTTTAGTAAGCTAAAACCGTCTTTAATAAATTCACCATCGGTGAAAGGTTTGCAGTGCTTGACAATCAGCTTCGCGACCTCGTAGCTCGGCTTTGAAACATTTTAATTTGACCCGCAGGGTCTCGTGAAAAAGTGGTGCTGTGCTGTTAAAACAGCTTCCAATTGCTTTATCTTTTCACAACGTTCGTTTCTAGTTAGCTTTTTGTAGTCAGCGTGTTTTGTCTGGCTGTGCAACTTGATAGTATATTCTTTGAAAACAGCCACAGTCTCTAAGCAAATTAGGCAAACGCAGCTGTTTTGGTTTTCGGTAAAAAAATACTTTTGATTTCCACTTGTCCTGGAAGCGCCAGCCCTCACAGTAAACTTTTCTTTTTTTATTTCGAGTCGCCATGTCGTAAATGGGGTGGGCTAAAATTGTCACAAAAAGCCAACGGCAAGGTGGCCAAAGAGCTACTGCCATCATTTGGAGAAATGGTTATTTTATTAATTTGTTTTGGTACAAATGTATTTTATACTGCAGTCAACATTACTGGCGGGTCACAAATTAATTGTATGACAAAGGCCGCGGTCAATTACAAATTTGAGCACGGGGTGTAACTGGCCCAAAGGCTGGACTGTGGACACGGCTGGCGTACACAATTTGAAAAAACATATCAAATACGGGGAAAATGTATACATTGACAAGTATGTAGATAAATAATTATCTTGAGAATATGTGTGGTTACCTTAGTAAAATACTAGGGAAGAAAATAGGTTTTTGAGGGTTAATATGGTTGACAGTGCCGATTGTTGATTGTGCGTCACTGAGTGCTGTTGTGTTGTTGGAAATCCAAATGTAAAAAGTCCACCTGGGAGCATGTAGGTCCCACTGGTGTGAAGTGGAAAGCTCTCATCGCCGCATAAAGGCCCGGCAAGCAAATTAGCACTTCAAACAAAATCATCAAATAAGAAAGGGCTCTTCATAGACGCTATTGTCAGCGCCGGCGTGTTTATTCACCGCCCTGAGCTCGTCTTTGCCGTTTTGTTTGCTGCCGTTTTTAGCGCCGGCCCATGACGTCCTCCTCTGCTCTTGAGATGGAAAAACAAAATGTGCGCCCTGTGCACAGATTTGGGTACTTTCTCTTCTCGGACTGGGACTTCTTCCTACAGTCCAAAGACGTGTTGGCGTCATTTAAATTCAGTACAAACTCACTGTGAGGAAGGGCACTGATTCAAAACGTTTTTGCTTGAATTGTTGGTTTCATTTTGCTGTTTCTCGCAGGATGCTATAATTATAGACTCTCTTTGCAGGGGATACATTATGTATACATGTGGGAGCTGAAATACAATCTCTTGTTCACTCCATAATATTCATACAATATTTTTCGCACCAAAAAATCTCAAATTGACCAGAAATAACATATAATAACATATAAAAAACATATAATCCGGTGTGCCTTACCTGCAGGCATTTGTGCAATCATTGATCAGTTAATATCGCTGACCCCAATTTCATATTAATGTTAGCGTTGATGCTTGAATTAGATAGCAAAGGTAAGAGTACCGATTTCTGACCCCCAGGCTGCTGGGGATATGGATAGTTGTTCACAATTGCATAACATTGAGTGCAATAGGAATCAAACCCAATCGCAGCAGAGGGAGCACTGAAATCCAAT
This sequence comes from Urocampus carinirostris, assembly GCF_059441175.1. Taxonomy (NCBI): domain Eukaryota; kingdom Metazoa; phylum Chordata; class Actinopteri; order Syngnathiformes; family Syngnathidae; genus Urocampus; species Urocampus carinirostris. The sequence continues at coordinate 23,315,598 of NC_142359.1, forward strand.
AAAATACGTCATGAAAAGGCATTAGGTCATATCTCATTATCTCACCATTTTTAGTCAGTCAGTTATGTGATACATATGTTAGAGTAGAAAGAATGATGTTTTCTGTTTTTCTCAGCTCAAACTAAGCATTGAAAGTGACAAATGTATCTAATACGTGCAGCCAAACGTTTCTTTATATATTTCAGGACGACATAATTACTTCTCACTGTGTCTTTCTCTTCATTCAGTTCAGAACAGAAAAAGAGCTAGCGCATATTAAGTATGCCAGAATGGCCAGTCCCAATATGTCGGTAAAGCCGCCCTATGCGCGGAAATGGCATAGCAGCATCCATTCATCCATCAGCAGGGTCGCGGGGTGCTGGAGCCAGCCATCCTCGGGCAGTGGGCACAGTCACCCTGAACAGGTTGCCAGCTAGTTGCAGGGCACACAGGGACAGACAATTTGCTCGCTCATTCCGACTTAGGGACAATTTGGACCAGCCAAATAACCTGAAACGCATGTTTTTGGAATGTGGGAGGAAACTGGAGTGCCCGAAGGAAAAGGGAGTGCCCGGATGAAACCCACGCAAGCACGGGGAGAACATGCAAACTCCACACGGGAGGTTCGCTCTCATGACCTCAGAACTGTCCCGCACACACGCTAACCACTGCACCGCCGTGCTGCCCTGGAGAAGCAGCAGGCAACCACATATTTTTCTGCAGCAATATGCGCTAGTTCTTACTATCAGGACAACAAAATTATTTCCCACAATGCCCTTATCGTCATTCAGTTCAGAATCTTGTTCACTTCATTATATCTTTGTAAGTCGGCTGTACAAGGGACCAGTTTATTGTCTGACAATATTCTTGTGGCCCATTAATTACATCAACAATTTAGTACTGTGACTAAAAATAGTGCGATGAGAGAAGACCTATTGCCTTTTTATGTGTCGTTGTATCCCTACTGGACTAGCGGATAAAATATGGCATACTCAACGCCACAATCTTGGTTGCATTTCCATTGCACGGTTGCTGGGTGGTTGGCACGCAACTCTACGGTGCGGAGAGTCCACGGTTCAATTCCAGCTACCGCAGCCTCCCAGTGCAGAGTTTCCATGTTCTCCCGGTGCCTGTGTAGGTTTCCTCTGGGCACTCTGGTTTCATCACAAATTCCAAAGACATGCATGTCAGGTTGATTAGCCGGTCCAAATTGTCTCTGTGTGTCCTGCAACTGGCTGGCAACCAGTTCAGGGTGAGCCCTGCCCGAAGATAGCCGGGATGGGCTCCAGCACCCACTGTGACCCTACTGAGGATAAGAAAAATGGATGGATGAATTTGTGATGAGTGATATATTCTGGATAATCAATCAAAGCTCAAATACGGCACTTTATGAATGAACTCCAGCCTTTGCAGTAGTTTCAATTCTGTGATTCTTATAATCTGGTGAGCCTTATATATGATAAAAATATTACACAAGACTATTTTTGGGGGTTGGAACTTATAACGCAAAAAATACAGTAATTTTTTTGCATTATTGCTAATAATAGATCAGGTAGGGTCAGCAGGGCGTTAAATGCTTTCAATACCTGCGGTTTATCGATTAACACCTAGTAACAAATGTTAACTGTCCAGCCAGCAGGATGAACATGCAAATCCCAGGCTCCACAAATAGAAGTTGTTCAATAGGCCTAAATATGCATGTAGCATTGGTGGACGGGCTTCAAAGTGACTCTGGCAGCTAATAGAGCTGGGCTGCAGTTTAATTCAATGATTTATTTAGATATTTTTTTCCACATGAAAGCTGCTCAGGTGCACCAAGAAACTGCCTGTGATTGTTTTTGCTCTGTTCCAGAAACTTTATTTATTCGCCTGAAATTCCTTCCTGATTAGCATTCATCCTGCACTTTTGCAGTCTTTTCTAGATTTCTTCTTCCCCAAATTTGCTGTTTTTTTTTTATAAAACTTTTGGCCAGTTAATTTTGGTTTTGCAATCAGAAACTAGAAATAACAACAACATTAAATGTTCTTTCCTGTCATTTATTTTTCATCATTTGATTTGAATACTTGGCAAAAAATACATGAATTATCATACCAATGTTGTAAAAAATATATAGATAGAGACATTTGTATTTCTTTTACATAGTGGAATCCATACCTCGTAGTACGCCATGTTAGTTCAGCATCTTTCTGCTTGCTGTGGCATCGGTTTTTGTTCGCATTAGACAACAGTGTCATTTAGTGGTCAAATATTACACACTAGGACTTTAAGAGCAAAAGCAATATCTTTGTGATCTAAAAGAATTATCAATCTTTGGGAGAAGGTAAATCATTGTATCTAATAATATCAATATCTGCTATTAATTGATGAATAATCGAATATTTTATAGAAAAAAAACCTCATTAATTACACTCTCTAAATATATTCACTTTCAAAATCAATACAGAGGCCCCTTGCCTACAAGCTACTCATGTTACGAGGTGTATTTTGAGTAAAAATCTTGCCCGACACACAAAATAAAATCCAAGTTATGAGAATTTGTGGGCCGATTGCCTCAGAAGGCTCAATGTTTCCTGCCATACATACCTGATTCTGGGTTCTTTGGTTGTGTTTTTTTTAATCATGGTCTTTCCTTCTCCCTCACTCCTCCAACACCATGCTTACACCTCCATTGGCAACTACCGACTTTGTCTATGGTAAGTGCTCATAATACACTGACATTTTATTTGTCATTATCATCTTATTTATCTCAATTCTGTATTATTTACATTCATTTTCTATTTGCATGTGTTTTTAGTGATCAGGGAGATGTGTTTTATAGCTTGTTATTGTTAACTTGGATGATTTTGGGTGGCCGGAAATGGATTGATTGGTTTTAAGTTATTTCTTATGTTCAAGATTCAAAAAAATTCTACATACAGTACGACCTCAATCAGGAAATAAATTAATCTCTTATGTAACAGGTGTAATAATAACTTTTGTTTTATTGAAATTCCTACTGAAATATGTTGTATAGTTTCTGTATAAGTGTCTTGCAATGATGAGTCCAACAGTGCCACCTGCTGGTATGTGGTAAAGTTTGGTTTGGCTTTAGACTTTGCGACAAGAAGGTGAGGGTTTTTGGCAGTCTAACAACGAGCTGCCAACGGTAAGACACGATCTTTTGGTGCTCTGCGAAAAAAGTTAATTTTAAACATTAAAACCACAGCTGACAAATCTCTCAACATGCAAAGTAATGTGATTGATGTTGTCAAGCTGTTTGGATATTGCATATTGCATATTATTCTCAACTCAGTCATAACATGTTCCCAAGTACCAGAAAACACAAACAATATATATAAAAAAGATGATGTAGGTTAAAATTCAGACTAAAGAAAAATGTTGAATTCATTGTAAACGTTAAAAAGCCACTATACGATCTCTTGTTAAAAGTATCTTGTTAAAATGGATGTAAACATGTATTGTGATGGTTGATATTCTAAAATATATTTTATATAAATTGAAAAGAAAGCTCTTTGATATGTTTTGGGCAGTCTTAAACGAGCTGCCAACGAAATCAAAGCCAGAAGAGAAGCTTACCAAGTGTTGTGTTGTGACTCATTCATTTGCACAACTATAATTAAAAACCTCATCATCCAGTCCAGCGTGAATGTGGATCTTTGGTGGGACAGATACACCGCGGTTACATACATATATATATATATATATATATATATATATATATATATATATATATATATATATATATATATACATACATACATTGTGTGTATATTATATTTTTTTCAGTATTCATTTATATTAAACACATATTGCAATTATGAGAAGGGAAAATGACTTTTGCTGATATATGTCTTTAATTTTTTATTTTTTTTTTAATATGAGGGAATACCTCTCACTGTAGAGGTAGTTACAAGAGACGACCAGACAAAATTAAATTATAAACAAAATAATTGAAAATAAGAACAATAATTGTCAGGGTAAATAGGCAAAACTATGTACAAAGTAGTCCTTAGAGACTGGCCTAACAATAGTGCAAAGATTTGTTTAAAGAGGAGTGCATTGTAACAGCAGTGCAATAAAACGTAGTGAAATAACAGTAACCAGCAAAAAAAAAAAAAAAAAAACATTTAGCATACGTACGGAATCAGAAACTTCTCACCCTCTGCCAAAATATCCTGGTTTAAAGTCTTGCAGCCTTAGCCAGCTCGTCCATGAAGTGGAGTTTTTAGACACGCTTGAATAAAGTCTTCCTTTTTCATCTTTTTTGGAATTTGGGTCAGCACTTAGACCGTACTAGAAGTTGCCCTTTTCTTACTTTCATCATTTTCATGCTACACTGACAAGAATAAAAAAAACCTGCGGGAACGAGCATGAGGTCACTCTCTGGCAACCTGCTCAGACTCTTTCCCTTTAGGTGTTTCTCCCCAAACAGCTCTGTTAAAAGTAGGGTAAAAGCATATAGGTAATATGGAAAAGGGCTAAGGCATAAGGGCTTTGCAACTTCATTATTCAACAAAATACTAAACTTTCAGCTTTTTAAGGACACTTCATTCGATGCACCCTATCTTTAAGAAATTGCTTTCCAAGCTATGAATTGAGCTGACACTAAAAATGAAATGTAAACATTTACAATGATGATGAAGTCTTATTTTGAAGTTTTTAAGCAGAAAGTGATAACACACTAGCTGAAAATAACAAGGGTTAATTGGTGTTGCAGAGGATTTTGACTTTGTTAAACCTTTGGCTTAAAGAGCCTCCTCTTGGTCATCCCCACATTAGCGTTGGCGTTCATGGTGTATGTCACCGTGAGTCGAGTATTCTTTGCACTTTTTTCCGCTGCCACCTGCAATCACACTGATTCTTCTCTCAGCTTTCCAATCCTGCCTAATCAGCGCGCCGGTGCCCCTAATCAGCCTCGTTCTTCCACCTTCCGCCGAAACCCACCCACTTCGGAACCCCCCTCACTCCCGCCGCAGCGCCTTGATTTACATTTGACGAAGCTTCAGGAAAGATCATAGGGGCAGATGTCTCTTTTCACGCTGGACAGTAAATGTCAAGCTTTCCCAGCATGCAACAGACATTTATAAAGACCTTTTGGAACTTCTCATACTGCACCCCAATTGAGGCTTGCCTGAAGATCAGGAAAGAAATGTTCAGGGTTGTAGCTTTGAGCGGTTACGGTTAATGAAAACATCAAAAATAAAGCAAACTACTTTTACAACAAAGTTGGCGGATTCCTGTTGGCATGACAATGGCAATAAGCATTAATGCGGCTTTGGTCATGTTTTGCGATGGCTGACCCAAATGCAGGGAAGCCGGAATGGAAGCAAGTGTGCTCAACACATAGTATTGATTAAGAAAACACAGGTAAAACTTACAAAAACAAACCAGGTCTTGAACCAACTAGAAAGGTTTCCGTACCGTAAACAAAAACTTAACCTGGCATGATAACAGAAGACAGGAACCCTTCCCTTGCGGTTGGGAAAGGAAATAGAAGCGGCGGAAGGACTTTCTCTTCGCTGCTAAGACAGAGGTATTGACGCTTCCTGAGCGGACCTATGGTGGTTAGGTCATTGCCATTGTCATCCTATTTGGTATTTCCTTGTCACTTTGATCCTGTCTTCTGTTTCCATGAAAGGCTTGGTTTTTGTTAATGGTATGCTAGTTCTTGTAAGGCATAGTTTGTGTTTGTTTGTGTTTTCTGGTACTTGGGAACATGTTATGACTGAGTTGATCTGTGAATCTGTTTCTTCTAATTGCACTCCGCTGAATTGTTGCTAAAAGTGGTTAAAAAATGAAAACTATAGATGCCTTTGAAAGTAATAAATCACTGTCTAGACACTTATGTTTGCAAGAATCTTCGCCGCCTCCGCCAAGCAGCGTCCACAAAGCAGGCAAATGAAAAGCTCTAATACGGGACATAAACATAATCATGTGTATAACGACGAGGTCGGCGTGAGCTCATAACGCCGATATGAGCGTGCACTTTATTGCATTACTCATGTAAACGTTGCTCCAGTGATTAAAGTGGAGCGTGGCTTTATTGCTTGTAATTGTTTTGGGGTCGGGCTGCGCTCCCAGGAACGCCGCGTACGCCATCCATATTTGATGAAGCCACTCCGCTTATCGGGCCACGCATTTGTTCCCCGGCAATATTCTTTTCATCCCCCGACCCCAGCCCCCTCAGATTCTTTATTTTTTTTTGTACCCAGCTAATATGATGCAGGAGCAGAAGGCATGTGATCGCTGCGGTGGCTACAAGGGACTTAGAGGTTTGGTAACCCAAAAAAATTCTGGAAGCACTTTGATCATGTGAACCCTGTAGAATGAACATCAGACACAGAGCAGGGACACAAGACGCTCTGCAAATACATAAATTCAAGACTGATCACAGACCCAGTCAAAAGAACTGGACCTCAAGGCACAGACTTAAAAATGGATGACCAAGACATCAACCTATCTCAGGGATCCAAAGCAAAGACTCAAAAGCCAAGCACGACAACAAACAAGACTTAAAATACAAATACCCAGGAAACAATAGACTCAACAGACCAAAGACACAAACTACAAATATACACAAAGGACGCAGGACCAAGATATAAGACATCAAACCAAAATCTAAACACGCAAGATCCAGACAAAAGATCTTGGTCTTAGTAGAAAGAGTGAACTTTTGATCAAATAGCAAATATTTGCCAGTAAAAATATTTGCATTATTTTAAAATGTTTTTCTCTTTTTGTAATTTGATAAACCCAGCCGAGGAGGATGCCTCCCCATTCCAATTGCAGTACGTCAGCACTCTCCCATTGGGATTTGGACCACGGAACGGAACACTTTTAAAGTGTTGTGGGGGAAAAAAGGAAAAGAGAGGGAAACACATTACCAACTTTACACACATGATGTTTTGAGTGGAAAAAAAATGCTGCATCATTAGATGTGTCCTCATTGTTGGCTCAGGGATGCAGTCATGCCAACCCAGTACTGACTCAGCCCCTTTGGATCGTAGCTTCGAGGGTTCTGTCAACCTCACTATTTGTGCCCCCACCACTCACCGCTGCCTTCTTATCTTCCCTCACCACTTTCTCATGGGAATGGTGCGTTCTAAAGAAGAAAGCATGAAAGCCCCTAGGCTAGTTTTCAGGCACATCTGGTCCCTTTGGGCTGGGTGACCGAAGGGTCGATGGAACGACAGAGGCGTTCGCTTGTAAACATTTGGATAATAGAGTGAAGATGGATGACGTCAACTTTGCTTGGCGACCCTTGTGTGTTTACATACGAGTTGGGCCTGGAGCGAAGGAGCAGAAAGGGGCCGGGCAGCTGCGAGTGTGAGTTCTGTGAGAATTCCGAAAGGATTAGAAACAGATGATTGTGCTCTTCTTCTAGTAAGTAAAGTATGTGTTGTTGAGTCACATTGTGTTACATGAAGAAACGCATGAATTAGATACAATCTTGACGATCCAAGCCAGATGGTGATTCTCGCTCTGCTGGCAGATACAAACCAAAGATACTGAAGACTGACCTAGAATGTACAGACACATCCATTGCTGCCTTGCCAACATGAAAGTCGGATCACTTGGTCTCTGATCATTTCCTGAGGTTTGCAATTCCTTAATAGCTTTAATGTATCTTTGGTGAATCTTATTTAACATGTCTTCTAGACAGAAGACAATAAGCTATTGATAAGATATTGAACGTTTGGAGAAAGGCAGACGAACCTCACTGATCAATTGAAACGACCAAAGACAAAACAAACAAAAAAGTGAGCAAAACATTGAAATACACGAACCAAAGACACAAGCCACAGGTCACAGATTGTGGACAGAAACTATAAAAACAGACCAAAGGTCTACACTAATAGCAGAAAAAGTGATCAAAGATACAGACCAACGACGTCGAAGACACTGATTGAAGACACGGATGGAAGACACGGACCAAAGATACTTTTCCGAGATGTAAACCAAGGATTTGGACAAAAGTCACTGGGCCAAGACTCTCACCAAAGACGCTGACAAAATAACCAGAATGTTATCGAATCCCTCAACCGCATGGGTCGTCAATATACCACTGAGGACACGTATCTAGACAGTTCTCTCCAGTGCTGACCTTTCCTGGCTTGAGTTTGGGTTTTTTGTAAAGTTGGCAGCTGTCCATTCCTTAGTCTGAATGAAAGGGTTTTTTTTTGTACCAGTAAAAGGCACTATATACTACACGTTGTCCCTTTAAATAAAGTTGGGGTGATAATGCAGCTTTGTCTCAGTACTGCTGTTATCTGAAGCTAGGCTCCATTGATCGGTGCCGAACTGCTGGCTTTGGTGTACGATGTTCAATGGTCTCAACTAGTTTCTGGCCCATGTTGTACTTTCGCATGGTGGCCCACAAGGTGTTTTGCCTTACTCTGTCAACCGCCTTCTTGAAATCCACAAAGACATGATGGAGTTTTTTCTGGTGTTTTTGGAACTTCTAGCATAGAATGTGCAGATTGAAACTCTGTTCAGCGGTGCTCCTTCCCTCCCTGAAACCTGCCTGTTCTTTGACTAGAATGTTTTCAGCCTGTTGTTTCAGTCTGTTCAGTCGGACCTTTAACATAACATTACTTGCATAGATGATGATACTGATGATTCTGTTGTTGGATCATAAATTGCGATTTTCTTTCTTTAGTACCATAGTTACTAGCAAATTTGTCCATGCAGATGGCCACCACAGTCTTGTTCGCCAGATGCTTAAAATTTGATCTCTAAAAACAAAATAAAAGGATTGGACAAGTCTACACTGATGTCAAACAACAGGAAAGCTGTATTACTCTTAACCCAAAACTGTGTTATCCCTTAATCCAAGACAAGAGGTTTGTACGCACGTTTCTGTGCACAAATCCATAGCCTGAAATATTTCCTTTCCTGACTTATATGCGTTGTTCTTACTACTGGATTTGGTCTTCGCCCTCTTACACACCTCCACAGGCACACAAATGCCACCTCGCCAAATCCAGTTTTGACTGTGGCAAACTACAAGGGCCAAAACACATACACACACATCTATACTTTCAGATCCATCTATCTGACCCTTTGACCTTGCCGAAACCCACGCTCAGACACATGCGCATAGAGTGAGGTCGACATCTTTCATCAAGCCATCGTCCGGCCCTGCGGCACCTACACAAATGGAAGTACGCCAGCTCGTGCTAACCTTTGCACTTGTGGCGAGCTGACAACATCTATATATATGTGTGTGTGTGTGTGTGATAGAGTAAAAGTAATAACACACACACATATAAACAGTTTTGCAGTTTGTGTGTCGCATGGCCGAAAATGTCAACTATTGAAGGCTACACACATCCATGATGTGAAAGGACTGTTATTACAGAGTTGTTTTTTGGCGCCGAGGGACTTTGGTGGGTATCTTCCCATCGAATGAGCCCAGTGATAATTGGGCGCCGCTCAATACAACCTTTAACCTCGGAGCTGCAACAAACACCAATCCCGAGACAAAGGAACTAAAATTGTTTATAAACAGAAGAAATTTGTTTCACTCGTTTTAGGTGGAATATTTTGGTTGAATCGACATCGGTATAAAATGAATCTGTTCCACATATAGAGCAAGAAAAAGCAAAAATAAAACATTTAAATAATTGTATACATTCACAAATTTTAATGAGCCATATTGAAATACTCAATATGTTGACCTAGAATTTATCCTGTGTGCAGGTTTTATCACTGATTGTGATTTAATTGGGATTTCCTGGGAATGATGCATAAATGAAGAACAACCACTTGGCCATGTGGTATGATTTTTTTTTTAACTTAGTGTCTTCACTTTGTTAAATTATTGAAAATTAACAGACAAAACATTGGCGAAACAAAGCGCAAATGCAGATTTACTGCAATTGGCCAAGGTTTGTTGGCGATGAATGACTCTAGCTCCTGCTGTATTACTCTAAATCCATATATATATATGTATATACTGTATATATATATATATATATATATATATCAATGTCTCAATGCGGGAACATGCAGCCTCACTATAGTCAGGTGTGGCTTATATATGTATAATTTTTTTTTTCCTTTGAAAATGTACTCGGCGTAGCTTATAATGAGGTGCGCTCAATAGCCCAAAATTTACTATATATATATATATATATATATATATATATATATATATATATATATATATATATATATATATATATATATATATAAACTATTTTTGTTTTTTTTTAAATCCATTTTTAAATTGTGAAAAAATAAATGGCCAACAATCTTGTTATTCCAGGTGAGTCTTTCACTGCGGCCAGAAACCCCATCCCAGCATTTTGTACAAATAGCTAGATGCATGCATTTATCAGTAAAACCGTTAGGACCCTTCACAGTATTTTTTTCTTCTCAATAGTGTTGGCTGTATTAATGAATGAATGCATGAGTACTGATACATTTAGACTTTTTGAATCATACTTTCTTTGAAAGATGTAGTATTTGGATGTCAAAAATTTGAAACATAACTGAAAAAAAAAATATTTCGACGCCACCGATTTTTTCTTTGAATATTTGAAAGTTCTGACTGTATCTATGCTGTTTGAACACAGTGTGAGTCCAACGCAGAATGCAACTGGCTGCTATAATTGCAAGAGGCGGAATTTTTATTTTTTTGCATCAACTTTGCATTAAGGCTTATAAGTAAACGCCCACGGGCCACATCCGACCCAGGTTTTCTTCGGCGCAAAAATGATCTTGATTCATTATTGTAATATGCACCAGGAATTGTCTATTTATATAGTTTTTTTCACTGTACGTTACCTCTCTTTGGTTCACGGATCATCGGGGCCGTCAGTCTCGTGACCAGTACATGCAGGGGACCCAAATGAGTAATGTTTCACACAATGCTTTATTAAGGGATCAATGCAGGAAACAGAATCAGGATACGGGTAACTCGGACAGGAGAACGGAGCTTGGATTGGGATCGATACAGGAAACAGAATCTAGATACAGGTAGGCGGGACAGGAGAATAGAGCTGGGATTAGGGATCGATAGAGGAAACAGAATAAGGTTACGGGTAGCCGGGACAGGAGAACGGAGCTTGGATCGGGGATTGAAACAGGAAACAGAATCAGGATACAGGATACAGGACAGGTTGGGAACAAAACAGGAGCTAGAGTCAAAAAATGATTGCCTTGCAAGTGTAGACTGACCAGGAGTGAATGAAATCAGCAAAATGAGCGTGCACAGATGAGGGCAATGGGCAAATCATGACAGTCAGGGAACCATCACTTCCTGTGGTTAGTCTTGGGCAGATACAGCCTTGCGGTGCCCATCCCTCTCCTGGCCGACTTCTCCTTGGACTTTGTTTTGTTGTTGTTTAGTTAATGATAGAAAATTGCAATTATTCATATATATACATTATCTATAGGTGATTTTAGCCCACTATTGCAAAAATAGAAACTAAAGGCCACTGTTGGAACCTGAATAATACCAGTTACTTTCATTTAATGTTCATGTTATGATGTTTTGTTTTTATTTATAAAGAAATGTGTCTTTTGTGTCAATTGAAAATTAAAGATTACTGATAAAAATATTGCTTTACTTACCTGATATTATTCGGATATATGTGTTATTTTTTCAGTAGGTTCATTTCAGTTCATTTGGCTGTATGTGTCATTTTAAATGATTTTCAACATTTGATCAGTCTGGCTTATAGATTTGTTTTTTTTTGGGGGGGGGGCTCACATCCATTTGACTATTACATCCCTGCATTAAGGGATAGGACCATTTAATATCTATAGTTTGTCGTGCGAAATTCTGCAAATCTTGTTTTGGTCTTGATGTTGCCTCTGTCTTGTTCTTGCCTCTATTTTCATTCCCGAAAGTCTTGACCTTGCCTTGGTATTGATGAGTTTGGGTTTGGTATCACACAAATATAAGTGAGGTATAGGGAACCGTCACAATTGAAATGAATTGTCTTTATTGTTATTTATAACAACTCAGTGAAACATTGTATGCAACAAAGTCAGACATGGTACTACAGGGAAAATACGTGACAAAGACGTTTAAAGAGAAAATATAAAATAAAAGAGTGTCAGGATACAAAAATAAAAAAATATTACTACGTAGTGCTTAGAGATATGGCCTAAATTGTAATAATAGTTCAATGAAAAATAGTGCCATGAAAAGTCGGTCAATAACATTTAGCAGCAACAAAACTTCCCAACTAAGTCACAAGATAAATATTTTGTATGGTTTTGCTTAAAGTGGTGATGGCCTTGGGAGAGAAACTGTCTTTGAGCTTGTTTTTTCATGTTTAAAGGGACCTATTGATAGTTCCAATAATGTAATCTACCAATCCTAATCAGGCAACCCGAGTAATGTGGCTATACATGGGTCTAAGTTTACCTCGTTATCAAATTGGTGTGTGACATTCGAAATAAGGCTAAGTTATGACAGCAAATGCTCACTAATACACAAACAAGACCCCTGCGTGCAAAAGAACAGCCTGTGGTGTAGGGTTTAGGGTCCAAATAAGGCAATCTCTGGGACTCGTTTTAGTCGGAGAACATTGGACTTTTCATCGGCCAAGAATTTTATTGTGTCAAGGCCAGGGGTACCATTGCTTTAATTTTGAGCCTATCTTTGCCCTCTAGTCTCTGGATAAGGGTGCACTTTTTTCGGCCAAGCTTTCAGGGACACGCCCAGATTACTTTGGAGGTCGAGATACAGCACCTAGGGTTTATGGCGCACGTTCACTTTCTCCAAAGGTTGCATTCGAGGTGAGGTTCTCACTCTGGCCTCGACTCACTAGGTAACAGTACTTAGAAATAAGAGGTAGAGTCACAAAAAAACATCGCTTTAAACAGTCATCATTCATGTAAACAAAATGTTTTCAGAGATCAATAGCGCTTAACAGAAGAGAACGGGTCAAAGAGGGGATAGCCAGGGAGAGAAGAGTCTTTCCTAATGGTGCTGGCTGTTCCTGTTTTTGTTTTTTTCTCCTCACCAAAAGGGGCTCCAAGAGAGCAAAAATCAGTGTTACAACTCATGTACTTTAGTTTTATTGTCTTTTTGTAAGAATCCACTTGCAGCCAGACAGTCAGACGAACAGTCAACCAAACATTCAGGCTATAAACCTACAATACTATGAAGCCATTTAATTTAATTTCCAGGTACCAATTAAAACAAACAAATAAAGCAATTCAAGCAACATTCACTCTTTCAGATGTCTGCAAACATTCAACAACAGACCATGAGCCGGGAGTGCAGTGATGTGATCGTGCCAAAGATAAAACATTCACATTTAGCTTCATACAGAACCCAATTACCAACAGCGATCAGACAGTGATGTAGAAAAAGCGCAAAGTATCAAAAGCCTGACCAAGAGGAAGGCCGCGATTGACGTGGCTGGATGTTGGTATGAGTGCACTGGAGGAAAAGAGGTCTCAATTTAGTGGAAGCCAGAGCTCTTGTTGGTGATAAAAATAAGTGGAGAGGTGTTGTGAAAGGATAGCGGGATGTTTGGATGTGTTCTAAGGGATGGGCAGTGCACTTGTATAATGAAGCAGGGGCAAACCAGTGAAAGCTGTCGGGCCTTGCTGTTAAACAGAGGAGTGTGTTGTGTTACCTTGACCCGAGTGAAATGGCCGCTTTCTTGTGTCCCGTTCCGTCTGGAGGGACAAAAACGTAACCAACTTGGGTGCCAAGGTGCTTAACTTGTTTGGGTGTTTGGGCATTTGGGTTGGACATGGTCAATTTTTGTGTGTTTTTTGCTACTTTTTCCTTTTCTCTTTTCTTTGTTTTTGTTTTTGTCTTGCTGTCGGTCACCTCTCTTGAGGGATATGACCAGGCTAGATAGATAGACGGATCAAAAGCTAATCACATGCTCACAGAAACAATATCATTACAACAGACAGTTCGCTACGAGATGCCATGCACACCGACCGTGCGCACTCCGTTTATCAACTTTAGGAGCACACTTCATCGAACAAAACCCAATGTTTGGAAATTGCATGGAAGGTGATGCTACCCGTCAACCAACCTGCAGGTAAATCACCCACTCATCAATTCTCTATTTTTTTTAATTTTACCATAAACATAAACCACATAATAAACAGCCAGGTGAACGGCCATAAGACCCCAGTCACTCAGTGAGCAAAACAATGACTGTGCTGCGGTATCTCATGTCGGCGAGGTCCTCCAGAAATAACTTCATGAGGACCATGTTTGCATCAAGCCAAAGACACACCCCAGCTAAGGTGTGGCTATCATTAAAGCCATTGTTTTCTCCGGAGGCGCCCCCTTGGCATTTTAACCTTGCCTCCTCCCTGAGGTGATGATTAGCTATCGATCATTGCTCAGCGCAATCACTTGCTCGATGCTCTAATTGCGTTTTCTTGCCATGCCGCCGATCTACCCTGTCGATCGATTTGCGGCTAATGAGAGATGTTGGGGTGCTCGATTGGTTGTAGGATGCAGCTTGGGGGTGCCGTGTGGTGTGCAAAGGGGTTGCTGCGCGGAGGCTGCCATTAAAGCCTATGTTGCATCACCATTCTTAAATGGCGGCATAAATAGACGCACGTTGATTGGAGGGGAAGTTGGCCACGATGACGGCGGACGCCCACGGCTTCGCTCGGGCGCCCTCATGCCGCTTTGCGCTTCCTCTCTTAGCGAGCGAGTGGGCCGCAAGCATCGATTTCCAAGCCTTTCGCACGGGTTCTGACGGGAGAAGTTGATTAGGAGCCGCTCTAAATTTATCCCCCTCCTCTTCCTCTTTCCTTTGCTAAGTCACCCACTCGCCCACCCACGCCGCTCCGGTGTATTCCAGCCACCCGCACTTTTTTTTTTCTCAACCGCCCAGCACTTTCGCTTTCCATCCTGGTTTTTCTTCCTGCTCTGCAATGTTGACCCAAATAAGGTCGCCTGGCAAGCCTTTGCGAGTAACTGCTAACTACGCCTCGGTAGAGTTGATGTTTTACCGAAGTGTCATTTCATCACCTGAGGTTTCATAAACATAGCACTGATCATATCTTCCTTTTTACAAATGCAGCATCATCTATTGCAGGGGTGGGCAAACATTTTGATGCATGGGCCGCATTTTTGCAGAGGTTGCAGGGCCCAAAAGAAAAAAAAAATATTAAATTGTCTGTGTTGTCATTGACAACAATGTCATAAAACATTATATGTCAAGACCAGAAAAGAGACAGGACCCACTTGGGTACGTTTCTCTTATTGGGAAGAAGGGAAAGGATTGCACACACGATCCGATGATCTCTGGGGAGCAGGTCGCTCTGAACGCGGAAGTGGCACTTCCGTGGCAAGTGATGGCGGTGTCGGGAGCGGGAAAAACACAGGTCAGTAGCCGGGACAGGAGAACAAAAAACGTGGTCGAGATCAGCAACGAGTTGGAAGACAGGAGAGGAGAGGAGAGTAGATGTGGTCAACATCAAAAAACGGGTCAAAACGGGAGTAAGTCAGGGTCGAAAAGCTTGTCTAGAGTAAACTGAGGTTAACAGACAGACTGACAACAAATGACAGAAAGGAGTGGGTTTGAATTGGGACAGGGAGGCAATCAGAGTCTGAGGCAGTTGGCGCCAAACGAGCGGGCACAGGTGACTCACATCAGTAATCATGACATTATATGCAACGAGTTTAGACATGGCACTTGAGGGTAATCATTCTATTAAGTAATAAAAATGAAGAATATGATAAAAGAAAGTAAGAATAAATGGGCTAAATTATTTACAAGGTAGTGTCTGGAGACTGGCCTTAATTGTAATACTAGTGCAATGAAAAGGTGTGCAATAAGATTTAGCAGCAACATAAAACAAGTTAATAAATAGGATTAGTGGTGATGAGTGATAAAGAATGATTGATTCACTTGAGTCTGGATCCGATTCTTTGTCAGTACATGAGGAAAAAAGATTGTTCTAACATGTATTTATGAAGAAATATACATGCAGATATTTGTACATGTTATATTTAGCTTTATATTTGTTTCATTAAACTGATTCAGATCCTACCTCTCAGATAGGACGCACTGTGTTAAATATGGCGAAATGACATCTGAGCCCTTTAGTGTTACCTGTGGTGTTCCGCAGGGTTCAGTGCTTGGCCCCCTTCTTTTCAGCATTTACATGCTTCCATTAGGTGATATTATTCGCAAGTACAATATCAGTTTCCACTGCTACGCAGACAACACTCAACTATATCTTCTGTTGGCGGAATCTGCCACACTAAATTGTGGAAATTTGGAGGCCTGCCTCACTGAGATAAAAGAGTGAATGTCACTCAATTTCTTGCGTCTTAACTCTGAAAAGACCGAAATGTTAGTTATTGGTCCATCTAAATGCCGCGACTTATTCTCAAAAACTGCTGTGAACATTGAGAAATGTCACATCACACAGAGTGACTCAGTAAAAAATGTAGGTGTCATATTTGACCCCGATCTGTACTTTCAAACACATATGAAGAAAATTACTAAAACCGCTTTCTTCCATCTTCGTAACGTTGCTAAAATTCATCCTATACTGTCTCAGTCGGATGCGGAGATTATAATTCACGCGTTTGTTACCTCCCGTCTCGATTACTGTAATGCACTACTCTCCGGTCTCCCGAAGACCAGAATCAAGAGTCTTCAGCTGGTACAAAATGCCGCAGCGAGGCTTTTAACTAGGATAAAAAAGTCCGATCACATCACTCCGATTTTGGCTAACCTGCATTCGCTCCCTGTTAGCCTAAGATGTGATTTCAAGGTTCTCTTAGTATTATACAAAATCATACATGGACTTGCTCCCTCATATCTTTCAGATCTGATTTCCCCCTATGTTCCGGTCCGAAGCCTTCATTCTGAGAGCGCCGGTCTTCTGGTGATCCCAAGAGCCAAGAAGTGTTCCGCTGGTTCGAGAGCGTTCTCCATCCGGGCACCGGTGCTGTGGAATGCTCTTCCCCCTGAGATCCGATCTGCAACTTCAGTGGAAATGTTTAAATCTAAGCTTAAAACTCACTTCTACTCTATAGCATAACCTATACTTTTCGTGGAAAATATCTATATATTTATCTACATATTTATCTATATATTTTTTGGGATTGCAACATCCTTTGCTGTCTGGTAATCCTGGAAGGGGGATACCACATGTGCGGTCCCTTCTCAAGGTTTCTTCATTTTCCTCATGTTGATGTTTTTTGAGTTTTTCCTTGCCCTCATGTTGGTTTCAGAGCAGGGGGTGGTGTAATAATAGTCTGAAAAATAGTTTGTGTAATATATTCTGTGTAATATAGTCTGTGTAATAACCTGTGAAGTCCTTTGAGACTATTTGTGATTAAGGGCTGTACAAATAAAAATGACTTGACTTGACTTGATTTTGAAACACTCACAATTAAATAAAAATAATATCATATGATTTGTTATTTACTATTTCGTTTACTTATTATTTTATTCACACAATTTGACATGAATAAATACCTCGATAAATAAAATAAATACGTATGAAATACAATTGCTAATACAGAATAAACAGTTAAAAATTTATATTAGAAATGACATTTACATTATTTGAGTGTACGGAATGCAGTGCACAGTGTTTTATGAATATTAGATTTTTATGATGGATGAGGACAAAAAGGAGACTAGGGACAAGAGTGGCACTGAAACAACATTTTTTAATTTACTTTTTCTTTGAGGGACATTTTGTATTATTTAGCCTCCTAGTGATAAAAAAACCCGTCATTCATTAAAAAAAACAACATTGATTTGAAGAATAAGCAGAAATACATAAACTATTAGATACATGTGCATTTTTTGGAATACTTGTAACTCAAGAAAATGTGTACGGTACTTATTTATAACAACGTGAGGCTTACCAAGAGGGAACTGACGTGACTGTAAGCCATCTTGTTGATAATGGTACACCAGAAACACAAAAAACCTTGTGAAAGGCTGGGCAAAAAATGAGAAGAAACTTTTTGCTTTTTGGTAGCACGACACAATACAGTCAAATGCATTCATGTACTGAAATTCCTTCCTACCCATCGAGACGTGCCCTGTGCACATGCGCACCCATGCCTGATAACTTTTCTGGGAAATGTGCTTTCTTGTACCACCTACAATATGTACCCTTTAAAGTGGTACTGCATTCAGTTAAAAGCCTTGAGTACCTATGATTTTTCTTTTTCATTTTGTCTTATGTGAACCTTTTACTGCTTCAAAATACATTTCGGCGGATACGGCTGTCAGATCGGCCTACGGTAGGACGTTTCCAGAGGAGAGGACGATTCGGCAGAACACGGTTTAAAAAGCCTAGTGGGCCCTTTGGGTAATACGAGCTTTAATCCTCAAATGGCAAATGAATTGTGGTCATTTTGTGTTGGAAACACAGTGCATCTTGCATTACATCTTCCTGCTGACGGTAGAAGAATCGTAATAAAAACGAAAATGTAAACACATACAATTTTATAGTTGAATGCCTACAAACGCTTCGAGACATGCATTTAGTGGGCGTTTTGGCTCCGGGCGCGTTTGACGGAATCAAATGTCGTTTATGAAATAATCCTGCCTCGTGAATTTTACTCACACGCCCAGCTCACGCACGAGTTCACGTGCGCCGCTCTCGTTCATCCGAGGCGTGTAAATCCGGACAAAGGCAGGCAGGAAGTGCTTGGTTAGCTTCTTTAATTTGGGCTAGGGTTGGGTTTGTTTTCACTTGAGGAATTGAAAGGAATAATCGACAATGGCCGTTCAGCCGAGAGGGTCGAAAAACATTTGGTCATTATTGCAATTTTTGCCATTGGGAAATGTTTGTATTGAAAACATTGGATAACATATAGAAACATATCAATTAAGCACCCAAATTATTTCTTTCTCATTGTTCATTGTTTGAATCATTGATTCTCAACTGGTCTGTCTTCAGAACCCACCATTTCACCCTAACGTCAAATTGCGATCCAAATGAAGAAAAAAATGTATCATTCTTAAATTTATCGACTGAAAAGATTGTGCAGTCAAAGCAGAGATTGTAGAATATATCCACCTCATTAAAAAAACAAACCAGCAAAAACTAAGTGACTGCAAGTACTCTTTATACTGGCATATCAGTCAATATCCCATATAAGCGAGCCTCTAAAACGGCGTTAAAATAGGCACATACTAAATGATCCTAAATATCATTTAAGAATGTACCTAAATATTGACAATGATTTCGTCATCCAGTTAATGAAGATTGATATTCTAGTAAAAAGCTAAATATATAACATTTTTAAACCATTTACTGTACCTTCCAGCAATGCTTCAATTGCAGACACCCGTACACCAGTTTCTTATTTTACCATCGTTTCCTTCTTCGACTCGATTGCTGTGGTTGATGTTTTCCACTTTTCCTGCTCTTTAACACTAATTTTCTTGTAACCATTTTTAAGGGAAATAAATAAAAATAAAAGCAACAAAATCACAATAAAATGAGTTGTGGAACCTCTAAAACGCACCGATTGACTAAACAGGTAAACGAGATCGAGCAGGGCATTATCGCCATCTCCTGTTAAGGAGTTTAATAGACCCTTCTTTTTTTCTTCTTCTCTGCGACACACTGAAAATGGGTCTGCAACCCACTATTGGATCCCGCCCCACTAGTGGAGAAACACTGATCTTAATCGTCACCTTATGGTTTTCAAAAAGTAATTCTAAGAACAACTGTTTATTTTCTTCATCAAATTTAAATGTATTCTGCCTGTTTCCATTTTAAATATAGGACCCTTGCAAAGAAGATCGCTTGGGATGCCGGATTATTATTTTGACTAATATACCTCACTGGTATTCAATATTTTGACTATTATCCTCTGTTTACATCAGGTGTTTCAAACTCAATCGACTTGAGGCTGCCGGAGCTAGGGTCTAGGTAAGCTTGGGCCGAATTGGGTTTTCGACAAAAAACTTGTGATTTAAAAAATGTTCTGTTCTCAAATATATATTTTAGAAAAATGCTACAGAAAATAAGATCTAAAAATGTGTATATTAAAAATTAATGTTAGAATAAATTGACCAGTGATACATGAATCCATAATTTGCGTTTGCTGCACTTACATTAAAGGGAAAGTGTGTATTATGTGACCATTAAATGTTGCTAAATTATGCAGAAAACAAGTGCTAAAAAGAAAGAACATAAATCACAGAGACTTAAAGTGGCCAAACCACAAAATGTTTCTTTATTTGCCCAGCCTTTTGTACAGAAAGAAAAAAATAGAAAAAAGACAAAAACTAAAAAAGACAAAAAGGGAAAAGGAAAAAGATGGGAAAATAAGGAAAGGGGGAAAAATACAAAGAAAAATGGCAGTTTTTGTTGTTTTAGGGGTACCTGCAGCAGCAAGAGGGCCAACGACAAGTCAGCTCTATCTAAGAGAGGCTAATGTTCTGTAAAATAAATCCAAATTTATCTACCTATAATTATTTTAAAACATAGACGTTTATTTCATAGTTCATTTATTTATTCTAATTTTTTTAATCAATATATTTTTTTATTAATTGTTGATCCCCACTAGGAGGTGCCTAATAATACACAAGTGCTTCAGACTTTTATATCAAAGCTGGGGCCTTGAACTATCACCCCGTGGGTCATGTAGGGCAGATCTACAAAAAAAGACAGTGCCAGGTGTCATTTGTGTGGTTAAGTAGTCGGCTATTGTGGCAACAACACAAATTTAAATAAACACATGAATAATGCTTACCTTGCAGGGAGCAACTCGCCATAATTAAAAATGTAAACCTAAAAACACATTTGCACTTTGGCAACAGAACTGAAAAGAACTTCTTACTGTATATTGCTTCATGGAATTTATTTTTTTTGAGCCAAAAAGCAATTTAAAAAATAGCAACAATTCAAACAATTAAAGGAGTCACACTGAATATTTAAGACAAAGTTCAAGAAAATTGCCAAACCCGCTCTCCCGAAAGAGCTAATTCTCCAGCAAATTTTATTTGAGTGTGGGAATATTTGATCAAATCTATAAAAAAGTAATAATGCCAGAGCCTGTGTCCCATATGGAAATAAATATCCCACTCAAAATTGTCTCGCTCCCTCAGCTACTCAAGAGTGGTGAGGCTCATTTTGACTGTAATTTTTGTCCTAAATATTGGTTACAAAACAAGGTGCAAGCAAAGTTCTTTTGTAAAAATGTAACAAAACACGGCAAACTATAAGGATGTTGTTGTTGTTGTTGTTGTTGAGTCACTCAAGGCGCCAAAGGTATCCCTTAGTAGCGCTAGACTCGCTCGTGGGAAGCTCCGTAGTTCTCCGAAGGAGAGGGGGCTACGACTGTCCTGTGCCGCCTGGCCTGACAGGGTGTGACCCAAGCAAACCAAGCATACGAAGCCCCTGATGTCCTTAGTACGTTCGGACAAGCCGGTGCATGATTTATGGAAGCCCCGTGGGCAGGTAGTACAGGTGATTGGGGTGTGGTCGCAGCGAATGGTTCGAAAGCACCACTGGCATTTGGACTGGGGGCCAGGGTTGCTCTCGAAGTTGCCCGCCCTAAGAAGAACAGAGAGAGGAGAGTAGAAGAAAGAGAAAGGGAGGGACAGATAGAAAGAGAGAAAGACGGACAGACTAAGGCGCAAAAAGGGGGAAAAGAGAGTGAGAGAGGTGGGGAGAGAGTAGGAAAGAGAGGGACAGAGAAAATGAGAGAAGCATGTAAAGGGGAAGAGAGAAAAGGAGAGACAAAGAAGGAGAGAGGACCAAGAAAGAAAGAGAGCGAGTCTGAGTGGATTGAGTTGGATTCGTAAGGCTCCCCCGGGAGAGAGCCCTTCGCAGGACACCACGGAAGGTTCCTAGTCTTTGTCCTGCGGATGTTGTTGTATTTATCTTTTGACCCAAAGAGCCATATAAGGAAGAAAAATATGTTTTTTTTGAGAGAAATCCACACCATATATTTTAAGACAAATGACAACAAAACCGCTAAACCCGCTCTCCCGACATAAGCTAATTCTTCATTACATTTTATTTCACTGTGTGACATTGGATGGTTTGTTAAAATCTATTAAATGAAAATAATGCCAGAGCCTGTGTCCTATATCAATATAAATCTCATCTCATCTCATCAGCCGTACCGCTTATCCTCATTAGGCTCGCGGGGGGGCTGGAGCCCATCCCAGCCATCTCCGGGCAGTGGGCAGGGGACACCCTGAACTGGTTGCCAGCCAATCGCAGGGCACACAGGGACAGACAACTCATTCGCTCATTCACACATTTCCACAAAATGCGAGACTTCATTCAATTTTGCTAAAATGTCTTTAATATGGGCTGATTGAATGATGGCTGCTTCCTCTTTCCCGCTATCCTTGTCCCTGAACTGTGACCGTGACACAAAGAGCATGCTGGGAGCAAGCAGATTTGAAGCAATATCCAGTTTATTTACGTTTGAACCGTCGAAAAGAAGCGCTTACTGTATTTTTGACTTCGTAACTAGAGGCAATCATTGTAACTAAAGGCAACATTCGTGATCTGAAACTTTCATTTGCAGAGACATTCATAAGTAAAGGTACCACTATATAAACTGAACCAAACCCTATGTACGTTACTAGGGTCTCGGCTTTGAACAAGCGACAGCCGGCTATGCACAAAAACAAAATTAGACTAGTTCAATTTTATCTCCTAACCATCCAACATGTACTCATTAAAAGATGGCTCACAAGCCATAGGTTCCCGACCCCTGGTTTATCAGATCGGTGCTGCTACAGCTTCATATGGAGCAAATATGGCTGTTACCACTCGACCTTACTACGCCACAGAGAATTATGCAGTTGTCATATATTGTCTCTGAGCCACACGACTCATGGAAAGAGCCATATACTGTATGTCCTGCTACCCGTAGGTTTCCGACCCCTGCTGTAGATGTTGACACTGATGTATTCTGGTTCTATTCATCTAAGCTGCTAGTTGAGGACCTAGTTGAGGCATATTTTCTCAAACTAAAGACTCTAATGTACTGTCTTCTCGCTTGGTTGTCCAGCAGCCCCTCCCACTTATTTCTACTGTGTTAGAGCCTGTGTGTGCTGTTCTCTGAAGGGAGTAGTAGACACCATTGTAGGATATCTTCAGTTTATTGGCATCTTAGAACAAAAATAGACTGTCAAGTTTTACACAAAAGTTCTCCTTTTACAGCCATTCAAATGTGATGCTTCAAATATTTGACGAGCTCAGAGAGAGGTCAGCTTTGTAGCTTCTCTGACCAGCTAAACCAGGGATGTCAAACACAGTTTGGCTCTGGGGCCAGATCCAGGCTTTCCGTTCTGAGGTGGTCCCAATCAGTAAAAGAATGTCAACTCCAAATTTTTGGCTTTGTTTTTTTTAGTATTATGCTTTATCATTCAGCCTATATTACTAATATTATACATATTTTCATCCGGAAACAAGGGATATTTTCCAAACACAAACTTTTTTTTCACAAACAAATTAGATATTTGTTTAATGTTTGGCATTGAATTTGTTAACTGGTTTATTTTAACAGTAAATTGAATGCAGATTTACACCTGAACCAACTCACCAAGCTATACAAACGCAATACTTCTCTCTCGTGGCTGGTAAGTGCATTTAGCTTGCATTTCTTTAAAAAGAAAATAACCATTTACAGAAATACTTCTTGTTTTGACATACTCGGAAATGTATGGCAGGCTGCATTAAATCATCCAACTGATCAGATCTTGCCTGTGGACTGTATGTTTGACATGGCTGCGTCAAACCGTTTTCAGCTGTGTTAATATCATTGGGCCTGCCTTTTCTAGTCATGTGGCCTGTGCAGTCCTTTGAGACATTTTGTGAATAAGGGCCACACAAATAAATATGACTTGACTTGTTAGTTTTCTAGTACAATTAACGAACAAGATGTACTATTATAACACTAGAATGCTGGTTTAATTTGAACATTACAAAGGGATCCAAACTTTTGATTATACACACACCATAAAATTAGGGTTAAGGTTAGGGTTAGTTTAAACTATAAGCCGCAACTTTTTTCCCAAGCTTTCAACCTCGCGGCTTACGCAATGATGCCGCTAATTCATGCATTTTCTCCATGCATTAAAGGTTAGGGTAAGACAGGTGGAATATATGTGTTGAAGAAGACACAAGATTAATGTAACTTGGCACTTTGTGCATGAATAAAATTAGCATGAACAGACCCTCATCATTGAAAAGGTGTCAATCGAAAGGTGAGCACTAACTACCTTTTTGGGAATAATTTTATGAGTCTCTTCATTTGTAAATTTAAATAATGCAGAAAGGAGGCAGAAATTATTTAGCCGGATTTCTATTCATCTGTCGGCATTATCTAGTCTTTTGGAGTAATTGTTTTACATGGTTGGATTCTACGGATTGTCCTTGATGTAATGCAGCTATTTTTGCGGCCTTTCAAAAAAGTTGAAGATGGCCAGAGGATGTAATAGTGAGTTATGCTGGCTTTCTAGTTTTTGGTTATCTTGTTTCAGAATGATCATGATGTTTATGTGATGATACTTAAATCCCAAGAATTTAAGCTTTCTAATGATATGAGGCACGATGTATTTCAGTGACTGTTGACATCACGGAGACACGTATTTGTTCATCAAAAGTCCGGCGGCCCACCAGACTTAACGTATGTTATTAAAACTCTTTCTGTGTACTGTCTTTCTTTGTAACTGTCATGTTTCAATATCGGCACATGCAACTTATGGTCAGGTTCAGCATTTGTAGGTACAAAATGTTTTTTCCTACAAAAATGTACTGGGTGTGGCTTATAATCTGATCTCTATCATCTCAATAGAACTCATTTATAGAGAAGAGGAGAAAAGAAGAGAAGAAGAGTAGAAGAGAATAAGAGAAGAGAAGAGAAGAGCGTCAACAGGATGTGGTGGCGTGTCAGACAGGAATTAGCTGCCCTTCTGCTTTCGGGTCTCAACTTCTCCTTTTTTAGGGGTTTTCAACAGTAGTTTTTTCTTCATGCTCACTATTTCCACTTTGACACTTTAAGTATGGTAACAGAACAGTTTCAACAATGTTGAGGAATGGTTAACAGACTTTTGTTAAGATTAACTATCTAATAGAAATCCATCCAACTCATAGTAAATTAAACATAGAGCGTGTCCCCAAAATTGTATAAACTGTATATCCTTTTTTTTGGACTGAACCCACTGAACTGAGCAATGACAACCAGATTTGACTTTCAAGAAAGGAAAAGCATCGTAAAATGCAACTGAAAGGATGAAACGCGATCAGTTCCTTGTAAATTAACTTGGTGGTCAATCATTCCCAGGTCCCCACCAGGTGTCATTTTGTCTTTCAATCAAACCATTTAATTTGAATTTGGCTACATCGCGCCACACGATCTTGGCAAGAAAGCAGGCCACTTTGTTGCAACGTTCCAAGTAATTCTTGCAATACTGTACTCATTGGTCAGCCAAAGTTTAATAAACAAAGCCGGCCCACTTAGCTATGGAGGAGGAATTTGAATGAATGGAACAGCAGAGAGCTCTTATGATGCATTTTTAGTGGAAAGATATTCAGTGATATGTTGTTAAGTTAACAGAAAACATGTTACCCTTTTAATTCAAAGGACAATTATATAAAAAAATTCTGATATAGATGTTAACATAATCATCTATGCACGATATCACGTATTTGAAAGCAATATTGCATTTGCCTTCCCAATACATTATTAGACTTTACACCAAACTTAGAATATAGCTTGGAGAAAAAAACAGAACCTGCGTAAACAGTCATCCATTCATCCATCCATTATCTGCACCACTTATACTCAGTAGGGTCATTGGGTTGCTGGAGCCCATCCCAGCAATCTTTGGGCAGTGGACAGGGGACACTGTAAACTGATTGCCAGCCAGTTGCAGGGCATACAGTGACAGACCACTCACTCGCTCATTCACACCTAGGGACAATTTGGGCCGGCCAATTAACATGATATGCATTTTTTGGGAATACGGGTGGAAAACTGAGTGCCTGGAGGAAACTCACGCAAGCACGGGGAGTGCATGCAAACTCCGAACAGGGAGGCTGACATCTGGATTGGACCTCAGAACTGTGCTGTGGACGCGCCAACCACGCAGCCACCGTGCCGCGGCTGCGTAACGGTCGATATATTATTATTTTGAGATCATAGTGTCACACACGATTAGCATGATCATCATTGGGGTTCCGATCATAAAGGACACAGTTTTTACGACTGTTTACAGTCAAGATGTCGCACCAACAGACCAAATATATAAAAGCTCATTAAACAATCTATGTCTGGTGTTGAGACACTTTATGCTGAAGACCCACATAACATTTTTTTCAACTCCCAGTAGCTTTTGCAAAAGTACCTGGAGCAATTTGACCGGGTGAGTAGTAGGAATGGGCGGAGCTATACACAGAGTGCACACACTTTTTCTTCACACAGTGTGGTCCTCACTGAAGGTAAATACCTCCTCATTTGCAGTATTTTGTGACATTTTTAAAAAAATAACTTCACTTGCACTTTGTTTTAAAACCATTATTTAAGACAAAATTCAAAATGAGCCTGAGCACTCTTAAGTAACTGCGGAAGGGAGACACAATTTAAATATATCTTTGAGACACAGGCTCTTACAGCATACCTGTCAACCTGTACGTTTTTGCTGTACAAAGTACGTTTACTATGCATTTTAAGACGTGTACGACGTACAAGAAAATCTGAATGGAAAAACGCAAATTTGTCAATGATGGGTACCATGTGATATACACCGACTATCACGAAACGGCAAATCAATCAAGTCAATCGAGTTCGCCCCAATAGCCTCTATCTCGGTAACGTTTTTTTTCGTTGCAAACGAAGCGAGCGTTTGATGCTACTGTATGCATGCGTCTGCCGCTGTAGTGCCTAATTTCTACTCCCCTGCAAAATCCCCCCCCCCTCGCGTGAAAGTGCATTCTGCTGCGCTTCCGACAATAGCGATGGTATTCTATATATAGAATTCTATATAAAATAGAAAACGACTTTTTTCCTCTAAAAAATATCTTTATTTACAAATTTAAATTTAAAGTGTTATTAATGGATATTTTAGTAACACTGATAACAATTGTTCCTGAATTTTTTTCTATTTCATTATTAAGAATATGCACAAAATACTATAATGAAACGGGGAGCACGGCGGCGCAGTGGTTAGCGCGTGTGCAGGCACAGTTCTAAGGTCGTGGGAACCTCCTGTGTGGGTTCAAATCCAGCTACCGGATTTCCTGTGCGGAGTTTGTATGTTCTCCCCGTGCTTTCGTGGGTTTCCTCCGGGCACTCCGGTTTCCTTCCACATTCTAAAGACATGCATTTCAGGTGGATTGGCTGGTCCAAATTGTCCCTAGGTGTGAATGAGTGAGCGAGTTGTCTGTCCCTGTGTGCCCTGCGATTGGCTGGCAACCAGTTCAGGGTGCCCCTGCCCACTGCCTGATGATTGCTGGGATGGGCTCCAGCAACCCCGCGACCTTACTGAGGATAAGCGGTGCAGCTAATGAGATGAGATTATAATGAAACACATGTACAATAAAATATGTTAAACTACATAAATGAGATGAGATGAAACTTCATAAATAGATAGTTTTTTGGTATTTTGTAAGGTCATTTTTATTTGTATAGCCCTTAACCACAAAGTCTCAAAGGGCTGCACAGTTTATTGCACAGACTATTTCTACAGACTATTATTACCCCATCCCCTGATCTGATACCAACATGAGGGCAAGGAAAAACTCAAAAGTTTGACAGTAATATTCTTTTTATATGAATTTTATCAAATCATCAAATGCCACACAGTAAAAAATGCGCTGAAGAATAATAAATACGATTATTAGAGGGGTTTTAACGGTTTTGTTGAATTACGTTTCAAAATATAAGGTGTGCCTCCTTCGCCCCCAAAAAATCCAGATATTTTCCTTTTATGCCTCTTTGAGTCAAAAACGGTTCCCGACCCCTGGTTTACTGTGTTGTGATGTGAAAATGGAAGCGGAAGCTTGTAGGGGGTAGAGTTGCGATTGTCGGGGATGTTAGTTGGGGGGCCGAGCTGGAGCGAGTGAGCGAGCGAGAGAGGGAGAGGGGAGGTGGTTGTCAGAAGCCACCGAGCCACTTTCTCATCAGGCAGCAGCAGCAGCGGCAGCAGCAGCAGCAGTAGGACGGCTCGCCTTGCCTCGCATCTCGCGGCCAACCCGCTTCCTAACGTGCACTCTCGTCACGCCTTTTGCTTTTTTGTCATCGACCTCGTTACTTCCGGCTCTCTCCCCCCTGCGCCGCTTCCCTCCCGCAGCGCTACCCAACTACTTTTTTTTTCGTCCTTCCTGCCTGTCATCATGGTTTCTATTATTTCAGACCTGGACCCCCTCAAAAGCTGGAACGTCTTAAGGTAAGAACGCCCATCCATCGTCCCCTTTGGGTTTAGGATGTCAAACTCAGTTTGGCTTCGGGGGTCGGAAAGAGACTTTCTGTCCTGAGGCGGGCCGAAACAGTAAAAGAATGTCAACTCCATATTGTTATCATTTTCCCCATTATTATGCTTTATCATTCAGCCTACGTGAGTAACTTCCCCAGATATTCTAATCGCAGTCGACAAGGGATCTTTTTTAAAAAAAATACAACATGATTGGGAAAATATTTTCATGTTTGGCATTGAATGTGTTAACTGCTTTATTTTATGCAATTTTACAACCGAATCAACTCATCGCGCTATACATTTTTTTGCTGTAAATATCATACTTTTTAGGAATAAATAAAGAAATACAAAATAAAACCTTTAGCAATGCATAGGCATATTTTTCAAATGGACACATCACATTGCAAATTTCCCTGTACTAAGTGGTTCAATCGACATGCTGGACATCAGCACATTAACCCTCTACCAGCCTGGGAGAGCATTTGTTTCGCTTTTGACACTACATGCTTTGATAGAAATGACTCAGAGACCTACTTATTTTTTGACATACTCAATCCAATGGCATAGATCGAACCTGCGGGCCGTAGGTTCAACATGCCTGGTTTAGAGGGAGGGTGTGATTTCAGCAGACACCTGGACCACCGCGTTTCCTCATGATTTAGGCTAAAAGTTGAGTGTGAGAACATACCTCCCTCTACTAACCTCCCCCTGTTCCTTATCCTGACTCCCTTTTAGGAATTTTCTCTGGAAATATTCCCACACGGCTGACACCGGCAGCTTAGAATCTTGACTGATTGGGTCACAAAAAAAGCCTTTTTTTTCCAAACTCAGCAATTTTCAACCACTCTGCACTCCTACTTCAACCTTTGAATATAATGTTTCTCCCGGCAAGGGCTTGCCTCGTGTTTGCTGTTAACACCAACTGTCGTTGTCATTTTGCGCGAGTAACTGGACGGATCTATGCTGAAATAGAAACGGTAATGCACCAATATTACAAATTTGCACGTAACACACTAACAGTAACGATGCATTTGTTTGCAAAGTTACACAAAGCATTCATGTTAGACTATTTAACAGTTGCACTTATGAAAAAACAACAACACGTACGATAGAAGAGGGGTCACCAACCTTTTTGAAGCTAGGAGCTTTGTTTTTTTACAGATTGGCATAAGGGGCATTTCTAAAATGCCAACTTAACATATTTATTACTATGTTGTTACTATGTCATACCTGTCAACCTCAGCCAATGTTTTACCTTATTAATGACTGCAATTCTTCTTGTTAAGCTACTAAAAAACCTTACGAACACAACACGGCACATATTTACTGACAACAAAGCAGACCTTGTAGAATATCATTTACGATATTCGCTTTCTATGATTGACGTCGTTATCTGCTACAGATTCGGGCCAAAATGGACAAGACGAGACTAGTATAAGAAGCAGAACTACCCTGTATTTCAAAAAAAAAAAAAAAAAAAAAAAGTATGAATATATGTATATATATATATTTTGCATCCCCGCACAAAAATTGTGATACAGTGTACACAACTTAAAATAATGAAAATATGTGTAAACTATGGAGAAAATTTATAATTTGACAGGTATCGTATGTTATTACCAGAAATCGGGTTAAATTGGGCTCAGCCAACCACTAAACCCTGATGCCTGTTAAAAATCAGATTTCCTGGGAAATCACAAGGACCCATCACTGGTGAGCTATTTTCATAACCTGCCCGCGAGCGACTCAGGTGTTCTTAGAAGGCTGCCTGGGCACCGCGTTCGAGACCCCTGCTTTAGAATGTAACACCACAGGCATACTGTACATTTAAGAAAATGGTAACCCTATTCTCAAGTTTCATATACTATAACACAGCTCATACATTCTGTAACTCCTTCGCACAGAAACGCAAATTGTATCGTAACACACTCAAACACTCATGCAACACATGCAGTATGCTCATTGTACATAAAACACTCATTGTCACACTAGAATGTAACACTTACATACTCGACACAAAAGGCGTGTCAGTGTCATAAGCTTTGGGGTTGTACTTGATTCTTTAGCGGAACATTTCTCCTGAAAAATGCTCATATCACGTTTGCTGTTAAGGCGAGCGCACATTCCGAGCAAGAGACGAAGGGGATGGTGGCGCTCATACGTGCACACACTCAAAGAAGACCCCCACTCCCCTGATAAAAGCTTTGTTGTTGACGCTCATCCCCGGGGTTGGGCGTGATAATAAAAGGCAGCTTAGTGCACACATGTGCACATACAGAAACACACGTGTCACACACAAGAGCTCATAAAGGCGCTCAGCATAGCACATCCAACGCACTTCAACTTTTAGAGTGGGAAGCTCGTACGAGAAGGTGGTGAGGCTAAAAATTTTCATGCAACGTGCACACTTTTTTAGCACTTGCCGTGCAACAAGAACAAGAACCCACGCTAGAACACGGCGCTCACTCGCAATTTAATGTGTTGGGTGGTTACAGTTACTAGTTACTCCATTCAAAAGTAACATTTTACCCACCCATATTGCTGCAACCCAAAAGTAGTGTGTTAATCCGAGCATAACTAGTTACACATTACCATATATATTGCCATTTAAGCCAACCTCCTAAAACTGTTATAAAATAGAAAAATATTAAAAGAAAAAAAAAGTATACACCAACCTGTGGAAGCAGTAAAACCTCATATTTTTAAAGTTTGCAAAAGAACACTTAGCCGAGATACTCCATATCCATTTAGGCCACTCAAATATTTTATTTTTTCATTTCCAGGTCGTGCTCAAATTGTTTTCTTTTTCTCCAGGCTTGGCGTATTTAAAAAAAAATAACATTACAAATAAAAAGACTAAAATTCAGCACACTTTTACTTTGATTTCAATGCTCGCATTGCTCCATTGATTGAGTTGGTTTGTTGTTCCTGTATAAGCTAAGCCCACTTCACGACTTACTGCCTACCGTTCGCTACTGGAGACCAAATAGGCTCATATAAATTTTCCCCCGATTTGGGTACTTTGCTTTATAGTTGAAAATACGGGTTGGGTGCGGGTGTATACGTTTGGGAGAGTATCTCCATGACAAAAAAAAAATCTGTGCCCTCATATTCTACACTTGAGACAACCCCACCGTAACTGTAATCAGGGAATGTATACAATTTCTGGTGAAGATTGTTATATCGTTTGCGAAGCAGTGACAGTTATCCATGAGAGGACAATGTCACTGCTAATCTGCCCTTTGTAGGATAGTAACACACCTCATTGTAACGGCAGTTGAGTTACAACATTTTACTAGTACAAATGATCCCCTACTCGAGACCATTCGACTTATGTAAAACGGTAGATACGATCACATTTTTCAGGATGTCGAAAAATATCCGGACATTGCTGTTAGATTTTGTATTGTGTGCACCTTTGTCAGAGTACAGGACAGCACTGTAGTGCTTCTTTCTGCTGCTACCGCCGTGTAGTGGTGCTGTAAGATGTGACCCAGAATCCACCCGGAAGAAAAAAATCAGCTTCCTCTTTCTACTTTGTGTGTAAACATTCTAAGAACCTAAGAACTTTGACATTCTTATTGTTCAATATCTCGTGCATCCATTCAATATGGTTGGAGTAAAGAAGAGGCGAGCCGTTTCTTTTGAAATGAAAGTGGAATAAGAAAGCTTGATCCGGTTGAGAAAATGGAACGTCGGAATGGGGGATTACCACTTGTGAGGCCCCTTCTCAAGGTTTCTTTTTTTCCTCACGCTGAGGTTTTGAGTTTTTCCTTGCCCGCATGTTGGTTTAAATGTAATGGTGTAATTGTAATCCTGTGCAGTCCTTTGATACACTTTTGTGATTATGGGCTATATAAATAAATGTGACTTGACTTGACTTTTTTTCGGCCACTTTTTTCCACGGAGGAAGAAGGCGCCTAACTCTTGAAGCCCATCTTCCAAAAGTAAGTTACACCTCATTTTATTTATCTTTATAGAGCATATTATTTTGTTAAATGTTTATTTTTTTAGTACAAAACAATACCGGATACTTAAACAAGCCTTAAGAATACTTATACAAACCATAAACAAACAAAATATAGCATTCATGCAACTTACGAACAAATTCAACTTACGAAGGATCGTCCGGAACCTATCTCGTTCGCAGGGTTGGGTAGGGTTACTTTCAATTACTTTTGGATTACTCCAATACCAAATATGCTAATAAAAGACAAAAGAAACTAAATATGAATAAAATTATGACTCACAACACGTGGTAAGCTTTCTCTCCTGGCTTTGATCTTTAGTAATTTTATTCATATTTAGTTTCTTTTGTCTTTTATTAGCATAATTGGTATTGAAGTAATCCAAAAGTAATTGAAAGTAATCCAGTTAAAGTAACCCTACCTAACCCTGCTCGTTCGTAAGTTCCATTGTAACGCGTTAGTCCCAACCTTGTTCAAATCTGGGATGGCAAGGTTTATTTACATAGCGTATTTTGTATGCCTGTGTGTGTGCACACTTGTGTCTGCCTTCCGCTTCATTGACTTTTTTGGACAGCCGAAGCGTGTGTTTACTTTGGCTGCACTTTTTAGGACCTTCTCTCTACTGACTCTCTACAATGTGCACGCGCGGGCATGGGTTTTAATTTGATTACTTCATGTTCGCTGCACCAGGTCTCAAAGGGAAGCGTAAAGGATTCGAAACACTGCCCACGCGCGTGAGCGTGCACGTGCTGCCACCGTTTAATCGGGCCAGGAATGCATGACGTCAACATGCAATTCAAAAGAGATGAATGGTTTTTTTTTCCTCCTCCTTTCCCTCCTTTTTGCTTTTGTTTTCTGCAGTTTTGTGCTCCCTTTAATTCATTTACACGCACATGAGCACGGAGGCATATATACAGTAGAAAACGTTTGGCACAGGGTGACAAATGTCTTTAATAATGCAGCACCTGGAGGACGGCGCTCTGTCTCCATCTCGATGGCATTGTGAGCGAGCGCGCACACAACACACACTGATCGTGCCCTTTGGCTGTATGAGTCCTATTCTCAAATGCGATGTGTATATTGAAGTTTTAAACCAGGGGTCTCATACTAAATTTTCTTGGGGGCCGCCAGAGCTTGGATCTGGGTGAGGTTGGACCAAATCGGGTTTTCTTCCCCAAAATTCTGATAAAACATTCTACTGTTCCCTAATATGTTTTTTAAAATTCCCTACACAAAGTAAGATCTAAAATCTATTCTTTTATTTAAAATTAAGAAATAAAAGGAAAATAAATACATTAATTAGTAATGATTAATCCATAATCCCCGAAAGATGCACTTGAAGGGAAAGTGTGTGCTATTCAGTGCCTCTGAGAAAAAATACATGAATTGACATATCGATCCATCCATCCATCCATTATCTGCACTGCTTAGAGGTAGGTGACAGTGTTGTCCGTCATTTTGCTGCTATGGGTACCCGAAAAAACAAAATCCTGGTGAAAAGCTGGGCAAAAAATAGAAAAATAAACATGAACTACATGTTTCTTTTTTCTTTTTTTGTGTGTAATTTCTTCTTTTTTATTGCTTTTTATTGCTTTTTTCCTTCTTTTACATTTTCTTTTTTGCATTTTCTTTTTTTTCTCTATTTATTCTTTTTTATTTTACTTTCATTATTTTCTTTCTGTCATATCTTTTTTTTACTACTTTTCTTTTTCTTATTTCTCATTTGCTTTTTCTTGCATTTTCTTTTTCTTTCTTCATTTTTCTCTTTTCTTTTTTTTCTTTTCTCATTTATTTTATTCCCTTTTTCATTTTATTTTTTCCTCTCATATTTATTTGATTCCCTTTTCCTTCTTTTCCCTCTTTCTTCACAAAAGGCTGGCCAAGTGAATTAGAAGAAAAATTTCACGGCATTTTGGTCACTTTGCGTCTCCTTTTTCTTCAAGTTGGCACAAGTGTGTGTGAGATTCTTAGTTTGATAAAGCATGTGGGTGTCTGAGAGAGAGAGGGGTCAGAAAAGTTTGACAAAAAGAGGAGAGAAAGAGAAAAATAACAATAGAATGTGGGTGTGTGAGTCCATGCGTACTAGGAGCAGTGCGAGGAGAAAGTTTGGCGGAGGGCCCGGCTGATGAAGTTGACTGGATTTGGCGTGTTTGTTTTTGGACACATTTGCTATTTGCTAGAATCGAGCGATGGACGCCACAAACAAAAGCAGACGCCACAACACACTCTCACACTCACAAACAAAAGAAAAACTTGGCTTATCTTTTAACGGCCCAACCAATATGACCGCGCCATTTTGCCTTTGTTGATTCTGGTTAGCGTTCTGCTAATAATGCTACCTACACATGATAGAAAATGGGACTGCACGATTACCCGAAATCTAATTGATATCACGATGTTACGTAGTGCGATTGTTTAATCGTAAGACACTGCGTTTTTTTCAAGGATTAGAGTTTTAGAACGGCGCTATACAACAGAGCAAACGCACTGATGTCTTTGATTGCTGGCTTTTTTTTGTCCTCTCACTCGCTATTTGGGTTATTGGTTTCTTGGTTTATTACCATGTTTATGTATAAAGTAGTTTAGTGGATGATAAACACAGTTTTGTTTCGCCGCTGCGCTCTTATGTTCCCTGGAGGGTGGGGGGGTAGTTGAATAATGCAATCCCCATGGTGTTATCTTTCAATTTACAGTAAATTTTCAACCATGGATGTAACCAGTCAATCCAAGCACTTCTAAAATTTCTAGCATTTTTAAAACTCCTTATCCTTATTGAGAACAGGAAAAGTTTAAATATGATGAAAAACAGTAGTTAAAATAATAAAAAAGTACAACAAAACTAAAATGGGAACTATATAGCTTCAGAAATACTCTACTGCCTTGAAATAGTTCTGTCCATTTTATTCCTAGCAGTGTTCTGGAGCTAGAGGGAGAACTGGGCCAAATCAGGATTTCCACAAGACAAACAAATTCTGATTAAAAACATTCCTCTGTTCTCAAATATATTTTTTAAGTTGCTACACCAAATAAGATCTAAAAAAAAACATTAAGAATTATTGTAAAAAGTATAATTTATTCCTTAATTTGCATAGGTGCTATTTTAGTAACCCTTGGCAGCAAGATGGCTGACAATTAGCTCATGTTGTGTAAAATAAAAGCAAATTTCTCAAGCAACTAATAATTATTAAAAATGCACGTTTATGTCTTAGTTCGGGTATTGTGAATTCTTTTTTAAATCAATATTGTTTTTTGTTCAATTAAATATTTTTTTCTACCAATAGAAGGCGCTCAATACTACAACTGTCCCTTGAAATTGTCATATTACGGTAGGGGCGTCAAACGTTCACCCCACAGGCTGCAATTGACCCCCAGGGGGCGCATGTTAGAGACCTTGCCCTAGACTGTCCACTCACTGGGGTCACACAAAATTCAAACGCTGCTTACTATGATTAAGTTGATTGGTTGGTTGGTTGGTTTGTTGGTCTGTTGGTCGGTTGGTTTGTTGGTCGGATAGTTGGATCCCTTAACCACTAAGTGTGGTGTGTCTTGGGCGACTATGCACTTTTTCTCAAAATAAAAATAAAAATATCGCATTGAAATTGCAATACCGGTCTGAAAAATCGCAATTTTTTTTTTTTTTTTTCAAAATCGTGCAGCCCTAGCAGAAACTATTTCATAAACTCTCAAGCGCCCAAAGAATATGCCCATTCTAATTGGAACTTCCTCATAATCATGTCTTTTTTGATGGTAGGTAGTGATCTGTTGATGATGTTTAATAGACACACTACTTTTGATGAACAGACTTTTTCAGGCCTAAATTGAATAAAAACTTATGCTACTTATGCCAGAAATACGACAGGACAGATTCAACTTCAGCATTAGCTTCGATGGGGATAGGAAAAACTTCTTGATGGAACTGAAACGCCCAGTAAATCTATACGACAGATTAATTGAAACATTTTAGTTATTTTTGTAGCAGCTGCAATAATTATTTTGTAGCCATAAAATAGTATTTGAGGGTTGGATTGATTCAGACGTAACACGACTGAAGACGTAGGTGTGAAATGCACGGTTCCCAACTGCATTCTCTCAAGCAAAAATATTCAATTCTTCCAAGGGTCCCAGAAATATTAAATAGGAACTTTAGTTCAACTTTATTGATGTTTAAGCCAGCTAGCACTCTGCTAACAAGGCTATCTGCTGGTTTTGTTTGTCTCAGTGCCCTGATACTGGCGACCTGTCCAGTCTTTCATTCGCTTTTCGGGGGTTAGTTCATGAGAAATGGGCGCCGGCTCGCCCTTCTTGGAACTTTGCTTGAGGCTTTGCATTCTCTTTCTGCCTTTCACTTCCTGTTGAGATTCGGTCATGTCACGCGGGATAATGTAACACAGACAGAACTTTGTGTGCTTGGACACACACAAAAACACATGATATGCTGTGGAGTCACATGTGAAGTAAAGGCTTGCCTCGAGAGCAGCAATGCAATTTTTAGCTATGGCAAGAGTTGAACACATTTTAGGTTAACTTGTCACATGATGACAGTGACCAATCAGAACATGATCATGAGACACCATCTGAATTCCTCTTTCAGGCCTGGTCCAACTTCCTCTATCGAGTGTAACAACTGGTAATACGGAGGTCTGCAACTAACGACTATTTCACTTGTCGAGTAGTCAACGGCTATTGGAACGATCAGGAGAATAATCGGACAATAATTTTTTTTAATCTTAAATTAAGCATGAATTTGATCAGTCCATCCATCCATTCATTATTTTCCACATATCCGGGGTTAAGTTGCGGGCGCAGCAGCCTCAGCAGGGAAGCCAAGGCCTCCCTGTACCCAGCCACTTCATCCAGTTCATCCGGCAGGAACCCTGGGTCTTTTCCAGGGCCTCCTCCTGGTGGGACATGGCCAGGACACCTCCCAAAGGAGGTGTCGAGGAGGCATCTTTATCAGATGCCCGAGCCAGCTCAACTGACTCCTGTCAATGCGGAGGAGCAATGGCTCTACACAGAGTCCCTCCCGAATAACTGAGCTTCTCACCGTATCTATAAGGGAGAGCCAAGCCACCTTGCGGAGGAAACTCTTTTCAACCAGTTGTATCCCAAGATCGTGTTCTTTCGGTAATGATCTAATGATCCACAATTCATGATAGGTGAGGGTAGGAACGTAGATCGACCGGTAAATCGAGAGCCTTGCTTTTCGTCTCAGTTCCCCCTTAAGCACGACGGACTGGTACAGGGTCTGCAAAGTTGATTTAATTGTGTGGCAAAAGAAAACTGAGTACAATGATACATCTTTCATTGAACGTACCCCAGATTTGTACAAATTTAAATAAAAATGAAAAACCAATTAGGCATTGTGCTCAGTCAGTAGACATGGATCCATAAATAAACCTTTGTCCGTTTTATTGGGCCAGACAAATACATAATAAATCATTTAGTCATGTTAACCAAGAAAAGGCACATTAGCAACAGTAGAACAGTAAACACATTTGATGTCCATTTTGTGGAGTACATTAAGTGGACAAATGCAAAGTCTGTAACCAAAGTCCTTAACAATTCTCAACAGTTTAAAATCCAACGGTTTTAACAGCTGAAGTTTGTTCTTCGGACTGCATGCACTGAATTTTGAATACGTTTGTCAGGCACAGTCATAATGATCAAGCTGTCTTTTAAAGTTAACTATACCTATAAAATGTACGTCATCAAAACCGTATTGGCTTTAATGTTACTTGTAGCTTACCGAGGCGAGTTAGACTTTGTGTCGTTCAACTGTCTGACTATTGTCTTTCAATGTTCGTGCACGACTATCTACCGCCACGATGCCAAGGTCTGCTTTGCAAACTTTTCAGTTTTTGTATTCGCCGTATGCAAGCTAATATGCTCCCAAATTTCATAGGTTTTGTCACGGATTGTCGGTGTTGACGTAGTGTTTCTGTATATAAATGTTAGCCCTCCAGATTATGAGCAAAGATTATATTTACGAAGAGATGCTTCAGTCGAATAGTTTTCAATAAAATTCATTGTCGGCTATTATTTTATTGATTTTTGTCAACAATGTCGACTTATCGTTGCAGCCCAAGTAAAATTATAAAATCACGAGAAAGCGTCCGTGTCACTCGGGTCAGGGTGACACAACACACTCTTCTGTTCAACAGCAGGGCCCAACCGCTTTCACCGGTTTACCCCACCCGCATCATACAGGTGCCCTGCCCATGCCTTAGAACACGTCCAAACATCCCACTATCCTTTTCACAACACCTCTTCACTCATTCCTATCACCAACAAGAGCTCTAGCTTCCACTAATTTTAGGCCTCTTTCCTCCAGTGCGCTCATAAC
The DNA here is from genome assembly GCF_059441175.1 of Urocampus carinirostris. Lineage (NCBI taxonomy): Eukaryota > Metazoa > Chordata > Actinopteri > Syngnathiformes > Syngnathidae > Urocampus > Urocampus carinirostris. The sequence continues at coordinate 23,354,268 of NC_142359.1, forward strand.
TCCATCCATGCACCTCAATCGCGGCCGTCCTGTTGGACTCCTTCCATTTACTTCTGCTCTGTAGATCCTCTTCAACATACGCTCCTCATCCATCCTCTCCATGTGTCCAAACCAATCGAGTACTCTCTCATCCACACGCCTGCTCAGTTCCGCAAACCAATGATGGCAAGACAAAAATGTATATTTTTTTCTGAACGGATAAAACAAGTTTTTGGCTGTTATCTGGTGGTTGTTTATTTAAAGTTGGCTTACAAAATCCTAACAGCAGCACGGCATTTGCAATTCAGACTCAACTGAGTGATAAACTCGACTGCGTCCGTTGAAAATTCAGCCCCAGTGACGGGAATCTGTTTTCAAGGGTTTGAGTCATGCTACGGTCACGCTAATGTAGCACATCGGAGCGTTAACTCCCGACCGCTCGTATCCGCAATCAGCGGGAAAACCTCTCGCGTTCCCCCTGGAGTCCTGCTCCATCCTCCCGGCCCATTAATTCCAAGTGCTACTCATATCCTTGGAACCCCCTCTCCCGCCCCAGCTCCAACCACTCCTATCCTACCCGTTTATTCCATCATCCCTCCACTTTTCTCAGCCCCAACCCAATCTGGACCCTCATTTTCAGCTGTAATTGGACACGAGTCCCGCAGGAACCTGCTCGGCACGCCCAGCCATCTCCAGAGCGTCGCTTGGTTCCAAGAGCGCTCCTCAGCACATGCGATTGCGCAAGACTCTGGAAGACGCAAGTGCTGTGAGAGACGTGACACTTGTTAAGTGGTGTTAAAAAAATCTCTTGGATGAGGTCCTTTTTTTGTCAGGCATCTCAATTCTTCTCATCTGAGGTCCTACAATTTGCACTTGAAGCATATTATCTTTTTCGAGTAGTCCCCCGTTTTTTGCGGCGGTCGCGTTTTAAAAAGGACAAACGAGCGTCAAAAACCTTTAATTATTTATTCATTAAATCCACATTGTATTTTAAATCCAAAGAAGATACCTTATTTACAGCTCAACTTAGACCGCAATTGTCACATCCCAGGACAGGAAACAGGAATGAGAACCCAATCGCGTAACGTTACTCACAGTTTATTGGGGAGAGGAAGAATGAGTGCACACTCGATCGGAAGATCAGGGGTCGCGGAAGTAGCTTGAGCAGAACGAGGAATTGGTCAAAAGCAAACAGATCGGGCCGAAAATATAACAGGATCAAAACACAGGCAAAAACTGAGATTCACAGGGCTTGGCAAAACAAGAGCAAAAAAAACGCAGGCAAAACGGGGATTCACAGGACTTGGCATATCTCAACACAGTCTAGCAGGAGTTTCGCAGACGCTCTGACACCAGGTGACTCACAAGACAGTGTTTAAGTAGTCCGGCAGCAATCTGTCAACGCATTTCAGCTGGGGCCAATGGGCGGAGCCAATCAGGAGCCGTGGCCACCGTGACAGAACCTGGCGCCACACGGTGGGGACCAATTTGGCGCCATGGCAACCGTGACAGCAATGTTATTGACGCACAGGCAGACACAGGCAGAAAAAAGGCGGCCGACGGTTTAGCCAATCAGAAAGCAGAACATAATGCAGTGTGACAATCCACAAAGTAGCAAAACTGAATAGCAAACTGCTTTTGGGATTGCTGTATTCGGACATGTTAAAGTCACATGGGTAGTCAACTAGATTGTCATTTTAGTGCAGAACATTCATTTTTACTTTTAATAAACAGAGCAGATTTTTGTTCGATCAAAATATCAACGATATTTGCTGGTTTGCAAGTTTTCATTAGTCGCGTTGTATACGAAACAAGTTTTGTTCTTTTCATTTCGCATTGTGACTTCTTTTTTCATAGAAGCTGACATTTTATTTTGTTGGTTGTGTTCAGTTAGCCGGGTCTCCAGTGACGTGCCATTCTCCCGCCCCACGGCGTACCTTGCTCAATCATCTCATTTGCATGGTGGCTTTTCCATCACACATGAATATTATTAGAGCCAACAAAAGTCCGGCCATCTTTGTTTCTCATGGCCTGTTTCCATTCCCTGGTGTGAGTTAGCTCAGGACCTCGTTGAACATTCTGGACCTTGATAAAAAAACGATAGAAGTCATAGCCTAAAAGATACACTGTATGCAATTTGATGAACCTACTTTTTCAAACACATACATATTCAACCAAATCTTGTGATAAAACTATATCAGACAATTTCTACAGTATACATTGGAACCTCGGTTCTCGACCATAATCTGTTCCAGAACCCTGTTCGAAAACCGATTTGGTCGATCACGGAAAATCTTTTTTCCCATTAAACGTAATGTAAAATCATTTTAATTCGTTCCAACACCCTGATTGTTTAACAAGAACTTAAACATGAAGCTAACCCAGGCTAATCGTACGTTCGCGTTAGCATAATCTTCCGTACGAAAGATTACGCTAACATGAACGTGTAAAAATAAAAAAAATATGATTATGAATAGGATTTCTTACCTTTGCGGTGGACGGTGGGGAGAGAAAAATCATCAAAAGTTTTTCAACCTCTTCCAAAACTTGCGGCAGTTGCTTGCTTATAGCGCTAACTTCCTTCGCCGAATCACTCGATTTCACAGCCTCCTTATTCTTTACTATCGTACTGATAGTAGATTTAGCCATGCTGTATTCACTAGCAAGATCGGAAATTCCTACACCTCTTTCATATTTAGCTATTATGTCTTTCTTAAAGGCAATAGTTGGACGAACAACTTGTCTTTTTTCACCTGTCCTGCTTGCACCGACCTTCTTCGGAGGCATAATTAGGGGCTAAAACACCCGTACGCCGCTCAGCATCGCACCCTAGCGTACCGGCGTTCGAAGTCCGATTTTTTGACCGAACAGCGAAGCAAGAATTTCTCGGAATTTTTTGTGAAACACCGATTTGTCCGAACTGAGACGCGTTTAAAACCGAGGTTCCACTGTACATCATTTTCGTTTTTCTAATCTACAGCCTTTTAAGCAGGTGTCTTGAACCTTTTCAACCTGAGACCTACTTTGTGTTCCTAATTCGCGACCCAGTTTGATATATATTTTTAAAGTAAAAATTTAACTAGATGGCTTGCTAAATGGCTAAAAAGGTAGTTTGATAGTTAGCTAGAAAGGTAAACAGGTAAACAGCTAAAAGGAAGCAAGCTAGCTAACTAAAAGAGTAAAAATACATCTAAATAGCCGAATATAAAGCTAAAAACGAATTAGATAGCTAGCTAAGATCAAAGCTGAACGTTACCTTGATTACGAGCAAAAAAGGTAAAATGTAAGCTAGATAGCTTGCTAAATAGCTAAAACGGTAGGAAAATACCTAGCTACAAAGCTAAAAAGGTAACTAGAAAACTGGTTAAAAATCTGCAAATTTATTGCTTATTCGCTTTACAAAACACCTAAATTGGAATTTAGTTTGTGTTATTTCCTGTAGAACAAATGAATAAAACTGATGAATAAATTCATTTGTTATAAAATAAAAAAAAACATTCTAACTCTACTCTCTTAATTAATTGCTTAAAAACATTTATCAATACTTGTACAGTTTTTTGTCCATAAAGCCCATGAACAGGAATATATTTATTTAAATTTCTAAAATAACAACATATTATGTTATTACTATGTTTACTATGTTACAATGACACAGCACTGGTGAGCTATTTTCAGAACAGGTCCACAGGCACCTCAACTGTTGGGGACCCCTACTTTAAAGCAATGTTGGGTAGACCTTTTTAATCACGGGCCGTATTGGGTTCAAATATTTGGCTGAGGGGCCCCGTCAAAATTCATTAGATTTTTTTGTATCTGCCAATACAGCGTCTTGAAACCGATACCAGGGCAAAGTATCAGGAAAACAGATGATGTAAACAATAAAAAAAAATCTAATTTGCATTTATGAATACACAAATAGGCAAACACATGTACATGTGACATTTCATTTTATGTTTGTCCATAAATTAACCAATTTAATCAAAGTGATTTAAAAAAAACCCACTAAAAATTACACCAAATTATACTATTTGGATCTTTGTTTTAAGCACAAAATTATAATCACATTCAATGAAAAACTCAAAATACATAGAGGCTATTTTATTTATTTATTTTTACATAAAATTTGATAAGTATTTTCATGGTAAAATAAATATATGATTCAAAAATAGAATGGTTGTGCACAATTAGAACATCACCCGCGTTGAGATGCAAAACTATTTTTGGGTGGCATTTCCCTTTTGGGCAGAGTCACTGGCATTGAATAGAAAACCTAAAGAATTACTGTAAATTCCGGACTAAAGAGCGCACCTGATTATAAGCCGCACCCACCACATTTTAAGAGGAAAACCGATTTTGTACTTACACAAGCCGCACTTGTATATAAGCCGCATGCGCCCACATTAAAAAAATGTAACACAAACACAAAAACTGAATGTCCTTCATAAAAGTACACAGTCCAAAAATCACAGCCAGCAAACTGATCGGAAAATGATACCGTTACTTAAGGTTTGATGCAGACCTGCAAAATCCGGGTCCCGCTGAAAGTAATCCAAGGAAAAAAAGTGTATATTTCCAAAGGTAAGGGTGGGAAAAATATATATCCACTATTGTCTGCCGCGTCCACAAACACGTCTCACGTTTACTCCACTTCCCGTCAGCCCCCGTTTTTTTTTTGCCCCTTCTTTTTGAATTGCCCGTGCAAAACATCAGAATAAGGTCTCTAAAATAAATACATTACAAAAATATACAGTTGCAAATACATATTATACATGGTTACACATATTTACAAAGAAAGAAGGTACACCGAGAGTTTTCAAAGCTTTAATAATAATAATATAACTTTCATCCCAAACGATGCCTGACAGGGCAGTTAATGGTAATATCACGCTAGCAACACGCTCGTAACAAAGTAAACGGGTCTGTTAAAAAAACATACCGTACTTGTAAAAATCACGGTAAACCGTCCTCATCTTCCTCCTTAGAACTGAAGCCATCAAAGTCGTCTTCCTCAGTGTGGGAAAGAAACTTTGTCATAGAGACGTCGTCCCACGCTCCTATCCACTCCTGATTCTGTGCCCTTCTCTCCGTCACGCAGCAGACCGGCTTTTCGTAACCCGTTGGTGATGGTGGATTTTTTGATGTGCCTTTCTCTTTGCATTTTGCATGATGAGGGTATGTTAACGCTAATTTAATTTGTGCACAAGCCAAGAAGTTGCAGTCTTATTCGGCGCATATATTCCACCAGTCTAAATCTTACCTTTTGTACTCGGGCGCCGCTGGCGGCCGATAGAAAAATTACATAAATTGGCCGCATCACTGAATAAGCCGCAGGGTTGAACCTTTAGGAAAAAAGTAGCGGCTTATAGTCCGGAATTTACGGTAGACTGAGTCCAAATGGTGACTAAAATCATGAAATGAGGGTACGGAAGTGCTTTGTAAGCTCTTTTGGGGGATTTTTTTCCCATCTAGGATAACCTACCTGACTGCCTGTAAAAGATAGGGTCATATCTAAACTCATATATATATATGTATATGTATATTTAGATCCCAGACAAAAACATTATCACGAGCCTCACTTTTTTTCACGAGTGATAAAAAAAGCAAGTACGGAAAAATGTAAAAAGCTATTTGATTGTTGGCCTTGAGAGCAGTACACATTAATCCACATCAATTGGATTATAAAAGGCTGTCAGGCCACATGTGGCCCGCAGGCCTTAGTGGTAAGGGGTAGGGCGTCCTTTAAATCCCACCTATAATGCTATTTTCAAGAGGGTAGAGATTGTTCTTTCATATACTGAGCCACTAAGTCAGAGGTATAACAAGATGCTAGAGTAAAGTTAGCACAGTATCTGCGGCACCTGTCCAGGTTTGGCATTTCTGACTGACATTCCAGAGTTGCTTGACCCTCACTGCTAACTCGTTATTTTTGCTTTTCCTTGTGCGAATAAATCACCATCCCCTGAGGGACCCTCACAAGTGTCGGTTCTCAAATATTTTGTACACCCGAGACGTCACATCGTAAATCAGCAGCTTAAGCCCGAAACGTTCCCGCTGTGCTAGTAAAAATTGTGCTCGGCCGTTTTAGTACAGCTATACTCATTCAGTGCCGAAGATGTATTTTCACGTCATCTATGTTTTTTTTTTTTCAAATTAAATGCTAGAAAAAATAAAGTGGTCTTTTTTTAAGTTTACTGTAGAAATGAAAGTTCTGAAAAAAAAAAAAAATCTTAAGTATAGAGTTTGAAATGTCAGTAAAATGATCGTAAAGTTTATTTTGAAATAATAAGCGCCAATTTCTGGCAATGGAGTAAGATTCGTTCATTCCGGAAAAGAGTTGAAATAAGTTATACATTAAAGGAAAATATCATAAAATGAGAAGAAAAAAAAAAGACTAAGTAACATTTTATGACAATCGGGTAAGAATATTGCACATTTTTACAATGCGGTAGACTTTTGTTATGCATTTCAGTAGAAATATTGCAAACATTACAAATTATAATTAAAATAAGCACCATCCATCCATTTTCTGCACTGCTTATCCTCAGTAGGGTCGCGGGGATGCTGGAGCCCATCCGAGCCGGGGACACCCTGAACTGGTTGCTAGTCTGTCGCAGGGCACACAGAGACAGACAACTCACTTGCTCATTCAGCCAATTAACCTGACATGCATATTTTTGGAATGTGGGAGGAAACTGGAGTGCCCGGAGGAAACCCACGCAAGCACGGGGAGAACATGCAAACCCCACTCCAGGGATGTCTGATCTTATGACTTTAGAACTGTGCCACACATGCGCTAACCACTGCGCTACTGTGCTGCCCCTAAAATAAGCGACATTTTCTGAAAATGGAGTAAGAAGATTGCAATGTGAGTTCTATTCTGTTGTATATTGAAGTAAAAAAAGTAATTTTCTAACAATGGTGTGGAATTATTATGTAATTTTTCTAATGGATTCAAGTAAAAATATTGTATTATGACAAAATAATGTATTACGGAACATTTTCGGACAATCGGGTAAGAATGAAATATTTTTTTGCAACGTGAGTCTAATTTTGCTGTAAATTGAAGAATAAATATAAAATTGTAAATAATTAACATTCCCTGAAAATGAGAACAAAATTATTATGATTTTTTTGTCATAAGAGCATAGATTAGCTGTGAATTAAAAAGTAAAAATATCATAAAATGAAAAATACATTTGCGACATTTTCTAACAAGGTGTCATGATTACTCATTGCCCTCACCTGTACCTGCTTGTTTGGAACCAGCTGCTGCTCTTTGCCTAATTGGTTCCCCTCCTATTTAAATTCAACGCTTCCATTCACTCCTGGTCAGTCCGTCAGCGAACCTCCGCATACGCAAGGGAAGCACTATTTGACTATGACTCCTGTCTGTCCCGTCCTCACCTGTATCCTGCTCGTCTATCCCTGACTTCCCGATCGTCTCCGGCTAATTGACCCGTTCCGTCCATCGACCACGCTCCGATCTCCTGCTCTGGCTACTTGACCCATTTTTTGCACATCAACCATGCTCCGACCGCCCGTATCGGCATTTCCACTCGTTTACGCATTCCGACCGCGCTCCGATCCCATGAGCTCCTTGCTCCTCCTGCCCAGCGACCACAGGAATGCTGTTGTTTGTTTCCCTGCACCTGACTACCTCGATTCTCCAATAAAGCTTTGTGCGAAACGTTACGCGTTTGGGTCTACCATACGTTCTAGTTCTGACACAAGGGGGTAAAATTTCATCTTATTTTTTGCAATGCAAAAAAAAATACGTTAATGGTTTGAAAACAAGTCTGGAACTGAATGAGTTAATGTAAAGAATTAAAAAATATGTTTCTTTTTGCTTGTTGTTTGTGTGTTGTATTAATCACTAAATTTTAACCCTGAAGAATACAGTTTACGAAAAAAAACTACCTGGTTGTTACCCAAAGTCCACTTCCACCCCAAAATTCCAAATAGCTCACAGAAAAATAAAGACTTATTCTCCCTTTTTTTCTTCCCACCAGCTGTCACGCTGCAGCTGAATCAGGACAAAAGTGAAAGAAGATCCTCTTAATATGATTCTCGTATTTCGCCACGCTCCTGTCTCGGTATTGCAGTCCCCAAGCCCACCACCACACCGCTCCCCGTTCCCCCCGGCCCATTCCTTGACTTCTTGAGCTATGCCGTCATTGACTCCGGGAGAAGACGATCACGTCGTTAAAGGCGCCACTTCGGGAATAAATGATAAAAATAAAGAGTCAGGTTGCTATGGCGATGCAGAGTTTGCGTGAAAAGGATTATTCAGGCGAGAGAAATCGAGTAGCAGGGATTAATACCTTGATGGACGCTTTGGTTTAACAGCGGGCTGCAAAACACGTTTGAATAAATCCCAATATCAGAGAAGATGTCAGTTGTAGTGTGCTAGCTAAAACTGTAAATACAGGGTGCCCCCCAAAAATGTCTACACAGCCAAGCCACACACAGATGCCTCAACACGTCTTTGCACTGCTTTTTACATTTTCAGAACTCCTTATTGCAGAAGCATTGTCTGCCTTTCTTACTCCTAAACCAAATACAGAGGAACCTCGGTTCTCGACCATAATCCGTTCCAGAACCCTGTTCGAAAACCGATTTGTTCGATCACCGAAATAATGTAAATCGTTTTAATTCGTTCCAACACCCTGCATGTTTACCTTGAATGTTGAGTGGTGAGCGGTTCATTGGAAAGGGGGCTCCGTTCCAACACCCTGAAGTTTGGGCTCTATTCCAACACCCTAAATGTTTACCTTGAATGTTTAACGTAAACATAAAGCTAACCCAGGCTAATCGTACGTTCGCGTTATCGTAATCTTCCGTACGAAAGATTACGCTAACATGAACGTGTAAAAATAAAAAAAAAGGATAAAGAAAATAATTATGAATAGGATTTCTTACCTTTGTGGTGGTCAGCAGAAGGCGCAGGTGGACGGTGGGGTATTCCCTAGCAAGATCAGACACTTGCACACCTCCTTCATATTTTGCTATTATTTCTTTCTTAAATGCAATAGTTGTACGCACTACTTTTCTTTTTTCACCTGTAGCAACTTTGCTGCTTGCACTGACTTTCTTCGGAGGCGTTATTAGGGGCTAAAACACTTCGTACACCTATATTAAAAGCGAAAGCAAAACAAAGCACGTCCGCACGCGATAACAGTTAGTCACGAAAAGAACGATCTACACCCGTATGCCGCTCAGCATCGCACCCTAGCGGACGCACTCACGCATTACCGGCGTTCGAACTCCGATTTTTTGACCGAACTGCGAAGCAAGAATTTCACTAAATTTTTGGTCAGACTCCGATTTGTTCGAACTGAGAGGCATTCGAAAACCGAGGTTCCACTGTATAAAATAGAAAAATAGAAAAAAAAAAAGTCTATTAGCTGTTTCAAGTTAAAGTGTGTATACATTTATATGGGACACCGTATATTAGCACACTACTTTTTGATTACAATATTTTGGAAAACGTAAAAGTTCAAGAAGTTCAGCATCTGGTTTCTTTTTAATAATTATTAAGAATTAACTCATTTTCCCCCTTTTATAAAAAAATATAATCAAACATTGAAATGTCATTGTGGGTGGAATGCTGTGTAATGTTCAATTATTATTTTAAAAGGTTTTTAACTCAACATGATCCTTGTTTTTTACAAAGTTATTGAATTCTACTATGTTACAGGTTTAGAATAAATATAGATGACATAAGAAATGTTAAACTTCCCTCGTAAATCTTTGTTTTTATTACCCAAAAAAATCCTTAAAACATCAGTAAAAAAAGAAATCCTTCTGACTTACTGGGATTTGTCCCAAAAAGAACCCGTGATAGGTGAAATATTTGAATTGAAATACAGACGCTGCCCTACTTACGGACAAATTTGTTTGTAAGTTGCTTTCGTGCTGTATTTTGTATGTTTAAGGTTTTTATAAGTATGTTTAAGGCTTGTAAAGTAACCTGTATGGTTTAGTATTGTTAAAAAAAGAACCATTTAATAAAATAATATACTCTACAAAGATGAATACAATACGATTAACTTACTTTTGGAAGATGCGCTTCAAGACGTCCTCCTCTGTGTTAGAGAGTGGCCGAAAAAAAGCAATCCAAACATTTTCTCAACCGCATCAAGCTTTCTTATTCCACTTTTATTTCATTAGAAACTGATCAGGCCCGCTAAGGGATTGAATCAGGCCCGCGATACAACACTCAGAGAAGCGCAAGAGAAAAACGAGCTGCAGGTTGAAATATGTCAAATTGATGATGCCAAAGCCAGGTGCCTCGAACAAAGACACTGTACTTGTATTTCTTTCTCTCGCTCTCTCTTTTCCACCCCTTTTCTCCCACTCTCTGTCTCTGTCTCTTTCACTCACTGTGTCTCTCTTTTTCTCTTCTTTTGTTGCTCTTTGTCTCTTTCTCTCTCTGTGTCTTTTTAGCTTATTTTGCTCAAACTTTCTTTTTTCCTTTTCTCTCTTTTCTCTTTCTCTCTTCCTACCCTTCACGTTTTCTTTTCTATTTTCTCTCCTTCTGTCTTTCTATTTCTCTTTGGATTTCTTTCTTCTCCTCCCCTTCTTTTCCCCCTCTCTCATGACTTTTTATCTTTTGTTTTTCAGGCTCTCTCCCTCTCTCCCTTTTTTCTTTCTTTGTCCTGCCCTCTCCTTTTCCCTCCCTCTTTTTCATATTTCTTTATCTCTCTTTTTATTTCTCTTTAATCTACTAGTCCGGCCCCCGACAGAATGTTTGTTCTATCGTGTGGCCCCCAAGTTAAAATGAGTTTGACACCCCTGGTCTAGAATGTTTACACACAAACTAGGAAGAGGAAGCGGATTTTTTGTGAAGATATTTTTTGTCATCCCCAAAAAAATGTTTGCATCTACCGTTTGAAGTAAGTCGAATGGTTGTAAGTAGGGGGGTGTCCTCACTTCTCTTTATCGTCATCGATTACAACGGGTGAACATTGTTTCTAGGGAGATTCAACGTGGTACTCTAGGGTAGACACTTCTCAAGACTTAAAGGAGAAACATAATAAAAAATTGTCATCGTAAATGGGCAAAAATATTTACAAAGTAGTGCTTGGAGACTGGCCTATATTGTACTTATAGTGCAATAAAAATAATGCATCGTAACAATAATGCGATGAAAAGTAGTGAAATAACATTCAACAGCAGCAAAAATGTTCTGCATGAGTCAAATCAAGTCACGTTTATTTGTTTAGCCCTTTTTATTTTTTTCAATGCCACTGGTGAAATGAAATGATCTGCATTTACTGTATATAGCGCTTTTCAAGTCAATGACTTCCCAAAGCGCTTTACAATCTGCTCCACATTTCCCAATAGCGGCCTTGCTGTCATGTAAGGCGCTAACCTGCTTATTGGGGGTATTAGGGGTTCAGTGTCTTACCCAAGGACACTTCGACATGTAACACGGACGAGCCGGGATTCGAACTGGGATCCCTTGATCCCAAGACGAGCGCTCTACCTCCTGAGCTACTGCCGCCCTTAAGACATACAGTTTCGCACTTTATTTTATTACAATTATCGTACAATGAAATTGTTCTTAAAAAATTTAAATTAATGTACAAATATGTACTTTCTTTGACACAGCCAATAAATGTGCAATGATAAATTGGTGAAGCAGTAAGACTTGATAAGCGAACTCAGTTACTGTATCACTTTTGTGCCCCCCAAGCTGCGCATGTTTTTTTAATTATAGAGGAAAATAGATGATCATCCGTCTCCACTCAATCACGTCAATTCCTTTTCCAGTTCTCGGTTAAACTTGTCGACGTTGCCTCCATCGTCGTTGTTTTCGTTCAGCGTACGCCCACAAAGGCATGCGGGAAACAATGTGTTGGTCACACTGAGGCTAATCACAGAAATGCTGACAGCATTGTGAATTCCTGGGCCACAATTGCCTCGATTTTCTCAAACCCTCCATGCCTCGAGCGCCACTCCAGACAAGCCATTATGCAAATTCACGCCTCCTAGTCGCCGCAAATGATTGACAGCAGCAAGTCGTCGATCGGGGGACACAACCGCTGCGGACGTTTCGCCATCTCTCTGGACGGCCATCAACAATGGAGCGCTTTATCTGCCAGCGGTCGCCTGTTTCTGCTTCCATCTGGCGGCTACCCCAGAAGCCCCGCCGGTCGCTAATCTTCAGTCGCAGGCTGAGAACGGTTTTGCGAGCGCGTGCGCGTGATCTTCGGGACTTGACGACCAATCGCCTCGACCGAGATAAAAAGATTAAGCGACTTCATCCCGCTGGGTAGATTGAGTGGACTTCCGGCCGAAACACCGGGAAGGTATTTTGGATTAAAGATTTCCAACCTGGCAAAAAGAAAACCCGGTTAGGACATTTTTGCACCTGCTATAAAATAGATACATGCCTTTTTGGATTGAATTAGCTTTATAGCTATTGATAACAACATAGTGAAACATTGCGATTGGATCAGACATGGCACTCCAAGGTAAACACGTAATAAAAACATTAAAGTGGAGGTCTCAAACACAATATACCTGGGGGCCGCTGGAGCTAGGATCTGAGTCAGTTTGGGCCGCATCGAGTTTTTAACTCATTCAATGCAAGACGCTTCTCGCAAATAGGAAGAGTGGGTGCCAGCCAATTTTTGCCATTTTGTCTTATTTGTCTCAAAATTTTCTTCTATAAAGGCATAGTGCATATCAGAAGAAAGCTTGAACTTTCATCTTTCATTATAAAAAAGTATGTTTCTAGCTTTTGGAATAGAATAGAATAGAATAGAATATACATTTATTGTCATTGTTACAAAATGGGTTAACATTGTGACAACGAAATTGGGCATGATACTCCAGTTCCACACATTCACAGTGAGTAAAAAAAACCAAGAAGATAAAGGAACAGAGAAGATAAGGTTATAAAACAAGGAGGATAAGGTTATAGGTATAATTTACACAAAATGTACACAAGAAATGTCGGCATGTAGGATGTTACATACAGTTTGGTATCGTAAGGGTTTGTGCAATATGCATTTGGTGCAAAAATAGTCATGATAGTGCAAAAAATAGTCAACATATGCATTTGGTGCAAAAATAGTCATCATAGTGCAAGGTGAGCTGTAAACATAGTGCAGTCAACATTGTGCAAGAAACATAGACATGAGTACCATTTACGTTCGTATGAGGTAGTGTTTTTGCATGAGTTTTTCAGTTTTTTTGTGCGGTGTCTGTTTAGGGTGGTAATGGCTCTGGGGAAAAAACTGTCTCTGAGTCTCTTTGTTTTTGTTTTGTGTGACCTGTAGCGCTTGCCGGAAGCGCTTTAACCATTGTTTAGTAAACAACAGTTGAACAAGTTTTCCCAAAAAACTGCTGTTTGTGAAAGGATGCGTTTCAAACAAAACTTACACTTCGGTGCTTTTTATTCCTGCACTTTTGATACCTCTAATATTCAAACAATGCTTTCCATAAACACAAAGGTAATTTACTTGCAAAATAACATTTCATTGCACGAACACTGAACATTTACAGGAACGTTGCATGAACTTTGCAATACATTTTCATTTACCAATATTTCAGGTGACATGATCACATGATTTTGCGTTCCTGCAAACGGTTACGAAACATCATCCCTCTTTCCCTTCGTCATGGTCTTTTTTAGCAAGAAAAAAGCCCTGTTGAAGTGTCAATTACCCATCCATTTCTTCGCTTTTCTCACCAAACTGCTTCACTGTGCCCACTTACCATACGAGCCACCTACACACTCTCAATCACTGGATACAGGAGGCAATACTAGGAAGTTGGGCTTTTTTTTCGAAGTGAAGACAAATAACTGATCAAATCTGTTTTTTTTCATACGGAAATCATCCCCATGGGCTTTATACTTACTGATGAGCTGTGCCAAAACCTTTATAATAGAAAAAAAAAACAAAAATATATGTGAAATTCTTGCAGAGGTTCAGGGTATAAATCCAGCTACTCTACCCTTCCCCGTGTGGCGTTTGCATGTTCTCCCTGTGCCTGCGTGGGTTCCTTCGGTTTTCTCATTCCACGTTCCAAAAACGTGCATGTCAGGTTAATTGGCCTGTCTAAATTGTCCCGAGGTGTGAATGAGCGAGTGAGTTGTCTGTCTGTGTTCCCTGCAAGTGGCTGGCAACCAGTTCAGGGTCTCCCCTTCCCACTGCCCCAAGATAGCTGGGATGGGCTCCACTCCCGCAACCCTATCGAGGATAAGCGGTGCAGAAAATGGATGGACGGGCAAAGGAATGATGTTGCCCCATGCATGTGCCATGTACCCGGTCCCTTTTTTTCCCAATCCCTAATTTTACTGTTGACTCAAAGCTTTTCTTATGTAGCTGCTACTTTTTCACTTGTACTTTTCTCAAACAGCTTTTACTTGTGACTTCCAATCCTGAGTGATCAGGTGCAACCCATGTGAACATTTTGCAACTTTGCAGTTAGCCGACAGCTGCCTGAAAAGCGATCCATCCCACGAGACAGTCAAACTGGGCCAAAACCAAATCGTTCCAAGCGGCCATTTTTTTCCCTCCTGGTCCTCCTCCTCCTCATCTTCGTGCCTAATTCAATTTTCTCGTGGCGGGTCCCACAAGGGAGGGCATTGGAATTCCGGTTTGTCACCGTGAAATGATTACACGGCATTGTGTTTCTGCCGGCGCCTCCTGGTGCATTTATTACAATGTGTCAGTGTGGATGTACATCACGGCGCCAAAATGCCTCGTCCACAATCGCGTGCTTTTTTTTTTTCCTGCTGCCAAACTTCTTATTACTTATGAAACACGTCACTTTTGGCAGACGTGTAATCTGATTACGTCTGCGAGATTAAAAATATATTGAATCCCTCCCCACCAACACTATCACCTCGTAATTCTTCTCTCACACTCCTCTGCCAATCGACTTCTTTGTCCTCGCCCCTTTTCCCGCCACAAAATTTCACTCCAACTCGGTTTTGAGGACTGAGAGGAGGAATTTGCACGTCTCCCAACAATAGATCACGTAACTTCTCCAATGATATATAAATAACTGGGCACATGATGGGTGTCGTAAATGAAGTGTAAAGTCACGAGACTTATATGCAATTTAGTGATGGGAATTCCAGCTCTTTTTAAAGAACCGGTTCTTCCTGCTCCTTAAAATGAGCCGGCTCTTTTGGCTTCCAAACTGCTCTTTAACTCGTAACGTGCCTTGACATATATACATTATATACATTATATATATATATATATATATATATATATATATATATATATATATATATATATATATATATATATATATATATATATATATATATATATATATATATATATATATATATATATGTATATATTTAGAGAGAGAGAGAGAGAGTTGTCATTTGTATCTTTATTTCACCATCACGTCATGTTCTTTTGTGCTTTGTTTCTGTGTTTTTGTTTTTGTTTGGACATTTCATTATTGTGTGAACCCATGTTTGTTTATTTTGTTATTGAATGGCATCCCTTGTATGGTTATGGTTTCCTCCACATGGGTCCATCACCCCCAGAACTTTATATGTTCTCTATCAAGTACTGTATATGTTAACAATACCCAACTGAGTTCAGGAGACCTTATGCTTTATTTATTTCACTCTTTATTTATCTTACTTTTAACAGAGCTGTTCGGGGTGAAACACATTAGGTAAGAGGAGTGGGGGCTTGAGAGTGACGTCACGCTTGTCCCTACACGCTTTTAGTTATTGATTTTTGTTAGAGTAGCATGAAATTGGGGAATGTAAGAAAAGGCTTGCTTCAAGTAGAATTTAACCCAAACCCCAAGGGAGATAAAAAAAGAAAAGTTTATTTTAGTATATCTTAGAAATGCACGTACTTGCATGTGCATCATGAATGAGTTGAATAAGGCTGCAATGATGGCACAAGCCAGGAGATGGCGGCGGAGATTAACCAATTTCCAGAATTCATACATCTCCTTTAATGTCCTAACGTTTGCATCTATGCAATAATGGATAACCTAACTTCTCTATTGCACAGTACGTCAACCTGCTTGGTGACGTAAATAAAGAGTGAAGTCCCACAACTTCTATATGAGTGGTCATGTGACTGGACACCCGACAGGCTTCGTCTTTTACCTGTCAGCTGTGCAAAAAGATGGCGCACGTGTGCAAGGTGGCTTCCCCCGCCTGTCAATCAGCCCGGTTATTATTTTTCATATTTCCATGTGCGAATGTGCCGTACCCAGCTGTCAGTCAAGCTGTCAAGCCTGATTTTCTTGGCGACGCTCCCCGGCTCTGCCGTCTCGTGACCAGCGCACCCGGGTAGCACTTTCGAAAGGCAGGGGTCTCGCGCCTGCACCGAGTGGGACGCCCCTAATGGCCGGAGAGGGGGGCGCTCAGCCAATTACTTTTCCGGGGAGACGGCAGCTGCCACCTTCTTCGTTCTCTTCGTCACCCTTCATCCTTCTTCTTAGTTGACAGTGAGGTGCTCAGGCCGGCCCCCGGCCCGTATCCCTTGAGGGGTCATTACATGGCGTGCGCGTACCAGTACACGGAGTTGTCGACTTATATCTATCACCGAGTCACTACATTCTTCAATTAGGCTGGTGGCCTTTGCTCTGGGGATTTGTGCGCACATCAACACGTAAGGTGTGTACCTGCATGCACACCAAGGGAGGCATGCACCCACAAATATGTACACACCAGATTATACAGACTGTGTGTTGTCTCTGTGGCTTCCCAAAGAGCCATGAAACCAAAAATTGGGATTTTTCTCCAGTGAGAGCCATACCGTATATGTTGGGACAAAATTCAACAAAGCCACCAAACCTTATATCCTGGAAACACCAGGGCTGTGGTGGGGAAGGCCCAGCAGCGACTCTGCTTCCTGAAGGTTCTCACACAGTGGAGTCTATTCTAGCATACGGCGTCATAGTGTGGTATGCTAGGAGCACAGAGGCAGACAGAAAAAAATACAGATAGTAATCAACACAGGCCTGAAGATCATTAATTGTTCTTTACCTAGTCTAAATGACATTGCTAGATTGTGATACCGCAGCAAGCCATCAACATTATTGACCCACTGCACTTGACGTCACTTTGCCTTCCCCAGCAGAATTACATCCATGGTGGACTGTAGAAGCACCCAAGCCGTCAGCACTTGAATTAAGATCTGAGTTGGTGATTTATTGCTTTGCGACGGGCAAGGTTGTAAGACGGATTTTGAATTGTATCCATTTTGATAAAGACGGAAGATGGCGATGTTTATCTGCAAATAGGCCTTAGGGACTCTGTTCTGTGCCCGGGTTCAACACTGGAAGCCTTGAAGTTTTTTAGGATTTGCAGCAAACATTTTTTACAAGGTACGTTTGATGTATTTTCGAGCAATTTAATGTTAAGTAGGTAGTAGTCAAGTCAAAGACACTCAAAATATGAAGTTAGCTAGTGCTAACTAGCTTTGTTAGGGTCTAACCGTTGCCATATCTTACCATGTAAATTGGCTGCTCTAATTGTGATTAGCCAGGGATTCAAAACAATAATGTATTGAAAACTGTCATCCCATCAATCATATTATGCTGAAATGATTTGCTAAATCATGAGCGGAGAAAATGAGGGATGAACGTTAGGAAGAGAAAACGTCATTACGCAAAAATAAATATTAGTAAATATATGCTCAAAAGTGATTTGTATACAAGATGCAAATGCCCCAAGCTTTACTGTTCCTTTTACATTTCCCCAAAATTTAGGTACAAATTTAGGTATTTGCCGGCAAAACGAAGCACAGTAACACGTACCAGCTGTGGAAAACTGGTATGCGCCCATACTTTTGTAAGCTTTTGGATAAGCACGTGTGTATGGGGATACTCCATTTACAATAAAGTGGTACAGGTGGTGTGGACTGAAGTCAGGCAGAGTGGACGATTTGTTTAGATGTATGAATATGTGAGGAGGAAGACTGTATTGCTCGCCATCTAGCATTGCTAATGCTATCCTCTTAAATATCGCTTTTTATGTTTCTGACCAAGCAAGCAACCTCTTCTGACAGCTTCACAATATTTATTTGACTAGTCATTGCCAATAGAGTTGATTAGTAGGTTTTCTTTTTTTGTCTACTGTTTCCTGCCTTCGTCAGGTGATTAGGTCACGTGTGTGCAGAGGGTCGACAAAGGACCCTTCCAAACCAAGGACACCACCTCTTTGACCTTTTGCTCTGTAATAAGCGCTACAGGTCCCTCAAACAAGGACAAACAGGCTCAGGGACAGCTCCATTCCCAGGGCCATCGCCACCCTGAACGAGCGCACACAACTGTGAAAACATCTTGAGATTTATTTATTTATTTTGCTGTTAAATGTGAATGCACAAAACTGTTAAAAATATAACCCTTGTGACTTGTAGGGAGTTTCTTGTTACTGCTAAGGGTTATTCTACTTCTTTTTATTGCACAGTCATGACAATGTACTTTCCTTTTACATTGCACTATTAATATAACTTTGGCCAGTCTCTAAGCACTACGATGTAGATATTATTGCATTTTTATCTTGACGGGTTTTTATTTTAATCCCTTTTCTCTCTTAAGTCTTTATTAAATGTTTACCATGGAGTGCCGTGCCTAATCTCTTTGCAGAAATTGTAATACAACGTTAATATTAAAGACAATAAAGACGATTCAATTCTAAAGCTAATTCTTCAGTGCATTTTATTTCACTGTAAGATGTTTAATGATTTTATAAATTATATGAAATAATAATGATAATGTCAGAGATTGTGTCCAATATCAACAATCGTTGTAGAAGTTTATTCGTGCAAAGATGTGCGTGTTGGTACCTTTCAAAGGCACAGTTTGAGATGAAAGTTATATTATTATTATTAAAGGTTTGAAAACTCTCTCGGTGTACCGTCTTTCTTCATAAATATGTGTAACCATGTATAATATGTATTTGCAACCGTACATTTTTGTAATGTATTTATTTTAGAGATTTATTCTGTTATGTGTTCTACGCATGAATCAAAAAAAAGGGGCGGAGCACACGCGGGCTGATGGGAATTGGGGTAAAGCTGAGTTACCGGTAGAATTGTCTGTTGTCGCAGCGGAAAATAGTGGATATATATTTTTTCCACCCTTAATTTTTGAAATATACTATTTGTTTCCTTGGATTACTTTCAACGGGACCCGGACTTTACAAGTCCGCATCATACGTTAATTACGGGCATATTTTTCCATTTCGGATGCCAACCGTGATTCTAAAATTGCGTACTATCTATGCAGTTACAATCGTGGAGCTTACAGCCTGGTCTGGCTTAAGTTTGTGATTGAGTCACAAGTTTTAATGCGGGCGCACGCGGCTTATACATGGGTGCGGTTTGTGTAAGAACAAAAGCCGCAGATCACCCTAGAAATGGTGGGTGCGGCTTATAATCAGGTGCGCTCTATTGTCCGGAATTTACGGTACTTACGCTGCTTGTGGTAGAAACACGGTATTGCGCTCCTGGCCTAAATGTGTTGAAATAGTTAATATGATCTCCGAGCTAGATTTTCTCGTGTAACTAACCAGTCCTTGCTTGTGAGCTATATGTTCCTGACCCCTGCTCCGTATAGTGCTGTATTGCACGGTTTTTCATCATTTAATTTTTTTAAATGATCTTTATTTCTATTGAAAGAAATGGAGGGCTCCCGCAGGAGGGCTCCCGAAGAGCTCGCCTTCTCCATCTTTGTCCTCTTTCTCCTCCCTGGCTCGCTATCTCCTCCGCCGCGCTCTCTAGCTTATCATCAGCCTCAACGCCGGCAGTTTGCGTTTATGTCACGCGTTCACAGGAAAAGCGCAGATCGGCACATGCGTTCATGAGACCACACACAAAGACGCAGGAATTGTGCAAAAACTCCAATGTGCATGCTTACGTGAGTGCACGAGTAGACGCAAATACTTAAACATGCTCCTTGATTCGTGCAAATCTAATTTATTTTTCTGCTTATTTTAATATAATATTTGGGTTTTCTACTTATAAAGACTCGTAGCCCTCACTGATCCTCTTTAACACTGCAATAGATGCAGAAAAAATGCCTTATCTCATTGTTTTAAGTCTTCTTTTTTATTATTTTGACACTTTTTAACTTGTTCTTCTAGTGTGGTAACATGGTTAAGTAGTACAATATGTACACTTGTTACTCCTTTTCTGAGTAATTGTACATGGTTTCTATGGTCAAGGTTTAAAAACCTGACATACAATGTATAAGATTAATATAAGTAATAGTTACATCTCTTGGTATTTTATTTCTCAAACTGTATTTATAAAAAAAAAATGAATTTTCTTTTCCCGGAAAAAAAACCTGCTTAGGCTCAGAGAGAACATGCAAACTCCACACAGGGAGCCCAGGAACTGGAATTGAACCCTGAGCCTCCTAACTGTAAGGCAGACGTGCTCACAAGTCACCCACTGTGCTGCAGTGAACCAAAAAACTATGATAAATTATAAAATAAGAAAGATATACAAGGGACGTTATCCATCCATTATCTGCACCGCTTATCCTCAGTAGGGTCGCGGGGGTGCTGGAGCCCATCCCAGCAGTGGACAGGGGACACCCTAAACTGGTTGCCAGCCATTCGCAGGGCACACAGGGAAGGACAATTCGCTCGCTCATTCACACCTAGGGACATATTTGACCGGCCAATTAACCTGACATGCATGTTTTGGGAATGTGGGGAAAAAAAACAGAAACCCAAGCAAGCACGGGGAGAAAATGCAAACTCCGCACATGAAGGTTGGTAGCTGGATTTGATCCCATGACCTCAGAACTGCGCCGCACACGCGCTTACCACCGCGCCGCCGTGCTGCCCACAAAGGGATGTTATTTATTATTATTTATTATTTAGCACCTCATAGTGGTAGAAAAAAACATTTAACTCATTAAAAAAAACTATTGATTTGAATAATAAGTAAAACTACATGAACCATCATGTAAGCATGCATTTTTTTTACTTTTATACCCGTAGATCAAGTAATTGTATTTCTTTTTCATACCATAAATCTCACTTAGTGGGGGCTGACATCATCGTCTGCCATTTTGCTGCTCAGGGTACCCCAGAAGCCCAAAAACTTGTGAAAGCCTGGGCAAAAAATTGAAAAATAAAATTGGGATTTTTGTCACTGAGTCCCCGTAGTTTGTACTCTTGCTTTTTTTTGGCTGCAGAACACAATACCGCAAAATTTAGTGGTCAAATATTACAGTGTCCCTTTAATGCTTCTCTCATTTTAAAATCAGCTCTTAAATCTTTGCATTTACTTCAATTCATATAAATGCATCTTCCCATATTGAATTTAGCCTTACCATTAAAAACACATGTTCTTTTATAGCATTGTGAAATGAGCTTGCATTGCAGGACTGCCTCACTTTGAGTCTCTGTAGTTTGTTTTCTTCCTCATACCCCGTAGCACTCTGTTGCACTACACAATACAGCGACATCTAATGATTGAATATTACACAGTGGCCCTTTGAGTTGTTCAAAGCTTTCAATTACTTTTTGGAGTGTACAGTATTGTCACGACCAAAGGGTGCACCATAAGCTGAAGAGATCTTTTCTTCCTCATGCCATGAGGCTCTTTAACTCCACCCGGCAGAGTAAAGGCCCACATTAAACCACACCACCTACATTGGATATTACCGAATCTTACTGCATTATGTGTTCTGTGTAGCACTATTTAGTTACTCTATATAACATGCTAAAGTGGGCATTTGCACGTCACACTGGGTATCTGTATATTGTATTCTTTTGGCTTTATTATTGTATTGTTCTCAGCTCAGGGATGCTGCTGGAAATGTGAATTTCCCTTAGGGGATGAATAAAGTATCTATCTATCTATCTATCTATCTATCTATCTATCTATCTCTATCTAAAGGGCGCAATCTCCGTAACTGGTTCCGTATCCAAACTACAGAAGGCGCGCCCGCATGATCGGGCGCGGGTGCCTTCTGCTTGCATGAGATGTTTCCCCTCGTGCATACAAGGTGCTAAATGTACATGTGACTGATCTCACAAAAACATTGGATTTAACCCACAAGTCTTAGGTATGACTCAGTCAAGGCTCGAACCTGTGACTTCCCAGCAGTGTTCCCTCTAAGCTGCGCGCGTGCGCAATTGTGCACTGCTCGCACATTCTCAGCGCACAAGAAAATCTAGCCAGCGCACAAAAATGAGGGCTCAAAAAAAAGTAAATAGAGAACAAAAAGAAAAAAGTAACAGCTCGGAAAAAATAAACACAATGAGATGTTTTTTAAAAGAATTAAAAATAAAAATTAGAAAAAAAACACGGAAAAAAGAAAAAAAAGTTTGTGTTGCCTTCAAATAATTTCCAATTATATCAAGTGAATCTTGTTGCCAACATTGTTCTTCGACTAACAAATGTGATTAAGTACAGTTCTGTATCTTACAACCGACTAAATAAGCCCCCCAAAATGTTAATAATATGCGACAAAATATATCAGGAAATAAAAAGAAATGGATATCTTGTGAAAGAATTGTATTTGTAGGCCGTACAACCTTTGCAATAGTACATGAGTCAATTCATTCAAAAGAGAAAAATAATTTTGCATTGCTGGAAACTCAGCAAAATGTAATGTGAAGTCAAGTTTTGGACATGTTTGATACCACTTGGGATTGCTGTTGCTCACTGTTGTTTCAAGCGTTGCTCACCAACTTTGTGTGAACGCTCAGACCTGTGGAAAATTAGAGGGAACATTGCTTCCCAGTCTTGGGGAGGGTGTCAACCCTAACGCCACCGAACTGATCGGCCACTACAGAGCGCACTGCACGATAGGGCGCGCTGAAGAATTAGAAGAATATCTGAGACTTTTGTGTGCACCACATGGTTGTGAAAATACTGTATAAAAAGATAAACACACACACAAATGTTATAGTTATTAGTATGATCGTAATTCTTATTATTAGGTGCGTCTTTGTCTACATTTTCAACAACCTATTACAGCTTTAATAGATGAGTCTCTAAAAAGTACTGTCAGCTCTGAATCTTATTTTGTGGCTCCCTTTGACTAATAATTGGTCCACTTTTTTGACTGTTATCAGTCAATTGTTTTAGTCTATCAGTATTATTTTCAGCATATGCAAACTGATTGGCGGACTGCAAATTGCCTTAGGTTGAAGTTGGGGCATCTATGGTCCTTTACTATATCACAGTTCATGTCAAGTCAAGTCAAGTTTATTTGTATAGCCCTTAATGACAAGGAGTCTCAAAGGGCTGCACAGACCATCCCCTGATCTAAAACCTACATGAGGGCAGAGAAAAACTCAAAAACCTCAGCATGAGGAAAATGAAGACACCTTAAGAAAGGGACCGCACATGAGGTAATCCCCCTTCCAGGAAGAAGAAGCTGCAATAAATGTTGCATTAGCTAACAATAACATTGAAAATAAAGTATAAAATAATTAAAGTATACTGTAAAATGAAAAGTAAAACACAAGGATGACCAGATTGTTTCAGTTTCAGTTTTAATGGTACCACATTCTTACAATGAGATTCTCATGGATCCATTTGAACCTAACTGATGTGTTGGGAGTCATTAGGTGACCAAACTCCCCAATTCCAACCCCTCATGCCGAGCGCCAAGCAGAGAGGCAATGGGTACCAATGTTAGGTATGACCCAGCTGAGGCTTGAACCATAACCTCCCAGTCTAGGGGCGGGCGCCCTACCCGCAAGGCCAACGAGCTGGTCGTTGCAATGGATGTAGCGTTGATAAACAAACGGATAGAGAAATGCCCTCCCCTCCCCCACAGGATAAAAAAACACAAAATAAAACATGGAAAACTCAACAAGAAACATTTAAAAAAAAAAAAAAATTCTGATGGTTCATCTGTTCTTGTATATCTTTTAAATTAATATTTCATATTTGTTGTTTTGGGTCGGTATTTGCTAACCCACATGAAACAGATGGTTTCCATGGTTACCAGTAGCAGGAAAAGCCTCCGGGTCCGACACAGATACGGCACCTTTATCATCTGGTCACCGTTATTGTCGTCATACAGCGTCCTACCGCTCGGCGGCCCAGTGAGTGTGTATGCTCAGACGCCAAATATACTGGGCTATATAATGGGATTTCACAGATCATGACAATCCCGACAAGAAAAACTGCAACTTGAGTGTATGTGTGCCAGCTTGGAATGACTAAAGGGTGCAACACAACATTTCCCTCGTTGACTTATCAAAACATGCATTATGGATCACATCCGTGCACGCGCAGGCCACATCACAAATGATGCGCTTTAAACATCAACGGCATGAAATATTCACATGTCAGAGCGCGGCGAACACAGAGCGAGACTTTGCGTACGACAACAACTGCAGTTAGTTTGCGAGTGCATGTGTGCGTAGTCACATTTTTGGGGTGATGCAGCTCCTCTATGATGATACTGCTTTGTGCCTTGTTCACATGAACCAAAAGCAAGATTTTTTGGGAGTGTGAGGATATCAGGTCAGGATTAGACCAACCCAAGCAGAAGAAATGAAAGAAACACTTAGCTTCACATCGGTGCTTGAATAAATCATCGACTTAAAGATGAGACGTAGGCCGGAAGACTTTCACAAAAAAGATTTCGACTCATGACTGCAACACTAAACTCTATGCAAAATCGTTTGTATTGGCTGAGTATGTAAGAACACATACAAAAACGTGTCTTGGAGATGTGACATGTGGTCAGTGAAAAGATAAAGAAAAATATATGTATACAAGCTAGATGCAAATAATGTATATGTCATTCTTTACAGTAGATTCCTCAATGCATACATCGATCCAGTATCATAATCAGACAACATGTTGAAGCATACATTATATTTCACTTGTGTAAAGAGCTCCATGTGTTAATGTAGAAAAAACAACTACTCAAAAGAGGTAAAATGGAGAGTATTAAGAACGATGTCTCCAGCTATTATTTAGCACCTAGTGAAAAACCACCATTCATTAAAATAAACAATATTCATATAAATAATAAGCTACATGAAGAATCATTTTTTAAATACTCGTATGTCGGGAAATTTGTATTTATTTTATATGGCATGAGGCATCACTTGGTGCTCTTTACACAATTAAATGAAAAAGAAAATGTATGCTTTAACTCGTTGTCTGATTACGATACTGGATCAATCCATGCATTGAGGAATCATAAATAATGGCATATACATTATTTGCATGGGCAACCGTTAAGGAGTTAATAAAGTTTGTCTAACCTATCTGACTTTGTTGTTGACGTTCCTACTGTAGCGTCTTATAGTCTGGTGCGCCTTATGTATGGAAAATATTGGACAAAGGACTATTTTTGGGGGTGCCCTATAGTGCAGAATATGCAGTACTTGTCCTGCTCATGTTTCCAAATTTGCAAAGATCTTGTGATCTTGGGCATATGGAAGCCCAAGAGTACCATATTTCACTTAATAAAATGAACATCCAAGTTATCAAAACAGCCCTAAAACGAATGTTCAGTTGATAAAAACAGCGTTTTGAAATAACAAGTATTCAGTAATAAGTATTATCATGATTACATTTTACATACATTTAAATACCAGCACAACCTACTTTATGTAATAATGTAATTATATCTAATTGTCATTGAAAAGAAAACAATGCTTTTGTTTGGTATGTTTTATTAATTTTAATCATCCTTTTCAAATTACTTTATTTTGAAAAATATGCTATATACAATTATAATGATGACATTTAAATTTTTTAAAGGCTTCTTATTTTAAGAGGCCTTTCTTATCAATTGAATGCTCATTATAGGCCTGAATGTTCTTGTTGTAAATTGAATTATGGCACTCTTGGGCTTCCATATCAGCGCACCCAATTAATTTCTGCCATTCTAAAGTGATATTACGACTCAAAAACTACAATGCATGCATGTTCGTATATCCTTATCAATGCCTTCACAAGAAATAAACTAAAATATATTTAAAAATTTGTTATCTTACTCTTCAAAATATTTTTTATCCTGACAAAAAAAAAATGGGATTCCATCAGATCCATTGTAAGGCTTCCCATGCGTGTGTGAAGCGTTTACACTTTTTCACTTAGGTGATGGAACGTCATCGCAACGGCGGCGGATGAAAAGCTGACGACAGGATCCCGTATGACTCGGTCTCTCAAGGGGTTTTATCTCACCCTCATCCTGGTTCTGTTTAAAAAGATGAGATTGCTGTGAGGGATCCAATTTGCCGCTTTGGAATGGCGAGCTTGTCCGTATTTTCTCATTCTCCACATGATAGGATTCCACAATTCTTACAATGGCGGCGCTTGCTCACTGTTGATTTGATTTGACTCGAGTTTTTAATGCAACTTCTACAAATGGCACGGAATATGATGCCGCTGTGTGGTTTGTGCTGAAGGAAGTCACATACTAATATATATTCTTTAATTTCATGAAAATATTGAATTTATATTCCGGATTTTGTTTTTTATTTGTCTGTATTTCTTTTACCCATGGACGTGAAATCCAATTTGGCCCTAGGGGCCAGCTCCAGACTTTGTGTTCTGAGGTGCGCTGGAACAGTAAAGGAAATTTCTAGCTTTGGTTTTCAGTATTGTGCTTCATCATTCAGCCTACATTAGTAATCTAACCTACATATTATAATCATGGATGACATGCATCTTTTCTAGACACAACACATTCATTCATAAACAATGGGAGAAAATGTTGAATAAATATGTTGACTGGTGTATCCAACTGCCCTCTAGTGTCCAGAAAGAGCATTTAGTTTACATCATTTACATCACACCTTTTGATCAAAAAGACCTAAAAACTCACTTCTTTTTTTGACGTACCCGTAAAAAATATGACGGGCCGCATTGAATCATCTGAATCCGGCATGCAGGCCATAGATTTTGGCACACTGATTTAACCAATACATTTGACAAGTGAAAACAATTAAATACAATAATAATTATAAAAAAAAATGATTGGTAACTTAAAGGGAAGCAATGTAATATTTGACCACTAGATATCGCTATATTGTGTAATGTAAGTAAAACAACAAGTGCTAAAAAGCTCAAGGAAGAAGACAATCTACAGAGACTCAAAGGGATCAAACCACAATTTTTTAACATAATTTTCTTTCGCCAAGCCGTTCACAATGGTTTGGGTTTTAGCAGACAAGATGGCGGACAATCAAGCAAAATCTGTGCTCACTACTTAATATATGAGAGACAGGATTTTTTTTGTATTGTATTATCTGGATTCGTTTTCAAATTTATGGCCAGCTAGCCGCAATCAGTCAGGCACCATCAGGAACCTAAAGTTTATATTTTAGGAAAAGTGGACTAAATTGACTTCCAAGAAAATGAATAATAATTATAATTTTCTATCATTCTGTCAACTGAAAAACAAGAATAAATTGTAACAGACCAAAAACGGACACAGGACCCAATAGCTCTCGTTTTCTCAGTTTTTATTAATAAAGAGGAAGAGCAGGGCTTGCTTCCACGATCCGATAACTGACGGACAAGTGGAGCGGGCGATGCGGGAGTGGTGCTTCCGTGGCTAGCGAGGAGAATCGGAGACAGGCGGGAATTACAAGTCGTTGGCCGGGACTGGAGAGCAAAGGCGGTGTCTAGTTCGGAAACGAGGTCGGTCACAGGAGGCAGGCAGGTAACGGGGCGAAGTCTGGTCCGGAAACAGGTTGGCAACAAAGATCAGGCAGAGAAAAGCAGGGTAGGAACAGAGTCGTACAAAAAGGCTTACTGAGCTGGTGGCAACAGTTTGCATAACGATCTTACGGCTTCCTATCTTACGGTTTAAAAATAGAGCATCAGCCAATCAGCTGTCCAGGCTGTTGGCGCCAATTGAGCAGTCGCAGGTGCTCTCAATCGCTAATCATGACATAAATTAGGATAAGTTATGGAATCGGATTGAAATACAATTAGGTCCAAACATCTATTAAAGGTTAACTCATTCACTATCTCTGATGTACACTTTAATCCTCCACTTAAATTGTCTGGCCAAAAAGGAACTGTGCATAGACTCAATGAGTTTCGATTTGAAAATTTTTGAAATGTTTGTGACTAAGTCAATTGACACCATGGCCGACTAAAAACGTAAAAAATATGTACTAAGTTTTGTGTTTTTAACATCATCGGATGTGAATCCATCATGTTCCATTTAATAATGTAGGATTAAGGATTTAGTGGCACCATCTCACATGTTCATATTTGTTCCTCATTAAAAATCTGGTATACATCAGATACTGCCACAAAAGCCTTTATTCAACCTGTGCACGTGGAACATGGAGAACTGATTTCTAAAACCGTCAATGGCGCTGAATTCAGAACTAATTTTTGACCTTTTTAGTCGCCATCGGGAGTGAATGAGTAAACACTGTCTTCACGGAGAGGTATCATACAGTGGGAAAAATACACGATTCCTGGTGTATGATACAGAAACGTATCAAGATCTCAGGGTCCGTAGAAAACCTTCTCACAGGCCACATCTGGCCCTCTGGCTTTGACTTTGACATATGTGGCTTAAATAGTTCAAGTAAATCCTGTGGTCCATCGGGGCCGGTTGGCTGGCTTAATTGGTATTGATGAACCAATGCGCCGCGGGCTAATTTACGAGCGCGTTTAGCGCTAATGTTTCCTTTCCTACGCCGCAGCTAACTTCAATCACTTTATTTGACGAAGCAGCTGAGATAAATGGAGGCCGACGGGCGCCTTTTTCTACCTCATTTGCTTCCCCTTTTCAAAAATGCGCGGTGCGCACAGTGCTCGGTTTGGTCGCGGCACCGTTATAATGACGGCGTCCCCGAGCGGTTAGCGCGCGTGGCCAAATGTAGCATGGCGACGATGGCGGCACGGTGCCGTGGAGGCGTTTTGTCACGCTGATGGATGGCGCGGCGCTCTTTAACGTGACGCCTTGTGATCATATCCATTTGGCGCTGATCCGCATCACTTTATTGCCTCGCCGCTTGCGTTCCATCAAAAGCCTCGCCGTAAATCCTAGACTTAATACGGCGGCCACTTCACTTCCTGCCATCCGGATTAAAATGCAATATCGCACTTTTCGGCGGGATTAGCGGCTGACATTTTGATGTTCTGGCCCAGCCCCCGTGATATTGATCCATGATTATTTTGTTAACCATGCATGATGATTTTACTTGGGTAAAAGTTAGAAAGGATGCAGCATGAACAATCATTGTGAGGAATCAATTAGTCATCGGATGAGAATATATATATATATATATATATATATATATATATATATATATATATATATATATATATATATATATATATTGTCACAAGCCGGAAACGGAGACAGGACCCAGTAGCGTTCGTTTACTCAGTTTTATTGATAAGAGAGAGAGCAGTGCTTGCTTCCACGATCTGATGATCGACGGACCCGGGTAGCAGGTGGCAGGAACGCGGAAGTGGCACTTCCGTGTGGAGCGAGGATAATCGTTGGCAGCAGGAATACTGGTCAATAGCCGGGACGGGAGAGCAAGGGCGGTAACGGGTCCAGAAAAGAGGTCGGCAACAGGTAGCAGGCAGGAAACAGGGCAAAACTGGTCGATGGTCGGGACGGAAGAGCAGGGCAGAAACGGGTCCAGAAACAGTTAGGCAACAGGTATCAGGCAGGAGAAAACAGGGCAGGAAAATGTCGGAATGTACAGAGCTTGCCTAGCTGGGAGCATAGGTTCGCCAACAGTCTGACAGCTTCCTCTTGGAAGCCGGGGGTTTAAAAATAGTCTTCGAATCAATCAGCGATCAGGGCTTTGGCACCAATTGGGCCCTGAATCAGCAATCATGACATATATGTATAGGCCTACATACTGTAGCTATATAGCCATATATAGCATCTTTCATTTGAAAAAAATATGTTTTTAACTTTTACCATTGTTTAGTTGAACTTTGCTAGGTTTCCTGAAAATACTTGTTTTCAAGACAATTTCTGAGATAAACATGTATTTGTGAAACCTCCTTTGTCTGAACAATGCTTTCCATTAACACAAGGGCATTTTGCTTGCAAAAAAAAAACATTTTGTTGCAATAACACTCAACTTGCTATGCATGAACTATGCATAGCGTTGCATGAATTTTCGGTCACCATGGCAATCACGTTCCCTCGGGTGACCGCGTTCCTGCAGACGCGCATGAAATATCCCCCTCTGACCAGACCTTCGTCATCTTGTTTTTTTTTAATACAATAAGGTCTCTTGAGGATAACTGCGTATTACTATTTATCGATATATTTGCTTTTCTCACCAGACTGTTCCAGTAGGCCTACTCACTATGTGAGGCCCCCCACCTACACTATCTAATTCACCGTAAAAGGAAGTAACACTAGGAAATGGGGGCTTCCTCGATGCGTGCACAAAAATCTTATCAAAGTCACTGCTGCCATTTAATGATGATTCATAATACTGAAACCATCTCCAGAGATGTGATACTTAGTGATGAGCAGAGCTAAACCCCTTAAAATAGTTTTTGGAAACAAGACAAGAACAACGTATTTTTACGCTTTGGTACTAGGGGCCATTGCTTTCCAAAATGCAAGTATACGTTACGGCACGGAATTAGGTTAAATGCCTTCTGATGTGATGAATGCAATGGGACTGCTGCTGAGGACTGAAAAAAGCCAGGGTTTTACTTTTGGTTGTTTTCTTATTTTACTAAAAAACAATTTTGAAGAATTAAAAGAAGAACAATGAAAATATCCCAATTCCAGCAATCTGCCAATAGACCCAAAACATTTTTTCAAATATTTTTGTTCGTTTGAAGAGATAATTCTTTAAATGAGCAGAACAATCCACAATATTTTAGATAAGACCTTCTTTCTCATTTAAAATGTACATGTACAAACCAAGAAGTTTAATTGTTTTAGTTTAGTCAACAATATTAATACCACAAGTGCAAATCATTCAAAATAATTCATATGTACACAAATATATTGTACTTTTCAAATTGTTTTATAGTGCATGACAAAATTTAATTCCTATAATAGCTTTTCTATAGTCACTGATCATAAACAGCTGTTAGACGGCGGCCCATCATGGCATTGTCCACCATTGCATGTAAAGGTATCAATGAGATACTGATACTTAGTATTGGATGTAACCCATCTTTGAGCATGATTTTATCACTTTTTGTTGAATTTGACCATCGTAAAACTTTGAAAACGCCACCATAAGAATGTTGTCGCTAATACTCGTAGGATTAACGTCCATGCTTGGTTGCAAGCGATCTGTGTTGCCGGCTCTGCCCCAGGAAACCTGTGATCACGTTTTGGTTCGTAAAACATGTTAGCACGTGTATCAAATAGAAGCACTGTGACACATATGCGCTCATTTGCACAGCAACCTAGCACGCGTTTGTCGCACACACTCTCGCATCCAAAAAAATGGAAATGAAGACAAGGCACCAAATCCGCCGAGGGTGTGAAAGTGGAACGCGTTAAAGCTTTCGAAAAACGCTTGTTGATTGGTTGGGGGATCGTGGGCTGAGAGCACTGGTGTGAACGTGTCAAACATGGGGTGTTGAATTGGTGTTAAAAGTAGTGTGGCTCACAGATGGGATGCACGAACACATACTTACACCTTCTTTGGACGTGAAGCAATTTACACAAGGAATACGCCTATATATATATATATATATATATATATATATATATATATATATATATATATATATATATATATATATATATATATATATATATATATACATACCGATAGCTGTTCTTACCTGTACTGATGCTTAGAGGTATCGGTACATATATCAATCCCCGGTTGATCCCAGTACGTGCTGTCTTCTAGTGACCATTTCACAATACAAAAATGGAGACTCAACATTAGCTAAACGAAATACTAAAGGAACATGCTCCGTTGTGATTTAGTTTATCAGGTATTTCATCAAAATTATAATTATTGCATTCACAGACTGAAACAAATGGGATGTACTAGTGGTGTTGGTATGTTGTAACAAGACTTTGGTATTGTTCTGTTATAAGTTTATTATTTAGTGGGCACTCAAAATAAGGAGAGAAGACATCAATGAAATATGAAGTAGAACAGGAGAGTAATGTACCCAAACCTCCAATGTGCACTACTATACTCTCCCACATTTATATTCTTTCTCACCCATGATTAAAAGTTCAATTACTATTGTTTTTTTTACACCTAGTGTAATCATCACTTCACCTCACAGTGTTGCATCACTTTTGGGTACTTTTGGTATTCTTGCAATGCACACTAATGAGTGAGCAGATGTTGTACAGTTCAACATCAAACTGTTTTTTCCCCTAGTATAGTGGTATGTGTGAGAAAGTATAGTAGTAGGTTTGAGAGGGTATAGTTAGTAGTATGTGTGTGACAGCATAGTAGTGTTTTTATGCTATTGATGCAAGAGAGAGTATAGCAATTTCTCTATAAGGATATAGTAAGTCAAGTCATCTTTATTTGTATAGCCCTTAATCACAAAGAGTCTCAAAGGGCCGCACAGACCACATATTATTGCAAACCACAGACTATTATGACACCATCCCCTGATCTAAAACCTACATGAGGGCAAATAATACACAGATATTTTCAACATAAAATATAGGTTATTCATACGCTATAGTATAGGTAGCGTGAGTCCGACAGTATAACGGTAAGAGGGAGAAAGTATAGTAGTGTGTGTATATGAGAGAATAGTAGTATCTGTGAGAGTATAGTATTGTACATGAAAGTATAATAGTATATGTGGGACACTATAGGTGTGTGTGTGTGTGTGTGTGTGTGTGTGTGTGTGTGTGTGTGTGTGTGTGTGTGTGTGTGTGTGTGTGTGTGTGTGTGTCTGTGTGTCTGTGTGTCTGTGTGAGTACAGTCATGTTTGTGGATGGTCATGACTGTGTCTTTATGGGAATAAAGTTGGGCTTGTGTGAGAGTATGATGTAGTATCTGATAGCAAGTATGATTTATCTGTCAAACGACTTCTCATACTAGATTGTATTTCTATGACGTTCCACATTCGTGTTAGTGTGTGCACACCAAACGTCGTGCGAATCGTAAAAAAAAAGTGAGTATCCCATTTCCACTTTCCATAATGCATTAGAATCTGTGAATAAAGAGAATGCTTCCAAACGTGAGCGAGTGCGCGTTTCAGCGGTGATAACAAGACGAGAGTTTGGGTGGCCACAGATGAAACGGACAAGTGCGCTTCTTTGAAATGCAAAGAGCTGCGTGATTGGCTGCCGAGTAGGAGAGGAGAACGCAAACACACACAGAAGCACTAGTGCACATGGCTTATTAATGAGCACATTGTTCATTTATTCTTTTATTTACCAGAGTGACATAAAACCTGCGCTCATTTGCCGCCGCTCCGGAGGTGCGTCTGAGCACGTGTGCGCCGAGGGACCAATTTATTTAGATGCTCCGAAGGAAAGACCAAGAGGCGGGATAAAAGCCTGCAGAATTACCACGAGAAAAACCTGCAGGATCGAAGTCGCTTCTACTTCCCAAGGACAAACTAGACCATTTTAGCATTCCCAAGTGCCTGTGTCGCTGCCGTGGCATCAATTATCCTGGACCGCCTCCTACAACTTCGCACCATCGCTCACGTAGCTTAGCAAATGTCTCAGTTGTTTCTTTTTGACAGGATTTGTATATTTTAAAACATTTGGACTGCAGCACAGGGATTTGAACCCGTGACCCTTAAAGCAAATGAAGAGTGATTGTTTAAAGAATAATGCAGTGAGGTTAAAAGGAGTGAGACGCTGTTTCTTCCAGAATTAAGCTAGTCTAAGTGAGCTAAACTAAGCATAAACTGAATTAAGGTTTGCTAATCAAAATAATTTTACATGCAATACGGTTGAAATAACAGTCCTGAAAATAACTCAGAAACAACTCGACTCGCAGACCAATGGCAGGGGGATCGAATGAAATATTGATATTATCGGTACTAAGCAAGCCCTTGGATCAGATTGATACTATTGTCCTGGGATGAAAACTTCACTCCTGCCTGAATGTCTTCAAAGCCCCGCTTCTATGTGTAGATAGCGAGCCCTTCTCTCTCTCTCACCCAGCTCCCTCAGCAACTCTCTAACTTTATGACTGAGTGTGTGACTGACAGGCACACTTTTAGCAATCTTCCCTACCTGGCCTGCTGCTGCATCCTATCTGTCAGGCAGAAGAGAAGGCCAAATCCAAGTACCCACCCCTACCAGAATTTAAAAATGACTGAGGCAAACAGGATGTGTAATGTTGTGTGAATATTTTCAACTTCAAAAAAGAACAATGTCAGGAGTATTTTTTTGTGGTAAATGGTGTTATTTTGGCAACATAATAAATTTACATACGTCATAAAAATTCATCCTGCAGGGAGCAACATGTTGCTGTTCCTGAACAAAATTCTGTAAATCGGTTGTCAATGTGGAAACACAGCTAATGAGTCCCGACTTTATTTTCAAAATATTGTGCAGTGGATGTGATGGTATTTTAGTTTTGTAGTTGACATTGTAACACAGTATTTGTGTTTTCTTCACAATGCGGCATTTTTGGTTTGACTCTCTTGGCTCCCATACATTTTTTATACTGTTAGTTTGCAATATACCGCGATTTGCTGGCAACTAGTTCAGGGTGTCCCCTGCCCACTGCCCGGAGATGGCTGGGATGGGCTCCAGCCCCCCCGCCACCCTAATGAGGATAAGCGGTACGGCTGATGAGATGAGATGAGATGAGATGAGTTTGCAATATAGCTATTTCATATAAAATGAAACATTTTGGTGCCTAAAATATTTCTGTTGTATTTACTATAATTGTAAACTAACTCAAGGTGGGTTCAATTATTCAAGCAACAAGTATCGGATTAGTATTTATAAATACTACTATGTGTTTATTTAGATTGAACGAATACCAAAATTCCTCTAACACAAACTAAATATAAATTTTGTTGTATTTTTTTTAAGCCCAATTTTTAAACATTGTAAAAATGCCATAGTGATGCTAAAACTTATCAATAAAAAGAGATTAAAAAGTGAGAAAGTTATTTTTAAAACAAAAATTGGTGATTATGTGTGCAAAATGCTGGCAACACACAATACTAACACTTATATTTATTTTCCCTCAACAATTGATTTGACCATTTTACTAGGTCAAATAAATATTGTCTAAAAGGCTTCGTTAGAAAAAAGCCTTTTAAAAAATATATATATTTAGTGTTTTACTGGCAGGGCACCAACCTGGGGGAAGTGGCTGGAAAGCCCCCACCTGCCTGGGATCAGTCTCCACAACTGCATCTCATTATTCCAGCAATATTTAGATACATACATCTCTACAGTTGCCAAAACTTTTTTTAGGATAGAATATGATTCGTCTAGTTCGAACACCCGCGTTTCGCCGTATTATACAGGATGTTACTGCCTCACAGTGGCCAAGACACAAGCAAGAAAAGGATAAGGGGCACTTAGTCCGATTGCAGCACTGCAGTACTATTTGTTTCTTTGTTGCTTCATGGGGAAAACGTTTTCTAGGATAGAATTCAAGTTGATCTCAAGGCGGAGTGTGTTTTCCTAATAAGGTGTCTGAGCATCTTTAACGTGGATCTTATTTAAATTTGTGTAATGCTTTGATAGTAATAAATATGTGGTCCGTTTTCTTGCAGGCAGGACGGTGGCGACCTCGGCGGACCAATACAAAGGTCGGCATTTTCTGTCATTTTATGTGTGGTGTGTGTTGTTTTGTTTGTTTTTTCCTACTCCCCGAGCGCTCATTGGCTTTATGCTGCAGACATATATCGAGCGCTAAAGCAACAACACGTGGAACAAGAGCAAATGCTTTTCTGTGCCACTGCTGACATGGTTTGGCAGCTTGCGGGGGAAAAAAAGCAAGATGAAGAAAAGTGGTTGCGGCGGCGAGGAGGGTGGGGATAGTGCTTTTACAAAACAAGCTTATGCAAATGTTTTAAACCGAACCTCTCTTAAACACCTTCAATCTTGATGCGACACGAACCTGCAAGGATCCCGCGAGGTGTTGAAGAAATGTTATAGATAAGAGTTTCATATAAAAGGAGTAAGTAGAAAAAAAGGGCACTTGTCCAGTGACATAGCAAAGGAGGCCCCAAACAATAAAGGATATGGGGCATGACAGACAATGATGGATTTGTTGTATGCTTTTTGTTAAATTATGAAAATTTACATTTGGGAGTGAACAGTTAAGCCAAAACCCATTACTTCTTCTTTCGCCTATGCAAGTCGTCTTGTGTATCTTTCATCTTCAACCTTCATTTTTTTGGTGAGGTCAAGGGAACGATTGCTTACCACGTTGTCACTTTGAGCCATTAAACATACGCGTCAACTGTTCACTCCTTTTTTTCACTCATTTCAAAATAGTAACATACTAACTGATTAAAACACAAAATTGTGTTTAAAGAAATAAGTATGCCCCCACGCGAGTACTGCGCTTCACCCTTTTTTACACTTCCTTGTCTCATAAAAACATATAAATGCTGCATTTCCTCCCACAAATGCCTCTAACTAGGGCGTGGCTATGGAGAAACTAAAGTGCGCTGACACAGTGCGCACTCTTCAAACTTACTCTACACTTTGCAGATGAATCAGACTTTTTTTTTATCCTCATCATGAATGCACTTTGCTATAGTAAGGGGCAAAATTGAGGGGGAAAGATAGTAATCAGATTAAAGCTAACTATACTTAAATTAAATGACTTGATGAAAACATATAGCATATTTGTATTGCTCTTTGGTCATTGCAATAGCATTCATTGCCTTGTTGGACTTGATATACACAGTTTGGGTGAGTAATATACCAAAAGAATCTTAGTTAAAAAAAAAATAATAATTATTTGCAATTTTCTGTCCCTGTTGAGATAGAAAAAAATGTTTTGTAAATGAAAAATCAATATAAATATTCCGGTTTAAAAATAACAAAACATATCATTAACAAAGCTGAGCAATTCAAATCCATTCAAACTGCACTATAGTCCATGCTTTTGTGTGTGTCTGTGTGCATGATTGTGTACTTGCGTGTAAATAAGCATGTGTTATTGTACAGATATTGCTTTGAAGCTGCACAGCTGATAATTGGCAGTAGTGCCAAAGCTGATTCCTCTTTCTCGCTCTCGCTCACACACACGCTTGTGTTGATTAGCGTATGAATAGCGGGAGTGCACAAGTGGAACCGATACAACGGAGCTCTGAAGGCCTCAAGTTCCTCTTTGGAAGCAGGTGTGTGCGTGCACGACACACTTCCTGTTTACCGACAGCCGAGAGCATAATTACAGGGATGTGCACAATGTGGCGTCCCGGTACGCTGCGTCCCTTATTGCCTGGTGTGACATGCAGTGTTCCCAATCCTGCGCCAACCAAGAGCGCACACTCCACCCATCCTCTTCTGATCGTTCCCGCTTATGAATATTCATGCGAACAAGAGCGAGCCGAGGGATCGGGCCCAGTCGGCGGTGACAGTTATCATCGTTAACGGCTCCTTCCCCCGATTTTAATTTATCCCCCAGCGAAGAGGAAGGGGAAGCGAGTCGTCAAGGGGAAATGCGACGTGGTCGGCACTGCATTGATGAAATATTTTGTAGGGCTTTACCGGAATCAGAACATGAAGCGAATTCCACCAAAAAGTGAAATGCCAAGCTATCGCAGGACATCAGTTGATAGATAGTTCCTAATTACATGATCTGCATGAGGGCAACGTGAGTAGTGGCGGCCATGCCAATGGGTACGTACCAATCAGAGGTAAGATTTTAAGCTAAGTCCGACCCAAACCCAACCTGAAAAGTTCAGTAAAAGGTGTAAAACTAGTTGAATGGAACTATGTAGTTATGATATTTAAAAAAACATTTGTGTTTTTGACTTATGTGGAGAGAATTGGAGAAAGTACGATTAGTTGGTAGCGAGCCTCAAAAAGAGTGTTTAATGCCATAGCTGGCACTTTTGGAGAGAACGTCGTAGAGCGTGGCCCCAAAATATACGCAGACAGGAGATATGGCAAAAAGGTAACGCTCTTTATTGCATTTGGGACACGTTCAAAGTTCCAGACACGTTCAGAGTTCTCACACTGGCCTTTATACTGTGCTCCAAACAATTGGTGATAACTTGTGATGGTTGCCCGCCCCGGCTCACTCAGCAAATAGCTTGTGACTTCTTGCAACATAATCATCCTATGACTTCCGCCAGATGTCTACACACAAGAGGTTATCGTCAGCTCCAAGACTTGCTCGCTTCCAGTTCATTTCAGATTCAACTTCCCTTATCATTAGTTATTATCTACTTTCGACAACAGCACTTGGCAGAAAAAAACAAATGTCTGGCTTGTTAAGTTACCGGTTTACCCAAAAGACAGGTTGACAAGAAATATGACAAAGTTTCTCTTTTATCCATTCTTAAATGACTTTGTGTACCCGTTCACCTACTGTTTATGAAATGTTCAGATCCCACTGCTGGTTCGGGCCAATTCATACCTAAGACTTACAACATTGTTAACTGCTGCCTCCCTGCTTGGTTTTTGGCCTTAAAGGTTGGAATTGAGAGGTTTGGTCACCTAATGACTCCCAATGAAAGTTGTTGCGAGAGATCGGTTGGGTTGAGCGAGAGGGCTGGGATTACCCTCCCACAGAGTCAAGAATGTGAGTTTTTTTATTTTACTCTAGCCACCTCCCACTAGTGGGATATGGCTCCGATATATACTGTACGTGCATACATACTAAGCCATGATAACATGTTAGTCGCCTCCTCATGGAAAATTCCTTTCTGTTTAGCCAATAACATAAAGTGTAGCCCTGTGATAACATCAAACCATGTCAGTTGGACCCATCCAATATGGCCGACTGTCTACATTGGGGTATGTGTGTGAGGTCACATGAATGCTATTTCTAAAGGGAGGTTGTATTCTTGGGCAGACGAGGTGGTTAGAGCACGGCTTCAAGGTGCAGAGATCCAGGCTTCAATTCTAGTTAACGGCCTTCCCGTGCAGAGTTTGCATGTTCTCCTCATGCCAGCATGGGTTTCCTCTGGGCATTCCACTTTCCTCTCACATTCCAAAACCTTGCATAGCATTTTAATTGGTGGGTGTAAATTGTCACTTGGAGTGAATGAGCGAGTGAATTGTTTGTGTGTGCCCTGCGACTGGCTGGCAACCATTTCAGACTCTCTCTGCCCACTACCCAAAGAGGGCTTAGTTTGGCTTACCTAATTTAAATCTAATTTTGCTGTGACAAAATACACGACAAATACACGTCAAAAAACACGATACCAAAATAAATAAATGACAAAATGCTTAAATATATGAAAAAAAATAGCACTGATGTCATATATTTCACTATTATGTGATTTCTTTTTGTGTTAATTTATTTATATGGCATTCATTTGTAGCGATTTACTTTTTCACACATTTATTTCTACACGTGGCAGGATTTGCCCTCCATATCCCATTTAAAATTCTTACATGATGTCATTTCATTTTTTTCTCCTTTTTTGCTGACCATGAAAACCTATGAAACATTTTAAAAGAAATATGGAGATTTGGGATTTTACATTTTTCACCGTCAAATATTGTGAGGCCCAGCAAAATTTGCAAATAAAATCATGCAATCCCAATGAAAAGATCAAATCTTAAATCACCACTTTTAAAAAAATGTGTCATAGGATTTCAGGGTCAGCAAAAAAAAAAAAAAAAAATGGAAAACAAAAACAAAGGTATTACGTCATATTGGAATTTCAGTTTGGAAGCCTCCTGTTGGATTTTTAGTTAATCAGTTGATGGCATTCATGTATATTTAATCTATGTATGAATTATACAGAGGCGGCTAAAAGTGTGGGAGGGAGCAGGGAAAAGATGGGGGGCGGGGGGCTAGGCAGAGTATCAACTGGGAAAGCGAGCACCCTGGGGCCAGTCGTTCCCATTGTGTCTTTGTGGACTATTTTCACTGGGGCAAATGATGAGGATGAAGGTGAAGAAGATGAGGATGATGTGTGTGCGTGGTGTACGTAGCGGCGTACGTAGTTCAGGATCTCCCATTGAGGTCATGTCGGCTCGTCGCCATGGCGACAACCTTCACCTGTTGTCACGCTCACTACGAGATGCATGAATGACGGAACGGGTCAGAATGGGAA
This sequence comes from Urocampus carinirostris, assembly GCF_059441175.1. Taxonomy (NCBI): domain Eukaryota; kingdom Metazoa; phylum Chordata; class Actinopteri; order Syngnathiformes; family Syngnathidae; genus Urocampus; species Urocampus carinirostris. The sequence continues at coordinate 23,394,329 of NC_142359.1, forward strand.
TCATTTTAAATACAGTAATAACAAGCTTTAGACACGAGTGTTGTGTGCGTGCACATGAATTGGTGTGTGTGCACGTGTGTGTGTGTAGTGAAAGTGTAGTGAGTGTGTAATTGTTTTTATTCTCTCAGCAGCCAATGAGTTCCAGGTCAGCAGTCCGGATCGCATGCTGAAGTGAGCCCCCTTGTCACCTCTTTGTGCGTGTTTGTGTGTGTGTCTGTGTGCCAGTGTGCGTGATTTTGTGTCTTTTCACCCCAATAAAAACAAACAGCGTAAACAAAACATGTGACAGGTTTCACTTACACATTACCATATCTTAAAGAATACATTGAAATATTATATTATAATAATATTGGTTAGAAGATTGACTTGAAATGCTTTCAACAATAAAAAAACAAACAAAAGGAATCACTCAAAACGTAGAATTTAGAGTTGGATATGTATTATATGTTATTTTCTGGACTATAAGGTTCACCTAAAAGCCAGTAATTTGAAAGTGCGCCTTACAATCCAGTGCTCCTTATACATCGCAGAATACAGTGCGTAACATTGAAAATGCAAACAGTAGTTACAGTGGAACCTCGGTTCTCGACCATAATCCGTTCCAGAACCCTGTTCGAGAACCGATTTGTTCAATCACCGAAATCATTTTTCCCATTAAAAATAATGTAAATCGTTTTAATCCGTTCCAACACCCTGAATGTTTACCATGAATGTTTAACGTAAACATGAAGCTAACCCAGGCTAATTGTACGTTTGCGTTATCGTAATCTTCCGTACAAAAGATTACGCTAACATGAACGTGTAAAAATAAAATAATCAGGTTGTTTACAAGTCATTTAGCACCACAAGTGGCTAGCGCTTCATTGGAAAAGGGGCTCCGTTCCAACGCCCTGAATTTTGGGCTCAGTTCCAACACCCTGAATGTTTACCTGAATGTTCGACGTAATCATAGAGCTAACCCAGGCTAATTGTACGTTCGTCCTATCGTAATCTTCCGTATGAAAGATTACGCTAACATGAACATATAAAAATTAAAAAAAAGGATAAAGAAAATAATTATGAATAGGATTTCTTACCTTTGTGGTGGTCAGCAGAAGGCGCATGCTGTATTCCCTAGCTAGATCGGAAACTCGCACACCTCTTTCATATTTAGCTATTATGTCTTTCTTAAAGGTAGTTATACGAACAACTTTTCTTTTTTCACTTGTGCTGCGTGCACCGACCTTCTTCGGAGGCATAGTTAGGGGCTAAAACACTCTGTTCACTGATATTAAAAGCGAAAGCAAAAAGAGGCAAGTGCGCACGTGATAACAGTTGGTCACGAGGGGTGGGGGCGATCTACACGATCTCCACCCTTACGCCGCTCAGCATCGTACTCTAGCGTACGCACTCACACATTACCGGCATTCGAACTCCGAAGTGGGACCTCGGTTTTCGAACGCCTCTCAGTTCGGACAAATCGGTGTTCGACCAAAAATTTCGTGATTGCTGTTTTGTCAAAAAATCGGAGTTCAAACGCCGGTACGCTAGGGTGCGATGCTGAGTGGCGTACGGGTCTTTAAGCCCCTTATTATGCCTCTGAAGAAGGTCGGTGCAAGCAGGACAGGTGAAAAAAGACAAGTTGTTCGTCCAACTATTGCCTTTAAGAAAGACATAATAGCTAAATATGAAAGAGGTGTGCGAGTGTCTGGTCTTGCTAGTGAATACAGCATGGCTAAATCTACGATCAGTACGATAGTAAAGAATAAGGAGGCTGTGAAATCGAGTGATGCGGCTAAGGAAGTTAGCTCTATAAGCAAGCAACTGCCGCAAGTTTTGGAAGAGGTTGAAAAACTTTTGAGAATTTTTCTCTCCCCACCGTCCACCGCGAAGGTAAGAAATCCTATTCATAATCCCTTTTTTGTTTTTACACGTTCATGTTATCGTAATCTTTCGTACGGAAGATTACGATAACGCGAACGTACAATTAGCCTGGGTTAGCTTCATGTTTACGTTAAACATTCATGGTAAACATTCAGGGTGTTGGAACGGATTAAAACGATTTTACATTACTTTTAATGGCAAAAACGATTTTTGGTGAGCGACCAAATCTGTTTTCGAACAGGGTTCTGGAACGGATTATGGTCGAGAACCTAGGTTCCACTGTATGTACATAGTGTTTCTTTTTGTATATACATATTTTAATTGATTTGATCATATCCTGATTTTTAAACTTTTTTTATAAATACTGTTGCAAGGAAAACTTGATTGACATTTTACGTTAATGATAGCAAATAATCTTGAAACAGTCTTCCCACAGTGTTTCAACAAAATACTATACAAGCACTTTTCGGTATGTATGCCTATTAAACCGCAACGTTATGGACGCACGGATGATTGAATTTTTGTCAGCCACTCTTACCGACTGATTAATAATTGCACTAATATGCCCCAAAATGGATAAAGAGCCCAACGTACAGACGCTCCCCTACTTACGACCATTCGACTTACGCAAAACGGTAGATACGAACATTTTTTTCGGGATGTCGAAAAATATCCGGACATTGCTGTAAGTTAGATTTTGTATTGTGTGCATCTTTTTCCGAGTACAAGACATTACTGTAGTGCTTCTTTCCGCCGCTACCGGCGTGTGGCTCTGTGAGAGGTTACCGAATCCAACCCAAAGAAAATATCCAACTTCTACTTCCTAGTACGTGTGAAAAGTACTGTATCTCTAGCGAGTAAGAACTTTGACATTTTTTTGTTTAATAATCGTGCATCAATTTAATATGGTTAGTGTAAAGTGTAAAGAAGAGGCAAGCTGTGTCATTTGAAATGTAAGTGGAATAAGAAAGTTTGATGTGGTTGAGAAAATGGTTGTATCGCTTTTTTTCTGCTACATTTTACCATGAAGGGGGAAGTCGCCTTACACCTCCAAAACTAAGTTGCACTTATGTTTATAAATGTTTAGTCAAGTAAAGTCATGTTTATTTGTTTAGCCCTTTATCACCAACAATCTCAAAGGGCTTCACAGACCAAAGCATGTCAACGCCTAATGTGTAGCTTCATTTTTCACAAAAACAGCTGTACAATACAATGATAGAATGCATAAACATTTGCCTAAAGTGAGTAGGCTGAAGATTGAAAGATTGAAAAGTTGAAGGGGGTTGAATCATTTCGCAAGGCATTTTAGGTGTATGTATTGTCCCCGGCATGTGAGAAAAAGGGAAAATAATAAATCACTATAAATGAAGAGGGGCTTTTTTCACCTGACAGCGAATAGTTTGTCCGCTGTTTTGGTTTTTGGCGGTTTTTATTTTGTTCCCTAAACGCATCATATTGCTCTCATGTTTGTCGTTGGGGGTTTTATCAAATAACAGCTGCAAGCACAACAAATCCTTAATGTGTAAAAAAATATTGTTACATTTATATTGTTTTTTTTTAAAAATCATTAACAGACTTTAGTGTGTATGTGTGTGTACGAGTTGTTTATATCTCTTTTTTTCTCATTCTGCGTGAGAGGCTCCAGATGGCTGAGAGACAGGTAAGCCAATTAGCGAGTCTCACTACATGCGGCAACATCGGCACACTGGCGGAGCGCGACATACGAGCACGAGCATGCATACGAGCATTAGCACAAACTCAAAGCGTGCAATGCCGCCTGTGTGTCTCAGTCTGCCAGCAGGCAGACGTGTGCTGCCTTGGCACTTCCCAAGTATTTGGTGGTGGCGGACCCAACGCAGGTCAAGGCCTTAGCGTATTTTGCTTTCTTTTTTTGGGGGGCTTTGAGTTTACATTTGTCGAAATGTGGGGAGGTTGTGACATTTCATGAGTCTAAAAAAACATATGTTCACACAGTTCATGGAGTGCCACTTCCTGTGGTGTGTCTTGGGTAAGTACAGCCTCCACCCATCCCTCTCTGGAAATTTTCGAGGGTTGGGGTTTGCTCTCCCACATAAATCAGTTTGTATTGTTTTCCATGGTTACCAGTAGCAGGAGAGGCCCCCCGATTTAACTCATATACATCATCTTCACAACCAGGTGACTGTTGTTGTTGGTGTCCTCCCACTCTTCTGAGATGAGCTAAACCTCAGCATTGACGGTCAGCTGCCTCAGGGAGTAAATCTCCTGCATTCTGTTGCAGCATACTTTGCCCTCAAACCCTTCTGGTACGCGTGTGACATCACTCATCCCCTGATCTTAAACCAACATGCGGGCAAGGAAAAACTCAAAACCTCAGCACGAGGAAAATAAGAAACCTTGAGAAGGGGGCCTCACAAGTGGTAATCCCCCTTTCTTTCCTTCTGAAATTTTGAGTAGGCCTGTTTTGCTTAAATTCACATCGTACAATACGCATTGCATCACTTAAAGCTTTATTGAGGTTCACTAGGTTTTGTGTACTGTTACCCTAAATCTATTGCACCCTGGTCGTCCTGGAAGGGGGATTACCACTTGTGAGGCACCTTCTCAAGGTTTATTATTTTCCTCGTGCTGAGGTTTTGAGTTTTCCCTTGCCTGAATGTCCGTGAAGATCAGGGGATTGTGTAATTGTAACCTGTGTAGTCCTTTGAGACATCGTGTGATTTAGGGCTATAGAAATAAGTGTTACTTGACTTGACATATATTTTATTGTATATTTTCGTCACTATATACTTTTTTTTTTAATCTACTTCATGTAAAAGGGAGCAGCACGGCGGCGCAGTGGTTAGCGCTTGTGCGGCACAGTTCATGTCATGGGAACCTGTAGTGGGTTCAAATCCAGCTCCAGACTTCCTGTGCGGAGTTTGTATGTTCTCCCCGTGCTAGCGTGGGTTTCCTCCGGGCACTCCGGTTTCCTCCCACGTTCCAAAAACATGCATTTCAGGTGAATTGGCCGGTCCAAATTGTCCCTAGGTGTGAATGAGCGAATGAGTTGTCTGTCCCTGTGTGCCCTGCGATTGGCTGGCAACCAGTTCAGGGTGTCCCCTGCCCACTGCCCGGAGATGGCTGGGATGGGCTCCAGCCCCCCGCGACCCTAATGAGGATAAGCGGTACGGCTGATGAGATGAGATGAGATGTAAAAGGGAGGTTTGACATCTAGGGAATATACATTCATCCTCTCTGAGGTGGGGATTGCTAAATCGAGTTGTCCTATAGCAAGAGCTGGAAACCTATGGTAATTAGCTAATGCTTTTCAACCCCTAGAACATCAGAGAAATATTAGGATAACAAAGTTGTAAATGGTAAGTACTACTTATGTGTTAGATATATGTGTGTGATTAAATGACAAATTATGAATAAATATAAAGGACAACTGAAATGTTATTTACTTCTGTGAAAAAGGGCTATAAAAACAAACATGACTTGACATGACTTTGTTGTGACTTGACTTCAGCGTCATACAGCATGACTAAAAATTGTTTTGATATGCTAAATCAAGTTTCACTCACGCTAGCTATGTGATAACACAACGCTAGCCATTGAGGTTTCTGTCTGGTGAGTCAGATTTAAAAATAAATGAGCCTACATCTTATTTATTTTGTAGCGGAAAAAAACTGTAGTATAGAAAAACATGTTTTATTGTCATCCACAGATGCTCAACACAGCAATATTTTAAATCCTTTACATAAAGGGTGTCATCGTCAAATGAATGGAATAGCCAAATACATTAATTGTACCTGTTGAAAAGCTAAAAAATTTATTCCAACATGATCAATTAAATAAAGCACTATTTTCTTACAGTTCCGCCAGTGACCCTTTATTTTCAACAGACACAAAAGACAAAATCCTTGATGTAAAAAAATCAATATTTTGGAATATTAAATGAAGGAAACTGCTGTTATTCAGGCACCTTCAGTAGCCTTCAATTTTTATTTTAGCAAAAGTGCAAGGTGAAAACAAATACACAACCATTCCTAGTGCATGATTGAATATTTAATCACGATCATCTAAGGGGCTTGGGGGTCACAAAGGCCTGCTGGTCTTGACTTGAACATATGTGCGTGTATTAATCCCATTCAAAATATAATATAAACATTTGCCAAAGTAAAGTAAAAGTTTTGTTATTTTCTTTATTTTTATCTTTTCAAAAAAATAAGGAATCATGAAAATAACTTTTCTATATTTTTAAGATTTAAATTAGGTGATTTTGCAGACCCTTAAACTTTTTAAAATAAATACATCCATAAAACTTCCACTCACATTAACAGTTTAAACAGTGGACACTCTCAAATACATGGGACTAACATTCGACGACATACTTACGTTTGACCAGGATACCAAAGACATTCCAAAACAAGGTCAACAGTCATTAATTGTCAGTCATCCGCAAAACTCAAAGAACTATATATTGGACCTAATTACCTGTTACTAGTGTTCTTAGGCATTGTTCAACCCATCCTCCTCTACTGCTTTTCATACTTTTATTTTTACTACTGGACCAAACTCACACTGATCACTTACACAGCAGCTAAAATCATCGACCTACCCACACCCAACCTCTCAGACTTAAATAACAGGGTCCGTCATTCGAGTGGCAAACACAATAGTCCAGGATATCACGTACCCACCACATCAACACTTCCCACTACCATTAGGGTGCAGTAAGATTCAGGAGGGCCCACCTTTGGAAAAGCCTGATCCCCTCGGCCATCACCCTCCTAAACAACAGGCCATGCTGACTCTGACTCCTTCAATTAGTCTACCCTTATTGCCCGACTGTCATGATTACCAATTGCCCTCACCTGTGCCCGCTCATTTGGCACCAGCTGTTGCTCGTTGCCTGATTGATTACCCTCCTATTTAAACTCAGTACTCCACTCACTCCTTGTCAGTCAGTCAGTGAACCTACGCATACGCAAGGCAAGCACTTCGACTCTGGCTCCCGTCTGTCCTATCCTCGTCCATGTCCTGCTCGTCTGTCACTGATTTTCCTTTCGTCTCCGGTTCCCTGACTTTGCTCTTTGTTCAACAACGCTCTGATCTTCCGTTATGGTTAGTGACCCGTTTTTGCCCACCGACTACGCTACGATCTTCCTCTCCGGCTATTTGACCCGTTTTGGCACACCGACCACACTCCGATCTCCTGCTCGGCTACCTGACCTGTTTTGGCACACCAACCGGGCTCCGATCGCCCGTCACGGCAACTCCACTCGCTTCCCTGTGTGCGACCAAACTCTGATCCGCGAGCTCCTTGCTCCTCCTGCCCAACGAGCGCTGGACCACTGTCGTTTATTTCTCCGCACCTGACTTCCTCGATTCTATAATAAAGCTTTGTGTGAAACGTTACGCGTTTGGGTCTACCATCTGTTCTGGTTCTAACACCGACACTGTCGTATATGTTTGTCATTCTGCTGTTTTTGTAATGTGATGCTTGTTAGTCGGTGGAAAGGAATTTTCCTAAGGGGACCAAAAATATAACTCCAATAAATGGTATTTGGTCTTTGAATACTTCAAATATGTCCAGATAAATAAGTGAATGAATAATAGCAAATGTGTTTTTTGGGGGAATTTGTTTCCACAGAATTAAAGGTGAATTCACATTTTGGCAACAGGCAAAACCATTGTTTAGCACAATCCTGCTCAAATTTTCATTCTACGGTCCAATTACTCTAACCTCTAATGTTCCTTTTTGGTTAATTTGGCCCATGAAAAAAAACAAAAAAACTTATAAGTAACTATTAAAATACTACTCCAAATCCACAGTTTTTTTTCCACCTTTGCAATAAGAAATGGAACCTTTATAACTCTACCGTGAGTTTCACTAAAACCTCGCTCTCTCAATTTTTGTGATCCGTAAACATGCGCTTGTTTAATGTAGCATCGTTGCGTCGTTTCAGTGCCGGTGCTGTAGCGGCGTGTTGCAATTGATTTGTTTGCGCGTTATTTACTCGCAAGCGGGCCCCAAAAAATATTCCGTCACGCCTCGCCGACCTTCATTATGATTCTAATGAAGTCGGAATGTTCACAAAAGAGGCGGGAGCTGTGACATGGGTGCCCCCCCCCCCACTACCACCTCTGCTACCACCCCCTCGCAGCGTCAGATGTAAAAATGTTGCCCGCTGTGATGCCGTTAATGAGACGGCGCCGTGCTCTCCGACGCCGCCTATTGTTTGTGGCGCCGTCTCTTGCTTTTTCTGACAGATAATTGAACGCCGAAGGCCGCTTTTCCCGACTAATGGAAGGCGACGAATTAAAGTGCCCGTGCTAATGTCGGCAAATGGATCGGCACCGCCACGCTCCCCGCCAGGTCCGTCGCGTTGATGCAAAAGCGCTCGATGCTTTACAGTTGTTGTATTGAGGACATTTTGTCGTGATATCGCGGTGGAGGCACAGCTGCCGTTTGAGTGGCGAGACCGCTTTGGTTTGGAGGCTGCCGATGGAAATTTTGGCTTGAGAAAAGCACAGCTGTGGGGCAAAATAGGCTTGGTTTTTTTATTCAGTTTTAGTAAGTATGATTAGACGTATAATCTGATCCAGCCCGTGCCCGAACGATTAACTTGATTTAAAGGACCGAGTCAAAGCAAACCCGGAACTTCATATTGTATTTCTGAGGACACAGGGGGAGGTGGGGGGATTTTAGCAGTAAGAACCATACACAGGGTACGATATCAAGATCATACTAATATTTTATTCCTGCAGTCCAAATTATTAAAATTGGATGATTTAGTAAAATATTTTCACTGCACAACTGCTATTTAGGGTCAACAAAAACATAGTGCCAGAAAACATCCAAACATTATTCATTCGGAAAGAGGAAAATTATAACTTAAGGGGCTGTAGTAAATTCATAATCCCAAAGGTGAGAACAACCAGGAAAAGAATGTGTGTGTCTGTGTGTGGAGTCAAACTTGGGAAACAATTTACAAGACGAGATCAAACAATGTCCAACTATTCACTTGTTCAAATTTAAATACAAAAACATTACTGGCGGAATACAGATATGAAGAAAATGGGGTATGAGTGATACGAGAAATTGGGAATAGTGCGTCTCCAACTATGGTTAACTTTGTCGTTATTGTTGCTATTGTTATATCATAACTGTTATTATTAATATTATTACTATTGTTGTTATTATCATTGGTGTACTTAATAGGGAAGATGAAGGGGTAGCGAAAATAAGCATCTGCTTCTTACTATCCCTTTTTCGAACATGTTATGTAACATTATTTTGTTGTTGAGTTATTGTTTTTGTTCTGTTTTTATTTTAATGTTCGAAATAAAGTTTTCATTCATTCATTCATTTATTTTGGGTTGGGCTCGGGCCAGGCTTGGGTTTAAGATATTAACTCTAGTAGGGATGTATGATAGCATCGTTTTCAGGTACCGAAGGTAGAAGCCAGTACCAAAATCACTGTAAATTCGGTGAACAGAGTGCACCTGATTAAAAGCTGTATGTTCAAATTTAAAAATGGAACTCAATGTTATCATTATTCAAGCCTTACCATATTTTAAGCCACAAGCTTAAACTTAAAAAAAAAAAAAATAGTTCAAGTCAATTTCTTTAGTCTTTTGATCATTTAAAATTGTGTACACCGTCTAGAAATGTTTATACAGGAATTAAAAAAATAAAAAAATCTCATCTCGTTCCTTTCATTTTTATCGGTCACTGATAGAAGACAACTGAATCATCGTTGACCAATATTGTTGCAGTATTCTACGCAGTCTGTGAGTAAATAAATGGTGATTTGTGTTTGTAAAGTATATTATTGCGTAAACAGGGGAATTGCATTCGGGGATCAGTTTGCTCAGGTTGATATTGAGGGACTGTTGATGATGTGTTAAGGCTAAATGGACACTTAAAATCAAAGTTACTGTAACTTTAAATAAAGGTACACAAAAAAAAATACAGCACAATCAATTTTTGCCTGTAGTAGTTTGCATGCTCAAACCGGAATGAGCTGTTGCTGGCGATAAGCGGTCTCGAGCGGTCTTTAGCGGTGGGTTTTGGGACTACTAGGATATTGATTTTCTGTTGTATGCGGAGCATTCTTCCTGTATTGAAATTCTCGTGTTTAGAGTCGCTTGTATGAAGAAGTACCATTGTAATTGCCCAGTATCGATAATTTGGATATTGGGTAATTAGCATTCAATTCTCTTTTCTATTTTGGTTTCTTTGCTTTCATTTTTTTGGGGATCATTTAGTATTAAAAATTGAGCTTTGAATGGTGTCCATATTTGGGCAGCCACAGTAGTTCATGTTTTTTTACTTTTGCGTAAAAACTTTTTAGAAATTTGGTGCAGATCTCGTTGAGTTCTTCACATCTTGCTACAGTTTTTTTTCCAGTTTTTTTTTGTAAAGCAGTATCATCATCCGTCCTAATCATCTGTGATCTGGCCGCCATTCCTAGCTTTGCATGACCTCCAGTAGAGATTGCGCAACGTGCAAACGAGTTAGTTAGAAGCCGGCGGTGGGCGTTTGTCTTCAGCAGTATGCCATTTATCCATGGAGGCAGGAAAAGAACACCTGCATTTTATATATCCCGGTAAGGGTCAGATCTTTTAGCTGACCTTCCGGCCCACGCTCGCCGGCCGTGGCTTGTTTACCGCACCGTAATGACATCGTCAGGCCACAGCACGCCAGTGTTTATCGCACAATAGACGAACGGTGGCATAATGGGAAGGCGAATTTGAGTTCCCGCCTACTTAGCGTGCGTGAGGGAGATAACATGAATTCTTCATATCTCAGTTTGATTGCAGAATCTTGTATCTAATGCAATTTTTATTCCGCCCCACACTTCCCTGGGCCCCTTTCTTCCAAAGTGCCGAGTCAAGCATTTTCTGGCGTGCGGCACGGGAAAGTCTAAATAATTCAGCTGTGTTTTGGTGCTTTTTCCTGCATGTGTACCGGCAACCAGAAGAATGGGAATGAGGACGTAGAAAGAGGGGAAGCACGCGGGGATTTTTTTTTTTTGTTTCGTTTCGTGAATGGGTTGAACGTGAGCAGAATGGGGAGCGGGCATGTGACGGATGGGAGGATGCACGGGTAGCTGATGCGACTGGAGACGAGCGCACTTGTGTGTATTTATTTGCTGCTATTCTACAAATTATTTTCTCTTTTTTTGTCATTTCTATACTTTGCATGCATGTCATTCTAACAATATTTCACAAATAAAAAAGTGCAAAAAATATTTAAAAAAAAAAGCAAAAATATGTAAGGATGTCTTTTTAAACACGAAACATACATGAGAATATGAACATGACAAAACATGAGATACTTGTGTAACACACATCTTGTTTTTTTATCCAAAAATTGATTTTTTTTTTTTTTAACTTTATTCACATTAACACAGTCATTGAGTGTTATCTTTCGAAAACCAATGTGTTCTGGGTGCAAACTTGTGGAGAAGCCTGGCTCAGAGGTTTAGAAATTTCCTAATCTGCAAACTTGTATCTGAATGATTATTTCTGTTATTTATTCTTACAAGCAAGTGTTTTTTTTACTGAGGTATAAATGTTTGCACTTTTCTGTTCTGCTGATGAATGGTTGGTTGGTTGGTCGGTTGGTTAGTTGGTTGGATCCCTTAACCTCAAGGTTTGTGGGGACACCGTTTCCTGTGGTGTATCTTAGGCAAGTAAATCCTGGTGGCGCCCATGCTGATGAATACAACTACAATATGCAAAAGGAAATTTTGACACCCTATTGAACCAGTGTTAAAACAATACAACGTTGTCCTAAAATTTCAAACACTTCATTTTCATGTTGGGGGCTTAGTCATCTTTGGACCAAAAGAGGTTGCACGTTTGATAACCGGCTACTCCCAGTTAAATATCGAATTGTCCTTGGGCAAGACACGGAACGGCTAGGTAAATAAGCAGGTAGTGACTGACTCCGCTATCAGTGTGTGAGTGTGTGTGTGAATGAGTAAATTGTTAAGTTTATAGGAAAGCACTCTGGAGGTCCTCAATGACTGATAAAGCTTTATAAATGCAGTCCATTTACCATTTACCATCTCCAAAAACCTCATATAAAACCCATCTTAGTGGTTAAAAAAATGTTTATTTTTTTGTTTTTCTATATCTGGGTTTTACAGGGTTAAAAAAGGTATTTTAATATGATTTTGTATACTTGAATGTATGTGGAACAAGGTAATCCAAGCAGAACAATTCAATTAACTTTGACCTAATGGGTTATACCAAATAAAATAATTTAGTAAAGACCTCTTTTAATTTTAAAGTGGAAAGCTTTGATTCAAACCATTCATCATTGTAACACCCCTTTATGGAGTCCTGGATTTACAATCAAGTTCCATTCCTGCACCGGCAGTTTAACCCAAATTTTATTTGTAAGTCATATTTCATCGTTAGTCGTGATTTACATGAAATTATTTGTATAAAAGAAAAAAAAATGTAATTAGGTTGCGCTGGAGGGATTCGTGGAACTGTGATTATAAATGCCTTTTCGTATGTCGTCTAGCTCAGTAGTGGTCCAGTGAATACACAATGGATTTGGGCTCATCATCATCCATGCATCCATTTACTGCAACCCTTGACCTCACTAGGCTTTTTGGAACGCGGCCTCTGCGGAAAATAAGTGATTACTGTGCAGGAAAAACTGACATTTTAATTTGTATCCTCTAATTCATTGTCAAACTAGTATAAATTGTAAATAAATCCAAGATTGACAAAAGCAACTAATGGTGTTTTTTATTTATTTTAATGAACAATAATTTGAAAGACTGAGTTCTTTGACTCACAAGCGGAGTCTCAGAAAGGTTGAATTCCACATTATCAAGGTTTTCACTCCAGCAGACTGAAGCTTTCCTAACCTGTCAACTTCCACTTTGCTGCCAGATTCACCTTTGCCTTCGCCCCCTACCCAGTCACTCACAGCGTGTTCCCACCAGGTAGAAAATCCTTTGATCCCGTTCAAGCCCAGGCACCGAAATGCATCGGCGGCCGGTCGCCATGTTGCCATGACAATAGCTCCCTTCCACTTTTAGCCAGACCACCACCCACCTCAACCCCTACCGCGGTAAGCCAGCGGGCAGTGACCTTTCCCTGTCGGAGCGCGTTAGTGAGTGCGAAAAGGGAAGCCTAGTGTGAGCGAGCAACAACAAATGGCCGCTTTAGCGCTGCACTATATGGCACACCGGATTATAAAGCGCACCCCCAAAATATAGTATATTGTAAAGTCTAAAGGACATACCGATGTCAGACCGCGTGTTCACTTCCAGGACCAGATGGAGTATTCAGACTTTGGAAAAATAGGACCAGAGACAAGCAATGCAGTTGAGGACATTTATTACAAAGTTTCAAATAAAGACAAAATAGGAGTGCTCTCTGGTCCAGTCGAGAGGAAGCGCCTTCCCACCAATATTGGCCAGCAGTGCGCTCCCTCCAAAAAGCATCGAAATCTATTAACCACAGTTTAAATAGGAAAGGGGTGTGGATTTGCAAAAGGGAACTTGTAACTAAACAGGCAAAGAAAGGAACTCATATCTTATTCAAAAGCCTTTTGTTAAAAATTGTCGCAGCTGTATTTTGAAGGTTGTATAAGATAAAGGCCGACTCATCTAAAGACTATTGCTAAGAGAGTACTGATATGAAAGGATGGAGCAAGTAAATACTTCATTTAAATATGTGGATGAACATAAGAGCATTTATAACTACTAAATGAGTAATGTTATTATTGAAGTAATGCTATGATGATTAAATAATAAACTTAATACAGCTGTAAAACCTATGGTGAAAACATTCTCAGTGGGCTATTTCAATAATCTAACATTTGTCGTACAGTTTTTATTATATTAGGCCTACTAAACTATAAGGCACAGGGAATTAAAACTACAGTCAGTTACCACATTCAGGTGTGTACATTAATCCATTGCTTTATTGCAGTTTACCTATTGTGGTTTTCCTATTTTGCAGATTTCCATCATTCATCGTGTTCTGCATTCTGATTGGCTAAACAGAGGAAGATGCTTTTTATTGCAATAAGATTGTAACCGCCAAACTTTCTCCAGAGCCGCATACAAGTCTTTGGCGCTCCCAAGTGGCTCCGTAGCACTTTTTCAAAAAATAATTCATAATGGAAAAATATATGCTTCCTGTAGGACAGAACTAAAGGGTAAATGCAATTTTCCATAACGTTCACATGATGACGGCAAAGTATCATGCAAAGTAAAGTAGATCGAGTCCTTAATCCATAACGTGCAATAAAACAGCAAGATTATTTTTTAAATTATAATAATAATTAAATTGAGTTAATGATTAAAGTTATTTGTTAAAATTGTATTTAAAGTACAGTACTTTTATTTGTTAAACAAGTACATAACCTGCAAATTGGGTTTGTTCTTGAGTAATAAATAAATACACAATAACCAATGGTGTCTACTTCAAGTTTAAACTATCTTAGGGCACTTTTGGAATTCAACTCTCACGAAAAACGACAAATTACTGTACAACCGTTGTTGATTTTATACACTTACAGTCAATAATAGCGCAAAGATTGATCAGTTGAAAAATGTCATTGACCAAGATTGGCAAAAAATATATGCAATTGGAATCAAATCTGGAGGGCCACAATGAAAGTGCCGGCAATTAACCACTAGACCACGAGTGATACAGGTGACCTTTACAAAGACATTTGATTTTATCTCATTATCAGACTATTTTTATTCACTGTGCCAGAGACGAATGTTAGACAATAGAGAAAATGGAATGTCGCCCAGAAATATATCAATAAACGCCAAAAAGGAGGGAAAAAACTCTTTCATCTGTCTGATGATGAATTGGATTTTGCGTTTATTTATAACTTTCAGGACGACTTTCCATTTTCTCCATTCTCTAACATTAGTTTCTGGGACAGTGAGTAAAAATAGTTTTATAATGTGATAAGATTGAATGCCTTGTTGTATTTCATTAGTATCACTGTTGATCAAGTGTATGAGTGTGGCTCTCACTGCTGCGACTGGGGTTTGATTCTGATTGCATACAATGTTATGCTAATTTGGTTATTCAATTGATCAATAAATGCACACATATGGTAGTATATCGTAACTGTACTGTAAAATACTGTGTGCCTTTCTGATCCGCCGTATTTTGCGGTATATAATGCGCACCAGGTGCACTTTATATTTCTGGCCAATTTGGGGTATTTAGGTTCCCCTTTGAGGCAGGGCAGCTGGGGGGTTAGCGCGCAGCCCCACGGTGCGGATGTTCAGGGTTTAAGTCCAGCTACTGCAGCCTCCCGTGTGGAGTTTGCATGTTCTGCGTGCCTGCGTGGGTTACCTTAGGGCACTCCGGTTTCGTCCTAGATTCCCAAAAACATGCATGTCAGGTTAATTGGCCGGTCCATATTGTCCCTAGGTGTGAATGAGCGAGTGTCTCTGTGTGCCCTGCGTCTGGCCGGCAATCAGTACAGGGTCTCCCCTGCCCACTGCCCAAAAGATGGCTGGGATGGGCTCCAACACCCATGCAAACCTACTGAGGATAAGCGGTACAGATAATGGATGGATGGATGGAGGTGCTCCCTATAATCTGGACAATATGTTAACAGACCGATACATCAACTATGTGTGTCAGTAACTTTATTTTTGTTTAGGAGTCAAAACAAATTTGGTCCGCATTGTTGTTCTCCTTCATGGCAAATATAGAGTCAAAATAGACTAGTTGGCCCCGCACTGCCAAACGTTCTAATGACGCCAGATCTCAAAATGCACTAATGAAGCTGTGTCTTCTTCCTGGCTCAGCAAAACATGCATAAATCATAATAAACATCAACATGAAATTTTAATTACATGCCCGTAATTGCAGTTTCTCATTGGCCGATACGCCCGGTTGAGGGCAACCATCGACCAGGTGTGTGCTGAGTCGACTAGGGAAGCTTTTCCAACATCACTCACATACAGCACATTCTGAATGAAGTGCAATAAATCACTTTGGCGAAATGTTTGTTTTAATAGCATACCTCTAGGTGGTAGCAGACCACATGTTTTTTTCTTTAGTTTATAAATAATGAAATATTCAAACACATTTTAATCATTGCACCAAACTTACAAAATACATCTACCAACGTGACCCTATATCATCACTTGACCACACCCCTAAAGTGACAGCGTTTTATTTGACCACTAGATGTCACCGTATATTGTAGTGCAACCAAAACCGAGTGCTTAAAAAGTACAAAGAAGAAAGACTACAGCTGGTGTCTGCAATCTGGTGTCCATGGGCACCAGGTAATGCCCTAAGAGCACCTGAGTCACCCGTAGACTGGTTCTGAAAATAGCTCACCAGTGATGGGTCGGAGTGATTTTCTCGAAAAATTTGATTTTCATCTAGCGTGAGAAATCTTCGACATGATCAATTTCTTTAGAAAAATAGTTGAATGTGCTTATTTCAAACATATTTATAATAATCACAACCTGGTAATAACATTGTTATTACATTGTAACAACATGGTCATGACGCAGGTTGCTAGTTTAGAAAGGCATTTCAAACTAATAGCCCTTTGCGCTAATCCATCCATCCATCCTTCCATCCATCCATTATCTGCTGCGCTTATCTTCAGTAGGGTCGCGGGGTGTTGGAGCCCAATCCCAGCTATCTTGGAGCAGTGAGCAGGGAACACCCTGAACTGGTTACCAGCCAGTCGCAGGACACACAGAGACAGACAACCATTCCCTCTCTCATTTGCAGCCTGGGACAATGACCCGGCTAGTTAACCTGACATGCAAGGAGGAAACCGGAGTGGCCGGAGGAAACCTACACAGGCACGGGGAGAACATGCAAACTCCACACGGCAAAGCTGCAGTAGCTGGACTCGAACCCTGAACTTCTGCACCGTTAGGCTGCGCGCTAACTACGCATCTGCCGTGCCACCCCATTTGCGCTAATCAGTAACAAAAAATAACGCTTTTAGGCTAAACATGGTTGGAGACCCCTAAACTATGCGGACTTAAAGTGACCAAAACGCATAGTTTACTTCTCATTTTTTTGCCCAGCCTTTTTGAGGTTGTTGGATAGCAGCAAGATGGCAGACAACTACTTCAGCTCCCTGTCAGGCTCATGTTATGTAATGTAAATGCTAATTTTTAGACCTACAAGTATTTTTAAAATGGTATTTTTGCTTATTATTTGAGTCAATAAGTTTTTAATAAAGATGTTCTACAAGTAGCTGGCACAAAATAAAACACACCTTTAACTTTAAAAGCAAAAACCCAAAAGGCAATGAATCAATAGCCATAGTTCATCCATGCTTTTTTTCACAACATTATCTCTTAATAAGTACTGTAACCCCTGGTGAAATAAATTTACACTCAAGCGCTGGTTCGTAATTGCCTTTTTGTGTCACAACACGGCAGTATGTAATTTACGAGACAAGCTGTGGACTGATTCAGTGATGTTCCTCATTCTAGTTCAAAATAGATTTGCCAGAAATGTCTTGGACACGAGATACATTTTTGCGAGCATCACCACCAAAAACAAATAAATAAATTAATTAATTAAATCCACCATGAAGTCAAATTTGTGAATCAAAACCCCACAGAAGAATAGGAAAAGTTGTATTTACATTTCTCGGGAGTCCCAATCAACACAACATGAAAATTCTTAATACTTCGTGCATCCGTTCCATGCTATTGCAATGAAATGTTATTTCGCAAGCAAAGCGCCTTGTTTTATAAAAAGTATTGTTTAGATATTGGAGGTATCACATCCTTTCACAAAGTTCTGTTTGTCTCAGAGCTTTTCTTGAAAACAAGTATTTTCAAAAATTTTAGCAATGTTCCACTGGTATTTACTAAACAATCATGAAAGCCAGAAACATACTTTTTTCTAATGAAAGATGAGGGTTCAAGCTTTCTTTTAACATGTCCTATGCCTATTTAACAAAAAAAACGAAATTTTCTTTGGGCCTTCAAAAATTTGTCGTTATGGCAAAAATTGGGTGGCACCGGCTGGCATTGAATGCGCCTTTATCAACACCAAACATCATTAGTTTGCAGTACCTATTTACAGAAGTTGGTAAAGAAGAAGTAATGTTACTGGGAATCTAACAGGCCTATAAACATAACAGCGCTAGTCGGGCTGCCACAAGGAATTACTTCAGCGCGGTGGACCAGCGGGAACAAATGCGGGCGGTGGCGTGCGGTCCTTCTCATGTGGGGCAGTCACGGGGAGCTAAAGGAGCAACTTTTCCAAGTTGTCTGTAGAAGTTGTTTGTGTAAGAAGGGGCTGAAGTTGACGTAAAGTTTTCTTGCCCTTTTAACAAAGTGCAGTTGTTATTAAAGGAAATGTGATTTGTGTCCTCATTGGATTAGAAAGGATCTTTACTGTACTTGATATTAGCCTATTTTAGATCTTTTAGTGGTTTTTGTCTACTAATTTCCTCAGAGTATCACTCTACATCCACGACCAGTGATGCTAAAGAACTGTTGACATTTTTCTTGTCCCAATCTTGCTCAAGTCAGGATTTTAACACTAGAAGAACCACAACCAAGCCAATTTGCTTTCCAACAAAGAATGCCCAAAAGACAGCCAACTGACTGGATCAGTTTCACTATTGATCTGCAAAACAAGCAAATTCTGGTGTGAACAACACAACTCAGTAGTGATTCTCCACAGGCTAATTTTTGTAGTATTACTCTAGTTATATGTTGTGGCATTTTTGTAGTATTTCCGAAGTCTGATTTGTTTAGTATTTCTAAAGTCTGATTTTTGTAGTATTTGTGTTGTATTTTTTTAGTATTACTGTACTTTTATTTTATAGTATTTTTTTCAGTATATATACAGTGTTTTTTAGTATTTCCATAGAGTATTGTAGTGGTACTTTTATAGTTTTTCTGTCGTAATATTTCTGTAGCAGTATTTTTGTGGTATTTCTGTTGTAATATTTTTGTAGCAGTATGTTTGTATTACAGTACTACTGTACTGTTTTTTTGTAGATTTACCTC
Organism: Urocampus carinirostris; assembly: GCF_059441175.1. NCBI lineage: Eukaryota > Metazoa > Chordata > Actinopteri > Syngnathiformes > Syngnathidae > Urocampus > Urocampus carinirostris. The sequence continues at coordinate 23,413,180 of NC_142359.1, forward strand.
TAGTTATGTTTGTGGCATTTTTGTAGCATTTCTGAAGTCTGATTTTTGTAATATTTCTGTGGTATTCTTTTAGTATTACTGTACTTTTGTTTTATAATATTTTTTAGTATATATACAGTGTTTTTGTAGTATTTCCATAGGATATTGTAGTGGTACTTTTATAGTATTTCTGTCCTAATATTTCTGTAGCAGTATTTTTGTGGTATTTCTGTTGTAATATTTCTGTAGCAGTATTTTTTGTATTATAGTACTACTTTAGCGTATTTTTTGTAGAATTACTCTAGTTATGTTTGTGGCATTTTTGTAGCATTTCTGAATTCTGATGTTTGTAATATTTCTTAGTGATATTACTGTACTTTTTTGTAGTATTTTTTCGTATGTATAGTTTTTTTGTAGTATTTCCATAGTATATTTTTGAAATATGATTGTAATTGTACTCTTGTAGTATTTCTGTCGTAATAATTCTCTAGCGGTATTTTTGTGGTATTTCTGTCGTAATATTTCTGTAGCAGTATGTTTGTATTATAGTACTACTGCAGTGTTTTTTGTAGAACTACTCTAGTTATGTTCGTGGGATTTTTGTAGCATTTCTAAAGTGTGATGTTTGTAATATTTATGTGGTATTCTTTTAGCATTACTTTACTTTTGTGTAGTATTTTGTAGTATGTATAGTGTTGTTGTGGGATTTCCATGAGATATTTTTGAAACATGAATGTAGTTGTACTTTTGTAGTATTTCAGTCATAAAAATTCTGTAAGATTCCTGTTGTAATATCTATGTAGCAGTATTTTTGTATTATAGTATTACTGCAGTGTTTAGTATTTTCGTTTAGGTATTTTGAAGTATCTATGTGGTATTTCTTTAATATTTTTAGTATTACTGTTGTTGGATTTCTGTAGTTTTTCCTGTTGTAATATTTCTGGGATATTATATTTCTATCATAGTATGATTGTATTTTTGTAGAATTTCTATGGTATTTTTTTCTTACTAGAATTAAGACAAAATACTATAGTAGGTCCCTTCTTTGAAGCATTAAATTTGATATTTAGTTTTGGAGTAATTTTGTAGTAATTTTTTTAGTATTTTGGGAGTATTTTTGCCAACTGACTTTTCATGCATCTATCAACACCACACCCACCACAATCCATTTGAACAACTCTGCCTTACTGCATTAACAAAACAATAGTGACAAGATGGGCCGTCGTGTTGTTACTTTTGAGTAACACGGCCTTTTGGCTGTCCGATGGCCATTCCAGACCTTCTAGTGTTAAATCAGTCTGCTTTTGGTCTTAAGCTAGCCCTTATTCTGTTGGTTCCTTTTGCCTGTCTTTGTCATCTCCAGAATACTTAATCGGGTCTCATCTCATCTCATCTCATTAGCTGCACCGCTTAACCTCAGTAGGGTCGCAGGGGTGCTGGAGCCCATCCCAGGAATCATCGGGCAGTGGGCAGGGGACACCCTAAACTGGTTGCCAGCCAATCGCAGGGCACACAGGGACAGACAACTCGCTCGCTCATTCACACCTAGGGACAATTTGGACCAGCCAATCCACCTGAAATGCATGTCTTTGGAATGTGGGAGGAAACTGGAGTGCCCGGAGGAAACCCACACAAGCACGGTGAGAACATACAAACTCCGCACAGTAAGTCTAGTAGCTGGATTTGAACCCACACAGGAGTTCAGGTTGAATAAATGTTGATATTTTTTTTTCTTACTCTAGTCAGCATCTTAAATCAGGTTGGTCTTGGTCTTAAACCAGCTCTTATCCTCGATTTTCCTTTTTGTCCTTTCCTCCTTATCTTTCAGGACCCTTAGTCAGTTCTTAATTTTGAACTGGTCTCTCTTGGACTTTTTATAGCCCTTTTTTCCCCTTCTAAGTACCGCAAAATTTAAAATTTGTCTAAAACTGTTTTAATACCTATTCAACTGGCAGCTTATTTTTGATTCAACATATTGGAAAGTCTTTTGTAGCATCTTTTGGAGTTTTCTTCTCCAAGTGCTCTAGGCCTCTACAATGCCGCTTTGCCCTTTAGCTCATTTGCATTTCTCATATTATTCCGCCTACACGTGAATGAATATGTATCATTTGTATTCTTTTCTTCCTGTCAGCCACTCAAACCCTTTTCAACCTTTCAATGGTGAGAAAGAGAAAACTGATTTGTGTCCGCCGCCTGGCGGTAAAGTGAATTAATCGTGCGGATATTGGGGATTTCCTCGCTGTTCCGCAAAGGCTGGATTCATTCGTGGTTGTTTTTTAACGAACACCTTTTTTTGTTTGTTCTTAACTACTCTGAGTTCCCTTAAAAAAAATAAAGAAATCATTCTTCCATTGTAATTCGTGGCAAAAAAAGCGTAAGGAAATATAAAAGCCAAGAAGACTGTGGGATTTAAGGACAGATGCACCCAACCACGCGAAGTAGGATTTGACATTTTCCCAGCCAACCGACTGAGGCAGCATTTGTGTACTGGTTATTTATTTTATATCCCTACTTTGGCTTTTGTCTGCTCTCATTTGAGATGATGGCGGAATCAAAGAGAAAAAAACATTCCTCACTTTCTTTCTATCTTAAACACCACCAGTCCTGTTTTTTAGGTCTCATGACAGGTGTTCCAGTAATGGACCAAATATTCTTGCTCTTGTTTTTGTGTTCATCAAATGTGTCATTTTTCTTGGTTTTGGTCTTGAAATTTGTCATTTTATGGAGATTTGATATGTCTAGATTGTTTTGGTTGGTCTTTAATGCGGAATGGTTTTATTTATTTTTCTTCATGGTCCTTGATCGAGTTTGTTTCCCGTCTTAGTTTGTCTTCTTGAGTTTGACTTACTCTGAGTTTTATTTTATTATTGGGCTTGTTTTAAGCTTGGTCTTTTCTTAGTTTTGTCATATTTTTCTTAGCCTGGGTCTTGCTTTTTTTCTTGTCTTATCTCGATTTGATATGGTCTTGATCTCAGGCTTGTCCATACTCATGTCTTTCTTTCAATATTTTTTACCCCATGTTGTTCTTTGTTTTTTTTATGGCATAATTTGAGTCTGGTCAGACCTAAAACGTGTTGTGCTTATTTCATTTTGGTCTTAAGACCTTACGAAAGGAGGCAGAACTTTCATCAATGTTTTACCAGCCACCTTCACCTTTCTGGTCTTCTTTTTTTTTTTTTTCTTGAAGGGAAAATTAAGAAAACCACGAAAAAACCGCGCCTGACCTCTTTCTCAAAAAGTCCCGAAAGGCATTTTCCATCAACGGAATCCCCTGCTGTGACATCAGGATGAGACCATGTTGGATACAGAGTGTCAAGCTGGGTGTCCTTAAACAAATCCTAATGATGTTTGAGACTTCTAATTTAGCGTGGGCGCAACGTGTTGCCACACGGAGAGCTGGCCGATAAAATGTCTTCCGGAAGACTTTCCACTTTGATATGCCACCCGAGTTTAACTTAAACATGGATGGGCGCCATCAGGCTGTACTTGCCCAAGAAACGCTACAGAAAAGGGTGCCCCTATGACCATAGTGGTTAAGGGATCCCCGCAAACCATGTGGAGGAATGCTTACTTGCAGGAGCCTGACACGGATTCTGTAGTAACGCAATTGTCCAGAGATGGCAGTAAAAAAGCGTAACCTCCTTTATATGTGTTCTGATCATTTCAAATTCTGTATGCTGTATAATAATATTTGTATGGGATTTATTTTCAAATATACTGCTAAGTACATGTACATTTGATACAGGGAGCAACTGGCTGAGGTTGACAGGTATGCAATAGAAAATTTTGAAAGAGGTTGTGTGGTTGCATCGATAGCGGTCTTTTACGTACAGTGCACATGTTTACAGTGCACATAATGTTGGTTTTATTTTTACGTTTTGGCGGTAAAAGCTTGTTCTTGTCTTGGTCTTTATCTCAATTATGGGTGGCAGTGGCTCCGTTTTACAAGATTTGATTTGTAGCCCATTTAGTAAGCTTTATGACCCTTTTTTACAGCCAAAATATGGAAATTACGGACTAGTGTTTGGACGATAGGGATCATTTCCTGCCCACTAGCCCGCCCTGGCCCGCCTCTCGTGTCCGTCTAATGGCCTGGATGAAGGTTTTTTTTCTTTTTTTTTACTACTCCGTTGACACGCTTGTTGATTTAGCCCCACAACCCCCTCACTCACTCTTAAAATATGGCCTCCCTCAAGTCTTTTTGCTCAAGCAACCGTTGCGGAAAACGACAACACAATAACACGCCTGCCCCATCTCAGCATAAATCCTCAACCCTACTACCAACAAATGGGGGTGCGCACCAAGTCCCCGCGACAAAGATTTAATCTGCCCGAACACCTTTTCAATCATCGGGTGTCAGCGAGACACGACTGGAATACAATGCATGGCCACACTTGAGGTTTGGGGGGGACGCTAAGGGGGTTGGGATCAATACAAGCAATCATATAGATCGTGATTAATGACATTGGTGTGCGGCATCTGTAGGTTCATTTTGCTTGGAGGTAGGCAATTGTGGCTATTTTCTATGTCATATAATTTTGTCCAAGGGCTTTCCTATTTTATTTGCCCCCGGTTGGCACTAGTTGACCACGTGTTGTTTGGCCAGCTAGCCTGGTGTTAGCACAGGTTTTCCGTGTTCCTTGGTGTGTTTATTCCTGGCAAGCTTTACATTTGGGGCCATACCGTTGCTGCTTTTTGTCGCTGGTACCTGGTTAGTGTGGCTGTTCACTGTGTGTTTTTGTTTTTCATTTTTCCGCCGAAGCTGAGGCTGCCTTTCTTTGATTGGTCCCGGTTAGCCACCGTTGACAATTCTCCACGTGTTTATTCTTACAGTTTGCCCCTTTTTGGCCGTTCGCTTTTTCTTGTACCATTACTGCATCCACCAGCGACACAACGGCTTGGCATTCCCCAAAAATCTACCATACCATTGCTCAATACCCTCATAACCTGACTAATTAACACATAAAACTCTTGGTGACTGGCTTGCTAGGGTGCTGGTGTTCCTTCCAATGATGTCACAGCTCAGTATGACAAGGAAAAGACATGTGGTTTTATTTATTTATTTTTTTTCGGATTATCTTGAAAAATAATTAGAATATACCGATAGGATATATATTATGCAAAAAACATGTACTCTTTCCTTACATTTTTGCATCTTTAAGAATTAGGGAATACCTTAAAATGGCAAAATGGTAATTTATACAAGTAAAATGGGTGTACTAAATTAATATGTGCAATTAGTTGCAAGTATGATACAATTGACACTATGAATTAATTACAAGACACCACATATGCATACATTACAGTTTATAATTATAATAATCCCCATATAAAAATTTTGCAGTCATATTTCAGAGATGCAAATGAAGAGGTATACTATGGATACTAATATAAAGCACACGATCCTTTGTTCATATGCATAATATTGATTATTAGATGCATATGGAAAATAAATAACGTGTTTTGGAATTTGCTGGCTTGCTGCTTGTGTACGTGTTTGTGTGTCTATAAGTGTGTCGTTGTTGTGGTCGGCATCCCCACAGGATCAGTGAAGCTGCGCCGGTTTCAAATGAAAATAAATGAGAGGCAGTGACCGCCTCTGCCTGGGTCCCACTTTAATGAGGAAAAGGATCAGCGAGGCGGGGGAGACTGATTCGTTGGGGGGAGAAATTGGAAAGTGCGCCAGAGATCGGTGAGAGTTGGCGACGTCCGAGGAGCAGCGGGGCGGCGGCATGGTGATGAATGGAGGGGCTCTCCAAAACGGGCCATGGCGGCCAATTACAGTTAGGGAGCGCTCTGATGCGCCCCAGGTGGAAAAGTCAACCCCTACCCCACCGTCCAACATTTGCATGGAGAGGGGCAATCACTCGGCTTTCAGGAGGAGCTCGGGGGGCCTCATTGTGACCCGTGTCGGGACGGAACGCTCCATTATGTGCTCCATTTGCCTTGATGGAACGGGTCCAGGCGGCATGGCGGAGAAGGGGTTTGCATGTCTGCCTCGCAGTTATGGGTTTGATTACCCATCCTGTCTGCATCATAATTCATTTGTTATGTTTACATGCACGGAATAGTAAGATTTCTGGACTTCAAGCCGCTCCTTTTTTGCTACATTTTAAAATCTGCGGCTTTAAATACTGTGCGGCTGGTTGTTGGGTTATTACCCATAGCAGTACCAAGGAAAACCGCAAGCTGCTCTTTTTCAAAATGCTTGCGATTTAAATACAAAACATTTAGTCTGGAAACATCATGACGCCCTTCGAGAGAAATCCGTCCATGTTTCTGCCAACATTCTTAATATAATACATAGCAGGAGCAAAATGGGACAGCTGTCAGTATTTTATTCAATATTTACAATGTACTCAAAGTAGTCAATTTTTTTCACCCGCAAATCAAGTCCTCATTTTCTGCTTTCAAAATGAACAGTGGTGAAAGTAATATATACTTCTCTTTCTGCAGAATCACCATCAATGTCAGGTCAAGTTTCTTTAATCTTTAGGGAACGATAACATGCAAATGCAATATATTCCATTACTGCAGAAACCACTAATGACAACAACACAAAAGACACGTCTGTGATGCAATCTGGCACTGTTACGGCTCACATTTTACGCGATGCAGACCTCATTCGCGTTTGTTCTTAGCGCAGTAGCAATTATGGGCTTGTTTTGTAATTGTCATCTTGAATGGTATAATTATCCAAAAACAGATTATGTAAACAACTCAGAACTGAAAACAATGCAGTTAAGCGTCAGGTGTGTGGGAGCATGGTGCAGTTGGTGTTTTGAAGCCAAATTCCCCATGCAGTTGGAGCGAGTTCAAGGCCTGGCTTATGCATGATACATTATACATGAATTAGCTTTTAATGGCTGTTTAATCCTGCATCGGGGCGGCTGTAGCTCAGGAGGTAGAGCCCTCGTCTTGAGATCACAGGATCCCAGTTCGAATCCCGGCTCGTCCGTGTTACATGTTGAAGTATCCTTGGGTAAGACACTGAACCCCTAATACCCCCAATAAGCAGGTTAGCGTCTTACATGGCTGCAATACAAGGCCGCTATTGGGAAATGTGGAGCACATTGTAAAGCGCTTTGGGAAGTCATTGACTTGAAAAGCGCTATATAAATGCAGATCATTTCATTTTCATTTCATTTCATTGCATCTTAAAATCTGGCTGATACAAATACAAAATTTAGTTTTGTTCTTAAATTTGAGCGTGAGACATTTAATTTAACGCAATCAGTTCATATAAGTAGTGACACAAGACCTGACATCCAGGTCTATTATACTATGTTGTCAGGTGGGAATATTCCAAAATAGTGGAGCAAGGGTGCCTAATGAGTTCAGAATTTACCAAAGATATTTATTTACGGTAACGCACAGTTCTAAGGTCTTCGGACCCTCCTGTGGTGTTCAATTCCAGCTACCGGACTTCCTGTGCGGAGTTTGTATGTTCTCCCCGTGCTTGCATGGGTTTCCTCCGGGCACTCCGGTTTCCTCCAACATTCCAAAGACATGCATTTCAGGTGGATTGGCCGGTCCAAATCGTCCCTAGGTGTAAATGAGCGAGCGAGTTGTCTGTCCCTGTATGCCCTGCGATTGGCTGGCAACCAGTTCAGGATGTCCCCTGCCCACTGCCCGATGATTCCTGGGATGGGCTCCAGCACCCCCGCGACCCTACTGAGGATAAGCGGTGCAGCTAATGAGATGAGAGATGAGACATACTCTTGTTCAATTTGTTGTTAGCATGTCTTAGCTTAGCTTAGCATTTATCTGTGCGGTTGGCAAGCTAACAGGACTTTGTTGTACTTTATTTTTAGTTTTACAGCGACCTTCTAAGGGTAATGGTTTAGGCCATTGTCCGAATAAACAGCAACTAAAAGAAAAATAAGTCTGGTTGTTTGGCACATCACTCACTAGCTGTCCAGCTGCAGAAAAGTTCGGACTGAGGACAGTACTCACATGCTAAATGCAGAATTGTTAGCATTGAACAAAACCAAACATGCCAAAGAATCCCCTGACCATGAACATCCATGTTTTATCGTCGCCTGTTCAGGTGTCCACTCACTGTTAGACGGGTCAGTGAGCATTTTCTGTTTCCATTAGTGAGCGGGCCGCAGGGACGAGTCGGCAGTTGAAGATCGGTCAGCTCGCCGTGCATGAGCGTTAGCAGATGCTAGCGCTTCCGTTTTTGCTCAAACGCAGCTGCTTGCCACAATTAATTATGGATGAACGGCTCATGAAATATTCATGTGAGAAACGATACCCACAATCCTTGGCGAGGATTTTGGCTTTGATTCTTGCAACTTGCTCGTAATCGTTAACAGGTCAGAAAAACAAGGGCGTTACCCGTGAGATTTGTTGTTGTTGTGGAATTTACTCTTTATCCTTCTCCGGAAAACTCAACACAGAGACAGTTCTACATCTGTGTGTGACACTGAGACAAATAGTCGTTTTTGTGATTAATCAGCTGTTCCGATCATTTTTGTAGGATGTCGATTTCTCTGAAAATTAGATTACAGTAATCCATCGCGTGGAGTGCATTTAAAAAAGACCTGCGGTAGTCCAAAATCCACAGAGTAGGAACATTTACACTGTATTTATTTATTCATCAAATACTCTTTTATACATTTAAACTGAATAACAAACACTATTTACGGACTGAAGCATTTGTTTAATAAATAAAAGATCTGTACTTTATTTACATTTTTATTCTTTTTTAAATAACCTCTGTACTGTCAAATTGCGGTTTTAAACATAACATTGCTGCTATATTGCAGTATTAATTGCCAACATTGCTGAAAAGCATTATAGGACACTATCGACTTTTTTGCTTCAGATGATATATTGTCCCAGTCATGTGGACGTTATCAGAAAACTAAAATTTGCTGTTAAAAACCTATTCTTATCCTTTGGCATGTTGAGAAGTCCAACTTTGTTGGCGACAGAAAGCATTTCCTCACCCTTTTGTGATTTTGTCGGTCCAAAGCATTTTGCTGACATGATTGTCATGGTTGCCCATTGCCCTCACCTGTGCTCGCTCGTTTGGCGTCAGCTTCTGCTCATTGCCTGATTGGTTCCCATCCTGTTTAAACTCAACACTTCCATTCACTCCTTGCCAGTCCGTCAGCGAACCTCCGCACATGCAAGGCAAGCACTATTTGACTCTGGGTCCTGTCTGTCCCGTCCTTATCTGTATCCTGCTCGTCTGCCCCTGGCTTCCCGATCGTCTCCGGCTACCTAACTTGTTTCCTTCCTTCAACCGTGCTCTGATCTCGCGCCCCGGCTAATCGACCCGTTTTTACCCACCGACCACGCTCTGATGTCCCGTCCCGGCAACTCAACTCGTTTCCGCCTTCCGACCACGCTCCGATCCCTTGAGCTCCCTGCTCCTCCTGCCCAGCGATCGCCGGATCGACGCTTGCTTTCCCGGACCTGACTTCTCAGCTTCCGCTATGAAGTTTGTTGTGAAACGTTACGCGTTTGGGTCTACCATCTGTTCTAGTTCGGACAATGATGGGTTTTATGGAAACTTGAAATTTAAAACGATTACCCCTTCTGACGAGCTGTTACTACATTTTCAACTTAGACCGCGACCTAATTGGCACAAAGGCAGACATAGGAAAGGAGGGGCGGGGGATCTGTTTAGCCAATCAGGATGCAGAGCACAATGTATGATGAAAATTTGTGATATCGCATAAAGTAAATCGCTGTATTTACTTATTAAAGGTGAAGTACACTTTATTTATTACATTCGCTCAATAATATTTAGCATGCGGCCTACAAGTCTAGTATACTTATTAATATTTGTGTTTCTCTGCAAAATCTCCCCTTTTCATCCGTCACTGGTGTTGATTTATTTTTCTTGGCAGCCATTTTAGCAGATATATTTTTCACACTCTGGCCTTTGTCAATGTTGTTATTCAGAGCAGGGATTGAACCTTTTGCCTTTATTGGCTTTTGAGATTGTATATTTGTCGTTGGTTTGCCGAGATCATATTCGCTCCAAGCTCAACACAATAATCTATTTTTAAAGAATTCTTCCGGAAAATAATCAATCCTTCTATTAAACTCTGAGGTTTGGCCTCTCGTTTACTGCTTTCGCTACCGCCATTATTTCCCAAGACGGGCCTGGAATCTCACTGAGGAGTAATGCGGAGAAGCGCTAATAATTGGAATCTGCGTCCCCTTCCTCACGCTCCAAATGTTGTGTGGATTTTTGTGCTATTACACAATACTGTTCACCCACAAAAACGTCTTGGCAGAGTTAACAGTGTATATGAATTAAACACATTCCTTGCTACGCCTACTTATCCATACTTGTCAACCGAAGCACTTTCTTTGCCTTATTAATGATTGTAACTCCCCTTATTAAGCAATAATAAACCTTACAAACGCAACGTGGCACCAGTGGTGAGCGATCAGGGCCTGAAAGGCCTTCTCTGCTGACGTAAAAAACATCTCAATCATGTTATGTAAATATATATTGTCCATTAAAACGTATTAAATAATTCAAACTAGTATGTCATCTTCCTTTAATTGCTTTACCCTTGGTTGTGCTGCTTTCAAATGTCTGCTTTCATATTTTAGCATTTAAGCAATCACATTTCGCCATTACTTGTTGCCAGGCTCAGAAATCTGCTCGGAGGCCATCAAAAACAATTTTGAAGCCCCTCTACCATAAAAAAGTCTTCGATAACGCTATTGGTTTAGCCAATCAGATATAGGGTTGAGAGTCTCCTGGGAGGTCTTGGCAAACGTCAGCAGGGGGGCGCTTAAACACCAAGGTCTAAAATCTATTATTTTACTAAATTACAATAGCATGTCTTTCTCTTTCTACAGTAAACTTTTAACACATTTAAAATTTTAATGTTTTTTTAAAGCAACTTTAATGTCAGGAAAACAGAAAACACACAACAAAATGTCGATCAATTATGTTGACTTTTCATTGCGATAACAAAAAAAACTAGGGAATATAAGAAAAAATGTTACATTTCTTATATAAAACACAGTATCCCTGAAAAACACAGGAAACATAAAATAATTACAGATGTATTAAAAAGGAAAAATATTAAAACATTTTAACCTTATTTATAATCAACAAATTTATAATCAACAACACAGAATCCTTGAAAAACAATACATGCATATTGACCAAACACAAGAGAAAATAAAGCGCCTGAAAGGAAACCCGCTCTTGATGGGTGAGTCGGCTCCTGTCATTCCTTTTCGAGCGAGTTTGTTTGTGAACAGACCATCGCTAAAAGCCATGACTGAAGGCCTATAATACAAAAATTGTTATACCGCATAGAGGATTTGAAATGATTAAAAACCGTTTAAAATATGGGGGGAAACATAAGTTGACAGGTATGCTCATCCTTCTCCCGACCTGTATCGATTTCCACTGGGACACATGCTCACCAACACTACAGTTTTATGCCTTAAACTATTCCTTGTCACCCCTTTGAAATGCCTACCAGTTTTATTTAAATGTATGTTTGTTTGTTTTCTTCAAACAATGTCTGAAACTCATGACAAAAAGTTACCGGAAACAAGGACAGACAACTCTGAAAAGTGGCCCAGCCATAAAGTTGCCTGCCCCATTTTTCAAAACTTAAAACACAATAATACAACTAATCGCAAAAAAAAAAACGTTGTTGCAAAGTATTAAGGATTGATAATCAGAATATATAACAGAAAAACACTTTAATATTAAGCTTATTATAAATTTACTTATAACATTCATTGCATGTATATGCTTGTATTTCCATCTGCCATCAGCATGTACCTGTATTTATTCATCTTCATTCATGCAATGTTTGTGTTGCGTCATCTGCTACAAGCCACGTGAACTCCTCTTTCCACAATGCTTTTAATGTACGTTGACGTTTTGTAGCGTCATAAATTTTGTCAACTTCTTTTGAACTTTTCTTCTGGGGCTGAGGTTTTGGCTTGATTCCTTACCTTTTATCCATTTTTCTTGTGTTCTCTGTGCGTCTACTTTGGAAAATGATATGCAAGTGCACGACCTTATAACGCTCGGGAAAGTCCGGAAGCAGGAAGTTATTCGATGCAGGCTTCTGATTGGCTGCCAAGTATGCAAATTGCCAAAGAAACCGAAATTCCGAAACTTCCAAACCGGACGGAGATTTCGAAATCGGAATAAAGCAAACGTTTGATTTGAAAAAAAAACTTTTGGTTTTTTTTTTTTTTGTTTGTTTTTTTCGAAAACATTGTCGGCCACCCGGCCAGAGAATTTTTGTAAGTTGTACGCCCGACGTAAAAGATCCACGCCCCGGGCAGACGATATTTCAGACACTGCTTCAAATTTAAACAACAATTTTCTTTACTTGAAAACAGTAATTAAATGTATGGCTGATTTATTTTGAAGCAAAACTGTCCTTCTGTGTAAATTTAGCGCTCTAATGATCACATTAGCTTCCCGTTTTGGTAAAAGTTGGCCACTCCTGGTTTTAAACAAGCACATTGAGTCTTATTTTTCTGATATTTTTGCAAATTGTGTTCCGCGAATAAAAATAGAGTGCGCAATCAAATCTTTACCATTTTAATGTCAAAACGTTGGCATGCATGGGTATGTCACTTCAAGTCAAGTCAAGTCAAGTCAAGTCATTTTTATTTGTATAGCCCTTAATCACAAAGAGTCTCAAAGGGCTGCACAGGTTATTGCACAGACTATTATTTCAGACTATTATTACACCATCCCCTGATCTGGAACCAACATGTAAATGCATTCCCCGCCACGCCTCCTCATCTTGTTCCTGACCCACATCGTCTTCCGCAGGGACAGGTTTTTTTTTTACTACCGGCAAAGAAGTGGGACAACGATGAAGTCGTTCAAGAGTGCAAGTGAGACGGAGACAATGAAGGGAGGCAAGGGAAGACATTTTATAAATTATTATGTGAGTCGCAACTGACCTTGACCGATTGCCAAGAAGAGTCCGAACCGCTAAGCACACACTCGAATGGACAAACAGAGCAAGCTAAAGTCGAACTTACCAACAGCAGATACGCTCCCCACTAAGACACTGTGCCAAGAAAGCGATGGCGGAAGTGCCGGTTTGATGTGCAATTCAATGAAGTCACATTGAATGCACTTAATACAGAGCATGGGGTTGGGCAAAGTATGGCCTGCGGGCCGTATTCGGCCTGGGAGCCGTTTTCGTCCGGCCCACTGAACCAAGATCGTAAAAAAATATAATGACAATATATATAATAGTAAATAAAGTACTCCTAATAAAAATGTTTTTGGTTGCCAGCTTTGTCACTTTGCCTTGCTACTGCAGAAATCCTACACAGAAATACTACAAAATACTACAAAAAGCAGGGACATAATACATTTTTTTTGCTTTAATACTGAAAATACAAAAATAATACAGAATTACCTAAAAAAATACCACTACAATAATACTATAATACAAAATACTACTACAGAAATATTTCAACAGCGATACCACAAAAGTACAACTACAGTAATACCACACAAATAATAAAAAAAAATATGACAATAAAAATATTATAGAAATCCCCCGAAAAACATTATACAAGAATACCACTATGGAAATACTTCAAAAACACTACTACAGAATCAGTACAAAAATAACATTATAGAAATATTATGAAATGAAGTGAAAGGAAATTATCTGCATTTTTATAGCGCTTTTCAAGTCAATGAAGACTTCCCTATAAGAAAAATTATACAAATATACCACTACAGTAATAGTACAAAATCAATTTAAAAGTACTACTACATAAATACTACAGGAATACTAAAAAATATGATGTAAATACTTCTAAAACGTTGATTTGGGAATAACACAAAACACAAAAAAATACTAAAGATATACAAAAAATACCTCTACAGAAATACTACGAAAATACTACTACAGTAACACAATTTAACAAAAACACTCCAATAGAAATATTACGACAGAAATACAACAAAAATACAACAGAAATACTACAAAATACTACTATGGAAATACTTAAAAATACTACTACAAAAATATGATAAATATACTCCTACTGTAATACCACAATACAAAAATACTAATACAGAAATATTAAGACAGAAACACTACAAAAATAGACCCACAGTAATTCTGCAGAAATACTACAAAAATGCTACTATGCACATACTTAAAAGTACTACGATTAAGAGTACTAAAAAACACACGGAAACACTACAGTACAGTAATACTTCAGAAATCTTACAAACAAATAAAAAACACACAACTTTAGTAATATGACAAAACTAAACATTAACTGCTGAAAACAGGGCCTTAATATGTATATATGTTTAATGTTGAGTGTCTCAAAACCAAAACTTATCCGTTCAAATACAACTGCATACCTGTCAACCTCCACGGCTCCATGCCCTTACAAACTGTCATATTTTCCCGTACAAAATACAAAATAATCGTACACCATATTTATTTTTTTCGGAATCATGCGTAAGGGGAAATCCCCAGGCAGCATACACATGCAATTGACACATTTGCGTTTTTCCGTACAGATTTCCTTGTACGTCGTACTCGTCTTAAAATGCATAAAAAAGCGTACTTTGTATGGCAAAACCGTACAGGTTGACATGTATGCAACTGTAAAATGCAATATTACGTGATGGTGTCTGCACATAATGTACTGTATATTATATTCAGGATTGGGTAGGGTTACTTTAACTTGATTACTTTCAATTACTTTTAGATTACTCCAATACCAAATATGCTAATAAAAGACAAAAGAAACTAAATATGAATACAATTATGACTCACAACACGTGATAAGCTTTCTCTCCTGGCTTTGATCTCTTTGATCTCCTGCAAAACTAACATAAAATGCGACAGAAACAAAATGAAAATAAGTCCAAACAGCTTGCCAACATCATTTTTGCCGTTCCATGTATTCTGTTACTCCCCAAGCCTGCACAAAATGTAGTATTTTTATTCATATTTAGTTTCTTTTGTCTTTTATTAGCATATTTTATTTGGTATTGGAGTAATCCAAAAGTAATTGAAAGTAATCAAGTTAAAGTAACCCTACCCAACCCTGATTTCATTTTCATATAAAAAGATGGGATAAGTCTCCAGGACCGTCCCGTGACTCCAAAAGTTAGCCCACTTCTAAATGAGAGCAGCCTTTTGCGCATGCACGCGCGGAGAAGGAATGAGGTTGTGGGTGGGGGAATCTCTGAGCACTTGAAGAGCATCTCCTAAGCCCCGCCCCCAAGCACTCCGCACCTTGTTCTCCACGCGAGCGGACACCCGTGCGCGCGTGCTCGCTGTTCATGAAAGAAGGCGAACAAATTAGTGGGAGCGCTTTGAGAGAATCTCAAAATTACTCACAATTGAAATACTTTACGCACTTATCGGAAAGAAGAGGAAAATGTGATGCGCCATTGCGTTGGAGAGTCTTCCGTGGGGAGGACGCCCGCCTGTCAATCAGCCTGCATCTGCTGCCCCTGTTCCCTTTCCCACAGCATCCCGTCCCGACCCCTCCCCAAAAGTCCTCCTCATCCTCTTTGAAGCGACCATGACTTCTTCGTACAATATGGACTTTCTTCCTGACATGATGGTGGAGAGTCGGCTGCTCGTGCCTGCCGACCGAATGTGAGTTTTGCGCTTCGCTTTTAGACTCGTTCATTTGTGTATTGCGCGTTATTGAGGCGGGGTTGGTGGATTTTTGGGAGGGGGCTTTCGGATAATAATATAATGCCATTAATGTCTGCATAATCGCATTGCGCAAGTCAAACTTGGTCCCACACGAGTGTTTTTCTAACACTTGATACATCGGTGTATTTTTTTCTTTTCTTTTTCTTTGCTTGGGGGGGCGATGTGGGGTTTTTCTACCCCCCCACTGAAATATTTCTTCTTTCCATACCCTAACTCCTTACGCGTGTCCCACTTGTGTCTCCCCGGCTCTGCTGTGATGCTTTGTGCTTGGTGCGTTCAAGTGCAATTCAACGAGTGTTGTGCATATGTATGCAACAACGTGTTCACCGCACGCACACGCGCACACAGTCAAGAGTGTAAGAAAGCATTTGCATATGAAAAATGTTTGCTGTTACATGCGAGTCCTTTTTGGATACATTTGCCGATAACTTTTCAATGCAAAGGGAAACATTCATTGTATAATAACCTATTGGTTTAAAGTAACATGCGTGGTAAAGTGTAACGCCTTTTATTGAGTACATATCTTAACTTTAACATACAGTTTCAAATCATGTGACACAACTGGCTTTGCATACCTCAAAGTTTTCTCTGCGAAGTATTTGTCATAAAGTAATTTGCATAAAACGTCTTATGGTGTTGATGGAAAGTTATGCCTTTAAAGTTAGAGTTACAGTTACATATTGTTGTTGGATGTCTTGTGGTGATGTAATGTTGTGGGAAAGTGATGCATTTTAGAAAGTCCCATCTACATATTAAAGTGACTGACTTGTTCAGGCAATTTTGTAGCATGGGTTTGGGATTTAGTACCATTTGTGGAAGTGTAACAAATCAGATTTTGTACAGAAGGTCGTCTTTGTTCATTTGCTGGGTCGTCACCATTGCACTCATGTCCAAGGTTATTTCCCGATAATAATCTTTGTCAGGACCAGAACGGAGACAGGACCCACTTGAGTTACGTTTCTCTCAGTTTTATTGGAAGAAAGGAAAGGGTTGCACCTACGATCCGGTGATCGCTGGATGCGGGAAGCAGGTCGCTCTGAACGAGGGAGTGGGACTTCCTTGGCGAGCAATGTCGGTGTCGGGAACGGAAAAAACGGGTCAGTAGCCGGGACAGAGCAAAAAAAACGTGGTCGGAATCGGAAATAAGTCGAAAGCCAGGAGAGAAAAGTAGACGTGGTCAGGATAAAAAAAAAAACAGGTCAAAGCCGGGAAACAAACAGGAGAAAAAACAGGTGGGGGTCAGGGTCGAATAAGCTTGCCTAGCCTACACTGAGGTTTGCAGACAGACTGACAAATGTGACAGAGAGAAGTGGGTTTAGATAGGGACATCGAGCCAATCAGAGTCCAAGGCAGATGGTGCCATAGGAGCGGGCACAGGTGCATCACTTTGGTAATCATGACAATCTTGATATAGCTTTATAATTAGAATTGTCTTTATGGTCAACAAAAACTAAATAGTCATGTTTATTTGTATAGCCCTTAATCACTAAAGAGTCTCAAATGGGTGCACAGACCACAGATTATTGCAAACCACAGACTATTATAACACCATCCCCTGATCTAAAACCTACATGAGGGCAAGGAGAAACTCAAAAACCTAAACATGACAAAATGAAGAAACCTTGAGAAGGAACCGCACATGAGGTAAACCACCTTTCCAAAGGGCTGCACAAACCACAGATTATTGCAAACCACAGAATGTTAATACACCATCACCTGATCTAAAACCTACACGAGGGCAAAGAAAAACTCAAAATCCTCAACATGAGGAAAATGAAGAAACCTTGAGAAGGGGGCCGCACATGAGGATGACCAGGCTGCAATGGATGTTGTAATAACAATAAATACACAGATAAAGTCAACAGGAAATATAGGTTATTCATAAGCTATAGAAGAGAAGTGTGTTTTAAGCCTAGATTTAAACATTTCAGTTTAGGTACTGTGTCACCTCTGTTATCGAATCTCTTTCGGAATTATTTTAAGCGAAACTATTCGTTTTCAGTCATTTTGTAAAATATTTTTGATTTATTTTTGCAAAAGTTAAATTCTTATTCAATTAGCAGACCTATGTTTTTCATGCAAAATATTTTTTTTTTATTGCAGACTGACTTGCTCATTTGAAGCATTATTTTCTAATTGTTGAAATAAATATTTCTTTAAATTTTACTCATGGTGTGGATGAAACCATTCTGCTTATTTTAAGGATTTTCTCCTGATATTTATTTGTTTTATATAGATTCATGATTGCATTATTTGATCCCCAAATATAAACACCTTGGGCAGCACGGCAACGCAGTGGTTAGCGCGTGTTTGGCTCAGTTCTGAGGTCATGAGATCGAACCTCCTGTGTGGAGTCTGCATGTTCTCCCCGTGCTTGCGTGTGTTTCTTCCGGGCACTCTGGTTTCCTCCCACATTCCAAAATAATGCTTGCCAGGTTAATTGGACGGTCCAAAATGTCCCGAGGTGTGAATGAGCGAGTGAATTGTCTGTCCCTGTGTGCCCTTCGACTGGCTGGCAACCAGTTCAGGGTGTCCCCTGCCCACTGCCCGAAGATAGTTAGGATGGGCTCCAGCACCCCTGCGACCGTACTGAGGATAAGCGGTGCAGATAATGGATGGATGGATGGATGGATGGATATAAACCCCTTAAGGAGAAGGACAAAGACAGTGACAAGGAAAACACAAACATGGCCAGAGAACGCTTTTCTCAGCTGCAGAGATGCTTTCTAAGGACTTACAGGGAGATACTTGAAATCAGGACCTAACACTGTACTATCTTACATAGAAACCCGTGTGGACAATGGCACGGAAATGAAAATCATCTAGCCTTCTCACAACCAAAAAACCCTTAATGATTTGAGGAGTTGGTACTCTCCTCAAACACTGTTACACCGCCTTCATTCCAGAGGACAAGACCCTTTCCTGCACGGCAGTACTGACCTACCTACATAGGCATGAAGTAGTTAGATCACATAGCTCAGGATGATGAGCAAAAGGGTGCTGGTTGAGTTGCAATGATCATGTAGCAGCCAAAACATCACATTTTAGTGGGCGCAGATGTCCTGTCCTGCACACCAATCACTCTAAAGGACCACAGATTCCTGCCATTAGGGTTGTGTGAGAGTTGAGCCTCTGGCTGGGTCTTAGTACAACTACAAGTAACTCACCACAATTGAATACAGCAGATGGGGATGCAAATTTGATGTTCAAACATTTGTTGTTCAGCTGTACAGTCAAGTCATGTTTTTTGTATAGCCCTTAATCACAGAGATTTTAATTTCCTAAAAAAATTCTCAGCTCGATTCAAGGACAATTTCTTTTTACCGAAGATTAAATTTTTCAACTCAATCGTGTATATAAATGCTTTATATCGTTACTTATAATACACAATGTCCCTTTAAATTAAATCACATCTCATTTTTATATTGCATATTATTATTATTTTCTCCTTTCCTGTAGTTAACAACGATGTCAATTAGCTGAACTTGTTGTACTGCAAGTTGTCTTACCGAATAATTATAGATCTTTAAACGCATTTGCTACGATCTTAAATGAAAACTATCAACTTCATCGTTTAGAATCATGCAAAATGTGTTTTCTAAATTTCAAATTTACCATTTTCTGTGGAAAATCTTTGTCAAAATTAGTTTCATTGGCGTACTGTTTAGGGTTTTCCCCTTTTTTTCTGAATGCTTCTCTCCCGCTCCTTAAAACTTCAACATCCATCGATGTCTTCTCTCCTTGTGTGTCTACTAAAGTTTAAGCCTATCAGCAGGTAAGCAGCCATTCTACAGCTCTTTCTTTGTATCTAAAAACAAAGTGTTTATTTACCTCAAATCCATTTTTTATTGCCCGCTTTGTGGAGTGTCAATCTAAGGCCAGCACATGTCGGTCGGTGGTTGTCTATCAACGGACTAGCACCATACCTCGAGGCGTTTTCATTAATCAGGTAAAGCTCCGCGCTCGTCTTTCACGGCCGGAACAAGCTGGCCTTCTTGCTGCGAGGGGTTGTGGGAATGATGTAGGCGGAAGGCGTGAGACGAGCCCTCACCGAGGAGGCGGACAGCTCGGCACTGACAGCTCTTAGCCCGATTTACCCGAGCGCCCTCAAACTGTTCAACCCTGTGCTAGCGCTAACTCGTGCTCCAGTGTTAGTCCATCCTTTTCATGTTTTGCACTAGTACCTTTTTAGATTTTTAGCTACTAGATTTTCCGTACCATCAAGTGCACCAGATTATAAGGCACACCCCCCAAAAACTAGTCTTTTAAAACGCATATAATTAAAACCACAACAAGGGCTAGGGTTGCACTAACATAGATAAGTACTATTTTTTTGCATTTATTGATCGCTAAGTCAAAAAATCTCACAAGTACAAACATTGGATGTAACGGGAATCAAACCCAGATCGTGACAGGGGGGGAGGGATTTTTTAAGGGGTATTGTTCTCTTTATAACTTATCCATTATCCGTTATCGGTCAGTTCATAGTATGCTACAAAGCCAAGGTGCCGGGACACTTACTCTCAGCCAAAAGGCCGAGCTAAGGTCCTAGCCCCAAAGCCTTGCTGTGATCATTGCGAATGCACCGCTCCCGGAAGTACTGCAATACCGGGCAGATGCGTGGAGTGGACAGAGCAAGCTCTTATTCCATCTCCGGATTGCAAAAATCAAATCATAATGTCGGCATATACCCCAAGCAAGCTCAATAGATGGTACACGAATGCAGAACCACAGTTGTCAAGTTCTTCAAATTTTTCAGAACACAGATCGTGACAGGGAGAGCGGGAGATCCAATTCACTAGACCAATACAAATGACACATGAAAAGGTATTAAGTTTTATGTCATCATCACACTATTTTTAGTCACGGTACTTTATAGTTGATGTTATAATTGGTCTGGACTTTAAGAAAATTATCAGTATTTAAACCTGTCTAGTGCAGAAAATGTTGGGGACCACTAAAATACAGTATTGTATTGCAGACTCTTTATGTAGCACACAAGATTCTGAACATAAAGAAGAGACAGGCATTGTGGGAAGTAATTCTGTCATCCTGAAAGAGATAAACCCATGGCTACACGTATTCAACAACGTTGGTCACTTACAATGTTTAGTTTGAGTCAAGAAAATGTGAAACTAAATTTGATCCTGATTTTCAATCACTTTCTGTGTTCTCATTACTCTGACATTTGTATCTGGTATCGTGACTAAAAATAGGGTGATAATGAGGTACGACCTATTTTATGGTTCTTTGTCTTCTATGTCGCATGTGGCCTGGTGGTTAGGATTCAGTGTGCTTACCGTCACATTTCAGGTTTATTTCCCTGTTGCTACAATTGTTATGGAATTGTGGTCATTGATACATTTTGACCAATCAATGAAGGCACACATATGATAATGCACTTGTATGCATTTGTATGTTATTCCGTATATAAAGTGCACCATATTATATATTTTTGGATGCGCCTTATAGTCCGGAAATATGGTACATTTTTCTGAGCTGACAAAAAATAGCACGTGTTTGAATTATTAACGGAGATTGATGCGCTTGCCTCAATCCTAAGGAGAATAGCACTTCATTGTGGTTGGGCATGCAGGAAGTCTCGTTCCGGTCGGCCACTTGGACAAATATTAGCCGACGTCACATTAGCGGTGAGCTCGATGAGCGGCTCAATTCCGCCAGCCTGCGCCGACGTGAAGCCGCGCTCAAGCGGAACGGCGCCACCTATGCCCCCGTTCCCTCTGGCTGTCTATCACTAGATTCCTGCTTTTTTCCTGGTTAACACTTGACCTGTGCTTGGGAGATACATTTTTTCAAAATGGACTCTGGTGTTGCACCCTGACATGTTTCTTTGAGCTTTCTCAGGCTTGTTTAGGATTTTTAAACAGGATTTTGTAATTTGAAATGACTTTCAGAGATGTCATTTTCCCAAAAGGGTTTTACTTGACCAAAAAATGAAAGATTGTATGTATGTAGTGTAGCCACACCCACTTGGGCACCCTGCCATTTAAAGCAACATACATGGTGGGAAGTCGAATAAGAGGAAGGCCCAGATATGGTTGGATGGATGAGGTGAACCGTGCCCTGGATGATGATCAATTAATTTAATGGGTGCAATAGTGTGTGCTAGGGATACATTTGAACAACATAAGATAGTTTAATATGGCCGATATCGACGCATATGATGCGAAGGGGGTAAACCAGTGCATGCTGTTGGGCCTCCCTGCTGATTGCTGGTTGCATTGCTTCATGTTCGTGTCAGGTTGGGAAGAGCGAAGGGGAATAAATGTTTGGTGAATGTGAGTGTGTTCTTCACTCTAACCACCTCCCACTAGGGGGATATGGCTTCGGTTTATAGATATATAGGTAGCAACATAGTGAACATCATTTGCAACAACATGGCACCCCAGGATAAATAAAGACTTGAAAACAAAGAATAAGAAAAAAGAATGTCAGGATAATTAGGCATTTATATTTGTAAGATAGGGCTTAGAGACTGGACTAAGTTGTAATAATGCAATGCAATGAAAAGTAGTGCGATATCATTCATTAGCATCAAGAATTCCGACATTGTCCCTAAGCGTGTTAGTCCTTGTTTTAGGGGCCTGTAGCATCTACCAGAGGGTAACAGGTCAAAGAGTTTGTGGCCCGGGTGAAAAGAGTCCTTTCTGATGACGTTGTCTCTGTAGCTGTATCGCAAGCCAGTAATGTCCTCCAGACTGGGCAGAGAGCAACCAGCAAATTTCTGGGCTGTGTTAACAAAATTACAAGAGGTGGTTGAAGCGTCAAACTCCTGATATCTTGAGGACAGTTATACCAGGTATTGGTACTCGTCCCTCCAAAGTGTTTGTGCTTGCAGAACGTTTGAACATTATCGGCCTGTTGATGGCGTATTAAAGTGTGACTTGATGTTTTCTCACTCGAACACACGCGCGCTCTTTGTGAATCGAAGCGTGTGGATAAGATGTGCTGAATTTAGTATTTATCAGCCGGCCTTGAGAAAAGCGGCATGCTTTTTAGCGAACTCGCGCACTCGTGATGCACACGCACGAGGACACACACATTCACGTCTGTGTTGTTGGTGTCCCTAGGCCTCCGGAAAATGCACAATGAAGCCTCTCTTCCTCACATATCGCCCCCCTTCCTCCCCAGGATCATCAATAGTCCGCCGCGGGGGAGAGCTTACCATTCTTGTTTTTTCTTCTACCCGTCTTGCTTTCCTCTTTTGCTCTCCCTTTTTCCATCCGAGGCCATCGGAGCGTGCTAAATGATTCCCACCGTCAAGCCTCCATCCAGTCTGAGAGCAGCTCATTACGGCATCGGAGGAGACAAATTCCGGATTAAGGCCTGGAGAGAGAGACGGGGGAAAGAGAGGAGAGGCACCAACACATCTCTTGATTTTGCATTTTATCTTGGGAGGGTGGACTAGGAACATTTTTAAGTCGGGCAGAAGATCACTTTAAAGGGACACTGTGTAATATTTGACCAGTAGATCAGTAGCAGTGTATTGTGTTGGTCAGTGGTCACCAACCTTTATGAAGCAAAGAGCCACTTTTTGTTGCTGATTGACACGAAGGTCTACCAGTTTGTACATGTTCCTAAAATGACAGCTTATTATTTTATTACTATGTTATTATGCTTTTACCAGGTTTCTATTATTAGAAGTTGAGTTAAAATAAGTTCACCCAACCAATAGAATATAATGCCAGTTAGAAATCAAAATTACCTGGAAAATCACAATAACCCATCACAGCTACTTTTCGAAAGGGGCTTCTTGGTGCCCGAAGGCACCACTTTGGAGACCTCCGGTGTAGAGTAACTGAAAACAAGTGCTACAAATCACAAATAGTAACAGAATTTCATAGACTCAAAGTTACCAAATCACACTATTTTTCTTCTTTTTTTCTTTGGCCAACTATTTGTAAGGTTTTTGGTTTTTGAAAGAACTCGTAGCAGCAGCATGGTAGAGAACCATGTCTGTTCCCTCTGGGTGAGCCTCATGTTACATAAAATACAACTCAATTTACTCGACTTACGGGTATATTAACAAATGTTTACATAATAGTAAATGTATTTTTTCTTATTATTAAAATCAATACTGTTTTAAGGAATTATTTTTTACCATTAGAAGGCGCTGAATTAACAGTGTCCCTTTAAAACCACCCCAAGATAACAATGACTCTCACAGAAAAGTGGGAAACAACTGGGCCAACAACGCTAAAGAATGGACTTGTGCCAACTATGCCACGACCCAAAAACAGGCCAGGGACCGTCAAGAGTGAAGAAGTCTGTCCAGAGTTGCGTTTTCATTGCTGCCCTAACAACCCATGCAGTAAGGGATACGTGAACCATGAACCATGATGCACAAAAAGGGATTTTTGGCTTTGTAGTCTGAAAGGTCCCTGCTTCAAGACCAGGTGGAAACAAATGTTGGCGTGGTCAGGGATGGCGCCCAAGACACACCACAGGAAATGGTGCCCCTACAACCTTAGTGATTATGGGATACAAACAACCAACCAACCAACCAAAGGGGAAAATGAGGAAATAGGTGGAGGGGTGGTGGCCGCATGACAGAAATAAATCCCCTGTTCAGAAAAGTGTCTCTATCCCTTTTTGTCACATCCCTCAGTCGAGTTGTAGGGGAAATGAGAACCATGGATTGGTTTTGCTATGTTTCCCTGCTAGTGAGACAAGGCTGTGGCTTTCGGCCTTCCTAGTCTTTCTTCCCAGTTGGCCTTCATCCCCCCTTCAAGCACGTGTGCAGACGGCTAGAAAAAGAGGGAGTTTGGAGCTCTGCCTTTCTTTTTATAGGTGTGGGAAGTTCAAGGTCAAGAGCTTGACTTTCATCTCATTTTTTTGTGTTAGAATCAATGCTTTGAAACAGGGAAGATTATGTTCTATTTTAATAATTACAACCTGGTAATAACATAGTAAAAACATATTAATAACATGTTTTAGAAATGTGCATTAAACTGGTAGCCTTTCTCGCCAATCAGTTACAGAAAAGTTGCTCTTAGCTTCAAAAAGGTTGGCAACCCCTGGTTTTAAGCAATACAATTGCACTCACCTGGATTAAAAAATACAAAACTGAAAAAGAGCACCTGTGTGTTTTTTCATAAGTCTAAATAAGATTCCTTTAATAGATGTTAAATCTAAAGGTGAAGTTCCCAAATTCAGGTTAACCCTTTCCCCCCAAAAAATTGCAGAAAAATACAGTCGTACCTCCACTTACGAATTTAATCCGTTCCGGGAGTAGATTTCTTAGACACCAGTCAGTTCCTGCTTTCCAAAATAAAGTTCTCTAACTGGTTGATTTTAAGAATTATAAGAATTATAATTGTTGATAATAGGACAAATTTCACTTTGACACGCGGTGAACTAATTCCTGGGATGAACATGACACACAGATCATTAATCTGAAAACGTTGGGGTTTCAAATCTTTATTATAAAGCTGAAGAGTCTGGTCACTTCCTGTGCATGGCTGTTCGTAGTTGGTGGAGTCAGCTAGGGGCATTGACTAGACACTAACGTAAAGGTGTAACGTTGCCAGCGCAAAAATTGCAATTTTAACAAACAAATGTTCAAACGCAGGCTGTTCCGATAGAGAACCAAACCCGTAGCTGCGCCCCTTGCCCAAAAAGTTGTCGGTAAATCCCTGTCTGGTTGTCTTCCGGCGTCTTTTAGTGCAGCCTGGCTGCTTAGTATGGAGGCGGCGGCGGCACGACGTGAGCGCACATAACCGCTCGCCTGCCTGTCAGGTGTAACCTTGACTGTGACCGGCGGCGCATGAATGCTAATCCAAAGCTGGGGGCGCCTTGTGGGACGTCTGCCATCTTTGTTTGGGTCCCTCTGCATCGGACGACATTGTGGAAATCGTTTTACATCCCGTCGAATTTTTCATCATATTCGTTTGAACATTTGATTTATTTGTCTTCTTTAAATGTTATTATTTCATGCAAAAAAAAATCAAAATAATTCACAAAAATTTTAAGTGATTATAAATACAGTGATATCTCTAAATAAAAGATTAACTCTGTCCCAAATCCTGCTCAAATCTATAATTGCTCGTATAAGAGTAAATTTTCCTGATACGAAATAATTGAAAACTAATCTGTTCCCAATAGAGGTAAAATCGGGCCTAAAAAAATCCAGCCAGATTTGAGGTACTGAGCTCAAAGCAAACCCAAATTTTCATATTTCATTTGTGAGGAGGGCTTCTCTACTGCTGGCTTAAAAAAATTATCCACCTATCATTGTTCTTACATTCTTTTTCTTCATGGAGGATACATGCGTTCCCTCATGAAGCCTGACATAACGAGTGCGTCAAGCGGACCGACAAACGCGCAGACGTGGCCTGAGCGAGAGGAGGACGAAATCTATCATGAGCATCCTCCATAAAGAAATAGAAACAAATAACAATGATGGGTGGATAATTACAAAATAGAAATTCAGTCAGAAAGAAGCCCAAAGGTAATGCTAAACATTTTAGGTCTAACTCTGGGGTGGGTTCGAGTCAGGCTCAAAATCTTACCTCCAGTTCTCTACCTCCTACGTTACATCGAAGCGTTTCGTTTCCTGGGCAAGCAGAAGAGATGCAAAAAAACATAAGACAGATGAGGTATTGCTGGTGGTGAGCCGTCTCTCGTATGCCGGGCAAAATCTTTCCTCGAAGACATACCGTATCTCGAATTTCTCTTATCTCGAGCAGCTGGAATATGTGTTTCTGTGTGCATCGGTGTGTGTGGTGCACATCACAGCATGATCGATTGCGGCATTGTTGAGCTATTATTGTGTGAACAGGGGGAGGGGGGCACACACTTTGACGGCTTTATTGGGATGCATGATGTAGTGGTGTTTCCCAAAGGAAAACCCGGAATGACCAGAAACTTACTTGATCTTTTGCCGCCGGGGGAGTTGTTCGAAGGTAGTGGTGGTGGGGTATGGGGGCAGGGGGTTGGGGGGGGTCACGTATAACTGTGATCTAATCCGCGCACTCACACACACAGACACAAACTGTATGAAAATCATCCACTTTAAAGTACATCATCTTCTCCGAGTCAGCCTATTTTTTTTCCCTTTGTTTCTGCTGAGTTGCTGCCATTGCATCTTCCCTTTCTTTAAACAGATTCGGAACTTATTATTATTTCTGCGTTATGAGCTACAAAGAAATATGTCAGCAATACAAGGCGGTGCTGTAAACCAGGGTTTAGAGTGTACCGTGGAACTTAGTCTGGTGTGCCGCATAAAATTGTTCATTTTTATCTAATTGGTGAGAACAACATTATACATATTCTCAAAGAGCGTGCTATTCTTGAGTATATGTAGTCTTCCAGCCACCAGTACTTGAACTGTAATATAATTCCATATTGAGTAGGCGCCAACTGATCACTGTTTTTACAATAACCTTGCGGGGGTAGCACAAGTAAATCATTTAGATTTCTAATATTGTTTTGGGATCACATTTAAGTTCACACTGGAACCCAACTCTCCATTATTCTGTTTCTATCTTTTTTTTTTTTCATAGGGTGAAAAATATTTAAAAATTGTCCAACATGCAAATAATAATACACGTTTTGTGCATATTTCATATTTACTAGAAAACAAGAAAATATAGTCAAAATATAATAAAAACTGGAATAAACAACAATTACAACAAAATAAGTTAGGATATTTAAACACAGAATTCGGCTTAAAATTGTCTTTTTTGTCATCCATAACACCGCACTGACCATCGTTTACAATTACATTAGACATGGAAGCCCAGGCTACACATGTAATGAAGACTTAAAAGAGAAAAAGAAGACAAAAACAATGTTAGGATAAATAGTAAAGCGTATTACAAAGTAGTGCTTGTATACTGTTAAAGTCAATTATTATTAAGACTATTTCGTGGCCATATTTACCCAAATAAAATACATATATATAGTTAAAATCGAATCATACCAAGAGCAGATTTCCTCACGTCCTCCATGTGATGTTGTTACAAGGGAAAGAGACCCCGCCCGCAACGTGAGCGTAATTTATTATACTTCAGGGAGAAAGTTCACATGAGCATTTCACAATAAAAGAATACAAGATTGATAAACATACAAGAGATGCAATTAGACTGATTATTGAAACGTTACTTCATGTGTGTGTGTGTATGAGAAACATTGTTTTTATATGTAGTAATATAAAAACAAGCTAATTACCTTGAGACAGAAATTCAAGAGATTTACATTGAAAACCTGACAATACCGGCCTAAATTGTAAGGTCAATGAAAATGTAGTGTAATGACATTTACCCGCAACACAATTCCGAATCACGTCAATAACAAAGAATAGGCGTACTCATTTTTCTAATTATAGGCTATAAATATATTTTGTTTTTACACTTTTGTGCGCGTGTTTAGGGTGGTGACGGCCCTGTGGAAGAAATTACCTCTAGGCCTGTTGTTTTTATCCATACCACTGTTATTAGTAGGTCAGTTTGTAAGAATATTGTCAAGACATCAAACTGGTCTATGGTACAGAGAATGTTTCCGACCACTGCTTTAGTGTATATTCAACAATTACAGCAATCGACAGTAACACGCCAATAATAGAAATGTAAGTGTATTTCTACATGTAACTGATTTTTTTTTCCCAAATGACTTTTGTCCTATTGCTTTCCACTGTTACAAAAAAATATGACAGATTTTGCCTGGGTGGTTTCAGGCCGACATACGGCATCACTATTCTGTGGCTTCCAAACGAGCCAGTTGGCAACATTTGCCCGAATGACCTCCTGCAGGAAGCCGAGTGCACCAGTGGAAGGGGTTAGCCTTAGGTCCTTGTTCTTCCTCCAGGCTGCTGCTCCTGTGCAATGTTTGCCTGGAAGAAGTGTCCTGGGAAGCAGAAAAACAAAACATTTTTAATCAAATCTATTGCCCACAAATTAAAAGTATTAATATTTATTAATCGGTTGTCAATGACGATTACATTTAGGATGCTACTGGTTAAAGGAGATTTACATAATTTGGAATTTACACTCTGCCGACATCTCCATTCTTGTGTCATCATTGCAGCCTAAGGCAGTGCGTTCATGCGTGTGCTGGTATGTGCATTTTTTAGATGTGCTAAATCATTTTTCTAATCTTTTGGGGGGTTTGCGTTAGGACTCAATCTTAACCAGGCTTTTCCTTACTTTCGCCATTTTCTTGCAACACTGACAAATATATTTCAAATAAAACCTGCAGTGATAAACATGAAGTCACTCTCAAGCTCTCCCCCTGCCCACATCCTTTGAACCTATTGTGTTCCGCCCCAGACAGCTCTGCTAAAAGTAAGAAAAAGCAGATAAGTTCAGTTTTAAATGAAGTACCAGGGCTATTTGAACTCAGTTAGGCATTGTTAACATACTTTGAGAGAAAATATTTAACTTTTAGGAATTGGAACTACGGACTGCACAATTTTAACCCGGGGCCCAACTTAGTCCTAACCACCAAAAAAAGGACTACTGCTCAATATAGACACTACTACATCCTAACTAACATTACTTGCACTCATCATCACACATCCCCAAAGTGATTTGATTTTATGGCCTATAAAACACATCAGTTCTAATGTTTTAAAACCTTAAATCGGGTCAGTGGAGACCCTTACACAGCACAAGGGTTAATAGAGAAAATATTTACCTTTTAACTTTTTAAAGACACCTCAAATAATGCACCCCACCCTTCGAGTTGGCATAATCTCACTGCTAATGTAAACTACATTTCGTAGCTTTCTGATGTACAAGAAAAGAAAAAACAAAAAAACAAGACTTTTATCTCATTTTTTGTGTTAGAATCAATGCTTTGAAACAGGGAAGATTATGTTCTATCTTAATAATTACAACCTGGTAATAACATTGTAAAAACATATTTATAACATGTTTTAGAAATGTGCATTAAACTGGTAGCCTTTCTCGCCAATCAGTTACAGAAAAGTTGCTCTTAGCTTCAAAAAGGTTGGCAACCCCTGGTTTTAAGCAATACAATTGCACTCACCTGGATTAAAAAATACAAAACTGAAAAAGAGCACCTGTGTGTTTTTTCATAAGTCTAAATAAGATTCCTTTAATAGATGTTAAATCTAAAGGTGAAGTTCCCGAATTCAGGTTAACCCTTTCCCCCCAAAAAACTGCAGAAAAATACAGTCGTACCTCCACTTACGAATTTAATCCCTTCCGGGAGTAGATTTGTAACCTGAAAAATTTGTAAGTCGAGGCGCCTTTTCAATGTAAAATTGTTAATCCGTTCCAAGAGATGCAAACATATGATTTTTTTTTAATAAATCATAAACAAACATCAGATCATGAAACAGGTTACAAAAAAAGATTACAATACCACACAAAAAAATGTAAAACCAGAGGCGCACAATGTAAAAAATCAATAAAGGATAATAACAAAATATTCTCTTACTTTTTAACTGGCCCCTTTGTTTACTGGTCCTCAGCAGTGTTTTTTGCATCCTGTAATTTAGGTTCTTTCCTTCCCTTAATCCAAAGAAGTAACAACCTCTCCATCTCATCGTTCACAGGCGATCTTTTCTTCGAAATGGCCTTTGGAATGAGCCCTACATTTAAGTGCTTCCTTCTGTTTAATAATCGTGGCGATCGTAGATGTATTATGGGCATCTATTTTGGCGACATCACAAATACGCATCCCTTTTTCGTGCCGTTCAATTATTTCCTGTTTTGTTGCAATGTCTTTTCTGTTTCTTTTCTCCTTGCTGCTCACTTTTCCGAATATTGTTCTTTGGGTCGTTAATGTTTCGAATCGCTAGCATATACTGTAGTAGAGTACAGTACTGTTTACAGAGCGGGAATGGGACCGGAAGTGGGCACAACCAATAAGCGATAGACACAAGAGCATGCCGGCGTTCACACATACGGAATGCCGAAAAGCAGCGCACACGCTACTGCTGTGATTATTCATATACTGGAAAAAAAATCGGACCGTGAGGTAATTTTTTTACGCTCAGTTTGCCCGTAACCTGAAAAAATTGTATGTAGAAAAAACAAAGAAAGTTGGTAGAGACGTTCGTAAGTAGAGGTATGACTGTACTATAAATGATCAAATAAATCACTTAAATCATTTGCACTCTATTTTTACGACTTTCCAGTTTGCATGAGTGTCCCTAAATTAAATAAACCATCATGGGAAAAAAAATGTAAATCATGGTTTTCCATTTTTTGACAAATGCCACAGTTAATAAACACTATAAAGGTTTAGATATTGTATGTATGTGTCTATGATTAGATTCAAAAACAAATTTGTGATTTAAGATTGAATCTGATGGGAAAATATTATGCAAAAAAAACCTCAATCATTGTTTTATAATTGAATAATACAACCCAGAATCATAACTGTAATTCTTTTCTGAGTCAGACCATCAGCCGTACAGCTAAGGCACACTTTTCATGCCATTATATTTACTCATCCGGCCACTGTGAGAGGGTTATTTTTGACTCTGTGCCCCCTCAGCTAAAATAAGTTTGACAGAACAAGGCTAATAAAGTGTAATGAATCTACAAACTATAATATGAGTATGTTGGATCCCCGCCATAAAGTGGCCTGCGCCAGCCACCGTTCTCAATTTAGCGCGCCCTTCTCGAAGACAAGTCCCATGGGATGCCTCCAGGCATACAAACAAAAAGGAAAAAAAACAAAAAACACAACTGGCCACTCATCCAAGTTGTTTCTAAAAGTGACCCTGGTGGAGGATTATCACGTCCGTGCGGGTTTCGTCATTCCGTGTTGTGGCGGGATTTTGCAGATTAGCATTTAATCCCGACACACGATCTAAGCGGCTCATTTGCGGTCGGGTGTCAATCGGCCGCCTATACCGCACTTAAAGAAGCACTGGTGCTGTTCTCTTTGATATGCGCTTGCAATTTTTTGCATATGCGACAATTTTTTTTTTATATTCATGGAGCTTATGTGTTTTAAAGCTATTATACGTTTGGCTAGTGAAGGCGGGAAGGCATTCTGATGTTTCGCCGCGGATTCTTTTTCGGGACTAGACCAAATTTTCGGTCTTTGAAAAATTAGAGCTGGAGAGAAGCAATTCATTTCTTACAAAGTTTCAAAAGTTGAAATACAAAAACCGAGTGCACTCCGGTCCAATCGATGGGAAGCGCGTCTCACACCCAAAAAGACCTTGACAAATTTTTCGGCCCATCCCTTATAGGAGAAAAGCGTGGATTATGCAAAATATAAACATGAAACTAACAAGCTGTCCTGGGAACTCACATTACAAGATAAAAGAAAGGTTTTCAATGAATTAGAGACTTTTGTTCAAACTGCACACAGCTGCATTTTGAAGGTGGTTAGATAAGATAAGGTGGATGCATCTGAAGACCTTTGCTGGGAAAATACTGATATAAGAACAATTCAGCAAGTAAATACTTCATTTAAGTATGTGGATGAACATAAGTGCATTTATAACAACTGAATTAGTAATGTTATTATTGAAGTAAGGCTGTGATTATTAAATGATAAGCTTAATATAGCTGGAAAACTCATGGTGACCACATAGTCAGTGTCCTATTTTAATAAGCTAACATTACAAGTAGCAGCTGCTAAAAACTCTTTTTTGACAGGGGGCAACATGTGAGCCGCTGGGTTAGGACTTCGCAACTGATGGGAATTATGTAACTAGTAAAAACTCAATTTAAAGGGACAGTGTGTATGATTTGACCACCAGATATCACTCTATGGTGTAGTGCAACCCAAAATGAGTGCTACCAAGCACAAGGAAGATTACAAACTATAGAGACTCTTAAGTGACCATAACACACAATTTTATTCACTTTTTTGCCTAGCCATTTTGAGCGCCACTAGCAACAAGATGGCGGACAGTTGTGTCAGTTTTCTTAAGGTGAGGCTCAGTTTTGGAAAATTAAAGCTATCATTTAAAGCTACGAATATTTAAAAACACATGTTTTTATGATAGTTCATGTATTTTTGCTTAATATTTAAACAATACTGGTTGTCTTACGGCTAGTAGGTGGTAAATATTACACAGTGTCCCTTTGAAGATAGTCACATACGTGTTCTATTCTTTTAGAAGAGACAACCAATTTTTTTTTGTGAAAGGCTGGGCAAAAAAATGAGACGTAAAATGGTGCAGTTTGGTCACTGTCACTCTCATAGTTTATATATTTCTTATCTCTCGTTTTCATTTGCACAGCACAGCACAGAAACATCTGGCGGTCAAACAATATACACTGTCTCTTTAAAGAATGTATTTCTTTTAGAATTGTTTTTCTTATGTAGTATTCAAGTAATATTGTGTTTATGTTTTTGTTTTCAATTAATTTGTTTTATTTCATTTATTATCAGTTATTTGTCTATTAATTAGTACATTTCTTGGAGAGTGGAAAGTGACTTTATTCTCGTTCCCGCACTTTTTCTTTATTCCTATGTGTTAGTGTTCCATGAAGATGGTGGAATTAATAAAATACCTTAAGTAAGATGAAAAAACAAAATATTGAGCGCATCCAAGAAATGCACGTACTTGTACATGCACCATAAGGAACTTGAAAGAGGCTGCAATGATGACACAAGACATGAAATGGCAGCCGCAAGTAAAAAAGTTTCAAATTCTGTACAGCTCCTTTGAAAATCAGAACAATATGGATTTGAATAATAGGCAAAAATACACAAATCATCATACACCAGCTCAGTAGCCTAGATGGTAGGGCGCCCGCTTTGAGACTGGGAGGTCGCTGGTTCGCGCCTCGGCCGAGTCATACCTAAGACTTATAACATTGGTAAAATGGCGGCGCCCTCTGTTGGCTGCGGCTGCATCGGCTCGCTACAACGGGTCAGGTGTATCGACATTTCGTTCTGTGTACATTGTTACAAAGAATGACAATACAAAGGAAATTATTATTATAAACATGTGTTTTTGAATATGTGTAGGGCAAGAAATTTGTATTCATTTTACATAACAAGGCTCAGCCAGAGGAAGCTGACATTATTGTCAACCATCTTGATGCTAAGGATACCCCCAAAAAACAAAAATCCATGTGAAAGTTTGGACCAAATAATGAGACAAAAAAATCTTTCATTTTGGTCTCTTTGAGTTTCCGTAGTTTTTAATCTTCCTTGCGTGATTTTGTTAGCACTTCACAATACAGCAACCTCTAGTGCTCAAATTTTCCATCGTGTTGTTTTCATCTTTTTATCTCCGATTACATATATTTTAATTGTCTTCAAGTGTATTACTTTTCATTTATACAGTATAAATGTTAGCAATTTTAAAATGATGTAAGCAATTTAGTTGAGAAAAGTTGGTGACTTGTATCTTCTCCCTGTGTGCCGTTTGCACTTATAGAGACAGCGAATTTAAAAAGAACTGAGTTTCAACCTCCGTAAAATAGTGACTCCTTCCTGCAGCTCGGATTATCTCCAGCAGGACGGCATCTTCCACTGAGGAGCTGGCCTCAGGGGAGTGTGCGTATGTGCGCGTTGTCGCGTGTTTACCGGCGTACTAATTGCTTTGTGTTGCGGTAATGTGCTTCTTTATCTCCACATCGCCAATTACGAGATGTAAGCAAGGTGTGTGTTCAGGACGTTCGAAAAAATTTTCAATTTGTGTTGCCCATTGTGTTACGACATACTTCGTAAACGTGTTTGAGACTGTGACTGACAACTTCCTTATATCTCCTTTCTGTTCCTGCAACCCTTTTAGATAGACAACTAGCCAATTGTACCATCCATTCAAATTCATATGAAGGTAACTAAAAGATTTTCAATGGGTAAATTAGGGCTGCAAATAGTAATTAATTTCATAATCGATGTATTGGTCGATTATTGTTTCGATTAATCGATGAATTGGATTTCTAATTTCCCTACTATCTATTCAAATATTCAAGTTTTGGACGGATGGATGAACAAACAAACAAAATATTCTATGATATAAAACAACAACTAAAAATACAAGTGTTTGTCAATTAACTTGATAATTTAAAAAAATGCATAGAAATGTATGCTATATACCTGCAAATATGTAAAATACTCTTTTCCTACCACCATATATACACAGATCATATTCAATTTGGACTTATCATGCAAAACAAAAAAGCAAAGAAAAATTGTATCCACAAAAAAATAACTAATCAAAAATGTAAACAAACCCACTTTTCAAAATACTTCCAACAAATTTGTTTTTGGGGGTAACATTTGGGAATATCATAAAGATTGCCAATATGAAAATAATTAATGCTCAAGAATTTACCCCTTCAGTAGAGATAAACATGTCGTTATTATTTAATTTTATTTTTACTTTATTTATTTTGTACTTATTTTCTGATTGTTTTTCTTAGTACTTCTGTCTGTTACCTTAAAAATGGTTAACTTTGTTTCATGATGAAACAGTCAAACACTACAAAGTTGAAACTTTCGTTACAATTTTGTTTTTAAGTGATGCATGTTCAAAATGTAGAATATAAAGAAATTTGAAGTAGCTTTTTTACAATACTGTCTTGGCGCCATCTGCCGGATTAAAGTGGTACTACAGTTCCCAAAGTCACATGAAATGGTGTGCACTCTAATATGCATTGATTTAAAGTTCTGGTTGTCTCGTAAATCACGTGATACAAAAAAATGATGATCTAATTAGTTGCCAACGCTTTTAATGATCAATTTTAATCGATTTTGTCGATTCGTTGTTGCAGCCCTGGTCTAAATCATCGCAGTACAGGCTTGGTGAATGAATTTTTCTCCCAGCCCTTTCAGGCAGAAGCCTATATCAGTCGGCAACTTCTATTGATGTTTATATTGCCCTTAAGGTCTGTGATTTACAGAGTACTAGTTAGTTTAGTAAACAGACAGGCAACGCAAAGAAACGCTTGATTCATGGACATGAAGATAATAATGTAATTCTTTGGGCCAAATAAATGCAGCCCACTAAGACAGGCTCAAAGTTGAGCCTGATTGAATCACAACCTCCATTACATTTCCGATTTCCTTTTTCCAAGAATAAATAATGGCATTTATAAATCAAAGAGAATAACTGTACATTTGAACTGCTGCCCATTGAATCAGGAATATACTTGGTGTTATACATGAACAGCGCAGCTTTAACTGATGGATGGAAAACGTTCTGTGCTTTTTTTTCCCACTTATCTGTGTTAGTAGTCCGTTGAGGTCTTCTTCAAGTTAACATGCAGACCCATCACTGCAACAATCTGCCTAAAGCAGGATATTGTTGGGAAGCGGGCGTCTTGCCAAATGATAGAGCTAACCCTCTTATGCGCGCGTTAACAGCATGTCATCTTCTGCCACTAATGTCAAGAGGGAACAGATTTGACTAAGGAGGCGGCAGTGAAGGTGACAGGTTTGGCACGGGGGACTTAATAACGACACATGCTCACCTCACACAGATTCCTCATGGCTATGCCTTCCAGCTATGCATACTACTTTATCATCTATAATATACATATATACATGATTAATTATCTGTGTGTCTGTCCACTCATGAAAAGGAAGAATGACTTTTGATATAAAGTCAAGTAGGTTACTCTAGATGTGAAAAATGCTTAAAAATAACTCAGCTCTTTTGATTTAGTTGACTCAGCACTTTTTCCCCAGGAAGACATTCCACTCTCCGCAGTCCATAACAACATTGAATATCAACAACATATTACATAGACATTCAGGAACGTTACACCAGATTTGCAGTATCATTCCAGACAGGGCCAAACCTATGAACCCAGCCCCTACTAGGAGGTTAAATGGACAAAGGCAATCTCGGTATGGCCATTTTTTTTTTCAACGAATGATAAGGACAAGGCCAGGTGTAATTTGTGTAGTAAAGTTTTTTTTTCTGCTACTGTGGCAACACCAGCATTTTAATAAATAATAAACACATAAAAAACTCATCCGGCAGAGAACTGCGATTAGCGAGCTGCAAGCAGACATGTGGACATGTTGCTGTTCCTGGACAAAAACAGCTAAATTCGTTGTCACTATGGGAACAGAACTTATAAGAGACAATTAACCTTTTTCATGCATTTTCATGCATTAATGACTTTATTTTCAAAATATTGGGCCATGGAAGGTTTTAGTTCGCCATTTTAATTCTCTAGTTGACATTGTCACACAGTATTTGTATTTTTGTTAAAGTGCTGATTTTTTGGTTTAATGCTCGTGTCTTTTGTTCTGAAACAGTTACAATAGATATACAGTATATCAATTTATTATTTTATAATATTGAAGATTGCGACGTGGTAATTTAGTGCCTAACATCTTTGTGCTTTGTTTACAATTACAAACTAACTCAAGGGGGGGCAGATTCAATCATTCAATGATAATGACTTCTCTTGGCAAGAAGTATCTGTCATGGACCAGAACGGACATTCGGATCCAATTGCGTCAGTTTCAGAGTTTTTATTGACAAGGATCGTTGGTATAGGCTTGGGACGTCAGCTCTTGCTGGTCGAAAGCCTCTTCGGGCGGAACGGCAGCTCCGTGATGAAAAGCGTAAGGTGCAACGTAGCGGGTAAGTCGGTGGCCGGGGCGGGAGAGTAGATCGTAAAACTTGTAACAGAAATAGGTCAGGCAACGAGAGGCAGGCATGAATCAGGCAAGAGAAATCTTGGCTACCTTGTATGTTGGAGTCACACTCAGAGATACGAGGAGTACACTCGAACGTCCATCTCTGGACGCTGACAGCTTAAGTGGGGAACACCATCCAATCAGGAAGCGCATTCCAGCACGCCAGATGATTACCCCAGGTGGCTCCACTTAGGTAATCACGACAGTATCAGCATCGGATCGGTATCAGTCTATACAAGCATGCATTTTCTTGGATCGGACTGATACAGAAATTCCCAGTGTTTCCATCCATACTGTTTAACCTGGAAACAATTTTTTGTACCCACGCCTTGTTGAAATATTACATTTTTAATTCCCCCCCAAATTTTTATCAACACTGCTAAATTTGTGAACTGAACAGAACAGCTAACTCATATTAAAGATCAAGGCTCCCTGTGTGGCTCTTTGAATTGAATTCTGCCCCCGCCCGTTTATGAAGAAAGGAAATTCAAATTAGTCACGGTCTGACACTGATGAAAATTTTCACTTGTGTTTAATGTGTTAGAAGCTGCTTTTGTACAACAAAAGACAAGTGATGATTTATGAAATGCTTCTACTGCAGCCCTTTTAGACAGAAAACAAGTAGTGTTGTCTATTAACCAGTCGGATGGAATTGCTTTGCAAAGTTTTCCTCAACTCTCGCTGATCCCGTCTGTGGCTGGACTTTGTTCTGCCTTTGTTTCCCCCCTTCAAAGGAGACTTCCAGTCGAACCCGACGCGGCAGCAAGCAGCGGCAGCACATTTTCCTCATTTCGTTTTCGGTAGGTTCTGGAACGGCGCCCGAGGATTTTTCAGGACACAATGAAGTCGATCCGTAAAAGTTTCCCATCGCATTGCCCGAAGTAGTCCCTGCGGAAGCTCGGATTTTCTTCGTTTTGCTCTCATTTTGCTCTTCTTGCTGCTCAGGCGCTTTCAATCAAGCGGCAACCTAATTAGGGAGGACGCTACAACTGCCCTGGTCCCGTCTTGGTTTTTTATTTGTTGTTTTTATTTTATCTCCCACATCAAAAGGCGCATCCCGGTGGAGCGGCCGCAGCCATTTAGCACTTTGTGTTTCGTCTGCTCGTTAACTTTGTCGCTAGCCGTTTGGATCAAAGCGGCCTGGAAGGGCAAATTAGCGTGCTAGCTATTAGCGCCACCGCCTCGCTAATGGCGTACCACATCAACGAATGACGGATTTGAGGGAGCGACTTGTGAGTTGTGACACATTGAGGGCGAATGAATGCCTTTGTTGTCAACAGAAACCAACAGGGTGGGTGTAAATGTTTGAATTTATAGTGCAGCCTTTTTAATCGCACCCTGATCTACGGAAACTGTAGCTTAACTCGATCAATGCAACACTATTCTCTCAAATGGGAAGAGCCATTTTGACTAATTTTTGAAGGCCTTCAGAAAATTGTAGCTCCCGTCTGATTCCCGGCTTCGACCCATTTTCTGATATCGACCACGTTTTTTGCTCCCCTGTCCCGGCTACTGACCTGTTTTTTCCGCTCCCGACACCACCATCGCTCGCTAGGATATACCACTTCTGTGTTCAGAGCAACCTGCTCCCCGCAACCAGCGATCACCGGTGTACAATCCTTTCCCTTCTTCCAAATAAAACTAAGATAAACGTACGGAAGTGGGTCCTGTCTCCGTTCTGGCACTTTGTTTACAAAAATAAATTTTATTGCAAAACACTCAACTAATGCATTAACAAGAACTTTTCAGCACCCAATGTTTTCAGCAATGTCATCACTTTGAGTCACAGTAGTTTGTAGGGTTTTTAGCTTTTGAGTACTCGTTCATTTTTGCACTATACCCTACAGTGGTCTAATGATACACAGTGTCCTTTTAATAGTCAACGGAACACTTCCACTGCAGCCTATTAAGCCAAGAATACCTCAATTAATAGATCCGGCAGCCCTTTTTCTCAGCCAATTAGAATGCGAGGCAGACAACAGCTCAGCCCCTTTTGTATCACACACAATAATGACATGACAACAGCTTCACGATCAACTCAACGTGCATAAGATTGATGGGAACCGAAACAAAGGAGGTGTTTTAGGCTGCAATTGGGTCAGTTATTTGTCAGTCAGAGAAGTTAGTAAGGTACTTTCACCGCTTTACTTGTGTGATGTCACGGCGCCCTCGTTAGCATATGACAAAAACAAACACAAGCGAAGGTGGTGTCATGTAAATAAAGTAAAACTTTTAAATTATTATGTCATCTGTATACTCTCACAAATCTCAATATCTATATGCATATTTGGTACGGGGCATCTGACTTCATCATGCACTGCTAACATTTTGCATCCACTCTTCCAAGATTATTAGCGTCTTTGGACACCTTTCATGAAAATAACTGTATATAATATTTGATACCCTTTTTACTATCTTTTGAGATAAGTTTGCATAAGAAGGAAGAAATGATACGGCTATGCGTTCAGGAATAGCGACTAAATATTCGTTCGCTGTTGTTTCAGCCGCCCAATTAGCTCCGCATGCGATACATACCATAACTATATTGGACGTGGCTCAGCGCTCTCTGTCCGATCTACTAATTAGTCATGCATTCTATTTTGGCACTGTCTTTACGGCGTTTAAAACGAGCTGCTGCCAAATAAAAAATGATCGTTTGTCTTGTAAATAATTTAGATGCAAGCCAAGTATGTGGGTCGCTATTGCAGGTCGTTGAGGCAGGTAAATTGTTCAGTTGACTTTTCCTTTTCTGGAATGATTAATTGTATTTGTAACTTCAAAAGAAATTGAATTTCATTCCTTTGATATAATAGAAATGTATTTTTTTTAATCTGCAGCCCGTTTAGGCTTTGAGAGAATAAAACTATTAGCGTCACTACCTCAGAAATAGCATGGCAGGAGGCCCGTTTTGTCCACTTTGACGTCTTATCAAATGAGTGGGGGTGCGGTTTTGAGCTGTAATCGACAGCTGTCGGCCATTGTGTTAGCAAAAAACGACTGCCCTTCTCCTTTAAGTGCTTTTATTGACACATATTACCAGCATCTCGCTCGCACATACTCGCTCTCTAGCTCACTCGCGCTCATAATTGCTTCTAGTTGGATTTACCATATTTTCCAGACTCTCAAGCGCACCTAAAACCCCAAAATTTGCTAGAAATATGAACGTGCCTTAATATCCGCTGCGCCGCTATCCAGAGTAAATTGAAAATGTGTTACCGTATTTGTGCAATCATTGATCGGTCGATAAATCTTATCGGCTGCAAGGGACATAGATGGTGTTCAATATCATGCATAACATTGGATGCAATGGAAATCAAACCGAATCGTGACGAGGAGAGCCTGAGATTCTATCCAGTAGTCCAATACGGATACAGCTGCACATGAAAAGGCGTTAACTCTTATCTCATTAACACACTTATGTTAAATAAATGAGTAAACAGAAAGTCATTAAAACCAAAATACTTCCCACAATGCCATTCCATTCATAACGACCAAATGTCTTCCCACAATTCTTTTCTCTAAATTCAGTTCAGAATCATATGCGCTCCGTAAAGAGTCGGCGATACAATACTGTATTTCAGTGGTCCCCAACCTTTTCTGTACCAAGTATTAGTTTAATGTCTGACTACATTCTCATGACCCAGCTCAATAAATTTGACAATTTGTTCGTGATTAAAAATAATGTGATGACAAGATAAAACCCAATGCCTTTACATATACGGTCTGTATCTCTCGTGGTCTTGTCGATCTGGCGTGATTTCTACCACGTGTCTGGTTCAATTCCCTTTTAATCCAATGTTATGCAACTGTAATCATCAGGATTTTCTGACCGGTCAATCAATGTACATATACGGTTCTTTCTTGTTTTTTGTGCAACTCTAGCCCTTACTATAGTTTTAACTCCATGCACCTCATAGTGTTATATATATAAAAAAACTTTTTTTAGGGCTTGTGCCTTATAATGCGGAAAATATGGTGCTTCAATTTGTAAAAATATGCAGTGAGTGAGTGAGTGAGTGAGTGAGTGAGTGAGTGAGTGAGTGAGTGAGTGAGTGAGTGAAGCAAGTGAGTGAGTTAGCGAGTGAGTGAGTGAGTGAGTGAGTGAGTGATTGAGTGAGTGAGTGAGTGAGTGAGTGAGTGAGTGAGTGAGTGAGTGAGTGAGTGAGTGAGTGAGTGAGTGACTGAGTGAGTGAGTGACTGAGTGAGTGAGTGAGTGAAAGCATGGTAGGGAAAACACATTAGTGTGTTTGTGTTGTGAGTGTGTTTATGGTGCACCCCTTTGCCCCATTTTAGTGTCCTGAACTCACATTGCCCGAGGCGCACATACTCGCACAGACGCTGTGAGCCACATTGAATCTCAGCTCGTGAAACTGAGAGATTTCAGGCTTTGCACACAAATGCACATACATGCACACAAACGCACACAAACGCTCACATACGCACACAACACAAACACACGTACAAACAGGGCATCATGAGCGGGCATTTTTGACAGCTAACAGTGACATAAGACCTCATCTTGGCGTCCACTTATCTGGCCGTAAAGCATCATTTTTTATCATACATACGTACATGCACTGCATATTCACACAAGTGTTTCTTAATAGAGTTTTACTCTTATCAAACTCACATCTTTAATGTGAGAGACATATTCCAGTTCCATTTCCAACTCACTTTCTATTGCAGCCCATTTAGTCAAAAACAACATGGGCGTAATTACAAAGAGAAGAGTGCTGATTACAAAAAAAAATAAACCAGTGATTCAGAAGATTAAAATGTATATTTCTGATTTAAAATGTTAAAATGTCGGATATGTCAAATGGGCTGACATA
This sequence comes from Urocampus carinirostris, assembly GCF_059441175.1. NCBI lineage: Eukaryota > Metazoa > Chordata > Actinopteri > Syngnathiformes > Syngnathidae > Urocampus > Urocampus carinirostris. The sequence goes on from NC_142359.1 coordinate 23,455,244, forward strand.
ATTTAGCTTATTCACAACTTCAATATGTAGTGACCACAGAGACAAGCGCTCAATCACTTCACCACAAGTATTGTGTTGCTCCCTTGAGAGTGAATCAAGTTCTGCAGCCCGTCTAGGCAGGAATAACGTTGAACGAGTTGTGTTTTAAACCACAGTGACAGCAAAAGAGTATTGAAAATGGAAGCTAAATTGAATAAAAGCATGGTATCCCTTTGTCACTTCTAGTATATTTCGCCGGGGCACTCCTAAGACACTTTAGAATAGTCAGTTCTCATTTTATTTTCACATTAAATGGGTCCATATTTTCCATTACCAATTTGTCGGACGAGAGAGTGATATGGAATCTCTTTTATGACTTTATTGTAGTATAAATGTCGGGTTTAGATTAAACGTATGTATTCAAACGGCAGAGGGAGCCACTCTGTCACATACATCATCTGGTGTAAATTTGAATAATATGTGTGCACAATCAAACTAAATAAATTTAAGGGACAACTCAATGACTATCCGAAACAAATTTTTAACTTTGGCACTAAAAAACAGGGATCACCAAACACCAGACCGTGGACTGGTACTGGGCCACACAGTTAGTAAAATAAGTCATGTTTTTTTTTCATGCTTATTATTATTCTAGTGACCTCAATATGGTGTGTTAAAGTCTGGTTCGCACATGCAGGTGCAGTTGGCTGTCAGGTGCTCACGGAAGATACAGCCAAAGTTGAATCAAACCAAAATTCCTGCATTTCGGTTTCAGCTATGGCCAATCTGCCAGGCGTATAATTAACTACAGCCTTCTACGTCATATTATATAGAAACAAACTAGTAGCCCTGAAAAACCCTTTAACAATCGAGAACAGATATGTTGTCGCAATCCAAGGACGCATGAAATTAGATGTCCTGAACACAACAAGCAGCCCACATCAGTGTTCATTTTACCTCTGAAAAGTGATGGGTCCTGGGGACTCGCATGCTCAAAAATCTATGAGTCCCAACAGAAATCTATGGGTCCCCAAAATTTAGTGTTATTGAGGTTGGAGTTTAAAATCGGCGACAAATATATAAATAAATATATAAATCTATGTATTCATTCAGTTTTAATCATCACACTTAATTGGTAATACAAAGCAGTTATCACTTCAGTTCAGTTCACAAAAATATTGTACATTATACAAAATAATATTGCTGAAATATTAGTCTATATATTCATGCAGTTTTAATCACTTCAGATTTTTCATTTCGAATATTCTTCGTGGTTTCGCCACAGTTGTAATGCCTTCTCAAGGTCCAATTGCAGCAATGAAATTTCCATAGCTAATTTGTGGTTTTCATTGTCGTTGTGCCGATCCAATGTGCTTTTCTGAAAGTTCGTATTGCGAAATCATTAATGCAGTTTTTTTGTCACGCTGGGTGCACGCATCACAGAACATGTAGCCTCCATTATCATCCTCCTCATAGCGTAACCAGGAATATAATTGAGTCAATTTTGGCAGAAATGTCATTTTCTTGCTAGGAGTATTCTTTTGTTTATCTTTCGTCGAATCGTTCGCTTTAAAACACATGTTTTCCTTGCCTTCGCGGTTATCTGAAGAATTTCTCCGCCCTTTTTTCGTGCCGGGATTATTGCCGTTGTTACCACTTTCTGTATTATGTTTCGGCTTAATACCGACACTGAAGAAATTACCAATTTTTTGTTGATTTGCACCTAATACCAACTGTTTTTACGGAGGCATACTGTACTTCTCTTTCACTCGACAACCACCAAAACAAGGACGTCATCTCAAAGCAACGAGATCTCGTTTGCCGAGATCGGCGCGAGACCAAAACAACAATGGCGGATCTGCCTGACGAAAAGTTTGGAGTGCGGTAAATCTTTGTGAAAAAAAAAAAAAGTAATCGGGTAATAATGACAATTTGGTGTCAAAAAAGTTGCGTCCCGGGGACGCACGTTGATTTGACACAATGCGTCCACAGCAAAAATGATGCGTCTAGGACTCAGGGACGCGGGCAAACGAGAACACTGCCACATAGACAACACAACACCAACACACTATTGATGAGGGTCAGTTTATTTGGTTTTTGGCTCCTTGTGATATATTGCGTTCAAATAGTGACCAGTGTGTGTTGTAGTGAGTTGGCGCGGTTACCCATCTTATGTGATTCTGGTTCTAAATTACAAGGACACCAAAACTTTGCATATGATTACACAGTACACTTATGCTTAATGTGGCTGTTGATGTTTTTATTAATGTTGTTATTATTACCAATAATTCTAATTTCTATTATTTTCGTCATTATTTTGGAAAAAGTACAAACATGCTTAATGCTGACTTTGGCGCAAGCTGTGAAAATATTAAAATGGCACAGTGGTGTAAAGAAGGATAGGAACCCCTTCTATGGAAGATGTAATTATCTTTGTTGTTTTTTAATCACAGTCTTAGTAGAGTCCGTGTCACTTGAATATTGTTATACCTTTTGCTTTTTGTATATTGTAAACTACAAAAACAAATAATTTATTGTCCTGATAGTACCAAAAAGGAACATTAAGCATGAACAGTGAAACAGCCAACAGATATGGTATATGGCTCTTTGCCTTCATGTCATCCTTTCTATTCTTTTGACGTGGATGCAGCCATTGTTCTGTGATGTATCTTAGCGCAAAGAAAGCTGAAAAAAGGACTTGGGTCCAACATAGAAAAACGTCTATCTCACTTTTTGAATGGCAAGCAGCGATTGGCCGATAGCCCGCGTTTTCCCACTGGAGGCCTAGCGAAACGAGGAGCAGAAGGAGGGTGGGATGCCAGACGTAGGTGGCGAAAAATAAGGAGGCGGGTGCGAGACGTTTGCTTGCCAAGGCACCCTTGGGTGACGTGCATGGACACCGATGAAAAATAATTTCTGCTGTCTGCTGTTTCTCTTTTCTCATTTTCCCCCCGCTACTTCATTACATGAAATAAATGTCATCTCCTTCCCGGGTTTGTGTGCCCTGGGAGGAGTTTGAATCCTGGTCACATCTTCCCCTGTGCTAGACCTTTTTGTTTACCATCTGAGCCTAAACTTACTTCTGGGCTCCAAAGCCACCATCTCAGTAGAAAGGAAGACTGAGTGAATGTGATTGACTGACATGGTTCTGTTGCGGGCGAGCATTTTAGCGGCGTAATGCATTTTGGGTAATTCACCGCCCCGCTCAATAGGAATCTTTCCACAGGTGACATAATGGAGGTTGTTCCTCCCCTCAGGAAAATCCATGCCTATTACAGCTAACAAAGCAAAATGGATGTGCGGCATCGATCGCGTGCCGCTTTCTGTTAAAACGCCGCTTAGAGAGCGGCGCGCTAACGGGATGTTACTCTACCATACCACCTGCTTGTGTCGGATGTGGGTCTAAGCGTCCACTTTTGTAAAGCAAGACTGTTGTTGGCCGTGCTGTGATGATTTTACTTCCCATTAACTGTGCAACTGTGCCTCACAACTAACTACAGTGTCCACAGAGATCCTAAGTGTTCGTTCTTGTACCTGTCCAGACTGAGGCTCATTCCGATTAGTCCCCCTTTCTTTCAATTTTACACCTTACTCTCGCAGAAAGCGTTCATGATGAGGGTAAGAAAATCCCAATCCTCTGCAAAGTACATATTAAGGTGGAAAAGTGAAAGACACAAGCCCCATTTTTCGTGTCAGGCTTCTACCAAGCCACACTACCTCGCCATTACTGACGAGCAGGAAACAATCGTGGGAGGGAATGAACCAATTGTATTTGATCATGTTGTGTAAAATCAGTAAATTCCTACAGAAAGTGTTGCAAGAAAAGAAAAAGTAGTGTTGGAGTGTTGATTGCAGGGAATACAAAGGATAAACAAGAGTACTCATCTGGCGGCAACCAGTTGAACTGTTACTGTTCTGAAAAGAGTGAAATAAAAATAAAGGGCAAAAAATGAAGGAACAATTGTAATGTTACATCAAACGTACATCAATGAGTTGACGCGTAAGCAACAAGTACTTTCCTGGTTCCTAGAGAGAAACTGTTCCCTCGCCCTCGCCAAATATATGGTAGCGTGAGAAGAATGACAAACAAGATAAACAGTATAGGTGGAAAAGAAAAATGGGATTGAGCCCAAGTCAAATGATATTCTTAAGATGGGTAAAGGCACTCCTTCTTGCATGGCTTTTAACTGATCTACTTCATTTGATTTAAACGTTTTATTTTTCAAGATACTCCCATTTATGTTTTTTTGGGGTTCATTAACGTATTAAATCATTCATAACATAACAACATAATAACATAATTGAAACAGTAAATTAAAAAAATCAACATTGAAAATGAATGATGTTGTACTTTAATAAACGCTACATTCGTGCTCACCTAATCACATCCACTTGGAATCTTAAGTGAAAAGAATAAAAATAAAAATAAAAACTCATCATCAGGCCAACTTTGTTTTGTGATTCACAAGTGACAAATTTTTTGTCAAATACCGACTGCAGAATAATCGATAATGCTGCCAATTTCTTCTGGCGTGGAGAAAGCATCCTCCTACCGCCCACTAACTGTGATTTATGCGCTCACTAATTGCTCGGACATCACGTGCACGTACGCTTCGAAGCCGTGAAAGATGGCCGCCCGGGTGCGGGTAACCTTGACTGGTCTATTCCTGGCTGGTTAATTAGAGCAGGATCTCACTAATTAAGGCGCCTTGCTCGCTTCCCTTCACCCGGGATTTGGGGAGTCGATTAAAGCCAGGAAAACCTTTCAAATGGTCCTCAGAGGACCCAAAATAGTTTGAATGCTTCCGGATTGTCTTCCTGTCACAAAGCCAATTTCTGCTAAATGACTAAAATAAAACCACAATGGAATTTGTTGAGGCCAAAATACATTTTATAATTGCCGTTTTTAATGCAAAATAGCAGACTAACTGCAATGACACAGCTTAACCTTACTAACTACAACTCGGACATTATTTAAGACTTTGAAAAAAAACATCTTAGTTTCGATACAAATTGATTCATCACCCGCGAGCAAAGCGAGGTTTGTGATGTTTTGGATTACTGATTACTGATATGGATTACTGTACTCCAGTTTGTTGTATCTTAGATTGTGTTTTGGTGCTCCCTGGTGAGAGATGGTTCTGAAGAGTTAAGTTATGTTTTCTTCCCTAACCTCTCAATTTTGTTTTATGATGTGAAATGTAAACAATTCTAAAAAAACAAAACAATTATATTATTATAAGTAGTGAGGTCCCATTTATATATGAAGCCCTTAATCACAAAAAGTCGCAAAGTACTTCACAGTGCACAATTACAAAGTCCCAAAAAGCGAAGCTAAAAACAAAACATCTGTATCTGTGTTCCCAAAAGATGCATGTGAGAAGCATCCACAGCAGGCTTGATGAGATCCAAAAATGCAAAGGGCCATTTAACGTAACTTGTCGACACTAAACTGTAGAAAAAGCTGTTGTGGGAGAGATTGTGGATGCCAAAACAGGCCTGGATTTGCCAGCGTACTTGTCTTGGGAGCGTGCTGGCATTGGGCGGGGGAAAAAACAAGGAAGGGGGGAACACAAATTGCCAACACTGAGTCAAACATGACTTGGGGGAATTTAATCCACCAGAGCGGTGTGGGCAGCATTACTGAAAAAAACCTAAACAGTTTCAGTTACTTAAAAAAAGGGAAACATTGATTCAGGTATCCCCCAGTTTCCCGACACCAACAAGTACTGTGTTACTCTGAAAGTAGCTATCTAGTTACAAATTGCCGTGTATACTAGCAAAGAAGCCACCCCTTTAAAACTGCTCTAAAATATCCCAATAATAAAATAAATAGAAGGAAACATGTACACAGTAGTCATACACAACGGCTAACAGGATGGTTTCATGTCCAATTCATCTCCATTCATTTTGAAGGACAACAAAGCAATGCCTTTTCACCATCCGTAGAAAGAATTAGAGCTTCAATTACACATCCCATGAGGTCACAGTCCTTCTTTAGTGGTTTAGCTCAGTGTTGACACGATGACACTTTACCCGAAGAAGCAATAAAACTTTCATATATCTTAGCTTGTGCAATTTTGTGAGCTTGTAAACAAACATTTATCTATATGCTTCTCTTCCCTCCCCACGTACTGCCTACCATTCGCTATTGGTAAAACACACCCAAATATCCGCATATAAGCTAACTCCCTGATTGATGTAATTTATTTTTGATGCAAACATATACGGGTGTAAGAACATCTACATGAGGTGAAATTCACCTTCTTGTACCCTGTGCTTGAGACAGCGCCACCATAACTGTATTCAGTTGTATTTTTTAGGTCAATATAAACACTCTTTAGGGGGCATCACTGTATCGTGTGATGTTTGTGACAATGTAAGAAAAGCAAGAGAACTCCACAATCAAAGTACGCTATACATAATGATCTGCATTTATATAGTAGCGGAGTAAAGTAGTAATGCACCGAGTAATCACCAAGGAAGCATTTGCGTTCCAGGCATGGGTTTGTTTATAACGCGTTAGTGCCAAGACTTTGCTGGAGTATTTGTCTTAAGCCTTTTCATCCTCCACCTCGAATGCGCCTGATGTAAAAGCAAATCCACGCTTCATCAAACATTGAAAGCAGCGTAGGGCAGACAGGCCTCGCCGTTGAAGGCATGCTAGTGTGTTCCCGCAAGGCTCAGAGGCCAGGTCAAGGATGGCGGCGTACTATCGTGACGGTTGCTAAAAATAGCTGCACTAACGCGGGACTTTTCTGACCGTGAATATTCACAATTGACTCGAGTGACCGCACGACTAAGCTCGGTCGAGTTTCTCCCGACTAACTCTAATGGCCGTGTGTAATATGACATGCTAATCTAACTGTCTCCGCTAATGTGTTTTCAATGTGGCACCTATAATTTTCTGACTACTATGACCAATATATGTGTGATGTGTGATCGAGAAACTCGATGCTATTTCAATTTGATGCTAAATGAGGGTTATCAACACGACAGTGTCATCATTAAAGTATATATTATCCCTAACTGACAGTGCCATTGTGAATCAATTGCACCGAAAAAAACTCTGCTGCGGCGGCTTATTTGGCGCCAACAGCCCGGACAGCTGATTGGTTATCACTCTCTTTTTAAACCCCCGGCTTCCTCTTGAAAGCCGTCAGATCGTTATGCAAACTGTCGCCTTCGGCTCAATAAGCCTTTTCGTCCGAGTCCGTTTTTGCCCTGCTTTTTTCTGCCTGCTCTTTGTTGCCAACCTGTTTCCGGACCTGACTACGCCCCGTTCTGCCTACCTATTACCTGACCTGTTTTGCCCCGTCACCTGCCTGCCTCCTGCTACCAAACTCGCTTACGAACTCGACAGCGCCTTTGATCTCCAGTCCCGGCCAACGACTTGCTATTCCTGGTCTCTGATCCTCCTCGCCAGACACGGAAGTGCCACTTCCGCACCGCTCGCTCCTTTTGTCCGTCAGCCATTGGATCGTGGAAGCAAGCCTTACTCTCCCTCTTTTTCAATAAAAACTGAGAAAACGAGCGCTATTGGGTCCTGTGTCCGTTTCTGGTCTGTGACATATGTGACAGAATCTTAACCACAATTAACTATTGTCATCGTGAAACAGCAGACTAACTACTTCTTACAAATTCATTACTGTATACTGTAACTACTAATCCTCGTATCATATCACTTTATTCTCCAACCGGAATCATCCGTCTTCGCGATGTAGTATTTTGTGCTAGATCTGGGTTAGTTTGTTCTAGACAATATTAAGTCAAAAATAGATGACCATAATTTGTTTGAGTTTAGCTTATTCAACATAGACAAAGTTTAGTTTACATTTACTTTGTCTAATGTCGTCCAAATTTAGCCCTCAAAAAGTGTCCTTTACAACTTCTTGAAAAAGACAAGTTTTCAACTTTTACTTCTCAACTGAATTAAGACTTCTTTCGAATGGAAACTTCTTTTTGGCATCTTTTCAACCAGTATTTTTTGTGCGTGGGATTATATCCTAACTTATTCTATTTATCAAAATACCATGACATTCTCTACTGCCTATGGCTAAATGACTAAACTTGACATCTATTTCCAGAAGGTCAATGTGATTGAATGTTGTACAACAAATAAACTCGAGTTTAGTTCTCATCCCATGTAACCCATCATCGTGTTACTATATTAGGTCAATATGGCTCTCAGATTGCAGTACACAAGGTGACTTCCAGGGGTACTTGATATTTTAAAATAATCTTCAATGATTTGAAAGTATACATTAGACCAGTGTTTCCCAATCTTTTTGAAGCCAGGGCACACTTATTGTTTGTTAAAAATACCTTGAGGTAAACTATCCATTTAACATGTTTAAAAACAAAACATCAACAGTCCTGGTTCCTGTGGCACACTAGACAGGGTATAGGGCCACACTATTGTGCCCCGGCATACTGGTTAAAAAAAAACACTGCAATAGACATTATCATTTTTTCAGGAAGATTGGAGATAAAACCAACCATATATACAGAAGGCTTCATTCTCAAAACAGAAATGTCCTCATTTGACTAGAGTGTGAACTCACTTTTTGGGGATGATTTGTCCAATAATTAAGTAATTTAAACACTTTAAAATAGGGGTGTCCAACCTTTTTGACGCTGAGAGCAACTTCAAGGGCCTGGAGTAACATAAAAGGGCTCCCTGATAATGCATTTCTAAAAGAAGGATTCTAATGTATTTCCTCTCATCTCATCAGCCTTACCGCTTATCCTCATTAGGGTCGCGGGGGGGCTGGAGCCCATCCCAGCCATCTCCGGGCAGTGGGCAGGGGACACCCTGAACTGGTTGCCAGCCAATCGCAGGGCACACAGGGACAGACTTCTCACTCGCTCATTCACACCTAGGGACAATTTGGACCGGCCAATTCACCTGACATGCATGTTTTTGGAATGTGGGAGGAAACCGGAGTGCCCGGAGGAAACCCACGCAAGCACGGGGAGAACATACAAACTCCGCACAGGAAGTCTGGAGCTGGATTTGAACCCACGACAGGTTCCCATGACATGAACTGTGCCGCACAAGCGCTAACCACTGCACTGCCGTGCTGCCCTCTAATGTATTTATTTTGTTAAATTTGCTATGTTACTGACATTTACGTAAGAACTGATTTTAAATAATTCACAACTAATCAGAATGATTAAATAAGGTAAAAAACAGATCAACTTCACCATGCAATATTATATCTCTTCTTTACCTTTCCAATCGTTTTAATTACAAATGACAACTTCCACTACATTTTGCAGGAATACTCGTTCAATTTGTAAAGACTCAAGCTGATCAAAGTAACAAAACCTTTTATTAAACCCTTGCTTAAGTCTATTTATGACTTGATAGTACTTTTTTGCAGCAACGTCTCAAATGCTAAAGAATTTACTTTCAGCACCGACTGCACAGAGGAAAATCGTATTCGCCCTGAGCTGGACATCAGAGAAAGTGGAGAGGCCATTATTTTCATCTTTTAGCAAGGTTTTGGCAATAATCATCATTGCTCCTTAAAGAACCCCCTGTTTAAATAATGCCCTTTTCTCTTTTATCAAAAATTGTGTATCCCTGAAAGAGGATTTTTGAGAGTTTTTCACCAGCCTTGTAAAAACAGGTTGCCGTTAAATCGCGGCCATTTTCTGTTGGTTATGCGCTGCCGGGTGAGTAATCACGGTAGCATGGAACCTTTTGCGGCAAGTGCTGAAGTGATGCTCCAAGTTGTGCCACTTTGCCAAAACACACAGTTTTCTTTCACATCAGTTAAAAATGATTCTCTCTTCTATTCACCACAACAATTATGCAATTTCTTCTGTGTAATAAACGGTTTTGACTCTGTCGCAACGCTCAAGATCGAGGATGCGGTTGTCATACACTCTCACCTCTGCCCAGTGTCATGTCAGTTCTCATATTATTGAATTGTTATTCTGTTATGTATGTTTTTTAGTACTCTTTGTTTTTAATTTACATCTTTGTAATAGCCTTTTTTTTTAAATCTCAATACAATTTAATCACATTTAAAACATTAATAGTTTGTAATAGGTCTATTTTTAGAACAGGCACGCGGCAACGTGATATGGCCACCGCGGGAATCAGGGCTATCCCTGTTTTAAAACGTGTCATTGTGTTTTAAAAAAACATTAAAAATTAGGGTTTTAAATCCCAAATATTGCGCTTTTGGTTTAAAAAAGCCATACAGTAATTACTTCAAAATCTTCCTCAAAACTAGGTCTTTAGTTTTCAACCGCCTTTTAAAATGGTTTTATGCTTTCTTGATGTTTGCTGTTTTTTTTTAATCCCAAACTAAAAAATGCTTGTTAAGTTCTTGGCGTAGTATTCTTTTTTTATTTGTTTTTGTACGGGGTTTATTGCTGTAAAAGTTTAAGAACCATTATGCTTGATTGTTGATACTGACTGTTTAGTAACTGACACACTTTTTACCTCCGACTAAGTTTACCGGTTCGGCAAATATTTTCTTGCAACGATGAAGGCAATCTTACAATTCTGTCTAACTGCGTCACCCATATGTATTCTGGTTGTTAACAGCAAAAAGAAACATGACGAAGCACTAAAGAACGCTTTCCCTTAGGTGTGTGCACATCTGGGCAAGCACACACACGTCACTGTAATGAGTCCACTCCATCAGCATATGTCAACATATGTCAGAGGCAACAGTGTTGATTTTTCTCTGCGGAGTAATACGTGCACCAATTGGAAAAAGAGGGGAATGGGAAAGAGGGGTAGGATTAAGCGAAGCAAAAGAGGGGTGTGAAACGATCTCTTTTAACTCACCCGCACGTTTTGAGCAGATTGAGCCATCTGTCGCATCGCTAATTGGTATGCATAACAATGTTTTTCCGAGCCATAAAGCCTAATGAAAACGAGCACCCCGCACGCCCGCCCTAATATCTTTTAATGTTATTGCCCAATCTCGATTTTCAGGGCCGACCCGGCGGTTCACTGTTCCACTGCCGGGCCCCGCTCACTTTTATTTGACTTTTAAGGTCTGGTAGCTGGAATTGAACCCTGGACCAACCGCTGTGCTGCCCATCTAAAAATCTTGTGTCTCGATAAATGCGCACTCAAAATTAAACATCGCAAAAATAAATAACAGGTGTAAAAAGCAAAATAATTTTTTTCTGTTTTAATAGTATAGGAGACACCGGAAAATTAGCGTTGAAACTCCCTTAAAAGTACTTGAATTTGGCCATGAAAAAGTTGTGAATTAATCCAAAACCGCAGCTATAAGAGCACTAACACTTCGCCACTCGACGACCAATGATACAGATTATGTAAGTTAAAGCATGAGAAGTTCTCTCTTTATCACACTGCTTTTACTCACGGTGCTAGAAACAAATGTTATAGAATGGATTTCATAACTTTTTGTTTTATCTGTTTTTTAAAATTCATTTATCACACTGAGCAAAAATACTGCAATGAGATCAAATGCAATACCTATTCACATGTTGCTGTATCAATAGTGGACAAAACATGGCGGCGCCCTGCTCGGCGGCGGCCGGATTTGCTCCCGACAGTTTCTCACATTTTGGTCAAAAACCCCAATCTTCGACTCAGTCTATGAGGGCGAACAAAGACAACTCTAACTGCAGATTAATATACGATCGCAGTTTTTTGCTGGATATGCGAACATCCAGAAATCCAGCGCAAATTTCGACGACCACTCTGGAGTGTTTACTTAGCCTCGGAGTGCTACGTCAACAGAAGCCAGAGGCCTACAAAGCAGCGAGTAAAAGTGGCAAGCGGAAGCGCTGTGACCGGGGAAGGAAACGAGGTTGTCGGGCCGGGCTAACGGCTCGGATGAAGGCTAAACCCTTCAAAACGCCTCTACCATCCATTTTCCTATCCAACGTCCGCTCCCTGGACAACAAACTGGACCATCTACAAGTGGAATTCTCATCGAACCGCGAGTTGACGAACTGTTGTGCTTTGATTCTGACGGAGACATGGCTAAACTCATCTATCCCGAATGACGCGGTTAGCATTGTGGGGCTAACTGCTTTCCGCGCTGATAGAAGCGGCGAGCTCACCGGCAAAAGCAAGGGCGGCGGTCTATGCATTTACACAAACAATAAATGGTGCAGAAATGCGAAGATAATCTCGAATCACTGCTCACGAGACATTGAACTTTTGACGGTGATCTGCAGACCGTTTTACTTACCGAGGGAGTTCAGCGCGACCATCATTACGGCCGTGTACGTGCCCCCCAGCGCTAATACGAAGGAGGCAATGGACATTCTCTACCGAACTGTGAGTGAACTGCAGCATGCTTATACTGAGTGCATTTTTATTGCGGCGGGGGACTTTAACCAGGCCAATATGAAAACAGTTCTCCCGCATTTCCATCAGCATGTAAACTTTGCTACAAGAGGTAGGAACACATTAGACCTGGCCTACACAAACATCAAAGGTGCATATAAAGCAGCCCCCCGCCCCCACCTAGGCTCATCAGATCACCTTTCTGTTATGCTAATTCCTGCATACAAGCCCCTGCTAACAAGAGAAAGACCAACAGTGAAGCAGGTGAGGGTGTGGTCTGAGGGGGCTATGGAGGCACTACAGGACTGCTTTGAGTGCACTGATTGGGACATGTTTAAATCGGCTGCCACTTACAACAACAAAATAAATATAGATGAGTACGCCATTTCTGTGTCAGCCTACATCAGTAAATGCGCAGAAGACGTCAGCAATAACAAAACTATATGCACCCGTGCCAATCAGAAGCCCTGGATGACTGCTGAAATACGCAATCAACTAAAAGTACGTAACCTTGCCTTTAGATCTGGTGACAAGGAGGCGCTGTTATCAGCGAGGGCTAACCTGAACCGTGCCATCAGACTAGCAAAGCGAACGTACAGTCAAAAGATTCAGGAACGTTTCCTCAGCACAACCAACACCAGGGATATGTGGAAAGGCATCCAGGCCATCACCAGTTACAAGCCAAACACCACCCCAGTGCAGAACACTAGCATGGACTTTCTGAATGACCTCAACAATTTCTTTGGTAGGTTCGAGGCACAAAACAGCACCCCTGCAGTGAAAGCGGCTCCAAATCAGGACGAAAGAGCACTCCACCTGGACTCATCTGACGTGAGGAAGACCCTGAGAAGGGTCAACACAAGGAAGGCTCCAGGCCCGGACAACATTCCGGGGCGGGTACTTAGGGAGTGCGCCGATCAGCTGGCTTGTGTACTAACAGACATTTTCAACACCTCGCTAGACCAAGCCAAAGTACCATCATGCTTCAAATTTGCCAACATCATCCCAGTGCCAAAGAAAACCCAGATCTTATCACTCAACGATTACCGGCCCGTTGCACTGACTCCTATCATAATGAAGTGCTTCGAGAGACTGGTTAAAGAGCACATCACCTCCAGTCTCCCCTCTTCATTCGACCCCTTTCAGTTTGCCTACAGGACAAACCGCTCCACCAGGGATGCCATCTCCTCTGCGCTTCACCTGAGCCTGACACACCTAGAGGAGAAGAACACCCATGTGCGGATGCTGTTCCTGGACTTCAGTTCAGCATTCAACACCATCATCCCACAACATCTGGTAGACAAAATGGGGCTTCTGGGTTTCAACACCCCCCTGCGGAACTGGCTGCTGGACTTCCTCTGTGACAGACCCCAATCTGTGCGGATAGGTCAGAACAGTTCAGATGTCATCTACCTCAGCACGGGCTCCCCCCAAGGCTGCGTCCTAAGCCCCTTGCTGTTCACCTTGATGACACACGACTGCGCCCCTAGGTCCGCCACAAACCACATCGTGAAGTATGCTGACGACACAACGGTGGTGGGCCTCATCAGGGATGACAACGACCTGGCCTACAGAGAGGAAGTGGAGCAGATGGTGGGCTGGTGCAAGGACAACAGCCTGGTCCTGAATGTTGACAAGACTAAAGAGATCATTGTCGACTTTAGGAAAAACCAGCCCAACCATGCCCCACTTTGCATCAACAACAAGGCTGTGGAGGTTGTCAGCAGTATCAAGTTCCTAGGGGTGCACATCACAAACAAACTCACCTGGTCCGTGAACACTGCATCTCTGGTTAAGAGGGCACAGCAGCGCCTGTACTTCCTGCGGAGGATGAGGAGAGCCCACCTGCCCCCACCATCCCTCATCACATTCTACAGGGGCACCATAGAGAGTATCCTGACCAGCTGTATCTCTGTGTGGTGTGGAGGCTGCAGCGCTACCGACTGGGGTAGTGTGAGGAGGGTAACGAGGACAGCGGAGAAAATAATCGGGACTACACTTCCCTCCATTCAGGACATTGGCCAGAAGCGCTGCTTATCCCATGCTAAGAACATTACCGGGGACCCCTCTCACCCCCATCATGGACTATTCACTCTGCTAGCCTCTGGGAAGAGGTACTGCAGTGTGCGGTGCAGGACCACCAGGCTCCGCAATAGTCTAGTCCCCCTGGCCATTAGACTGTTAAATGGTCAATCTAACATATAGTTAACTTAAATCTAAACGGCTGCTAATTTGACTTTTGCACTAGTGGCAGTTTTTTTATAGCTTGCCACTCCTTGCACATTTGATCTCTGCACTATTGTTACTTACAGTGTTATTACTTACAGTGTTATTGTTTACAATATAATGGTACTGTGTACCTGACTTGTTAACCTGACTGCCCATCTTGCACATCTGGTTAGCGTCTCTTCTTGCACTATCGGCACTATGGTAAATAACACAATACAGCTTTATTTATATCTGTACACTGAAGGACACTGAGGGAAACTGTGGGAGTCAGATCCATCGACATTTCGTTCTGTATACACGTGTACTAGAATGACAATAAAGTAGATCTGAATCTGAATCTGAATCTGAATCTGACTAGTGGTTCGGTTACAGTGCTCTCATTGCCGCACCCTGGATTCGAGTCCCATTGCAAATTTGGTCAGCAATCTTTTTCAAGTGATCAATCATTGCTCAGACACATATGCTGCACATTTATAACGCACAGTATGCATTTCCTGTTATGTCTACTAGTATTTTGCAGTATATAAGGCGGGCTTTCAAATTTCTAGCCAATTTAGGGTTTTTGGGGGGGTTTATAGTTCTGAAAATACGGTAAATCCCTTTTTGTATTTTGCGCTAGCATGCTACAATTGTTTTTTTTTTGGGGGGGGTACAATTTTCAAACTCAACAGTTCAACAGGAACCACATTGGCGGTATGTTGCGGAATTCTGCCAGAATTTGTCACCAAATCCGGACCACTTAGGCTACAGCTTAGGCTACAGTGTCAAGGGTCATATGTTCCATTGCAACATTGCATGTCCCGTTGTAGCTATGGTAACAAGAGAAATTAGGACGATACGGAAGAGTACCGTTCAGATGAAACAGTGCTAGTTGTTGTTAGCTTCATCTACTCCATAACACACTAATTTGTTTTGCTGTGGAAAAACATAACCTTGTTACTTGTCATATATCAGTGTGTTGTGTTACATTTATGTATCTCACAATGTGTATTTTTGTGAGCGTGCGCATTCTCATTAGCACAAGGTAGCTCGTTAGCACACCGCTAACCAAGCGCCAGGGCACCGGTGCAGCTTCATTAGCCGCTGTGACATTTACCTAATGCTTTTCTCTCGGCATGGCATGCATAAAGTGTACCACTGTGTTACCGTGGCAACCGACAAGTGCAAAAAGACACACATACATAAATCAGCTTTTATTTGAAGTGTTGGTGGCACTCAGTGATGCTACCAAAGAAGGTGACTTGGAAATGGACAGTGTTGTGCGTGTGTGAAAATGTACAGTATATACGGAAAAAAAAGCTTCTTCGTAATTTTGTGAAAGCACATAGGTAATTTTAAAAAGCATACCGTAATCCCTCTTTTATTGTGCGGGTTAGGTTGCAAAAGTAATCCGTGATAGGCAAAATTAGTGAAGTACAAACCCATATTTCTTTTTTTACAATTATTGTAAAAATAAATACTCTTTTATACAATGTTACCAATTAACATAACATTTTTACAGGATCTAGCGTTTGTCTAGAAAATAAAATTACTGTATTTACCGGATTATAAGTGACCCCTAAATACCCCAATTTAGCCAGAAGTGTGAAAGTGTGCCTTATAACTACCCCGGTGCATCTTATAAACCTAAGAATACCCTGGCCAAGTTTGGCCAGTAATTATAAATAGGTGTTATCCTACTGGACATGAATACAATATTTATGGGTAAGCACCATCATACAAAGTTTTATGGTAATACCGTAATCGAGCAACGAGTGTGCAATGATTACCAATACCAGTTGTACAATGTCACATGACAAAGCATTAGACCGTATCTCATAATCATGCCATTTTTAGTTGGTGCAAGGATCACCGATTTGCATTGTGTATTCTTCACCAACAAATTTTAAAATCAGAAAGTATTTCATTAATGCAAGCTTTCACACTCTACAAGCTCTTTTACAAACACATACATATTAAACCACAATGTCTTAGATGCACAGGTGAAAATGCCATGTAAGATATTGTTGCATACAATGTTTCACAAAGTTGATATCGATGACGGTAAAGACAATTCAATTCCAAAAATGGAGAGACTGGTAAACCTATCAAAATGCACTGTGCAAATCAGTGTTGTGACACAGGAAAAAATTCAGATAATGGGAAAAGCTCTAATGCTAATTCCTGTCATTTGTACCCCTGGGGGTCTCGTGGTAATGTCTGTGTGCTCTCAACGCCAAGACTCGGGTTTGATTCACAATGTATTGATATGTACCCATGCACACGGAAGCTCTTACTGTAGTCTTAATGTCATGCTCCCCATAGTCCCGTGTGCCTTGTGTATGAAAAATATATGACAAACGACTAGTTTTTGGTGTTGCGCCTTTTAATCCGATGCGCCTTTTTTCAAATAAACTACTGTACTCTGCTACTACTGGAATAGACTCTTTAGCCAGTCAGAATGAGGAGGACGATACACAATGCAAATCCGTTAAGTTGCGAAACTATCACCGCGTCATAGTGAGGGATTACTGTATTGCATGTAGTGATTGTGTTTGTGTCAAGCCATTCATTTTCTATGCAATGTCTGGCACACTTTTGTCAACAAGATTAGTTCTCCCCTGTGGAAGAGTTTCCTGCCCTGCAAACGCGGCAGTCAGAGGACGCGTGCCTGACAGGCAGGCCTTTCCATGAACTCTCCGCCGCCACACGGTGAGGCGGAGATGTTTCTTTTAGATTCGTAACGGAAGGTTTAGACAGCAGATGGATAAAGAGTGCAGCCGACTGCAGCTTGTGCTCGGGGTACCATCATTCAAGAAAAAATATATACCATCCAAGAAGTAAAAATTGTTGTAAAACATGTTTTTCTATCATTGATGTGTATGTTCGTCAATGATTGGGCAGAAATCTAATGGTGCTCTTTTGTCAAATTTTGGGAGTAAATGGCAGCAGGGATTCATTGTAAATATGAGACCATCAGTTTTCAAGATCACTTTGAAGACACTGTCTCCAAAGATGAACCCAAACTGACACGAGACTAACAAGTAACATGTCCCAAAATACATACAGACGCTGCCCAACTTACGAACGAGATTCTGGACGATCGTTGGAAAGTTGAATTTGTTCGTATGTTGCTTCAGTGCTATATTTTGTTTGGAATGTATGTTTAAGCTTTATATAAGTATGTTTAAGGCTTGTGTAAGTAACCTGTATTGGTTTGTACTAAAAAATAATAATTTCATTAAATAGTATGCTTTATAAAGATCAGTAAAGTTAAGTGTAACTTACCTTTGGAAGATAAGCTACAAGAGGTCCTCCTCCGTGTTAGAGATTGGCCGAAAAAACGCGATCCAACCATTTTCTCAACCACATCAAGCTATCTTATTCCACTTTTGTTTGAAAAGAAACGTCTTGCCTCTTCTTTACACTTTACACCAAGCATATTGAATTGATGCACAAGATATTAAACAATAAAAAGGTCAAAGTTCTTTGCGCGCTGGAGATAGTATAAACATATAGTATAGACAGTATAGAATGTTTACACACAAATTTGGAAGAGGAAGCGGATTTCTTCTTTGGGGCGGATGCTGGGAGACCTCTCACAGCGCCACACGCCGGTAGGGGCAGAAAGAAGCACTACAGTTCTGTCCTGTACTTGGAAAAACGTGCACACAATGGAAAATCTAACTTACAGCGGATATTCTTCGACATCCCAAAAAAATGTTTGTATCTACCATTTATTGTAAGTCAAATGGTCGTAAGTAGGGGAGCGTCTTTATCTTGAATTTCATTTGGGAAGTGTTGTCACAATGAAATATTTTTTTGTAAAATTATTACACCTTAGGACAGTCTCTATGCACTACGTTGTAAATAATTTTAAATATTTATCCTGACATTCTTTTATCTTATTTTCTCTTAAAAGTCCTTATCACACATTTACCTTAGAGTGTCATGTCTAATCTTGTTGCATATAATGTCTTGCTACATTGTTATCAAAGACAAAAAAGATAATTCAATTCAATACAATTGTGGATGCTATTCAAGCAACCACAGTCAAATATTATTTTCATTTTATGATTTTTGATACATATTAGAAAACAAAGTGGTTAACTTCTTCCATGAGGGGAATGACACAAAATAATGGTAAAGCACTGCGTCAAGGGTACCCCCAAGAACAAAAAAAAGTGTTGTTTAGTCACTTTGTTCTTCGTAGTTCTTGTTCATCCTTGTACTTTTTAGCACATTTTCCAGTTGCCCTTTACAATTCAGCAGCATCCAGTAGTCAAATATGACAGTTTTCTTTTAGTTGCTCCTTAAAGTGTAAAACAAACTGGTATTATGTGTTGTGACTTTATCAATACCTCGTAACAAACCCTGAAATTGCGTATATACCAATACCTGTCGTCAGTGTTTAATTATCTTTCTTAAAATTCATAAATCGAAGATTTTGAAGATTCTGGTGTAAAAATACTCATTACAACACTATATCACAAATAAAAAGGCTTTAAAAAATGGATGCCATACAACGCGTCAAAGCCATCCATTGAATTTCCTAAACATGGTTACTGTAATTCCACCCGGAAGGTCGCCAACTTCCCCACAATGTTGGCAGCCGACATATGAAATGTAGCGTACCGAAAGTCGTCAGCTTGGAAGCGACGTTGAAGGCATTAGCTCCAACAATGCTCACCCATAGCAAACTTCGGAGAAGCTTAACGTGGCCTCGGGACGGCTCCCACACATGCCGGTTCTGCTGATCACTTTGTAGGGGGTGAAGCTCCTCGTAGTGCCAACGCCAGCCTTACCGAATAATAGTATTCAGTTACAGTTACTAGTCACTTCATTGAAAAAGTAACTCAGTAACCTTCCAAAACTAACTACCCAGTTACAAATTACCATCTGTACTTGCGTAGAAGCCGGCTCCCTAAAACTGCTTTAAAATAGCCACATAATAAAAGGAATAGCACATAACGTGTACACTAACCTTTGGAATTCTTAGTATTTCTAGGACAGTGCAGTCTTGAGGGCTTGCAAATAAAGTCTTATCCGAGACAATTCATATACGTTTTGTCAAACCACTCGATGATCTCCTTCTCCATTTCTGGGTACAGTCCAAGACGCTTTCTATTTTTCTCTAGGCATGATGTATTGGAAAAATCATTTTACAAATAACAACTCTTAAAATCAGCACATGTTAGGTTTGCCCCGTTCGTTTCCCATTGGTTTGTTGTTCCTGGAAAAGTCAGCTCTCTTTCCCTACACAGTGGTTAGAATTTGATACTGGTGACACACAATCAAGTATGCACATAATAGCTGACCCCCTTGATTTGAATACCATTTTTACGCACTATAAAGCAAACCCAATTATAAGCCTTACCCCCAAAAATGGTCTTTTGTGATGTTCAATTATATAAGGCACCCAGGACAATAAGGTTTGAACAAATTTATTGACACTAAAAACAGAAAACAATCATGACAATCTCAACAGCAATTAAGCACATTCACAATATTATAAGGTGCTTGGAATAAATACTATAGTGATAATAAAAATCTGTCTTTGATTCCTGTTGCATCCAATGTTATGCAATTGTGAACAACCACCCATAGATTTGGTGCTCTTGCCGTTTGATATCTGTTGCCATCGTTGTTATGCAATTATGGTCAGTTGTAAAGTTTATCGAATGATTAATAAAATACGGTAACACATTTCCATTTTTGTCTGCATATAAGACACACTGGGTTATAAAGCACATGTTCAAATTGCTGGGTTTTTTGGGTGCGTCTTGTTAGCTATGCAATGAAAAAAGACAGTATTTCATTGCATAGCTATCAAGTCATGTCAAGTTTATTTTTATTGCTCTTAATATATTTCGGCTTAGACGCAAGTATATATGGTAGGCAGAATACCTTCATGACTAGAAATTCAGCGTTCTCATCCTCTGAACCTGAGACGGTTCCACCCTGATTGTATTCAGTTGTACGTATATAAATATAGACACGTAATGGCAGATCAAGGGTTGTATGTTACAAGGTGAGGGATGCAGGAGCGTTCAGCACTCAGTGGACATTGCAGTACCTCTGGGAACGGTGACCATCGTGCCATAGTGGTATACCCTGCTATATTAAGAGCTTGCTTGGCCTCAAGGCTTTGATGCTAGGTCCTTAGCTTGGCCTTTTGTGTACTTTCTATGAAGTCACTATTTTTGATTTTTGCATTTCGGAGATGGAATATGAGCTTGCTCTGTCTACTCCACGCATCGGCCCGGTATTGCAGTACCTCCGGGAACGGTGCATTCGCAATGATCGCAGCAAGGCTTTAGTGCTAGGACCTTAGCTTGGCCTTTTGGCTGAGAGTAAGTGTCCCGGCTCCTAGGCTTTGTAGCGTATTATGAACTGACCGATAACGGATAATGGATAATGAATAACGAAGATAGATCAATAACCCTTAAAAACCCCACTCAGTGGACATTGTAATGTAATACTGCATTTAATGAGTAGCGCAGTAAGCCAACAGTAAGAGTTCTATTAAAAACACATAGCAGTACTACCAAGAAAAGTAATTGTGTTCCAGGGATGCGTTTGTCTAAACACTGGCCTGTGGCAGCCCGAGTCATGACGCTGCCTATGCAACAATGGGAGATTGTGTACACACACACACGCACACATAATACAGTATAGTACTGAGGTCCGAACCCACCGACCGCCGCTGTCTTGTCCGGCACTGACCCAGGCCGACATGTCCTTAAGGTCGCTGAAGGAATTTGGCGTCTCGGCCGAGCGGCTGGGCTCGTTTTGCAGGCGATGGATGGCGCGAGGCGAAAGGTCGGAGTGTGGCTTCTTTGGGGGGGAAATGTCCTCAAATTGTGTAACTTGTGTAATGTTAATTGAAGTTAAACCTCATTTATGTAAAGTAGATTTATTATTCTAGTCTTGCATTGGAACGCTGAAGTACGGCGCATTCTGCTGTTTCATCAGTTTCCAACAAAAAGTGTATGCTAATGTCTATTAGCCATCCTGGTTTTTTGCATTTTCTATTGACTGTTTTCACCGAGAACCTAAAATCCGTGTTTAATTTTTTTTTTTTTCCGATCAACCAGAAAAGCAACTCTTCCGACTTGGCCCAACAAAACTCTCTCAGCTCCCAAATGCCTCTTTAGATGTTTTTGTTGCTTTAAAATATATATTATTGATAATAGTGAAACATTGCACAAAGTAGATTCATATTTAATTTTCAAATTGTATTGTACTACTATATCAATTTAAAATGTATTTGTAAAGCATTTTTGAGCCACCTAATTGACATCCTAAGTGCTGTATAAAAACATTCTGCGTACAATAGGGAAATAAAATCCTTCCTTTTCCCCTACCCAACAACCCGTAACACCAAACACACAGATACTGATGAAAGCCTTTATGTTTTTTCAATCTACCATACACTTTTACAGATTTTAAACTTTTTCTTTGGACAACTTTTAAGTCAAGTAACACGGAATACCTAAATAACACATAAGGCAGAAAAATGCAAATTGAAAATAAGTATTTTGTTCTTTTAGCGCAACAACATATAACTCTGATCTACAAGAGTAAACTTTCAGGTTTTTATATGTAACAAATTATAGTGAAACATAGAATACCTGAAAAATACAAAATATGAATTCAGAAGCAAAAGGGAGAGGGAGAGAGAGAGGAAGAGAAAGTGAGAGAGAGAGAGAGAGAGAGAGACAGAGAGAGAAAGAAGAAAAAAAAAAAGAGAGAGAGATAGAGAGAGAGACAGAGAGAGAGAGAGAGCACATAGAGTAGAGCTGGCCTGTCATTGTTGGGAGCCGACTCCCAACAATAACTTCAAAGAGCTGGCTCATGGAGCTGTTACGTTCACGAATGGCACATCACTATTGTAAACATAAACGAAGAAGCTTTCTTTGATGAGTTTGAAATTCTACAAGAAATAGCAACTCTATGAAAATTAAATTACTTTAAACTGACTGTGTGTATAATATCTTGTGACATCAAGTCGTAAAAACAAACATAATTAAAATGAAAATATATTGATTTGAATAATAAAAAAATATACATGAGACATCATGTAAAAATGCATTTTTTAGAATACTCTTAAGTCGTGACATAATTTTCCGCTATCTTGCTCCTACCTGTACCCCACAAAGAACCAACAATTGTGAAAGGCTGGGCAAGAAATTAGAAGGAAAAATGGTGCTGTTTAGTATCTTTGAGTCTCCCTAATTTGTATTCTGCTTTGTGCATTATAGCACTCGTTTTGGGTTGCACTACAGCGACATCTAGTGGTCAAATATGACACAGTGTTTAACAATGTCAAAAGTCCATTTGTATATTTAGATGTTTTTAAAATAAGAGCTTCACCTTTTATGAAACAATTTTTCCTGCAAACATCTTTTGTATTTCTTATTTGATACTGATGCATCATCATGTGTATTTTTAACCTGATTTCGAAGCTTAAGTGGAACTAAGTTAAACTGCTATTTTCCAGGTTGTGTCATGCGCAACTGGCAAGTTCTTGTTTGTGTGTGGACGCAGGGAGATTCCGACCAGGGAAGATAAATTGTAACTGTAACTCGAAGTGAATTTAAGGACATAGATGATAGTTTGGGTCTATCGATTGATGGGATTTTGTTTTCTAATAATAGATTGATTTGGCCCCGATCAGACTCAATCCAGCCTGAATGGTTTGATCAGGTCGTCTGAAATATTTAGTCAATGCTATAGGTTGGTGGGCCACAAATTGACCCCAGGGTTCAGTTTCTACACAACGATGCTTGATGGTTGAAAATAAATGTGTTTTAGCCAATATTTGTTTTTTTTTCATTGTATAAAATGTGCAAAATCATTAGTCTACTTTTTTTTAATGATGCTCTAATAATGACATTTTTTTATTGCTTCGGCTCCACGTGAAGAGCCTGGCGGAGTGCGGATGTAGCTTTTTTCTTTTTTACTAGCCAAGACATCTGTCAACCATCTGCGCACAGCATTGATTGAGTTTTGTGTGCAAGAAAACTTGGCATCCATCAAATTTTGGCCCAAAAAGTTGGAAGCAGTTTTGGCTTTCTGACTTGATTCCTTTTGATTCTCACTTGTAGGTGTCTTTCTTTTAAATCGAATTTGCTTTATAAAACCCCTACGTGTGAAAATCCAAGGCGTCGTTAACAGATCTTTGTCTTTTTGTCTGCAGTAACGGCACGGCCGGGAAGATGAACGGTGCACTGGAGCATTCGGACCAGCCCGACCCAGATGCCATCAAGATGTTTGTGGGCCAGATTCCGCGCTCCTGGTCGGAGAAGGAACTGAAGGAGCTGTTCGAGCCCTACGGGGCTGTCTACCAGATCAATATTTTGAGGGACCGCAGTCAGAACCCGCCACAGAGCAAAGGTAATGACGACAAAACTTAGTCAGTTATCAGGGTTGATCAAGTCCAATTTATTTTTATAGCCATTAATCACAAAAAGTCTGGGGGGCTGTGCAAACCAAGAACAGAGCATCCCCCGATCCGAAACCTGCATGAGGGCAGGAAAAACCTCATAAAACCTCAGAGCCAGGAAAATTGCTGTCAATTCCGGACTACTAAGCGCATTTGATCAAAAATTTAAGATGATATTCAATTTGGTCTTTGTATAAGCCGCACGAGATTTAAAGCCACAGGTCTAAACATATATGAAAAGGAACAAATGTATTTCTTATTCTTACATTTTAAACCCAGCACACAGAGCACCAACCAGTCAACGCCTTTGGCTGCACAACGTCAAAGGTGCCGTACACCCACACACCTGACGCTGTTTTCAGTTGTGTTGTTTATCAGTTCTGCTCCAAGTTGGAACGTGTGACCATTCAGATGACAAATACAAGTACATATTTACTACTACGACGAAAGAAAACGTGAATAAGGGATGCGTCACGTAAATTTTGTAGACGATCGCGCAGAGCAGCCATGCTGTAAAGAATAGTGCCAGAATGCGACACAGACGTGGAAGTCATCTTTGTTTTGTCATAGTTTGATGCCACAGTATTATTACAAATCGCATTAGCTTTTTATTGTTCGTCGAGGAATAAAGGAAACATGAGCAAACCTGACATTGACGGCAAGGAAAGAGAAGTGACGCCTTTTTGATAGATAACTTTCGTTGCTGTTCAAATCAGATGTATAAACTTAGGTCTATATTTGGGGGTGAAAAAAGTTGAAGTATCAATATCTTATAAATATTCAGTAAAGTACTATTACGTCTCATTTTGCCCCTACTATGTATTATATTAATAATGCTGACAAAAAATCGACGAATTCCTCCTCTTAAACTTTAAAGTGAATGTTTCCAGATGTCACCGTGGTGTTTTGTGTTTAGAGCGCATGCTTTGTGGAAAACAGAAACTCATGGTTTTCCTCTGTGTTGCCACAGAAAAAATTTTAAAAACGAGTAAGCCGCAATGTATTTAATGCTGCAGTATTTAAAATGTAGCAAACAAGTAGCAGTTTGTAGTCCGGAATTTACATTAATCCTTGAAAAGGGGTCGGACATGAGGCATTCCCCCTTTGTCGGCCACTATAGCTAACTAAATCAGTGTGAAGTTTCATTGACAGAAGAAAAATTACTTTGGTGATTGGTCGCATATAAGTCTATACGCCTTTTAGCCCCTTAACGTTCCTGTAAAATTCACCTAAAATCCCAATGCAAGCTGTACCCAAAGTAAATTCAATGCTGTTCTTGATCTGTTTGGAGAATATGAACAGTTCTGGTCTCTTTTGAAAGGTAACAACACTAAAATAATCATGCAAGTGCTCCTGTCTTTGACTTATCAAAGATGGAACACACAGAAATACAAGGTTTTTATTCTTGCCTGGTTTTGTTTTTGCAATCACATGCCTGCAGAAGAGTGTAGCATTGGACTCTTACCTGGAAACCAGCTGAGACTTTAGCATGAAGCTTTACCTGCTAACTTGTCAAATTTGATCTCAATCTGAACGTTGTATTTTACGCATTTTTCTAAGGGTAGGCCTAGCTGCTTTCAAAAGTGGCCATTTGGAGTTTACACCCAAAAAAAAACGCAGCAGGTGTGAATTTTATTATGGCCATTTTTAGATATTGTGAAAGAGTTGTAAATGTTGAACTTCTCCTTCCAGAACTCAAAAATGATTGCGCACACTTGCGCGTGACGATCGTGCGTAAAAAAGGATCCCATGTGGCATTTACGCATACTCATTTTCGGCTTTGTTTTGAATAAACCTCCTGAAAAGAGCAATCAATTATGTTGGGAATTCATCGGCTAACCAATGTGTCAATCATGATTTGAAACGGTTACTATTCGCGGAAGATATCCGGAGCTAAAGGAGGTGATTTTCCTTTTCATCAAACAGGCTCATATAGGCTAATGCAGGCTGTGAACTGTGAACAAAAAATTGGCCAAGAGTTGTGCCAATCAATAGGTCAGAGGCCAACCACCATGTTGGGAATAGTTTTACCAGGCTGTTTGTTTTTAAAGGGGAGTTGTTGGAGTAAAATGAACAGATTGAAACAAGGAAAACGTCCAAGGATGCAAACATGCTTTTAGGTGATTTTTTTTCTTTCTTCATTGTCCTCATGTGACAGTACTATCCAATAAATATGCCAGTGAACCTAGCCATTGGCCAGCTGTTGTGTGAGGCTTGCACAACTAGGTCACCAACTTCAATATTCCTTTGAGAAACAGTCAATTTTTGTCTTTGGTAGTGACGAAAGGGGGCAGGTCCATGCAAACTGAAAGTCAAGTTATTAAGTTAACTTGCTACTTGTGAAAGGAGTCTACATTTGAAGACAGAAACAGCAGGTTCTGACATCCTAACAGTGCCGTTCGTTTAATCCCGAAATTGTGACAAACGACTGGAGAGGAAAATGAGCTTTTGGCGTGCGTCATTTAACACAAAAGAGAATTTGGGTTCTTCCAAACGTCGGCTCATTTTTTTTGTGCCGTCGCTTTTGTCTTTCCCCTTTGATGAACCCGTCAAGAACGCAGGGCTACAATAGCGCCGGCATGTTAACATGCATCCACCCCAGTTGAATTGGAGGCGGGAGGCAACCGGTTGAAGTTGATGGCACTCCTGATGAGACGGGATGGGCAGGAAGCCAAAAGAGAGCGCGTGCGGGCGGGTGCCGGTGGGAAAGTACATTTTGAGATAACTTCTCAGGCGACCTGGGGAAATGAAGAAGACGAGGCCGCTAGATGAAAGCAAACCAGGCAGACAAATTCTTCTACAATATCAAAATGCAGTAATAGTGTGTTGGCTGATTTCTTGCATTTGGTGAATCAGAACAAGCTCGACAAAGGAAGGGACTAAAAATTGTGACGTCTAAATTCCTTTGGCAGCCCATTAAGGCAGCATGCAATTTGAGCATGTGTTGGGACCTTTTTTGACCTAACAAGCCATCAAAGCAAAGCTCTTAGATTTAGTTTCTGGAGAGAGTCCCAACATTAATTTGAAGACAAAATTCAACAAAACCGCTAAACATTGCCAGAGCGTGTCCTATATCAACAAAGATCCCACTTAAAATATCTCTCTCACCTGCAGTTACTTAAAATCATTGAGGCTTATTTTGACATTAATTTTTTTCCCGTAAATAATGGTTTCAAGGCAAGGTGCGAGCAGAGTCCTTTCATAAAAATATGACAAAGTACAGCAAATGAGAAGGATACAGATCTATTTGCTTGCAATTTGCTGGGCAAAAGAGAGAGGGGAGCATGTTATGTGAGCAGAGATCCAATCACTAACTACCGCTCATCCAATGAAATTGCTCTGGGTCGTTGGCTGGCGTTTCGGGTGTTTACGGTTTGTTTTGTGTGTTTTCAACATAAAGTTTCTCAACTGAACATAAAATTGTTTTTTTAAGATTCTATATACACGATTCTGTGGAGATGTACAAGCAATACGGGTTCTGTAATACGATGAATGTAAACTGTATTCGGGACTTTGCCCTACAACGTGTTCTTAGTGTCCCTTTGGCTTTGCATAAATTACACTTCCAACAATAGAGAAAAGATCAGCAGAGTTCTTGTTTTATCTCTGGGCCAGATATACTCATGAAAAGAGACATACCTTGTTTTTGAGCCATATGTTCCCGACCCCTGAACTAGAGTCTATCATATGTTCATATATTAATATTTTTGTTTATTTTAGTAACTAAGTTTCCCCACACTTCTTACATCCTGTCTTTTTAATGGCAACCTCTTGCAGGGAACAAGCAGGATAGATACATTTTAATAAAATATTTAACATATTAAAACTCTGTGTTGTAATCAGAAGTCATATTAGACATGCTAGAGCTGGTTTGCACCTGTATAGATGCAGACATGCATTGATTGTATGTGTCTTAATACATTACATTAATTTGTACGGCGTCCTGTTTAGGCATGTCCTCTCAATCACATCCATTGGTTTTCTAAAAGACACTAATTAAGAAATTATGTTGGTAAATGTCCAGTGAGGACCCTGCTGAGCAGTATTTGATTGAATTAATTTTGCACTTCCCGTCTAACATTTAAATCTTACCACAATTCATCTTTCCACTCAATTTCTTCTCCATTGAGTCAAGGATGTATTTCCAGTGTCCTCTCAAACACGTATTTATTTTGTGCATAATCCGCTAGCTTTGAAATGACTCTTAGGACCGCCTCACATACACGAACACACAAACACTCACATACACCAATGACCAATCGGGATCGTCATTACCCTTGAAATGAGTTGTTTTGTGGTGAATGACTCAAGAGCATCGCCAGCCGGGGCTTGAACAGGAGGCCTTGTTTGTTTTTTCACGACTTTCTCCTTGTGGCAAAGGAAATGCCGGGTTTGATAGAGGCTCTTATTGGCCTTGTTAGCAGCCTGGCCCCGCAGAGCTCGCCGCTTCTTTGGCCTCATCTGCACCTGCTCAACTCCACAGAGCCGTACAATAATCTCATGGATGTCGGCGAGGTCCTCGTCTCGCTCTGTTTACCTTCCGTCTGCGGAGTTTCCGACTGAAAGGGATCGCGGGAGGGGCAGGGGCAGGTTGACGCTGCCCTTCGCTTGTGCTTCGTGTCGGTAAAAACATTCGTCAGAGTCAAAAAGTTTGCCGGCGGCTTCTGATATGGCCCCATTAAGTTAGTTAGTTTACTCTTCCTGGCTGCTCTAACATTTACCATATTTTTCACACTCTAAGGCACACCCCCCAAAAAATTGTTTTCGTCATATATCTTTCATATATAGGGTGCCCTAGACTAGAAGGGGCATGGAATTAAAACTACAGTAAGAAATACCTTACGTATTTTGCAACGATTCGACAGCCGAACATTATCACTGACTAAAATTGCAAAACATTGTATGCAACGGAAATCAAAGATACGGCCTGCAGTAAATTTCCCACCATAAATTTCCGAGTATGTCAAAACAAGAAGGGATTCTAGTTCATTTACACCAAAAGCTATGTTTTTTTTTAATGAATGCATATCAAAAGCTCTCTCTGTCCGCTAGAGGCCAGTGTGGAGTTTGTATAGCGTGGTAAGTTGGTTAAGGTGTAAAACTGTATTCAAACAACTGTTAAAACAAACCAGTTAACGCATTAAATGCAGAAAATAAATATGTTTTTTCCTCATTGTTTGTGAATAAATGTGTTTAGAAAATATTCCTTGTAATCTGTGATTGTAGGTAGGGTAGTTTGCTAAAAAGATGTGATTAATATTACATATAATACCTGGTTAGAATAATTAGATGATTAGATTAGATTACATGATTTGATTAATGTCACAAATTTTAAAGGGCCAAGACCAAGATAAGCTCCCTTTTTTTCCCGTCAGCCCTAATTTCCCTTCTGTTTTGTCAATTGTTGATCCAAAAAAAAAATCATTCTAATCTTTTATCTGATGATCAGTGGACAAACAAAATGTTAATCAATCAATTTGTGCCTAATGATAAAGCATCATACTAAAAATCAAAGCTTAAAATTCAAAAGAAGTTGATGTTCTTTTACTGATTTGGCCCGCCTGAGAACAGAAAGTCTAGATGGCTAAATTTGTCATCCCTGCACTAGACCACTAGCGTTATAAAAAAAATACAAAAAGGCATTCAATTTTATCACATTATCACAGTAATTGTACTCACAATGCCGGAAAAGAATGTTAAAAAATTGAAAAAAACAGAATGTCATCCTGAAAAATATAAGATGGATGGATGACTTTCTTACTCTATTGAGTCTGACAGAACTGAAATGTTAATTATTGGTTGAGTGATGAAATACATATGGAACTGGTAGCCCTTCATGCCACTCAGTAACAGTTAATTTCGAAAAGGTTGGTGACCCTTGATGTTTACATCATTGATTATTTATTTTGATTTTTGTTATTAGTCTGAAAGCTTTACTCTTGTTTTTTATTCTATTTCTTTAACAGCCCCTTTAGGCAGCAAACAATCCTTTCCGCCGCCGTGTTTATGTCCTGGACTTAAGAACATCATTTGCAATGCAGCTCGCTCTTCTTTAATCGCTTGTTGTTTTGCTGCCCTGCGGCCCTTCGGGCGCTGGAACAAAGGTGTGTACGATCGTCTTTGTTTTTGCGGGGAAACCAGTATGCTCTAAGTCCTCACAAAAGTGGCATATTAGTCGAAAAATTACCTGTTACCCGGCAAACTTGTGCACTTGGGCCCTAAGAACACCTGATTAGCCCGCACTAAGATTCTGAAAATAACTCAATTTGCAATTTTCAAGTCAATTTGATATTTAACTGACAACTGCAAATCAGTAACGAAAAGTAGCTCTCAACTTAAAAAAAGCTTGTGACCCCTGCTCTACACAATCCAGCGACATTTAGTCTTCAAATATTGCACAGTGTCCCTTTAAGCGTTAAGTTTGCCTCAGGGGCCGGATCCAGACGTTATGTTCCCGAATAAGGGGCGATTTTAGGTTCAGAGCTTTGGGGGTGTTGAGAACCTAGAGTTTCTGCTTGAATATTTTTTTTCCCCATTTCACTTAAGATTTAGGATCATTCAACACTGTTCAGGACTGTCATTTCCCATTTCTGAAGATCACATTATAGTTTGTGGTAATGGCGGCGCCCTGTTCGGCTGCGGCTGCATCGGCTTGCAACGGTTTTTTTACACGTCGGCCATAAGATCCAGTCTTCGACTCAGTTTTGATGGCGCACAAAGTCGGCTCAAACTGCAGATTAAGATACGATCGCAGTTTTTTTTGCTGGATATGCGATCATCCAGACATCAAGCGCTCTGTGTTTATTAGCCACGGACTGCTATGTCAACAAGACCCAGCGGCCTACAAAGCAGGGAAGCAGAGTGGCAAGACAGCGGCGTGACGAGGAAGCGGGCCGGGCTAACAGCTAGGCTAAAGGCTAACCCCTCTAACATCCATTTTGCTCTCCAACGTTCGCTCTCTGGACAATAAACTGGACCATTTAACAACTGGAAGTGGCATCGAACCGCGAGATGACGAACTGCTGCGCTAAAATTCTGACGAAGACATGGTTAATCTTATCTATCCCGGCTGACGTTCAAAGAACCTGTGCGGGTCAGATGTATCGACATTTCGTTCTGTATACACGTGTACACGAATGACAATAAAGTAAATCTGAATCTGAATCTGAATCTGGTAAGCAGAAACACAATTAGTACACCATGCCCATTTAATTCTAATACACAGTACACAGTTCATACACACATACAGAAGAATAACCATGGAACTTATTAGACAATAATGCATTCTATTCAACACGTCACCATAGACTTTACAGATTAAGTTGTGTTTTCTGATGTTGAAGGTTGCAAACCTGTCAAAAACGTTTTGGTTGTTGTACTTGGTCAGTACATATTTTTCAATTGCCATCACAGCCAGGTGCTGGATTCTGTATTGACCAGTTGTCCTTCGAAGCCAGCTACGGAGCCATTATTATGTGCTGAAAGACCTTTTGCAGCTACAGCTGCTCATTGGAATTGTTAGGCAGGAAATTTTACACTCATAGAGTTTCTTCAATGGCCCCAGATTCTATCTTGCTCTTTTTTTGCAACTACTATTTCTGCTGACTCAAATTCAATGCCATAATGCACTGCCTGTGTTGACAACTGATGCAGGGACAGAAGTAGGACTGCATACATGAATCCCATTAAGCAAGTCCTGATTCACACCAGAAAAATGCCTCTGTGTTCTCAAACACAAGCTGTTTTATTACCAAAAAGATACAAATTCAGTATCATAAGCATATAATAATGATGTAATAGTAGTTAGTGCTAGGAATCAGATGGACTGAACCATTTGAAGCTAGTGGGGTATTTCCGATGCTGCATTTTTTTTTAGGATTTTTGTTCTACTTTTTGATTTTTTTACCTAGCGTTTTTATATTTAAGTCCTTTTGTCCTTTATTAAGAATTTTTAAAAATACTACAAATTTCGAGAGTGCTTGGGTTGAATTTGGGGGTGTTAGAATCCTCGAGGCTCGAGACCTGGTCGGGAAGAGGA
Organism: Urocampus carinirostris; assembly: GCF_059441175.1. Lineage (NCBI taxonomy): Eukaryota > Metazoa > Chordata > Actinopteri > Syngnathiformes > Syngnathidae > Urocampus > Urocampus carinirostris. The sequence goes on from NC_142359.1 coordinate 23,487,212, forward strand.
CCACGGGATGCGCTGAAGCCGTGGGTGGCTGCTGGTAGCCGGAGGCTTTCTTAAAAGTTGCTGGCTTGGTCCCACCGGTTTGGTTGCTGGCTCGAGCAGACTCGCACGCTGGCTCAGCAAGGTTATCTGGTGTTTTTTTAAGCTGGGACTTGGTCAGAACATTTTTGGGTTGATTACAGGCCAGTATTTGGTCCTGTGCTCCTTGTTTGGCTGATACATGGCTCGTTGGTTTCAGAGACTCTTTTGGCCTCTTATCAAAGAAAATCACAACTGTTAGATACTTTAACGAACTAAGAAATTTATGGCAAGTCTGATTTCTCATCCAACTTGAAGGATCTGGCCTGCAGGCTGCATATTTGACATGCCTGATTTAAACATCGAGGCTATCCAGCTAAATTCCTCTCTTATTCATTACTAGTAAGACAATTAGGTGCGCTAGCGGAAAGTTTTTTTTTCTTTGTCTAGTGCTACTAATAGCCTTTTAGTACACAATCAAACCTAATGAGTAAATCATTGTGCGGCACTAGTAGACATGCACTAGTAGCCTCCTAATCAAGGATATCAAATGTTAATAAATAGAGTGTGCGGCTGAGTACTTGTGTGTTACTCAGTTTCTGCTGACTGCAGTGGTCCGGGGAATAGTGTTGCCCCACTGTTGGTTTAATGTGTTTGGAGTTAATAACCAGATGAGACGTCGGGTGGATGAGAAATGGAGTAATTTGGGCCTTTTTTTATATTTATTTATTTTTTTCTTTTATTTTATTTTTTGCACGCTCGGTGAGAAAGATTTGGATGTTGGAGAAGATCGAGCACGAGCGAGATAAAGAGAGCCAGAGGGGTAAACACAAAGCGGCCGGTTTCGAGCTCCTTATTCATGTTTGTGTGCCAGCGTGACTGCGTATTCTTCTTTCTGGGGGACACGTTGTGTCATTTATCTTAATGATGGCGCCTGCCCACATATGGCGCACAACAAGTTTAATGTCTTCATTAGCACGCCAGCACACCCGACACGTTAAGGGCCCGTCGAGGCCCCTTGTGGAAATCAACACTGATAATCTGCAAAAGTGTGAGCGGACGCTTAAAAAGTGACGCCATCGCCTTGAATTGAATCTAATCGTCTTTATTGCCATTGATAACAACGTAGCGAAACATTCTATGCACAGAGATATTGTATTTCGTATGTTCTCGTCTATTTTTTCCCTTTCAACTGAAAATAATATAGGAATGACAGGTGGAAGCCAAAGGCTAATAGGAGACTCGTCTCAAAAATAACTTTGGATGCTTCTTCTATCAATAATATAAACACATTACCATATTTTAGATTATTATAACAATTATTTGTTAATCCATAAGGAAATTACTACATTGTTTGAAATCACGATATATACCAGCGGTGTGCGGTGAATTTTACACTCAGGCCTTCAGCTCTAGTCTGAATTAGTGATGTCGTCCGTGAAAGCTCTTGGAAGTGAAATTGCTTTTTTTCCTCATGTATTGCGGCTGTAAGGCCAAATCCAAATGCTGTGGCTTTTTCCAAATCATTAAAGGAGCCTACAACTAAACTAAGTTACTATGTTTGATTCTTAGGTCGCACAGTCAAATAAAATGCACTAAAAATTCAGCTTTTGTCTGGAGTGTCTTGGTTATTTTGCTGAATTTTGTCTAAAATATATGTTAAGTCTTTTTCTAAAAAAAAAAAAATAATAATAATATTCTGCTCCTTTTGATAATATGGCTTCCGTTTTAACATTGTCTAAAGGGTGCCTTATTTTGGTTATCCCGTTTACGCAGTAAAGGTACATGTCTGAGATGGTTTGAACTAGCAATACGAATTTAATTTCATTCCTAACTTAAAACTGTTTCCCATGTAGTTTTTTTTTATCATTTAAAACTGTGTAAATAAGATAACTATTTTTTTAGTGCAATTCATTTTTCTTTTTGAAAATCGTTTTTTTTTTTAGACCGATCCGGTCCTGCCTATTTTGGCTTTAATCCGGACCATCTCGCTCACTGGTATAAACGTCATCGTAGATTGCCAATAATGTCGCTGCGTTCTACATAGTCTGTCTTGCTGTGGGTAAATCGGTTTCTTATAGCTTAAAAAGGGGAATTACACTCATTAATAAGGGGGCAATTGGCTGAGGTGACAGGTATGTTATAACCTAATCAAATATCTTTTTTCTTGTTGTGTTCATTTCAGGCTTTTCTTTACGCTGACCTTGTTGAGATTGTTCTTCTGGCAGCCCCTTGAGGCAGCAAACACACAAACTCATAAATGAGAAGATCATATCCAACTATTATTACCTGCTGCTCTCCTTTTTATTGGAGCAGATAGATTTTTCTGATTGTCAGCTAGTAAACCTTCCGACTTACTGATTAAAAAAGCGATGGGGCTCTCCACTCGGCGGTCAGGCCCCGGGCTTCTTTTTCACAGCCGCTGACGTTTCGGACGATATCGCAAACCCTGGAAAATATCCCAGCAACAGCCGGCGGAATGGCGGAGAATTTCAGCTAGCTTACCTGCGGCGATGGCGAGACGATACAAGACGAGTCAATTATCGACTTGGAGCCCGAGACGGCTGCAGCGTTCATTTCATTGTTTCCCAAAGCGGAGAGGCCAATTATGTTGCTTTAGCTCAACGCAAGCTCCTTTTTAGCTCGCTTCCTGTGCCCAATTACGCAACAGCTGTAGGTGGAATTTAATGGGAGATTGTGTGTGTGGGAGCTTTGTTTGTGTGTGAGCGTGCCTCACTTGTTGCAAAAGTTGCTTAGTTGAGTTTCCGGCTGCCTTTAATGATTTTGAAAGGCAAACGCATTTGGGTTTGGCTATATCTCAGAAATGGTTAGATGGTTGGATTCTTCAAGCATTAGGGCCGTAGGGCCGTGTTCCCGCGGATACATGAAAATTCTTAAAAGGCATTGATTTCATTCATTTATCCATTATCTGCAACGCTTATCCTCTGGGGCGCTGGTGTATCATCCCAGCCATCTCCGGGCAGTGGGCAGGGGAGACCCTGAACCGGTTGCCAGTCGCAGGGCACCTAAAATTCATTATTCTAAAAATAAGGCCTTAATTGGCATTAAAGTGTCTTAAATCCAATTTTCAAAAGTCTTAGAAATTTAAACACAAAGATTTAGTAACTGTCAGGACCAGAACGGAGACAGAACCCACTTGCGTTGCGTTTCTCATAAGTTGTATTGGAGGAAAGAGAAAAGGTTGCGTCCATGATCCGGTGTTTGCTGGACGCGGGACAAAATAAGGTCGAAAGCCGGGACGGGAGACAGGGGCAAAAAACAGGTGGGAGTCAGGGTTGAAAAAAGGCTTGCCTAGTGTAAACTGACAAAAGGGGACAGATAGGAGTGGGTTTAAATAGGGACAGAGAGCCAATCGGAGTCCGAGGCAGTTGGCGCCAAAGGAGCAGGTACAGGTGAAGCATATTGTTAATAATGACATAATTGTGTATCAGTTGTCCACATCCAGGGAGTACAATGATTTTGTGTTTTTATGATGCTACACTTAAAATTGGTCATGAATATAAAACAGCATTGTTATGTTTTTCCAAAAGGTTTTGCACTGGATCAAAATGTATTCTTTATATGTATATATATATATATATATATCTCATCTCATCTCATCTCATCAGCCGTACCGCTTATCCTCATTAGGGTCGCGGAGGGGCTGGAGCCCATCCCAGCCATCTCCGGGCAGTGGGCAGGGGACACCCTGAACTGGTTGCCAGCCAATCGCAGGGCACACAGGGACAGACAACTCATTCGCTCATTCACACCTAGGGACAATTTGGACCGGCCAATTCACCTGAAATGCATGTTTTTGGAACGTGGGAGGAAACCGGAGTGCCCGGAGGAAACCCACGCAAGCACGGGGAGAACATACAAACTCCGCACAGGAAGTCTGGAGCTGGATTTGAACCCACGACAGGTTCCCATGACATAAACTGTGCCGCACAAGCGCTAACCACTGCGCCGCCGTGCTGCCCATATATATATATATATATATATATATATATATATATATATATATATATATATATATATATATATATATATATATATATATATATATATATATATATATATATATATATATATTTATATCCTGAGGATCCATGAAATACTGTCACAAAGTACTGTAAACATCCTTTTTTATGTATTGTTTTCCATGTCTAAGACTTTGGCGAGTTGGAAAGTGTTCAAGCTGTACGAACCCTGAAGGGGCATCATTTTCTGCGGTGGGTTTTGGGCAAGTACAGCCTGGTGCCGCCCATCCCTCTCCAGGCCAATAGTGCAGTTTTCCATGGGAAGCTTATCTAGTTATAACTTTTCATTTGGCTAAATAATCAAGTTATGCACCTACGTTTATTAGTGTTCGAGACCCGGTGGATACATTTGATTTTTTTTTTATATTTATATATATATATATATATATATATATATATATATATATATATATATATATATATATATATGTATATATATATATATATATATATATATATATATATATATATATATATATATATATATATATATATTCATATATATATATATATATATATATATTCATATATATATATATATATATATATATATATATATATATATATATATATATATATATATATATATATATATTATTTTTTTATTTTTTTTTTTTAATAAAAAAATCATTTTGTATCCTAAAACTTGAATCCTCAGGATTGTGTGCAATATAATATTCCGTTCTGGACCGTCAGTCCAGCACTGGGACAGATATTTAAAACAAATGCTTAACACTAATGTCAAACTCCATATTATTATTTTGCTTTGGTCGAGGAAAAGAGCTGAGACGAGAATTTCTCTGCAGACATCCCTGCAGAAGTCTCCTGTTCAAGGTTATTTTTATTTTTTTTATTGTAAATAAACTTAATGCTGGGCACACTTTGGTTAGTTTGCATCCCAACACACACAAACCAGCAAAAAAAGTACACGTACACATTTCTTGAAGAAATCCTCAATGCTCTGCCTTAGCTTTTCAATGCTAATCCATTATGATTGCTTCTATAAAGCGCAGTATGCTTTTTCCATTATTCTGGTCATCTAATGGATCTCAAACAAATAGAGTTTTTAACGTATTGATTTACATTTAATGACTTGAGACACATTGGCACAACTATACATGAGCAGCTTTAAACACAATTTCTTTTCAACTTAAATCTGACTCGCTATACAAAGGAAAATCCAGTTCATGAGCAGTCCCAGAGGCTACTACTAGAGACCTCCAAAGACCACTTACTGCTCGTGACCACTTATCGCCAACATTAATTCGCATGCAAATAACGACAGGCAAAAAAAAAAGAGAAATTTTCAAGATTGTATTTTTGTATTATTATTATTTTTGAAATTACAGTAGTTTTTTATTCAAAGTGTACAGTAAGTGCAACAGTCTTGCAAATCATCCCTATTAAGTGATGATAAACCTTACAGGCACAAAGAGGCACCTTTTTATTCACAGCAAAAAAGGCAATGTAGACTACAGTGACAACATTAGCAAATTATGATGACGTTGTCGTCTGCTACCAGGAACTGAGATTAAAAAAAAACTTAATAGAAATGACCTCGAGACTCAGAAACAAATGGCTGACCGGATCCGCCCCCCGGGCCTTATATTTTACACACCGCCTGCCTTATGCCCGCCAGCAAGACCATTCCAAAGGCGGGTACCAAAATGCAGAGTAGGGTACTTGACTCTTCAAGGGCTATTGTAAAAGTAGCAATAACTCCAAATTACAGATTTTGGTTTATTTCTTACTACAAAACAAACAAACAAATTTTCCTGATTAGGGGATCATTTTATACATTTTGAATAACTTTTTGATTTTTTTTATTATTTTTGTTGTATAATTATATTTATTTTCTGCTATATTGTGACCTATTTCACTTAAAATGAGCAACACTTTCTTATTTGCTCATTTTAAAGTTTTCAATATTGTTATCAAATATTTGTAGTACAATAAAACACTTGTTTTTTTAATTGCTATTTTTTGGTTTGTTTTTTCTTTTTACGTTATTCTAAGTCGTCATTTCTATATTGAAAGATCACCATCAAACACGCTACTGTTACTGTATCTCCTGGTTTTCAGGGTTCCCCGGGGATCCTTGAAAAGTCATAAAAGGCAATGAATTTATTATTCCAAAAATAAGGCCTTAATCGGCATTAAAATGTCTTAAATCCAATTTTCAAAAGTCTTAAAAATGTGAACATACTACTAAGATTTATATTTTTTTGAACTCAAAAGATTTTGTGAGAGTTACCATTTGTCTTTTCTAATAAGTCAACGATTTATTTTTGTGCCAACATGGCCTGACTACAATAAGAGAACTATCAAAACGTTGATGTTGAGGCTTTTCAGAGCAGACTCAGGTCTTAGGTGTACCTACAATACACATTGCAACTTCGGACAGAGACATTTACTTTGGACCTTGGAAAAGTGTACATTTAATGAGAAGAGGCTGTCCTATAAATGTATTTTGCCATGGCTAAAAGCTTTGCCGGGTAATGTTTAACTTACCTTCAGCTGTAGGAACCGTGGGTATCATCAGAACGTCCATTCTGATGGCTTTTAAAAAAGGTCCAATAACAAGACGCACAGTTACGTTTGAAACCTCTTGATTTCACATATGAACGTCAGCTGGAGTTCCTTCATTGATCCTTACAGAATGATGACAAACAACTTGTTATTAAAGTCCATTACTGTGGCAATCGTGAACAACAGATTGCCCTTATTTCCCAAAGTATCTTTTCATCAGCATGCTGTTTCCTTTCAGCGTGCATTACTTCTCAGGTACAGTCATCGTTTCTGTACATAAGTGATGTGTCCGCAGAAAACTTTGATAGCCGCCGTAGGCTTAGGAAAATAAAATACCTAGAAATTATGGAGACTTTTACTTGAAACCTTTGAGGTATTGTCGAATCGAAGCTATTTATGAATTTGAGAAGTGACTTATATTTACTCCAACCATCTCGCATATTATCTGAGAAGTTGCCTGGCAAGGCCACTAACACAAAGAGAGTGAGGGATCAAAAAATGGACTCTTATTATTCATATGGAGATTTCATAAAAAATGTATTCTCGAAGCCGTTCACATTACAGGAAAGAGGACTGCCAGCCACAGCCCACCATTAGACTCTCTCTGAGATTAGGTCCTTCGACAAAAAAGACACCATTCAGGGACAACAGTACATTTGGTGAAGCTCAACAAAATAAAGTCATTGATACAGGCATAAAAATATCTTGCCTTTAGAAGAAACTCACTGTTTTGAAGTAAAAGAAAAAGGAAGACCTATCTGAATTGTATGGGTCAAGGAGAAAATGTTTTGACTTAGGGAGATTTGTAAAGTATTGCTCGATTTGAGGTAGTGCTTTTGAATTAAAACCAGTGTAGTTCACGCGGGCAATATTACTGCATTTATTCGTGTTTAAAGTGCATTTGATTTTAATTTTTTGAATCCCACTATTTTTATTCATGGCACTTGAGACGGATGACACCATCTTGAACAGCCAAGTAATACCAAACACGTGATCAGCCCAACTCAAAGCATTTGTGAAAATGGTGACTCTTAATGGTGTCTTTCGAGTTACAGAAATCCCTTGGTTTTCGTGGTTATTGGTGACCAGAACCCTCCAGGAAAAGGGAAAATCGCTGAGTGGCATCCCACCTTAATAAAAGCCCCCAAATGGTTAAACTTACCTCAACATGACGTCATTACCGACTGAAACTATACCATTGTAAAAAAATAACGTATAGATGTACAAATAATAACACACAACACATAATTGCAGTGATTTCATCGGTTTATTATCATCATACAAAAGTACAATGAAATTGGAGGGCTTCTTTCTGTTTGAGGAATAAATTATTACAGTGGCCGGCTACCTGCGCTCTTGCATTGGGTGTCCTCGAAATAATACCGATCTTCGCGATGAATAAAATGAAACCGTCCGAAATGTAGCGGTTTCCCACAAATTGTTGATCCAGATAATCCGTTTTATGGCTTATGAACCTGGCATTGGCAAGATACAGGGTCCGCAGCAGTGTCTTGGAAAATTTGTTAGCCTAGCTGTTAGTAGTAGGGCGGACCAGCAGCATCGCTCTTGCCTTCTCCCAGACACCGCCTGAGTTGCTTCTGGAACACGATAATAATTCACGAAGCACCTACTAGTGATCACAATTTTGTTGCACTTTCTGAATTTCCTCAGAGTCCAATTTATTGATGAATTGATTTCCAATGTATCAAGCCGCTACTAGCGTTTCCAGTTTGTTTTGATTCAGAGACGTTGACTGGGCGATACCCATCCCAGCTTTTTTACTGACTGCATACACCCACCCAAAACAGAGCGCCCTCCCTAATCTCTACCTGCAGTGTTCTGTCTAACAGAACACAATGCACTATACAATATCAATGACAATAACAACCAATCCATTCAATTCAATATCCGCGAAGGAGTTAACAAGTGTTAACCGAAGCGCTAAGTATTGAGGGGTCCCTGTTACTAGATAGCCTTCCTTCACAGAGAAAAATAAAATTGTTCCGACGACTGCCCGCCTCTCAAGGCACCAACATACTTCTAAATAATGCTCTTAAAATCAGCACGGATCATATTCAACATACTTTATCTCATCTTGAACTGAGCTAGCCCGTCTGTCCCTTTTAAGAATGACTCCCAAAAGTTTGCACACCCCCTCCCCGGTTCGCTTTAGCATATAAAAGTGAGCCTGAGAGCAACGGCACGTCGAATCGCAGCTCCACCGCGTGACTGCTGACCTACATGGAATAAATAGCACGCTAAAGATTTGCTCGGCTGTCAGAGCTGCCGCTTGCTTCTCTTATCTTAACCCTTGCATGCTTTTGCTTTTTCATAGGCGCATCTTATGTGCTGCGCCAAGAATATCTTGTTAACAATTGTCTCAACAAACGCTCTTCAAAACGTGTTGCCAGTTTGTGTCCAACAAAAAGATATGGATTATTCATCCTGTTCCATATGGTTTTCTTTTTATGTTCTACATCTCTCGCTTTCTTTTTTTCTGGACAGATATTTTTATGATGGTGTAACATATCATAGAATCCTAAACTTACATTACATAGAAGTCCTCATTTTTCACGGTGGCTGTGTTCCAAAATGGACTCGTGATAGTCCAAAGCCGCAAAGTAGAAATCTTTATTTATTTGTTTATTTGATATTCTACGTCGAAAACAAAGAAAAAACTCTAACTTAAGGACTCAAGCATTACTGTACTTTATATTTTTTGTTTTGCTTTACAAATAACTTATATACTGTCAACTGGTAATTTAAAAAATAATCCTGCTGCTGTATTCAGAGTTCATTTATCTCTTAACCGCCAGGTCGCCGGGACACCCTTTCCTATGGTGTGTTCTGGGCAAGTACAGTCTGGCAGGGCCCACACTTTTCCATGCCGTTTTTTTTTTTTTTTTTTTTTTTTTTTTTTTTTTTTTTTTTTTTTAAACAAATAGTATTAGTTTCCATGGTTAACAGTGGCAAGAGAAACCTCTATCTGTGTGTGTTTTATGATTATAATGTACTTTGTGGAATCATCTTTTTCATTATTTTCCTCCTGATCTGACTCAGATACTGCGCCTTCATCATGTCGTCACTATCACTGTTGATTTTTAGTGCAAAGCGCCATTAGAGAGATCATCTGGACTCCAACAATAACAATAATGATACAGGGGAAAAACTAGCATTATTTATCATTGTACAATACGTATTGCATTACTTGTGGCTTTCATATTATACTCTATTGTTTGAGTACATTATATTTTGGTTTGGGACGATATTTTCTCGCTATCATATGGACGGAATGGAAAACAAAAATACAGCGTAAAAATACTTTCACCTTCCTTTAACATTTGGAGGAAAACATTCTCTACCTTTTGGTGCTTTGTGCAGTGTCTTTCAAGGTCTGGACCCAGAAGTGGGTCACAGTTCTGTTTCCAATGCGTCATGGGCCATATCCTGAGCAAATAATGCTAAGAAGGAAAAAGAAAACGGAGAGTAATTACACTCTTTTACAGTAGGTGGCGATAATGCCCGCTTGATCTCTCCCACCTGTTCTGGTCAATCGGCGCATTTTAGAAGAACTACATTTCAATTTATTGTGATGTCATTGGGTTTCTTTCCTTTTTCTGCATATAATATGGGTCCCAAGAATGTTTGTGATAACAGAAGACAAGAGTGGAAGAAAGTGACAACACCAATCGAGTTGAAAAAGACAATTGTGATATACAAAAATGGTGCACAAGTGTCTTAAATTGAACTGCTGCTGGAAAGTAAATGTTATACTTTTAGCTTTTTAAAAGTATATTAATCTTTATTAACTACAGAATTACCTAATTATCAATGTTTAGATACACACGTTTTAATATTTTGAAATTATTTGTGTATATGGCTAGTCTAAAGCAGTTTTAGGGAGGTTGCTTATGTGCAATGCATTTTTGTAGGGGAGTATATACGGTACTTTTAAGTCGTTTTGGTATTGCTGGTCATTTCGTTTTTGAAAAAAAAGGGGGGATATATTCTACTATCTTGAATTTAAACTGCACAATCTTGTCATTGGACACATTTAGGAAGTCATTTTTTTTCCTTAATTAGGGTCACAACTTGTCATTAGGGTGGGATTGTGGGTCCTAAAGTCAGACCCGTTGCAAACCAGTGCTAAGTGGGTCCAGAGGATTTTGTTGACATGATGGCTTTTAGAGAAACTGGAAATTCAAAATGATGTGCGCCTTTGTAACGTAGGTGAATCAAAACGTTTTACGTACGTATTTTAGATGCACAGCCAGAAAAGAAATGGACTGACTGTTTAGCCAGTTAGAACGCAGAACACAATGCACGATGAAAATCCACAAAGTAACAAAACCGCTAAAAGTAAACCCTGATACAGCAAGGGCTTACCATATTTAAATGAGTCGAAACAACGAATGCGACCACTCCAAAACCCGCATCCAAAAAGCCCCCGGGCCTCATCAAAGGGACTTTGGGAGCAGGGAGGCAAAACCGGCTCCAGATGCTCGCTGTCGGATCCGGGCCCAAACGCCCCACCGCCGGGCCCAAGCGTCCACAAAAGCGGCGACAGACACAGACAACAAAAGCATGCAAATGAAGGCAAGGAAGGAATTCCAAAGATGTGACAAATGTGGGACGTGGAAACGAGTGGAAAACACACACTAGCTTTGACTTGATCATGAGGTTTTGTATGTTTTATAAAGTGTGTTTTTGTGTCTGTATTCGTGTTGTAATTTTTGTGCACGCTTATGTGTTTATGTGTTTGTGTTGCAGGCTGCTGTTTTGTCACGTTTTACACGCGGAAAGCCGCCCTGGAAGCTCAGAACGCACTGCACAACATTAAGACCTTAACAGGGGTGAGTGTTTTTTGTTGTTGTGTTTTTACCGACGCCTGTTTTTCGGTAAGCTCGCGCTTCTAGCAGTGTTTGCAAGTTAGGAGGGGTGGGGTTTGGAGATTTCATGGCTAAATGTGGATCTATGGATTTCTAACAATGTACCGGTGTACATTTACCTATCTGTGTGTGTTTTATGATTATAATGTACTTTGTGGAATCACCGTTTTCATTATTTTCTTGTGAAGATTCTTTAAAACCCTGACCTCCATTTTTAGTTGAAAATACTAATCACATAACCTTTTTCTTGGTGATATTTATTTTTGTTAATTAAAAAAAATATATATCATCTGCTAAATAAATCCTGAAAACAAGTATCTAAAGTGTTTTTTTGTTTGAAGTCGGGTTGATATTTTTTTAACACTGACATTTAGCTTCTTGGTTAAACATAGACATTATATATCAAGCTTTTATTTTTTTTATTTTTGCATTAATTATAAAATAGATTTAAAATTGTAACCCTTTATATTTTTTGTTATTTTTTGTTATTTTTTAAATTAATATTTTAGTTTTTTTCTTTCATTTTAGAGTTTTTCCTTCTGTCCTCTCAAATTAATCTTTTATCCGCAAAAGAAATAGTTTGGGGACTATTTCACCGATATTTACATGTCTTTTTACATCAATCCTTGTGAAATTACTTTGACTAAGTAAATTTTTACTCTAATAGCTATTTTCTTGAACCTTACAAATCAAAGCACAAGGGATCAATGAGCAATGAATCAATGAATGAATGGTCTTTACAGTAGTACAACAAAACAGGAGGGCTTCTTTCTTTGCAAAGTAAGACAAGTTTAAAAGACAACAATGAAAAAAAACAATACATAATGATGAATAACGAATATGTGTATGTTCACAGTGGCATCCTGAATAAAATATGCCTTTTTCTTCCACTATGACAACTTCCTTTTAATAAAATATGATCAGAATAAAACAATGCACTATTCTTTTTCATTGCACTATTATTATAATTAGCCAGTCTCTAAGCACTAAGTTGTAAATATTTTTGCCTATTCATCATGACATTCTTTTATCCTTTGTCTCTATGTCTTTGTTACATGTTTACCCTGGAGTGCCTCAATGCATACAGTATATTTTTTTTCTGCAAACATTGTTTTTGTAATTCTTTTCAAAATGTTTTAAAACTTGCGAACACGTGTATTATTGTTGTTGGATGCATTTTTCTTCTAGTATGCTATTTAGGTCGACCCCGTTATCCGTCCCCGCTGTCCAAATTCGCCCGCAGGCAGAACTAGGCGTCCAGTGCCAGCCCCCGCGAGCGCCGTGCGGCCGGATTTTCCACGCCGGTAGAAGAAGGCGGCTTGTTGTTCTTCACGGAGTCAGCATGTTAATCGCTCTCAGAAATACGTTACGTTCGGGCCCGTCTTCCGTGAGCCCAGTCACTTATCCTCGCTCGTAGGTGCGGAAAAGCCTGAGGCCCGGACAGCTGCACAGTAAAGCATGTGGGGGATTACGGCGACAAGAAATAGACACTGTTTCATGTTCCTTTGCTCTTTTTCTTCTTTTTGGACGCTTTGCCTTCCCTGCGGCCGGTCCTCCTTTGGCCTTTTCACGTCAGGTAGCAGCCAATAATCCGGACAGCAGGAGGGTTACGCTTGCAGTCTGCCAGCCTAGATCCTTTTATACGCTAAAAGTTTTCGAGGGAAGGGACGGGGATAAAGGAATGGCTAAGGCATAGAAACAGTGTTATATTTGCAACTTCACCCTTCAAGAAAATCAGTTGAGCTTCTTTCCAGATAGGACACATACACACTTAAAGAAGTATCCATCCATTATCTGCATCGCTTATCCTCAGTAGAGTCGCGGGGGTGCTGAACCCCATCTCAACTATCTTCGGGCAGTGGGCAGGGGACACCCTGAACTGGTTGCCAGCCAGTCGCAGAGCCACATTGAAAAAGAACAGGGACTAGATGAAGAAGCTGCTGTATGTGAGTCAGATCAGGAGGTCTTTTCTGTTACTGACAACCATGGAAACCAGTGCTATCTGTTCCACGTATGGGAGCAAACCCTACACACGCAAACAAACTTCCTTGAGAGGAATGGGCGGTGCAAGGCTCGACTTGCCCAACACACCACAGGAAGTGGGGCCTTGGCGTCCCTGCTGGTTAAGGGTTCCGTGAACCCTTATCTAGTGCCTCCTAGTGGTAAAAAAAATTATCTTTCATTAAAAACAAAAATAACACAAATGTATAAACATTAACTATCATCTTAATTCACATTTCAAACTCTCAAAGGTTGAGAATGTTTTATTTCTTTTACATAAAATGAGGCTCTCCCATAGGTAGCTGACACATTTGTTCCCCAATTTGCTATTTCGGGTACCCAAAAACCTCAAAAAAGCTAGGAAAAAAAGGAAAATTATGTATTTTAGTCACTAGTAGTTTGTATTCTTAGTTGTTCTTTTTAGCACTTATTTTCAGTTAGACTACACAATACAGTGACATCTAGTGGTTAGATCTTACACAGTGTCCCTTTAAAGGGAAAGTGTGGAATATTTATTTGCTCCTCATGGTAAATCCAGCGAAATCTTCATTCATTTAAAACAAACATATTTATTTTAATAAAAATCATGAGTACACGATCTATGATATAAACGTGATATTTTCAAAATACTGCCGCGGCCTCCCCGTGTAGAGTAATTGGTTAATTGGCTGGTCCAAACTGTCCCTGGTTCACTAATTAGCGAGTGAGTTGTCTGTCTCTGTGTGCACTGCGACTGGCTGGCAACACTGCCCCAAAATAGCTGAATAGGGCTCCAGCGCCACGACCCTACTGATGATAAGCGGTGTCGATAATGTATGGATGGATTCGACCAAATTCATGGTGACTCTAACAAGCGATTTATGCCTGTTAGTTAACCAAGTTAGTTTGTGTTGTGTTAAGCACACCATATTTATGCTCTTTGAGGTCACGTGGAGGTCCTGGCCTTTATTTTGAGAAGAAATTGGAGAGCGCCTTTGAAAATGGAGAGCGCCTTTTTTCTCTGTTTCCCGGCGCGTCTGCAGCGTCATGCAAAAGGGCAAGGCGAAGGTGAGGCGAAGAGCTGCCAAAAGTAGACGCCCGTGCTGCAAATTAACGGACCGCACAAAGGGAAAGTGCAGATGGTGGTGGAGGGCAAAGCAATAAATGCGTGTGTACAATGGGATCGAAAACGTCTGCACACCCTTACCAAAAATGACTTTTCAGTAGTTGAAAAACTAGAGCCCAATAAATCATTTTTCCCCACCGCGAATGTGGAAATTTTACTCCATTTTCTAGATCCTTATATAAATATAATATTCACTTCTGACTGCTATTTGTAGCTGCTGACTCTTTTTGTTACTTGAAGGAATGTGAGCCATGTTAAAAAGTGTGTATTTTGTATCACAGATGTGGCTGTGTTGAGTTGTGCAACCCGAAAAGAGAGCTATAAAGCACAAAGACGAATACAAAATAGAGAGACTCAAAGTGATGCGACTCCACAATTTTTCTACTTATTTTTTGCCCAGCCTTTCGGAACGTTTTGGTGTTTGGGTGCCCTTAACAGCAAGATGGCTCACAATCTTGTCAACACCCCCTGGATCATGGGGAGCATTTTTTTTTTTGGCAAAAAAAATCAGCTGAGGGGCACGACTACAAGAAAAAAAAACATATATTTCTTTAGATTTTTTTCT
Source organism: Urocampus carinirostris (assembly GCF_059441175.1). NCBI lineage: Eukaryota > Metazoa > Chordata > Actinopteri > Syngnathiformes > Syngnathidae > Urocampus > Urocampus carinirostris. Next base: position 23,502,359 of record NC_142359.1, read on the forward strand.
ACCATTTATGCATTTTTAATCTGATACCTCAGCATTAAATGAGGAGGGTCATCCAATTGTTCTCTAATGTAGTTACGTCTAAATGAAATGTGCATGCAGACATATATATTTACATGTTATATTTCAACATAGAGCATTTCATCAAATTGGCTTCTAAACATTCAGAAGTCTGTTTTTAAAAGCACTAAATTTTAATTCGATAACTTCATTTGTTATAGGGTTAGCTCAAAAGTGTGTTTTTTTGCATTAGATTTATTGAAATCATACAAAAAAGCATGTACAGAAAAATGTAGCCAGGTTTGTTCACAGTGGCCTTGAGAACAGTCCACAGAAGGGACACTGGGGATAAGAGTTTCATTTTAATTAGTGGTACTTTGACCATGATATAAATGATCATATAGTTACCATTTTCGTTTCGTGGTCCAGATTCAAAATCCTGACAAGCTGCATGTGGCCCACGGACTGTAGTTTTCCCAGCCCTGCTCTAAATTAGACGTTATGTGAAATAAATGCACATTTCTCTACATACGAGTAATTACGATTGTACACGTTTTTTGTGATGGTTAATGCACAAAATGTTTCTGTATCATTTAAATAAAAATTATTATTTTATTGTTTTTACCCTAGGAGGTGCTACATATTAAACGCTGTTCCTTAAAATGTAAATAACTACAATCAATTTCTTATTTTTACTGTTAACATTTTCTGTACAAATCACGTTGTCACTATTAAGTTATTTTAATGACAGGCGTGCTGGCTACTCATGTCACCCTTGGGGCTAACTAGTACACAGTGGATCCTTTTTAGTTGCAGGTTTATGGAGAGGCTACTTTTTTAACAGATTTAAGAGAATGGAACCAACTTGCTTACGTCTTGCTTTTCCTCTTTCCATAACCATTCTTCTGTTGCAGTGAAAAAAAACATCAATTGGCCTCTGGTTAACTTCAAAGAGGCAGCTCATTTACTCGACACTGAGAGCATCCAATCCTAGTGTGCCTTGCTTAGAGGTCCTTTCCTCAAAATTGGTTTGATAAAAAGTAAAAAGTAAAAAACAAATGTTTTATGATAGTAAGAGTAAAACCTTGATTTATTTTTTTTGTTTTTAAAGGAAACTGTAATTTTTGACTTATAGATGTTGCTGTATTGTATACTGCAATAAAAATTCCTCATACAAAGCACAAAGAAGAATACAAACTAATGAGTCTGAAAATTTCTCATTTTTTGACCAGTTCCTCACAAGGTTTTTGGTTTTTGCGGGCACTCATAGCAGCAAGATGGCAGTCATTTCAGCTTATCTTAGCTTGGCCTCATATTATTTAAAGTAAATACAAATTTCTCGACCCTCAACTATTTTTAAAAATGTACACGTTATTTTTTTAACCTCTAAAGGCGTTAAATAATACACACTGTCCCTTTAACTACTGTTCAACTCATGTGAATTATTTGTTTATTGTGCAGAATTTTCTAATTATGAGTAGAATCTTTACTCTCTGCCATGTTAACACAATTCTACTTGGACAACAGAACTTTTTCAATTCCGTAGTTTCTTTTTTACCTTAAATGTCACACTAATGATGTGAAATGTGTCTTTTTGGTTGGAATTCACGGTGCGTCTTTACAACGGTTCAATACGTGTCGCTGTTACGTCTTTGTTATCGATCCCCGGGCGGTGCGTTTACGTCTTCTGTCCGAGCAGCTCGTCGGGAGATTTTCCAGAAAATTAAACGCTTTGATTAGCACGCGACAGATGTCGAAACGGCCGCGACTCCCCGCGCCGCTTCCGCCGAGGGATGAAGGGAAGGACAGCGGGGAATGTAAGACACGTCCTTGGTCCCGGAGCATTTCACTTTTCTGTCCTTGGATGAAAGGCCTTTGATTGGCTTCCTCTCAAGGATGTTTGGAGGCCGTCAGAGTGCGGGGAACAGGCGGTGAAAAGGTTGAAGTTGCAAAGAAATGGGATAATGTCGGACAAAAACACTGATGTCTATCATAAATTCACATGTAAAATAGGATGGGCCATTGTAAATTTTCAAGGAATTTAAAGGGGCAACCAATGGAAAATGTGTATGAATAAATAAATATTAAAACATAACATTAAGGGCAGCACGCTGGCGCAGTGGTTAGCGCGTGTGCAGCACAGTTCTGAGGTCACGGGTTCAAATCCAGCTACCAGCCCTTTTGCATGTTCTCCCCGTGCTTGCGTGGGTTTCCTCCGGGCACTCCGGTTTCCTCCCACATTCCAAAAACAGGCCGGTCCAAACTGTCCCTAGGTGTGAATGAGCGAGCGAATTGCCTTTCCCTGTGTGCCCTGCGACTGGCTGGCAACCAGTTCAGCGTGTCCCCTGCCCATTGCCCGAAGATAGCTGGGATGGGCTCCAGCACCCCCGCGACCTTACTGAGGATAAGCGGTGCATGTAATGGATCGGAACTTCAGGTGATATTTTATCGGCGTCATGTGGACGTTTTTGGAAAACAAAACTGCCGAGAAAATGTTCTTGTGAAAAGTACATTTCAAACAACACATAAAAGTACTGCACTGTACTGTAAAGGTTTAACCTCTGTCTTAAAATTTAATTTTGAAAATAATCTTGCCGCTATTTTGTCCGATTGATTCCAAACAAGATTGAAAACATGTTTTTGGCTCGGATGGTATTCTGTCAGCAAAACAATAAAAAGGGGCTTAAAATGGTTTAGCTTATTTTAGCGTGTCGAGAAGTCTAACTTTCTCAGCAATAGAAATCATCTTCCTCTGCCTTTTGGTGCTTTTGTCAGTCCACAGTTTTTTTGTTGGCATCTTGGCTTTTAGAGAAATTTGAAATTGAAAAAAGTTTTGTGCATACATAACACAGGTTTGTTAAGCTACGTGAACAACTTGGACCGCAAGGTTCTTGACGCACAGGCAGACAAAGGGTGGGTTAACAGTCTAGTCAATCAGAATGCAGAAACACAATGCGCCATGAAAATCCGCAAAGTTGTTAAAACAGAAAAGGACAACCGCGATTCACCGAGGGATTTTTCGACACAATGTTTCTTACATTGATACAATACAGTGAACAATGATTAAATATGGCGGTTACGTATAAAAAGAACCCATGATAAGCAAAGTAAGTAATGTTTACATTTATTATACAATCAACAATAAGACACAGAATGTTTACAACCCCAAGCATTTGTTCAACAAATACGTCATTCTATACTGTACTGCAAATGTCTACTTTTTTTTTAACCTATAGTTATTCTTAGGGACCGATTGCCCAATCAAAATGCAGAACACAATGCATAATGAGACAATCAAAAGTGTCCTGCGTTATAGTGAGGGATTACTGTACTCAACTCTTGAGTCATTCCTACTGACACGATCAGACGATATCATTATGTAATAGAATTAAATGCTTGTATTTTTAAAGAGTTACTCTGAATTCCTGAGGTAATATTTTCCCTGAAATTCCCAGAGAAATGTTGGCAGTTTATTACGATTTTCATTAATATTTCCTTCTTTTGGTATGGCCACCAGGAGGGAGACTGTCATTTGGCTGTTGATTTTCGGAAAAGGAAAATGTGATCATTTCCAACTATTTATATTTCCCATTTCTGTTGATGTACTTATATAAATTTTGACTGGCAGATTAACCTGACATGCATGTTTTTGTTTTTTTTTTTTCGAATGAGGGAGGAAACCACAGTACCCGGAGAAAACCCACACAGGCACGGGGAGAACATGCAAATTACACATAGGGAGGCTGCAGTAGATAGACTTAAACCCTGAATCGCCGCAAGGTGGGGCTGTGCACTAACTACCCAGCCGATGTTGAGCCCTTTCTGTGTAATTTTTTAAGATTTAAAAAAAATCTTAATATGCTTAAAATGGCTGTAAACATATATTAAATTTTTCGAAAATGAAACAAATTGTATTAAAAAGTTTTAGGTATGTTTGAATAAACACCATTTATTGCTGTAATGTTTGATGACTAAGTCACATTATGTCATGTTAAAGGGACATTGTTGATTATTTAGTACTTTCTACTGGTGAAAAACCTCATTCATTAAAACATATTCATATTGATATAAATAATAAGCAAAAGTAAATAACCGATCCTATTTTTTTTTTTAATTATAGGTTGAGAAATTACCGTTTATCTTGCACAACATGAGTCGCAGTATAAAGGAGCTGACATAAGTGTCTGCCTTCTAGCTATTACGGGTACCCAAAAAAACAAAAAACATGTGAAAGGCTGGATTAAAAATGAGAAGTAATGTGGTGTGTTTTACTGTTTGTGTATTTTAGCACTCATTTTTGGGGCACTACGCCATATAGCGGCATCAAGTGGTCAGATAATACACACTGTCCCTGTAAAATTACAAAACAATCCACTTCTTGTGTGTACACACATCGGTTGATCAGCCGGCCGACCCAGCGGCTTGCCACATAACAACACAGCATGTGTGTGCACAATTCTCGCCGAAGCATGGAGATTGAAGCCGTCATCATGGCAAAAAGCGACCTTGAGAGGGCGCCGTCAAACAAAGATTAACAAGGTGTAAAAACGCCATCTTTAAATAGTCTCTCACATACGTCAATCCATCTCCTCAGGCTAAAAGTCTCCAGCTCCAACTGTTTCGGTTCAACCATAACAGTTCCCTTCTGCATTACACAGTTCCTAATCACCCGAGTAAAGCGGCCATAATGGCTGGGTGTAAGTTTACCTTGTTATAACCTACACAATATAGTGCTACTCTTAACAGTCCCTCAATAAGTGACTGTCGCTTTCAACCAGGAGAAGATGTCATCAGGTGGTGTCCAACCGTCACTGGGCGTTTTGACCCTGAACCACAACACCCTCAAGTTGGCGGGCCGGTAGTGATGGCCAGTCAATGCCCATCTTCTCCTGGTACCCAGCTAAACGTCTCCCTCCTAATCCAGAGTCCGTTTACCCCACCAGGGTTGTGTGACAGGGGACTCTGTGGTCGAGGGGAGCGGCAGATGCGGAGAGGTCTCCTGTACTGTGGGGTGCTTACTGACTGGTGTCCACCTACGTCTGAGTGTTTCCACATTGCGCTGCATCTGCTTTCCCCTTTCCCACACGTAGTCCTGGGTTCATGTATCTTGAAGCGCCTTGCGTTTTTGATGATTTTCCCGCAGTGGCACTTTGCTTCTAACACATCCCCCGGTAGTGTGGTTTGGGTAAGCCGTCTGGTCGTCTGTATTCGTGCCATAGCCGTTGCCATTGAATCCGTCCTCCTGAGTCTCTCATCCTCCCCCCTCTCGGGAGACTCTGGGGGTATTGCTTATTGTTCTGTTTTGTAGCAATAGTTGGTGCCCTCTTGCGAGTGCTGTGGGTGCGGTTGCTAGCCTCACACACCCTTGCCAGACTTTCCTGGTGGTCGTCTGTCTTTCCAGCGTCACCAATCTTCCTTGGTTGCCATCCAGCCTTTCCTGGAAGTCACTGGTGACCCAGACTTGTTATAACGTACACAAATTAGTGCTACACTGAACAGTCACTCAATAAGTGACTGCAGCTTTCAACCAGAAGAAGATGTCATCATGTGGTTATCATTGACATTTGAAATATGGCGACCAAAGCTCTCAGGCTAAGTTACGAGTAAAGTACAAACAACACCTATAAACGCTCAAGAAAAACCTGAGGTCAAAGGGTCAGGGTTCAAAATAGGCGATCTCTGAGATTTTTTTCACCCGGCGAACGGCTTATCGGCAAGGCGTTTTAGCGTGCCTGGGCCATCCCCAGGGGTCACATTGTGTTAATTTGGAGTCCATCTCTCCCTCCACTTACCGGATACGGGCTTTCTATGGGGCTCATTTCGGCCGGGAGACGGCGCAATATGTTCGATTGGGGCAGAAGTCGGCAACCCAAAATGTTGAAAGAGTACTATGAAACCCCCAAAAAACAAAAATACATATATATATATTTGTCTGGAGCCACAAGAAAATGAAAGCCTTATCTACTGTAAGCCTTATAAGGAATGCCACATATGTTGTATATATCTGTATTAGCTATACTAGCCTACAATCAAAATGTATAGGTTGGATGCAGCACATCTTCTGGAGAATGATGCACCACATGACTCTGTTGTAGCATACCACCTCAAGTTTTACACTGTATCAATATTACAGTAAGTTTCATTGTGTTGATAAAGTTAAAGAAATGCAATACAGAAAGCCATTCATTTTTTTTTATTTTAAGGATTTGAAAAACAACAAAAATGGACCGTTTGCGTTACAAAAAAAGGGCAATAAAACGCAGCATGCGTTGATAACGCTAAAATAGCAGCTTGTGAAGCTGGTCCTTTAAAAGGGGCGGAGCTTGGGCTGCACAGCTTTTGGAACACAGGAAAGTATAGAGATAGGAAAAGAAGTGGAGGAGAGTACACCTGTAGTTTAGCATTGCAGGTTGGAGCCACTTCAGGTCACAACACATATGTCTATTTTTATTTATTCTCTCCCCTTTATAAAAAGCGCGAATGAGCCACTGGGCAGAGCTAAAAGACTGCAGGTTGCCGACCCCTGGCCTCTTGTTTATGGTGTGCACCCACTATCAAAAGGAGCATTGCAAGTGAGGTTTTCGCTGTGCCCCCCACTCATCAGGTCATAGTACTTGGCAATAAATGGTAAAGTCACAGAAAATGACTCTTTATACGTTCCTCTTTCATGTAAACAACCAACAAAATTAGTTTCTATAATGGACATTAGCAAACACAATTCCTCAACACTTATCTTACTTACATATACCAAGACATTCGGCATTCAAGTAAATCTATACCAAATTGCAAAAATAACTTAACAGATATGGGCAGTGTAAACGCGGGCATTCCGAATGAAGTCCTCGGTCCAGTCCATTAATTTAATGGCTCGCAACCTACGGTGCTTTTAAAAAGGCCTGTTTCCTCTTGAAATTGTAAACAAATTGTGTTCCTAAAATTTACAACTGGTGCTCCCGTACATAGAACAGCTGGGCATGTTGTTTGTGTAAGTTGCTCCGAAAACATAACTCAACATACAATTATTCTCTCGCCCCATTTAAACTCGTACTGCTACTCCCGCTGTTTTGGATCTACAATGCGTGATCTGGTAATGACATAAGCTTTAAAGTGGTCAATTGATAATTCTCTTGCATGTGATCATTAGTAAAGTGCAGTTTTAACTTCAAGTTAATGTCAGTGGGCTGGTCTTGAGAGTGTGCTTTTCGTTATTCTGCCCTCTTGAGTCACATTTGGGAACTGACAGACCTAGGCATGATGATGAACAGGGAGTTCTTGGCATAAAGGTGTGTGTCATAAAATAAAATGATCAAAGTCTTATATGGCAGTGTGAGCCTAGGGGCACACACACACACACACACACACACTCGGGCATGCATGGGGATGGCGTTTGAGTTTGATTCCACAGTAGATTCGCAGAACTGCTGTCATCCGTCTCTCTGCAGATCAAACAGCGACATAATCCCCCATAAAGGAAGCAGTCACAGTGAGAATAAGAAAAGAAAAAAGAGAATCGGGACATCCGAGCCACCCTTAAACATCGCCCCCAAATCCCATCACTCGGGAAATATTTGAGATTCAAAACATACGCCATGCTCACCGGGCGACAAAAGCAAAACCTAATGCCAGCGGGAAACGCGCTCAGTGGAGCCCCCTGGAACAGTCAAACACCAAACTGAAGTGCGATACAATATTCCCTTGTTTTACACGTGTGCTGTGTTCCAAAAAGGTCTGAGATCAGTCAATACTCGTGAAGTTAAAAAAAACGTACTTTATTTTTTTATTTATTCAATACGCTCTTTAACACCAAGACTAAATTAAGAACCCAATTTACTGGCTCCGAAATTTGTTTAGAGATGCCGGATGGAATTTTTAACGGTTTATACTCGCCGATGCCATCTTCTGGTTCGTGGCCTCATTGCAGCCTTATGTTGCTCGTGCAAGTACTGTACGTACCTTTCTTAGACGCGCTCAAATAAATGCTTTTTTTTAATCTTTTTTGGGGGTTTGGGTTGCCGTCTGGACTGTTCTTGAAACAGGCCTTTTCTTACATTCACCATTTTCATGCTAAAAATGGTAAGGTCTCTATGAATTCAGTTGGGCATTGTTAACGCATACCAAATAGTGATAGTATTGTACTCACCTCAAACGACTCACCCCAACTTTTACAAATGTAAGTATTGTCCCTTTTTTTTTTTTTTTACACATAGCTTCTGGATTGTAAATTTTTCATTTTAAAAGTAATTTTACTGAATGTATTGCACCAAAGGGCAGAAATTGTTTTCGGACACTCCATTATATTTTGTTGCCATCATGTGGACGTTATGAAAACCTTCCTTTAGGCAGGGGTCGGCAATGCAAAATATTAAAAGAGCCAAATTGTGCCAAAAACAAAAAAAATATGTCTGATGCCACAAAAATCAAAAGCCGTGTATAAGCCTTATATCTGTCACAATATTGCCCTTGTCATTCAGAACACCATTTCTATGTTAGGTTTGGTTTTTGTTTGTGGTATTGCCAGTTTCCTCCTAGGTTTCATCAATAGATAAAATTTTTATTATGAGCACTCCTCTACCTTCGCAAACGTGACTGTATCTATAGTCATTGGGAATTGTTAAGAATGTTTGTGTCCTGTTCTCTCTCATCCTACAAAACATATTATTTCATTTTCAACATTTGGAAAAAAGCTCCAGAGAGCCACTAGGGAGCGCCAAAGAGCCGCATGCAACTCCGGAGCAAGTTTAGCGAGTGGAGAGGTCTACCTTTGTTGGCGACAGAAAGCATCTTCCTCTGCCTTTTGGCCCCCATCAACAGCGCTTTTGTTGGTCCGGAGTGTTTTGTTGACATGATGGCTTTAAGAGAAACAAGAAACTAAAACGATTTGCACGTACGAAATTTAGGTTCGTCAAGCTGTTTTTCGTACGTGCACAACTCAGACCGCAACGTCATAGGTCGACACGGGCAGAAAAGGTCGGAGTGACTGTTTAGAGAATCATAATGCAGAACGCAATGAATGATAAAAATCAATAAAGTAGCGAAATGGTGGCAAGTAAACCGTAATACGGTAAGGGATTACATTATATGTATCAATGTCGATGATTTTTGTTGTTACAGATGCACCATCCTATCCAGATGAAGCCTGCAGACAGCGAGAAGTCTAACGGTGAGTGTGTATATACACCCATCTCTCCATTATCTACACAGCTTATCCTCAGTAGAGTCGCGGGGGTTATGGGTCTTAAGTTTGCATATGCCCATTTGGATGATACAGAGGAGTCATGGGAGAAAGTTTTGTGGTCAGATGAGACCAAAATAGAACTTTTTGGTCATAATTCCACTAAGTGTGTTTGGAGGAAGAAAAATGAAGAATACAATCCGAAGAGCACCATCCCTACTGTTGAAAATAAGGATGGTAGCATCATGCTTTGGCGGTATTTTTCTGTAGGATGACTGGGGCCATGTATTGTGAGAATTTGGGGAACAACCTCCTTCCCTCAGTCGGACCATTGAAGACGGGTCGTGGCTGATTTTCCAACAAGACACGACCCGAAGCACACAGCCAGGAAAACCAAGTAGTGGCTCTGTATGAAGCATATCAAGGTTCTGGCATGGCCCAGCTAGTCTCCAGACCTGAACCCAATCAAAAATCTTTGGAGGCAGCTCAAACTCCGTGTTACTCAGCGCCAGCCCAGAAACCTGACTGATCAAGGGAAATAATGTGTGGAGGAGAGGGCTAGAATCCCTCCTGCAGTTTGTGCAAACCTGGTGAAAGACTACATGAAATGTTTGACGTATGTAATAGCAAACAACAGATACTGTACCAAATATTAACATTCATTTTCTCAGGTGTTCAAGAACTTATTTGCAGCTATAACACACAAATAAAGAAAAAGTCATGCATTGTGATTTTTGGACTTTTCTTTTTAGTTTATCTCTCTCACAGTAGACATGCACCTATGATGAAAATTTCAGACCCCTTCATGATTTCTAAGTGGGAGAAATATCAAAAAAACAGCAGGGTGTTCAATTATACTCACATTTACGTGCACGCACTTCACAAACCAAAGGTGACGTTACATCAAGACCTGAAAGGTCAACATTTGTGCAATGGAGACTTAAGCTTTAATTCAAATAAATCCTTATCTAATTGACTCTTGATCTTTCCATACCGGATAATTATTTCTACCCCATAGAAATAACATTCTAAGTTTAAGTGCATGAAAATAAATTCTAATTGGTATTCCTTTTTTTAATATATATTCTTTTGATAGCAGTTTTTTTTGTCCATTTAAAAAAATAAATTTTAGTCTTTTAATGGCTGAAAAAAAAGGATTATTGGGAGCCTCAGTTTATATCCCAATACAGCATTTTTTGAGACCTTTTGTCTCATAAAACAGGCACGGGAGATCTGTCGATAACACTGACCACAGTCGATAACATTGACCACTGGATGTCGCTGTATTGAGTAGTCCAACTGAAAATGAGTGCTCCAAAGCACAAGAAAGAATACAAACTACAGAGGCTGCACCATTTTTTCTTATTTCATTGCCCAGTCTTTCACAAGGTTTTTGGAGGTACCCTTAGTAGAAAGAGGGCGGACAATCGTATTAGCTCGTTCTAGGTGATCTTCATTAGATGATAAATGAATTACAATTTCTTCATTTGCGAGTATTTTAAAGAATGCATAGTTTGCTTATTATTCAAATCAATATTGTTTTGTTTTTTCACTTGGAGTCACTGTCCTTTAATGTGACAGTGTGTAATATTTCACCCATACATATTGCTGTATTGTACAGTGCTGGGGTCTCCAACTTGGTGCCTGCAGGAACCAAGTTGTCCCCGATAAGCACCTGAGTAGCTTGCAGACTGGTGGGTCATAGAGATTTCCAAGGAAATTTGATCATTGACATGATAAGTTTTTTTTAAAACTACTTTTTAATGGATTATTGTGCTTATTTTAAACCTACAAGGCTACCTGGTAAATACATAATAATAACGTTGTGATAACATAGTGATAACATAAGTTGCTACTTTAGTAAGTAAAGGAGCATAGCTACTGTTTCGCAAACAGACTGCAGAAACAGTGATACAGGAAGGGATAACTGTATAGTTTTAAAATTAGATAGTAAATACAGTTGTGATAACAAAACATTAAAGCTAAATAATCAAATGATTAACTTCTTATACAAACCCACAAGTATTGTTGATCATTTTAAAGTTTGGTAGAGAGAGAGAAGACATTAATGGATTTAGAACTTGCAAGTAGCCTAGGGAGAGAAGCCTTCATATAAGAAATTCTGACGTGTTCTAAAAGCCCTCCAATGAGAGATTTAGGTTTTAATTAATTCTCCTAGGTTACAAAAGCTGGTGACAAATCGTGACAATTATGTAAACAGGGTGTAATATTTAAAACAGCAAACAACATTGCACAATAATAATCAAACTAACAAATTGGCGTTTTATGCAATCTCCTGTCCAATATTAAAAACAAATAAATGTATCAATTCTGTAATTGTAAAGTGAATTTGCATAAACGACCGTGCGTGATAACGATCCAGCGAGCGAGCATACACATTAGCCGGAGAACTCGAACGCACTCCAGTCGGAAGTGTCGGCGTGCTGCTGAATTATTAAGGGAGGTCAATCAAAGTTGAAGCATTTTGTCCCAGCGCTGAACCGCTCACTTCCTCTCCCCCGTGGCTACAGACGCTCATGCATACCTGCTTTCTAAACTAAACGCTCGGCGGTTGATTGTGCATTCCCGACGTTTCTTTTGGGCCCGCCTTCGAATTTTTTGCGTCTTTTTCTTGCTGTTCACTCAACATGCTTTCTGCTGCCAGCGGGCGCCCTACCTTGATTAACATCAATCAAGTCATTGGAGCACAGAATGAATGGAGAGACGAAGGTTAGCTTGTCAATCAGCAGCATTTTTACCTTTTTGCATTTACTGTATCCCTATGATTGTCGTTATTATTTTTTACATTAGCATACCTATCAACCCAGAGTAACTAACATGGGCAAAATTACATGAATACTTTGTTAAGTGTGAAAGTTAACTTCTGATCGTAAAAGGGACATTGTGTATCATTTATCACAAGAGTTAGGGTTAGGTCTATTACATTACATCTCTGAATAAAACACGTTATAAGAGAGACAAGCGACGCCAATATTTTCTCATGAGCCGATGCTCCTCAGTCAAAGTCTGATTCACATCAGACAGGAATTGCAACAGCGCCCCTATTTTATTACATACAGTTGAATCACAGGGTCGACCGGGGAGGACAGTTAAACATAGCATGAGGACACTATCGTAGAATAAGAAACATCAAACAGACCGGAGAAAAATAAACATGACAATGCAGCGGCATCTCTCCTCAGGCGAATGGTTGAGTGGTTCACAAGGTGATAAAACTATTTGAAGCAAAGAAAACATTTTACTCAACAGTAGGAATGCCATATAAATAAAACAATTCTAACTCCAATTCTAATTCTAACGTCGTAGTAAATTAATAATAAATGTATTTACTATTAGTACATCCAGCTCGGAGATTAAAAAAAAAAGGCCATAGTACTCTTCTCTGTGACTTTCCAATTGTAATGTATCCAAAGCCGAAGCAACACAGAAAATCAGTTGTGCGGTCCAAACGATATGGGGCAAAGTTGCACTCCAACAGACCCCGTTTTGGCTGTACATGTCTTTGAAATTTTCTATGTGGAAGCTTAATGAACAATGTATGTTTACTGTTGAGACACTTTATGATGAAACCCCACAGAACAAACGGTAAACACCCGAAAATGCCAACTGGGCAGATTTCAGGTTGGGCTTTGGTTTGGGTTTAAGATTTTGCTTCCCATTCCAAAATAACATTTTAATTCTTCAAAATATTCAATGAATGCCAGTTTTTCTGTTTTCTGATCATAAAAGGGCCACGGTGGATCTGTCAGCCAAGCAAGCTTTGGACTTGCGCAGGTTTATTTTTATTTCCGTTATCATTATTGTTATGTTATATCTAATATAATATCATATCATATCATGTAGTACAATAGTATATCAGATACATATATCATATCTTGTAATGTAATTCAATGTAACGTAATATTATACAAATGTTAAATACAATTTTGTTCAATTTTTTTTAATTCTATAGGTTTGTAGATATAAGTTTGTTTATGAGGAAACAAAGGAACAGATTTATGGACAAGTAATGCCGACATGCGCTGGCAGCAAAAGTGTCATTGTAATATGTGAAACCCACAATGAAATTTACGTTTGTCTCTGGTACTGTGACTAAAAAAAGTGTGATGATGAGATAAAATGGACTGCCTTTTCCCAAGTCATCTATTCCACTGGTTGTCCAATGTTTTGACAACTAAGTTAAAATTCTTAAGACATAAGAAAGTTTATTTTCAGACTTTTGTTCTGTGAAGCATCCAGAAAAGGTTGTTTATTTCCCAATATTTTTTAATAGTGTTATTATTTATTTTCTTTTGTTATGAGAAGAATTCAAATGTGTTATTTGATTGTGGCTTCCTGAGAAACAACACCCTTTTACATTTGGACACTCCTGCAATCGTCACACGTTTTTTGTTACAAACTGAACCTCTGCCCCTCATCAGGGCTAATGTTTGGGAACCCTTAATTTAACATTTACAAACATTTTAAAAAATATATAGCTGGCAGTTGCTCTGCCCGTCGAAGGGCCCACTTAAACAGTAGAGTGACACTTTCCCACCAGGCCTTCGGCGTGGAGCGCTTTCTGTATTGAAGCCAAATTTAACTAGAGACGGTGCTCACGGCAGCGTGACTTAATGAAGGCGGCGACCCGAACTCCAAAGGCGGCGCGGTGATATATGGAGCGGTGCACACTCTGCACGTATCCATCCACTTAAGGATAACGACCTGGAAATAAAGGCTACGTTAGCGAGATGAATGGCTGCCGTGAGCTCTATTAGGCCACAAAGCAACCTTGCTGTATTGTGATCGTTCGCTATGAAGGGACAGTGAGTTCGGTAATCTGATGGAAGTGGGGTTCCTTCTCCGTGCTGTGAAAGTTAGTGCATTGAATACATTCTACTTGTGTTTGGGGTTCTATACAAGATGATTATGTTCGTTTCTCTTTTTCATAGTAGCTCTGAGCCTCATTTTGGTCTAAAGGAGACCTGGTGGATTTCACTCAAACCGGTAAAAAAAAATGTAGCAATGTTGCCTCATAAATGAAGTTTATTAACTGGAAAAACTTTTCCAAGTTAGCCTTGATTCGTCTGTTAGTTGCATATTAAAAATAGGGTTCGTATAGGGAAGTCTTCTGGCTTAACAAACTGGGATTCGTAAAGTTTGGATTGATTGTTCATGGTTCACAGATCCTTTACCGCCAGGGTCAAAATTAATTTCTTGGAGCTGTCATATCAGAAGAGGAGTCCGACCCAGAAGTCATGGGCCGGATAGCTCAAACCACAGCCGCACTTGCAAGACTTTAACACATCTGGAGGGACAAGAGCATAGCGGTGAAATCAGAGATCACACTTGTGCAAGCGCTGTTTTTTTCCATCTTGTTTCACACTTGTGAGACCTGGTCTATCACAGAAAACCAGGACAAGAAAATCCAGACCATTGTGAGTTGATGTTACAGGAAACTTCTGCTACATAGCCCATATGATTAACAAAACATTGTGCGATACCGTCAGATTAGTCACTACGAAGAACTGTTGTCAACTGTGCACAGACGAAAACCTGCAGTGGTATGGTCACGTTAAGTCAAGTCATGTTTATTTGTGATGCTCTTAATCACAAGGAGGGTAAGGAAAAATTCAAAAACCTCCACATGAGAAAATGAAGAAACCTTGAAAAGGGACCGCACTTGAGGTACTCCCTCTTCCAGGATGACCAGGCTGCAATGGATGTTGTAATAACAATTAATACACAGATATCATCAACAAGAAATATAGGTCTTTCATAAGCTATAGAATAGAAGTGTGTTTTAAGCCTTGCTTTAAACAGTTCCACTGAGTTTTTAGATAAAATCTCAGGCGGAGGAACTCTTCACAACACTGGAGCCCAAACACTCTCGCACCTGCGGTTCTCTTCTTGGCTCTTGGGATCCCTACTTTATGGTCACGTCATGAAATCTTTAGAACCGGCCAAGATTATTCTCCAAGGCACAGTCGAAAGCGACAGAAGGAGAGGAAGACAAATAAAAATAACTGGCACGACGACATCAAAGAATAGACTGGTACCAACTTTGCCACAACCAAAACACTCTTCAGTGGAGAGAGCTGTCCAGAGTTGAGTTCTCCTTGGTACAGTACAATGGACTAAAAGACAGAAAAATTGCAACATTGCAATGTAAGGTCTGAGTTTCCTATTAGTTGCAAATGAAACACTGTGGAGCCAGCATATTATCCGCCTAAACAGCTCACTGCCATTTCTTCTAGCTAGAAATATGATTCCCGTCACTGCCCCCACCACCCCATACTATAAATGGGGCTGCATTTTGCTTGTCACATTACTTGCTCCCTATAAATTAATTACCGCATTCGACCGTTGGCAATGGTGCAAACGCAGTAGACGGGTAAGAGAGAGAGGCAAGCGTAGCCAAGCGCCACTTATCTTCTTTCCCTTTTTTAAACACCCAAACAATCCACCGAGCAAAATAAACAAGCGCGCTATTGATTTCCCAGTGTGCAACAGAGCGCTTATCTGCTTCGCCTCGCGCCCGCCGCTGACACTTGCCTCATTAAAAATGAATTGGATTAGCATTGAACGCACACACACACACACACACTCAATGGGCGGAAGACCACCAGAGTTCCCCTTCAAAGAACGCTGATCAGAAAAAGTGGACCTTAATGAGTCAAGCATTTTTCTCTTTAATTTGTGGAAATCTTCGTGGGAGCATGATGATGTGATTTTAAACATTTTCGCCTTATAGAATTTTGTAATATCATTTAGTCAGATTTCCGCAAGCATTTTGGTGGCTACGATTTTGCAAATTTGTATTCGTCTAATACGCTGATTGTATTTTTTTATTTTATTTTTTATTTTATTCGGTCGACGAGGTCATAGATTAATCTTGTCTTATTGGTTCACACTTTTTTTTATGAAAGTGAAAACTCTTTAGCAAGGTTTTTGATTTTGTGCCATCTTTAGTTTTAGTACATTACGATGTAGATGGGGTCATAGATTATTCAAATGCCGGTTTAAGATAAAATTGGGGTCTTGAACTCAATTTACATGAGTGCTGCCAGAGCTAGGGTCTGGGTAAGGTTGAGCCAAATCGAAAAATAATATTCCTCTATTTTCAAATATGTAAAATTTTTAAATTCCCTACACAGAATAAGATCTAAAAATTATAAAAAATGTAAAAGAATAATAAGATTTCAAATAATAATTAAAACAAATCAATCTGCATTATATTAATCCAGAATCAGCTAAATGGACAGTGTATATTATTAAGTGGTTGATTTAAATATTTGGCAAAAATAGTGAATTTTTCATAAAAATCACCACAGCCAAAAAATGCATTTTAAAGAAGAATATTAGTCGCACTAGACTATGAGTCGCATTTTAGGGGGAAATTTATTTGATACAATCCACCACCAAAATCATACATCTCATCTTGAAAAGCAATTTAAAATAAAAATTAAAAACTAATGTCCCCCCCTGTGTGTAATGTCGCCCCTAGCATGCATCACCAGTGCAAATGTTACTAAAATGGCTTCCTATCTAATTTTTGGGAATGTAATGGAACAATAAAGCACGGAGCATTTGCAGCATGTAAAGAGCTCCTTTTTGAGAATAGTTCAAAGTATTTGCTTTGGCGAAATGACGCCTTATCTTCTGAATATTTCATCTGTTGATAATTTGACAGTTCATTTAAGCGTAATAGGCTTTATGGCATAGGGCATAACAGATTACAAAACGTGATATTCGGAAGATTACTGTTTTGAATTTGCTGGTTAATCGCAATAAGATGAACTCGTCTACGTGTCCATCGATTGCCAAGGTTAATATTCTCAAATTTCTCAGAAGTTATTTTTTTGTTCAAGGTGCAAATTATTTTTTCTCTACTGTTCTATGAAATTTCCCCAAAAGATTAGATTAAAAGTCATATTAGTGACTTCTGCCCGAATGACATATGCTGAGGGGATTTAACGCAGGGGAAAATTTTTCGGCACATCATCGACAATGTTGAAATTATTAACACAGGCCTAGAGCGCTCTCTTGGGGTTTAGTGCGAAAATAACATGTGAAATGATATACCCGTTAATTATGTGTTAATAGTTCCACTCGTAAGTCCCGTGAGAGTATAATTCGCACCCCTGGCAAACTTTGTAAATAAATTGCGACTTATTGTCTGAAAAATACCATACATGATCTGTCATACACATGTGCATCGTTTTTAAATACTTTTTGGTCGAAAAAAAATCAATTTATTTTACAAAACATGAGACTCACCTTGAGGGTCATGACATAATTGTCCGCCATCTTGTTTCCTAAAAAAAAACCTAAAACCTGCGAAAGGCTGGTTAAAAAAGAATAAGAAAAATAGTTATTTTTGGTCACTTTGAGTCTCCTTGATTTTCATTCTAGTGATTTTAACCACTTGTTTCTGGTTGCAAGACAAAATACTACAACATATAGTAGTCAAATCATATAAACTGTCCCTCTACAAATACAACAAATACAACATTACTATTAAAGTGTCCGGTCCTCAAACCTCATCTAGAGGGCTGCAAATACAATTTTTACTGGGTATTTTTAAATTTTGTATTTTATTTCACTTATTGTATTTTATTTTCTTACATGAGGATACTGCTGGAAATGTGAATTAACCTTCGGGGATGAATAAAGTACCCCTCCCTCTCTCTTTCTCTCTCTCTCTCTCTCTCTCTCTCTCTCTCTCTCTCTCTCTCTCTCTTTCTCTCTCTATCAGATTATCTATCTCTATCCATCAGATGATCTATCTTTATATCTATCTATCAGATTGTCTATATTTCTATCCATCAGATTATCCATCCATCTGTCTATCTATCTATCTACATAGCTAGCTAGCTAGCTATCAGTCTAAATTGCCCTGGGGCACAAGTTTGAGACCCTGATCCTAGTGATTTTTAGAGGTCTTTTGATTTTGATGAAAATCATCTATGTCCTTCATATGTTATCATAAATTATGAATTGAGGTTGAATGGGGCATGAATTATATAGAAGTTAATGTCAACCATTTTCTGGAGTATGTACATTTTTAGGTGATTTTGTGTGATATATCGCTTGAGGCATGCGGTGGTCATAAATCATTCAGACACCAGTTTACTGGAACATTTTTATCAAGTTTTTAATGGATGTCCTTTGCTCGACTGTCAGTCTAAGGAAATACAAAATGAACATTGCCTGAGATTGATGTGCTCTTGAATTTTTGAGGCCCAATGTTAATACCCATCCAGTAATCCCTCCATTTTTTTAAAAAGTTGCTTTACAAAAAGTCAAAACCATTATTTAATTATTAAATACAGAACAAACCATATTTACAGGCTTAAGCATTAGTTTAAAAAAATAAAAGTATTGTAGTTTATAAACCTTTTTTACAAATTGTATTTTGACATTGCACTCTTAATAAAGGCACTATCCTCCTTTTTACTCCAGATGATATTTTGTCGCTAACATGTGAACGTTATAGTTTGCTAAATGTTTTGAAGGTTTTTTTTTTGTAATTTTATCTTGGATACATTTTTGCAACAATGTGATTATGTAGTCATCATTTTTCTTTAGAAAGGAATACAAATGAGTACTAATTTATTTTGTGAGTAAATGTTAAAAAACATCCCAAAAATATTTTGGGAAGATAACTTATATCTTATATATATTTTTTTCTCAAGATACTATCATTTAACAAAAAAACAAAGTACTATTTTTGATAAACTGTAAAACAGTTGCCCCTCTTTTTTGCAGGGATTGTGTCCTAAAGAAGACCTGCGATTGTCAAAATCTGCAAAGTACAAACTTGTATTAACTCAACATTCTACGTACATCGTACCCAAAGATTAACCCCTATTTAGACACTTAAGCGTTTGTTTAGCAAGCACAAGTACTGTATTTTTTACAAATGACGTCTGTTTGGTCGAATTAGAATTTTAAAAATAATATTTCTGTCATTCTCTATTGCAGAATGGTATTCCAAAAAGGGGTAGAAACGATTTTAGGACATTACTTTTTTACCTCAAGTTAAATTTTGTAGCCATCATATGAATGTCATTGAAAAACAAAAGTGATTTTCCCTGTTTTAGGGCGTGGAAAAGTCTAACTTTGTTGGCATTAGAAAGCATCTTCCTCTACATTTTGGTGCTTTTATCGGTCCAAAGTGTTTTGATGACATGATGGATTTTGGAGAAACTCAAAAAGATTTGCATGTACATAATGTAGGTCCGTCAAGCGGTTTTACGTACGTGTGCAACTTAGACCACAACATTACTGACGCACAGGCAGACACAAAAAGTAGGCGGGGCGACTGTTTAGCCAATCAGAATGCAGAATGAAAATCCACTAAAAATAAACCACGATGTAGCAAGAGAGGACTGTACTTTCATCCAGTCAAATTGCTTATCTAAAATTGTTCACTTTGGAAATGCCTAACTTATCCCTTCTCCGCCCCCTCCAGCTGTGGAAGACAGGAAGCTCTTCATCGGCATGGTGTCCAAGAAGTGTAATGAGAACGACATCCGGGTCATGTTCTCCGCATTTGGTCAGATCGAGGAGTGTCGGATCCTGCGGGGCCCCGACGGCTTAAGCAGAGGTACGTTTTGCCTATGACGCTCACTTCCATCCAGCGCGGAATGCTGTCGGCAGGGGGGGGAAATGGCCACAGCAGCCTCCAGTGCCCTCATGCAATGGGGCACAAGACGAACCTTCTCGAAAGGTTCTGGTCAGAGGTGGGGGAAGGTCTCCCATTTTGGACAGTCTCTCTTTAGTGAATTGAATTGACAAGTGTTTGGATCCCATCGAGGGCTGCAACAACATATCGATAAAACCAACTATTAAAACCAACAAATTTCATCATTCGTTTCGATTGTTTGTGTTGCGCTATTTATGCGTCACTCAGCACCTTAATTCATTGCAAATAAGAGTGCATTGAAATTTGTTGTTACGCAGTGTAGTTGGGACATGTTTGTAGTACCACTTCAATCCAGCAGAGCGTGACTCGAGACCACATTTTGTTGCGCGACAACTTGTAGCTACAGTTTTATCCTGCAGAGGGCGCCTCGAGACAATATTTTCATGCAGGGGGTCCTCTTGTTTAGACAAAGTACTCACATACTTCTCTAATGCAGCCTTTCCGTACCGTACATATTTGCTAGTGTATAGCATACATTTGTACATATTTTTGTCTATTTCAAGCTATTTGGCAAACACTCGGATTTGGTATTGTTTTATTTTAGAAAAATCTGTTGTCCAAAGTCCAAAAATTCAATATTTAATAAAAAGGAGGCAATTACAAATGTTTTTTTTTGTTTTTTTCTAAATCCAGTTCATCGATTAATCAAAAAATAATCGATTGATTTATCGATTATAAAAATAATCGATAGTTGCTAGAAGTTCTCATTTAGTGTTATCTCAGTACTCAGCTCATTTCTCACTCACCCTTTTATAGACGGTCTGATTTACGCACCCAAGTATACTACTGCAATATTTTAATCCACTCAAATGTTGTTGATTTAATATTTTATAGGTGCAAATAAACCTCCCCATTTTGTTCGGTGCAAGTACATTTTAATGACAACAATATATTCTGCAACTGAGTAAGATTTTATGACTTATTATGACTTAGTTTTATGCACAAATAATGGCCTTTCTCCACTCTCTTGGAATTGGATTTTACTCATTAGAGTAGGGGTGTCAAACATATGGCCCGCATGCCGAATCAGGCCCGGCAACTGATTTTAATTGGGCCAGTGAGATAATGCTAAGAGAAGCACAGGAGAAAAATGAGCTGCATCATGTCAAACAATGACCTGCAGTTTCAAATATGTACATTACACTCAATGTAGCCGAAGCTAAGCTCCCATTTATAAACCAGAGAACATTTAAAACAGAAGTGTTCCCAAATTCAGGTCAGAAAAAGAAAAATGTTAAATAATTTGCTCATAGATTAGTGTTTGTGTGCTCTTTTTGTCATTTCCAGTTTTCATAAGTTTCCCTGAGTTAAATAATGAGTTGTGGAAATGAATTCAATCGTTGTTCTTTTTTACAAATGTTCATTTGTTCCACATTGAAAGAGATCAAATCTTAGTGAAGGAAAAACTATCAAGGGAAGCAAACTCAGTGATTCTTTAATAACCAAATCTTACACCCCTGAATCATCCTTTTAATTTGAGCCTCTTAAAGATCTCCAACCCTTCAGCTAAAGCACATTTTTTATGCTATTCAGTTACTAGTCCGGGCCACACGAGAGTGCTTTTTTACCATATGAGAGACCGGAAAGATTAATACTTAAGACAGACGTCAGACTTCCTCCCACCTCCGGTTTTGGTCCTATTCAATGCAATCTTTTGAGTGACATCTTGGGGCTGTTGTGGCTACTGGGAATATTTTGGCTCTATTTTGCATCTTTCCCTCTCTCCCTCCCAAACCCCCTTCTTCCTGACCCCCTCCCCTCCTTCCCAACACAAAAATCACATCCTCGCTCCTTCTCCTCCCACCACATCACTCCTATACATGTGATTCAACTTCCAGCCTGAATTCACTGTCGTCCCGTCACCACCATGTCCCTCATTGAGTCTAACTCCAAAGTACTGTAACATTTTTCTTTCATTTTTCATTAGGAAACGGAGGAACTGAGGGATGCACACGGCTTGCCAACAATCTCTGACAGCAAAATTATGAAAACCTACGCAATTTAGCATTCACAATAAGTAGCCGCCTAAAAACATCTCTCCAAAATGTTTGGCTTTTGAAGCACTATATAAAATAAATAAATGCCATAATCATTTTCAAACTAACATGAACACCAAATTCATGGTGAAATTACCAATTGGATTTGTACAAACAATCAAATATGTGATGATGCATACAAAACTGTCTCTGAGAAGTAGAATATTGTGATAAAGTTGTACATTTTCTGGAATTTTATTAAATCAATTCAAGTCAAGTCATGTTTATTTGTATAGCCCTTAATCGCAAGGAGTCTCAAAGGGCTACACAGACCACAGATTATAGCAAACTACAGACTATTATTTCTCCATCCCCTGTTCTAAAAGCTACATGAAGGCAAGGAAAAACTCAAAAACATCAAAATAAATCAACCTTGAGAAGGGACTGCACATGAAATAATCCCCCTTCTAGGATGACCAGGATGCAATGGATGCGGCAATATCAAATAATACACAGATATTGTCAACATTAAATATAGGTCAATTATAAGGTATATAGGTGTGTTTTGGGCCTAAATCACAATGACCAAGCACTAGTGAGCTATTTTCAGAACAGGTCGCGGGCACCTCAGCTGTCCTTATAGGGCATGTGCACTATGTACGAGACCCCTGTTTTAGATGATGCCATACATCAGGTCCAAGTGCAAGTACGTTGGATCAAAATGTATGCACCGTGCAACAATCCGGCTCCAAAAAAAGTCATATTTTCTGGATTTATTACTAATACACTAAAAATATTCTTTTACTATGGTATATGTTTGCTCACATTTTACTTGTATACTTTTTCAAGATATTCTAATATTTTGAGAATTTATTTTTGAATTTGCTGTACTCAACAACACTAAAACAGTTGATACTATAATGAATCCAGAATGTATGTGGTAAATTAATTGTTTAGTAGATACTTTCAAAATGATAAAGGACACATCACTGGATTTTGAACTTGCCAAGAGTATATTGGTTAACTGTACCCAACCCTCGGCTAAGAAATTCCAAACTGTTCTAAAAGGTCAGACTCAAAGAGCTTTATTTCTATTAAATCTCTTCGTTTACAATGTAAATGTAAATGGTCTTCTTTTAAATAGCGCTTTTCAAGTCACTGAGGTCCTCCCAAAGCGCTTTACAATGTGCTTTACACATTTCCCTTTTACACACTAACTACCCAATAGCAGCGTCAGCCATGCAAGGCAACTACCTGCTATCGGGGGCATTAGGGATTCAGTGTCTTGCCCAGGGACACTTCGACATATAACACGGAGGAGCCGGGAATCGATCATGAGACCTCTTGATCCCAAAAGGAGCGCCTCACCTACTGCTTCCCAGTAGCAGATCAACCCTAGAGGGTGTAAAAATCAAAGAACAGCAAAATGATTGACCAATAGTGACAATGACGTAAACAGCTCATAATTGTCTAAATAACAGTGCAACATAACAGTCAAAACAACAGTGAGCCAAAATAATGAACCACTGTAAAAAATATCAAACAATCTTGGCATCCTCACCAATTTTGTTTGCAGATTTCAATAGTAAAAACAGAATAAATGATTTATTTATCCCTCCTTTTTATATCACAGTAACAGAAAAATAATCAACAGTTTTTATCGTCTTAAAAAGAGAAAACCAAACATTAAATCACTATCTTAACGGTATGGCATTGTTATTGTTTTTAAATGTAAGAACTTTATCACAATATTGTAGTTCGCTGAGACATCGGCCATATGGGCGAGTATTGTTGCCGATACAATTTCATATCTAGTAACCAGTGTGCAACAACTGACTCCTTTGTAAATCCATCATCTCAGTGAGAATTATTTGCAGCTCGGTTGAAAATCCACCACCTGCGCTTCCAGTGTGTCCTCCTCCTCTTCCTCCTCTTTTTCCTTTTCCTCCTCCCGTCAACGCCAGCTTCAGTGTCATCTTGTCAGTCGTGTGCTGCTGTTGGTGTTGTTATCGTGTAGTTATTGTGTAGTTGTTCTGAGTGTTTTACCGTTGCTTGGACTTTCTCAGCGTGCTCCACTCTCCCCCGATTCTACAAGAAGCAGCCCGGTGTCACCAAAATGTACCAATTTGTTCTCCCGACATCCGCCGTCTGCAAACCGCCTCCCTCACATTTCTCCAAGTGCCGCTCTTTTGTCCTGATCAATATTTCAGATGACTCGGTGTTAATGCGGAGCACTTTGCAGTGAGTGGGTATAGGAAGTAATGCCGCACCGGCTGAGCGGGTGAATAAACAGCCCCCGACCAGGTTAGGAAATAAACAGCATCCAAAAGCGTCCCCGTAGTTCCCGGGATACGCAGGCCCTGCCTCCTGGTGCCACTGGGCCGCTTTTAAAGATTGCGGCATCAATCAGAGGAGCCGTCGTTCTATTAATAAAATATGGATCATACCACCAGCAGACCAGGAGGGCCAAGGGAGCTAGCCTAGTTTTACGAAAGGGCTGTTTGCTTCCATGCCACAGGGAAGATATTTTTAGGGCTAGGAAGCTGAAATAAATAACCAGGTTCACGGTTTATTTAGTGGCAGTAAACGGGTCAAGCTGAGTTTTTAGCCCACGATAACCGCTGATGGCT
The DNA here is from genome assembly GCF_059441175.1 of Urocampus carinirostris. Lineage (NCBI taxonomy): Eukaryota > Metazoa > Chordata > Actinopteri > Syngnathiformes > Syngnathidae > Urocampus > Urocampus carinirostris. The sequence goes on from NC_142359.1 coordinate 23,526,845, forward strand.
TTATAATAGCCCCAAGTACTAATCGTAAGGGAGACATTGACCCATTTAAAAGCGGAACAGCGGTCTAGGGAGCAGGTCATCAAAATGGCAAATCAAAGTTGTAAAAGGGCAGATTAGACACTGATTTCATGCTAGCTATAATTTAATCATATTTTAGCATTACAGTAATCCTTTTTTTGCAGAGGTTGGGTTGCAAAAAGGACCTGCTATAGTCAAAAGCCGCAAAGTAGCAACCTTTCTTTATTAAATACTCTATTTTACATTGGACCCAACCCCTAACCAAACCCTATCTACAGGCTCAGGAATTTGAGATTACTGTATTTTGGGGGTAAGGGGTTCGTGGTCAAAGCATTTTCAGGTATCATAGTTCAAATGTTTTATTAACCGTGGATAACCCAAGGGTTATAATTTTCCAAAGAAGAAAAGGGTGTTAGGGTTATCCAGGGGTTTTAATCACATCAAATTGTAGACTATTTATTTCTTTTCAGGCAGGGTTTCTTGAAAAATGTTGTGGGTCTTCTGATCGTAGAATGCTAGGCTTCAAGGACTAAAGTCTAGGTGATGTAGTTCTACTCTGCTTGATCTAACTTGGAAGACTTTTTAGTTTGTCAGTCAGTTTTGTTCATAAAAGTCATTTCGGGGTAGTGTTTAGGAAACCTATTACCGTAAATTGTGAGAATTTAAAACTGAGCCAAATTTTTTTAGGATGTTAGTCATCGGCGAACCCACAAAACTTCTCCATAAAAAACGCCTGAAAGTGAAAAGGAAGTCTACTTTTAGTTGAAAATTCAAATGCGCAAAAAATTGGATCCACTTCACAATCGTCGCAGCTGTTCGGAAGCTTCGGATGGCGGGGAGGTGGAGTCACGTGGAAAGTGGGCGGGACTGTGATTGTTGAGACCACCGTGCCTGTTTTCCTGATGTTGTTCCAATAGCGACTGACAACACTCGTTGTCTCGTTCTCTGTTTTTTGGGTCTCTTGTGGGTTTTTTTATAACGACGACGTGTCCAACCCTTTTGTCTTGTTTTTGTTCTTTCTCGTCTTTCCTCCTCTTCCTGCCCTCCTTCCTCCCTCCTGCTGTCCAACCATCCCTCCCCAATCCCCTCCCTGTGCCCCTCATCCCTCCCTACAGGATGTGCCTTTGTCACGTTTTCCACCCGAGCCATGGCACAGAATGCAATCAAAGCCATGCATCAGTCTCAGACTATGGAGGTACTGTGCCTTCTCATCTTATACTCTTTGTCCGATATTAATAAGAATCGGTGTTTCAGACATTTTCTACCTTGCACTGCCACACACAGATCATTCATTCAAAATGTCTGCACAAATAACAAAGCTAGTACCATATTTTCCAGTGCGATTGAGTACTGATGCAATCCTAAGACCTGTGGGTCTTTTTATAGATGGGCTTGCTGCTTAGTGAGACTTTCTTTTGGGGCTGGATTTTGAATTTCATTAATGAGCTACAACTTTGTGAAGCGATTACAGTTTGATTGTATATCATCAGAGTTCATCGTTGTGCTCTGCGGCCATACAAAATGAGTCACACTCACATCCTGCTAATCTTGTTGCCTAGCCAGGGTCCTTTTGTTTCGTTTTTTTTTTCCTGCAAAATGGTTAAAATCCATTAAAATAACCGGGAATGTGACTATTTCAAACCCAAGTCACAGTGATTTTGTCCTTTTACACATAGTCTCGTGAGACGTCATTGTTGAACTACTTATGGTACCGAAACCCACAAAACTACTTCTTGCCCTGATCATGGGAACCCCCTGACTTGTTTTGTTTTTGATTGAATAGCTGACTTTCATTGAATTTTATCGAATTGTATTAAATTGAATTAATTTTAATTACCTTTTCCATTGATATCAGTAAACATTAGAGATTAGATGTGGCAACACACATAACATAGACTTAAATGAGAAAAATAAGATAAAAGATTTGCCAGATAGTTTTATTTGGAAGAAGGGAAAGGATAGTACACACGATCCTGAGATCGCTGGTCGTGGGGAGCAGGTTGCTCAGACGCGGAAGTGGTATTTCCGTGGCGAGTTAAGGCAGTGTCGAGAGCGGGAAAAACAGATTGGTGGCCGGGACGGGGGAGCAAAAACGTAGTCAAATTCAGAAAATGGGCCGGAGCCGGGAATCAAACAGGAATAAGAACAGGAGAGAGTCAGGGTCGGAAGGCTTGCCTAGCGTAGCTGAGGTTCGCAAGACGGACTGACAATGGGTGACAGTAAGACGGGGGGGTGAAAAGAGACAAGCAGCCAATCAGCGTCCGAGGCAGTTGCCGCCAAAGGAGCAGACTAAGGTGCCTCGCATCAGTAATCATGACAGAAACTGGTCTATGTTGCAATGAAAAATAGTGAATCATATGCAAAGTCGTACAATGTTTGTCGTACCAAAAATTCCCCAAAAAGTGGACAAATTTTTCAATGCAACTGACAAGATACATATTTTTCACGCTTGTTTAGGGTGGTGATGGCCCTAGAGAAGAGACAGGCTTTTCCAACTGGTTATTCTTTGTTTTTAAGGGAAATCTGGACCCTGTTGGTTTAGGAATCCTTAAACTGTAAAAATTGCCTACCAGAGGGGAAAAAGTCAAAGAAATGGGGGCCGGAATTTTCCAGGCGGTATTCATTACTTTCTGTACGTATTTTCTGTCCTCCACCGTGGTGCCCGCATACCCCACCGTGACGCTTTCTGCTGAATTATGTGCCATTGCTTCTTGAGACTCTTTTTATTCCTCTATTTAAGATACCCACAAAATTTCATGATGCCACTCAAACAGGCTATGAAGTGGCGTTTTTACAGCAATTCACTAAGTGAAAGATCTTGAAAACCTCTTACTTGTTTTGCATTTTTGTGGGATTTTTTTGGGGAGATTTACTCATGATAAAGAGGCCTACTCAATTCGCTTCAAATTCCCAATACGGACTCAAATTATTCAATAATTCTGGGGCTGCAACTGAGCAAATTATAAGGGTCAGTTTGCATTGGAGAATTTATGTGCAAGTTAAGTGTATAAAAACGTTGCGTTTACACATGCTCGTAGTGTAGGTGCAGATACGCCTCGGCGATGGTACTCTCACCTCACGGAATAAAAAAATCAGTGAAAACAAACACCTTTGACACAGAGAAGGAGGTTACTGCAGACCTCATCAGCTGCGCCTTAATAGGGGTCGTGGATGCCAGTTATTTTCTTTTGTGCACGCGTGTGCGCCATCTTAGGGTTCCGGATGGGTGACAGGCCTGCCATTGGGAGAAAATTAGACGAGTGAGTCAGCGCTAATAACAGGCTGTGTGCTGCATAGGCCCGTTCTTGTAACCCCCTTGGAACCCCGTCATTAGGCGCGATCATCGTAATCGCCCTGACCGTGACATCCGCCCCCTCCTTACGGATGCATGCATTCGACTACTGGCATTGTGTGGCGAATCCATGCATGCTGTTGGCCAATTGCAACCTTTCACATCTCATTGTGAGGTTGGAAAGATTTTATGACAATTCCTTTTCAGGTGTAGGGAACCTTTGTTTGAAGGGTCGTCTGTTGGAGTCGCAATAACTCGTCAATTATTAGATCCAAGCCACGCCCACCATAGATACTGTATCCATGTATCACATGCGGAGCAAATAGAGCAGACGAAAATACAGCGAGCGACTCTTTGGTCGCTATTCCTGATAGCATAGCAGAGGTAGGTAGAGTAGCTAAAAATTTTACCCAAGTAAAAGTACTGTTACTTCAGAATAATATTACTCAAGTAGACCGAAGTACTTACTTGAATAAAAGTAAAAAAATACTTGGTGAAAAAATTACTCAAGTACTGGGTAACTGCAGCAACGTCATACTTATTGATTTTTTTTAGAAACAACCAATCAGATCATCAAATTATCAAAGTCCATCCAATAAACAAAAAACAAATTAAATTTATAAGTTGATTAAAATAATCAACGTAAATTCAAGTGCTTTAATAAACAATTAAGTAAAAATAGTATAAATCAATTAAATAAATTAAGTACATGTTGCACCAAGTAGCACATTTTTATCTTTACAGCCTCTGCAAGCAGAACAAGATGCTAGCCCATGAATTCAAACAAAAGAGACATTGCATATTGTAGCTGGCGTTTGGTACCCTTTTAAGGGGAAGATGCTTTTGATGTGAGGCCAGAGGTGCTCCTCCTCTTCTGTGTTTTCATAGTCGTTATTGCTAAGCGACATTTTCCATCTGTTTCATCCGTAAACAACTCTTTACCCCGCTGTCGTTAAATATGGTCACGTGAGGAGGCTGCAACGTTTGATTGGTTAAACATGGTAGAGCCTGGCGGAGATCTGCGTCAAAATAAATGTGCCTTAGCGGAGACAGACATATGTGTACCTACGTGGACATGTATTAAGGAATGAAGTAACGACTTCAATTTTGCCTAATGTAGCGGAGAAAAAATACTGTGTTTTCTTCACAAATTTACTCAAGTAAAAGTAAAAGTATAGGGATTTAAAAATACTCCTAAAAGTACATAATTTCCCAAAACTTACTCCAGTAGATGTAACGGAGTAAATGTACCCACCTCTGTAGCATAGCCGTATCATCTCTTCCTTATTATGCAAAATGATCTCAAAAGTCAGTAGAAAAGGGTCTCAATTATCATACTGTATACAGAGTTATATTCATAGGATCAATGTGTCCAAAGACAGTAATAACCTTTTTAAGGGTGGATGCAAAATTCTGGGGATCTGCGAGGATGTCAGAAGCCCCTTACCAACTACACTTCGAAATAGATTGCGATTTGTAAGAGATAATGGTAAATAGAGGATATACAAATGAGTGACTCACAAAATAAGTGGTGCCTTCTCCACTGGTTCTGAGTCTCTGGCGAGGAACATGGAAACTACATCAAAAGCCTCTCAAATCCGATATACCAGATCACAAATTCTACATCCTATATCTCCCATAATTTACAAGTTTGACTTCAATTTTGAAACGCCTCCTTCGCTTGTTTTAACTTACAAACTTCTCTCACTGACAAGCAACCGACCCAGCACCAGTGTAATAAAAATAAATAAAACTCTGTAGAACTTCATTTTACATCCCATCGATCCTATGCACCTTTAGATGGCGAAGCCGCTAGTATGCCATGCATTCTGTATGATACAAAAAGGGGGCAGGGTTGTTGGTTCTGATTGGCCAAAAACAGCGTTGTCAGATCGATTAATTACCGGTAATGGAGAACTAATTTAACAGATCAACAGTCAGAACTATCAGATCAAAATATTTTTATATATTAGGAGTAAAAACGCTTCTAATCCTCAGAGTTCTAGCTTTTCGACAGTAAATACTGAGTGTCAAAAAGAGACAGTGATAAGCAATTCCGTGAATTTGCGGTCTGCTTTTGTGGGGTCTTAAACACCTTCTAGTGGTCAAAACGGGTTCTGCATTTCTTGACCTTTGACCACTTGAGGCAGTAGAATCTCATCTTCTATTGGCCGAGCCATTTTTCTTGTTATTGTACAATTGGATACTCTGCTATACTCTTAAACGTGTAACGTAAAAGTAAATTGGGTTATAGCAAGGAATAACTGTGTTATAAATCATTTCCAAGTGTGCCGTGAAACCTTGTCTAGTGTGCCGCTGGAATTTGCCCAATTTTATCTTTCCAAAAAAATCAGGCCATTATTCAATATTTTTGCTTTCTTCAGACGAGGACCTGTAATAGTCATCCATATCATGTGGCAGTAAATTTGTTATATACTTTTAATATACTAATTATCTGCTCGCGAGGTAGCACCGTACATTTAATAACTTCATTTGTTTAACAAAGCAGTTTAAGATTGTACTGTAAAAATAAAAACATAAAAACAGCACATCATTCTTTTTATTTTAGGTATTAATTTCTTATTTTTATATACTAATTACCTACTTACGAGGTAGTACAGTGAAATATTTGACATAACTTCATTTTCTAACATTTTCGATGGACGTGTGCCTCTGAACTTTTTTATAAATAAAAGTGTGCCTTGGTTCAAAAAGGGTTGAAAAACACTGTATTTGATGACACAGGTTGAAATAAAATTCTTTTGAGTTTCCCAATTTCATTGATTAAATTTCATATGCATCAACAGATGAATTGAGTATTTTAAAGAGGAGTGTGTCTTTAAAAGAATTCTCGTTGAGTTGATTTTTTTTTTCGAAATTAAGTTATTTTTTTCTACTGCGCCTTTAGGTAGGAGGAACGGGGAGGGCGTGGGGATTGGCGAGTGACATGTCCGTCACTACAGTTTTTGTTAGTGTAGCATGACAATGGTGAAGGTACGAAAAGGCGTTTTTCACTAAGGCTGCAATGATGACACAAGCCAGAAGATGGCTTAGAAATAGAAAAGTTCCAAATTCCGGACAGCACCTTTAGGTAATTGTTTTTTTTTTAAACGGCTGCACATAAACATGTAAAATTACGTCTCTGTCTTTTAGATTTATCTCATGCTGTCACGGATTGGAAGCAACCTTCTGCCAAAAATGTCTGGTTGTCAAGATTACTTTTTGTAGTCATGATAAGAAAAGTTATTAAGCTATTAAGCAAGAACGATTTGACACTCTTGTGGCTGACACACTTCCTGAGGTAAATAAGACACGAGGCCTTGGGCGCTTTGGTTTGGTCAGCGTCTGCAATTTAAAAGTAATTACTTTCTCTCCCAATGAGTTTTGGTAAATAGAGTCGGGTTATTGGCTTGGCTCCGTTTCACCGTGTGTGAGAGGTTGTCCGTGTGCAGTTGCGAACCTGTGCGTGTTTCTCACCTCCTAATCACATCATACCAGTTGTACCTTATTTTCCCAACTATAACGTGCACTCAAAATCCGAAATTGGCCAGAAATTTGAGAGTGCGTATAATAGGCTGCCCCTTAGATGCAGACAAAAGCAGAAATGCGTTCATATTTGTGCAATAATTGATCATTATCGCTGACCACAATTTCAAAACAATGGTGGCATTGAGGATCGAACCATATAGCTGTGGTAGAAGGGTTATTCTCAATTGCACAATATTGGATACAACTGGAGTCAAACCCAGATAGTGGGAGGGAGAGCGCTATCTACTAGTCCACTAGGGATGTAGCCAACAAATATTAAGGCACTAGCTCTTATCTCGTTATCACACTATTTTTATTCACGGAACCAGATAAGTTAGAAAAAGGAGAAAACCCAACAAGATCACAGGTGTATATCGTTTTGTTTCACTTTTTCTCAGCACAAACTGTAAGTGACACCCATCTGAGACTATACCACTTTGACATTAACTTATGCTGCTGTCAAATTGTTGGTACCATGTCCGCACTTTTAATGTTTACTTCGGGTCATTTATGTGTTTGGCGTTATTTACGTATATTCATTATAGATATTGTTTGGATTTTGTATGAATTTGTATTTTATTTTTGTGTGAATGGATTCTCTGAACAAAGTTTTATTTGTAGTTTTGACAATGACAATAAATATTCTGAATCCGAACCCTCTTAAATATGTGCGGCCATGCGTTTAATTATATATTTCACAATGACCAAATTGCTTCCCAAAATGCCTTTCTTTTCATTCAGTTCAGAATGACCAAATTAATTCCAACAATGGCTTTCTTGGTTCAGGTCAGGATCTGGAGCGCTTTGTAAAGACTTTGCGAGTCAGCCTTACAATAAAGATGCTCCCCTACTTACAACCATTAGACTTGCGTAAAATGGTGGATACAAACATTTTTTTCGGGATGTCAAAAAATATCCGGACATTGCTGCAAGTTAGATTTTGTATTGTGTGCACCTTTTTCCGAGTACAGGGCATTACTGTAGTGCTTCTTTCCGCCGCTACCGGTGTGTGGCGCTGTGAGAGGTCACCCAACATCCACCTGGAAGTAAACAAATTCACTTCCTCTTCCTAGTTATTGTGTAAACATTCTATACTGTCTATGTCTCTAACTATCTCCAGCGCGCTACGAACTGTGACATTTTTATTGTTTAAATTTCTCGTGGATCCATTCAATATGCTTAGTGTAAAGTGTAAAGAAGAGGCGAGCCGTTTCTTTTTAAAAGAAAGTAGAATAAGAAAGCTTAATGCGGTTGAGAAAATGGTCAGAGCGCTTTTTTCGGACACTTTTTACCACGGAGGAGGACCTCTTGAAGCGCATCTTCCAAAATTAAGTTAACTCAACTTTATTTATCTCTTTATTAGTACAAAACAATACAGGTTACTTATACAAGCCTTAAACATACTTATATAAACCTTAAACATACAAAATATAGCACTGAAGCAACTTACGAACAAATTCAACTTACGAACAATCGTTCGCAAGTAGGGCAGCGCCTGTACTGTATTTTGAATGTAATTTAATGTCTGACAATATTCTCGCACCCCTGCTTAATAACATCAACAATTTGGTACAGTGACTAAAAATAGTGTGAATTTGAGCAAAAAGCTAGTGCCTTTTCATGTGTTGTCCCTACACTTTATGGGTATGACAAAATAAAGCAGCAAGTATATAGGTCATTTCTATCAAAAGGAAGGATTTGGTTTAAATTATTGCAAACCAAATGCTCTTTCTGGCCACAAGAATGCAGTGTTGAGTTTGTATAGTGTGGTGAGTTCACTTGAAAAACTTAATCCACTTAACTGGTAAATTAAACCAGATAACACATTCAATGCCAAACATTTAAATATGTGTCCCCATTGTTTGTGAATAAATGTGTTGTGCTTGGAAAATATCCCTTGTCATATGTTCCTTTTATATGTAGGGTAGGTTACTAATGTAGGCTGAATGATAAAGCTAAAAAAAAATTAATGTTACAGCCCACCTGAGAAAAACAGAAAAACTGGATCTCGCCATCCAGCTAAACTCAGTTTGACTTCCCTGATCTAGTGGATAGGATCTTACATGCTCCTCGCTGTGATCAGGATTCAATTCTCGTTGCATCCAATGGTATGCAATTGTTATTTGTTGCATCCAATGTTGTGCAATTGTGATGGGTGATATTTTCTGACTGATCAATCAATGCACAAATATTATTTATATTTATATTTTGTGCTATCGTAGTCCTGAATGTAGTTTTAATTCCATGTACCTTACACATGAGAATAATTATCATAAATTATGCGCCTTATAAACTGATGCACCTGATACAGGATACAGGAAATACAGTACTTTGTTCTGGCAGATAAGTTCGATTTTGCTATACCCTCGAATGTTGTTTTTCAGCATTTTAAATATTATTCGGTATTATAAATATTCACTGTGATGGGTGAGTGGGGGGTACGGCTGCGTACATGTTGACAGACCTGTCACTGTTATATCCGACGTCTCATTACGCCGTGACATTCAGGCGGGCGCTGCCACGTGCCGACGGCCGCCTGAATGTCAGGTCCTAATGAAAGTGGAAGCTAGCTAGACAGCTGATTGGTTCACAGGTGGGGTCGGCACATTGCACACCCTTCATCCAACCATTGTATACAACCCCCGGTACTGTACGTACTGGAAATGCATAACTAATAGATCTTTTTTTTCTTTTTTTTTTTTTTAATTTGCGTTCCACTACCTAAATATAGAAACATTCTGTTTATTGTCAATGTTTTATTGGCTTAAGTCAGTCTGCTTAACTGGCAAAATGTACATAATATGGAACTAAGCAGTATTGATTTGAGCCAGTATTCAAACGAGTTTCAAATCAAAATGTTTCCGCTCAGAATAGAAGGTCATCACTTAAAGGGACAGTGTGTAATATTTAGTGCTTCCCATTGGTAAAAAAACAAACTGAATTCAGTTAAGTATGGCCCTTAATCTCAAGGAGTCTCAAAGAGCTTCACAGACCACAGATGATTGCAAACCACAGTCTATTATTACACCATCCCCTGATCTAAAACCTACATGAGGGCAAGGAAAAACTCAAAAACCTCAACATGAAGAAAATGACGTAACCTTGAGAACCACCAATCGAGAGCTGGTTCCTTTCGAGACAATATGTTTCTCTTGATTGGTCGAAATGCATTTTTTTCAGGGATTTTGTGCTGTTGGCTTTGAATTTGTTGAGTATAAAGAAGGTTATTATTGTTTTGTATTGTTTTTCTTTGTCGATTTTTAAATATTTTAATTTTTATTTCCAGTGTTTTCAGTGTTAACGTTTTAGTGTTAATTCTGCTTTTTTTCCCCCTTTTTAACTTTTCACTCATACACTTATTCTTAGGGACAATGTTTGTAACCACATATTTTTGGGTCGGAAACCAGAGTGTCAGGAGAAAACACACAATGGTACAGGGAGAATAATAAAACCCCACACAGGGAGGCCACTAGCTGGAATTGAACCAGGGACCTCTGAACTGTGATGCCGATTCTCTATCCAGTCAGTGCCACCTAGTAATAATTCATGCCTAAAAAATTATTTGAGTAATGGGCAAAAATACATGCACTATCATACCAATGTTTATTTTAATAAATATTCATAGGTCAAGAATTTGTATTTCTTTTACATAGCTGAATCCATACCTAGTGGTCGCCGCCAATTTGTCTGACATTTTGCCTCCACCCTGTTCTTATTTGGCACAGGTTTTCGTTCCCATTAGACAAAACAGTGGAATCTAGTGGTTAAATATTGCACAATTTACTTTGAATGGTTTTGCGCAGGGGACCCCAAACTTTTTCCTGAGAGGGCTAACTGAACTTTTCCCTCTGATGAGGGGCCTGGGTCAGACAAAGAGTGACAATTGCAGGAGTGCCTCAATGTAAAAAGGTATTGGTTCCCAAAAAGCCACAATGAATTGACCCTTCTGGATTATTTGCACACAATAAGCAATAACACTATACATTAAAGAGATATTGACCAAATGACACTGTGGATTTTTCACAGAAAAAAAGAACAGCTTATTTGAGAGAGCACTGGACCAACAGCACTACAGATGACTTGTGAAAAGGCAGTTGATTTTAATCTCTGTATCACTCCTTGGTAGTGACTGAAGTTGGCAAAAAAACACACACACAAACATTTTTGGACCATGGCCAACCTAAATGCCCACCCAAACAAGTTAAGCTGGTCATGATTTTGTCCCTCCAGATGAAACGGGACACAAGAAAGCGGCCATGTCACTCGGGTCAGGGTGACACAACACACTCTTCTGTTCAACAGCAGGGCCCGACAGCTTTCACCGGTTTACCCCTGCCGCGTCATACAAGTGCTCTACCCGTCCCATAGAACTCGTCTAAACATCCCACTATCCTTTTACAACACCTCTCCACTCATTCCTATCACCAACAAGAGCTCTAGCTTCCACTATATATAGACCTCTTTCCTGCAGTGCACTCATAACACCATCCATCCAATTTACTTTGATAAATAACATGATACAAATGATCCAGCTTTTCAGTGTACAAGAGTGGCACCACACCAACACAGTAGTAGTGTTTTTTTTTATCATTTCCTACATATTGTTTACATTACATTACATTAGCTGCTCCGCTTATCCTCAGTAGGGTCGCGGGGGTGCTGGAGCCCATCCCAGCAATCATCGGGCAGTGGGCAGGGGACACCCTGAACTGGTTGCCAGCCAATCACAGGGCACACAGGGACAGACAACTCGCTCGCTGATTCACACCTAGGGACAATTTGGACCGGCCAATCCACCTGAAATGCATGTCTTTGGAATGTGGTAGGAAACCGGAGTGCCCGGAGGAAACCCACGCAAGCACGGGGAGAACATACAAACTCCGCACAGTAAGTCCAGTAGCTGGATTTGAACCCACACAGGAGGTTCCCAGGACCTTAAAACTGTGCCGCACACGCGCTAACCACTGCGCCGCCGTGTTGCCTACATATTGTCATTATATTTTTTTAACATTTGTATTTGGCCGCAGTTTGCCTAGCCCTGCCCTGAGCAAATATCAAAAAACAGCCCGTTCATAGCCAATCCTGCCTGGTGTCGACCGCAAGAAAAGAATATCTCGAAGCGAAACCACCTCCTGATTTCCTTTGCACACACACAAAAAGAAATTCCCTGGCACTAATTAAAGTGACTCCTGATGGTCCGAATCTCTCAATCTTCTGGCCGACCAGTTATCTCTCCATCAGGCTCCTTCCGGTCATCTCGTCGTTCGAGCGTGCTCTCCCATTAACGCATACGCTCAAACACTCCCAGGCAGCTGATGAAATAGTTGGAGAAGTCGGGAAATCTCTTTCTGGACTTGGAGATAACTGAGCCCTTGTGGGCCCCTCTGGCTTTGGAGTCGAGCTTCTTGCTTATGCCCGGCTTCGTGCACATCAGTTAGCATTATGTGTGTGTGTGTTCATTGTCATTTTTGCTCTTTATTTCATTTATTTTTCTTTTGTATTAACAGAACTGAAAATGAAACGGTTCCATGTCTTGTTAAGAGCTTGCCAATTTTTTGAATGTCATTTCAAAGAGACAATGCGTAGTATTTGACCTCCAGATGTTGATGTATGATGCAAGGCAACCAAAATGAGAGCTAAAAAGTACAAGGAATAATACAGACTACTGAGACTCAAAGTGACCAAAACCTTTGCCTATCCTTCGTGATGTTTTTGCATGACAGTGTGCTTTATTTGATCTCTAGATGTTGATGTATAATGTAAGGCAATCAAAACGAGTGCTTAAAAGTACGAGGAATAATACAGACAACAGAGACTCAAAGTGACAAAAGCTTTTGCCCATCCTTTGTGATTTTTTTGCTTACCTGTAGGAGCAAGAAAGCAGATAATTTTACGTCAGTTCCTTCTGTTTATGTGAGACTCAACTTTTAAAGTATTTGCTTTGCTGCCATGCATTTTTTATACATTTCACAATGACCAAATCACTTCCCTCAATGCCTTTCCTATCATTCAATTCAGAACGATGTAATTACTTCCCACAATAGCTTTCTTTATTCAGTTCAGGATCTAGAGCGCTTTGTAAAGACTTTGTGAGTCAGCTATAAATGACTGTATTTCAAATGTATTTCTAATGTCTGACAATATTCTTGTGGCCCTGGCATTTCAAAGGGACAATGTGTGTTGTTTGACCTCTAGATGCTGCTGTAAGATGTAGTGCAATCAAAACAAGTGCTTAAAAGTACAAGGAAGAATACAAACTACGGAGACTTAAAATGACTAAAACTTTTGCCCATCCTTTGTGATGTTTTTGAATACCTGTAGAAAGAAGTAAGAAAGCAGACATTTATGTCAGTTCCTTTTCTGTGAGGCTCATGTTATGTCAAATAAATTCTAATTTACCGCTATATCATGTTTTTATAAATGCACGTTCATATAATTCATGAATTTTGCTTATTATCCAAATAAATGTAAATATTTTTAATGAATTAAGTTTGGTTTGAATGTTTTTTAAAAGTTTTGCTAAATAATACACAACGTCATTTTAAAATAAGGCAAACTGAATATCAATCTTTTTTTAATGGTATTATTAATTGGCTTTATTTTTAGTTTTTTTGTTGGCTTCGTTTTGTTTTTAAGAAAAATAGTTTGTTTTTTTTATTTGAAATTATATATTTTAAATAATAGTTAATGTATTTTGGCTTATTGTTTAAATCACTTTTGTTTTTTTAAGAATTATTTTAATTTTTTTACCAATAGATGTTTTGCTAAATAATATACAATGTTCCTCGAAGTTATTTACTGTCACAGTTGCCATGGCACCCAATTAGCCCCGCCCGTGTGTCACGGTTGCCATGGCGCCCAATTGGCCCTGCTCCTGCGGTGCCAGCTGCAGCTTGTTGACGGATTGGCTCCTTGTCAGTATTTAAACTCTGTCTTGTCAGTCCGCTTTTGTCGGACCGTCTGCGAATATCCGTTTTTACACGGCAAGCCCTTTTTCGCCTGTCCTGTTTTTGCTCCTGTTTTCTATTCCTCTTATGATCCAAAACCAATTGGCTGTGTTGAATCAAAATCAAGCATTATGCTGATGACGCTACTTAACTTCTAGGTGACTAATTGGTAGTTTCTCATTTTTATTGACCAGCCCATACATGCAAGTGTTATGTTTTCGAACAACCCTTTTTGTATATGTTTTTATACAAACAGGGTTGTTTGGGGGTCTCATTATTGAATATTTGACTATTTCAGCCTGACTGAATTTGCTTTCCTTGGAAAGAATTCTGAAGAATCTGATTTTCTAATCATTTTTAGTCCAAACCAGTAACTGACCGATCATTTGTTTGTTTTCAACAGCGTTACTTTGAATTTATAATCTGTTTTAGACAATGGGAATTAAAATGTAAATACTTTTAATCAAAATAATATAATACTAAAACAGAATAATATAAAGTTTTTGTTGAAGCCTTATTTAGAATCGTATAATTCTTCAAAACATGGTTTTATGATTTCAATTCAAAGTGTTAAAAAGAGATTTTTAAATTTCACAAATGTAAATGTAATTTATACTCAGACCATTTTACGAAAACATGGAGATTCTCACAATAATGGGTTTTTAACTTTCAAAATAATCTAATCTTCAAAATAAGTAGAAACATATATCATATTTATTAGACCAGGACCCAGCATTCCACCCTAATTAAAACCCGCAACCCAAATCAAGAAAAAATTCCACTTATTAAATTGATTAAATGAAAGGATTGTGTAGTTTAAACCAGGCATAGTAGAATATATTCACATTTAAGAAGGCAAGACTAAAACGACTTCAAGTAAAACTGTTCCCTTTGTTCAAGTATCTGCATTTTTAATAAAATCCAAAACATGTCACTTCTGTGACTTTGTCTTCAAGATAATAAAATCTATATCTTATGTATTCCCCCTTGTATCTGTATATGGCTCTGATCAACATGTGTACACAAACTTTTATCGGTCTTTTTCTGTGGTGTGAAATAACGCGTGTCAACTCGCTTTTGAAGGAACTATCGCCATCTACTGTTAAGGAGTTTAAATGACCTTTTATTAGCATTATCATTTTGCCAAGGCAAAGAGCTGCGGCCCTCTGAAAATGGATCTGTGAACCACTTCCGGGTCCCGAACCACCAGTTGGAAAACACTGTATAAGACAATGTGTCATATTTTCTTCGGACTGTGAGGACGTTCTTATTGATGGAATCCATTTAAATGTTTGGGCAAAAAGAGTTTTGCTGAATTGAGTTTTTCAATAGGCACATTTCAGCCTACTATTATCTCAATATTAAGGTTCCCAATGGTCATAATGGCAGACGTCAACACATGGCAGTGGTACATCACCAAGCGTTATTCATTGTTGTGCAAATCTCAACTTGTTGTATGATCTTTGGGAAGTAAAAAATGACGGGATGTGGAAAGGTGGTCATGTTTTGGGCACCTTGCGCTCCAACTGACCAAAATGTTCTTCTAATGCTTCCCAAGTAATAGAAAATCTCTTTTTCTTCTCGTCATGTTCATTCATCAGCTTGATGCAACCTAGTTACAAATGTGAAATGAGAAACGGATATAAGCCAATTCAACGATTTAATGTGGTTCATTATTTACCTTATTTTCCAGACTACGAGGCCCACCTAAAAACACAAATTTGGCAAGAAATTTAAAAGTCGACTTATAACCCAGTGTGCCTTATACACAGCAGACTAGTGTGGATATGATTGGAAATGCATACAGAAATTATAGGTATGGGTTATCATACTGGACATGAATACAATATTTATGGGTATGAAGCACCATACAAAGTTTTACGGTAATACCGTAACCGAGCAATGACTGCACAATGATTCAATACATTTCTAGAATACTGTATTTTAGCAATTATTGTGCAATTTTGATCTAATTGATGGACATCACTGACCTAAATAGCAAAACATTATTTGCAATGGGATCGATCCCAAATAGTGGGGGGTGAGAGTGCCGACAATTACCCACTAGACCACTCGTGGTACCAATTATATATGACGAGGCATAAGATCTTATATCATTATCACACTGTTTTTCCTGTACCAAGAACACTGATTTGCTCAGTGTATTCTGATAGGTCAATCAGGCTCTCCACTTCTTCGCCAATGAATGTTTGAGAATGGAGAAAACAGAATGTCTTTGAACAAAATACTAGACAGTACAAGCTTAAATATTAAACTAAGACATTATTGATGCACAAGTGGAAAAGTGGATTCACTGTTCAATCTATCAGAATGCACTATGCAAATCATAATGGGATAAGCTCTAGTGCCATATCCTGGGTTATCCATACCACTGGTGGTCTACTGATGGTGTGTCAGTGCTCCCACCACCATTACTTGTGTTCGATTTTTGCTACATACAAACGCTGCCCTACTTACGAACGATCGGACGATCGTTTTTGAAGTTTAATTTGTATATTTTGTATGTTTAAGGTTTATAAAAGTATGTATAAGGTGTGTATTACTTATATTGTTTTGTACTAAAAAATAAACATTTTATAGAATAATATGCTCTATAAAGATAAATAAAGTTAAGTTTAACTTACTTTTGGAAGATGCGCTTCATGAGTAAGGCGACTTCCTCCTCTGTGGTAGAAAGTGGCCGAAGAAGAGTGTTCCGACCATTTTCTCAACCGTATCAAGCTTTCTTATTCCACTTACATTTCAAAAGAAACGTCTTGCCTCTTTTTTACACTTTACACCAACCATATAGATTGGATACACGAGATAAAATAAAAATGTTCTTAACACACTAGAGATACAGTATATAATGTTTACACACAAACTAGAAAGAAAAAGCCACATTTCTTTTTCCGAGTGGATGCTGGGTGAGCTCTCACCGCGCCACACGCCGGTAGCGGCGTAAAGAAGCACTACAGTAATGTCTTGGCACGCACAATGAATAATGTAACTTATTTTTCGACATCCCGAAAAAAATCTTTGTATCTATCGTTTTAAGTAAGTCGTATGGTCGAAAGTAGGGGAGCGTCCGTGCAATGTTTTGTGGCTTCGCATTATGTCACATACACACAGTAGCTCTTACTTGGTCTCAATTTCATGCGCCTTATACTCCAGTGTGTCATGTGACCAAATACTTTCTTTTTGAGGGGTGCCCCTTATAATCCGGTGCAGTTTATAGAGAGGAAAATACGGTAATTAATCAGTTACTTCTAATTTTGATGAATCTCCAACCAATTGCCCACTTTGAGATACACAGAAGACAATTCCACAAAGAAGGAAGAACCCTTTAGTTCAACTTTCTGACAAGACCTGCACAAATGCATTTTTTTCCTTTCAAGTATTTATATCTTCTCTTTCTTGTTGTCTGACTTTGTTTTTTCCTTACGCCGCATCTCTTTATTTGCCTTCTCACAGGGCTGCTCGTCTCCCATTGTGGTAAAGTTTGCCGACACGCAGAAGGACAAAGAGCAACGCCGTCTGCAGCAGCAGCTGGCCCAGCAAATGCAGCAGCTCAATAGCGCCACCACCTGGGGGAGCCTGACAGGCCTCGGCGGACTCACTCCGCAGTACTTGGCGGTGAGGAGAGCTAATTTTAGCGTCAATTAACCGGAAATGTAGTCACTTTTTTATTGTGAGAAAAATATGGAAACGTATCCCTATAAGTACAGTTATTGCTGTACCTAAAACCTTTTACTTTGGAAAATACAATCTACATTTTAATTCTATGACCATTTAGAGAGAGTAACATAACATTAAAAAGTTTTATCAGTGTATTCTTGTTCCTCTGCATGGTACAACCTTCTATCATTTTCTTTCTTTCCCTCTTTCTTTTTTTAATTTCTCTTTCTCTGTTTCTTCCTTCCCTTCTTTCTTTATTTATTTGTTTTAGTGTGTTTCTTTTATTCTTCATTTTTACTTTCTCTGTTTTTGTTCTTTATTTTTTTTTTTTAATTCTTTACTGTTATTTATTTATCTTTTCCTTTTTCCTTTTTTCTTTCGTCCTTTCCTTCTTTATCTCTCTTTATTTACCTCTTTCTTTCTTTGTTTATTCCTTTCTCATTCTCTTTTTCTTTCATTCTTTTTTCTTTCTTTCTATTATTCTTTCTCAATCATTTGTACTCTCTTTCTTTCTTTATTGCTTCCTTTATCAATTTCTTTCTCGTTGTTTCTTTCTCTTTCTTTCTCTTTCTTTCTCTTTCTTTCTTACTTTTCTTTCTTCTTTTTTGTCTTATCATTCTTTCTTTTTCAATCATTCGTTCTGTCGAGAAAATATAGGTCATTCATAAGCTATTGAATAGAAGTGTGTTTTAAGCCTAGATTTAAACAGTTCCACTGAGGTCCCAGATCAAATCCCAGAGATCAGTGCATTCCACAACACCGGGGTCTGAATGGAGAACACTTTCGAACCTGCGGTTCTCTTCTTGGCTCTTTTGGGACCACTAGTAGACCAGCATTTTCAGAGCAAAGGCTCTGGACCTGAGGCCACCGAGCTGGGCACAATTTGAAGAATGTCTGCCTTTTCCCTTGTAGTTTTTAGATCGGAATCGTCCTCAAATTGGCAGCTCATTTATTCCCGACAAAACACGTAGAAATCTTTCAGGCAATCGACCAGCGCTTTGCAGTTTTGCTTTTCCCGTCAACACGAGAGCAAAACTCCACCCTGCTATTCTTAGAGGCAAGGAGCTAAATTCAGCTTTTGTTTCAAACAAAAGGATGTGCAGTTTAAAAGGTCTTCTCATCTTTGTTACCATGACAACCCCACCACCAAGTGTTCCCAAATTAGACATAAAGGGAGCGAGGAGGAGGAGGTGCTGAAAAAAAAGGGGCGAGATGAATGAGAGTCATTTTTAGGAGCTCTTGGTGGGCCGTCATTAAAGTTTGAATATTTCCGCCGGTTGCCCTCATCTGTCCTTTGCGCCACTATTAAGCAATCAAGTTGCTTCAATAAAAGTCATCACTCTGCATCGCGCCTCAAATTGGAAGACGGCGGCCTTAGCTCATTTTGAGAAAAGCCGAATGTTGTGGTCATTTTCAGCGCAAGGGTTTGCCTCTGAAACAAAGAAAACAAGGTGTTAATGTTCCCTTAAATGCCATTTGAAGTCATCAGCACAGCTTTAGTTTTTTGAGAGCTTTCATGCTCAGGGGAGCGTTGGTTTTGTGCACCTGGCTCGTGCGGATATTTCCACAAAAGGAAACTAAATATATTTAAGAATTGTCTTGATCAAACGATGAAGTGCCGTTCTGCATGGAATAATTTTACAAATAAAAGAATAAATCTTCATTAAAAAGAAAAGAAAAGAAACGTACATTGGTTTTGCTTGCCACTGCTTGTTTATTAGTGTTTAGTGATTACAGCCAGCCTGGCCCAACATAGATCTGTGACGTTTACCATTATCAATACTGATATTAGATACAGGATATCAAATATATTTACCGAAAAAATACATGTTTCATTAAAATTGCATAAAATTAAAAGCTATTTAAATACCTCTAGTTTATAATATGTAGTCCCTGATTGTAATACGACCACAAGAGGTCATGTTCATGTTTATTTGTTTTCAGATACAGTAATACCTTTACAGACGAGGTTAATTCATTCCTGGATCGTGTTCACATCCAGAATTGCCTGTATCTTGAGCGAATCTTTCTGATAAAAAAAACTGAAAACCAATCTATCCGTTCCCGGCCTCTTAAAAAGACTCCAAATTAACCCTCATTAGCTATAAACCACATAATTCTGATTGCTAAAAATGCATTCAAATAGTAATTCAACATAAAAAATCAATAATTACATGAATAATCAATTTGGATCCAATTCATCTTATAGGAAAGATTGTGCTCATCATTATATTTCCTTCTTTTAAGTACCGTAATCAAATTCTGCCTTGTTGGAGTAAGAATCTCTTACTTTACAGATTTTTTTTTCATAGACAAAAAATGTTTCCCATTGTAAGGATTTTATTTTATTTTTTCTATTTTAAACATGTTTTGAGGTAATATGATAAAAAATAATACCTTAGACCCCCAGGATACTACACAAATCCATTCGGCATGGCAAAGTGAAATTGTTTTATTGCCGGGGGTTAAACAAACGGTAATGCATAGCTAATGCACTCCAAATCTACGATACACAGATTAAAAACAATTACAAAATGGTATATAATAAGTACTAATTATATGTAATATACAGTATAAATAAATGTAAATGTAAAGGAAAAATGACATTTTATTTCCCTTTGCTGTGACTTGATTTGAGCTGGTCAATTGGAGTAGCAGATGAATGAAGGGTAGGGGGAGGAAACGGCAGCGGTGGATTAAAAATTAAACTGATTTTAGAATTTCCACTTGCTAGAATTGTCGTCCCCTTACAAAATGTCCTTACTTTAATCAGGTCCTTTTTTTTCGATTAGTTCTGATTGTTTATTGGTGCCCTCTTCATATTACTTGATAATCACAATTTTTATAGGCATGGTTATCATGTGTTTCCTTTTCCTATGTGTCCCTGCAAGTCGTGTGACCTTTAGCATATTAATACACTAGAAAAAATAAACTATTGTATCCCCGACTCGCTAGGTCCTTATGAAACACACAATATTCTGATTTAAATAAAGACAAAAGTATTGTTGGAGGGAGTTCAGCAAATAAAACATGGGCATTTTCATGATGTTGTGATGCAAACCAATAGCAGAGCAGCATTTAATTTGACATCAACGAGAGCATCTTATAGATGTACCTCTACATATGCATTAGAAAATCTAATAATAGAATTTTCTCACTCGAAATAATTTCATGTTGATCTCATATACTGGGGAAAATTCTGTAAAGAGGGATCCTAAAACAACACGTATTTCACACTGTGAAGGCAGGATCTTTGTAACCTATGGGATGTGTTTCCTTGTGATTTTCCACTGGTCTGAGCAATCACACAAAGTCTGTAAGTGTCGCATGGAACAATGTTGAGAAACATCAATCCCAAGTGTGGCGGCAACCAAATCGTCACATCTTGCTGAGTTTCCGGCAATAATCAAATATTTTTTAACTTACTAATGAATTGGTTAATGTATCATGTATAATGTATGTTAATTTTAGAAAGGTTGCACGGCTCACAAACGTGTTGTTTTTGCAACAACTTTACATGATATTTCCATTTTTTTTTAAAGTATGTTTTATTACAAAAAATGTTAGTTAGTTTTGGCCATGGTCCAAATCTTTTTGTGTGTTTTTTATGCTATTTATTTCCCTTTTATTTTCTTTGTTATATGTGTTGTATGTGTGTGTCTTGCTGTCGGTCACCCCTCTTGAGGGATATGACCAAGGTAGATAGATAGATAGATGTTTTATTACATAATACTAACATTTTGTGGATTAATTTGGTTGGTTGCACAATACAGAACTATTTCTAGTGGAAGAAGTGTTGGCAAAAAGATTGACTCACAATATATCTAAATTATTTGAATGTAACACCAGGTTTTTCAGCAACATATAACCCAAGAAAAGGAGAACATTTTAATTTAAATGTGAAGTCTGACTCCTGTGATGTTTGACAACACAACAGAAGTAAAACATGTTAGGTTGTTTTATAACTATGGTCAAGAATAAAGAAACACGTTTTACACACTGCGCAAACGGAGAAACCTGCTGAACTGCGGAGACGATCTTCACCATCACCCCTGCCACTCCAGTCCCCCAACCGCCTCACTCCAGTTCCAGTTCACATGCACGCTGACTTTCATTTTCTCAATCTCGTAATGATATTGACTTTAAAATACCGTGTTCACAGAGGAAACCTACGTATTTTTTAGTTTTTCTGGCCCAATTTCTAGAGAAGTAATTTTGCAACTTGGAGCCCTGATTTTAATGCACTGGATAGATTTTCTTGTGCACTGAGATGGTCTGGCCATTGCGCAATTGTGCACATGTGCAGCTTAGATGGACCATTGCCCAGGGGTCTACTCTACAAAAAATAAACAAAACAGTAACATTATTGTTATAATTATGATTATCATTTTAAATTTGCTCGTTTATAAAATTAAAACAAATACCCAAAAAGAGCAAAAGTAAAACAACACATGGAAAATTATTTTCGAGGTTTTTATGAATATATTAGTATAAGAGATAAAAATATTATTAAAAATGTATAAATCTTAATGCATTATTTGTCATTTTGTGGATTAAACTGGGGTTTAAGACTATAGAAATAAATTAAATAATAGTAAACTATGAACAATAACACTTAAAGCTAGCTGAACTGTCTAATTCGAAATTCATTCACCAAGTCATTAAAATAATAATAAAATAATATTCTTAATAATTATTGTATTCTCTCATTTTGAGTTTTTTTTCCCCCCCACTCGACAAATATTTGAAAATAATTTTGTCATACCGCAGATGGCAGATATATTTTTTTTGTTTTGAGGATTATTTTTGACTAAAATGAAAAAAAATTATGTCAACAAATTTTTGTTGTGAAATCAAACTGGTCTCTTGTCCTTGGGGCGACATAGGCATGTATGCAGGTTACCTAAAAGGGGAATCAAAGAACTCAACCCCTTAGCAACCTTGCTTAGCCACCTTCTCTTTTCAAGCAAGGAAACTGTTGATTTTATTTGTCTTTAATCTTAGTTTTCTTGTTTCCTTTCTTCTTTTATACAGTTGCTCCAACAGGCCACGTCCTCCGGCAACCTGGGCCCTTTCGGTGGTATCCAGCAGATGGCGGGTGAGTCCAGTGACTGTTTCCCATACGACAGGAACGTCGCTGCCATTGTAGCGCTTCCCGTCCGTTGTCTTGTGTGAAACAAAAAGCATAGCGGATAAAACCGCGGCGAGGCAAAATCACCCAGATCTTTCGCCCCTCAAGATTTATAAAGCCTCGCAAAGATTTGTCTTAATCTCGTAATGAGGCCAGACGGGAAGTGAGCCGGCGGCTGAGGTAGAGTGTAGCAAGCGTCTTTGTCACACCGTCATCCATCACATGCCAAGAGAAAGCAAGGTGGAAGAAAGAAGAGCGACTTCAATTTATTCTCTTTGGTTTGTGAAATAGCATTTTTTTGGGCTATCAAACAGGCAGAACGAAATGACATATGTTGATTTCTGGACAACCCCTGAAAGGAGACTTTGAATTTAGGAAGTTGACTTATAAGTTTCATTTAGTTGGCGTTGTTCATCAACCTAGTTGCTGGCTTCCCAATATGGCAGCAGTCGGGCGAAATATCCAGTAAATTTACGATGGCCTTTCTAGAGAATTTGTGTTGGTTGTCTGACAAAACAGTGCACATTTTATTTTGCCTTGGCTTCCATTACTCTTGTCTGCCAAAGTAAGAAGTAACAAAAATTCTGCTTTCAAAGCTACTTCTGGACTTGGCCAGTGCATCAGAGCCAGTGTTTGGCCTGGAGCCGCTGGGCGGCATCTGCTCTCTTTAAATCTGCTTGCTCAGGCAGATTGACTTGGGGAAAACCAGTTTTCATCTTTGATTTTTCTTCTTATCTGGGCTATTCATCCCTTACAGCCAGGTCCTGAAAAAAAGCGCCTTAAATTGGCAGATAAGATGGGAATGGGAAAGAAAAGGAAATCAGCATGTTGTATGAAGAAATATTAAAGCCGGACAAATAAAAAGATCTAAAAGTTTCTGTGTCGTGATTAAATTACTGGACAGCTCTGACAGTTTCCCAACATTTCTTTCCCAGAAGTCTGGGAGTATCCTCCAGAGCTCCGGTATTCTAGACCATGTACTTTTGTACAAACGTGAATATGAACCAAACAGACCTACTCTTAAATTTCAAAAGGAAATAGTTTTCCCCGAGTGGTTTAGGATCTAATATCAGTATTGTCTCAAGCAA
This sequence comes from Urocampus carinirostris, assembly GCF_059441175.1. NCBI lineage: Eukaryota > Metazoa > Chordata > Actinopteri > Syngnathiformes > Syngnathidae > Urocampus > Urocampus carinirostris. The sequence continues at coordinate 23,550,527 of NC_142359.1, forward strand.
CTGCCTGTCAATGCCAAAATCCGGCTCATCTTTTAAGAGCGGCATGACGCTTTACACCAAAAAACTACAGCGACCAGATAATGAAGCTGCCATACATGAGTTTGATCAGGAAGTATCCCATGCTACTGGTAACTATGGAAACCAGTACTATCTGTTTCACGTGGGGGAGCAAAGCCCTACCCCAAAAAACGTCCTGGAGAGGGATGGGCTGTACTTGCCATAGACATACAGCAGGAAGTGGTGCTCTGACGACCAAGGTGGTTAAGGGATCTGTGAACAGGTTATTTTAACAAAAGTCCTTCTTTCATAGATTTCTTTATTTTTCTTCTCCGGAAAATATTTGATGACGTTCACACATCTCGCAAGTCTTTGACATACTGTTCTTGTCCCAAAACGTTTTTGTCCGGGTGTTCTCCTGGATTTTGCTAATAAATGCCTCTTCATTAAGACGTTTTTATCAACATGTCTTTATCAGTGTTCCGGTTCTTGAAGACGTTGAAACAATGTCCTGAGCTTGAAAGTCTTTGAAAAATTCTGAAAGCCTTAAAAATTGTAATTATATTGGAGGTATTTGACAGTTTCCTGCCTTGGAATTATTGTATGATTTCCTTTCCCTGTAAGACTCTGATGAACTCTTCTTGTGATTGATTTCCAATGCCAGTTTGAGCAACTCTAGCCTCGCACCAGCAAAACTGAAGCTGTTCTGTAATTTTTTGTGAGTTAATGCACTATGTCAACTTTGTTCTGAACGGTTCATTTTGTGCACCGGTAGAAAAACTACATGTTTTGAATTTGGAGTGAAAAAAATGACACTAAAGTAGGGTTTGATGGATATGCATAGGAAACTGGTGGCGTTCAGTAGCTCATACATGGTTAAGAACCACTGCTCTTTAACTTTGAAAATCTCAGCATCAATATTTCACTTCATCATTGTTTTATCGACAAAAAACCCAGATATTAGTTCCAGTGTGCAGAATACACCGAAAGACGTCACTATTCACATGACCCCCAATAATGCCAATGTTCGGCCAAGGCTGAGCAGAGCCTGCTATATCTATTCCTCCATGTATATGGGAAGACCTAGATCTATTCTGATAAGAGTCGACGTTTCAAAGAAGATATTTTTTGAATGGACTTTGTCAGCACAGCTTTGCCTGGAAATTTGTTGTTCTGGTCCAAGTGTCCTTGTCCTGAAAATCTTTCCAAGGACTTTTTTTATTTGGTTGTTTTCTTACAGGTTAGAAAGATTTCTTTTGTGAGGTATATCATTTTTGGGGTACATCAATACGGGCTCGGAGCACCCATGGGTTTTTCCCATACGTGTTGGATCCGCGTGCTGTCTTGTTTCGCATGTGAGCGTGCGTGTTTGTATTCTCATAGAACGGTATATACACTGCCCTGTATATACGACCCATCCACAAGCTCATGTATTGTCGGAGGCGCAGCGAGGTAGCCGTCCCCCTGCTGGAGCCAACCTGGGAAGACTTGACTGAAGACTCTCTGGCTCCCCCTGTGTGCAGGTATGAGCGCGCTACAGTTGCAGAACTTGGCCACTTTGGCAGCGGCGGCGGCGGCGGCCCAAAACTCCGCCAGCCCGTCCACCGCCAACGCCTTGTCCTCCGGCGCCGCCTCCCTGGGAGCGCTGGCCAGCCCAGGTAATGGCCGCCGGCTCGTCTTTCGCCGGCCGGTCGCGCGCACAACTGTGATCGCTGGGGGTCTGCTCGCCATCTTTCACCGACATCGGCCGCCAAATTCCACCGTTCACCCATTAGCCATTTGTGTGACACGCTTTGTACCTGCATTTGTGTATGCGTGAGTGTGCTTCTTTTTGTACAGTTGGTGGTACAGGCTTGTCTTTAGTACGTTCGACAATAATTTAGGAGTTGTTGACCAAACTCCGCTCAGCCACTGTGTAGGTTTTATGCCTGTGGGAGTCAACCCAGATGCAAAAATTCACAATAATGCTCTCACTAAATTCCCAAATTAAATTAAAACATTTTTTTTATTTCTCTGCACGAGTTGGGGATTTTCAGCATGAAAGTTATAGGAGGAGATAGCGATATACATGGCCCCCTGAAATGTCTTTTTTAGGTGGAGGGGCGAAGGTTTTTTTCTTGTTTTGTAATAGCGGTAGGCACTGTAATAGCTGTAGGCACTTCACCCTGCTCACTTAGGGCTCAGGATTATGTATCCTTTTACTGTATTGTCCTGCTGACTTATGCAAAATTGTAGGGTTTTTTTTGTGAGTTATTTGTTGATGTTATGTGCTGTGCCTGAAATTTAAAAGCCACAAACATACAAACAAAAGTTAAGAGCAGCAAAGCAATTAAAAATAACCAACCCATATGTTGTCCATTTAAATTACAAACACATTTTTACACCAGTTTTTTTTACTATGAATTAACTATAAATGTATTATTTTTATGTCTTTCAATGACCAGTCGTTACCTTTAATTTTGGTCGATAAATGTATTGTTGGTTGCAAAATTTACTTTCATGCACACTGATAGGGTTTTAGAATAGACCAGAATCTGTTTTTTTTTGTGTCGGAATTTAAAGTTACAGAATGATACACTTCAAATTTTAATGAAAATTCAAATAAAGGAAAAGACGGTTCATCAAATAAGCAAAGAGAAGCGATGATGTTCTCCAGTTGCATGGTGATTCTCAAAGTTCAGGAATCCACAATCAAGACCAAAGGAATATTCCAATTTCCACTGTGATCTTGAGTGGAGCTCTATGATGAACTATTCCTTGAAATTAATACAAATAAGCCAGAAATAATGCCAAATAATGCCAAACAATGCACTTTGTATGGTAGAAAATGTACATTTGAATGCCAAAAACTAGTGTGGCTGGGATCATGTCTACGTTTTGGGTAAGCAGAAGCGTTTTCAGGAGTGGCCTCCAATGAAGGGGAAGCAGCACACCTTTTCCGTCTACTTCTTAGTAAAGATTCTGAAACCTCTCTACTGTCATATGCTGGTCGCTGGTGGCTACTGCAGCCTGCATGGAACCACGAGTCCGTCTTCACCTCACGCACATGTGGCCAATTCCACCTGGTGGCATTTTGTGTATTTATTGTCTCATCTCCTTTTTTTTTAAATTGTTTTGAGTATTTTGCTCGCTGGTCGGCTTGGCACCATCGCAACCCACTGCCAGCGGCACACTCTCAGCCACGTCTTGTGTCTGTGTGGACTCGCCTTTTGGTTTCGAGGGGAAAAATGTGCGTTGAAAGAAAAATTAGGCCCGAACACCAACTGACTGTCTTCCCTTTCCTTTTTCTTTGTGTTCCCAACAGGGGGCGCACCAGGCGGCTCCAGCGCTGGCCCCATGAGTTCGCTGACGTCGCTGGGCACCCTGCAGGGCCTGGCAGGGGCCACTGTTGGCCTCAACAACATTAACGCACTAGCAGGTAGCATTAACTGTGAGTAATCATCGCACCATCTGCCATGTGCGCATGGAAATGCTTGGCGGCCTTTACTCTTTGTCATACTAGGGAACGCAACTCGTAATATACTAGTTTGTTGGCAAATCAAACTACTTACTTCCACTGCACAAGTCACGTGACATGGGCATTAGTACACTACTGTGCACTATTCTAGTGATAAGATGTGACTAGCAGTCCAACTAAGTGTATTTTCCAAATACTTCCCCCATTACCTGTGAATTCATTTGACAGTAAGAGCGCATTAGTAGCATGGCTATGAAAATGATAAAACTCTCACTGGTAAAACAAAACAGTTACATCTGAGAGCTTATTATACTGTACTGCTTTAAACTTGTGATACGTGAAATCCCCGAAGTAGAAACCTTTGTTTTTTTTCCTGTTATTATACCATTAAATACTCTACAATACATTGAAATCAAAGAACGACACCTCTTTAAAGGCCCAATCATTAATTTAACAAGTACAGCCTACTGTAAACATTTAAGACCAATAACTTTTATCTTCGGGCCTTTTTAGCCGATCAAAATGCGGACCGCAATGCATGGTGCAAACCTGTGAAGTACAGAGCACAGGAATGTAAAGTTTCTTCTTTTAATGGTACTGTAAAATTGGCAAGACGTACATTTTATTTCACTTTTAACATGGCATAGTTTTATCAGTTCCACACATGTCAACCATTTGACATGTAAATGTGGTTGATTTTTTTAACGCACCCTATTTTTACACATGAAACACAATCTGCCTCCAGAATATAAATAGAAAAAACATACATTTCTTGTTTGAAAACGAAAAGAATTAGTCCCACTTCAAAATAAAGCAGTCGTAAACTATAATACTAGTCTAGAGACATAAAGCGTTAGTGTTGGTGAGTATGCTTTCAGGCTTATTGTACTAGTTGACGGAAAACGCTGCGCTCTATGATATAAAAATAAAGGCTTAAACAGCTTTCCATGCGCCCATCCCAGACTCATCTCATGCCTCTGATGTTGCTCTGGCGACCACCGTTTGGCTTGGCCCACCACTCATCAGTTCATTTCCCCATCATTTCCCCAGCGTAACTGGCACATCCTTGTCACGTTTGCGTCTTGTTGTGTTGTTGGAGCTCTGTGCAATGCCAACTGCGTGCAATGCCACCTGCATTTGGCATTATGCTTTTTTTGTGCTGGGACAGTTTTTATAGGAAAACAGTGCAACGGCAATGATGTAGGCTATCAAACGTGCTTGATCAATTTCGGCGATCGATCGTCAAATTCCGAAAGTATGCGGAATACAGCGGAAAACTGCTAGCTGCATTATTTTTCACAACGCATGCGCTTTAAATACAAAAGACCAGGGTGACATCTGAAAGCTTTTACGGCACTTTTATAAAAGAGAAATTAAGCAAAGTCTTTGACATTATTCATATAGTACATAACCAGGGAAAATGGTACTGTATTCAATATTTAAAATATAGTCATGATATTTCCACTTAATGTCAGATCACTGAAGTTTCCTTTAATCCTCGAGGAACGATAACAAGCAAATGCAATTTGGGCCTTTACCCAACATATTTAACTTCAGTGCAGACGGCGCTGGGTAAAGGAGAGGGGGTGCGCTCGCCCTGTCCTGTGTATAGGCCACTCCTACCACTCACCCAATCAAATTGCTAAGCTAGAGCTTCTGGGTTTTGGGTTAAAGTTTGTTCTGTAAGTTTATATCATAAAAAGTCTCAACAGTACATCTGAATTGTTTAATGAGCTACCATATAAAGGATTATTTAGCAATTTACAGCCAAAACGGGGTCTGCTGGTGTGACACTGTGAATAAAAGTTGTTTTACATTGTGTCCTATATATTGGACTGACACCTTTTTATATCAATATTGCCTAGGGTCGCATGTTTGACAATTCGCTCAGCATGAAGCACTGTTATAAAAATGTCCAAAAGTCTTGTTTTATCTCAGAGCCATATGTACTCATGAAAAGAGACATTGTTTGGACCTGGGCTAGACCAAACACTTTTTCAAAGACTGGTATTAAGGCTCTGGGCCTTCAGGATTTTTTGCAAAGGCCTCTGGATAGATTTACGAGCCTAGCAACAACTAATGGCTTCCTTGTGATTTGATAAATACTTAAATACGAAATCACAAATCTGGATGCAGCACAACCAGGAGAAGCAATAGGAAAAAAACTGACATCCAATTTGGAATTATTTAACTCTTATTTCAAGTATTGATGGACAAATCAACATCACATAAGATATTTATTAGGACAGCAAAAGAAGGCCTTGTAGGCCCTCATGGCCCACCACTGCTACTTAAACGAGGTGTAATACAATAATAACAAATTTGATTTGTAACATTACGAAGTGTGCACGTCTGATGCCAGAAGCGTGTGCACTAACTGCACTAATGCAGAAGTCAGGGGCAATAATTACAAAAGTTCACTACAGCCTCTTTTCATCCTTTAAAAACGCGCAATAAGAACCATACACAGGGTAGGATATCAAGATCATACTAATATTTTATTCCTGCAGTCCAAATTATTAAAATTGGATGATTTAATTGTTTTTTCACTTCACAACTGTTATTTAAGGTCAACAAAAACTAGTGCCAGAAAACATACAAAGATTATTCACTCGGAAAGAGGGAAATTATAACTTGAGGGGCTGTGGTGAATTCAAAATCCCAAAGGTGAGAACAACCAGGAAAAGTATGTGTGTGTCTGTGTGTGGAGTCAAACTTTGTTTGGTAACTAGTGGCATTATGACGTTGAGGGATGGGTATTACGAAGATAAGTGTATAAAATATGTGATTATTGTAATTATAATAATTATTGATATCTGACCTATGTAACAAGTATATCCATGAGATTTTGTTATATTAGACACAAGAGAAGAAGAGGATTTGTAAAATGTATTTAATAGGGAAGATAAAGGGGTAGGGAAAATAAGCATCTGCTTCTGACTACCTCTTTTCGAACAAGTTATGTAACATTATTCTGTTGTTGACTTATTGTTTTTGTTCTGTTTTTATTTTAATGTTCGAAATAAAGTTTTCATTCATTCATTCACTAACTGACATTAGCTTATGTTGGCGGTTAGTGGTCTCGAGCAGTCTCTAGTGGAAGCCCCTGGGAATGCTCGTAACTCGGATTTACCCTCGTATGTTGAGCAAGATCTTTGTTCCAGATACATCTCGCACATCGAAATTCTTGTGTTTAGAGGTGCTCGTCTATAGAACTATTATTTTATCGAACATTATGCAGCTTAACCCGCTGATCACAATATCAAAGCAAAAGTGAATAGAAAAATCTAATATCAAGCGAGGGCATGTTGTGTTTCTGCGAAAGTACACCGCTGTAAATCTACCCGGATGACTACACCCTCACCCCCCTGTGAGTAAATCCCCCTCATACTCCCCCTGCACATACACACGAACACACAGGCCCCAGCCCCTTCGCTAGCTCTTTCTGTGGTCTTCATCGACTCGTGTGACAGGCGAGCTTCCGCCACATTATTCTCTCCTGACCTTTAGCGCATCCGCCCTGGAAATCCCCCACCTGCCAACACACACACACACATTTTAACCAAGTGGGGGGCTTCTTCTTTTTTTTAGACACCTCCCTCTAAGACTCACCCTCATTTAAACACATCCAAGCCTTAATTGAATTGCAAAGGTCAGCGGTGCAATTATCCCAGAATAAATGAGTGACCTATAATCCCGAGTGCTGCAGTGATCATTTATTTGCGCGTCTCTGACGGTGAGACGACACTGCGCCCGCCCAACCTTCTCTTCCGAACCCCCCCTTCACCCCCGGACAAGTTGCGGCGGGTGGTGAAATAAAGACACGACGCACCGCTAATGAGCGCCACTGCCGCGCTGGCTCACTAACTCGACCGCTGTCCCCCGACGATCACGATCACCCCCCGTGGGCACCGCTTCCAAAATGACCTCAACCCCATACTCCCCCCCATGTGCCACGCCACAGGCTGGCATATAAAAGCTAGAGGTCAAAGGAAAAAGGGATTAAATGACTCAATTAACTCGAAACGCCAGGCAGTTTTCTATTTCTTACATTTGAGTGTTAGTGAATAATAAAAAAAGATGTAAATTTCCACATAAGTAGGTCGGGGGTTCGCAACCTTTTCTGTACCATGGACCGGTATAATGTCTGAATATCTTCCCGTGCCCCAGCCCACTCATAACATTAGCAGTGTCTGAAATAACGTCAGCCGCCCGGGTGGCCGACAATTTTTTCAAGACAGGATGGAATCATATTTTGTTACAAACGTTTGCTTTATTCCTATTTCGAAATGATCGTTCGGTTTGGAAATTTCGGTTTGTTTGGCAATTTGCATACTCTGCAGACAATCAGAAACCTGCATCGAATAACTTCGTGCTTCCGGACTTTTCCGAGCCTCATAAGGTCGTGCATTTGCATATCATTTTCCAAAGTATACGCACAGAGAACTCAAGAAAAATGGTAAAGTGGTTAGGAATCAAGCCAAAACCTCAGCCCCAGAAGGTAGATTCAAAAGAAGCTAACAAAATGTATGACGTTACAGAACTTATAGTACATTAAAAGCATGATGGAAAAAGGAGTTCACGTGGCTTGTAGCAGACGAGGCAACGCAAACATTGCATGAATGAAGATGAGTAAATACAAGTATATACTGATGGTAGATGAAAAACAGTGATGTCATATACATATATACATGCAATGAATGTTTTAATTAGATTTATAGTAAACTTAATTTTAAAATGTTGATCTGTTATATATTCTGATTATCAACCCTTAATACTTTGCAACAATGGGTTTTTTATGATAAGTCATCTTTTTGTGTTTCTTTTTGTGGGGCGGCAGTAGCTCAGGAGGTAGAGCGATCGTTTTAGGATTAAGGGATCCCAGTTCGAATCCCGGCTTGTCCGTGTTACATGTCGAAGTGTCCTTGGGTAAGACATTGAACCCCCAATTACCCCCAATAAGCAGGTTAGCGCCTTACATGGCTGCACACATCACGGCCGCTATTGGGAAATGTGAAGCACAATGTAAAGCGCTTTGGGAAGTCACTGACTTGAAAAGCGCTATATAAATGCAGATCATTTCATTTCATTTCATTTCAAGTTGTGAAAATTGGGGCAGGCAACTTTATGGCTGGGCAGGTAGCTTTTCAGAGTTGTCTGCCCTGGTGTCTGATAACTTTTTGTCATGAGTTTCAGACACTGACATTACTAATGATAACCATAACAATAAGCCTAAATTGACCGTGTTATTACTAGAAGTGAATTGTTTTTAATATCATTGATATCAACGTTGTGAAACATTGTATGCAACAAGATTGGACATGGCACTCCAGGGTAGTAGACATGTAATAGAGATTTCAATAGGGAAAGATATATAAAGACTATAAGGATAAAAGGCAGGGGGGGAAATGTACTATGTAGTACTGAGAGACTGGCCTAAGTCATAATTATAGTGCAATATTCGTGGATGAGAAAGGATATTGCATCGTAAGTGCAATAAGATTCAGCAGCAACGAAAGATCCAAATAAGTCACAAGGCATTTTCAGTTTAATTTAGCAACGGCAAAAATTAAAAAAGGAGTTAAAACCCAAAGTCGCAAGGTATGTTTTGTGCGCTCGTTTAGGGTGGTGATGGCCCTGGGGAAGAAGCTGTTCCTTCTTTATCCTTGTTTCAATGGACCTGTAGTGCCTACCAGAGAGAAAGGACCACTAGAGATCTGCATCACTTGGGAAAGGGCATTACATTTGATCTCATAAATACACAATTTTTACACACACTTCCACTTTGTCTTGACTTTTTTATCTTAAAGTTGCACATGATTGGTCAATCCTTGTACAAGTTTTTTTTTTTGCTGAACTCATTCCCATACTGCTCCATTACAAGGTGGTACAACATGGCAAAGTAATCGAGCATAATGGAAATGAATTTAGCCAAAGAATGTTGTACAATGATAGACCAATCACGTGCCCCTTCAAGATAAAAAAGGCAAAACAAATATAATGCCTTTTACTATGTGATCAACGACGCTCTGACTGCCGCAAACGGGGTTCAATTTCCGTTGCATCTTTGTCGACTAATCAACCATTGATTAAATGTGGTAATTTACCACCATGTAACCTCACAAACTTAGAGGTTTTTTAGGTTAAAAAAAGAGTGTGTGTTTCTATACGAATAAATACAGTGTAAGCAAAAAACAAGAGCAACCTTTTTTTGTTTCTGAGCGGCCCGGTACCAAATGATCTATAGTCCAGTACAAGTAAACTGCTGTAGGTGGCACACATCCATACCTCACAATTTTCAATGAGCTGTACTGAATTTGGAACTTTATTACTCACGGACACTATCTCCAGACTATAACATCCATGAAGTAAGGTGAACCATAAATGACTAAAATGGGTAAAAAAAAAAATCATAAACAATGGCCAAAGAAAATGACAACTCATGAAAAGAAATTTTAATTCAGGTAGGCTAAATGTTTAACAAGCGGTACAGAATTTGGAACTTTTTTACTTTTTCCCGCCATCTCTTGGCTTGTCATCATTGCAACCTCAGTTAGTCCGTCCTCTATGTGCGTGCAAGTACATGAGTTTCTTAGACGCACTCGAATAAACATTTATTTTTTCATCCTTATTGGGGTTTGGGTTTTGCGTTGAAACTTTCCTTTTTACTCCTTTTTCCATTTTAATGCTAAACTAACAAATATAAACGAGCATGAGGTATGAAGTCACTCTCCTGATTTCCTCCCAGGCCCCATTCTGCTTACCTAATGTGTTCTGCCCCAGACAGCTTCACTAAGATAAACGCAGATAGATGCAGTGAAGAATAAAGCTTAAGGGCTATTTGAGCTCTATTGGGGAGTCTTAACAAAAACCTAATGGAGAAAAAATGTAACCTCTACCTTTTTTGAGGAACCATAAAATGAGGTACCTCACCTTTAAAGTTGGGGTGTGAGATTTGAAGGCTGCAATCATGACTTTAAGCCAGGTTATAGTGGCAGTTCATGATCACGTGATAATTGTTTATGGATGAAAACATTCCTTAGATGTGCTCAAACAAACTCTTCTTTTTTCCTCTTTTACGGGTTTTGGTTGGCGTTTGGACTCAACTAGAAGCAGACCTCCTCTTACTTTCACTATTTTCGTCCTCCACTGACATATAAAAATTAAAAATAAACCTCCAGCACTTTCCCCAACCCCATTTTCCTAGAACCCTAATGTGTGACACAAGGCTGATAAAATTTAAATAAAAGCTGAGAGGCGTGATGGAAAATAAAGTGTATGGGCTCTTTGAACTCAACTGAGCATTACTTAATAGAGAACATACTTACCTTTTAACTTTTTAAGGAGACCTTAAATGACGCACCCCATCTTTAAACAGAAATCATATTGAATTCTGAATATGACTTTATTGTAATATCTGAGCAAAAATTCAAATTCAATATTGTCACAGCCAGAACGGAAGTAGGACCCAATCGCGTAACGTTTCTCACAAGTTAATTGAGATAAAGAGGGAAGGCAGCGCCCGCGATCTGGTGCTCGCTGGACGCGGGAAGCAAGCCGCTCACAGAATGGAACGTGTTCCGAATGCAGAAGTGGAGATCGTAGTGTCGTAGACGGAAAAATAGGTCGATAGACGGGACAGGAGAGCAAAACAGGGTTGGGATCAAAAAATGAGTCATAGACAAACAGGGGAAATCAGGAACGGACGAGTGTAAAACGGGTGACAAAACGGGACCGACGGGAGTCCGAGTCAAAAAATGCTTGCCTTGTGATAACAGAGGTTCGCTGACGGACTGACCACAGGCGAGTGAAAGGTCTGAGCTTAAGTAGGACGGGGAACCAATCAGGAAGCCAGCAGTGGCTGGCGCCAAATGAGCGGGCACAGGTGAAATTATTCAGTCATCATGACAAATATGATAAAACCATAAAGGTCGACAGGTATGAATTCCATTTTCATCATTGTCATCATTATTGTGTTGGGCATGCGCTAAAGCTTACTTGTTGTGTTTGATTGATATGCAAAAATAACGAAAATGGTAACAATGATTCAATGGATTAAGCAGACTTTTCTCTCTTTACTGTTGGGTTTGATGTAAAGTTGCACAAATGCTCTCAGGTATGGCGGCTCTCAACGGCGGTCTTGGCGGTGCCGGCCTGGCAAACGGGGCTGCGGCAGCGGCGGCGGGCACCATGGACGCGCTTACGCAAGCTTACTCAGGGATACAACAGTATGCCGCTGCCGCCCTGCCCACGCTCTACAGCCAGTCGCTGCTGCAGCAGCAGGGCGCTGCCGGCAGCCAGAAAGAAGGTGGGACGCCGTTTCAACACCTTGATTTGATGCCTTGATTGAGTTTATGCATTCCAAGTGCAGTAGTACCTCTATATATATTAGCTTAATCTGTACCAGGGTCGAATGCTCGTGTAAATAGCAAAGTTTCTGATATGAAATTAACCTAAATTAATTGGTCCGCGCCCATCCTCCCCAAAGCTTACAAGTGAACCTTAAATAGCTACAAAACACGTCTTCCTGATCACCAAAAACACATCCAAATCGTAATGAAACATAAAAAATACAATAATAAGATAAATAAATTGATATTAACAAATTAGAATACGAGTTTACTATGAGCAGTTACCATGAAGGGACTAGACTCGCTGTAACGAAGGCATGTGCGAGGGGCGAATCTAGGAGAGGCAGGAGTGTAGGAGAACTTTTATGATATGTAAGCACTTACTGTACACTTAAAATTAAAGCCACTGTAGGATGTCCTGTTTGCCTTTCGAGAACAATTCCCTAAATCCACTACAGACAGGAGAGCAGCTTCAGTGACAGACTTCTGTCACTGACCTGTTCCACGGACAGACTGAGGCCATGAGGCTCTTTAACTCGACCAAGGGAAGTAAAGGCCCACATTAAACCCCAACCTCACATTCGCGTATTTTGCTTTATTGTTATTACAGTGTCTATTTTTTTGAACATTATTTAAATGCTCTTTATTCTACATGTTATATTGGGTATTTTTGTATTCTATATCGCTTATTTTATTTTATCTTTAAACATGAGGATACTGCTGGAAAGTTCCCTAGAGGAATGAATAAAATATCTATCTATCTATCTGTCTGTATATTGATCTACCTATCTTTAAAGGAGTTCCCAAATTCTAAAACATATAAAATGTGAGAAAATAGTACATGTTTTTTTTTTTTTTTGCAAAATATCTATATATACTATGTCATTAAAGACATTTTGTCAGGAGGCAGGGTGCTTGTTTTGGGATCAAGAGGTCACAGGTTTGATTCCCAGCTCTATCTTGGGCAAGACACTGAATCCCAAATGCCCTCGATAGCTGGTGGTTGCCTTGCATGGATGACGCTGCTATTAGGTAGTTAGTGTGTAAAAGGGAAAAGTGTGAAGCACAATGTGCTTTGGGAGGTCTTCATTGAAAAGCGCTATATAAATGCAGACCATTTACATTTACATTCTAAACTGTGACATCATGTCAAGCCAGTCACCCTATTGGTTTATATGTTAACTAGTCAAAAAGATTTTGAGTGTTTTGAGCCAAGTTTTGGTAGTGTTTGTGGAGAATGCCTAGTCATTATGTCCCAGATAGCCGTCTTGAGCCTTCATGGGACCTAAGTAAAATTAAATTTAGGGCCCCATATTACTTGATAATATAATCATGCCCACCCTTTACAAAATGTTGCTGGTGAGTCAACGGTTGTATGCGACATGAGTGATGTCGGCTAATTCAGCTGTTAGAGGATAATATCATTGAAAATCTGCATTTGATAAGTAGCAGAATAGCGCACCATGTAGCAACAACAGTAGAGTTACAGTACTCGTTAATTGCCTTCTTTTGTAACTTGTTAGACCCAACACAATGAGTATATGTGTTAGTTATTATACTTCCGGCGCCGTCACGAATGGCAGCCACTCCAGCAGCTCCCGTGTTATTTTCGCTACTTTTGTGATTTATTTATTTGTTTAGTTATTTTTGCTTACTTTATCAGTGCCTTGCAACACTTGGATTACTTTCTATCCTATGGATATGGGTTTCAACTCGCAAAAATACGTATATTCAAGAAACCTACTCCTCGACCTGAAGAACTCTCGAGCCGGCACGGTCCCTTTTTTACCTAACGAGGTAAGGCGACCCTACCGGGGTTGCAGAGCCGGTGCTAAAGTAAAGGCTAAGCGGCTAGCGGCGAAGTGGCGATATAAGCCCACGGTACCGTCCATAATCATGGGGAATGTCAACTCCCTACCGAATAAGATCGACGAACTGGCTGTGCTTGTGAAAGACATCAAAGCATACAGGGAGTGCAGCTTGCTTTGCTTTACGGAAACGTGGCTCACGCCTAGCATCACGGACGCTAACATCGCGCTAAACGGCTTCTGCGCTGTTCGGGCTGACAGAGGGACAAAAGTCAGTGGGAAGCGCAAAGGAGGGGGACTGGCTATCTACGTGAACACGAGGTGGTGTAACCCCGGGCATGTAAAAACCAAGATTTCTATCTGCTGCCGTGATGTCGAACTTTTGGCTGTAAGTCTCCGTCCCTATTACATGCCCAGAGAGTTCGGACACGCCATTGCTGTCATTGTTTACATCCCACCGCGCGCTGATGCGGAAGTAGCGTGTGACGTCATCCACTCCGCGGTGGCAAAACTTCAGACACAACACCTGAGGCGTGTTCAGGAGAGTGAGCGATTGCTATCGCTAGCTATCGCTAGCTTCTGAACGGCCAATGATTATTGAGCGCTCGCGTGCCCGAGTAATCACGGGAGAAAGACCGCTTACTTTGATTTCCAACATGGCGTCGACAGTGCTGAACATGGAGGATCTCACCCTGACGAGTGCTGTTGGCGATGTAATATATCGTCTTACATTGCCTGGTAATGTTTGTGAACAATGCAAGACAGGTATGACCCTTCCACTGCGTTTAGGATAACCTTAACTGTGTCAATATGCGAACTGTCGCTCATATCAGCCAACTCGCTCAAAGCAAGCTGTAGAACGAAATCCATTGTACTGTCGTCGGCCATTTTGGATCAGTAAGGCAATCACAGTGAGCGATTACAAAACGTTCAGCAGTGCGCGGCAAGCGATTAACAAGCGACTACATGTCTGATTACTCTCCTGAACACGCCTCCGGAGGCTGCAATGTTAATCTCAGGCGACTTCAACCACGTGACTCTTGATAAGACACTGCCCTCTTTCGTCCAGTATGTGAACTGCAAGACCAGGGGAAATAGGACTATTGACCTTCTGTATGCGAATATAAAAAATGCATACAGCGCTAAACCACTGCCTGCCCTTGGAAAAGGAGACCACAACCTCATTCTGCTTAAACCACAGTACAAACCAAGAGTGAGGAGGCTACCAACAACCACACGCTCATTTAGAAAATGGTCCACCGAGGCAGAGCAGGCTCTGAGAGACTGCTTTGGATGTACGGACTGGGATGTCCTGCTAGGGTCCAGCAGTGGGGACATTGAGGAGATGGCAAACTGCACTACTGACTACATTAAGTTCTGCATGGACAATGTTGTTCCTATAAAGACTGTACGCTGCTATGCCAACAACAAGCCCTGGATCACGAGAGACATCAAGTGCCTTCTGAACCAAAAGAAGAGGGCCTTTAAAAATGGTGATCATCAGGAGCTAAAACGAGTACAGAAGGAGCTCAAAGTCCAGCTCCAGAAAGGGAAGGAGCAGTACAGGAGGAAGTTGGAGAAAAAGCTGCTGAACAACAACATGAAGGAGGTGTGGGAAGGGATGAAAACAATTACTGGCTGCAGCACCAAGCAGGGTGTGGCTGTGGATATAGATGTGGGGCGAGTCAACCAGTTGAACAACTTTTTCAACAGGTTTGACCACTCCGCCTCATCCTTACCCCTGAGTTGTGCAGCTGTCCTTCCCCCTCCCCCTCTGGACACTAGCATGGAAGACATCCCCCCACTAAAAATAACTTCAGCCCAGGTGTGTGGGGAGCTGAGAAGGCTACGAACCAGCAAGGCAGCTGGTCCGGATGGAATATCCCCCCGACTGCTGAAAGCCTGTGCGTCTGAGCTGGGAGACCCTCTACAGCGCATCTTCAACCTGAGCCTTGAACAGGGGAGGGTCCCTCAGCTGTGGAAAACATCCTGCATCATCCCAGTCCCAAAGAAATCAAGACCAGAGGAACTCAACGACTTCAGGCCAGTCGCCCTGACATCACATGTGATGAAGACCATGGAGCGGCTGCTGCTGCACCACCTGAGGCTACAGGTCCGTCACGCCATCGACCCACTGCAATTTGCTTACCAGGAGAAGGTGGGAGTGGAGGATGCTATATTATACATGTTACACCGATCCCTTTCTCACCTGGATAGGGCGAAGGGGGCTGTGAGGATTACATTTTTGGACTTCTCTAGTGCCTTCAATACCATACAGCCTCTGCTACTGAGTAGGAAATTGACAGAGATGGGAGTTAGCTCACACCTTGTAGAATGGATTACTGACTACCTGACAGGCAGACCGCAGTATGTGAAACAGGGGGGCTGTACATCGGACACCGTGGTTAGCAGCACAGGATCTCCGCAGGGGACCGTTCTCTCTCCGTTCCTATTCATTCTATATACATCGGACTTTAAGTACAACTCTGAGTCCTGCCATGTGCAAAAGTTTGCCGATGACACTGCGATCGTGGGATGTATCAGAAACGGGCAGGAGGAGGAGTACAGGAAATTGATTCAGGACTTTGTCCGATGGAGCGACGCAAACCACCTGCACCTAAACACCACCAAGACCAGAGAGATGGTGGTGGACTTCAGGAGAACCAGAACTCACCCGGTTCCTGTAACCATCAAGGGAGAATGTGTAGAATTTGTCCAGACCTACAAATACCTGGGTGTGCAGCTGGACAACAAACTGGACTGGACTGCCAACACAGAAGCTCTATGTAGGAAAGGGCAAAGCCGACTTTACTTCCTCAGAAGGCTGGCCTCCTTCAACATCTGCAAAAAGCTCCTGAAAATATTCTATGAGACAGTAGTGGCAAGCGCCCTCTTCTATGCGGTAGCGTGTTGGGGAGGCAGCGTCAAGAAGAAGGATGCCTCTCGTCTCAATAAACTGGCTAGGAAAGCGAGCTCTGTTGTGGGCAAAGAGCTGGACAGCCTAACAACAGTAGCTGAGAGACAGGCACTGAAAAAGCTGAGGTCAATCATGGACAATCCATCGCATCCGCTTCACAGCATTATCTCCGGACAGAAGAGCAGTTTCAGTGACAGACTGCTGTCACTGTCTTGTACTACGGACAGACTGAAGAGATCTTTTCTTCCTCATGCCATGAGGCTCTTTAACTCCACCCGGCAGAGTAAAGGCCCACATTAAACCACACCACCTACATTGGATATTACCGAATCTTACTGCATTATGTGTTCTGTGTAGCACTATTTAGTTACTCGATATAACATGCTAAAGTGGGCATTTGCACGTCACACTGGGTATTTGTATATTGTATTCTTTTGGCTGTATTATTGTATTGTTCTCAGCTCAGGGATGCTGCTGGAAATGTGAATTTCCCTTAGGGGATGAATAAAGTATCTATCTATCTATCTATCTATCTATCTATCTATCTAGTTTAATATTTTTGCGAGGAGTGTCCCCGAACAGAGCCAATCGGCTAACTTCTTTTTATGCGTCGGCCTGACGATCTGCTGATAATTCTGCAGGTCCTGAGGGCGCCAACCTCTTTATCTACCACCTGCCGCAGGAGTTCGGCGACCAGGACATCCTGCAGATGTTCATGCCTTTCGGGAACGTCGTCTCCGCCAAAGTCTTCATCGACAAACAGACCAACCTCAGCAAGTGCTTTGGTAAATGCCTAACCATCAATAACCATACGCTCAGTGCCAGGGTACCCTTGTCGATGAGGGGTGCGCGATACTAGTATCAATCAATTCCGACACATTTTGGTTGGAAATGTCATGATCATTGAATAATTGAACCCGCGTTAGTTTATAATTACGATAAATACAGCACAAATATTTTAGGCACTCTTTATCTTTTACTTATTAACTACATTACAAACTTAAACAGTACAAAAAATGAATAGAAGTATTTCTACTACAACTGTTTCAGAACAAAACCCAAGAGAGTCAAACCACAAGAAAAGTATGAAAAGTAGAAATACTGTATAACAATCTCATTCAGAGAACTAAAATACCTTCCATTGCACAATATTTTTGAAAATAAAAGCAGTAATGCAATTAAAGTATAAACTTTCCCGCATTGGCTCGGTTGCAGGTCTTTGTTTAGGAACAGTAGCAGGGTTACATTTTCGCTGTGGTTCGTTGCTCTCTGTAGGGTGAGCTTTTTTCATGTATTTATGTAATTTTTGGTTATTGCTGCAGTAGAAGAGCACTTTACCGTACAAAATAGCCCTGGTGTTTTCCGTTTCTGTAGTTGGAAAAAAAGTATGCACCGCGCTTCTCTTCCCGTTTTGTCATTTTTAGCTTCTGGTAGGGAGGGCGCATAGATTTTGTCCCTCACTTCTGCCTGGCAGGCAGGATGCAGACGCAGGTCCAGTAGATAGAGGTGCTAAAAGTTTGGTTGTCTGTTACGCACTGGCATAGACTTAAAGTGGCCACAAGCTAGGTGAGAGTGAGAAGTGCTGCACTTTCTAAGTAGAGAAGCGGTGCTTTGAGGAAATGAGTGGATGAGCAAAGTTTCAATGCTGGGACAAATGGTAAATGCCTAACCATCAATGATCAGTCGATCTGATCCATGTACTACCTTGGTATCGATATTATTGAAATTTGGATCGTTCCGCCTACTACTATTGTCTATTTTTTTGGAGCCGTGGGTCGACACCGTAAGACGTGTTTTCCGTTTGTGCCGCTTTGCAGGCTTTGTGAGCTACGACAATCCCGTGTCGGCGCAGGCGGCCATCCAGGCCATGAACGGCTTCCAGATCGGCATGAAGCGTCTGAAGGTGCAACTCAAGCGCTCCAAGAACGACAGCAAACCTTACTGATGTTAGCCTGCCCGGCTAACCCCAACCCCACTCCCCAAAACCCCCTTTCCAATAGCACTGCTAGGGTAAGTGCCCCCACCCAGCCCTCCAGCAACCCCACCCTCCCTCAAAAAAACAAAAGACAACGCAGTGGAAGGGAGGGGGAGACAACCTACGCCTAAACTGCCATACCTTTATTTATTTTACAACACAACGCTTTCTGGAAACATCTTTCAGGACTGAAACAGATTCCACTTTCCAATCACTAACATAAGTCATAATTTCTTTGACCGGGCACGTTCGACATCACAATTAATTAGAAGCTCGGAATATAACGTTCTCTGACGAACGTAGTTGATGCAGAGAGAGAGAAAATAAAGTATAACATTTTATTAAGAAAAAATAGCTATTTAAAAGAAGCAGCTCTATTTTTCTACAACATTTTTATTGCCTCAACTGTACAAAAAAAGTATTCATCTGCTCGTTATTGGACAAATGTCGTCCCATAATGATTTTTTTGTCTTTTTTTTCTGGATTATGTCTTTGTTCTCTCTCCCTGATGGCTTAACACTGTAACGCAGGGGTCTCAAACTCACGGCCTGCGAGCCGTTTGTATAGAATTGTCTTTGCATTGTCACTGATATCAATGTATTGTATGCAACGATATAACACATAAAAAAGCTCCAAGGTTAAAGTTTACTAAAGATGTTCAAGAGAAAAATAATATAGATGGATAGGATAGATAAACATAAATGTTCACAAAGTAGTTCTTACAGACTGGGCGGCATAGCGGCTGGGTAGTTAGAGGTTCAGGGTTCATGTCCAGCTACCGCAGCTCACACGTGTGGAGTTTGCATGTTCTCCCCATGCTTGCGTGGGTTTCCTCTAGACACTCTAGTTTCCATCTTCATTCCAAAAACATGCATGTCAGGTTAATCGACCGGTCCAAATTGTCCTTAGGTGTGAAGGCTACCAGTTCAGGGTGTCTCCTGCCCACTACCCGAAGATATTTGGGATGGGCTCCAGCACCCCCGCAACCCTACTGAGGATAAGCGGTGCAGATAATGAATGGATGAATGCTTAGAGACTGACCACATTTGTGAATTTATTTTATTTTTTTAAAGAACAGCCCATCATAACAGCAGTGCAATAACACTTAGCTTCCCTCATGAAAATGTTGGGCCCCCCCACTTATTATTTAAGCTTAATGCTAACAAAGCCCACGCTAGGTTGATGTGACTGCTAATCAGTTAGAAAGGGATCCAAATTTTCACCCTAATGTTTGAGGTTCGTTGTACAGTATGTCTTCCCTGCAATACAAATGGCTAGATACTTCCTGGTTTGACTCGTGACAGTGCGTGCAAATCAGACTATAAATTTCAACAAATAAACCGATTGGGTTTTTTGCAAACTAATTGCGAAACATTTGATTTGAATTGAAATGCGCAACTAGGAGGTAGTTGGGGTGGTTGAACTAAAGCTGAAAGGACATAGTAAATCTTAGATGTAACTTTTGGGGAGTTTCTGCTCATAAGCTAGTTCGAGGGCCTCCAAGTAAATTGAATTTGAGACCCCTGTTGTAACACCAATGCATGTTATATGAAACACGTGCCATCTTGTCAGAAATCAAGCCTTCACAATTAAACCATGCCAGGACAAATTTCACTACTCTTCCTTCAGTTGTATAGTGATTTGTTATGTGACTGTGGATTTTACTTACTAATACACGATGTCCTGTCCCAAACAATTTGTGGTTTAGCTGTTACGACACTGTGTACATTTATTTTGAAGGCATGACTTTCGACAGGATGTGGAATTGTTTTTGCCATTTGTGGAAAACTTACTAGCAAGCTTAACGTACAAAGAAAGAACATATAAAAATGGTTTTTGTTTAGTTACATAATGATCATATTCTTAATAGTTAGATTTCAAAAAAACGATTTTATGTTTGCCTTTTTTTAATTGATAAGAACCGAATGTGACCAAAAATGGCTTTTGGGAAACAAATTGTCTGTCCAATCCATGCAGGCCCGACCAAGAGTTTTATTTTTTGTGCTGGCGTAACTGCTATTCTCGTGTTCTGATTACCTCTTTAAGAACATCGTTAGCGTCTCTTGTGGACTGATCCCCACCCCACGAAAAAAAAATAATATAACTCATTCATCATGCACAAACCAAAAAAGTAAAGGGTTATGGTTGATTTTTATTCCCTCACTCGCCTGAGTTGACAACGACAGAAGTTTTTTGTTGGGAATGTCATGTTCTGATTTTTGTTTTCCCTGCACGTTTCCTCATGTGGATGTTTTGGTAAGGTGACAAACACAGTTTCATGTAAAGCAAACACAAAAGCTGCACTCATTTGTACGAAAACCACCCGGTTGGCCTTTATCTTATTTTTTGGGTGACAGTATTTCTTGTCTCCCCCTCCCTTTTCTCGCATCCCCTACTCCGCTGCTTCTTCTTTTGCGTGACTTTTGAAAAACGCAGAAAAAAACAAAAAAAAATATCCCATCGGGAAAGGGTGGCGCCCCCATGTGGCCCGGCTTAAGACTACTTCTGCGCAGTTTGGACTCTGAAGCTGTTTTTACATTTTCCAGGCCGTGTAAAGATTTTTGATAAGGAGTTTCTCATTAAAGTCTATATATAGAACCACTTTTTCTAGAGTAGTTTCAAGGGGAACAACAACAACAAGGGAATGAAAAACAAAACAAAAAAAAGAGACATTTGGGTACGGGAGGAGAAATGCTACCTATTTGTGTTTTGTTTTTTTTGTTTTTTTGCTGAACTGACTCCCACACAGACAATCCGTGGTTTCAATGCACATGATGAGATTACCTATATTTTCTACTATTTCAATGTATAGAACAACGACAACGAAAAAGAAATAAGAAAAACAAACGTCGGTGCTTCTCGTGAGATTTAGTCCATCATCACAAGTCCAAGACGCTCTTTATTGTCTCATGTTTACCTTTCCCCCCCTTTTTTTTTATTGTTAAAGAGAACTTTTTAGAGAAGAGTTTACATGAACATTAGCCTTCCTTAGAAATGTGTTGTTTTTCTTGCTTAAATTGTTGTCGTTTAATTAGTTTTATAAAAAATGAGTCAAATATATATAAATCAAAATTTATATATATATATATATATATATATATATATATATATATATATATATATATGATAGCTTGTCATGATTTAATTTTGATTTGTCGTCTTGATGGCAACCAAATATTTAGAGACGTGTTTTGTGTTCTTGTCTTATAACCGATATTGAAAAAAAAAAGAAAAAGTGAAGTTTAGTGCCAAATTTAGGAAGAAACGACTTCCTGCCTAGCGCCTGTGCGTGCGTCCATTGTTGTCTTCTCTTCTCTTTGTGACATGATGATGATTTGCTTAGACACATATTTCCTTCTCAGTGTTTTCATATTTAACAAGTTCTCGATTTTAAAAGATACAACTCTAAAAGAGTTTGTTCACTTGTGGTCTTGTTGCCTGATGAAAAAAATGTCATGTTTGTATTATTTCGATTTTTGTTCTCTTTGTAAAAATGTACAAAAAAATGAAAAGAAAGTGCCCATGTGTCATATATATATAAATATAAATATATATCTATATATATCTATAGACATGTGCACACACATGCACGCACAGCTTGTGCAAGACCTCACTTTGTTGTTGTTGTTGTTGTTATTGTTATTGATGTTATTATGAATTATTATTATTATTATTGTGCCTGAGAGCCCCCCCGGAGATTGAACGCTTCCACAGACACCGCCATCGCACAATTTTATGAACATGCATGCACGCGCATTAGCAAGCCTTAGCACACACGTAAAACCACAATTGTGGTGCACTGCCAGCCTGGGCTGGGCTCGGGCGTGTCGGTTTACAGAGCACAGCACGGGAGGTTGAGAGGCCGTTTGAGAAGTAGATCGTAATTGCTCTCACATATACTGTCAAACTCCCTTACATGCACAACTATACTCTTGGACTGACACAGGTACACCCCATGTAAATACACTAGTATATTCATACATACCATTATACTCTCATGCACACCACTATAATCTCTTATACATACAACTATGGTCCCATACGCACTACTATCCTCTCACACATACTACTATAGTCTCATACACACACTGCAACACTCTCTCACACATAACACTCTGCTCTTTTACTCATAATACTGTATTCTTATACACACACTACGATGTGTTCACACACAAACTACGATACTCGCACACATTAATTACTATACACTCTCACACGTACTATTCTACAGGGAGAAACTCCTGTTTGATGTCGAACTGTACATCGATGTGCATTGCCATGGTTACCAAAAGTACCCAAAAAATTTTAAAAAAACACACACAGAGGTGAGGTGATCATTACTCTAGGTGTGAAAATAGCAATGGCAATTTTACTGGCGTGTGAGAAAGAATAGTCGTGTTTTGGGAGAGAGTTTAATAGTGTGCGAGAGCATATAGTAGTGTGTGCGTGTGTGGGGGAGTATTGTAGTGGGCCTGTGAGAGTGTAAAATAGTAAGTGAGAGAGAGTATACTATTGTGTGTGAGAGTCTTTAGAAGTATGTGTGTATGACAGTATAGTAGTACATATATGTGAGTTTACAAGAGTGGATAAGTAAGTATAGTAGTGATTTGCATGGGTATGACTGTGTCTGTATGAGAATCTAGTTGTGCATGTGTGAGAGTATGATGTTATATTTGAAAAAAAGTATAATTTACTTCGATAACAGCCTCTCATATGGGAGGGCGGAGACATGTACACTCGCTCGGCATACGCAGCCGACAGCCTAATGTGCCAATGACACTCATTCACGAGAAGCACTGTCGTCGGTCAAACCTTGACCCCACTTCTGAAACGAGGAGAAGAAAAAACCTCCACAAAACAAATTTGGCACTGTTTTCTACTTGACAAGCTCACCACTCGCCTTAAGCAACGAGGATTGCGTCATCACTCTTCATCCCGAAAACTACACTAGTAACTCGTTTATTAGGTGAAAAAAAACATTCAATGCATACCCAATAACTCAACAAATCATTGGTCTTTATATTAAGCACAAACAAACTTTTACTGGGACCAAGATATACAATACTAAAAAACGTCAACAGTTATCCTAAAACAGTTTTTTTTTTTAAAGTATTCTTGACAAAACAAGTCAAGGTAATATATGGGCATCGGTCACTACACTAGTGGGCAAGTCATGATCTATCGTCTTCCACGTTGGGGTAATCAAAATGCACCTCAGTCATTACTGTAAACAACTTCCATCAAAAGTACTTTTATTTTTGGCAAAATTAACCTCAAACAAGGACTTACAGAATACATGTATATATATATATATATATATATATATATATATATATACATATATATATATATATATATATATATATATATATATATATATACATATATATATACATATATATATACATATATATATACATATATATATACATATATATATATATATATATATATATATATATATATATATATATATATATATATAAAGAGTGCTAGGGCAGCACGGCGGCGCAGTGGTTAGCGCTTGTGCGGCACAGTTCATGTCATGGGAACCTGTCGTGGGTTCAAATCCAGCTCCAGACTTCCTGTGCGGAGTTTGTATGTTCTCCCCGTGCTTGCGTGGGTTTCCTCCGGGCACTCCGGTTTCCTCCCACGTTCCAAAAACATGCATTTCAGGTGAATTGGCCGGTCCAAATTGTCCCTAGGTGTGAATTGTTGTCTGTCCCTGTGTGCCCTGCGATTGGCTGGCAACCAGTTCAGGGTGTCCCCTGCCCACTGCCCGGAGATGGCTGGGATGGGCTCCAGCACCCCCCCCGCGACCCTAATGAGGATAAGCAGTACGGCTGATGAGATGAGATGAGATGAGATATAAAGAGTGAGAGACATTTAGGATGGTGGCTTTATATACTATTTGTGGGACTCTTTGGAATTCATGATTGATTTACAGTTACAGAGGCTACAAACCTGATTATTAAATGAATCAATGAAGCAATATTCTTTGAGCTATAGTTTTTTTCGAATAAAGCGAAACCAAAATTGTATTCTTTTCAACAAAATTATTGCAAAAGAAACCACAGTCACGATAGCACAGACTCGTTTAAGTCCAGAGGACTACTTCAGTAGCTGAAGCAGAAACATTTTCAAAGACTCAAAATACTGCCGGTTGCTATTGTTTTAATCCAGGTGCCAACTTTCACTTTCCAATCAGGGATGATAAAAATTCACATTTAAAGTAATAATAAATGATTTGGTTAAAAGAGATTTCCACACACATCGTCCCTGTGAGTGCAGTCATTGCCTTCAACAGTAACCTTTTATTTTATGTAAAGTAACAGCAGGTGACATCGCCTTATTTGGCTTGAACATTTTCTGATAAAACTGGAAAGTTTCTAGTTGATTAATGTTAAATGGCCAGCCGTCATTCGAACGCCTCGGGTTCAGATTTTGGCCTGACACTGCTAGCTTAAAATGCTGTTTTTGTTCAAATGTCTTTAGCAGTTGACGTTTTAGACTTCAACTGTTTTGACACAGTTGAGTTTGAATCAGAAGCTGTCTGTTTACCTCCGACCTGTGCAAGCGCTTTAAGTGTTTCGGCAAAAAATGGGACGGCGTTCTTAATTCCTTTTACCTAGAAACACTGGTCTAAAATAGTGTGCCATTCGCAGGCCGAAATGAGTTCCAGAGAGATCCTTTTTTTAACCCTAACCCCTCCACCACACACTTTTCTCTTGGGATCCTGTTGGTGATAAGTGAACATTTTTAGTTGTAATGTACCCTATCGCATTCGTTTTTTTGTCAGCCGATGCCTAACCAGAACATAATTTCAAATGTCAAGCACAATAATAAGAAACGATGCACTGATGTAAACACACCTACTCATGCATACGGGCCGCAGCTACTTAGGTCACGACATAGGAACTATCAGTACATATAGTTATACTGTATCACAAACTCCAAATTGTGTCATTTCATGCAAAACAAAACCCTTTAACCTCCCCACTTCCCAAAATAAAAAAAAATGTGTAGACTTGTTTTCAACCACCAAATTGGCTTGTTGTGTATAAAATAAAAAGTATTTTGTCTTAAACCCTTTTAAAATCATGGCATGTATTTAGGGCTGCAACAACGAATTGATAAATGTAATTAAAATAAATTATTAAAAGTGCTGGTAACAAATGTCATCATCAATTTGTTGTGTCATGCAATTTGTGCGACTCTCAGCATGTTAATCCAATGCAAATAAGCGTGTATGCTTCTAATACCCCTTTTGTCCGACAGAGGGCGCCTTGAAACCATATTTCGATACACGAGACATTTTTGAGACAAATCCAAATTTATTTATAAAGCACTTTTAAGATACCCAAATGCAACTCAAAGTGCAATACAATACGTTGAAATCTGAAAAAAACATACTCATTCTCCTCCGATATTGCCTCTCTTTATTTTTGCATTTTATACATATTTGCAGGTGTACAGCATAGATTTTTATGTTTTTTTCTTAAATGTTCAGCTATTTGACAAACACTTTGATTTCTTTATTGTTTGATATATTAGAATATTCTGTTGTTTAGTGCGCTCTTCTTCTATCCGTCCAAAACCTTAATATTTGAATAAAGAGGTAGTTTTTTAACATGTGTTTTTTTTTAATCCGATCGAAAACACTGACGGACGGTTTCATCAATTATAAAAAATAATCTTAAGATTCAGCCCCACATGTGATCATAAAAACTAGGTTGCATAGCATGGAACGATTCCCTTCCATTGGGATATAATTTTCAGAACAACCCCTGAAAATTGAGTTTTTTTATGAAAATCACACAAGAGAAATTTGTTCAAAATACAAATAATGCAAAATTTGGTTGAACTCGTTTTGTTTTAGAACCCTCAAAATGATGTTTATATAAATTATAACCCCATACAAGTAGTTTCTATCAAACAAAGGAAATTACTTTTAGAGTGCTGAGGAAGAAACACCCTACCCAGGCTGTACTTTCCCAGAACACACCACAGGAAATGGTGCCCCGACGACCATGACGGTTAAGGGGTCCTTGAACCGTAATACACATTAGTATACACATGATTTTACACATATACTGTAATATACCTAATGTTAATATTTTGACTGCAGTGAGTGATGCACCAAATAAATTCTGGCCAAAGGGGTTCTGACAATGTGTTTTGTAGGGAAGCGTGTTATTGGCTCTCAAACAGGAAGTAAAGCGTGGCGTTCACTTGACAAGCACAAACGTGTTTTTTCTGTGGGCGGTGTGTGGGTTTTATTTTCTTTTTGTATTTGTTTTTGAACGTTCTACTTAGGGGGGGGGCTCTCACACCGCTTGTATCTTTGGATCTTGTCACTTCTCCGTCGGCCTTCCTTAATTAATCGCGTCATTAATGAAGTGCTATTTGTGGAAACAAAATGAGAACAAAAAAATCCGGAGCTTGTGATTTCTTTGCATTTTGACTTGTTGAGTGTTTTGAAGCATCTAGAAAATGTTTGTACGTGTGGGTTTTTTATTTCTCCCAATAGCACTTGTTCTTGTGTTTTTTTTTTATTCTTAAAACTAAAAGTAAAGCAAAAAAAAGTTGTGTTTTTCTTAGTTGTGTTTTTGTGGAGCGAAGCCAAAGTTGTCGTACTTTTGTGTGTTTGTTTGCCGCTCGCCGCCACCGACGATGGGGAACAACAACATGATGCTGATGCAGGCGTTCCATTTCTACAACTGATTGTACTTATGCATCATTTTGTACCAGTGCCACTACTTTTATACTGGACATTCAACAATACAAAAAAAAAAGAAAAAAAATACAAAGCGCTGTTTGTGTGGCCCGATTCGTCAAAATTTGAGTTGGATTTTTCGCTGTTTTTCTTTCCTCCCCAAAGGTCGCGACCTTTCATCGTGGGGTCGCCGGATCGGTCCCCAAACTATTTAGTCAATTTAAGTGGGTTGTACTCGTGTTCATTAGTTTTTGGGGGGGTGAGTAAGAATCAGAGTTCGTATAATCGCTGGGTTTGCTTTTTGGCCTTTTGGCTTTCTGACGTTTTTCTGTCTGCCAAACGTGTTAAGAAAAAAAATGTGTGTCACCGTTTTTTTGTAATTGTTTGTTCTTGTGTGATGCGGTTTTTTGCTTCTGTCTCCTATAATAAAACCATTTTCCTACCGCTGGTCCTGCCTTCTTTTACACCCTCTAATTCTTCTTACAGTGCCGAACGTACCTTCAATTGTGGAATACAGAGTACACCGAATAAAAGCCACATGCTCAAATTCAAGAACGAAACGCAATATTGTATTTGTATGAGCCCTACCCGATTTAAAGCTAAACTAATACAAACGCCGCCCTACTTACAAACGAGGTTCTGGACGATCGTTCGTAAGTTGAATTTGTTCGTAAGTTGCTCCAGTGCTATATTTTGTATGTTTAAGGTTTATATAAGCATGTTTAACGCTTGTATAAGTAACCTGTAATTTTTTGTACTATAAAATAAACATTTCATAAAATAATGTGCTCTATAAAGAGAAATAAAGTTGAGTTTAACTTACTTTTGGAAGATGAGCTTCAACAGTTAGGCGACTTTCTCCTCCGTGGTAAAAAGTGGCCGAAAAAAAGAGATCCAACCATTTTATCAACCGCATTAAGCTTCCTTATCCCACTTTGATTTCAAATGGAACGGCTTGCCTCTTTTTTTACACTTTACACCAACCATATTGAATGGATGCACGAGATATGTAACAATAAAAATGTCAAAGGTTCTTAGCATGCTGGAGATACAGTATAGAATGTTTACACACGAACTGGGAGGAGGAAGCGGATTTGTTCTTCGGGGTGGATGCTGGGTGAGCTCTCACATCGCCACACGCCTGTGGCAGCGAAAGATCCACTAAAGTACTGTCCTGTATTCTGAAAAAGTGTGCACAATAAAAAAATCTACCGTAAATTCCGGACTATAGAGCGCACCTGATTATAAGCCGCACCCACCACATTTCGGGAGGATAACCGATTTTGTACATACACAAGCCGCACCTGTATATTAGCCGCATGCGCCCACATTGAAAAAACAGAATACAAACACAAATTTTTTGGTTAGAACAAATTTATTGACACTAATAACAGAAAACAATCATGACAATCTCAACAGCAATTAAGCACATTCACAATATTATATTTCAAAATGACGTTTTTAACAGCAAACACAATGTGAGGTTTGAACAACCCTTCTCGAAAATCTTAATAGCGATCAAGCATATTCACAATTTCATTATATAACACCGATCCAATCCAAAAAACACAGCCAGCAAAATAAACGGAAAATGATACCGGTACTTAAGATTTAACGCAGACCTGCAGAGTCCGGGTGCCCATTGAAAGTAATCCAAGGAAAAAAGTGTATATTTCCAAAGGTAAGGGTGGGAAAAATATATATCCACTATTGTCGGCCGCGTCCACAAACACGTCTCACCTTTACTCCACTTCCCGTCAGCCCGCGTTTGCCCCGCCCCTTCTTTCTCATTTGCTCGTACAAAACATGTCAGAATAAGTTTCTAAAATACATTACAAAAATATACAGTTGCAAATACATATTATACATGGTTACACGTATTTACAAAGAAAGACGGTACACCGAGAGAGTTTTTAAAGCTTTAATAATAATATAATGACTTTCATCATCACAGCACCAAACCGTGCCTGTGAAGGGTAGCAAAACGCTTTTAGCAACACGCTCGCAACACAGTAATCAGCTCTGTTAAGAAAACATACCGTACTTTTAGTAAGCTGGGTTACCCGTCCTCATCTTCCTCCTCATAACTGACGTCATAAAAGTTGTCTTCCTTCAATATGGGAAAGAGACTTTGTCATATAGATGTCATCCCACGCTCCCTCATTCAAAAACACGCTAGCATCACG
This sequence comes from Urocampus carinirostris, assembly GCF_059441175.1. Classification (NCBI taxonomy): domain Eukaryota; kingdom Metazoa; phylum Chordata; class Actinopteri; order Syngnathiformes; family Syngnathidae; genus Urocampus; species Urocampus carinirostris. The sequence goes on from NC_142359.1 coordinate 23,579,934, forward strand.
CTCTCAAAGTAAAGTTTACGTGCGGTAGCTCTATTTCCCTCTACATCGTACTGCTCGATTGTGTTAGCTTGAAAGTTGCATCATCTGCCTTTCTTTATGCAATTTGCATGATGAGGATATGTCTACGCTAAATTAATTTGTGCACAAACTAAGAAGTTGCAGTCTAAATCTTACCTTTTGTACTCGAGCGCCGCTGGCGGCTGCTAGGAAAATTACATAAATTGGCCGCATCACTAAATAAGCCGCAGGGTTGAAAGTTTGGGGGGAAAAGTAGCGGCTTATAGTCCGGAATTTGCGGTAACTTACAGCAATGTCCGGATATTTTTCGACATCCCGAAAAAATATTCGTATCTACCGTTTTTTGTAAGTCGAATGGTCGTAAGTAGGGGAGCGTCTGTAATGAACTAATTCATGTCAATTTCTTGCATTGTAAGCTTTGCGCACACACGGCCCCAACCGCCTGGGGAATTTGGCATTGACGCTTTTGCTGCAGAACACCAACGGCGGTGTTTCCCTGCACGCATGACGCCGTTTCCAGCTGCGTCCTTTTTTAGTTATACTCTGTTTTGTTTACATCATGTAATTTCAGATCATGTGACCATTCAAGATGGCGATTACAAAGAAGAACACATATTTAAAAACCCGAATGAAAGCTGCGTGGTGTATAATGTGATCCCTATATTTCTAGACGACAGTGCCTGGGGAACTATAATAATAATAATAATAATAATAATAATTTCCTTTGTATTGTCATTCTTTGTAACAATGTACACAGAACGAAATGTCGATACACCTGACCCGTTGTAGCGAGTCGGTGCAGCCGCAGCCAGAGGGCGCCGCCATTATACCAATTAGGTATGTGTCGGTCGAGGCGCGAACCAGCGACCTCCCAGTCTCAAAGCCTCCAGTCTCAAAGCCGGCACACTACCATCTAGGCTACTGAGCTGGTACTGTGAAGAATAGTGCCAGATTGCAGCATGGATATGTCTTTTTGTGTCGTTGCCATTGGTGGTTGCCCCGGTAACGGACACACTTGCATTTGCTTGTTATCGTTCCTCGAGGGCTAAAGTAATCTTCAGCAGCCTAAAATTGGCGCCGAAGATGCAGATGAAGTGCAACGTTTTTGATGGATAACTTTCAATACTATTCAATTCGGATTAGAGGTAAGATCTTAAGCCTGAGCCTGAACTTTAATTCAGGTGGGGTCGGGCCTAAAATCTCAAATCATTATGTTTGGGTTAAGGCTGGGCCAGGCTTCTCCCTCAATGACTTTTTTTTTTATCATCCACCCGTCATTGTTTCTTGTTTCTTTTTCTTTGCCTTAATTAATTATGTGCTGCTGTGGAGGCTTAAATGTCAAGTGTTGGAGAATCCGATTTGGCCAAAATCACCCTCCTACCGAGTCCTCACAAATAACATCTCAAAATTTGGGCTTGTACCCTGAATGAATCGGTCGGGCTCAGGCTGATTTGGGCTTTAATACCCGCGGGTCGGGTCAGGCTAGATTTTTTTCAAACTCTGTTATACCTCTTATTTGGATGCATAAAGTGAGGGCTTAATTTGAGCTTGCGAAAGTTTAATATCGTGAGGACATTAAACCTTCTGTTTTGCTCCTGTTATATATTACTGTATATGAATAATGTTGATAAAATCATCAACGAATTTCTCCTCTATAAGGGTATATCATAAATGGTTTCCCTAAATGTTAATTCGTATTTAGAGCAAATGCGTTGTAAAAAAGAGAATCTTGCTGTTTTTCTCGATGCTGCCACGAAGAAAAGAAAATAAGCTGCACCGTATTTAAAGCCCCAGTGTTTAAAACCTAGTTAAAAATAAGCTCCGGAATGTAGTATTGTTTCCAGAATTTACGATATTTTCAAATGGTTGTTTTTTTTTTTCTCATATTTCACTCAAATTCTTGTCCGCTTTTTTGTCATTTTGTGCCTCTTTTTCCTTAATCATTTACATATTTTTCTTGTATTATGTGTATTCATTTTGACAAAATTGTTTTTTTTTGTTCGTTTTTTTAAATATTATTTATTTTCATGACTTGATGTTTAAAAAAAATTCAGGAAGTACATCAATCCATCCATCCGTTATCTGCACCGCTCATCCTCAGTAGGAGCCCATCCCATCAATCTTCAGGCAGTGGGCAGGGAACCTGAACTAGTTAACAGCCAGTCGCAGGGCAAAACTTGGACAGGCCAATCAACCTTACACAGATCTTTTTATAATGTGGTAGGAAACCATAGTGCTCGGAGGAAACCCACACATGCACAGGGAGAACAAGCAAACTCCACACAGGAAGGCTGGTAGCTGTATTTGAACCTACCTACCTACCTACCTACCTACCTACCTAGATAGATAGATAGATAGATAGATAGATAGATAGATAGATAGATAGATAGATAGATAGATAGATAGATAGATAGATAGATAGATAGATAGATAGATAGATAGATAGATAGATAGATAGATAGATAGATAGATAGATAGATAGATAGATAGATAGATAGATACTTTATTCATCCCTGCAGGGAAATTCACAAAACCTATGATCATGAAATACAATAAATCCTGTGTATTGAAGTGTATTTTCTATTTTTAGTGCAAGGATGTTAAACCAAAGGCCTGGAAACTAAATGCAAATTGTCATTCAGGTTTTACTGGATACTAAAATTTGATTGGCTCTTTGAAGTCCATAAACGTAATAGTGGCCTTTCCTTGAATTTTACCATCTGTGGCCCTCAGTGGAAACAATCCGGACACCACTGTATTTTTCTTTTTGCAACATGTCCATCTTGTGTGTGCACTTCCTGTGCATTCCCTGCAAAGTTTCAAGTTTGAAGCTACTATAGCACTCACACTTTATTTATATGTCAATGTTAAAGAAGGTTGACAGCAACCTTTTTTTAACACAAACTTGGTTTAATGTCTGACAATAATCTTGCGACCCAGCACGATAATAACATTAGTAATAATACTAATAATAATAGTAATAATAACATAATAAGCCCAAACCCAGGGTGTAACAGGAGACCACTAGGTCTAGATGACATAGGAAAGGGCATTATAATTCATCTCATCACACTATTTCTTATCATGGTACCACGTTTTACAATGTTGTTTTAGCTAAACTCTTTCCCATAATGCACTATTACAATGTTGAACAACGTGACACTGTAAAAACAGAGTGATGATGAGATTAAGTTGTGTGCCTTTTCCTTTGTCATATACAATCCTTTTGGATTCTTGGTTAGGATTCGGCACTATCACAGTCACAATCTGGGTATGATTCCCGATGCATCCACTGATCATACATTATAGTGACATAGTACCATAAAACCTCAGTGACGAGCACCCAAACAATGACTTTACTTTGTAGTGAAAAAAATGTGTGTATACTGGAATAAATACGGTAAAAGCTATAAATAAGGGTTTTTTTTCTGTGTGACCCCGTGGATGCCGACCACTGACATATTGCACGAAAAATTTGCCTGGCACGAATAAGTGATCAAAACCGCCACCCTAAATCTCGCAGGGGTCCTTCCTCTCCAATAAGCCTCCGGATCTGGAGCACCGCATGGCGGGCTTTGCCGCCACGGCTTTTTTATTAAATATTGATTGAGAAGTTTAGGCCTGCTCATCCGGCCTCCCTGCCATTTCCCAGTCTGGCTGGAGATTGCATATGCGTTATTAACAAAGGGCGCACCCCCAAACTTCTATATTATACAAAGAGCTCTTTGAAGTAAAGACTGCTGTTTCTAGTTTAAGTAAAAATAGTAACTAAAATGACATCAAATCAAACTTATTTGTAAAGCACCAAAGACTTTTTGTGTTTTAAAAATATGAGTTTAGATATTTTTTGTTGATCTAAAATCTAGATCATGCATGTCAACACGCTTGCAGGCAGGATCCTACCGGTTGGCTGATTTATTCTGGCCCACCATAAATTTCCGAGTATGTACGAAAAAAGCGAGTCTCCAGGTCATTTATATTAAAAGTTTTTGATTTTTTAGAATGCTCTCTCCGGACACGAGATGGCAATGTTGAGTTTGTATGGCGTGGTGATTTGTTTCAGGTGTAAAACTGCGTTCACTCGACTGCTAAAATAAACCAGTTAACACATTCAAAGCCAAACATGAAAATATTTGTATCCATTGCTTGTGAATAAATGTGTGACCCCTTGTCATCTGTAATTATAATATAAAAGGTTGCAAAAGTAGGCCGAGTGATAAAAGCATACTACTGAAAGCTAAAAATTCTGAGTTGACATTATTTGACTGATCCGACCCACCTCAAAACAAAAAGTCTGGATCCGGCCCCAGGGCCAAAATGAGATAGACGTACCTGGTCTAGATAAATTTGGAGCAAGAAGGCAATCTGTTTCCAAATTAACTTCTTTGTTGGCAAAATTCTATGAAAATACAGAACACACCAACAAAAACAAAACAAATCTGTCAACAAGGCCTTTTTTTCCCCCTCCTCAATATGCTAATGACGGAGACTGAAGATCTAAAGCGCAAGAAGCCTTCACACTTGGCAGCCATTTTTTTATTTTTAGAAAAGGAGATCAATGGAAGACATGAAAGCATGATCAGAGTCACGGCGGATGACGAGGATGAAGAAATCCAGGTCACGATGAAGAAATATCATAAGAAAGCCAATGGACAGAAAAGTGACAGTTGATGGCTTGCACAGAAAGACAGACACAAGGTAAAATTCACGTGACTTCCTGAATTTAATTGTTATCTTTTTTTATATTTGTTAGATAACACGACTAACAGCTTGAGTCGACCCAAAAAAAATGAGCGATATGCTTTAGAGCAGTGGTTATCAACTGGTCTGACTTCAGGACCCACCATTGCACCCGTTTTACAAACTGCGACCCAAATCCAGGAAGAAATTCCACTTCTTAAATGTATCGAATGAAAGGATAGTGCAGTTTATACCATCCATTATTTCCACCACTCATCCTCAGTAGGGTCACGAGTGTGCTGCAGCCCATCCCAGCCATCTTCAGACAGTAGGAAGTGGACACCCTGAACTGGTTGCCAGCCAGTCGCAGGGCACACAGAGACAGATAACTCACTCGCTCATTCATACCTCGGGACAATTTAGACCGGCAAACCTACTTGACATGCATGTTTTTGGAATGTGGGAGGAAACCAGAGTCCCCGTAAGAAACCTACGCAAGCACAGGGAGAAGATGCAAACTCTGCACAGGAAGGCTCGTAAGTGGTGTTGACCCCATGACCTCAGAGTGTGCCGCGGACGTGATAACCACTCAGCCGCCGTGCCGCCCAGAGTTAACACAATATATAGTAGAATATATTCATTTTATATGAAAAATGACAAGCAAAACCAAAACTTCTTCAAATAATAATACTACATTTAATGCTCCATTTTAATGGAATCCAAAACGCTTCACTTTAGTGACTTTGTCTTCAAAGTAATTAAACCCATATCTGTTCAACTCTCCGCTGTATCAGCATTTGGTCATGCTGAACATGTTTAAACAAACTTTCAATTATATATTTTTTTCTCTTGCCGTTATTCTTTTAAAGCAAAGTCCCAGGGCCCACTTGAAACGGGTACACAACACACTTTTAGGTCCCAACCTACCAGTTGAGAAACACTGTAAAGAAAAAATTTAGCAGGTTGTTATCACACATTTACTAAATATACACTTTTAGCATCTGCTGTACTATCACAGTACTGTATTTCTATTATTCTACCATTTATCTTGAGTTTTTTTTATCTCTTCCAGTCTTTATTACTGTAAAATTTGGACCATATAGTGCACCTGATTATAAGCCGCAACCAGTACAAGAGAAATAGATTTTGTACATAAATAAGCCGCACCTGACTATAAGCCGCATGTCCCCTCCTTGAAACATGCGATATTTACAAGCAAAATGGTACGCAGAAAGAGATTTAATAATATATGGTACCTTAACACCTTAACGTTTCGATAGCCTGCTGGCGGTGTGCCACCGGGATTTTGATAAACAAATACATGTGTGTACAATGTCACCAGTCACTGAAATACAACATACCACAAATCATTGGAAAGCGTAAACTCTAGGGATTCAAAATATACTCATCAGAGAAACAACACCATCAGTCTGAAAGAAGATATCTGAAAACTTGTAAGCCGGGGTACCTCACCATTACATCCCCTGGCTGTCTTAATTGTCCATGAAAATGGCTTCGCACATCAATCCATAGAATCCGACCATGTAAAATATTTACTCTAGAACACACGATAATGTCGACGGATAAGTAGGAATCCGCCTTAAACATTCCTGCTTCGTTGGGCGTTGCTTCTTGAAATGCTTTCGTTTCTCCACATCATTTCTGTTTACAAAAAAAGAGACTTGTAAAATTATTCCCAATATGGTAGTTAGCTCTCCCGTTTCGATGGACACCTCTTCCATGATGAGGGTCTGTTGATGCTAGTTTAGTTTTTTTTGTGCACAAAGCACGAAGTTACAAAAAAACTTAATAAATTCTACTTGTCTCACTCTTACCTTTACTGCTCGGGTGCCCCTAGCGGCTGTTGGAAAAAAATGCATCAATTAGCTGCATCATTGCATAAGCTTGGGGGAAAAAGTCGCGTCTTATAGTAATAATATAATTTTACAATACATGTTCACACTGGAGTGCACTGTCTCATCTCGTTACAAACAATATCCCACAAAGTGTATATCAATGACAAAAAAAAGTTCAAATCAATACTAGTGGTATGTTTGCATTTTAGTCCAATAGTTCTAATCGTCGTTTAATGTGACGTGATTGTGTTTTATTTATAATAACTTTCCCTAAAGCCCCACTTCACCTTTTGTTGAGAAAATTAAGTGTCTCTGACATTTGGCGTATGATTAAACTGAAGTGTTAATTAATAGTAAAGCTTGATTCCCCCTCTAATAATTGAAAAGTGACATTCGCTTCTGAACCGCAAACGTGTACTTTACTGATCTTCTGCTGCTCTCTTGTGGTCAGGTAAGGTACTTTCTCAGATGTATGGTCTGTACAACATTTGCGGCAAAGAATACTTTGTGATTCCATTTTTTTTTAATTTGGTTTATTTTATTTGTAAATAATGCATACATAGTGTAGTGATAAAGTAGCAGGATTAAAAATAAATATTGTAGTGATAGGAATTTTTCAACAAACGGGCTTTTTTGGCCGATTCACCAAAAAGAGCCGTCTCTTTCGGCTCCAAAGCCGCTCTTAAAGGTACATTGTGTAATATTTGAGCACTAGATGGCACTGTATTGTCTAATCCGAACAAAAATCTGTGCCAAATGAACATTGTGTAGCAGCAGCAAGATGCCAGGCAAACATGGCGCTGACAAATAGCTATGGATTCAGCTATACAAAATAAATACACATATTTCGACCTATGGATGTTCATAAACATTGACATTGGTATGATAGTTCATGTATTTTTGCCTATTACACTAATCAATGTTTTTTTTTTTACTGAATACAGGTTTTCTCCCAATTATTGTGTATTATTATGCACAAAATGACTTAAAATAGGAAAATAAAGCCAAAAAGACATAAAAGAAGAAAAAAGCATAAAAGACAAAAATAAACATTAAAAAGGGAGTAAAAGAGAAAGATAGTGATAGATAGAAAGGAAACACCTGTTAGCTTAAGATGTGATTTTAAGATTATGTTGGTAGTATACAAAATCATGCATGGACTTCCTCTCTCGTATCTTTCAGATTGAATTTCCCCCTATGTTCCGGTCAGGAGCCTTCGCTCTGAAAATGCTGGTCTACTAGTGATGCCAAGAACCAAGAAGAGATCCGCAGGTTTGTGAGCGTTCTCTATTCCGGCCCCAGTGCTGTGGAATGTTTTCCCCCCTGAGATTCAATCTGCAACCTCAGTGGAACTGTTTGAATCTAAGCTTAAAACACACTTCTATTCTAAAGCATATGAATAACCTTCCTTTTCCTCATGTTGGGGTTTTTGAGTTTTTTCTTGCCCTTATGTATGTTTTATATCAGGGGATGATGTGATAATAGTCTGCGGTTTGCAATAATTTGTGGTCTGTGCAGCCCTTTGAGACTCCTTGTGATTTAGGGCTATACAAATAAACATGACTTGACTTGACGGAGAGGAGAGGGAGAGAAAAAGAGAAAGAGGGAAGCAGAGAGGCAGAAAAAAAGAGAAAGAGAAAAATAAAGAGAAAGAACAATGGAAAAAGTGAAATAGAAAGGAGGATTAGCTCAGGAGGTAGAGCGCTCGTCTTCGGATCAAGAGATCTCAGGTTCAATTCCTGGCTCCTCCGTGTTATATGTGTTATATGTTATATGGCAAGACACTGAATCCCTAATGCCCCAATTAGCAGGTAGGCGCCTTGCATGGCTGCATGGTCGCTATTGGTGTGTGAGTGTGTGTGTGAATGAATGAGTGTAAAGCGCTTTGGGAGGTCTTCATTGACCTAAAAAGTGCTATATAAATGCAGGCCTTTTACCAATTTAGAGAGGAAAAGAAGAGTGAGAATATGAGAGAGAGGGAGAGAGAGGGAGAGAGCAATAAAGAGTGCAACAGAGAACAAAGAGAAAAAAAGAGAAATAGAGATGGAGAGGAAGAGAGAGAAAAGGAGAAAGAAAGACAAAGAGTAAAAGTAAAAAGAGAAAAACAGAGGGAGTGAAAGAAACGTTGTGTGAGAGAGAGGTGAGCGGGGAGGAGAGTGAGAGCTGTGCTAGGAATCAAATGGACTGAACCATTTCAAGGCAGTGGAGTGTTTATGATCCTGCATTGTTCACAGTTTTGTTTTGTTTTACTTTTTATGTATGAGCTAGCATTTAACAGTAATTCTACGTGATTTAATTTCCCGGAATATTTCTGGTTGAAGCCTTCGCTCCAAAAACGTTGCTTTGCTGGTGATTCCAAGAGCCAAGAAGAAATCAGCGCGTTTGAGATCAGGCGAGGGTGTAATAGTAGTCTGCACAGCCCTTTGAGACTTCTTGTGATTAAGGGCTATACAAATATACATGACTTGACTTGACTAGAAAGAAGGGGTTGTATACTGATGAATCACATAAAAAAGGCGTTTCGAAGAGAGTCGGGCCATAGAATCATTTCGTTCTCAAACGACACATAGCAAAAATTCTTTTTTTTTTTTTTTTTTTTTTTTTTTTTGGGAGGTGAACCCGGAAGTGGCTTGCGGTTGTCGCACGCGTCGGCGGCGACTGCGCTCGACTTGCGGGCGGCGCATCGCTACCTGGCTGCCCTCCGTCCTCCTCCGCGGCAGACTTTGAGAAGTACCCCGGACCTCGTGGTGCAAAGCCGGGAAGGGAAAGGCTTTGTGCCCAGCGTTAACGACTACAAGAGAGACGGCGAGGAGTTGAACGCAAGGTAAGGCTCGCTGCAAAGGGGGAATAACAACAACTTGTCCCGCTTTGATGCATCCATTCCTGGGGTTTTAGCAACGCGGAGTAGGGACATACATGGATGTGATGGAATTAATTCATCGTCTTTTTGGACCGTTTGTGTTCCTAAAAGACCCCACAGTCCGTTTTGTGAATGTTTTTATTTGTATTCACTGAGGCCTACCTTCACAAGCCACCAGCGTGTAGTGCTGGCTAGCACAGGTCGTTTTCCGGTGTCTTCCTTCACAACAAAATAAAATGTAATCACCTGAAAACCGTTAGAGCTTCATCGCGATTTTACCCACCATGGACTCAAGTTCTTTATATTTTCGTGTTAAAAATTGCGACATGCTATTATTTTTAATGTAAGGTCAACCAGTGCAGTTCAGATTGACCTTTTCAATAAGGACATTATCATACCTGTCAACCCCCACGGCTCCATGCCCTTACAAACTGTCGTATTTTTCCTTACAAAATACAAAATAATCTTACACCATATTTTTTTCAAACTTATTTATTTATGTAGTTTAATATGTTATATCGTACATCTGTTTTGTTGTATCATATATATTGTTATATATTAACCTTTTATTTGTGAGATACTAAATTGCTCGACATGAGTGAGGTTTATTATAAAAAAAGTTAAAAAATGAAGTAGCTTGGACGTTCACTGCAGAAGGAAAAAACACATGCAAATATAATTAAGTAGAATAATACATTTTCTTATTTAAATTATTAATTCATTTTCTGCATTAAATTATTGTTGGTAATATACTGATTAAAGGGATAGCCACAAACCTGTCTTTTTTCATTTTCTCATTTTAAACTTCTTTTTTTTCTTAACTTCTTTATACAACAATAATGATTCGTAATATAATGCATCAAAGCAAGTGAGCCGTTTGAGAGCCGGCTCTTTTTAATGAGTTGAGCCGAAAAAGCCAGGTCTCTAAAAAAGAGAAGGACTTCCTTTCACTATACAACTACCACGGAATGATGCATGATGGGAAATCCCCAGGACACTGAGTGGTTAGCACGTCCGCGGCACAATTCTGAGGTCATGGGATCAATACCAGCTATCAGGCTTCCTGTGCAGATACCGGATGGTACCCGTAATTGATAAATTTGCGTTTTTCCGTACAGATTTTTTTTGTATGCCGTACTCGTCTTAGAATGCATAATAAACCTACTTTTTACGGCAAAAACATACAGGTTGACAGGTATGCAATAAGGACATCACCAATCCCCAAGCGAAATCAAGCCCTCTTGTCATGTGCTTCCTTCAGATGGATATGGCTACCAATTGGCCGAGACTTCCTGTCAATAACTCACGCATTATTATACTAGTAGAGATGATCAAAAGCCTCAAACTTCAAAATATATACAGTGATACCTCTTCATACGAGCTTTATTGGTTTCAGGATTGTGTTCGTAGCTCAAATTGGTCAAGAGACAAATTTTGCCGATATGAAATACTTAAAACTAATCGCCCGTTCCCGACTTTGCCCAGAGATCAAGGTGAACCCTAAATATCTGTTATCTTTCCAATAATTACAAACACATTTAAATAGTAATTAAACTTTAAAATACAGGTGTAAATGTGATCAAAACAGGCTTACTCAAAATTTGTAAACCAAAGACTTTCGCCAGTGATTGAGGAACTGGTATCTCTGGAAAGCGGGATGACGCTTTACACCAAAGACGGCGACCAGATCATGGAAGGTGCTGTATCTGAATCAGATCAGGCTTCTCCTGCTATTGGTCATCATGGAAACATGTACTATCTGTTTCATGTGGGGACGCAAACACCTACCAAAAAAAACGCATGGAGGGGGGTGGGGGTAACAGGATTTGTGCATAAGAGAAGGGGGGGTGAGTAACGGTGTCAACTTACCTGTCAACTTATAAGTTTTCCCAGATTTTATAGGTTTTTGGGATTGTTTCAAATTGTGTACGCTTATAACAATTTTTGCTCGTATTGGCTCTTATGCGGATCGTCTCGGCCATTGGTAGAATACTACATCGTCATCATAGATTAGTAATTTTGTCCTAGTAATCTACTTAATCTGTCTTGCTGTGAGTAAATAGGTACCGTGTAATGTTTGTATGGTTTCATTTTGCTTAATAAGGAGGATTTGCACTCTTTAAGAAGGGGATCAATTGGCGGTGGTTGACTGGTATGAAATGGAGAGACTGTTGATACTTATGCAGCGAAAAAGAAACACACATTTCTCAAACTGATTTCTTTTCAAAATGTATTTTAGTATGCTTAGTATTCAAATCAGGTTTTTTTTAAACTCGAAGTTTTTTTGTACCACGAGGCGGCACTAAATTTTACACAATGTCCCTTAAAGAAAGCCTCTTATTACTTTCACCATTTTCATGCCACACTAACAAATAAAAACAAAATCTGCAGGTAGGAGCATGACCTCACTCTCCAGTACTCCCCCCACCCTCCATTCCTCTTAGCCAATGTGTTACACCCGGAACAGCTCCTATATAAGCAGATGGGCGTAGTAGACTATAAAGCTCAGGGCTCTTTCAACTCAGTTGGGCAATGTTAACACATACTTAATAGAGAAAAAAGTTCCAATTCAACTTTTGAATGACAACCTAAACAACCCACCCCACATTTAACAATAAACAAAGGTAAAGCGAAAAAAAATAAAATAAGGCAGGCATTGTATCATTTTTGTAATTATTAATTGAAGAAATACAAACTAAAAAGCAATAATGTTGAATATTTCATTTGCTCATCTTTTCGATTGTTTTTCATAATGTCGAGTAAAAGATTTAAAAAAAAAAGAGAAAACAATGTATTTAATGTGTAAAGTGTACGCAGTAAAAATAAATCATCCATTCCACAATATGCACAATGTTTCTACAAACCCTCATATTGTTTTGGCAAACGATGGTTCATAACTGTTTTAACAAACTTGAATCCCATACCAAGCAACAGAATTGGATATTATGAGGTTAAAGTCTAAACTGTTTGCAGTTCCTTTCAGCTTTATTTTGAAAAGGGCAACGAGAATTGCTCGGACTTGATTCTCACTGCTGTGTCTTGTCACCCCTTCTTGTCCTGCTTTGGGATAATGCGGCTTAGCTCCAGTTAAGGCTCTACACTTGGAAAACCTAATGTGTGTGTGCTTGAAGGAGTTTGGCCCTGTAAACAAGCACAAACCAGGATGAACGTCATCTGGCTGACCGACGGGCCCCGGTCATCGGCAACTCTTGCCGACTTCCCAGTATGTGATGTGATGACAGTAGCAGGATGTGTCAAGCCGGACTATTTGCTTTGTCAGCTTTTACTGGAAACCTCCTGCCTGTCGCTTTTGAGGGATTATTGTGCACCCCGTCCTATTAATGACAAACGATGTCCAAGGATGAAATAGCGCTTTTTCGAATGTAATTGTAACTCTAGAGCAGCAGTGGATAATGATCTTATTTCTATCTATCTATCTATCTATCTATTTGTGTACCTGTGCAATCTATTTCATTAGTATTTACTTTTATTAGAGATGCAACAGCACCGACTAATGGTGTCATGGGGGATTTTTTTCAATTGAAAAAATGTGCCTTGGCTCAAAAATGGTTGAAAAACACTCCTCTAGAGCAGTGGTTCTCTAATGGTCTGACTTCGGACGCACCATACCACCCTAATTACAAGTCACGACCCGAATCAAACAATTTCCACTTTTTTAATTGATTCACGTTTTTATTTTCATATTTTTTAACGTAACGACCAGCGAAACCAAAACAATTTGAAGTAATAATATTCCCTTTAAAGGGACAGTGTATTTGGCAATTTTGTGTGGTGAAATGAAATGATCTGCATTTATGTAGCGCTTTTCAAGTCAAGACTTCCCAAAACGCTTTACAGTGTACTTCACATTTCCCAATAGCGGCCGTGCAGCCATGTAAGGCGCTAACCTGCTTATTGGGGGCATTAGGGGTTCAGTGTCTTGCCCAACAACACGCAGGATTTGAACTGCGATCTCTTGATCCCAGGACGAGCGCTCTACCTCCTGAGCCACTGGTAAAAATACTTAGAAAAAACAAATCAACTATAGGTATATTGATTTAAATGAAAAGCAAAATACACAAACTATCACACAAACCTGTATCTTTACTGTTTTAAATAGTGTTTACATATTTAAACTTGGAGTTTAGCTGCTAGCTTTAGTATTTATATTGTCTATTGTTGCAAGTAGCTTAACTTTAGCAACTAGCATTGTTCAGCAGGTGACATCTCAAACTGTCTCACTAGCTCTAAGAGTTGTTAGCTGTGACTAGTATAATACTAGCAATTGGCATAATCCTCTTTCATTTAAGCTTCATATCATGTGGATTTTCATATTAAATACATTAGTCTTTTTCTGCACGTTGACAATTAAAGATTGCTTGTCAGAGTCATAAGAAAATATTGCTTTATCTTTCTGATGATATTGCAATGTATTTCTTAGGTTTTAAACAGCTTCTATTAGGTTCACAAGACTATATGTGGCTTTAAATCAAGATATTCCATCAGTTCGGTCTTCTGCTTCTCGTTAAGTTTTTGACTCGCTCTCCCATCCAATTTACTTTCACACCCATGTTCTAGGGGGAAAAAATAAACTGTAAATATCTACAGAGAAAAAGCTCCATGTTTTCTGAAGCTTATATAACCTTTTTGAGCCCTACTGCTGCAGTACATTTTATTTCACAGTGGATCATTGGGGGATTTGATCAAATCTAAGAAATAATGCCAGAGGCTGTGTCCCATAGCAATAGAAATATACCACTTTAAATTTGTAAGGATTTCCTACACTTGACCAGGGTCATTTTGTACTGAATAATGGTTTCAATACAATGTACAAGCAAAGTTATTTTATAAAAATGTCACATAATAATGCAAACAATAAGGATATCGTCCTATTTACTTTCGGTCCAGACTGCATTGAGCGATAGAGAACACAGTGCCTTTCGCTTTGTGCAGATATCCACCCACATCTACCACTCGCCCAATCAAATTGCTCTGAGTGGCTTGCAGGCATTTTTATTTATTTACAGTTTGATCAGTGGCTTTTCATCATAAAGTAGCTCAACAGTCAAAATACATAGTTTAATGAGCTTCCATTTAAAGGGGTTCTTGGCGACCTACTGCCAAAACCTGGTATGTTAGTGTGACTCCCTGACTCTTAACTGAAGTTCAGAATGTGCCCTATCTATACTGGTCAGAACCATGGTTTAAGTCACTGCGGCTTCAGCTTCTCATAAACCAAAATAGGAATGTAACCAGCCTACTTTGGAATGCCACAGAGAAATAAACAATCTTCTCATTTGATCTCCGAACCATATGTACTCGTGAAAAGAGCCATAAAGTTCCCAACCCCTGTTATACAGGTAAAAACATGACCCACAAATAACTTTTTAATAAAGTTTCAATTCAAACAAAACCCCGCAGGCTTACAGGATGTTCATGTCAATCATTTTATTTCTGCTGCTGACTTTGGCCTCAATTTCGGCAACAAACACAGGAGTTGTTGCCACGTAAGTTAATGAAAAGGCTTGAGTGATCACAGGGTCAAAAAGCACGAAATAACTTTGCAGGAGTCAATTGTGACAAAGTCGATCTTTAGTGAAGAAGGAGACCAGAAGCTTGACTAATTCCAAATGTGTGTGTCACGAGTTTCACTGCCTCTAAGTGTGTAAGTAACAATCTCGTTTTGCTTTGCAGGTCATGAGTGCCTCGACGGAGGAAAAAGCGGAGAACGAGCGCAACCGTCAAAAGATTCGTTCGGCCCGGCCCGCCCCTGGCCTTCCACCATGAGTGAGTCCAAAGCTCTGTTCATTTGTCAGAAAATGACATTGAACAGAAAACACCAAAAAATGTCTGTCATGGTAAAATATACAGTGCCTTGCGAAAGTATTTGCCCTCCTTGAACTTCTCAAACTTTCACCACACTTCTACACAAAGATACAAATGTTGTTGTTGTTTTTTTTGTTTGTTTTTTTGTCAAGATTTAACGGCAATTTGAGCAAAAACGTAAAGTGGAATCAAATGTATCGGATCGTCTGCACTTTTTTAAAATTAATGTAGAAAACTCATTTCAGAAGTTCAGTTCTCTGAACGATGTGATGTTCTCCAAAATGATTCATGATGATAAATAGAAACAAGCTATATTCAAATCTCAGTAAAAAATGCACCTGCTCTCCAAGAAACACAACAGGCAGGTCCAATCGACTCTTGTGGAGAAGTTTGAATCCAGATTTGTACCTAACACTGCAAATAATGGAAATTAGACCAGTGCAAATCTACCAAGATTTCAAACAAGGTGAATACTGATCTGAGATCTACAGCTGAGGTGGGAGAGTCTGTCCTTTCAATAGTACTTTGCAAAAATCTGGCTTGTATAGTAGAATGGTAAGAAAAAGCTAATGTATTTCTCAGAGGCATCCATCAGAAGTCCTGTTTAAATAAGCCACCAAACACCAGGGAGACACGCCAAATGTGGAAGAAGATGTTCTGGTCAAAAGAAACAAAGAATGAACTTTTGGGCCGCAATGCACAATGATTTTTTTTTGTTGTTGTCAAAAAGCAACACAGTTCATAACCTTGACAACACCATCACCACTGTCAAACATGGTGGCGGCTGAAAAACAGTTTGGGGCTGCTTTTCTATTGCATTTCAGTGTTTCCCTTAAAATTTTGTGAGACCCCTGTGGGTAGACAGTTTAGGGCAGGGGTCTCAAACATGTGGCCTGTGGAGTGACCATTTGATGCCCCCACCTTAATATGATAGTTTAAAGGGACATTTTTGTATTATTTAGTGCCTCCTAGTTGTAAAAAAGTACTCATTAGAAAGAACAATATTTGTTAAAAAAAGAATCTAAAATGTGATGAAATATATTGCACACTTTTCGGGGTTTTTCGTTAAAAAAAAAATACATTATCCCAGTGTCTTTAACTAATGACAAAAAGTTACATGACACCAGGGCAGATAACTGAAAAGTTGCCGCCTGTCCATCCATGAAGTTGCCTGCATCACTGTTTTCCATCTGCCATCAGTATGTACCTGTATTTACTCATCTTCATTCATGCAATGTTTGCGTTGCGTCGCCTGCTACAAGCCACGTGAACTCCTCTTTCCACGGTGCTTTTAATGTACGTTTACGTTTTGTAACGTCATTAATTTTGTTGGCTTCTTTTCAATATTTCTTCTTGGGCTGAGGTTTTGGCTTGATTCCTAACCACTTAACCATTTTTCTTGTGTTCTCTCTGCGTCTACTTTGGAAAATGATATCCAAATGCACGACCTTATAACCCTCGGGAAGGTCCGGAAGCACGAAGTTATTCGATGCAGGCTTCTGATTGGCTGCCGAGTATGCAAATTGCCAAACGAACCAAAATTTCCAAACCGAATGAAAGTTTCGCAATCGGAATAAAGCAAACAAGAAAAAAAGAAATGAAAGATTTTTCTTTTTCCTTGAAAAAGTTTTTCGGCCACCCGGGCGGAGACGTTTTGTAAGTTGTACGCCCGACGTAAAAGACGCACGCCCTGGGCGTCTGAGCAGTTATAATTTTAGACACTGATTATCCAAAAAAATTATTTCCACGGCACAAATGTGTCCCACTTTTTGCTTTTTGGCAAAAAAAAATCATATTTTTATGTTTGAAGCCTGAAATATGGCGAAAGGTTGAAAAATTCAGGGGCCCAAGTGTTGCATATCTGTCAAAACACTGCCTAAAAGACAAGACTTCCAAAAATGGAACCGGTTTCTCAACGTGGGTACTTAAATGTGGGAAATTTGGGAACGCTCAAGGAACACGAGTTCTACTGAACGAACCATTCGATATTAGAATCTATTCCAAAGCCAGGAGTAGTGTTGCTTTGACTGGGATCCATTTTTCTTGGAAGAAGAAAGTGGGAGGAAAACGTCCGTTTAATTTAATGGACTCGTGGACATGTCAAAGCAAGATAGCTGGCAGGGGTCTAAAATCCCTGTGGATGGAAGGGCCACGTGCGCAATAAGAGGGTGCAGTGAGGGGAGGCTGTTACCAGGGCAACCAACATAGACTCTGGTGCGATTAAATCAAGCCATAGGGAAAGTGCTGATGGACAACTCCAAGATTGAATTTGTCTAAAACATTTGTGTTATTGCATCCGTGTATTTGTATGGCTATCCCTGATTGTGGTTTAAGTCCCTAATTTCAGTGCATCTGCTTGTGTGTGTGCATAGGTTTGTAGGTTGGCGTGGGTAAAGGCAGCAAAGAAGTAATAATAAGACTTAAAGTTGCTCTCATTTGTGGTGTCATTTAACATAAAACGTGCTTGACAAAATCGAGTCCTAATTTGAACTGCCACTAAATAATTCATGCTTCTCTTTTAGATATATTCTGTTAATGCTCACTGGTGTTGATATCCGGATCTCATTAGTCTTTATTAATCGCCTCCTGCCGGCAAACTTAAAAGAGCAAGCAGGTCAGGAGCAGTTCACTCAAACATGTCCCTCAATGTCACGGAATGAAATCTTAAATGTCATGAAATAATCTCAAAAGCTGCTAGAATTCAAGGTAATAGAGATGTAATTGCTCATTTATTAGCTTTATAAATTCTACATGTCTTGCCAGACTGGCAAACTGTTAGCCAAATGGCAAGTAGGTGATAACATGATCAAAAGTCACTCGCCAACACCCATGTCACTTCCCTAGCAAACTAAGTTTTGTTGCTTTTAGAAAAAAAACTATTATTTTGGATAAAGTAAAGTAGGACTGCAACTAACTACTATTTTAATAGTCGACTAGTCGCCAACTGACAATCAGTCAAATAATCAGATAATTTGTGACTATTTGACTTGATAATTATTCTGATTATTTTTCTCAAATTTGGCATGAAGTTCATTTCATTATGTGGCTTTGGATAATAAACACCAGAAAAATTTGTATACTGAAAATTACATTCTTTATTGAACTAACTTCAGCTTTATACATTATTTAAATACAAATTCACTACCCCAAAACAATTAGGCACTGTTCTTGGCCAGTAGAGACATAAATCCATAAATAAACATCTGTCCTTTTTTTTTTTTATAGGACAGTGAAAATATTTGATAAAATCAAATAAAACGTGCTCATCAATGTAAACTATTAAGGGCATATTACCAACAGTACAGTAGTGAATAAAACAAATACAGTATATCCATTTTGTGAATTACATTCTGTGTCAACTTCAAAGTCTGTGACAAAAGGACTGCGTGCAATTAATTTTTAACCTATTTACAATTCAAAATCAGTGTTCAGAAGATATTTAAAGACTTTTTTTGAAAAAAAAAAAAAATTTAACAATGTTTTATTTTTTTATAAGGCAGCACGGCGGCGCAGTGGTTAGCGCGTGTGCGGCACAGTTCTAAGGTCTTGGGAACCTCCTGTGTGGGTTCAAATCCAGCTACCGGACTTCCTGTGCGAAGTTTGTATGTTCTCTCACATTCCAAAGACATGCATTTCAGGTGGATTGGCCGGTCCAAATTGTCCCTAGGTGTGATTGAGCGAGTTGTCTGTCACTGTGTGCCCTGCGATTGGCTGGCAACCAGTTCAGGTTGTCCCCTGCCCACTGCCCAATGATTGCTGGGACTCCAGAACCCCCGCGACCCTACTGAGGATAAGCGGTGCAGCTAATGAGATGAGATGAGACATTTGCTAGGAACAGTCTGGCATAATCCACAAGCTCTCCTTCATAGCGAAATATACACGTTTAAAATGTACAATGTATGCCATTGAAACTGGATTGATTACTTAATTTTACCAGAAGAGTCAGACTTTGTTTCTTTCAACTCTCTGATGTACATTTCGAATGTTCGTGCGTCACCGATCTTCTGAAATTAAACCCAAGATCCGCTTTGCAAACTATGCAACTATTGGCCGTATCCAGGCCTAAATGTTCCCAAACTTTATAAATTTCGGGATAGGAAGTTTATAATGTCGCCGCCATTTCTCTGCGTTTATTTTTTCGCTCGGGAGACACTATTTAAGTCACATTTATTTGTATAGCCCTTAATCACAAGATGTCTCAAAGGACTGCATAGGATTACAATTACACCATTGCCTGATAATAAAGCAACATGCGAGCAAGGAAAAACTCAAAACCTCAGCATGAGGAACAAAAGAAACCTTGAGAAGGGTTATTGCGCATGGGAGACTCAGCAGGGATTATATTTATGCAGAAATATCTCTCTTTGTTGGAAAAACGTGTCTGGCGACAATGGTAGACAATTAATTTTGTTGTCGGCTCACTATTTTTGTCAACATCAACTGATAGTTGCAGCCCTAATGTAAAGCTTGTAATTGCAAAATAATTTGACCATATGGTTTATTGTTTCTTGAATCTTCTTTTTTTATTTCGCACATATTTAAGTTTCCTAGTTGTTTTTAAGAAAAATCATCGGTTGTTGTCCTTTGTCTTACATTTGACGTTTTGGGCATCGCTTGTACCTGACGACATCCTGTTTAACCTGTTTTAATGGCACAACGTCAACATGCTGGATGACATTATTGGAGACATTTTTATACTTTGTGGTTAATTATCATGCAAAGTTCAGTTATACTTATTTCTTGAACATTTGTGCACCTGATTAATTACTAATTAGAAAGTTGTTGTTGTCTTCCGTGTTGCCTCAGTTCCTCCACTGGGAAGATGTAGCAGCCCGGGGTGATTTCCGGTCGAGGAATTAGCTCCCGTGTCGTTAGGCACTTTCCAGATTCCTGCTGGGAGAAAATTAAGCCTGGGCTTCTGTCTAGCTATATGCCGGGAAACTTTGTAGTCCGATGTTATGCTTTTGACACACTTTCCAGGGTTTGCGTCTCATTTTCGTTCATGTGGTTGTTTGTACATATTTGATGGGACACCAGCTGTGTGTCGGAATGTGGTTCAGATACCCTGCTTCCGTTTTTCTGTTTTCTTTTGAGATTTTGATGAAAGTTTGTTTTGGGATCCCTTGTGTGTCTGTTTTATCTGAGTTGGAATGGGCTGGGGGTGTTCATGACAGGAAGGAAGCTTTGCGGGAATATGATTACATCTGGAGGTAAGCAGGGCAGCAAGAGGAAATGAAGCCTTCGGGTATGACAGTTTCAATGACCATGTTACATACACACAGTGATAGGTTGACATCCTAGAGTATCTAAGGTCTCCCGCTAGCACACCCTCAACTCCCTAAGTGCTTATTCCTAAATTTAGATCAAAACCAAAACATCATTTCACAGGCAAAAGTCTCCTAGTTGGTATTACACTCAATCAAACATAGGAAACTGATATTTTTTTCTCTTTTTCATCCTGAACAGTGTGATTTATTTTCTTATCAATCATTTTTGCTAACACGGCTTTCCTTCCAAGAGAGCAACAAAAGGGCCAAGTCCATTTCTAGTGGCTACGCGAGAATTATGTCCTACACGGCCTGTTGGTTTTTTTCCACAAAATGTCTGCCACAGCTTAGCAACCGTGCACGGGAGGCTTAGCAACGCGGCTAATTACACCTTCCGTCTCATTGCGTTGGGACATGGTGTCACCCAAGCCTCACCGCACTATGTGTGTGTTCAATCACTGCTGTCCAAAACATGTGCCACACAGGATTCTGGGAAATGTGTTCAGAATAACGCAAATATCTTCAAACAATATTGCTTTGCAAATATTGAACAAAGTAATTAAAAATCAAAAATGTTTTCACTTTACATAAACAATAGCAATTTCAGATTAATAATGCTTGGTAAAGTTGTAACAAATATGACTTCCCACAGTTATATAACTATTATTTACGTGATAAAAGATTTTTGACAGTAACGCTTTAAAAAACAAAACAAACAAAAAAAGCAATATTATAACCATTACAAAAGCCAACACAATTTATCTCCATACGACCAAATACCCCCCCCGAAAAACAACAGGTAACCCGTAATACTGGGTAGAAGTTAAAGGTGATGTACAGAATTTGGAACGTTTCTACTCACTGACGCCATCTTTTGGCTTGTGTCATCATTGTGGCCTCTGTCAAGCTCCTTATTTTGCCCATGCAAGTATGTGCCTTTTTAGACACACTTGAATAAACTCTTGCCCTTTTTTTAATCTCTTTGGGGTTTGCGTTTGCTCTGTATTTGAAACATGCTTTTTCTTTTATTATTTTCATACCACACTTACAAAGGCTGCAATGAGGAGCATAAAGTCACTCTATATCTAATATCTCTATCTTCAACTTTTTAAGGACCCATCGAATGACACACCCTATTTTAAACTAATGTTTTAGAAGAAAATCATGCTTTGGATTCTTTGGATTTTTTTTTAAACTCACATTAGATAGATAGATAGATAGATACTTTGTTCTTCCCCGAAGGGAAATTCACATTTCCAGCAGCATCCCTGAGCTGAGAACAAAACAATCGAAAATAACACGGGAGCTAGAACGGATTGTTCAATACTAATTTGTCTTCCAAAAAATAATTATTTAAGAAATGCATTTTAAAAGCAACCAAATTCCTAAATCTTCAAACAATATTGCTTTGCAAATATTGAATAAAGTAATTAAAAAGCAAAAATGTTTTCACTTTACATAAACAATAGCAAACAAACGACTTTATATACAAACTAAGAAAGTGTTAGCACTTTTTCAACCTTTCTAAAAGGTTTTTGCTTCCTCATACCTAATAAAGTTTCTGGCGGAATCCAAATGAGCTCATTAAAAAGAATGAGGGCGCATTTACTGTTACCGTCCACCCTTCCTTCTGGCAGTCCTCAAGAGGAAGAGGAGGAGGAAGCATGAGGAAAAGAGAGCGAGGGAATGCAATAGAGTAAGAGAAGCAGCATGTTGGTTTCAAATCAAAGGACTTGCGGTGGTCTGGACGGCAAGAAAAAAAGGAAACTGGGGGAAGGGTCGCCACTTTCAAGCGCCGGCCGTTTTCTCCAAGCCGGGGGCGTCATAGAAATGGTAGAGGACATGTGAGCGGCTGTCAGATAAGGAGGACGATAAAGAAGAGGCGCGCGGGAACTGTCTTGAGGCGGGAGCGAGAATGTTTCCTACCCGAGCAGGACCACACAAGGAGGGTACAAGAGGATGGAGACCCCGGCATCCGCCCGAGGACGCGCCACTCTAAGGGAGCATGCAGGTCCTGCAGAAGGTCAAGGAGCTGGTTTCACCGTCTCGTTGCAGGGCATTTGTTTCTGCTTTCGCAGGTGTGTGCGTGCTTTCTCAGGGGACAAACGTTCACCTGAGGAAATTGCTTTCCAGCTATTCATTTAGACAATCCTTTATCCGTCCTCAAGGTAATCCTCAACTAATTTGTCATCTTCAGATTTTGGGAAAAATCCTTGCAATAGTTGCTGATATGCAAACTAATAACCTGCTACGCTAATGCACAAGCTTTTGATATGCAAAAAACTACCTTGAGCTTGCTGTTTTAATCTCACAATTCTGCTTGTTGATCAGTTTGAACGACACTGAAAATCAGCAAAATGGACGGGTCCTTTAAATGGAAGTTGGAACTCCAACCAATGAAATATGTTGGAAAAGCTGAGAAAATTATCTTAGTGCATTTTTTGTCTTCATTTGACAATATTTACCTCTCCCTAAGGGACCTTAAAGTTTTCCCTTCTGGACTTGTGCTTATTGTCTGGAAATTAAGACTACATAAAACCTTCAACTGCATTCCAATTTTAATTGGTAACATCAGAACTCGTATCAAACATTTGAATCCAAATGCTGTTCTGTATTCTATTTTTATTTCTGAATCTATAAGTTCTTATCTATCAGTCAGTAATGACATAATCTTGAGGTAAGTTTGCCCCTTGGGGGGGTTTTATGAAGGTGTGACGCTGCTTTCCGGATTTTCACTTTTTGCGGGTGGTTCTGATAACTGAGTGATCTCTGTGTTCCATATTCAAATATCAGTCTCGGTCCCAAATATATTTTAAGTTAAGCAATATTAAAGGGAACACTATTTGTCGGCTTCCAGCCTATTTCTCTTTAGTATTTTTCTGCTGAGGCAACATACGGGCAGCTACAGTCTTCTCTTTTGAGTCTGGAAATTCTGTGTGATGACGAGAAACGGCTTTGAGGAGAAACTGCACTTGCTCCTCATTCTGAGTTGGCCTTCCATTGTATTCTTGTACAGTAGTAAGGCAACACCACACTCTGTGTGAGGACTGCTATGTGCTGCACAAAAACTGCTTCTGTCCGGAAGTCTTTGCACTGCTGCCAGGTCTTTCAATTGGAGTTCAGAAAGGGCTTGAATTATAAGTGTTGGGTGCTTTTCTGGAAATCAATTACCCACTGCAGCATAAGTGAGGTGAGGAATTGCCCCTTTTCCGCCACTGTGATGACTGGGTCTAAAAGTGCTAGAGCAACAAGTTTCTCTGGAAGATACCAAAGATGCCTTTTGAGTTATAGGCTGCCTTAGCTTAGTCCAGGCTGTAGGGATTGTATGGGTAGGCCATCAAAACCTTCAATAACTCAAGTTCATTTTTAGCTGCAGCATCTGGTCCATGCAAAGACAGTAATTTTCTGCTGGCTTTTCTCTCTTGCTCCGAACTTTAACCGGCTCCGGAAAATCTTTATCTTTACTGTATTGATGGCTTTTGACATCCACGTTGTATGAACCCTGGAGCCAAGAACCTTACTGCTCTTGGAGGAAGTTGGCAAACTGCAGAATTTGTTTCGGGAAACTAATTTGTGGTGAGGAGAGGAGCAACACATTTTTTTTTAATGTTTGTAAAATGGAGACCTATGAAGCCCTTTAAAACTATTCCTGGAGTAAATATACAGTACACCTTCCTTAATGTTAGGTTCCTTACATAGCTTTCTTTTTCAGTCTTTATCCCAATACTGATGCTGCTGACTGTGCAGGCTCGAATAATCATGTTTTCTCCTCTTGTAAATTCCTTGTTAGGCTACTTTTGTGTAATCATTATTGTTTTTTTTTTCATCAGGCACATTTTTAGACTGTTACTAACTTCTACTATTTCACATCAGTTTGGTTACTGAACTGCTTAAGGGATCCTGGCAAAAGACAGTGTTTGGTTGATTGGTTGTGACTGGTAGTATTTGCTGCTGTAACAAGTGTGACCATGTGCTGCTACCATATGTAATTACATTTTTGATAGACAAAGTGTTATCAGTTGGCATAACAGATGAGTGGTTTAAACCATGTTGACGGACTGACCACTGATGTACTGCACCTGTGATAATTACTGTTGGTCCTAGAATATCAGCTACAGATTCAATATGTCTCTAGGGTAGTTAAAAATAACACCTGCGGAATGACAAATTTAGGGTCATGACTGCTGACCTTTTGCTGACTGGTGGAGGACCCAAAACACATTGATACTCCCTCCTCTGCACTTAAGTGTATTTGATAAGTGCTTGTGTAGATGTATGTGTTTTACTTAGCTCCTGTGTCAATCGAATACTTTGTTACCATTGGTTTCCAGCATTAAGTTCAATCTGGTTTTTCATCTTGAATTGGAGAATACTTAAAGTGAAGGTCAACCCAAAGGATTTCCTTACAAATTTGCATTGTATGGATCACTACTAGTCTAAAACCGCATTATGTTTTTTTGGAACATTGGTTAAGGATCAATATGCCCCTGTTATTATTAGTGTTTGCGAGCAGCCATTTTGAGAATTTTGTGGGGTATAGATGAAAAAAAGACAATCATGGCTTTGGTTCAGAAAGAAAGTGAAACAGGATTGGTCGTCAGCTCAAGCCTGAGTTTATTTATGCCATAGTCAAATAAGCTACTGTTAAAAGAATTCTGTCCAGTAAAAACTACTGAAGTGTCCTTATTGCGGGTGGGACTAGGCAGACACACTAATTGTTACCTGAAATTAATTGAGAAACTTATTCTGTTGATTTTAATGTGATCTAAAGTAACAACACAAGCCTTACTCTCTTTATACACCTTAAAATTAACCTGCGCTACCCAAAGGATAAACCAAAAATAACAATCAACGATATGCATACATTTTAGGTCCTACAGCCGCCAAAGGTTCACTTAATTAACTCGTATACTACAAATATAAATTGGGCCTGTGAAACATTTTTTTTTTCCAAAAATACTTGGGTTGACTTCCTCTTTAAGCAGGTATTGTTTCTCTTAGTTTACAGTAACTGTAGTGTAATTTTTTAGAACTTTTTTAGAACTTAGTTAGTGGTTTCTCTGAATTAAATACTGCTTGTCACCCGTCTTTTGCGGTCTTGATCTTAGCCGCCATTTTTGTAAAGGTTTTTTTTTTCGTCTTGTGAACATTAATTTTCTGGGTTTGAAAAAGAAGAAACAAATTAAAATGTTGTGTTAGTGAAGGCCCATTGTCTAACACAGCTGCCGTTGTGCTCCTTTTTGTTTGGGTGGGGGAATGTTGCGAGTGGGAATGACTACTGGTGCAAATAAGCGCCCGCATTGTAGACAGCGGCTGTGGTGGTCGGCCGTGATGGGATAGGCTGCTTGCGTCCTAGCCGTCCATGTACTTTAAGGATGCTACCCCTGTCTGAAGGCTGCCTGAAAGGTAACAAGAGGACACACACATATTTGGGAATTGGGGTTAAAGGCGCTCAGGGGGTCCAACAAATGGAGCAGTAAATTATTTTTGACTGTATAGTGTGTGTGTAATTTATGTTTCAAATATTTGGTGTTTATTCATAGATTTTTCTGCAATGAAAGGATACAGCCATTTAAAGATTAATGATTTTAAAAGTATTTGGGTGAGTGATAAATGAATAAATGTATGCAGAGCTGCAAAACATCGGAAAATATGTCACATTGTGGGAATTTTTCTGTAGTAGCAATAAAGCGCACAATTTTTTGCTCGAAAGTGGTTTTTAGACAAAAAGAAAATGCAGATAAAATCTGCTGTTACTTCATATCTCCAGCATTGATGAACCATAAATAACCAATGAACGATCAAGACTGTCAATACAAAAATGTGCATGGCAGGATTTTTATTTCTATTTTTGTTTTCATAAAAAATGTGTGTTTTGTAATTTGCCATAAACTGTTGTTGTATACTACAGAACAGTTGTGGTACAGTAATTCTTTTTTTTCGCAGAGGTTGCATTCCAAAATGGCCCTGCAATAGTCAAAACCTGCCAGGTATTGGCGTTTAGTGATTTTTTTTTTAGTTATTAAATACTCTATTATACATTAAAACCAAAGCGCGAACCTATTAACAGACTCAAGCATTTGCTTTTTTCAAAGAAGTGCTGTACTTTATTAACCTTTTTTTAGCAAACACTTTCTTAACTGTCAAATTTTAATTCTAAAGATAATCTTATAAATTTAAAATATCTATATATGGAAGGGTACATATACAGTGTCTATCCATATTTACCGGAAAACATTGGGATTGTGTTCACTTTGTGTTCCTACAAACACCATATATTTTTCCCATTATAGAGCATTTTTGAAAAAGTGCCAAAGAGCCACATACGGCTCCAGGGCGAGTTTAGTGAGTCAGAAGTCCAAGTTTATTGGCAATAGAAAGCATCCTCCTCTGCCTCTTGATGCTTTTGTCGGTCCGTTGTTGACATGATAGTTTTTAGAAAAACTTGAAAATTTCAAAATATTTTCCCATACGTAATGTAGGTTCGTCAAGCTGTTCTATTACCTGCACCACTCAGAATGCAACATAAATGACGCACAGTCGGACAAAGGCAGAAAAGGGGCGTGGCAACTGTTTAGCAATACAGAATGCAAAACACAATGCACAATGGAAATCCACTAAGTAGCAAGACTGAGATAGGTAAATCCTGATACAGCAAGGCATTAATGTATTTGGTAGCACTGTCAATGAATTCAACACTGTGTGGCCCTTGTAATGACTGTACGAGCGTGACGCCAAGTGTTTATTTTTGCAGACTAGCCACATGTCGAAATGTTGTTGTGACTGCAGTGCCTGTGCTAAGCTTAACATCCCCTCAAATTAAGCTGAAACTAATGACAAATCATTAGTCTTTGAAGTGCACATGGCGCCGTGTTGGCATGCTAAAAGTATACACGCGCGTGCACTGATGTCAGTTCTTTGTGGCAAATGAGTCAACCCTATTCACGCAGCACTTTCACAGCAGCTGCAGCTGTAACAATTACGCACTTGATGTAGCACATGGAACAAAGCTTCAACAAAACAAGAGATTGTTGCCCAGTTATGGGAGGATCACAGTTTGATCTTTGTTCGTGTTTTTAATCACTTTTTTTATATATAGAAATTTGAGGTGAATTTAAAAAAAAACAATTTAATTTCGAAATGTTTTTGTTAAGAATGGGATTGTTTGTTTGGCACTCCAAATGGATTTGGTCTCCATTCGAGCAAACTCTTCCTCTGAGGCGGCCGCTGACAAAAGACAGGAAATGAGATCTCGCCTGCATTCTAATTACGCTTGGTAGGGTTTCTTAACTGATTGTTGTTATTAAGTACTGCTGGAGGAAGATGTAACGTTGATTATTGTGATGCTTGCTGTTTGACTGCCCTATGAGAAACATAGAAAAATGATTTTTTTTTTCAAAGCTTCAATTTCATTTTGCAACATTTTTCACAACGTAATTATGTTTTTCACAGTGCAATTTTTTTCTGTTTGAAAAAATTTTTAAATTATTTTTTTAATTACATTGCTGTATGCAAGCACCTCTAAACACAAGAATCTCGGTATACAAGTTTTTTTAACAAAACTCTTGCTCGCCATACGACAGAAAATCCCGCTCACGAGCAGTCCCGGTGACTACCATTAGAGACTGCTCACCATTTGTGACTGCTTAACGCCGGCATCAGCTCATCTAGTTTGCACTTGCAAACTATCACGGTCAAAAAAGTGCTGTAAAAAATGTTTCGTGAACATTCATTTAAAGTTACAGTAACTTTAATTTTAAGTGTACAGTAAACGTTTACGCGGCACCTACTCCCAGCAAGACAGAATATGTAGAATACCGCAACAATATTAGCATCTACAATGACATTGCCGTCTGCTACCAACGACCGAGACGAATGATATTAAAAGAAACATAAAAACAAAAAAAACATTAAATACACGGAAAGTGTATAAGTGGACAAGAATGCAATCTCAATCACTACTCCTCACAACCATCCTCTGTAACACTCATACAAATTTGTTACGTCGCTCATAACAAACTCTCATTTTATTTTTTTATCATCTTACATGAGAAATTCCAGCTACGAGCTCAATCCTGGAACAAATTAAACTTGTTGGAGCTACCAATGTATATAGTTTGTAACTTTTAAGATAAATGTATAGTGTTTTGGGTGTTTTGTGTTGGTTTATTTTTCAGAATCATAAACAGTGTTTTTGAGTTGAAGTGTTTAAGGAGTAGGTTTGGAGTGACGATATTGGATAGACTGATAAATGAAATTGTAAGAGACAGAACTGGAGTAGTGTGGAACTGAGCAAGTGTGTGTATATGAGAGTTGTGGGTTGGTTTGGACACATGGAGAGGATGGATGAGGAGGGAATGTTGAAGAGGATCTACAGAGCAGAAGTAAATGGAAGGACACCAAGAGAAAGGCTCTGATTGATGTGGATGGATGGTG
Organism: Urocampus carinirostris; assembly: GCF_059441175.1. NCBI lineage: Eukaryota > Metazoa > Chordata > Actinopteri > Syngnathiformes > Syngnathidae > Urocampus > Urocampus carinirostris. The sequence continues at coordinate 23,608,877 of NC_142359.1, forward strand.
TTATGAGTGCACTGGAGGAAAGAGGTCTAAATGTAGTGGAAGCTAGAGCTCTTGTTGGTGATAGAAATGAGTGGAGAGGTGTTGTAAAAGGATAGTGGGATGTTTGGACGCGTTCTATGCGATGGGCAGGGCACCTGTATGATGCGGCAGGGGTAAACCAGTGAAAGCAGTCAGGCCCTGGCGTTGAACAGAAGAGTGTGTTGTGTCACCCTGACCTGAGTGACATGGACGCTTTTTTGTGTCCTGTTCTAGTTGGAGGGACAAAAGCGTGACCAACTTGGTTGCCGAGGTGCTTAACTTGCTTGGGTGTTTAGGTATTTGGGTTGGCAATGGTAATTTTTTTTTGTGTTTGTCGCTACTTTTTCCTTCTCTTTGTTTTTGTTCACGTGTTTGTCTTGCTGTCGTTCACCCCTCTCGAGGGATATGACCAGGGTAGATGGATAGATAAACATTGCGGCCATTATCTTCAGTTTTAAGGTACAATTTTCAGTATCATTTTTAAAGTTTTTTTGTTTTTATAAATACATGTACATTGTTTAAGATGTATGTGTGTGTTGTTTGTAAAAAAAAAAAAAATCACTAGGTTATTCCCCCTTTTGCTTAATGTCGTCACATTTGCAGTGAGTTGAGGCCAAAAAGCACTCAAGTGTACTAAAAGGTCAGGTGGAATTCTTGCGATCGGAACGACAGGAGCCCGGCCAACTTTGTCAAGTTGGCAAGTTGTTTTAGCAACACTAACAAAAGCCAGTATGGCGTTAAGAAAATACAAAGAAAGAAGAGCATCTGTTACTAAGGTCAAAAAAATGTTTGCTTAAATCTCTGCCAGGCCAACCACCTGGACCCTGACTTAAAACTATTTCAGAATTCTTGGGACTTTTTTATTGGTGTGTCCTGCCTGGGGCTTGTTTTTAGCTTCTGTTAACATTATCCTCTTGTTTGTGTGTGTCAGCGTCTGACGGCGATCAGGATGCCACCGTGAAACTGGAGCAGGAACGAGCCGAGATTGTGGCCAAATATGAAAAGGTTGGCATACTTTCATCAAAACCCACACAGGACACACACTTAGTCAGGAGTTTTTATGATTCTCTTAGTGAAGTTGTGATTTGTTGGTGACTGGTGATAAACCGCTAAAGATGAAAAAGTATTGACAAGATTATATGAGGTTTGTTTAATATGTTAGAGCAGCTCTAATTGCTGTTGTTGTGCTAAAAAGTTTGTTTTATAAAAAAATGCACACCATGTGTGTTTTATCCCAGGGAAAAGATGCCACCGTGGAACCATGGGAGGACACAGACTTCCATTTGTACAAGGTCATCGACCGCTTTGGATTTGTACAGTAAGGACACACGTGCACACAGAACGCAAATGTAGCAGTGAAGGAATATATAGGATAAATGTCCTTTTGTTGTGTTTTGAAGTGAGAACGAGCTTCCGTCGTACGACTCGGCGGAGGAAAAGGTAGTTAGTTCTATCTTTTTGTTTTCCGGGCACAGTGTAAATGATGCTTAGCTGTTTTTTATGTCACGTGCAGCACAGACACACAGAATTGGAGAGAACCACAAAGTGGCTGAAGATGCTGAAAAGTTGGGACAAATACAAGAACAGTGAAAAGGTGATTTATTTTGATCATTTTTCTAGTCCTCGATGATCATACGAAAGTCCTCCAAAAGTTCAAGACGCCACTTAGGTTTCTGTGCCTCACAGCTCGTGCGGAGAATCTACAAGGGGATCCCGCTGCAGCTCCGTGGTGAAGTCTGGTCCCTCCTTCTGGATGTTCCCCAAATCAAGGAGGAGAAGAAGGACTTTTATGAGGTGGGAAGCTTTCCCCTAACTGCGTGTTTTTGTTGTTCTGCCAGCGCATGCAGTGACTTTTGGTGTTGTGTTTTTGGCTGCTCTCCAGAAGTTGAAGGCCAGAGCAAAGGGCTTGTCTCCAGACATCCGCCAAATCGACTTGGACGTTAACCGGACATACAGGGATCACATTATGTTCATGCATCGCTACGATGTCAAGTGGGTTCCTAACACAATTCTGCCACCAGTAATAAGTTTAGCTGGAAATTTGATGGGAGTGTTGAACGTATGCAATCAATCAACATTTAAAAGTAGAGCTAAAATCTGGACTAGAAAAATACAGCCTTTCCCGCGGGTATTAAAGCTTGACCTAGCCCATGCATGACTAATTCACTTGATTTGTGGGACCGAGCCCGAAGCAAACCCAAATTTTCATATTTTGTGCGGACTTAGGAAGAGGAGAGGTGATTTCTGATATGAAGCCTGTCTTTTGTAACGAAATCTAAGGTAAACGAGACAAAATTATCAATATTTTAGGCCCGACCAGTCTAAAATTTGGGTTGGTCTCAGGCTTGGGCTTAAAATCATACCTCTAATCCAAAGCTGCCTTTATTTTATGAAATGTGTCTGGATTTATACATATTCTTTTCCCTCACAGACAGCAGGCTCTGTTCCATGTATTGACTGCATACTCCATGTACAACATGGTGGGTTTGGTTAGGAAAATCTTAATAGCAAATAGCATTCCCCCTCTGACATGTGTTTGTTTGCAGGAAGTTGGCTACTGTCAGGGGATGAGTCAGATCACAGCGCTGCTGCTCATTTACATGAACGAAGAAGACGCCTTCTGGGCCCTGGTCAGACTGCTGTCCGGACAAAAGCACGCCATGCACGGTGGAGAACCGCCTCACACCTCTGCCACCTTGATGACCAAGGGTTGTAATCCTCCTTTTCGCACCTTTTCAATAGGTTTTTTTGTCCCTGGTTTCCCTAAGCTGATGCGCTTCCAGGAACACCATGACCGCATCCTGAAGAAGATGATGCCCAAGCTCAAACATCACCTGGTGAGAAGGCCTTAGGGTCCATGCTTAAAATAACAATAGAACTGTGCCATCTTACCGTATTTATTTGTGAATAACACATTCTTCTTTTAATTAAAAAAAGAACGCAAAGTTTTTGTGTGTGCTATACACGAGGTTTTGCGGTAGTATATTACCATAATTGTGCAATGGTTGATGGTCGAAAATAACGCTGAGCACAATCGCAAAACATTGAATGCAACCACATCTCTCGGCTGACAGGACACCTATGGTCTATTTTTAGTTATAAGTAATGTCTAAAAAACTGACATTTTACAATAAAAATAGTAATTCTTGATGGCTGATGCCTCTTTACTGTGCCAGAGACTAATGATATAGATTGGAAAAACTAAAAGTTGTCCTGAAAAAAAAATGAAACAAAACAAACCACGACAAGAGGTGTCCTGAAAAATAAATAGAACACAAATCACGACAAGATAACAACTCTTTCATCTATCTGATAATGTATCAGACGTTGAAGGACGTTGAATACATTTTATTTTTCATAGTTTACGTGGCCAATAATTTATTTTCATCATGGCCGCACATACTCAACACATTTGTCACTTTCATGTTCAGTTTAAGTCAAGGAAAGGCAAAAACAAATTTTATACAGATTTTTAACCGAAAAAGGAGCGCATGTTACACTCGGGTGCGTGTTATACACTAATAAATACGGTTTGAAGTGCATGCCTTGCTCATGGGTTACATCCTCAGGACAGTGAAGAAGTTCTGACTAGCCTGTACACTATGAAGTGGTTCTTCCAGTGCTTCCTAGATAGAGTGAGTGTTTCCTCGCGTCACGCAGACAAGCACTTGAAGAGGCGCAAGCAAAGTGTGAATGTCTGCACCCTTGTTTTATCGTCCCAGACTCCCTTCACTCTCACGCTCAGGATCTGGGACATCTACATCCTGGAGGGCGAGAGAATTCTTCCTGCCATGTCCTACACTGTTCTCAAACTGCACAAAAGTAAGTCCGCTAAATGCTTTTGACAGAAAACAAGCGTTCATTTCAATGACATATTTTAAGTTAAACTGTTATGTCCCTCAGAGCACTTGATGAAGTTATCCATGGAGGAGCTGGTGGACTTCCTGCAGGTTACGTTGTCCAAAAACTTCTTCTTCGAGGACGACTTTGTGGTGGAGCAGCTGCAAACTTCCATTGCGGAGCTCCGAAGGGCCAAGCTGGAGATGCCCGCACCAGGTACTGATTTTTGGAGCGGTGTGGAACTTCAAGTATGGTGAACCCCCGTTTATTGCAGTGCTCGCCTGCAAGCGGTCGATATAAGCGAAATGAAAATATTTGTACGGGATTTTTTTCGTGACATATTTTACAAATAAAACATAATTTTGTCTGTTAATCTTAGCTTAATGATAACTTGAAATGCAAACTACAATATAATTGATTCAATACATAGTTTACTTAGAATGTTTTCATTGAGTTTACAATATCCTTATTTACTATCCATTTAAATATTTTGATCAAATAGCATATGGTTTAATATAATTTAGCTGAATTTAACTGTAGCAAAGAATAATTTTTGAATGTAGACTGGCTTACTGAAATTATCCTTAAGGTTGCAGTAATTTAAGCTTCATCTTGTTACTTGAAGAAAAAAAACGAGTCAATGCATAAATCGGGAAAGAATTGCCTATTTTCCAGTTAAGCTCAGTGCTGCCCTGGCACGTTGTGGGCCAATGTGGCACTATACTTTAAAATCCACCGTTGCCGAGATATGAAAATCTACAAAAGTCAATTCCATTGAAGTTGGGAAAAAGTTTAAAATGTCAGTAAAATTAGAATAGAATGACTTGCAAACCTTTTCTAACCCATATTTAAATGAATACACCACAAAGACAAGATTATCCATGTTCAAACTCATAAACTTTATTTCCATAAGCAAATAATGATAAACTTAGAATTTTATAATTGCAACAAGTGCCAAAGTAGTTGGGAAAGGGGCTTCTTCACCATTGTGTTACATCACCTTTCCTTTTAATAACACTCAATAAACGTTTAGGAAGTGAGGAGACTAGTTGTTGAATCGTTGATAGTGGAATCCTTTCCCATTCTTGCTTTATGTACAGCTTCAGCTGTTCAACAGTCCGGGGTCTCCTTTGTCTTATTCTGCGCTTTATAATGCGCCACACATTTTCAATGGGAGACAGGTCAGGACTGCAGGCAGGCCAGTCAAGCACCCGCACCCTCTTACTACGAAGCCACGCTGTCGTGAGACGTGCAGTGTGTGGCTTGGCATTATCCTGCTGGAAGAAGCAAGGGCGCCCATGGTAAAGATTCTGTTTGGATGGCAACATACTTTGTTCCAAAACCTGAATGTACTTTTCTGCATTAATGGTGCCTTCACAGATGTGCAGGTTACCCATTCCTTGGCCACTCATGCACCCCCATACCATCACAGATGCTGGCTTTTGCACTTTGCGTGCATAACAGTCTGGGTGGTTCTGTTCTTCTTTGGACCGGAGGACACGACGTCCACAATTTCCAAACACAATTTGGAAAACTGACTCATCAGACCACAGAACACTTTTCCACTTTGTATCAGTCCATTTTAGATGGGCTCGGGCCCAGAGAACCCTGCGGCGTTTCTGGATGTTGTTGATGAATGGCTTACGCTTTGCAACATAAAGTTTTAACCCACACTTACGGATATAGCGTCGAACTGTATTGACTGACAGTGGTTTTCCAAAGTGTTCCTGAGCCCATGTGGTGATGTCCTTTACACATTGATGTCGGTTCTTAATGCAGTACCGCTTGAGGGCTCGGAGGTCACGGGCATTCAATAATGGTTTACGGCCATGCCGTTTACGCACAGTGATTTCTCCAGATTCCCTGAACCTTTTCACAATATTATGGACTGTAGATGATGATATCCCTAAATTCCTTGCAATTGTACTTTGAGGAATGTTGTTTTTAAACTGTTCAACAATTTGCTCACGCAGTTGTTCACAAAGAGGTGAACCTCGCCCCATCCTTGCATGTGAATGACTTAGCTTGTTCGGGTCTCCCTTTTTTATACCCAGTAACAACTCTCACCTGTTGCTAATTCATCTGTTCACCTGCAAATAGTTGGTTGATTTCCATTCATCCACTTTCTGAGTAGTTATTGACACCTGTCCCAACTATTTTGGCACGTGTTGCTGTCATCAAATTACAGAGTTGATGATTTTCTCCCAAAACAATAAAGTTTATGAGTGAAGACAATAAATATGTTGTCTTTGCTGTGCATTCATTTAAATATGGGTTGAAAAGAATTTGCAATTTACTTGGATCAATTTTTATTTGCAATTAACACACTTTCCCAACTTCATTGGAATTGAGTTTTGTAAATTGTGCGGGGATATCACTAAAGTGTGATAAGGGAGGGAATCACTGTATGCTGTCACTTGTCACTTGTCTTCTGCTTAACTTTCCTCTCTTTTTCCTCTTCCTCCGAAAAACCGTTAGTCAAGCACTACAAAAAGGTGGCGATGAGTGGGGGCCACATTCACTCCTACAACACTAAGCGGTGGGATTTCCTGACTGGTCGCTCTTTGCTCTCTTCATCTCCATCCGTCTCTCAGTCCGTCCGTCCGTCCTGCTGTCTGTCGCTTGTCTGTCCAGAGATTCGGTCTGATCCGAGACCTACTTTCACGCTGAGACGCCTTGCTTTTGTGTAGAGCCCCCCTCCATTGGCCGATGCTTCTCTTTTTTCACTCTCATATTTTTAAATGGCTCAAAAGAAGTCAACTTTCTTTTTATAAAGAGCAGAATTAATTCGAATTGAGTAGACTTTAAAAGAAGAAGCTATAAAATTACAAATGAAATGACCTAGCAATGCCAGGCCGATAGAAGATTTGATTTGGCTACTTCGAATTGTCGGTGGTCGGGAGCTGCAGTATTAAATTTGGCCGCCAGAGGACGTAATAAACCACACGGAAGCAGACGTTTGTTGACTTCTTGGGTATTTGAGGGGTGTCTTGGTGTCCTGCTAAAGATACAAGCAGAGGCTTAAAGTACAACTGTGTACATTTTCATGAGATGATCGGTTCAGTAGATTTGAAGCCTGTAAGTCACACACAACCACACAAATCGGGGTTTAGTAGTTAGGATGGATAGATAGTTTTCAGTTATGGTTTAAAGTAGACCATTTTGGATGGATAATCAAACTAGAATTTTTTTGAAAGATGCCCAAGCATTTTACCACGCAACCAGAATTTCTGACCAAGTACCATGAGTATCAATAAACAAGTTGCATAAAAAGAGACTTTGAATCTCTTTACTCTGTTTGTAACAATCATCCCCAGGGATCAGTTGTCTCTTGAAATTTCTGCCACAGAAAAAAAAATTGTGAGCAACATGGTGTGATTGGATTTAACAATACACTTCCCGCAGCCACCGCTTCGGGATCCAGCTCTGGTGTTCCCGTTCCCTGCCGTGCAACCTGCCCAGGAAATCCTTTTGAAGTGTCTCTGAGTTTGATGTCATTGATGTGTGGTCCTGAATGTAACTGTCCTTCTTTGGCAGTGGAACTGATTGCATGACTCCATGTCCTCGTTGTGATGTGACTCTGCACCGCACCCTTCTCAAACTACTTTTCTCTCCTCAGGAGTTCTAATTGAACTTTTACTTCAATTGTTGTGTTTTTGGTTTCTCAGGTCAAGATGAGGAGTTCCCCAAGAAACCTTTAGGACAGCTTCCTGAACTGGTGGTGAACCACATGGGCAATGGTGAAAGCCACAGCGAGCCTGTAAAGCCCCCCACTCCGGTACCGGGCACTCGTTCCCAGAGTCGGTTGCGCCGGGACTCGCTGGATAAGTCCATACGCCAGCACAAAGCCGGCGACACCGGGGATGGCCACCTCAGTGTGGCCCTGAATGGGCAAAACTTGCCGGGACGAGGGGTAATGCCTACTTCAAAGTTGCAGAATCACAGCGTTGGCAACCACAACTCCGGCAATCACCGGGACGCAGGGCCTCGTTGGTTTAAACCATCTGAGACAAAGTTAGAAGCAGCCAAAGCCCTGGCGGCACAGGAGAACACAGTGGCCCCCTCCAGTCAGGATGGCTCACAGCAAGCCGAGCGGCGACCGCAATCCCAGGGTCTTGTTGCGGGCGCCAACCGCGGTTCTAACGCTTCGCAGTACGACAACGTCCCAGGACTACCGGAGACTGAGTTCGAGATCCTGGAGCTGGAAAGACCCCCAACCAGGATGCAGATACCACATAGTGAGATGCTTCGCTATGGTGTGGAAATGAACACTCCTGGGTATGGAAGAAACATGGTGTCAGCGCAGTATGGGTCTAGGATGCCTTCCCACATCCCACCAGAATTATTTGCCCACCGTTATCCAGTGGGGGCCCAGACGAGCTTCTCGGGAAACCAAAACCAGTACCACACCCATACCGAGGTCTCCGTCTCACACCCTGAGTTCAAATACTACAACATGGCAGCCGAGAATCACACTACTACCAGACAACCACCCAAAAACATCTCCCCGAAGCAAGCGCTCATGAACTACTATGCAGCCCACCACAAAGAACCGCCGCCAAACCGTCGCAGCCCCAGACCACCCCCCTTGCAGCTGGAGCCCCAAGGCAGCGCCACGCCCATCTACCTGCAAAAGCTCACGTCCACGGCACAAGTCCACGCGCCTTTGGATTCCAGGTTTGAAGGGCGAGTGCTCAGGTCTCAATGGGGCCCAGAGGAAGCGCTGCAGCACTCCCCAGGTGGGATGCCTCGCTCGCCAAGTTTCCAAAGAGCCCAACTGTCTCCTGTGGAGGTTTTCGAGTTCCCGGACAACCGCGGCAATACGCCTCAACCCACCATGCACCAACAGCCCCCCCGGTTGTTTGGAGGAGCGCACTACAGGAACGCGCAGGAAGCCTTCGCAATGCAGGAGTCCATGCTACTCTGACCTTATAGGCAGCTACGTTAGAAGCCATTCAAACGTTGGCGGGTCATTTGGCTCGTTATGCATTTCAGGGCATTAGCAAAACTACTGTATTCATACAGGTGACTTTCTTATCACTACTGATTTTGAACATAAATGTTCAAGCAGCTTTCTATTTGAAAGTCGTGACAGTCACACATTTTTATTCATCACTCCTCAACAGGGAATTTAAAGCTTCAAAATCAAAAGGGAAAGACTTATTTTTTTGTGAGGTACATTGTAAAAAAAAAAAAAAAAAGAGTATTCCGTTCCCTGCAGAGTTATTGCAACTGCTTTCTAATCCATTTGGAAGCGACTTAATACAGGTTGTTTCAAATAACTGTATATCCTTTGAGATTGTAAATATCACAGAAAGTACATTAACAAGGAAAATCAAATTAAGTAGTATTTATGTTGAAGATCAGAAAATCTGAATGAGAAATTCAAAAGCATGTGGTATATGTTAATGATTTTACAGATGTTTAATCTGGCAGCTGCTACCAAACATGCTGCAGCATAATTTAGGTAACAATTTCCAGCAGATGACTTTTTTTTCTTTTTAATCGAAATGATCTGCTCATGGGTTAGTAGAAGAAAAATACATATATTAATTAATTATTAATATTGAAAGGATATAACGTAATTTGAAACCCCCTGGAAATATTAAGTCAGATTTGTACAGTTTTTTAGATGTTAATGATGTTATTAAGACAGAGATAAAGCGTCTGTTTTTATTTTTGTTACGAAAGGATGATACTATAGCTCAGTTAACACTTGTGAAGGCTTATTTGTAAACTGAGGAAATAATAACTTGGTAAGCCAAATCTCACTGGATATCAATGATTTTCAAGCATCTTCATTCCGGGCAATTATTTATATCTAATGATGATGCTCAATTTCAGGGAAAAGTTGAACCCTGATTTAGTGAAGTGCAATTGTAATGCTTTTATTTTCATTACACTATGAGTACTGTACTTGGAGGCTAGCATTTTGTTGTTTGCTGTTCAGAATACACAAATGTAATTTGTGAGGACTGTCTTTTTTTCTAATTGATTCGCTACATTTGCAATGTAATTTAGATGCAATGTTTTTCTCAATATTGTTTTTCTTCAAGATGCTCTTACCACAACTTGGTCAGGATGCAGTACGAGTTTGCATTTCAGTTTGAGGCAACACTATCACGTGGATTACTGTTGAGGAAAACAATATGTTGCGTGTTTTGTCTGCTGTTTTGCTGTTTCCATTTTGACATTCTTTTTTTTTTTTAATTTGTCCTAAAAAGACTTACCTGCGAATCTGCATTTGGATATGTTGCCTATTAAACAATGTTGAAGTGGAAAAGTGCTGTCTTGAGGGGGAGGAAGGGGATGCTTAAGTCAACCCTCTTGGACAAAATTAGTATGCATATGAGACTAGCCTCTCCAGTAATATCTATTGTTTAACACCCCTGTATAAGTTTTAGTGTTTTAACTGTGTCATAATCTAAAAGAGAAAAAATGTCCATGTACATCATGGTCAAACAGGTAAAACACAGATTTTTTTTTTCTGGCGGCATTTCTCGTACTGGCCAGGAGGTGGCGTAAAATCGATTTCGTGATCTCTCCAAATGCTAAAAATGGACCAATACAATTAAAATCTCAGAATATTTTAGTGAGTTATTTTAATTACTTAAAACATAAATATTTCATCCCGTAATTTTAATTCATGTTGCAAAACAATACAAGACAATTAATGCAGTTTATGTAACGTCATACCTAATAAAAACAAAGGCCATTTAGTTACACAATGTAGTTATTTAAGAATCTTTAAAAGCTAAATGGTTTCATTCATTTTCAGAAAGAATTGTTTCACATTCAAAGCAAAGCCCATTTTCTACTTTAGCGTTATGCTTTATTCCTGTAGTTAATAGGTGAGCAAACTATGGCAGGCAGACCATAGTGGTCAGGGGACACCTTGAACTGGTTGCCAGCCAGTCGCTAGACACACAGAGACCGACAACTCACTCGCTAGTACACACCTAGGGAGAATTTGGACCGGCCAATTCACCTGACATGTATATATTTGGAATGTGGGAGGAAACCGGACTGCCCGGGAGAAACCCAGGGGAGAACATGCAAACTCTCCACAGAAGCTTGGTAGCTGGTTTTGACCGCATCACCACAGAATTGTGCCGCAGACGCGCTAACCACTTTGCTGCTATGCACACTCACACACACAGAAAAAAAAGTACTGCTAATATGGTTTTTGGGTGCCAGCTTTGTCTTCATTGTCCCTTTGTTTGTGTACAACAAAATACTACTACCCAAATATAACACTATTACTACAAAATATTAAATTTAGTGCTTAAAAACGGGAACCTAATACTTTGCTTTCATTTTGAAAAGAAAAAATACCACTAAAGAAATACAAAATATTACAGTAATACTATACACTACATGATACTACGGAAATACCACAAAAATCTTACAGAAGTACTGGAAAAATAAAACTACAGTAATACAAGAAAATGTTACATGCTATCGGGGGAATACTACAAAATTACTACCAAACCATCAAATTTAGTGCCTAAAACTGGGACTTAATATATTATTTTGCTTTCATTCTGAAAAGAAAAAAAATACTTGGGAATACTAGATAATAAATACTCCATTAATATTACTGTCAATGTTAAAACTTTAGATTGTAGTAGAAAAAAGAAAAGAACACACACTGAGTTGGAAATTTAAGTTTTTTTTTATAGCCCCTTCCATCAGAGGAGCGTGCTTCCAGGATCGGCTCAAGAAGGAACATGCTCCTCCCCTAGCAAAGGCTAATTTATTGGAAACGAATCTGACTGGTTTAGACAGGAATCCCATATTTAAATACAGTGTATAATGTTGGTCGCTAGATGGCGTGCGAGTAAAATAAATGAGCAATTGAGATAGTGAAACTTAACACAATGCGTCTCTGTAATTTAAGGGAGGCATGATCTCGAGCAGACTTGAAATGTGGGAGGCCATCTTTATTAACAGCTAAAGGAGTAGCTTGAGAAACTGTTAGTGGGCTTACAAGTTTTTGCTTTTTAATCAGAGACACATTTTTGGGTGCTTGGGAACTTATTCTTTTGACCTTGGAGGTGCTTGTGTCTGAACACCAAGTGAAATTATAAAACCACACTCTTATTGAGTATACTATAAAATCTAATTGTATAAAGATAGAGTATAAAGAGTACAAAGGTATTATGAGTATATAAAAATACAAGAGTATAAAAAGCACATTTGACCCATAATTTCCCTTACGATTACACAACAGAAATCCTATACGAAAACATAACTACAGTATTACAACAAAACTAAATATTGTATTTAATTGTGAGCATATCCAAACTAATTTGATGAAACTAATCTATAAACAATACAAGATGTAGATGCCTGTATGTATATTTATACATGAGTAGGAAAACCTAAGGACCTGCCCCTTGGCCCATGCGACTTGCAAATTAAAGAATTTACCCACCACTGGTATAAAACGGAACTAGTGGAAACTCCAATATACTAAACTAATCTTTGTATCTTAAGCACATTTGAAAGAAAAACCTTGTAAAAATAAAAAAGGACTATGAGCCAAAATAGCTATTTAGGCCCAACATTTGCACACATTTTCCCCAGAACTTCATCTTTTCATTATTTTATAACATTAATGATTTCAATTTTACTCATAAACCTTACAAACCCACCGCAGCACCAATTTACTCACAGAAAGACAGACTATGTAGAATAAGAAGAAAGACAATTTGGGTAAAACGAGTTTTTTTTTATTTACTCAATAAAAAACTCAAACAATTATTTCAGTATATTTCTTAGTTCTTTCCCTACTTGCAGTGCATTTAGTTTTGTTTATTATAGGAAGCAGTATAATATATATATATATATATATATATATATATATATATATATATATATATATATATATATATATATATATATATATATATATATATATATATATATATATATATATATATATATATATATATATATATAATTAGCATGGCGGCGCGGTGGTTAGCGCGTGTGCGGAACAGTTCTGAGGTCATGGGTTCAAATCCAGCTACCAACCTTCCTGTGTAGAGTTTGTATGTTCTCCCCGTGCTTGCATGGGTTTCCTCCGGGCACTCCGGTTTCCTCCCACATTCCAGAGACATGCATTTCAGGTGGATTGGCCGGTCCAAATTGTCCCTAGGTGTGAATGAGCAAGCGAATTGTCTGTCCCTGTGTGCCCTGCGACTGGCTGGCAACCAGTTCAGGGTGTCCCCTGCCCACTGCCCGAAGATGGCAGTGGGCATCGTTTTTTTTGTTGCAAACGAAGCGAGCAGTTTGATCTACTGTGCGCATGCTTCTGCCGCCTGGGGTTTTCCCATCATGCATTATTCTGAAAAAAAAATATGCTGCAAGATGATTTTGTATTTTGTAAGGGAAAATACGACAGTTTGTACGGGCATTGAGCCGTGGAGGTTGACAGGTATGGTAGATATATTTTTGTATAGGATTTTTCTAGTATTACATTAATTTTGTTTTTGTGGAATTTTTGTTGTGTAATTGTAAGGGAAATTATGGTTTGGTTGGTTTGAACAATTTTATTGACACTATTAACAGCAAATACAGAATGTGAGGTTTGAACATTTTTTCAATCTTAACAGCAATTAAGCATATTCACAATTTCGTTATATCTGACAATATGACGTTTTAACAATTTTTTTCAACATTTTTAACAGCAATTAAACACACAATTTCATTATATCATATGGGTCAAATGTGCTTTTTATACTCTTGTACGGCGTAAAGAATTTGAAATTGAAATTAAAAAAAAACTACTTAGTACGGGGAAAACGTCCAAGTTGACAGGTATGTTATAATCATTTCGCAGGGATGTCCCGGCTGGGTCGTGTGCGCGTGCGCGTGGCCCCTTTGACCCGAGCAGTGTCTTGTGGCTCTAACCCCGCCCCTATGCAGCGAGAACGGGAGCTCCATTGAAACAGTCAAAACGCACCCATGCCCCCGAGCCCGTCACCGCCGTTGTAGCGAAAACACGAAAGAAAAGAAACTGCGACAGGAAGAAGATCAAAGAACAGATCAAAGAGAAACGGGGAAAGGATAAAGAGTCGGAACCGGAATAAACATACACACTCTCTGAAGGGAAAGCACTGCTCTCAGAGCTAGGCTAGCGGCTAACAACATGGCGAGCGCCTCGTACCACATCTCCAACCTACTGGAGAAAATGACCTCCAGCGACAAAGATTTCAGGTAAAATGTCCTCTTAAACGTGAAACGCTACACACTCAATGAAGTGCGTGGGGTTATAATGAAAAAAGTAAAGCGTCTCCTGTGTAGCAGGCCTTTCGGCATGTTCACAGTTAGCATGCCACCTGTCTGATTCCAGACAGTTCGCATTCTATTAAATGACATTTCGCAATCTTAAAGTTTCATATAATATGTGTTTGCAATAACACTGCGGTCTTCTGATGACGCCGTGACGACTTATTGCGCGTTCAGCACCGGCTTGAGTCGGTCACTAGCTGCGGCTAATTAGCAGTTAGCTTCGTCCCCCAGTCAATGCAACTTGTGTCATGCTAGCTTTTTAGTGGCTATCGCTGCACTGTGTGTGTTTTCTCGTTTGTGGGTTTGCGATGACGTCACATAGACATCAAAGAGGCCGGGGCGCAAGAGTTGATGTCTGTCAATCGATCTCTGCGTTGTAACGCTTTAACGTTACTTTAGAAATAAAACACGGATGAGGGTCATCGGATCCGACTTGAATGTGGCACACTAACAAGTTGCTTGTTGAGAGCACTGTGATGAAAGAAGGACGCGATCAAACAAGAACTTAAAGCTTTTGGTGGAAATAAAGAGCAAAGGCAGAATGTCACACTTTCACATTACCTCCAGAAACCTTGTCAGAATATGATATGGTGAAATTGTGAATGTGTTTAATTGCTGTTAAAAGTGTTGATTAAAATTGTTCAAACCTCATATTGTTAGAATATGATATAATGAAATCGTGAATGTGTTTAATTGCTGTTAAAAGTGTCAATAAAATTGTTCAAACCGAAAAAATCTATCTACCTTGGTCATATCCCTCAAGAGGGGTGACCGACAGCAAGACAAACACATACAATAACAATGAAAATAAAAGGGGGAAAAAGTAGCAAAACACACACACAAATATTTTTGGACCATGGCCAACCCAAATGCCCAAACGCCCAAACATGTTACCTCGGCACCTAAGCTGGTCATCCGTTCGTCCCTTCAGATGAAACGGGACACAAGAAAGCGGCCATGTAACTCGGGTCACGGTGACTCAACACACTCTTTTGTTCAACAGCAGGGCCTGACAGCTTTCACTGGTTTACCCCTGCCGCATCATACAGGTGCCCTGCCCATCCCTTAGAGCGCATCCAAACATCCCACTATAATTTTACAACACCTCTCCACTCATTCCTATTACCAGCAAGAGCTCAAGCTTCCACTAGATTTAGACCTCTTTCCTCCTGTGCATTCATAACACCACGTCAATCGCGGCCTTCCTCTTGGTGTCCTTCCATTTACTTCTGCTCTGTAGATCCTCTTCAACATTCGCTCCTCATCCATCCTCTCCATGTGTCCAAACCAACCTAGTACTCTCTTATCCACATGCTTGCTCAGTTCTTCCTCAAATATACACTATGAAAACCAGAGTTAGTTTATTTAACTTTACATGTCAAATGTGGGTTGCGTTGTTTGAGGTGTTGACTTTTTTTAATGAATTTTTTGCCTCATTTAATCACTTCATTGGAATTCTCTCATCATGAAAATGGACATTTGTAGTTCAGCAAACACCTTCATATTTGTTACCTATTGATCAACTTGGTGATTGTTTCCCAATCAAATTGGATTATTTGGCCCTCCTCACAAACCAGTCATTGAGGCGGCGTTCATTTGGCCTCTTAACACCTTACCATTCCTGTAAAATCCCAATCCAAGACGTACCCAAAGTGAATTGAATGCTGTTGTTGAATCGTTTGGATAGTAAAGACACATTTGGTCTCTTTTGGAAGGTAACACTAAGGTTGTGTCCCAAACAGAAGGTGCTACTAACATTGAGTAATCTGAGTAGGAACACACAGAAATAAAAGGGTCTCTTATCGCCTGAATTTCTTAAAATGCCAGCAAATGATGTAGCATTGGCCTCTTGGCTGGAAAACAGGTGAGACAAATAGTTCGAAGCCTTTCCTAGTACCTTGTTAAAAACAAAACATTGGATTGTACACATTTTTTCTAATGGTAGGTCTAGGCAATTCTCAAAAGTGGCCTTTTGGAGAAAGCCAGTTTACAGCCCTAAAAACTTTGCAACCTCGCATTTTAGTTTGGGGAATTTTTCGACACTGTCAAAAAGTTGTAAATGTTTGACTTCTCTTTACTGAAGTCAATCACTAATCATGTTATGATCACAGGTTGCATTTGCGCATGTTTATTTTCAGCTCTGATTTCAGTTCAACTCGTTAAATTCCATAGAACTACGTTTGGGAATTTCATTGGCTAACCAACGTGTCAATCCACTTTTGAATTGTTCACTGTTGGCTAAAGATTTTTAAAGTCGAATAGGTCATGGTGTTTTGTTTAGTTTTGAATACTGGCCCTTGTAAGTTGTCACAAGTTAAGTACTGTGAAGAAAAGCTTGAAGTTGGCCTTTAGTAGTGTCAATCAAAAGGTCAGAGGCTAACCTAAGAATTGGAAATCATCTGTCAAGTCTGTTTTTTTAAGGGGAGTAATAGAGCGGTCAGACAAATAACAACAAAGATCGTTAAACGATCCAGGATTGCTTTTAGGCAGATTTTTTTTTTCTTATGTGTCGGCATTATCGTGTGTTTTGGAGTAAATATTTTACACAATTGGATGCATTGGATTGTCATGAATGTGTAACAAGATCATGTATGTGGACAGTCGTTTCACCATCTGACCATCACAGCAAGTTATTGGTGAGCTTTGTTTTTTATTTTTTGAGTATCCTCTTTCAGACTGATCGTGATATTTCTCAGATGAGTATAATTTAAAATGGTCATATCTCGACCAGAATTTAGGCTTTCCAATCATATGTGGCATGGCGTATTTCAGTGACTGGTGACATTGTCAAGACACAACGTTGTTTATCAACAGTCTTCCGTCCCGCCGAGGGGCCCTAAAAATGTTAGGGGTAGGGCTGAAACTGTTATTTTAATAATCAATTATAATGATGATTTTTTTTTTTTTAATTTATCAGATTTAAAAGACTATGTCCTCTTCTTTATTCAAATAAACTTTGTGGACAAATAAGAAAATGGTGCACAAAATATTCTACAATATTAAACAATTAAAAAAAACTGTCAAATAACAGACTTAATACATACACATGTATGCTATACACCTGCAAAAAATACTTTTTATAAAGAGCAAAAAAGGCGTCATTGTTGTTTAGGGTGCATTGGCTTTCGGTATTACTATGGCTCAGTTTACAAGGACACAATAATCACTCAAGACTTTGGCAGAAAAGTAGCGTTTGATGCTTAATCTTAAACTTGTTAACACCATTGTGTGCAAGTTGCGCTTTTTCATAAAACACAATTAAACACTGCTTACTCCCTTTGGGCACATGTTTTTGACAATCTTGTATTGTTCAGTTAATTTTCGTGTGTTTGGTGCAAATTATTTGTTGTTCCCTTTAGTTAATGAGTGGTCAGTACTGTTTTTTTGTGCTTTGCCATAATAAACTTCATTCTTGAATTTAACTGAAATAAAAAGTATCACACGTACACACATGTAGTCATTAATACCCTAACAATCAAATGCTAGCATGCAAACAGTACAGTTGCTCACTTAATCACTCGGACTTTGCCAGAAAATTCAAACCTGATTGTGTGAAAGTGGAGGGTTTTCTTTACGATGCTTAATCAAACAATGCTTAAGCTACTTGAACTAAAATAAAAGGTATCTCTCCATACTTAAATACGCAACTACCAAGCGAATAAAACCAAATAATGTAGAGGCTTACCCAGCTACTGGGCTCCCTTCATCCTTGTTGGAGACTCCCATGTTTTGGTATTGATTGCTGCCTCACCATCGTGGTGCTCCCGTGCCATATCACTTTTGCAAAGCTTGCAAGTGACGCACGTATTTGTTTTGTGATGTGTAGAGTGCTCCCGCACTTTCGAGGACTTTTTATGCGTGAGCAAAATGATCGTATGCTAAATTGGAGAACCAGCCTAATATCAATGAAAAGTTTTTACTCTTATGGTATTTGTTAGCTTAGATCATTGAAGATGTTTATCTGATGTTAACCATTTTGCATATGATCTGCAGGTTCATGGCCACAAACGACCTGATGACAGAACTCCAGAAGGATTCCATTAAACTGGATGACGACAGTGAGAGGAAGGTGTGTTTGAAGTTTACAGCTTATTAACAAGCTAGATGGCATAGATATCGGGATCGTTGTAATTTGTGTTGTGGTTGACAGGTGGTGAGAATGATTCTGAAGCTGCTGGAGGACAAGAATGGAGAAGTTCAGAACTTGGCTGTCAAATGGTATGAGGACCTCCTTGATATTTTGCTACTGATCTCCTCAAAATAGGTTCTCTTAAGGCTGTCCTCATTTTTTCCCTCCAATTATTATTATAAAATGTCTTTTCTGCGCTCTGGATTCAAACTACAGTAAGGACTAGGGATACACAAAATTTAAAAAATGCCGTATTTGTGTATTGATTGATCAGCTGGAATATATCACTGGTCAAAATTGCATAACATTGGATACAACAGGAATCAAACTGATGGTAGCCAGGAGCACGCCAGATCCTACCCACTAGACTACTAGTGATACAGACAACATATGAAAAGGCATTAGGTTTTATCTCAACACTCTATTTTTAGTCACGGTACCAAATTGTTTTTGTAATCATTGGGTCGAGACTGTCGTCAGAATTTAAACCTGTGGTACAGAAAAGGTTGTGGATTACTGAAATGCAATATTTTATCGCCAACCCAAACTCTTTTTGAAGAGTACGAGATTCCTAACTGATTAAGGAAAGTGGCATTGTTGGAATAAATTTGGTCGCCCTGAAAGATGTCAATAAACTCATGGCCGCACTTTTTCAAAATTTTTGCCACTTTCAATGTTTTGTTTGAGTTGAGAAAAGTTGAAATACAATTTTATACCGATATATTTATTTTTATTTTTTACTTCTGTTTTTGTCATTTCTCTAACATATGTGTTACCCTGACTAAAATAGTGTGTTAATGAGATAACCCCTAATGTAGTTTTATGTGACTTATGTATCCCAAGTGGTCTGGCGAATAGGACACGTCACTCTTCCAGCCGCGATCCAGGTTTGATTCCCGTTGCATCCAATGTTATGCAATTGTGGACAACAATCCATGTCCCTATCAGCCTGATGGCTAGGACTCTGTGCTCTTACATTGCTATCTGGTTCGATCCCTGTTGACACCATTGTCGTGCAATATTGGTCATTGATTAAATGTATTGACTGTTCTATTAAGCAAAAATATGGTAACACATTTCCAATTGTGTCCGCATAGAAGGCTTACTGGATTATAAGGTGCATTTTTAAATTTCTGGCCAATTTGGGGTTTTTGAGTGCGCCTTATAGTCTGTGAAATACATTGATTATATCTAATTGTCTTTGGGCAGCCTGGGCCCCCTGGTGAGCAAGGTGAAGGAGTACCAAGTGGAGACCATCGTAGATACATTGTGCACCAACATGCTGTCCGACAAAGAACAGCTGCGAGACATCTCTTCCATCGGCCTCAAGACTGTCATAGGGGAGCTGCCACCCGCTTCCAGCGGTGAGTCTATCATCTTCATGATTATAACCGTTGCAGTGTCTGACGAACGTTTGTTCTCGCAGGCTCGGCCCTGGCCGCCAGCGTTTGCAAAAAGATTACGGGTCGGCTGACCAGTGCCATCGCCAAACAGGAAGACGTGTCTGTGCAGCTTGAGGCGCTGGACATCATGGCGGATATGCTCTGCAGGTATTGACCCATTAAAGAGATTATTAAAAACCAACAATCATGAAGATATAATGCTAAATATTCTGCGCACTGACTTGAGAAATTTAGTCTCAAAGTGACAGATTTGGCTCATATCCTCTCGAGTTGTGGCGTCACTGGAAGAAAACAAAACCCTTAACAATGGCTAGACCTGTTGAAAAACATACGGCGATTATTGTAAACAGCAATTGCACATAGCCAATTTTTGCTTGGAGAAATTTGAACATTGTTCATCGTGTCACTGGGGACTTGTAACAGTTTTGTCCGAGTTGCGTGCTTCGGTACCACCTCGTCAACTGACCACGTGGCAAATTTACCACAGGTAGCCACAAGTCGGAAAAATAGTTTTTTGTTCAGGTAATACGCAAACACATAGTGGCAGCTTTGTTTTGGACGCAGCTCTCGGGGAAGATCTGTAGCTGACCAATCAGTGGTCAGCAGTGATGATTTAGTCCATGGGGCTGTGTCTTGGTACTTTGACAGAGGTGATACCAAGAACAGTGGTGCCAGGGACCAAGAACCAGGTATTTTTCATAATGGAAAACCAAAAAAAAGGTGAGGCAGGCTGGAGCCGTGTAGTGGAAAAGCTGCTTTACTGTTGTACGTCTTGGATAAATACAGCCTTGTGGCTCCCATCCCTATGTCATTTTGGTAGGGTTTTCTCCCCCACATGACGCTGTTTTTTATGGTTTTAGTAGCAGGGGAAGCCTGCTCATCAGACTCTGATACAGCACCATCATCATCCGGTCGCTGTTGTTTTTCGGTGTAAAGCGTCATCCTGCTCTTCAGAGATGGGCTGGATTTTGGCATTGACGGGCAGTGTCATAGGTGTGATAATACTTGTACAGTAATCCCTCTTTTTTTCCCCAAGGGGTGCGTTCTAAATAGGTCACACGATTGTCAAAACCCGCTAAGTGGAAATATTCGTTTATATATTTTACCATTGAAGTAAAGTGGATCATGTCCTTGATCAATACAGTAGTGCAATAAAGAAGCGTAATTATTTTAAAAAGAATGATTTAAAAGTACTTAAGTTTATTGTTTGTGCTGTGTGTTTCAGACAAGGCGGGCTGCTGGTCAACTTCCATCCCTCGATCCTCAGCTGCCTGCTTCCTCAGCTCACCTCGCCTAGGCTCGCCGTCAGAAAGGTGAGCAGGCTTTGGTTTAAGTGTGTTGTCACAGTAACCGAGGCATGCTCTTTTTCCAGCGGACCATCATGGCGTTGGGACATCTGGTCATGTCGTGTGGTAACCTAGTCTTCATCGACCTCATTGAGCATTTGCTTAGCGAGCTGGGACGCAACGATAACATGTCCACGACCAGGACGTACATCCAGTGCACGGCCGCCATCAGTAGACAGGCCGGACATCGGATCGGTGAGCTCCACATCAGCGCCCTTAACACGACACCGTGCTCAGTTGAAGTTTTGTTGGTCCTTTCAGGGGAATACCTGGAGAAGATCATTCCACTTGTGGTCAAGTTCTGCAATGTGGATGATGACGAGCTGAGAGAGTACTGCATACAGGCCTTTGAGTCATTCGTCAGAAGGTAAAGCATAAGAGACAAATTGCCACCCCCTTGAAACATTGCCATCCTAAAACCAGTTTGGTTTTCAATTCCAAAGTATAAGTTGAAATATTATTTTTTTTCTGTTCGTCAAAACGGTCTTTCCTCTTTTGCAGCCTTAGTCTTTGCATTGCTATTAATAGACCACAAAATTTGTCTTGAATGTATGTATAAAGAAAACATCACATTAACACATTAATGCCATGTCTCTGAAACTTATTAGCGACTTTGAAACCACTGTCGAAAAAACCCGAGGTTTGCCTAAAATTATATTATATTGCAGAGTAAATCATTTTTATTTTATTTTTATTGCATTTATATATAATTTCTGTCATTTGTCAATATATTTTGGTCATTAAGTTATGTAAAGTAATCTATACATGTAAAATGTATAGTTATGTAATATATAAATAGTAATGGTAGATATGTAAAGTTTGTTGTTATCGTTATTATTTTCTTTTTTTTTTTCTTATTCCAGAACTCAAGCAGCAGTTAAATTCCAGGAAATCCAATTAACAAGGACAATTATTTAAAAAAACAAAACATCGGCTCAGAATTAACAACTGAAAAGACACATACACACAAATGTATCTATCAGTTTTGTTGGCCTAAAGGGGAGAAAAGGGCAACAGTGGTAAAATGATAATAGACACCTGGGCTTAATTGTAGTTTATTAAAAAAAATCTGCATTTACAAATATAAAACACGAATGATAAGAAATTTTGACTTATGGTAAAAAGAATGTTGGTGCTTTTAAGTAACTTATTCAAACAGCGTACGTTTGTACACATTGTCGTTTTATTGACCTGTGCACGTGGTTATCTCAGGTGTCCAAAAGAAGTGTACGCCCACGTCCCGACCGTCATCTCCATTTGCCTACGTTATCTCACCTATGACCCAAACTACAACTTTGATGATGAGGACGAGGACGATAACGCCATGGATGCTGAACAGAATGATGAAGATTACCAAGGTCCATTTTTTTAATCACCCTTTTTTCTAAATGTAAAATGCTTGGTTTGAGGTGTGCTCAAAGTTGAAAGTTAAATATTTTCTCTTATGTATTGACAATGCCCAAATGAGTTCAAAAAGCCTTTTTCTTCTCCACAGTGGCGTTTTAGCAAAGCTGTTAAGGGGGCAGAACAAATAAGGAAGGAGGAATGGGGGGAGAAGGGGAGTGGTGGAGAGTGACGGATCATGCTAGTCTGTGTTTTTATTTGTTGGTGTGTGACGGATGATTCATAATTTGCTTTACATTTGCTTGAAAGGAAAGGTATTTTGTGTAACATTACATATAAGAAATTAAAAAAAAAAAAAGTCCAACACAGAGCTGTTAGCTATCAAGGTAACGGTGGCAATTTTGTACAATTTATCCGTTTGCTTGCAACCATCAAGTGACTGTAGAATCAGTAGGAAAACAATAATTTAATGAAGATTAATACGGTTTCTCCAGACGGTTAATTACTACGACCACTACCTTAAAATACACGAATACCAGTGCTGCAGTTACATATGCATTATTACTTTTGATGCATGCACCAACAGCACCGAGCAAAAACGAGGAAAAAAAATAGTGATTTCATAACAAGAAAAGCAATTGCCTGTTTTTTGGGGAGGGAATAATCTCCGGTGCTTAATTTCATAAGGCCTTGTTACGTGGTATTAATTCTGCTAATTGCCCAAACGTATCTACAATTAACTAAAATTCGCCAATTTACCACATCAATACACGCTTGGTGTGTCAATCCAGTCTTCCTGTTGCATTCATTTCAATAGAAATCCCTCGTAAGGCTTCCTTTTGTGCTCTCATCCCTTTCAAATGTCCCAGTTTTGTTTTCATTTAAATTGGGTCATGAGTCTATAAATATTCGTTGACTTGATCGTGCATCATGAACGATTTCAACAGAGGCTGCAATGAAACAAGCCAGAGGCGGAGGCCGCGAGAAAAAAGTTCAAAATTCTGTACAGCTCCTTTTTTATTCAAAACACTTCAGTGACCATTTTGTCAGGTGTATGTAAATACTACTTTGTGGTTGTTTGCAGGCAGCGACGACGAGTACAGTGACGATGACGACATGAGCTGGAAAGTTCGGCGGGCGGCCGCCAAGTGCCTTGACGCCGTGGTCTCCACGAGACACGAGATGCTACCCGAATTCTATCGCACCGTGTCCCCTGCACTCGTCAGCCGTTTTAAGGAACGTGAAGAGAACGTGAAGGCGGACGTGTTCCATGCTTACTTGTCATTGCTCAAGCAAACCCGACCAGCTCAGAGCTGGCTGACTGACCCGGATGCCATGGAGCAAGGGGACACCCCCCTTACTATGCTGCAGAGTCAGGTGACCTCACGGAAAAGAATTGCCTGAGTCTGTCCAAGAATAAGTGTGTTCATGCATGTGCGCCGTTCTGCTAGGTGGCCATGATTGTGAAGGCTTTGCACAAGCAGCTAAAGGAGAAGAGCGTGAAGACACGCCAGTGTTGCTTTAACATGCTGACGGAGCTTGTCAACGTGCTGCCGGGAGCGTTAACGCAGCACATTCCCGTGCTCATACCAGGTAGCAAACCCTTTTAATAGACCTCAATATGGGTAGGGGAAGGCAATAAATCATATTAATAAAATCAAATGAGCTAATTATCTGCCTTTTTATAATGTCAACGGTTTGAAAATTGAGTAGAAATTGATTCCCTCAAAAATTATGCTAATAGTAGAATGCTTGATGGGATAGTTTACAAGCTGATTTACCATAGATAGTAAATAATTGATTTTGGTTAGGCACAAACTATAAATAGCTATTTTTTTGCATAAAATGAATGCAACAAACAGCAGTGCGTAATAATAGTCATCATTACAGACTGGCATCCTATGCAATCTCCTTTGCAAGTATTCAATATCAAAAACAGGATAAACACATCATTAGTTTGGGTTTATCTTGTTTTCTTTTAATTGTTAATGCCTACAATGACTGATCAAATTGAGATTTTATTTTAGCCATACCAAGACAGGGAACTTGTCTTCGATTCGACTGTCCGTCATCTCATTGAAATTCGATCAATAGTGAAGCTACGTCTTGTGTGATGAGCATGACTGTTTCAGGAATCATCTTCTCCCTCAACGACAAGTCGAGCAGCTCTAACTTGAAGATCGATGCTCTGGCGTGCCTTCATGTCATCATGGTCACGCACCCCGCCCAAGCATTCCACACCCACGTGCCAGCCCTGGTTCCCCCTGTGGTGGCATGCGTGGGGGACCCCTTCTACAAGATCACCTCAGAGGCACTCCTTGTCACACAGCAGCTCGTCAAGGTGCTTGAAATCCTCAAAAATTCTCAATTTTCATTTATTTTCAAGGGTTGAGAAGTGCTTGAATTTTGGATGAAGTGCTTGTAATTGCTTGAAATTTTTGCAATGTGTCTCAACAATTCTGCTTAAGAATTACGCAGACACTCTTCTCTTGTTCTGCTTTGCCATTGCATTTCTTCTCTCTTGATCAACTGCAGCTGTTACAAGTTTGTACGACATTGTCTTAGACAGCGTCATTGCCTCCTACGGCTCGTGCCCAAGAGGATAGGTGCATGCTACACCTAAACAGGGCACTATGAAATGTGTATTAGTGTGAGGCGTACATCTTAATTATGGAGATATATTATGGGCCATCCAAAAATTTAAGGTATTATTTTCGAGTGGTAAATGGTAATCGGAAGAACTTCCTGCAACTGCAAATTTAAGGTCCTTATTACTGTCATTTTACCCACCAGCTATATAAGGAGAGATTTGTCTCAAAAACAAATATATTAGCAATATATCAAGATGTAAAAATCCTATTTCTTGGTTTTTAGCACACGCAAAATCTATATTTGTGGCCTTGTAAAATAGATGATACACACCAGATTTTGTATTTTAAAGGTACTGGAGAAATGGGAAAATTGGTTTTGAAAGTCCTGTAAAAGCGCTTGAATTTGCCATGAAAAAGATGGATGAACCCTGTAAACGCTGCCAGCTTTTGTTTTGCTCTTCTCCTGGATGTCTTAGCCTCTCGTTGCTTTTCCCT
Organism: Urocampus carinirostris; assembly: GCF_059441175.1. Taxonomy (NCBI): domain Eukaryota; kingdom Metazoa; phylum Chordata; class Actinopteri; order Syngnathiformes; family Syngnathidae; genus Urocampus; species Urocampus carinirostris. The sequence continues at coordinate 23,634,342 of NC_142359.1, forward strand.
ATTAGGTTATCAGACCACTCAACAGCCAATCAGAAAGTGCGGAAAGCTTTGACCCCACCCCCTACATCAACGACCTGTTCAGCTGTACGATTAGACGCCTCAAAGCTGCCGACATTGACCAGGAGGTCAAAGAGCGTGCCATATCCTGCATGGGCCAAATCATTTGCAACCTAGGTAGACAACAAATGAGCATGATGGTTACCGTTGTTCATATTTGGTTCAACTTCTTGTCTGATTTTGCTAGGTGACCGCCTCCCCAGTGAACTTCACGGAACACTCTTGATCTTTTTGGAACGTCTGAAGAATGAGATCACACGCCTCACCACAGTTAAAGGTCAAAACTAATTTTTCTTCGATCGTATGCAAATAAGCACAATAACAGCCATGATAAAAAAAAAACCTGGAATGCGCAAAATCCTTGAAAATGTTTAAAGTTTAATGTTGTGTTTTCAATTATTTAAAACTGCCTAAATTCTAGGTGAAGTGCTTTTAAATGCTTGAAAATTTTGGCATGTTTCTCTACTTGTCGGCTTTAAAATGATGCTGACACTGCTCTCTGGTGTATTTGCTTTGCCATTGCATTTCTTCTTCCCTTTTATTTAACTGCCGCTGGCAGTAGTATGTATGGGATTTTTCTTTGAAGGGTCATCGTGCCCAAGGGAACAGGTGCATGCTACACATAAACAGGGTGCTACGAGATGTGTATTTGTGCAAGAATAACGTATCAAATTATCATTTATTGTGGCCCATGCAAAGAATTATGGTAGCATTTCCAAGTGGAAAATTGTTATTGGAAGAACTTCCTGTAACTGAAAGTCGAGATTTACTCAAGATTTAAAAGAGCTTTGTAAATTAAAGTGATTTTCTTTCCAGGCAAAAAAAAACTTTCATTTGGGGTATAGATGAGCTTACTTTTCTTCAAATGTTATGTTTTTTTTTTTTTTTTCAATAAAGCCTTGACGCTGATCGCTGGCTCCCCCCTGAAAATTGATCTGCGACCTGTCCTGCCTGACGCCATTCCCATCCTTGCCTCCTTCCTTCGGAAAAATCAGCGAGCGCTCAAGCTCTGCACTCTTGCTGCACTTGACATCTTGCTCAGGAATTACAGGTTATACCCATTTTTTTTGCTGAATCGTAAGAGACAAATTATCCCAAATTATCCAGACTGGCACGCGTGATTTAAAAAAAAAAAAAAAAAAAAAAGAGCATGGAGTAAAACGTTTTATGTGTTTTTGTTCAATGGGATACTGTATTCAAATTATTTGTCGTCTAAACGTGTTGTTGTCATTGTCGTCAGCTCGGCGGTGACGCCGGTGATGGTGGACGCGGTGCTGGCCGAACTCCCGCCGCTGATCTCGGAGAGTGACATGCATGTGTCCCAGATGACGCTGAGCTTCCTCTCCACGCTGGCTGAGACGCACCCATCGCTGCTGGGCCAGCTGAGCGGCGGCAACATCCTCACGCAGCTTATCGCGCTCGTCAGGTCACCGCTGCTGCAGGGCGGAGCCCTCGCTGCCATGCTGGACTTTTATCAGGTGCGGATCCACCGCAATACCACACTTTAATCCTATTGTTGCCCTTCAATGTTACTCCTTTATCTAGCAAAGCATGTTCACAGTGAGGATTAAGTCCAAATCCTTCACAAAACGCGAAAATAAGATGCCAGAGTGATGGACATGAGCCCTATATCCCGAAACTCAGCATCTCCCTCTGCATTACCAACCAGCGGAGCGCAATCGTCAGAGGGAATGAAGCAAATATGTGTGTCAATGTTGTGTTGTTGTAGAGGGTAAATTCCTACAGAGGGTGCTGCGAGTAAATGAAAAACACAGAGGCACAGGAGAGAGTTGCAGGGAAAATCTAGTAAGAATAAACAAGAGTGAAGTGCATAACGTTTTTCTTCTGGAAGTAGTTGTTGTATCTTACCTATTTGAAGTGAGGGAAATTGAAAGAAAACGTAAAGATATACATCATTGTTGCATATTACATCACAACAAACGCGGCTCAATGATGATGTTCTAAGTAGTAAGTACTTGGCCAATTTCTAGTGAAGATTTTTTCCCTTGGTCTCATCTGAGAAGAGGAAAGGGGAATAGAAAGATAAATGAGAAGAAGTCGGTGTGTGTGAAAGACGAACTAATGGGAGTGAGCCTTGGACAATGTTAATCAGATAGTATATTATATGATACATGCTTACTCTTTTGACATTGAAAAGCTCTAGATGTTTTTGTACATTGTATTTTTATTCGTGAAACACAACCTGTCTCCAGAATACTAAAAACAAATTGGAAGTGGAAAACCTTTACCCAAACGGTAATCTAATGCGATCGTTGGAGAGGTTTATTCATGCACAAGGACTTATTTTTGCTTCAAGACAAAGCAGCTTTAGACTAAAGTCAATATGTAGTTTAAAACAAAATCATTGGGCATTTTTAAGGGTGAGAAAAGCGGTAGTCTAACGCATAAAACGGTAGTGTTGGTGAGTATTTGAGCCTATGGTAACTTTGTTCATAGTTCAATGATTTTCCAAATAAGAGCAGCTAATTCATTATGTGTGTATTTCTTGGTCCAGGCTCTGGTTTCCACCGACACGCCAGGTCTCGGCTACATGGACCTCTTACGGATGTTGACGGGTCCAGTTTATTCCCAGAGCGCGGCATTGCCTCACAAGCAAGCTTACTGCTCCATAGCCAAATGCGTTGCTGCGCTTACCAGGGCATGCCCGGCCGAAGGACCCGCCGTGGTCGGCCAATTCATCCAGGTCTGTGACCGCGGGCAAGTGTGATTTTTAGAGCACAAATCAGCTTTGTGGTCCCATTCCCCCAGGACGTAAAAAACAGCCGATCGACGGACTCTATCCAGCTGCTGGCATTACTCTCCTTGGGTGAGGTCGGCCATCATGTGGACCTAAGTGGCCAACCAGAGCTCAAAACCGTCATCCTAGATGCCTTTTCGTCCTCCAGCGAGGAGGTGAATTCCTCTTTTACATTTTTGCAAACATATTTCATTACATGTTATGACAACACTGTCATAAACACTTTGTGTGCATTTAAGGACTGTTTCCATTGTAAACATGAATTCAAATAATTTGTATATATGGCAAAAACTGTTTCTCCCATGAATACAACTGTTTCACAGAATTATGATGGCACTCTAACAAACAAAAATGTCACAATGAGCATGTTCATTTTTTTTTAGATTCTAGAGAAATACAGCACCCACCTAATATCATTAACGGCTCGTATTATGTAGTTTCACATTTTTTTTTTCTCAATAATTTTCTTGATTTAACTTAATACTCGTATAATATAAAAATTTTTGTTTTTGCGGTCTATCGTTGTGAAGGAGCTAAGCCGAAACGCTAAGTTCTCGATTTACCAATCGATGTAGGTTCCTAACCTCCCCTATAGTCGCAAATTCTGGGTTGTTACCGAAAGAACAAGATCCTGGATACAAGCACTTGAAATGAGTTTCCTCCGTAGGTTGGTTATTCTCTCCCTTAAGGATGAGGTAAGAAGGTCGATCAGCCAGGACTCAGTGTAGAGACGCTGCTCCTCCACAATGATAGGAGTCATTTGAGTAGGCTCGGGCATCTGGTACAGATGATTTGTTTGGGGAATAGGCAGAGCTGGGCTTTCTAGCAGAGGCTGCTGCCCCCACAACCCAACTATGGATAAGCGGCAAATGATGGATGAAAGGCATTTCATATTAAAATGTTATTTTTATTGCTCTTATCAGGGAAAAATCCTTAGAGTTCAACATTTGAGAATTAATTAGTCACTTAAATTTTAGATCTTGTTTTGTCATAAATTATGCCAAAATACAATTCATTACCTTCCAAAGTTGTTAGTGTCTCGCCAAAACCTTCTACATTGAAATTGAGATTTGATGCTGGAACATCAACATTTTGACTACCAAATTGTGACCTAAGGGGATTAAATTCATTAAATCATTAAAAATAAGCAGGTATATATCTGTGAGAAGCTGAAACTTTGGGGATTTACAAATGTTTTTATCTGAAATACATCCAAATAAATAATCCAAAACAGGGGCGGGTGATAAATCATCCTTTACTTGTCAATTAATCAATTTACTGTTGCATGTGTAGTCTGAGCTCATCAGTACGGCACTTGTGTTTCCCACTTATCACATAGATAAACAGTGTATTATTTAGTCCTCAGCTCTTTTTAACACACTGTAGATTATAAAAGGCCCCGACATCAGGCTAAAACCAATTAGGGCTGCAAAAAGAATCTATAATATAATATAAAATCAATTATTAAAAGCGTTGGCAACTAATTACCTCATCGATTCATCGTGTTATGAAATATATATGACACTAAGCACGTTGCAAATAAGTGCATTGGATAGCGATCGGGGAATGGTGTAATAATAGTCTTTAGTTTGCAATCGTTTGTGGTTTGTGCTGCCCTTTGGGACTTCTTGTGATTAAGGGCTTTACTGTACAAATAAACATGACTTGACTTGGGAAGTTGTAAAGTTGTAGTACCGCTTTCCGACAGAAAGCGCCTTGAGACCGTTTTTATAAAGTATCTTTTTTTTTTAAATCATTTTTATTGAAGATTGGATCATTACAAACAAAATTGGCGTTAAACAGTGAAACACTGCAAAGTTAACAAGGGAACAAAAAGTGCTGCATTGGTACAGGGAAAAAATGTGAGAAAAATTATAAATACATAAGGTAAAAAGAAAAATAGTAATGATGACATGTTTATCTCAAAACAACGGGCAGCCTTTTAAGCATATTGTATATTATTTGCACATCAGGAATGTTGATCATATTCTCAGATTTACCCCAAAAACAAATTTGTTGAAAACAGTTTTAAAAGTGTTTTTTTTTTAAATATTGCTACACATAAAAATCTAATTTATTGCACTCTTTTCGCTCTTGTTTCATGTGATAAGTGTGAATGTAGTTTGATATTTGGATACGGTGGTAGGAAAAGAGTATCTAAACACATTTGCAGGTCTATCGCATCCATTTGTATGTATTTTTGTTATTTGTGAAGTTATTTGTCAAACACTTTGTTTTGTTTTTTTTATTGTTTTTAATGTAGAATATTCTGTTGTCATATTTGTATCTGTCCAAAACTTGAATGCAGGAGGAAAAAAAAAAAGTGTTTTTTAAGAATCTAAATTTGTCGACTAATTATTAAATTAATCATTAGTTGCAGCCCTAAAATCAATAAATGTAACTTCTGACTTAACTTGCTTGACTTCAGTACTTAAGACCTGGGACACGAGATGCTCATTTGTTTGCAGCGGATACTCATTTTTCGAATAAATGTCTAGCGCCGCAGCACGTAACATCCCAGCCTTACTTAGGACACTTTACGATGCCAGGTGGCGCAACAATTTTCCTCTACACGCAGCACTATGACAAGATATGTCTCCGCAGCAGATGGCTCCATTATAATAGATTTACAACCGGTCGCTCGTAACCAATCCCTGTCACACGTCGAATGTTACCTGTACATTTATATAGGAATCTCATCAAGATAATTAATTATAGTCTGCCATCCAGTGAATATTCAATTGCCATGCCTAAGCTGTTTAGTAAACGTCACAATCGAGTGACTATCGGCTTTTGGGACCATCTGCCTCAGGTGAAGTCGGCGGCGTCATATGCCCTGGGCAGCATTGCAGTGGGCAACCTTCCAGAATATCTGCCCTTCGTCCTCCAGGAGATCTCCTCCTCCAAGCGACAGTACTTGCTGTTGCATTCGCTCAAGGAGATCATTAGTGAGTATTTGTGTGTCCAGGCATTTGGGGCTTGTGTATTGACTGCATGGTGTATTCAGGTTCAGCATCTGTGTCGGGCTTGAAGCCGTACGTGGAATCTGTTTGGACGCTCCTGCTCAAACACTGTGAGTGCCAAGAGGAAGGAACCCGCAACGTGGTAGCGGAGTGCTTGGGGAAACTCACGCTCATCAATCCTGAAACGCTATTGCCGCGGCTCAAAGGGTACCTGCTCTCAGGTAAGAACACCAGAATGCGTGTACGTGTGCCATTTTGGTGTTTTGCTGATGCCCTGGTGCGGATTCCCCCTGCAGGCTCGTCGTACGCACGTAGCTCGGTGGTGACAGCCGTCAAGTTCACCATTTCGGATCAGCCGCAGCCCATTGACCCGCTGTTGAAGAACTGCATAGGTGCGGTGCCGGAGCGACATCCATGTTACACACAAGCGCAAATTCAATGCAATGCTCTTGTGTGCGTCAGGTGACTTCCTGAAGACGCTGGAGGACCCCGACCTGAATGTGCGTCGTGTGGCCCTGGTAACCTTCAACTCTGCGGCGCACAACAAGCCCAGCCTCATCCGGGACCTTCTAGACTCGGTCCTGCCGCAGCTCTACAACGAGACCAAAGTGCGAAAGGAGCTCATTCGAGAGGTGAATGACGATGACAATTTGACATTTGACGTGCTGTATGTCACCTCGAAGCTATTAAAAAGTTGCTCTTCAGGAGATACCGAAATGTGCTATTTATTCTGCTATTAACGTTTCAGCATTTTTTTGCTAAAAAGTTTGATTTTACTTTTGCATTGTATGTTAAAATCTAAATCTCCAGTTTTTCTGACTAATTTCTGTAGGAGATCTTTAGGGAGCGTGGCAATTGGGGCTCATATTTTTTCTGACTGAGAATATTATTCTGGAAAACTAAAAAAAATAATTATCTAAAAAATAAAAAAGTAACACTGGAGAGACTCTCTAGGCTGGCCTGGGAACGCCTCGGGATCCTGTCGGATGAGCTGGAAGACTAGCTGGAGAAAGAGAGGTCTGGGCTTCCCTGTTAAGGCTGCTGCCCCTGCGACCCAACCCCGGATAAGCAGAAGATAATGGATGGATGGAAAATGTATAAAAGACCATAAGACCTTAAATGTTATTATTAATATTGTCTTATTCTATTCAAGTTAATGCATTATGCTTTTGTAACCTTCAAAAAAAAATGATAACATTCAAACTATATTTTCCCAGTCAGTCTTCTGGGCTTTATTAAACACCTAAATCGAAATGGTATGTGATTGTTTCCACCCATTGGGTCATATGTTCAATTAATATGCATATGCAGGTGGAGATGGGGCCATTCAAACACACAGTGGATGATGGACTGGACCTGCGCAAGGCGGCTTTCGAGTGCATGTACACATTGTTGGACAGCTGCCTGGACCGTATTGACATCTTCACTTTTCTCAACCACGTGGAGGACGGCCTCAAGGACCACTATGACATCAAGGTGGTGATCGTTGACTCGCACCTCATGGTTTTGTAAGCTAGTCAGAGGAAAAGATCCTACAATTGTAGACACAAGTCAAGATTTTAGGAAAAAAAAATTACAGAAGCTATATTTTTTTCAACTCATGGTTTCCAGAAAAGACCAGCATTTTTGAGTTTGAGTTCTGTTCTTACTTTTGAGAATGCGGCTTTTAATCAGCTGGGCTCTGTAGTCAGTAATGTACGGTAGTCACATTTGGATTGCGATCTCTTATCCGTTTTCCTTGCAGATGCTGACCTTCCTCATGTTGGCCCGGTTGTCTTCACTCTGTCCTAGCGCTGTCCTGCAGAGGTTGGATAGACTGGTTGAGCCTCTCAGAGCCACATGCACCACCAAGGTGTTAATCCCCACACACACATTTCACGCTCATTTACATCGTGCACCATATTTAGTCTTGTGTAATGTGCATTTTTTTAACCTAAAAGAAGAACTCCGTTTGGTTGAGCATTATACTAAAACTGTACGGTACCATATTTGTGCAATGATTGATCTGTCAAAAAATATCGCTGAACAAAATAATTTAACCTGGTTTGTAATTGTGAGAGTTTACCACCAGTTATACAGATGACATACGAAAAGGCAGTAGGTCTTATCTCATTATCACATTTTATTAGTCATGGTACGAAATAGACAAATTTTAGAATGGAGGAAAAAAAGAATTTTTTTCCAAAAGATATAAACACAAAAAAGCAAGACGAGGGAAACAACTCTGGTGCATTTGACAATAAGTCGGACTTTGATGGACATTAAAAAATGCATTGTAAATTTTGTGTTGGTATTGTGGATAAAATTGGTTGAATGAGGGGATTAAATCATGTAATGCCTTTTCATGTGTCATATATATATAAATGGTCACCAACCTTTTCTGTGACACAGACCGGTATGACTATATTTGCACTCTCATTGAACCTAATGCCTTTTGCTTTGACACCCATAATCCTAGCGCACTTCTGACTAGAAATGGGTACTCTCACCGCCACGATCCAGGTTTGATTCCTGCTGCATCCAATGCTCAGCACATTAGTCTAGATTACTGTGTAGCGCATACTCAAACTTATATAATTTTTGTTTTGTTTTTTTATTGGCTGAAAAAATCCGTACCGGTCCACGGCCTGGTGGTTTCCCACCACTGATCTAAATCATTGTTATCCAGTGGTTAAGATTCAGTGGTCTCAACCCAGCGACCTGGTTTTGATTTGTGTTGCATGCAACTGCAAAGTTTGAGCTGAGAAAAAGTGAAACAATTTAACATTTTGATAACAAATTAAGGTTGTGCATTATCCACGAGTAACTACGGTTAATGGGCTGTAACTCGTTTTAGGTAAAGGTCAACTCTGTGAAGCAGGAGTTTGAAAAGCAGGACGAGCTAAAGCGTTCGGCGATGCGTGCCGTGGTGGCGCTGCTGACCATCCCCGAGGCCGAGAAGTCACCACTCATGTCAGAGTTCCAGTCACAGATTTCGTCCAATCAGGAGCTGGCGGCTATCTTCGACTCCATCCAGCGGGACTCCAGTTCGGCCAATATGGAGTCCATGGACACGAGCTAAGCGGACATATTCATGAACAAACGCACGGACGGACGCACAAAGCGACGGGGCGCCCCACTGCTGGAGCGGCAACCCTGCGGCATGTTTTCATGACGACAAGTGCACACACAAACACACACACAAACACACAAAAACATGAAGTGACACCCTTCTAGCGATTGGTCGTTCCCATGATGCATTGCACTGAAATCAGTGCTCGGAAAAATAATGCACCCACACGGTCCAACCCAAAAGCGTTTATCGACAAGATTGGAAGCTCCTCCCATTTTTCATCGTTGCTTTTTTTCCCCCACCATCAAGCGGATTACAGGTACCATTACCTGATTGGCCACTGCTACAATAATAACAGGGCAAGTGGATATTTTTGCCTGAGGTCTGCTGAGCCATGGAGTTTACTAGCTTTGTGTTTTTTCATTTTTTTTTTTTATGGGATGGTAGTGGCAACCAGTCGGAGGCAGGAGAGGTGGGTTGCTTCCTTTTCTGGACCAATCGGCTTCTCAGTTCCCTCCTATTCAAAATCAAACTTGCCCTCAATGCGGCCTCTTAAGGAAGGAAGAAAGAAAGGAAGTAAATGTTGGTGATTGCAGACGTAACGGGATGCCTGCTGTCACCATGGTGACATTTGCTACTGGTTCTGTCTAATTAGAGCTTGTGTGCTCTTGTTTATCACCTAAAGTTCAGAAATAAAGAATGAAATAAAGGTCCATTTCTGCCTGCCTTCATACTTGCATGTGTCACATTTTTACATGAATGATCAGTATTCTGGGCATCATGCTTGACTAGCAGTTGTCATGTTTTTTTCAGCAATGAGGGAAAGTTTAAATTCCATCTTGGTAGTATTTTTTTGTATATTAAATACTAATATGGGATAAGAAACTAAAATGACCAAGATTTTTAACCATAAACCTTAAAAGAGCTGCATGGAATTTGTTACTGTTTTTACTTGCTAATACCATCTCAATCCTACTTATTGTGTCTGACTTCCTCCAACATTCTGAAACCATGAATGTCAGATTTATTTTTTGGTCCAAAATGTCCCTTAGTGTGAATTTGTTCCCCTGGGACTGGCTGGCAACCAGTTGAGGGTGTCCGCTGCCCGAAGACTGCTGAGATGCTCTCCAGCATCCCCGTGAGCCTAGTGGGGGCTAGGTGGCACAGAAAATGGATGGATGGATACAATAATGGATAACATAATTTAACTTTCAAGGTTTTTAAGGACACCTTTAACAGTGCAGGCCACCTTTAACGCTATCCAATGATAGGCCGGAAGTGTTCACACAAAAAAATAAAAATGATCAAGTCATATTCAAGCCTAGTTGTGATCGTTTTATTTCTTCATATACTGCCAGCCTTTTGACATGAAAAAACAGGTTTTACCACTCATCCTATTTTTATGTGGGTAACACATTCTTATCTCCAGAATATTACGTGTGCTTGTTTAAATCAGAGGTGGGAAATTGTTAACCAAAACGGAAAAAAAAGGCACAGTTTAAATAAGCTCCATCACCCCCGCGACCCTACTGGGGATAAAGCAGTGGAGATAATGGATGCATGAAAATCTTTGGAGCGGCTTGTTCACGCACAAATACTTGGACCTCGCTGCGAAATAAAGGCAGCCATGGACCAAAATACTAGTCCCGATTCAAGGTTTTGTTTTGTTTTTTAACTTGAAAAAGCGAATATTTTTATTTTCAAGCGTTAGTGTAACGCGTAAAGCCGTAGTGTTGGCAGGTATGGTACAATTGGACATTAATCATATTTTACAAACAGGAAGTATGTGTGTGTTAAAGGGAAGTCGCTATTCTTGGCGACTCTTTCCGTTTGGGTGTGGCTTCAACATTACGTGTTGAACCTCTGTGTGCGCGACTTTATTAAAGCGTTTTTTAATTGTCTGGTATACTTTCAAAAAAGATAATTGGAATTGCCTTTACATATATGCTTCTTAACCAAATTGTTTTAAACGGTTAACTAAAATAAAATAACTTCCTTTACTCATCTTGTTTTGAAATGCAAAACCGGACTTCCGCGTTCGTCTTCCTCTCGTCGACTTGACTTGGTACGAGGAGGGAGCGGCTCGCGGTGGAGCGACGCTGACGGAGAACAGGAGAGAGAGAGACGCGCTGCCGACGGCTGGATGACGGTGAGGCTCTCTATTACTTTTGCCTCCATGCCTTTTTTCACTTTTGCCTTTCGTTTGTGTCACTTTGCATCCCGACCACTTGTGACAGACAGTTCTTCTGGGTTGGGTTCCTAGGGGGGTTGTCGGGGTGGATTGGGTGGGGGGGCAGGCCGAGGTGTGCTTCGACCGCTTTGCGGAAGCGAGTCGCTGAAGACAGACGGACTGACGAACGGCAGGACAGGCAGACAGGATGTTGCCCGGGTTATACTTTTCTTTTTTGACGTGATGGCGGCCTGCTCGCTTTTCACATTCAACGGGCCCTGTCGGAGGGGTGGCCGTGGCTGAACAGGAACTTCTGTCATATTTGCGGTAACTTCTGTCTGTTTGAATAGTCGCTCTTTATGTTTGTCAAGCTATGTCCTAGTTTAGTGTTGTGTTTACTGTCACGCTGTCCTCGCACATTCTGTGAGTATTGACAAACCCCACCTAGTAGGATGTGTATGTGACGTGAGGCGTTCAGGGTTCAACTACATTATGAGGCATTCAGGGACTGTAGGGCCAAACCCTTATAATTTCTAAAAGCAGCCATCTGTCCTCAACACTTTTGGGCACGATACTAAAAAAAGTAATGCGTTACAGTAACTAGTTACTTCGTTTTAAAATTAATTGCGTCACTCACACCAAAATTACTGACACCCAAAAGTAGCATGTTCCTCTAAATGTCTAGTCACAAATTACTGTATACTTTTTCATATTTCACAGCTTGTACGGTTGAGGTACTCCATATCCATATCATCTTTTTCTTCTAACCAGTCGAATACTTTTATTTCCTCTCCTTTTTTCTCTCCAGAAATGGCGTGTTGCAAAACTAATTTACAAATTAAAAAACAAACAAAATTCTGCACTCGTGCACTGTAAATTCTGTGCTCACGTTGGCCCCATTGATATTGTTTTTCCTTTCTAAGCCACGCCTCGTTACTGGTGGCATACAACCAAGCTGACCTCCTGATTTTAGTATTTTATTTTATAGTTGTGAATACGGCTTGGATGTGATTACGTACTGAAGGATGAATATCAGAATATCACAAGGGAGAAATTACATGTCCTTGTACTCCGTGCCGTCGTATCCGATTTCCGTTTTTTTTGTTTTTTTCTTTCGGCATTGTGTTGGTGGCGGAAGAAGGGTTGTATATGCCTTAATGAGTGAAGGAGCAAGTGCCAAATTGCAGAAGATGTTGTGATTCACAATGTGCTTTTAAAATGTAGCTGAGTCAGGTCAGGTGGCTTCTCCTGCTACTGGTAACCCTGGAAACCAGTACTATGTATTTTGTCTTGGGGAGCAAACCCCCTACCAAAAAACGTCCTAGGGATGGTCTCCGCCAGGCGGTACTTGCCCAGGGCACAATACAGGAAGTGGTGACTTAACAACCCTGGCGGTTAACAGAGTTTAATTCAAAATCTTCATTCATTTAAAAAAAAAAAACAAAAAAACAATATTGGTTTAAAAAACAAGCAAAAATACATAAACTATGATACAAACATGCAATTTTGAAACACTCCTTAGTTGTGAAATTTGCATTTGTTTTTACATAACATGATGAGGGAACTGACATAATTGTCAACCATCTTCCTCTACAGGTTCCAAAAAAAAAAACTATACATAAGCAAATGGTGCAGTTTTGTCACTTTAAGTCTTCATAGTTTGTATTCTTCCTTGTGCTTTTTAGAACTTGTTTTCAGATTCAGGTTATATTCCAGCAGGGATGTCAAAGTCAAATAGACTGAGGGCTGAATAAAAATAAAAACTACAAGCCAAGGGCCAGACTGACAGCATATATATTTTTTTAATTATGTATATAGTGTGGTTGGTTGGATCCCTTAACCACTAGAGGCACAATTTCCTGTTGTGTGTTTGAGACAAGTACAGCCTAGTGGTGCCCAACCCTCTCCAGGAAAACATATGTTTCCACCCGGTCTTGAACCGGGTACCTGTTGCGTGTTAGGCGAATGGGTTAACCCCTGCACTACGGCAACATGTCGAGTGAATGTAATTGACCTTGCTGAAAATATGACAAATATATTCCAAAACATGAAAATGGAAAGGAAGAAACTGCTACTATTCAGGAACAGAAATAGCAAACGGGCAGCACAGCGGCGCAGTGGTTAGCGCGTGTGCGGCACAGTTCTGAGGTCATGAGATCGAATCTCCCGTGTGGAGTTTGCATGTTCTCCCTGTGCTTGTGTGGGTTTCCTCCGGGCACTCCGGTTTCCTCCCACAATCCAAGAAATGGCCGGTCCAAATTGTCCCTAGGTGTGAATGAGCGAGTGAATTGTCTGTCCCTGTGTGCCCTGCGACTGGCTGGCAACCAGTTCAGGGTGTCCCCTGCCCACAGCCCGAAGATAGCTGGGATGGGCTCCACCACCCCCGCGACCCTGCTGAGGATAAGCGTTGCAGATAATGGATGGATGGATGAAGAAATAGCAAACATTTATTAACCAAAAACACTTCCTTCATGGGATATTCATGTAAGGTTAAAAAAAAATGCAATTGCTGGTGAATAAATCATCTCAAGGGCTCTAGAAAACCATCCTGACTTTGAAGTCTGTGAAATATAGCAACATCTAGTGGTCAAGTAATACACACTGTCCCTTTAACTGTCCAACACAGGCATAATGATGCATTCAGGAACTACGCATAACTGTGTGAATTTGCGATACAGAGGATTTCAGGGTACAACTACTTAATTGCAATTACCGGTATGTTTTTGGGATCTGTGGGGAAATTGTACATTTTCTCATTTTCTACAAGTATGTTTATTGGAATTAAAGTGGCTTTATTGTGGTAATTTGTGAGGCATTTATGGTTCAAACAACTTGTTGCCACTCAGTTTTGTTCTTCCATTGACGCCACAGATCCCCACATTTATGACTCTCTCACAAATTCCTAAATCTGAAATTATAAACTTTCCGATCCACGAAAGCGTTGTTATTACGAAAAATCTACACACTTATCACCACAGCAACACTCATCGAAGCATCGTGTGCGAATCATCAAGTTCTGACTCGTTTCAGCAAACGAAATACTTGGCATGACTGGTATGCACACGCATGCATAAACACGCTCACAGATGCACAAACACACAAAAACACACGTGCACATGCAGTCCCTTTACAAGGTTTCTTTATTTTGCTCACATTGAGGTTTTTGAGTTTTTCCTTGCCCTCATGTAGGTTTTAGATCAGGGGATGGTGTGATAATCATCTGTGGTCTGCGCAGCCCTTTGAGACATCTTGTGATTAAGGGCTATACAAATAAACGTGACTTGACATGCATACACATCCCATATTAACTTAACACGACAACAAATGGATTACACACTCGTGACATCATCTCCAGCTGTGAAAACGTAACCTACATATTAACATATTCGTTTTTGTTCTTTTTTGCGTAGAGATAAAGTCAAGATGCGAGAATACAAACTGGTGGTTTTGGGATCGGGCGGCGTTGGCAAGTCTGCTCTGGTAAGAAACATTTTTTATTGTATCCTATTCACTTGTACCAGCGTGCACACACATGCAAGCTAGTATATAAGGCATAGCGACACTTAATTTATTTTGATGTATCTGTATCTGTGTCTTGTGTATACAGACAGTCCAGTTTGTGCAAGGGATCTTTGTGGAGAAGTATGACCCTACGATAGAAGATTCCTACAGGAAGGTAAGACCTATGAATGCATCACCATTATGAATAACACACTTGAAGGAGCTGTACAGAATTGAGAACGTTTTTACTTGCAGCTGCAATCTCCTGCTTAGTTGTCAAAATGATTTCCTGTTCTTTCTTTCTTCGCCACAGTCGTGAAAATAAAGCTCACTATTGAAAACACTAGACAAGAACAAATTCACACTGTCAATTTAGGCTGGATTACAGTAATCCTTTGTTTTTTGGGTTAGGGTTAGTCAAAACCTGCAAAGTAACTTCATAATCCATTGAAACTAAAGAACATACACAATTTACAGGTTCAAGTATTTGTTCAACAAATAAAAGTAATGTACTTTGCTCATTTGTTTTCGATTAAGGACATGATCCACTTTACTTGACATGATACACAGTCACCGTCATGTGGACATTATGGAAAACCGCATTTACTCTCCAGTTGGCAACCAAAAAGCCATATTGGACCCTCCCAACAAAAACGCCGTATATAAACCTTATAAGGAAGAAATCACATTCTGTATCCATCTATATTTGTTGGGCAATGATAATAATGTGTCTTGTTTGCCTTTCCACAGAAACCGTATGGTTTTTCCATTATCAAACATTTAAAAAAACGTTACATTGGGCCATTAGGGCCCGCCAAAGATCTGCATGCTGCTCCAGAGCAAGTTTAGTGGGTCGAGAAGTCGAACTTTGTTGGCGATAGAAAGGCTTATTGTCAGTTCAGCATGTTTTGTCAAAATGATAGCTTTTAGAGAGAATTCGGGTTGAAAAAGATTTGTGCATATATAACGTAGGTTCATCAAGCTGTTTTGCATATGTGTACAACTTAGACCATGTCATTGATAGGCAAGCACAATCAGAAAAGGGGTGGAGCGACTGTTTAGCCAAACAGAATGCAAACCACAATGCACGATGAAAATCCGCAAAGTAGCAAAACCCCAGTAAGTAAACTGTAATACAGCAAGGGATTACTTTATTGCCATTTTTGAATTTTAAATCCTAATATATGAAAATGGAGTCAAAAATTATCCATCCATTTTCTGCACCACTTATCCTCATTAGAGTCGCGGGGGTGCTGGAGCCCATCCCAGCTCTCCTACTTATGAGGCTCACGCAAGTACCGTGAATTTCGGACTATCAGCCGCGACTTTTGTTGCAAACTTTTAACCTTGCGGCCTATTCAATGATGCGGCTAATTTATGCATTTTTGTATTCTTACGGCCGCCTGGGGCGCCCAAACTGCAAGGGTATGGGTGAGACAGGTGGAATATATGTGTCGGAGACGACACAATGTTAATATAACTTTGTGATTTGTGCTTAAATAAAACTAGCATGAACAGACTCTTATCATGGAAAAGGTGTCAATCGAAAGGGGAGTGCTAACTACCATATTTGGAATAATTTTACAAGTCTGTTTATCTATAAAAAGAAATAATGTGGCAAAAGCAACGTCCAACGAAGCAGAAAGATTGAAGGCGGATTCCTATTTGTCTGTCAGCATCATCGTGTGTTTTGGAGTAAATATTTTACGCGGTTGGATTCTATTGTCTTTGATGTAACAAAGCCATTTTCGTGGACATTCAAAGAAATTGAAGACGGCCAGAAGACGTAACAATGAGTTAGGCCGGCTTTAAAATTTTCGGGTGTATTGTTTCAGACTAATCGTAATGTTTCTCTGATGGGTATATTTTGGAATCACATCTTGAAACCCAAGAGTTTAAGCTTTCCAATGACATGTGGCATGACGTATTTCAAGGGCTGGTGACATCGTACTGACACATATTTGTTGATCAAAAGTCCAACAGCCCACCGTCGGAACGTTAAGTGGTTAAGTTATCATATATTACTAAAACTCTTTCTGTGTACGGCCTTTCTTTGTAAATATGTTTAAATCTCTGCACGTGCAGCTTATAGTCAGGTGCGGCTTATGTATGTACAAAATATTCCATCTTCCATCCATTATCTGCACCACTTATCCTCAGTAGGGTCGCAGGGTGCTGGAGCCTATCCCAGCCATCTTCGGGCAGTGGGCAGGGGACACACTTAACCAGCCAGTCGCAGGGCTACAAAATATTTTTTTCCTTTAAAAATGTACCAGGTGTGGTTTATAATCAGGTGCACTCTTAAAACTCAAAAAAGTCTTCTTTTTTCATCTTTCTTAAGGTTTGGACTGTACTTAAAACAAGCCTTTTCTTACTTTCACCATTTACATGCTAAATCAACAAATGGAAACAAAAAATGTGGGGACTAGCATGAAGTAACTCCCCCATTCCTCCTTCCCAATGTGTTCCGCCCCAAACAACTTTGCTATAAGTAAGGTAAAAGAAAATTGGCCCGATGTGAAAAAGCAAAATAACTCTTAGAACTCATCTGGGCATGGTTAAAACCGTGTAGCCTAAAAATGCTAAAAGTAAGAAAATACCTGTTTCAAATACAATCCAAACGACCACCCAAGCCCAAAAATAAACGAAAAAGGGAGTTCATTTTGAGGCATTAGTTGACTGAGGATACGATCATGATTTTAAGCCACGATATGGCGTGGAGAGAAGCAGACTTTCCAGTTGTGGACACCACCTTTTTAATAGAGAAAATATTCTTCTTTCTTTTAATTATCTTAATTGTGCTTTTCTTGTGTGTGTTCAGCAAGTGGAAGTGGATTGCCAGCAATGTATGTTGGAAATCTTGGACACGGCAGGCACAGTAAGTTTTTTTGGGGGTCAGAAAATTTGCATTGATGGTCACTTTAGGAACAAGAGGTGACATTATTGTCTCTGTGTGTTCCAGGAGCAGTTCACAGCTATGCGTGACCTCTACATGAAGAACGGACAGGGCTTTGCTTTGGTTTACTCCATCACGGCTCAGTCAACCTTCAATGACCTTCAGGACCTCAGAGAGCAAATCCTGCGCGTTAAAGATACAGATGATGTAAACATGTACTCATATTTACCGTTTTGGATACAATCTAAAAACGTAGTTTGAAACCAAATCTTGTGTAGAATACAATAGTCGTTATTGTCATTTTAACAATGTAGTGCACATTGCCTGCAATGAGATTAGGCATCAAAATCCAGGATAAACAAGATAAACCTTTAATACAGACTGAAGAGAGCAAAAATATTTACAATATTACAACATAGTTCTTGGAGACAGCAGAGGTTGCAAGTGCAATTTTATTTTGGAATAATAGTGCAATGAAATGTACAGTAGAGCAATTACTTTTAGCAGCAAACCCACTTTTTAATATAACTGTCAAGATATACTTTTCACAATCTTACTCGCCTTTTAAGGATGGTGATGGCCCTGGGGAAGAAACTGTCTCTGAGCGTGTAAGTCTTTTTTTAAGGAACCTGTAGCACCTACCAGAGGGCAACAGGTCAAAGATGCGGTGACCGGGGTGAGAGGATTCCTTTATGATATTGTTGGCTCTGTTGCTGTATCACAATCCGCCCAATGTCCTTCAGACTGGGCAGAAAAAAGCTAACGTTAGACCAGAAATCTCCAATGTGGTGCCCGCAGGTAGCCTCCTAAGACCACCTTAGTAGCCTGCAGACTGGTTTTAAATATAAATCGTCAATGTGATTTTCTTCGACCTTTGATTTCTATCAGGCTTAATGCTAAGTGGTTGACTGATACTAATTTAACCTATAATAATTGGTAATGACATGGTAAAACCATGTTATTTAGAAATGCATATCAAACTAGTAGCCCTCCCGCTAACCAATAACGAAAAAAAATTCCTTTCAGCCTTAAAAAGTTGTGTGCCCCCTGCTTTAAACGCACCCTAACTCAAGACGCTGACTTAGCTGGTTTGTTCTTGTGGACTTCCAGGTCCCCATGATCCTGGTGGGCAACAAGTGTGACCTGGAGGTGGAACGTGTGGTCGCCAAAGAGTCGGGCGTGGGCCTCGCTCGCCAGTGGAATTCCTGCGCTTTCCTCGAAACATCCGCTAAAAGCAAGATTAACGTCAACGAGGTGAGCACTCGACGCATCGCGTGAATCCATTCCTTTGCCTTGTCTTCTTACATTGTGTGTGTTTGTGCGTGTGCATTTTTGTGTACAGATTTTTTATGATCTGGTGAGACAGATCAATAGGAAGAGTCCAGTCCCTGGAAGAGCTCGTAAAAAGTCCACATGTCAGCTCCTGTAATGATTGCAGGTGGGTATTGGTATTAGAGTTAAAATGGCACCTGAAAAAATCCGACCGGGGCCCGCCGGTATTAAAACTCGACACAGCCGAAGCTTAACCAATCCGCTCGATTTGCACGACCGAGCCAGTTTTATATTTTTAGTGAGGAAATAGGAGGAGGGGTGGTGATCTACGAATAGAGAATGAAACCCTGTATTTTGTAACAAAGTCTTGACTTAAACAAAACCGTATAAACATTTACATATTTCATATTTCTGTATCTGCAGAGGTTACATTATCTATTTGACAAGATTGGTGGATTATTTTAGGAGTTGATAGGAAAATGTAGAGGTTGTCCATCATTTTGACGGGTTAAGAATTGGGCGTCTTTAAGAACCTAGCGCGGCCGAGAAATCAAGAGGCAGAGAAACAAAGAACAATAACAAGTCATCAAAGGTGATTTTTTTTTTTCCTTTTTTTTTTGTATCCACGCATCATTTTGGTATACATTTTTGGAACATATATTTATTGTTAGAGTGTGAGAGAGAAGTGCAGCCCGACACGAACGTAAAGATTGATATTCTAGGCCAGACCCGGGCTGAAATTTGCCTGACTCTGGCTTGGGCTTAAAAGTATTACCAAAGATCACATTTTTGTTTTCAATTAGGCACCGTACGTGTAGTGTTCCTCCCCACAATTATGCGAATAAGTTGCAAAATATTCACACCCCAGGGGACTTCAAATGTTTAATATCTAAGTTGACCGATCTGGATGGTTTCCTCTAGAACTGTGACGTCTTTGAAGGAACACAAAATGGTGAATCCCATTTACACAACATGTGAGCCGGCTCTGAAACAATCCACGATGATAGTTAACAGCGATTGCATACCACTTATTTTTCCTGGGGGTAGGCGATTGTGGCTTTTTGCCACATGTGTTACAGGCGGTATAATTTTTTCCAGCTAGTTTCCTGTTAGTGGGGCTGCCGAAGGCTTTTTGGTTTTGTTTTGATCCCGGTAGGCTGCAAATAGTGTGTTCTTTGGCCAGCTCGCCAAGGGCCTATTTTGCCGTGCCCGTTTGCGTTTGTCTTCGTAGCTTTTTTTCTTTGTTGGTTCCCGGCTGATCACTGCGTATTTTTGTTTCACGTTTTGCATGTTTTAGAAATAGAGAATACCTTTAAGATTTGTTACTGATTGGGTATCACACCACTCACTCACTTCCACACTGTGTCCAGTCTGCAGCCAAGCTCACCTAACCAACATCAACCAAGCAACCAATCAGAGGACATCTTCCGACTTGCCTCGCCTCTGCCCGACTATATGATCGTCATCAAGTCTGGAGTTTGTAACCATGACAACCACACCTGCCATCATTCCAGGATCCCCCCGTTGCCTTGGAATCCAAACGTCAAGACTGTCGTGATCACGATGGGTTGCCGGTTCCCATCATGCTCTCTTCTTCTTCTCTTTTTCATTCAGACCAGAGGCGCAAAGTGATGATGTCACTGCCAAGATGGCTGACTGTGTGTATGTGTTTGCATGCGTGTGCATGTATGTGTGTGTGCGCTCTGGTTGTAAAAGGTTTTTGACATTTTGATTACTTTGCCTGTTAGGATTTTTTTACTGGGAGGGGGCAGCACTAGCAGCAGCAGATTTTGCCATTAACTCATCAGGAAACAGCAAATCTGGTTATTATGAACGTGTTACAAAAAGAATAACGACTGTCCCTTAATGGCAATATTAGCTGCTATAAGGTTAGCCTGTGTGTAGCATTTGTGCATGCGTCACTATTACCGGCATGTTTTCCGTTTTTTAAACTGCCTTTAAAGTTGAAAATGTCACTACAGAAACATTGACTGTCCGAATCACAAAGCGCACACCCCCCAAAAATAGGCATAATTTTTTCATATAGAAGGCGCACCAGACTATAAGGCGCATTCAATTTAAAGTAAGGGCTGCCGTATTTGTCCGTGTGCAAAACGGTTGCACAACGGTATATATTAGTGCAATTATGGTGCCGAAAAACGCAGCCTACCAAAATTGCAAAACATTATATGCAACGAAAATCAAAACAATATCGAGGCGGAGGACAGAAACATGAGCATTAGACCACTACATTCGATTTTATCACATTACCCCACTATTTTTACTCCTGGTGTCAGAAACGAATGTTGGAAAATGAAAAAAATAGTCCTGAAAGAGACAGATAAATGCAAAAATGACAAGGGAAACAACTCTTAGGTACCAGATTATGAATCATACTTTGTGTTTAAAGTTGCCGTTTTTCCCATTCTCTAACGTTAGATAAGTGGGTATGTGTCTTCAGTCTCACGCCATGTCATAGGTTCGATTCCCATTGCATACAATGATTTGCGATTTTCATTAGCGTTTTGATTTCTATTGATCAATCATTGCAGTGTACCTGTGCGCTTCATAGCGGTGCGCCTAAGTCTGGAAAATATGGTGTTTTGGCCACACATTAGCGAACACACTAATGTCTGCCAAAATCAATGTGTGGCTTTATGTCATTATCAAGTTAGAACCTAGATCTGCTGCTGCTGCTGCTGCTGCTGCTGCTGCTGCTACCACCGTTTCCTGTTTCGGATATTATTGCCTTTGGACAGCAGATTCACACTGGTCCACTATGCTGTGTGTTTGTGTCAAATGCGTGTGTGCATGTGAGTCCAGATTGTATTAACATGTCGTGACATGTTTATGGACATTAAGTATACTCTAGGCACACACCGGAGAGGTTTTGTTGATCTTGAAAAAGGATGAGATTGTGTGATTGTTGTGCTGCTTTTACTCTCGGCCTTTAGTGTCGTTTGTGTTGATGCTTAACCTCAGTGTTGATGGAAAGGAGATTGTTCAAGCCACTAAAAGCCTTTTAAGTCTTTAACTGGTTGTTTGTTTGTTTGCATGTGGGTTTTTTGGAAGGGGGGCGTATGTGGGTGTCATAGTTGTGTGACAGTGGGTAGATGTGTGTTTGTGTGTATACAAAAGTATGCAATGTAGCATGCCCCGCCAAGAGTCCGATTGGTCTCCAGGCGGCGCAGTAAACGACAAGATCACATCAGTCCTCGTGTGGCCACAAGAGAGCGCCACTGAAGCATTTAAAAAAAAGATCTCCCTTACCCTGGGACGGTGCCATGAAGTTGGCACGCAAGGCAAAGCTTGGCTAAAGATTATTTGATGCACTTTTGTTGTTTTGCAGGTTGATCAATGGAGCCCGGCCATGTTTTGTGTTTTGGCCGTGTGTGCGCCCGCGTGCGTGTGTTCTGTTGATAATGGGCGTTTGTGGGCCTTGAAGCCAAATGTAAAGTCAACTTCAAAAGCCTTAATTGAATAAAATTGGTGCCAATTTTTAACAGCAATCTGACATCGTGACTCTCACGTGATGCATACGATATCATACATGATGCGTAGTGACGCAGTTGGCACGAACAATTCCCCGTTTTACAATTCCCGTTATTAAGCAATAGAAAACACTTAAAATACAACGTGGCACCTATTTACCCGTAGCCAGACAGTGTAAAATCAGAGGTGAGATAGGGCCTAAAAAATCCAACCCAACCCAAGCAGAGCCCGACCTAGTAACTTGCAGGGTTGAGCTCAAAGCAAACCAGAAATTTTGTATTTGTGACGGGAGGAAGAGAGGTCATTTGTGACAACAAATCAAAACCTGTATTTTGTTAAAAAACACATGTGACGCAAGAATTTCACATAATTTGTGTTTCCGTACCTGCAGAGGTCACATTAACCTCCAATATTCTATCCTTGACTGAGTTTTCAGTGTTGACGGAAACCTTTCAAGGTCTTCCGGCCGTTTGATAGGTTGAAAATTGGGACATAAGCCACAGCTGTAGTGCATCCTTTAGAATCTTGCGCAGCACTTTAAGAGAGAAAGAGGCAGAGAGACAAGTCAAGTCATGTTTATTTGTATAGCCCTTAATCACAAAGAGTCTCAAAGGGCTTCACAAACCACAGATTAGTGCAAACCACACTATTGTTACACCACCGAATATAATGATTGACATTTTAAGCCGACCCGGCCAGAGATTTATGTCAGGGCTACGCTGAAAATCTTACCTTTGTGTAGAATACCGTGAAAATATTATGAATCTATGATGAACTTGTCATCTGATACGAACTACTGAGACAATGTGGATTGGAGCTGAAATGGGCAAGACAAGATTGGTCTAACATTTAAACAACCATTTTCCTTTATGTTTTATTGTTTTTTTTGTTTTAAGAAAAAAACTTCCCGTACAAAAATTGCTATACGGCGTATACAATATGAAACTATCTATAAATGTGTAAAACCCTGGGAAAACATATGCAACGACAGGTATGAAAGAGATATGGTACAACGCTCAAAGTACAATCCACTATTTATGTATAGTAATCAACATGAGTGCTGTCCTTAAAAAACTGAAACACATTATAAATGGAGTACATTAATTAGTATGCATATTAAATACTGCAATACAAGGAAAGAACCATAATACACTGAAAAACAAAAAATATGACTGTAATTACAAAAAACAGGCCTTTTTTTAATCAAACAGGAAGGTATTCATACTTGAAAGTGTGTTGTTTGTGCTCTATACAAACCATTTTTTTAAAACTTGTGTTTCCTTCCCTCATCTGTTTCCATTTCCAAGCATTTTTGACAAAACTCCATGGAGCCATAGGACAGTGCTGAAGAGCTGCATGCGGCAATAAAGCCACAGGTTGCTGACCCCCGGTATAACAGAACACAAATACAGTTGGTCGCAGTTGTAGATTGATGATAGCATACCTCTCAACTTGCACATTCTTATTTTTTGATCATTTCAAATTGTGCAAGCCATATAACAATTTCTGTACATGATTTTGTTCATCTTTTTAAACATATTGCTGTGTAGAATAAGACACTACATTTACTGCAAGCGGGGAATACACTATTAAAAATGATGAACGAATTGTTTGTGTTGTTTATTTGGTTAATGGAATAAACTTTTACACAGATTCTCATTTTATTCTTCATAGTCTGTCTTGATGGGAGTTGTGTTTGTAAGGTTTATTCTCGCTTAATAAGGGGAATTGGGTGAAGTTGACAGGTATGCAATTGACACAATTGTAGTTCTTCCTCAAACGGATTAAAAACTCGTCTCTTCTGGGAGTGTCTGCGCAGGCGCGTACATGTCTGCTGCCATGGCAACAGCGGCGTCTTTCTGTAAAAGGTGAGCCCTTCACGTCACGCCACTACGACTTGTTGTTGCATTTTGTTTTATTGTTAACGACATAGTTGTCTTCTATTTCGACTCCAACACTGAAAACAACAAGTTGTGGTTGCCACGGTGAGCAGGACTACCCAACAACACGATCCCTTGTCGCCGGAAACGTCATGACTGACACGGTAAAATTAGCATAGTTGTTAGCATGAGCTAACTAGCTGGCTTTAAGCTCCCAAAAGTCTGCTTGGGTTTCTTTCACCATTTTTGACTTTTAGAGACTTGTGTAGTATTGTATTTTATTGTGCACTGAGATTGCATTTGACTGACAGCGCCCACTAGTCTGGTATTCTCTAGGATACCAGACCTGAAGTGAATGGGGCTATGACCCCGTCCTTAGTCTGTAGTCCCAGTTCAATTTCGCTAGCATCTTACTGCATATTCTTGTACAGGGGTTCCAAACAGAGGAGCTAGTTTCCCTGGTGGCAGTGGTTTTAAAAATAATTGATCAAAAGTAGCACTAGTCCAAGATCACAGTACTTGGTTCCCTCCTTGGGTCCTTTCTACTTGCAAAACTTCACCATAAACATATTTACCGTGGTCTATTGATTAAAAATGCAATATTGATTTGGATAATTAGCAAAAACACACGAACCATCATATAAATGATGATTTTTTTTAAAGTTATCTTTTATAACATGAGCCTGATCAAGAGGGAGCTGACATGATTGTCGATCATCTTACCCAAAACCCGTATGCCTGCATGCTGGAGAAGTCTGATAAGGCTGGCCAAGTGAATGAGATGTACCGGTAAAATGGCCCACTTTGGTCACTTTGAGTGTCTATGGATTTTATTATTCTTTGTGCTTTGTAGCGCTACACCAGGGGGTCAACAAGTGTCTTTGGAGTCGTGTGTGACTCTTTGGCTCTCTATAGGAAAACAACAATTTTCCACTACATAAAGATATATATAGTATACTTATGCAGTATGTGTTGCCTTCCATGTAAGCATTATATAAAGCTTTTAATTCTTTGCAGCTGCAAATGTGTGTTTTCATTTTCCTTTGTTGATCCAATATGGCTGTTTCAACATTTTGGATTGCCAACCCTTGCACTACACAATACACGGACATCTAGAGTTCAAACAGTGTCCATTCAAAGTAAGCATTTGTGTTTTATTTTACCAGAAAAATAATCTTTAAAATGAGCAACGTTGTCTGATGATTTTGCTCATTCCTTTTTTACTTGTGGATTTTTTTTTTTTAAACGAGATACTATATGAAAGCGGTTAGCTGATTTTAAATATATATTACTTTTTGAACTAGTAAAACAAGTACAGTAATAGAAATACATTTGCTGTGTATTCATTTGTGTTCAATTGCAAATAATTTAGCTCATTTTAACTTACTAGGAGAACTGGTAGGACAAGATGATGATGATGATGATTATTATCATTATTATTATTATTATGCCAAAGATCCCCAGTTGTTTTTTTCCTTAGTTATAAAAAGATTCAACTGGGGGTACATTAATGAAAAAGGTTGAGAATCACTGTTCTAGAATATGAATGGAAATGTATTTTTCAGCCAGAAATTGCTCTGTTTCAATCAAACCCCATTTAAAGTAGTGGATGGGAAAATCCTAGAACCTGACTGGTGACCAAGAACATTTTCACCTGCATACATATTGTGAATGTGGTCTCTCAGAGGGAATTCCAGAGGAATAATGAACGTTCTAGAAGTGTTTCACCTCAGCGAGGTGTCTCATTGCCCCGACGCCGTGCGCAAAACACAGGTTTGTGCCCGACTGGACCAAACCACTGTGTAAAGATGACATATGTTAGATGACTTTTCTTGTTCTTTTTTACCCATTTAGACAGGAGCAGAGAAGACTATTTTAATCATGAGGGGTCTCCCAGTCCTGCTGGTCCATCGACTCACACTGTGGCGCCCCCCGCAGGTTTAAACCATAGATTCCAGGTTACCTTTGTGTCTACTCAATTATTTCTATGATTGAACATTTGTCCTCAGTTCGTCGGAAGGTCAAGAGTAAAAACCGCAAACGCGCAACAGGTCCTGCCGGGTCAGATCCTCCGGCTGGCCCAAGACCTGAAGGATCAGAACAGGAACCAGGACCAAGCTCAGGAAATGAATATTCAAGACCCAAGAAAAAGGAAGGTTTGTCAAGGAAAGCGAGAACGGCCCAGTCTCCTCTGCTGACAGCACAGCAGGTGAGCTGCAGTACACGATGCAACCACTTGTTTTTGCTATATGCACTATTGAATTAAATTGTCTTTGTCATTAATAACAATACAGTTAACGTCCCTTCTCAAGGTTTCTTCATTTTCCTCATGCTGAGGTTTTGAAGTTTTTCCTTGCTCTCATGTAGGTTTTAGATCAGGGAATGGTGTAATAATAGTCTCTAGTTTGCAATAGTCTGTGGTCTGTGCAGCCCTTTGAGACTCCATGTGATCAAAGGCTATACAAAAAAACATGACTTGACTTAGCAGTGTTTGCAACAAGATTAAGTTGGCAACCCAGGATAAATATCAAAAAACTTAAAACAGAAAAATATGACAAAAGAATATCAGGATAAATAGGCAAAAATATTTATAAGGAGACTATTGTAATAAGTTGGAATAACAGTGCATCGTAACAACAGAGCAATGAAACGGAGTGAACTAAAATTTAGCAGCAACCAACCTTCCAAAATAACTCTATAAATAATATATGATTACCAATTTCTCAATGCAACTGGCAAGATATATACTTTTCACAGTTTTGCACGCTTCTTTAGGATGGTGATGGCCTTGGGGAACAAAGTTTCTCTGAGCCTGTTAGTCCTTGTTTTAAGGGACTTGGGTCCAGGGGTGAGCGGAGTCCTTTATAATGTTGATTATTCTGTTACGGTATCCAAGCCGCCAAAGAATTCTGAGTAAAGTCCCCTGTGATAACTTTCTGTTACTCGTTTTCGTTGTTGTTACAAAGAGTTTCAGCAATAAATTCAAATTTTCTGATTTTTGGCCAGTAAAAATTACTTTTCTCATTTTTAAGAATATCTTGTCGTTGCAGTGTGTTTAAATGATTATAGGTGAAATTAGTTCTGCAATGCCGTCCAGCCAGGGCACATCTTACCGCTGTACCGTTATGTGCATGATTGTAATTTACAAGATTTTGAACTTTACTCTGAAATTATCACGATAAATTATAAAGTACTAACATTTTACAAATACATTCAAACCAAAGTGTAACCACGTTAACTGTAAATACTAAAAAGAAAAATGAGTTGAATAGAACTGCTTTTATTGTCATTGATATCAACCTGGAGAAATATCGTATGCAACAAGATTTGACTAAGCACTCCAAGGTAGACCTGTAATAAAGTCTTTATATGAGAAAAAGAAGTATTTGACTTGTGTAAATATTGCAAACATAATTTTTTCTTTGAAAATGTAAATACATATTTGTTTTTTGTTTTTAATTAACTGCTGTACTTTTTATTATTGATTTTACTCCATTTTATCAATTTCTGTCCTAGATTTTACACCCCTGCAATAGTGCGGCCTCTCCCGTCAGACTGCAGCCTGATGCCACACACACAAAACCACACCCTACCGTCAAGGAAACGCAGGCGCCTCGTGTCTCCATGGAAACACAGACTCATCCGATCGCCATGGAAACTGAGTACCGTCGTAGCTTCCAGGGCCTGTCTCCGCCCCGTGGCCCCCCCCTGCGCAAACATCTGGAACGTAGGCATAGGGTTCCGCTCTTCCACACACGCAGCGTAGGCACAATCACACACACATACACGAACACAAACACATTATTGGTGACAATTATATTATTGCTTCTCTTTGACAGAGGAGTGAGAAGATGAGGGAGGAGTCTGAAAGTATGCTCCACCCACAACATGTTGTCCCAGCCAATGAGTGTAAAGGTGCCTCCCATCCAAATGTCCGGCGACGACACAGGTGTGTGCATGCGTCTCTTTTAATGTTTCTTGCGTTATGTTACCCGGGTGTTGTGTACTTTTTATGGGAAAGTGCTTCTTTGGTGTTCAGTAACCCAATGTTTTTCACGAAATAGTCAGAATACACAAAGTAAAAACATTCATTTTTCATTCAATACTCTATTATAAATTATATCCAAAGAACAAACCCTTTTTGCAGGCTCAAGCATCTGTTTAAAAAAAGCGTTCCGGAATTTAAAACTTTCTTACTCTCTGCCCACTATCTCCTGGCTTTTGTTATCGTTGCAGCATCAGTCAGCTCATTTATGATGTGCATGCAAGTACGTGCATTTCTTAGATGCGCTCAAATAAACTATTTCATCTTTCTTTTGGTTTGGGTTGGTGTTTGGACTATACTTGAGGCAGGCCCTTTCTTACTTTCACCATTTTACCCCAAGGCAATAATCTCCCTCGATGCTATAAATACTTAGGCGGGTATGTGTAATCATTTTAATTTTTATTTGATATTACTTATTTTTATACTATTACCTCCAAGTGATTATCTTAACAATGGTGTTTCATCTTGTAAATGTTTGGCACTTTTTAATTTCATTTTGCATTGTTACAATGACAAGAATTCATATTATATTATATTCTAAGCTATTCTATTGTCATGCTACACTGACCTTTAGAAATAAAAAAATACCTGTGGGGACAAGCATGACATCACTCTCCAACACTGCCCCCAACCCCCATTCCTCGAAGTTAATGTGTCCTGCCCCGCACAGCTCTGCTAAAAGTAATATCAAACCAGATAGGCCCAGTGGAAAGGGCTATTTGAACTCAGTTGGGCATTGTTAACGCACACTTAATAAAAAAAACATTTAACTTTCAACTTTTTGAGGACAACTCAAACAATGCACCCTGTCTTTAACAAATAAAAGTACTGTAACTTAGTTTTTTGTTGTTATCTAAAAAAAACTTTTTTAATGTTAAATTATCATTTTAAAAACACACTTCCTGCTATATATAATATAAAAAAGATTCTTCAAGTATTTCTTTGTAAGTGTACAACTTAGACTGCAACGTTATTGAGGCACAGGTAAACACACAGAAAAGGGGCGGAGCGACTGTTTAGCCAATCAGAATGCAATGCACGATGAACATCAAGGAAGTAGCAAAACCGCGAAAAGTAAACCGTGATAAAGCGAGATATCACGGTTCATGTTTTTATTATTATTATGTATTTTTTCTGTGTGGGTTTCCAAGATTGTGTGTGCACTTTGGGTGCATGCTAATGCTATTTTTTTCTTGTGTTACTTATGTGTTTGTGTATACTTCATTTATTGTGATTTGGCTGCATGTACTTTTATGCTAATCAACTGTTGCGTGTGTTATGCTCATCTTAGATAGTGTTTGTGTTGTTTGTGCATGTGCGTGTCCGTGCACACTTATGCAAATGTTAATAAGGACTGCTCGCTTCTGTTGTTGTCTTTTCTTATAATTGAATGTGTGTGAGTCTGTTTGACTGTATTTCAATACTCATCTATATATGTGTTTGTGTTGTATGCATTATGTCTGCATTCATGAGGGACAGGAAGTTGACAGAATACGAAGCCAGCTTTCCTACTCCTCAATACGAAAATGCGGATGTGACCCCTCAGGTGAGTTGCGGTCACATGACTTCAATTCTACCTGCTTAGCTAACCATCTAAGCAGCTTAACCTTATCTGCTGAGCTAAACTTGATGCTTCAGCGCAGGAACATGAGAAGAAACCCGTGCAAAAAGCAATAAACTGGAACACTTAATTTTGAGGAAATTGTACATACACATCCACACATGAAACCTAATTTGAATTTTCTTTTTATATAGTCTATTCACGACTGAAACACACAAAGATAATGTTGTCAACAAAAACAAGTGACCAGGGGGTATAGCACACAAAGATATGGGATAAAGCCAGGTTATGTTTGTTATTTTGGCTGAATTTAGAAAGATTATAACAGAATTTTATTTATATCTGTACATTTCAAGGAAACTGTGCGGGTCAGATGTATCGACATTTCGTTCTGTATACACGTGTACTAGAATGACAATAAAGTAGATCTGAATCTGAATCTGAATCTGAGAATTGCCTTGTCATTTAATAGTACAACAAAATTGGAGGGCTTTTCCTTTCAGTGCACAGTAAGATGTATTAAAGAGATAAAAATCGCTGAGGACTCAAGAGAAAACGCAAGTGGGCCTTTTTTTTATGATAGCTTTGGTATTGGCTGTACAGGAGATCATATGCATTTGTGGGTATATTTTTGTGGCACTCTGTTTCAGAATATACAATCAGTGTTGGTAGGAGGATAGATGGATGAATATTCCAGTACCTTACTTAAGACATTCTCCTCTGCCAAAGCCACCTCAACAGGAAGTGAACTAAGTCAGCTTCCTGTTGCTGTGCGGCTTGAAAGGTCACACAGGTCAGAATCGACTTTTACCAGAATTCTTTTTGAGCTGTCATAATGCTGACTCACTTCCCAGAACAGCATCTCCATTTGAGTCACATCCGCCACAAGACACACATGACACACAATATGCACCTTTATGTTCCTAAAAAACAGGGATTTTAAACTTACTTTGGTTCTGGGGGCCAGATCCAGACTTTCTGTTCTCAGGATGACTAGGGATCTTTTTTTAAGCAAAACACATTTTTTTTTTACAAAAAAAGGATAAAATGATGATTGTCATGTTGGGCATTGAATGCCTTAGAATAATATCAACAGTGTAGTGAATGCCGTTTTACACCTAAACCACCTTACCACGCTATACAAACTCAAGTGGGAGCTATAAAATAGTACATATATATTTTGCCTTAATTGTCATACTGGGTTTGAAATTAAGAACAAAGAAATACATGGGCAATAAGATCAGACTACATCAAATTAAACTTCTATGCCTGGCCTATTAAAGCTGAAAGTATATCCTTTACTGCCCTCTTGCAGCCATTGGGAGCAATATTATTATTGTATTTATTTTGTAATGAATTTTGATAGAAATTACCTAGAGGCTCAGAAATTGATGGCGGGGCTGATTAAATCATCCAATGATCCGTGTCTGACGTGCGAGCTGTATGTTTGACATACCTGTTGTAAACTATTGCCTGTATGTGCGTGTGTACCTATGACGTGGTGCAGGCAGCGCTGTTGAGGGAAAAGGCCTCATTGTACCGCAATCGGGCGTGGGGGACCAACTTCTCCAGGGAGCACCTGAGCCAGCTGAAGTCCCAAAACAACTTCCTTTGGGAGCCCAGCTGTGAATACAGCAGCCCCCAACCTACAGCGGACCTTCCCAGTTCCACTTCAGACCCTCACAGGCCTCCCAATGTGGAGGCCCTGGACCTTGCTAGGTGAGCTTTCAGCATTGCGTGACCTCGCCATCCTGTAACCCCTACAATAACTGAAAAACAGTAATTAGTTACACTCAGTGTTTCCTCTAAGCTGCGCGGGTGCGCAATTGCGCACTGCTCGCACATTCTCAGCGCACAAGAAAATCTAGCCAGCGCAAAAAAATGAGGGCTCAAAATTACTTATCAAGAAGCGACTTAAGTCAAAGTTACAGTGCATGAAGGTAAAAATACACGGGTTCCCCTGACGTTGTGTCCTAAATGCAGTATTTTGAAGTCGAACGAAGTTGAGTAAAGTTAGTAGAGTATGTCGAGAACCGGCTTCTTCGGCTCGGCTTACTAAAAAGGAACCCGCTCTTTCGGGTCCTAAACGGCTCCTCAGGTTGTTTTTGCTTCTTTCATCCCAACATGACCAAATATGAAGTAAAATTATGCACAAATTGACTTAAAGGAAGGGGGAATAGAACAAAAAAGAAAAAATACACAAATGAAAAAGTAGTGAAAAGCTGAGAAAAAAAGAAACAAAAGGAAGAGAAAAAATGAAGGAAAAATGTAAGAAAAAAGTAAATAGAGAACAAAAAGAAAAAAGTAACAGCTCGGAAAAAATAAACACAATGAGATTTTTTTTTAAAGGAATTTAAAAAAAAGTAGAAAAAAAGAAGAAAAAGTTTGTTGCATTCAAATAATTTCCAATTACTGTATATCAAGTGCATCGTGTTGACAACATTGTATTTCCACTAAAAAATGTGATTAAGTACAGTTCTGTATCCTACAACCGACCAAATAAGCCCCCAAAAATGTTAATATGATGCGACAAAATATATCAGGAAATAAAAAGAAATGGATATCTTGTGAAATAATTTTAAGAACAAACAACGTTTGTATGCCGTACAACCTTTGCAATAGTACATGAGTCAATTCATTCAAAAGAGAAAAATAATTTTGCATTGCCGGAAACTCAGCAAATGTAACTAGATGTCAAGTTTAGGACATGTTTGATCATTAATTATCTTGCCACACTTGGGATTATGGTGGCTCACTGTTGTTTCAAGCGTTGCTCACCGACTTTGTGTGAACGCTCAGACCCATGGAAAATTGGAGGGAACATTGGTTACACTTACTAGTTATTTCATTTAAAATATAACTTGCTTACACCACAGATTACCGACCCCAAAAAGTAGCGTGTTGCTGTGAGAGTAACTACCTAGTTCCAAATTACCATAAATACTCGTGTAGAAGCCAACCCCCTAAAATGCTTCTAAATAGCCATATAATAAAAAAAATGGAAGAAAATGTTTACACTGAGATGTGAAATCAGTATAGCCTTTATATTTCTTGGTTTGGGTAATCTTGAGAGTGCTCAATGAACATTTTGCCAAAGCACTTCATGTCAAAACCATTCACCAAGATCTCCTACGTTCATGGGTATTGTCCAAATTGCTTGATTTTTTTTCCTCCAGGAATGGTGTATTGCGTGATAAAATTTACCAAAAAAAAGACCAAAATTCAGCACACTTTAACTGTAAATTATGTGCTCACTTCTGCCCAATTGATTTTGTTGTTCCTGTATAAGCCACGCCCCTCCCTTACCATTTGATCCTGGAGACGAGACCAAATACAGTATACACGTATAAACTGACCCCCTTGATTTAAATATTTTATTTTATAGTTGTAAACTCGGCTCAGATGAGAAAAAATCACCGTCCTGGTACTGTGTGCTTGAGATGCCGCCACCAAAACTGTATTCAGTTGTATTTTGTAGATAAATATTAACATCCTTCAGGGATTGTCTTACCAGAACGAGGAACGTGAAGCAAGAGTCCTCAACAACCGTAGGACACTATAATTAATGATCTACATTAATGAATTAACGCACCAAGCAGTAACGATAGTAGGAGTTGAATTTTTTTAATTAATGACTTGTTACCAAGAAAATTAATTGCGTTGCAGTAACGCATTTTAGTCCCGTCACTCAAAATGCAGCTTCAGTCGAACAAAGTTTAGTGTAGTGCAGTTAATTGCTTTTCAGATTGAATAGGTAATGTTCCATCAAGAAAATCATTTGATTTCCGTATTTTACTTTCTAGTTGTAAATTTGGCTAGCAATGTAAGTATATTCCCGTTTGGAGAATATCTGCATTAGGAAGAATTCAGCGTCCTTGTACTCTGTGCTTGTATCGTAATTGTATTCTGTTGTACTTTGTAGGCAGATATAAACATGACCACCTTTAGTAACTGGCGGAAAGAAGGTTGCATTTGAAAATATAAGTGATGCAGAATTGTTTGTCGAACAACATCTCAAGTCATGATCTGAATTTATTGAGTAACACAGTAACGCTCCTAACAACAGTCGAGTTACTAAATTTTATTAATAACGCGTTAAAGTACTCGTTACAGAGAAAAGTAATTGCGTTCCAAGAGTCCATTTCTTTGTAACTCGTCAGTCTAAAAACTGCCCCTGCACAGCTGCTCCGCCTCCACCTCTGGACCGGCAAGCCCCGCCCATAGCAGACGACTGGCTCCGCCCACTTGTTGCAAGCTGGCCTGGCCAGCCAAAAAAGAAGACTGCGAAGATGAGGACGAACGTATGGGGCGCTCGCCCACTCCGGAGATGGACCGCAGAGCACTTCACAGAACGCACCTTGACGTGACTACACCTGCTTGTGGTATGGACGTATGCTAATACAAATAACAGTTAGCCCCATAAGCACAAACATGCGCAATCACTCGAAACCTGAAAAGAGCTCTACCAAAAAAAAAACATTTTTCATTTTGTGGCATGTATTTTTCCAGCAGGCGGCGCTATCATTGTGGGAAATGGCAGATTACAAGAAGATTTACAGGTAAATAAATCGAGTAAATTAATGGTGGCCAATGAATCGAATGAGTCAAAAGTTTTTAAAAGTTGATCATTTGCAAGGTTATAGAATAGTACAATTTGAAGAGTTTAAAGGTGCTGTACGAAATTTGGAACTTTTCTACTCGCTGACGCCATCTTTTGGCTTGTTATCATTGCCGTCTCTCAGGTTCCTTATTTTGTACGTGCAAGTACCTGCATTTCTCATACCCGCTTAAATAAACTCTTCTTTTTTTCATCTTTTTGGGGGCTTGGGTTGGCGTAGAATAGAATAGAATAGAATAGAATAGAATATGCCTTTATTGTCATTGTACAACATGGGATATGCTGTGACAACGAAATTGGACGGCTCCAAACAAAGAACAAAGGAACAAAGTACTAGATGCCTTTGTTGTCCTTGGCGCGCGCTTCAGAGGGGGGGGGCATGTTGTGAGGGTCAAACAGAGTTCCCGGACCAAATGTTTGATCTTACATGACACAGTCCAGCGTTTTTCCGAATTGCTCAGTCCACAATTAGTAGATTTGCGAGTCCACAATTGAAGGATTTGGGAGTACAGTCATTAAACATTCATAGACTGTACTTGAAACAGCCCTTTTCTTACTTTCACTATTTTCATTCTCAATAACCAAAATAAACTGCAGTAATGAGCATAACTAGCTCTGTAGCTTAGATGGTAGGGCGCCCGCTCTGAGACTGGGAGGTCGCTGGTTCAAGCCTCGGCCGAGTCATACCTAAGACTTACAACATTGGTACTCATTGCCTCCCTGCTTGGCGCTCAGCATTAAGGGTTGGAATTGGGGCGTTTGGTCACCTAATGACTAAAATGGCTGCGCCCTGTTTGGCTGCGGCGGCATCGGCTCGCTACAGTTTAACTGTACGTGTCAGTTGTATCGACATTTCGTTCTGTGTGCATTGTTACAAAGAATGACAATAAAAGTAAATTCTATTCTTCTTCTTCTATAAAGACACAGCCCCCCTTCCTCCTAACTAATATTCGGCCCGAACAGCTTTGCTAAAATTAAGATAAGACCAGGTAGGCGCAATAATTAGTAAGGCTTTTTAAACTCAGTTGAGCATTGTTGACATATATTTAATAGAGGAAATATTCCACTTGCAACTTTTTAAAGACACCTCAAATGCAACCCACATTCAATCACAAAAAAATTAAAGGGCTGTGCAGACCACCTTTACATCTCCTGATCTGAAACTTTTTCCTCCTATTTATTAGAACATTTAATGTGCAGTTTTTTGCAAGAGTGAAAATTGTCCGACAGGTTGTGGTGTATGCTTTACTCTCAACCTGTTAATGTTCCGATGGCTCGCTGTCAGACTGTTAAGAAGCAAAGATGTGTCTGTATGATGTCACTAGTCACTGAAATATGTAATACCACATATCATTGGAAAGCTTAAACTCTTGCAATTCAAAATATAAAAATGTGTAAAATACTAATGTTGAGTTTTTCAGATCTGACCCAGGACTAGTTAAGGTTTCATGTTAATATCCCAGCTGTTTCCCAGCTAAAATAACCAAGCTACACTCATCTGCAAGTCAAGTCAAGTAATTTTTATTTGTATAGCCCTTAATCACAAAGAGTCTCAAAGGGTTTCACAGGTTATTACACATGAGCAGTTTACGTTTTTCATATGCTATAGAGTAGAAGTGAGTTTTAAGCATAAATTTAAACATTTCCACAACAGACATGTCATTGCAAAACAAAAATTGAGGCGATAATAAAAATATTCTATTTCTGTGTTTTCCAATACATTACCCAATGTTAGTCGCACTTGCAGAGATTATTTCAGTTGGGGACAAAACTTCCCCAACTGAAAGAGAGACCAAAACCATCCAGATTTCCCAAACGGTTCAACAACAGTATTTAATTCACTTTGGGTACGCCTTGGATTGGGTTGTTAAGGGGTTGATTATGTCAAAATTCTTCACTTGGAAAGTTAAGTGGACAGTTTTTTCCCATTTTTATTGAACACAAAGGCTATTCTAGTAGTAATGACCATTGGTTGCACATTTTTCAATTTTAGTAGCGTTTACTGACTTTAAAGGACAGTGTGTATGATTTGGCGTCTGCTAGTTGGAAAGCAAACAGTTGTTAAAAACAATATTGATTTAAATAATAAACAAAACTACACTAGCTATCATACACACATGCATTTTTCTAAACACTCGTAGGTTGAGATTTTTTTCTACAGCGTGAGCCCCACCTAGAGGGAACTGCTAAATATCAAACAATATTTACTATTTGGTTAATTGTGCAGTTAAATAATTTACTCACAAACTATGAGTTGTTCCGTTTGGCAGAAACTATGAATGTTTTGCATTAAAATTCATTTGTAATACGTTTTTGTTAGTTGTTTTTTTTTTCTTTTTTTTTTTCTCAAAACTGTATTTTGCGCACGATGCATTCTTTTACATGGTTTGTAATTTTTTAGAACTGTTTAACATTGTAATCCTCTAGTCCTTTTTATGAAATCGAGATTTTACATTTTGGCCATATGGCACCGCCCAAGGTTGAACTATCGATTGACAAGCTTGTATCTGGCCATACAGAAGCGGGACGCTGATGTTTCCATGGCAATGAACAATTCGAGCAGAGCAGTCACTCCTAAAAGGGCTCAACCTTGTAGCTCTGTCCCCCTGCAACGGCCCGAATCAGTCGTGGAGTGTCAACCAATCGTGTGCAGGCTAAGGTCAGCCCCGCCCGCAGTCTACGTCATTCGAGGACAGTTGAGAAACGCCGAATTCCAGCACAACGGTTAGCTTTGTTTGTCCATTTATAGATTGTTCTATCTGATGACTACCGTTCAAAAATTGGGGTATACCCAGACGATTTTGTGTTTCCCACTTTTGTTTATCAAATGAGTTGTCCAATGTCTGTGTTCCTTTTCCCATATTTCTTGGGTTGGCCAGTCAGACATACGTATGGCTTTTTATTTGCCTTGAAGGCCATTATTTCAGAGTCGCCTTGTCACTGTAAATGTTGACACTTGTGTTTTGCTGTAACCATTTTACAAAGCTGCTGTGAAAGGCGCCTATTTCTTAAACTAGAGACCCTAATGTGCTTGTCTCTTTCTTGGTTGTGCAACTGGTGCCTCCCACTTTTCTTTTTACTCCGATTAGAGCCTGTTTGATGTTCTCTCAAGGGAGTAGAACACCGTTGTGAGATGGTTCCCGCGGATCCTTGAAAAGTCTCAAAAGGCATTCAATTCATTATTCTGAAAATAAGGCCTTAATTGGCATTTATATGTCTTAAATCCAATTTTCAAAAGTCTTAAAAATGTGAACATATTAATAAGAATTATGTTTGTTTGAATGAAAAAGAATTCATTTTCTTTTTCTTTTTTTTTTTTTTAATTCATCACCGATTTATTTTTGTGGCAACATGGCGTGACCACAATAACGGAACTATCAAAACTTTGATGTCGGGCCTTTCAGAGCAGACTCATGTCTTAGGTCCACAGTACACATAGCAACTTTGGTTAGAGACGTTTACTTTGGACCTTGGGAAACTACATTTAATAAGAAGTGGCTGTCTGTTGACATGGGTAAAAGCTTTTCCAGATGATGTGTATGAGTCACTATATATTTTGTTCAAGAAATATTTGTTTTTTGTCTTTGATTTGAAAATGCATTAAAAAGTCTTAAAACGTCTTGAACCTAACTTACCTCAAAACCTGTAAGAGGTCTTCAGTTTCTTGCAAATTCTTGCATGGTATAGCCTTTATTGCTTAGAACAAGAATTAGACTGTCAAGTTTTACACAAAAGTAGTCTTTTTCTGGACATTCGGACATTGGACATTAATTGCACGCAGAAATATGATGCTCCAGATCAGGGGTCGGGAACCTATGGCTCGCGAGCCATATATGGCTCTTTCTATGAGTATCTGTGGCTCAGAGACCAATTTGATTGCATGCAAAATTTCTCCATCTTGTTCAAAACCGGAGTTGTCTATCCTATTCAGGTACACGTAAAGCCAAACCAAAGCTAATTTTAAGGTAACACTTCGCAGAATATATAGGGCACGTTTTTCACTACAATTTACAGTCAAGGTGTCACACAAAAAAGGGGGAAAAAAAACTCGTGTTGGCTGTACAACGCTAAAGAATCCTTTATTTAAAAGTTCACTACATAATCTGTGTTCAGTGTTCAGATACTTTATGACGAATCCACAGAACTGTAAATACGCCAAAACACCGGAAGAGAACTTAGTCATTTGATTGGGTGAGTGGGAGGGATGGGTGGAGCTATGCAAAAAGTACAAGCATTCCCTCCCATCTCTCGCCAAAGGTAAGCACATAAGGCTCCCTATTCTCAGAATGTTGTGACGTTTTTACAAAATAAATGCTTGCATCTGGTTTTGAAACCAATATGTATGAAAAAAAGGGTCAAAAGGAGTTTAACCGATCTTGAGTAATTGCAAGAAAGAGACAAGTTTAAAGTGGTCTGTTTGCTGAATTTGGGACAGGGGCTCTGGCATTATTCTCTTTTCATCATTTTTATCAAATCATCAAAAATAAATGTGCTGAAGACTAAGCTTTTGTCTGGGGCGCCGGTTTAGCAATTTAGTAAATTTGTCTCATAATATATGGTGTGGCTCTTTCCCAAAATAAAATTAATATTTTTTTTGCTTTTATGGCTCTCTGAGTCAAAAAGGTTCCCGACCCCTGCTCCAGATACTTGACTAGCTCAAAGGAGGGTCTGTTTTATAGCTTCTCCTACCAGCTAGTCTGTTTAAAGCTTTGCTAACATTGCACACAGGTTTACTAATTAGCTTTCTAATGCAATTAGCAAACACAATGTACTATTAAAACACTAGAGTCTTAGTTGCTGGAAATGGGCCTCTATAAACGTAAGGAGATATTGGATTTAAAAACCAGTCATTGGCAGCCAAAATAGTCATTTACTACCTTAACAATGTACAGAGTGTATTTCTGATTAGTTTCATATTATGTTGTTTGGAAAAACAAGACATTTTAAAGCGACCCCAATCTTTTAAATGGTAGTGTACGTGTAGTGTGTGTATATGTGTGCATGCACATCCGTTCATGCGTTTATGTATTTGCATAGGTGAGCTGGGTCTGAGATTCCGGTCGCATCCAAATTCCAGAAGCTTCTGGCCCGATGAAGGTGATTCGTCTTCCTGTCTTTTTCTCAGAGCACAACTTCCCTGCAGGCCTCGACATCTCATTGACCTGACTTGAGGCTTTTTGAGAACCACCCTTACCCCCACAAAAAAATTGCAAAGTAGAAATGTGTGAGCATCTATACCAGGAAGCAAGGCCTGCCTAATTTCTCGGTATCGGCTCTCGCATCGCTTTGACTCTTGTGGCTGACTGTATCTGGTCCATTTGGTTCTGAAGGTTTCTCTCCCTAAAAACAGCTGATTTAAATGTCAACTGCTGTATTGCATGAACGTTTAAGAAAGAAATCCAAGCTAACTGATTAAGTGCAGTTTGAACTATTCCGGCCAGTGCATCCTCAAACAGACCCCCCCAATCGATATCAGATTTACGGATCGGGGTAAATAAAGGGTAGCCCATCGTCTTTTACAGCTGCTGAACCACAGCTAGTTATGGAGATCTTTAAAGATGTGAAATAAATTATAAGGAAAAAGGTTACATAAGCACTTTCTTCAAAGAAAGAGGTAAGCCTGGCAAAAGTTGCTGACAGTCAATACAAGGTATTATTTTACAAATCAAATGTATTTGTGAAGCACTTTTCAGGCAAAATAAATGTGCTGTATAAAAACATTTAGCATACACCACGACAGGTAAATCCCCCTCCGACAACCCAAATTAACTTGTACACACAATGGTTAAAATACAATAAGAACAAAATAAGTAGTACTAGAGGTCAAAAATGATTATCACATGGCACTGGCTAGCCATGTGAGGAAAGAGACCTGAGGGAGACTCATCCACACTGATAGAGAGGGCAGCCAATGGCCTCTGGATTTTCAGCCATTGAACCACACCCTACCAGTGTGATACTCCCAAATGAGGAAACACTGGAATATGAAATAGAAATAAAAAAAAAACGACTGCAGAACTAAACGTAAAAGTATGAAATGAAAGTAAAGCATTATACAGTAAAATATTCTTAGTTAAACAGATCAAAAATAAAAATTATCAATTAAAAGCCATATTAAAAAAATAGGGTCCTGAGCCTCCTCTTAAAAATAGCAAAGGTCCCTGCATGCCTGATATCCTCCAGGAGACTGTTCCATTGATGAGGACCAAATGGGCTGAATGCTGCTTCACCATAGGGTTTGGTCTTTATCCTCGGAATAGTCAACAAGCCGCTGCCAGAGGACCTCAGGGACCGCGAGGGTTGATATAATAAAATGAAACAGATAGGTTGGCCCAAGATCATTAAGACATTTAAAAACTAGTAAAAGCATCTTAAAATCGATCCTGAAACGCACACTGAGCCAATGCAGCGATTTCAAAACTGGTGTAATGTGATCCTGGTCCCCGAAAACACCCATGCTGCGGAGTTTTCTATTAGCTGCAAGCTAGCAATACTCTTTTGGGTAAGACCAGAGAGTAGAGCATTACAATAATCTAAACAATAATATATAAAAGCAAGCATCTGTACCTCTGTGTTTGCCTAAGAGAGAAATGGGTGGACTCTGGCTCTATTCTTGAGATGATATAACCAATTTAAGTCGTGTTTTTGATATGTGGTATGAAATTGAGCTCAGAGTTGAATATCATCCAAAGGTCTAAAATCTTGTAGTTTTGGTAAATGTTTCTTCCTCTGACTTCCAAAACCAATGAGTAAAATCTCTGTTTTGTCCTAGTTGAAAAGTTTTCTGTGTCCTGGTTGAGGTGTAAAAAGTTTTCTGCCATCCATTACTTGATATCTGAAATGCAATTTAAAAGGGTATCCATAGGACTTGTGTCATCAGGGGACACGGCGATGTAAAGCTGGGTGTCATCAGCGTAAATATGGAAGTTGACTTGGTGTCTCCTGATGACATCCCGAAGGGGAAGCATGTAGAGATTAAAAAGTTCTGGGCCTAAAATTGAACCTTGGGGAACCCCATCTGTAATTTCATGGTTTCTAGAGGATCATGCATCCATACCTACAAAGAAATGTTGGTCTGTGAGATAGGAAAAAAACCAGTTTGAAACAGTTTCAGAGATGCCCACCAGGTTTCTAAGTCGGTTTAATAAAAGGTGGTGATCCACTGTATCAAAGGCAACAATGAGATCCAGTAGCACCAAAACTCTGTTTATTAATACGGATGGGGAGCTATTTCATTGATATTTTTATTGATTCATAGAGTACAAACTTCTGTTTAGTTGTCTCTGGATCTGATCAATAGTATTTGGACCTATTTATATTTATATATATATATATATATATAAACTACCCTTGTTAAATACGTCATTTATATCATTTTTGCAAGTTTTTGCGTCACTTTATAGAATCTAAAAAAGCCGCAATAATATACATATGCATCAAAGCTCTGATGGCCCTATGTCAAGCATTCTTGATGGAATTACAATAAAACACAGTCTGACAGCAATACATTTTCCCCAAAAATGGCTATAAAATGTCTGTTATATTGGCAACAGCGTTCAATTACTAGACAATAATCTACATGTAAAATATTAATTCAGAGTAATAAAAATATTGCAATAAAGTCCATTGAAATGCTATAAAACTCATTTGTCTTTCACACGATTGACACTAGGAGTGCCAGTTGTATCTCTGGGGATAAGCTTAGCCTGGTTCTTATCCTGATCTGGAGCAGGTTAGCTGTAGAGCAGGCATCTCCAACATGCCCACGGGCACAAGGGTGCCCTCTTTGAAATGTCTTTCAGCACAGTGGTTTAAAATACTCTGGACCTTTACCATTTTTTGCCAATGTTTTACTCATTTCAATCAGCTGTGTAAAAGAAGAAATACTGGTGGCCTCAACAGTAAGATGTTCTCATCCATGAATTAGAGAACCTCAAAACTGCCAATCCATTTTTTGCTCATGATTTCTTATTATTTTACTGTAATAGGGGAAATAATATGTATCCAAAGTTTTACGACTGTCATCGTTTTAAAAATTGGAAGGTGAGTGCAGGAGTCATCTTTAAACGCTAACTTTGACATACTTGCCTTCCCTCGCAGATGACCGTCTGTCGGTCATGTCGAGCCACTCGGTCGCATCATGCTCCGCTGCCTCCACCGTGCTGGACCGAGCGCAGAGGAGACGACAAGAATTCTGGGGACGAAGCTGAGTCCTAGAAACCAACTTCAAATGCACTTGGACTTGTTGAACTCTCGTCTGTTTTATTTCAATTCTCTATTATCGTTCACTCCTTCATTCCTTATGTGTTGAATATGAATAATTTATTGTTATTTATTCCTTCATTTATATACAGAGGTACCTCTTCATATGAGCCAAATTGAACTTTCTCATAGCTTGACTTGCTCGTGTAACGAGCGAATTTTCTGGATATGAAATAATTCAAAACGAATTGGTCCGTTCCCGACCTCCCAAAAGCATAAAAGTGAACCTTAAATGTTCCCTACAAACATATTAAAATAGTAAATACACTTACAAAAATACACTAATAAGTTGAATAGGATGGTATTAACAAAATAAAATGTGAGTTTATTATGAGCACTTACCATTGAGGCAGTCACCATAACAAAGGTGTGCACATGGTGCGGAGGAAGGGGTGGAGGTTGGTGCATAGCTGTCAACTTTGATATTTTCTTTGTATTTTATACATTTTTTCATCATTTCAAATTGTTTACACCGTATAACAATTTTTAGGCAACAAAAAAAAGTAGTTTTTTTTTTAAAAAGACCGATATTGATCAGCTCGTTTTTGGTTATAATAATTATTGTCTTGGTCACTGGTAGTGGACGACATTGCCATCGTAGATTGCTAATACAGACGCTGCCCTACTTACGAATGAGACGGGTTCCGGACAATCGTTCGTAAGTTGCTTCAGTGCTATATTTTGTTTAAGCTTTTATAAGTATGTTTAAGGCTTGTCAAAGTAACCTGTATTGTTTTGTACTAAAAAATAAACATTTCATCAAATAATATGCTCTATAAAGATAAATAAAGTTAAGTTAAACTTACTTTTGGAAGATGGACTTCAACACTTAGGCGACTTCCTCCTCCGTGGTAAAAAGCGGACGAAAAAAAACGATCCAACCATTTTCTCAACCGCATCAAGCTTTCTTATTGCACTTTCATTTCAAAAGAAACCCCCCGCCTCTTTTTTAGACTTTACACCAACCATATCGAATGGATGCACGAGATATTAAACAATAAAAATGTCAAAGTTCTCAGCGCGCTGGAGATACAGTATGGAATGTTTACACACGAACTAGGAAGAGGAAGCGAAAATAAGCACTACAGTACTGTCCTATACTGTAGAAAAAGGTGCTCACAATACAAAATCTAACTTACAGCAATGTCCGGATATTTTTTGCCACCCTAAAAAAAATGTTCGTATCTACCGTTTTTCGTAAGTCGAATAAGTAGGGGAGAGTCTGTATTGTCGAGGTTTTCAACATAATGTGAGTAAATAGATGCTGTGTTGTGTTTTAAGCACTTACTGTACATTAAAAATTAAAGTTACTGTAAATTTAACTGAGCATACCCACCAAAAATGTTTAAACATTTTTAAATTTTATTTTTT
The DNA here is from genome assembly GCF_059441175.1 of Urocampus carinirostris. NCBI lineage: Eukaryota > Metazoa > Chordata > Actinopteri > Syngnathiformes > Syngnathidae > Urocampus > Urocampus carinirostris. The sequence continues at coordinate 23,678,240 of NC_142359.1, forward strand.
TGCCTGTAGTAAATTGCTCGTGCAAACTGTCTATTCTGGTGATGAGCGTTCTCCAGGATCTAGCGGTCTCTAGAGTAGCCTCTGGGATTGTTCGTGAACTGGATTTTCTTTCGTACGCGGGGAAAGATTTTTCTTCCAAATAAAAGATGCATATCGAAATTTTCGGGTTTAGAAGTGCTCGCATAAAGAGCTGGTACTCTACATTTTTGATGTGGCTATAGTTCAGGGTATAAGGTGGATCAGCCAGTAATCAGAGAGTAGCTGGTTTAATTCCAATACTCCAGAAAATTACATTTCGTAGTGGCACTAGTGCATAAAAGGGGCTTGTCTGCAAGGTGTTTTGGCATAAAATGGCAGCAACACCACCGTCAGCCCGGGGGTCAGCAACAAGTGGCTCCCGTGTGCGCTTTTTAGAAAATGTTTGATAATGGAAAACTATATGGTTTCTGTAAGAGGACAAAAATAACACATTCTTCATGTTTTTCAATGAATATACTGGGTGTTTACTACTCCAAATATATGTCTTTTTATTTTTGATCAAATATGGCTCTTTCAACATTTTGGGCTGCTAACCCCTGTGTCAGCCCAACCCCAGGGCAACTGTTTACACATCTTACCAGCGTAATACATGTGATTGTGTGCGTGAATGAATAATGCATCCATTGTAAGAGCTTAAACAAGTGCAATATCGATCTAATGTATTTTAGTCATTACACTGATAATCTAATTATCTAATGCGGTTAAATTAAACTGTATGTGCAAAAAGTTTGATGTATTTGAATTCTGATTTATACTCTTTACCCAAAGTATTTGATATTCTTTCATTTGTTCCTTTTTCTGGACGCAATTCCAATAATTTACTCTTATACTGTTCTTTAACTTATTATCATGTTGTATTGCTATTATTTTCTGTTCAATGCTAGTATTTGCTTTTTATTCGAATTTGTTATTGTTTGTTACTTCCTACTTCAATCATTCTTCTAATGCATGATAGTTTGAGACCCCTACCTTAAAGGGACAGTTTGTATTATATAGCGCCTATTGGTGCGAGAATAAAATTAAGAAAACATATTTTTTCGTTTGAAAAATATGCAAAAAAAAATACATACACTTTCACACAAACATGTCCCCTATCAGTCCCTTTTGGGGATCCTAAAACTAAAAAAAAAAAAAAAACACTTCATTTTGGTCACCTTTGAGTGTACATAGTTTGTATTCTTCCTTGTGCTTTTTAGCACTTGTTTTTGGTGGCGATACACATAACAGCGACATTTAGTGGTCAAATAACACACATTGTCCCTTTAATATGAGGGTTTAATGTCCTTGTGGTCTGTGCGAGTTTGAAAAGGATGCTACTTCTGCTTGAATTTGGGACTAATTCATTCAAAAATGCGGCAACAATTATAAAGTGTGCGGGTGAAACACAAGTTCAGTCTGCACTGTGCTTTCAATGAGGTATTAGCTTTTTTTTGCAATTTAACTGTGAAATATTTGCTTTAAATTGAAATGCAGAACGAGGTGCCGCAGGGAAGTAGATCTTTACCGCTGTTGAAATGAAGCTTAAAGGACATTGGATGCACTTTGAATGTCATTTTCGGTAAGAAGACAGAAGTCTTTGAATCAAACCTGTTTCATCTGCTTGACTTTTGTTATGAAACAAAATTTCATTGTATTTTTTTTCTGTCATCTGGCATAGTAGTCTGATGTTCTTGGTGGTACCGCTTTCAAAAACTGACATGCAGATAAAATGTAATGTTACACTAAATTGTTTTGCGAAAAACCATGTTTCGAACAATTGATGTTGAAAGTTCCGTTTCTGTTCAGATTAAAGACTGTCAATACACATATTTGAATCTGAAAACGAATAGATTTTTCTACTCGCATAATTTGGTTTTAGATCAGACCTAATTTGACCTAATGATAAGTTTATTCTGGATTAATATTGGACACCTGCAAAGGAGATTGCATAGGATGTCAGTTCTTTATTCTGACTATTACTGATCACCATTAGTATTCATTTTGTCTATTATTCACTGTTACATCATTGTCACTCTCGGCCATTAATGCGGCTGTTCTCTGACCCTCCACACCTTTTAGGGCAGTTCTGCTTTTTTATAACCTAGAAAATGTAATAAAAAGAGGACTTTTAGAACAGGTTGGAATTTCTTATCAGAGTTTTGTGTACTTTCCTGTTCTCCTGTGATTTCAAAATCCATTATTGTCTTCTCTCCTTATTTTGAGTGTCTACTAAACGTTTAACTTATCGTAAACAAACCACACAGTTTTTCCTCTCATTTTTTTCCTCATTCTTTCACAAGGTTATTAGTTTTGGGGGGGGGTATCCTTGTCAGCACGATAGCAGACAATCATTTCAATTTACTCTAGGGAGCCTTAGGTAATTTATATTAGAGTTCATGTATATTAGCTAATTAGTCAAATCAATATTGCTTTTTGTAATGAATGTTTGTTTTTTTTGCCACTCGGATGCACAATATCCTTAAAGTCTTTCTTATTTGTTATATTTCAAAAGAAAATAAGCTAGATTTTTAATATTTAATATTGTTTGTTCTCCTTAGATTTTATTTTTTGTAGGTTATTAAAAATATATATTTATTCACAGTGGAATGTTTATATCCAAGCTTTTCTTGTGGAAAACCTGATGTGGCTCAACCTTACACAGACCCTAGCTGCGGCGGCCCCCAGTTTAATTGGGTTAAAGACCTCTGCCCTAATGTATTCCTTTAGTCTATTCTCATAATTTATTCTTATATCCTCTTCACTAATTGTTTTTGGAACATGAATGCATACAGATGGGTCGAAAGTCCACATGATGTCATCACTTCCTTTTCGCCTCCGTAAGCAAATATTGCCATTTGTCTCGCTAGCTTGTGATGTCACCTCCTCTTGTGTGACGAAAGAAAATTCCCGCTGGAGGTGCGTTAATTAATTCTTTGGAATGTTTTTTTAACAACTTGTTTGTATTTCCTGACGTCACTTTGGAGAAGCCTATGATGCTGTTGATCATTATCATCCATATATTATGTAACATAACGTATTGTCTGGACTACAAAGGCGCACCGGATTATGAAGCACACCCCAAAAAAAGTAGTCTTCTTTCATTTGCATGCCAGAATATAAGACGCATGAAATTGCAACTAAAATAAGAGCTGCCATATTTTTCCCTGTATAATCAGTGCGCATTTTACACACCTATGGTACACATTGGTGCAATGGTTGATCAGTCGAAAAGTGACGCTGACCAAATTTGCAAAGTGTTGTTTGCAGTGGGAATCACACAAGGGTCCCGGTGGTGAGAGTGCCGATACACAGCCAAGATCAGATAGTAAAGGATACAACTGACCTGTGAAAAGGCATCTGATTTTATCTCATTATAACACTAATTTTACTCACAGTGCTAGAAGCAAATGAGAATGGAGAAAACAGAGTCATCCTGAAAAGTGTGAATAAATGTAAATAAACACAACAAGGGAAACAACTATTTTAATTACTTATGGGCCATGAGGGCCTGCAAGGGCTTCTCTGCTGGCCTAAAATATATCTGAATCATGGTAAATGGTCGGCATTTTATATATCGCTTTTCAAGTCATTGAAGACCTCCCAAAAGCGCTTTACAATGCACTTCACACTTAACCATTCACACACACACTCACACACCAAGAGCGGCCATGCAGCCATGCAAAGCACCTACCTGCTTATTGGGGGCATTAGGGATTCAGTGTCTTGCCCAAGGACACTTCGACATATAACACGGAGGAGCCGGGAATCAAACCTGCGATCAACAAACTGGATATCGCCTCAAGCCTCCCTGGCAACCTGTGTGGATGTGTGCTCCCAGCATGCTCTTCGTGTCACTGTCACAATAAAGACTTTAGAATCATGTTAATTATATTTTGTCCATCTACACTTACTTAATAATTTCAAATTGTCAGTCAGCATCATTGTTCCAGATGTGCTTTCCGATTTAGGCATTTAACCAATGACATATCAGACATTAGTTGTTGCTAGGCTCAGATATCTACCCAGAGACCTTCACGGAAAAAATCTTGGAGGCCCTGAGGTATAATATCAGTCTTCCGGAAAAAGGTTGGTTTGAACCAATAGATTTTGAGTTCGCGACATCAACGGTTTCTTGTAGGAAATGTCAGCGAGGGGTCGAAATTGCACCAAACCGATCGCGCCAATAGCCGTTAAACCCCAAAATATATTGTCTTGATTTAAAAACTGAAGGCCAGACAACTCCGAAGCGAGCAAACCTTTTGCAAGCGGTAAAAGGCTTTGTCCATCGCTTTTAGCCTAGAAGCAAGATCTTAAGCCTGAGCCCAATGGCAATCATTATGTTTGGATCGAGCAAAGCTGCTCTCTCACTGACTTTTTTGTTTTGTATTATGCACGGGTCATTGTTCTGTTCAACTATTACTATTGAAATTACATTTTATTACAAAAGACATGCTTTATTCATGTCCCCTTTTGAACCTGGCCCAACTCAACTCTACTCCGCCCAAGTCCTCAAAGGTAAAATTTCACTTCCAAGAACAGTCTCATGTCTAATTCAGCTCCACAGTATCTAATGTATCAGAAGATAAATCAGACTTAGCATTTATTTATATCTTTCAGGACAACTTTTGTTTTTCTCCATTATCTTACATATGTTTCTGGCACTGTGAGTAAAAATAGCGTGTAAATGAGACAAAATATGATGCCCTTTTGTATGTTTTCTGTACCACTGGTGCTTTTCCAATCTTATCAACCGTATTTTGCGGTCTATAAGGCCCCCGGGTTATAGGGATTACCTTTAATATTCTGGCCAATTTGGGACTTTAAGGTGCGCCTAAAAATATGGTGATACATACATAAACACATACATATATACAGTGCATCCCGAAAATATTCACAGCGCTTCACTTTTTCCACATTTTGTTATGTTACAGCCTCATTCCAAATTGTATTAATGTAATCTCTTATCTCAAAAGTCTACGCAAAATACTCCATTATGACAATGTGAAAAAGTTTTTTTTTTTAACTTTTTTGGAATTTATTAAAAATAGAAAACGAAGAAATCACGTTGACATAAGTATTCACAGCCTTTGCTTAATACTTTGTTGATCCACCTTTGGCAGCAAATACAGCCTCAAGTCTTTTTGAATATCAAAGCGGCGCTGCCACGAGCGGCTGCCTTTTTCCAGCAGCTGCCCTATTGTTTTATTGTCTGCTCCTATCTTCGGTGTTTTTCTTCCCGTTTTGACAACTACACTATGGATTACTTCTATCCTATGGACATGGGTTTTAGCGCACAAAAATGCGTTTATTCAAGGAATCAACTCCTTGCCCTGAAGAATTCTCGTGCCGGCGTGATGAAGAACCTATCGTGGAAGAAGAGCCAGAGCTAGCTAAGCGGCTAGCGGTGTTATAAGTCTTCGGTACCATCCGTAATCATGGTAAATGCGAACTCACGACCAAATAAAATCATCGGGTGCTGGTGGAAAACATCGAAGCGCACAGAGAGCGCAGTTGCTGTGTTTTGTGGAAACGTGGCTCACGTTTAGCATTCCAGGCGCTAACGTGTAGCCACCCGGAGCTACCCGGAACTATCCGGCTTCAACGCCGCTATATAGAGACATGAAAGCCGGGGGGAATCGGAGAGGAGGCGGACTTGCTAACACGAGGTACGTTTGGATTTTCACAAAGAAAAGATTTCCATCTGCCGCAGGGATGTCGAACTTTTGGACTAGCGTGACGTCATCCACTCCGCTACAAGCACCCCTAGGGCATCATGTTAATCTGTTAATAAACAATGGGGTAGACTGCTGGAAGTGTGAATTTCCCTACGGGGATGAATAAAGTATCTATCTATCTATCTATCTATCTATCTATCTATCTATCTATCTATCTATCTATCTATCTATCTATCTATCTATCTATCTATCTATCTATCTATCTATCTATCTATCTATCTATCTATCTATCTATCTATCTATCTATGATCCCACAAGTTTAGCACACCTATCTTTAGGCAGTTTTGCCCATTCTTCTTTGCAGTAAGTCTCAAGCTCAATCAGGTTGGATGGGAGACGTTTGTGCACAGCCATTTTCAGATCTCTCCAGAGATGTTTGATCGGATTCAAGTCTGGACTCTGGCTGGGCCACTCTAGGACATTCACGGAGTGGTGCCGAAGCCAATCTTTTGAGATCTTGGCTGTCTGCTTTGGGTCGTTGTCCTGCTGAAAAATGAACCTTCGCCCCAGCCTGAGGTCAAGAGCGCTCTGGAGCAGGTTTTTATCCAGGATATCTCTGTATATTGCTGCATTAATTTTTCCTTCTATCCTGACTAGTCTGCCAGTTCCTGCTGCTGAAAAACATCCCCACAGCATGATGCTGCCACCACCATGCTTCACTGTAGGGATGGTATTGGCCTGGTGATGAGCGGTGCCTGGTTTCCTACAAACATGGCGCCTGGCATTCACACCAAAGAGTTCAATCTTTGTCTCATCAGACCAGGGAATTTTGTTTCTCATGGTCTGAGAGTCATTCAGGTGCTTTCTGGCAAAATCCAGGCGAGCTTCCATGTTCCTTTTACTAAGGAGTGGCTTTCGTCTGGCCACTCTACCATACAGGCCTGATTGGTGGATTGCTGCAGAGATGGTTGTCCTTCTGGAAGGCTCTCCTCTCTCCACAGAGGAACGCTGGAGTTCTGACAGAGTGACCATCGGGTTCTTGGTCACCTCCCTGACTAAGGCCATTCTTCCCCGATCGCTCAGTTTAGAAGGCCGGCCAGCTCTAGGAAGAGTCCTGGTGGTTCCAAATGTCTTCCATTTACGAATAATGGAGGCCACTGTGCTCATTGGGACCTTCAAAGCAGCAGAATTTTTTCTGTATCCTTCAGATTTGTGCCTCAAGACAATCCTGTCTCGCAGGTCTACTGACAGTTCTTTTGACTTCATGCTTGGTGTTTGTGCTCTGACATGCACACTCAACTGTGGGACCTTATATAGACAGGTGTGTGCCTTTCCAAATCATGTCCAATCAACTGAATTTACTGCAGGTGGACTCCAATTAAGCTGTAGAAAGATCTCAAGGATGATCAGTGGAAAAAAGACTCAATTTTGAGCTTCACGGCAAAGGCTGTGAATACTTATGTAAATGTGATTTCTTAGTTTTCTATTTTTAATAAATTCAAAAAAAGGAAAAAAAAATTCACATTGTCATAATGGAGTATTTTGTGTAAAAATTTGAGATATATATATATATATACACACAGGGTTGGGTAGGGTTATTTTAACTTGATTACTTTCAATTACTTTTGGAGTACTCCAATACCAAATATACTAATAAAAGACAAAGGAAACTAAATATGAATAAAATTACTAAATTGTGTGCAGGCTTGGGGGGTAACGGAACACATTGAACGGCAAAAATGATGTTGGCAAGCTGTTTGGATTTATTTCCATTTTGTTTCTGTCGCATTTTTTTAAATCATGGGCGTCATTAATTTTTAGTGACGTTTGACAATAATTATGCAAGGCAAACATTTGTATTGCTTAGGTCGCACATAAACTCACAACGCACTTAAGTGACTGGACACACTCTCTCGTCCACACATTCATTTCTACCACAGTCAATTAAAATTTGGCCTTCTCAAACTCGTATTTGTACGCACACACACACACACAGACACTCACAGGCATCATAATATACCACATGCACACACGGATATCACATGCACCGGACATTTACAAACACACGTATGTACATGAACGTATTCACACACATACACGTGAAACAACATGGAAGTGACGTCACTGAATCTCAATTATTGACAAGCATTATTTGCCATTACACTTTTGACTGACATTTCATTTCCTCCCGGTTACAGTAAACCAATTGACCTCCTTGTTTGTCTTTGTGTGTTGGGGTTTTTGCTTGTCCTATTTTATTGCAGGGGGGGCGGAGGCTCGCTGTGTATAAAATGCCGCGCCAACTTTCAAGTCACATCATCAGCACATTTGGCCCTCGCCTTCGAATATTTCATTTTTTTCCGTCGTCATGAAAACCTTCTGCACCAGCGCTCTCGTCTCCGTCGGCCATCTTGGCGTCGGCCTTCTGCCGCTGCTCCTGATTGGCTGCATCAGCTTCGGAGAGGCAGGGCCGGTCAAGCCTTCGTTCAGTAATGTCTTCAGGAATCCGGACACCTACGCGGTTGCAAAGGCAATCTCGTTGCAAGTAAGTCACCTGATGTAGCAGGGGGGGTCAAACTCATTTTCACAGAGGCCATTAAAGTTACCACTTTTTGAAGCGGGAATGCTGAGTCTGTTTGAAAACAGTCTCTAGGTAATGATTTTTTTTAAACAAATGCAAATCAAATGGATCCCTCTGGCATCTAGAGCGCAGTAAAGGATATCCTCTTATTTTAAGTAGGCCCAGCCTAATAATTTAATCTGATGTAGTTTAATCTGATGTAGCCTAATCCTTTTGCCCATGCACTGCTAAAATGTATTTTGTATTTATATTTTATTCATTTCAAACCATGACCACAATTATAGCGTGGTAAATTGGTTCAGGTGTAAAACTGCATTCACTCAACTGTTAAAACAGTCAAACATGAACATAATTTTTTTCCCCATCGTTTTTGAACAAATGTGGAATGCTCAAAAAAAATCCTTTGTCATCCATGATTGAATGTATTAGATGAGTCAGGAACATAACAGTTGCATTGAAAACATGTCAATCCATATAATGTGTTATGAATTAAATAGAGTGATACCTCTACATTTGAGCAAATTGAGCTTAAAGAAATTCAGGAAATGCGATGTCTTTTGAGCTAAAGTTTTGCCTGACAGGCCAGAGAAAATCCAAGATACCAGAATTTCCAGATGTTGCCACTAAAAAAACTGGGGCTTTAAAGTCCTTCTACAACCATCTTATTTAACTTATTTCTCTATTTCCATGTTCAATTACTATTTATATGTGTTTTCATGATTGGGAAGATGTGTATTAAAGCTATTGAGGGTTAACCTGGATGCTTTTGGGAGCCAGGGAACAAATCAATTGGTTATCAGTTATTTCGTATAAGGAAAATTTGCTCGAGATGCAAGAAATTCCAGATTCAAAGACAATCCAGGAATAAATTCATGTTATATGTAGAGGTATCACTGTATAACAAAATTATGTAATCTTTTGGACAGTTTTAGCACCATTTATTTCTCAATTCCACTCATCGATACGGATGTCACTCTGCGGATGTCTTAGTCGACGGGTACTGTGGGACATGTAGATTTTGGTCAAAGCACTATTTTGATTATGAAGAAATCCAGGTAGAGTCCTGACCCTGGCTGTGAGTAATGGCGTAAATGTGATTGGTAAAATGCTACAATATGAAAGCACACATCTGGAGTGGTGTAACCATGGGAAAAGCAATTTCAACTATTCATTAAAAAATGTAATTAATATCATATTTTTCTTATATTTCTGAGCAAAGAAGGTCTTGAAGGCCCTGACAGCCCACCACTGCATGAAAATATATAAGATTTCTTTGACGTTATGTTGAACTTTCTTTTCAGGCTCAGAAATCGGAGACACCGGAAGAGTCGAACATAAAACTGAACGAGTGGATCGCTGAGAACGTAAGCGACAAATCCAAAGTTTCTGGGCTCCTGAACGTTGTTGAGCTTACGTTAGCTTCTTCTCTTTTCCAGTCCCAGGACCACATGAGCGTCTGCTGCCTGCACGCCAACATCCTCGACTTTTACGTAAATAACATTTTCGTGCACGTCGGCGACCAGCATTCCAGAATGCATCAGTTGCACGTGGACCTAAGCAAGGCCAGTGAGGACCTCAAGGAACGCGGATGCGTGAGTGTTTGTTTCTTGTGCTTCTCTCTTGATGAATTTTACTTTCTGTGTCTTTTGTAACCTCTTTTACTTCTTCCTCTTTCAGGATGTGAAGCATTACCGAGATCACCAGCACGCTTTGCAGTTTCGCAACAAGTTATCCAAGGTAAGCTTGGCGTCCTTGTTGGCATAGCCGAAGTTAACTGTTTTAATAGTCGACTAGTCATCGACCAGAGGTTCAGGGTTCAAGTCAATCTATCGCAACCTCCCCGTGTGGAGTTTGCATGTTCTCCCTGTGCTTGCGTGGGTTTCCTCCGCACACTTGGGTTTCCTCCCATATTCCAAAACCATGCATGTTAGGTTAATTGGCCGGTCCTAATTGTCTGTAAGTGTGAATGAGCGAGTGATTTGTATGTCTCCATGTGCCCTGCAACTGGCTGGCAACCAGTTCAGGGTGTCCCCTGCCCACTGCCCGAAGATAGCTGGGATGGGCTCCAACACCCCCGTGGCCCTACTGAGGATAAGCTGTGCAGATAGATTGTCATCGACCATTGAAACAAGCAGTCAAATATCGTATTTTTTCTTAAATTTAACATGAAGTTGATTTAATGTGTCAAATGATAATAAGAATGGTTACAATTAAATATATTTTAATTTTCAGTACTATAAGTCGGTGATTTTCAACCACTGTGCCACGACACACTAGTGAGAGATCGTCAGGTGTGCCGTGAGAAATTATCCAATGTCACTTTTTAAAATTTAAACTTTTATAAAACATTTATGAATCATTTTCTGCAAATATTATGTAATTGTCAAGTGTCTGTGCTGTAAAAACTGAAGGAATTATAAATTATATTGTAATTAAACATACTGTTAAGTATCATTTTATAACATTTTTGGTTAGTGGTATGCCCCCAAATGTTTCAATGTAAAAAACATGCCCTGGCTCAAAAAAGGTTGAAAAACACTGCTATAAGATAGATAGATAGATAGATAGATAGATAGATACTTTATTCATCCCCGCAGGGAAATTCACAGGGATTATAGATTGCACCCCCCAAATATAGTCTTTAGCGATTTATTTTTCATATATAATGCGCACTAGCACACGGAATTAAAATTACAGTAAGAGCAAGGGTTGCATAAAAAATACACTTAGCTTAGAGTTCAGAGTTCAAAAAATGTATTGTCATTGTCAAAGAACATGGAAACTTCATTTGGAGTATCCGGTCATCCATTCACAGTTAAAAGGAAATACAAAGATCCATAAATATTCAGAATAAATATAAATAAAAACCCAATACCCATAGATTACCCAATATACACATTAAAAGTAAAAGTGCAGACATGGTCCGATCAAAAACTCAATAGCTGCATAATTAAATCAGTCCATGTTCAAGTGCAATTGTGTCTGACAGTCGTCACCGTTCACTCTGGAATTATGATGGTAGCAGTAATGCAACCAGTTCAGTTATTGTCAGTTGGTGGGTCTGAAATTATGTCATAGGATTAACATTATGATTTTTGATTTCACTACTACAAAAACTAAATCATTCATAAATGATTACAGTGCTTTCCTCACTCCAAATGATCCTCTTTTTCACCAGCTAGACAGCTCGTAACCAACGTGCGACAACAAAAATAATGTACAACGAGCATCCCAAAGTCAGCGTCTATGCTACTGTCAAAATTCTTCTTTTTTCTTTTTCCCCTTTTGGCAACAGGCAATTAGCATTTTAATCAAAAAGGGGTGCTCCAAGACCACTCTTTACGTTTCTCAAAGGCAGAACAGTGACCTCACACTGGTTCAAATGATTGAGACCTAAACATAATTCATATCCACTTGATTAAACTTACACAATTAAAAAAAATACCAATGATTAGATGAAACACTCTCAAGTGATTGACAGAGCACTGAAAATTGGATAATATTGTTTCATTTGGTTATTATAAAAACCCCTTTCATTACTGTTTGAAATCTAACAAGCATTTTTGGATAATTGATATGTTAACCACAAGAGGACACTTGAAAAACACCATATGTTTATCAAAGGCTGAACAGTTAACATATGCAGTATCATTTAATTGTTACGATGCATTTTTAATTTCATCCACTGTATTTTCAGCTATATTAGGCTCAACGGATCATGAAGGCGCGGTTTCATTCATATTTCTGGCCAATTTGAGGTTTTTAGGTGCCCCTTACAGTCCAGAAAATACATCTTGTATTGAACATATTGTGGATCCGTAGACAAATAAATAAAAAGCCCTATCTAACACCAATCAGGCACAGTGCTGGTTCTCTAAATACATACATGCATAAATAAAAAGGGAGAGGCAGTTAAACAACCTTTTAAACATTTTTTCATCCCTTTAAACCAAGAACAGGCCCATACGCCCATACGCAGCAGTAGAACAGTAAATAAAACAAATATGTGTATTTCGTGAAGTATATTCTCTGGTCAACTGAAAAGTCTGTAACAAAAGTACTTAATGATTCTCAGTAGTTTGAAATGTTTTTAACAACTGATGTTTTTTCTTCGGACTGCGTGTATTTAATTTCTTATAAGTTTGTCATTATTGCATAACGCTCAAAATTTTTTTATTGTGAAATGTACACATATAAATTATACAATACATGTCTTCAAAGCCATAAAGCAGGGGTTGGGAATGTTTTTGACCCAAAGAGCCATGGAAGCAGAATATATATATATATATATAAACTTTTTTTTTTTATGTATTGGGAAAAAAAAATCAAAACTTGCTCTCCAGACAAAAGCTAATTCTTTAGTGCATTTTATTACACTGATGACATTTGATATTTTGATAATTAGTAAAAGATAATAATAATGCCAAAGCCTGTGTCCCATATCAATATAAATTTACTACTTAAAGTTTGTCTCCCTCCCGCTGTTACTTAAATATTGTTGAGGCTTATTTTTGTCTTTAATAATAGTTTCAAAACAAGGTGCAAGCAAAGTTTTCTTTAAAAAATGTCACAAAATATTACCACAAAAATACTGACGTATTTACGCTTGTCCCAGACTGCATTGGGCCTGTTGTGTGCATAGCTCCGCCCACCCCTACGATCCCCCAATCAAATTGCTCTGGGTGATTGGCTGTTGCTTTGGGATAATCATAGTTTCATGAGCTTCCATATAAAGGGTCCCTTAGCGACGTACAGCCAAAACATGGTCTGTTAATGTGACATCTTGACTGTAAACTGTAGTTGCAACTGTACCGAACCCTGTGTTGATTGTGTGCTGCCTTGGCTTTACATACAAAAACCCTGACGTCCAATTATTGACCAAATATTCAAATTGGAAAGATTTGCATGAGCTGAATGTTGTCTCGAAACCAGATTTACTCGTGACAAGAACCATGAATGGCTTTTGAGCCATAGGTTCCAAACCCCTGCTGTAAAAGCTTAAATGTTACTTGAATCCTACTGAGGCGAGTCAGACTCTTTTTCGTTCAACTGTCTGACGTGCTTTTTTCCTTTTTTTTTTTAATCTTCGTGCATCACTGACATGATACGCAAAGTCTGCTTTACAAACTTTGCAAATTAACCAGTTAGAATAATAATTAGTAGAATGCTTAATCTCAGAAAGTTAAGCAGGGTCGGGCCTAGTTAGTAATCGGATGAAAGACCGCCTGGAAATATCAGCAGATGTAAATAGATCATTTCCTGCACGCTCTGCTGTGACAGCACTGACTGTACCCCTGGTACAGTCTGTGAAAATTAATTTCCCTTAAGGGACCAAATACATTGAATTATTATTATAAATAGTTTGTTTATTTGAAGGGAGTTTTTCTCACTAAAAGACACGAAAGCTGGGTTCTAAATATTCTTGGAAGGAAACAAAAGTGGTGGCGTAATACTAACAGTGTAGCATTAGCTCTGGACCGCTGATCCATTTTGTATTTGTATGAGTTATTTCAAATGTTGGTGTCTTTTTGTAGATGGACAGCGGGCGGGGACTAAACAAGGCCCTCAGTGAGGTTGACATTCTCTTCACATACCTGCATGATACCTGCGAGAGCGCCACCCAGTGATGAGCAAGAAAAACAATTTTATTTATTGGCTTATTTAACCTTTAACACACTATTTATTTTTTCTTTACCATGGAAATTGTGTTTGTTACAGCATTGAGATGTCAATAAACTTCGCTTTTTTTTTCAAAAATGAAGTCAGTTTTTGGCCAATCAAGAGCTTGTTAGAGGCGGCAATTATTATATTTCGTGAGTTGATTTGATGTACGTTTGTTTTGTGCACATTTCTACTGTGAACTGTTAAAAATTTTAGGGTTGCTTAGAAATGTCCTTACTTTTGAAGGAAAAACGCTGCTTTTTTAAAAGAAGATAACATGGACCAAATTAGAAATACACCCCATAATTTTTAAGATGGTGACTATTTTAGCTGGATAATTTGTTTTTATAATGCAATATCTATGTTGTTTGTATACTGTTCCATTTCCATAAATCAGTACCCCAGTGTTCTAATAATAATAATGATAATAATAATACATTGTACTCCTTTTAGGACACCCAAGGTCGCTGTACATATAGTAGGGCACAACAATAAAGCAAGAATAAAACAAAAGGAAAGCGAGCAAGTGATGAATAGCAAATTAAACACAGTACAGTTAAAAGAGGGTGGTATGCAGGGCATATAATAGTACTATGTTTTTTGTCAATTGCGATATAATGCTAATGGATGATTAGAAAACCCTTGTGCAATGATGTTAGTGTAGCACTTTATGTTGTTAGGGAGAGGGAAGAAAAGTTACGGGACTAGTTCTAGGTTTAATGAATGTTGAAATTAATAGAGGAAAGTTATTTTGAACAAAAGCCTGCAATTTAATGAAGAATGGATAAGACAGGGGCACAGTTCTAAGGTCTTGGGAACCTCCTGTGTGGGTTCAAATCCAGCTACCGCACTTACTGTGCGGAGTTTGTATGTTCTCCCCGTGCTTGCGTGGGTTTCCTCTGGGCACTCCGGTTTCCTCCCACATTCCAAAGACATGCATTTCAGGTGGATTGGGCGGTCCAAATTGTCCCTAGGTGTGAATGAGCGAGCGAGTTGTCTGTCCCTGTGTGCCCTGTGATTGGCTGGCAACCAGTTCAGGGTGTCCCCTGCCCACTGCCCGATGATTGCTGGGATGGGCTCCAAGCACCCCCGCGACCCTACTGAGGATAAGTGGTGCAGCTAATGAGATGAGATGAGATGGATAAGACAGCATTTAACATAAATTAAGACGCTACGTTTGGCATAAAAGCAGCACATCTCATCACCCTCTACAGTCAAACATGGTGGTGGCAGCATCATGGTTTGGCCCTGCTTTTCTTCAGCAGAGACAGCTAAGATGGTTAAGATTGATGGGAAGAATGATGGAGCCAAATACTGGACCATTCTGGAAGAAAACCTGATGGAGTCTGCAAAAGACCTGAGACCGGGACAGAGATTTGTCTTCCAACAAGATGATGATCCAAAACATAAAGCAAAAGCTACAATGGAATGGTTCACCCAAAAACATATTAAGGTGTTATAGTCAAGTCAAGTCAAGTCAAGTCAAATTTATTTATATAGCCCTTAATCACAAAAATGTCTCAAAGGACTGCACAGGATTACAGTTACAAAATTACACAATTACCTGATCTTAAACTAGCAAACCAGCATGCGGGCAAGGAAAAACTCAAAAACCTCAGTGTGAGGAGAAAAGAGAAACCTTGAGAAAGGACCTCACATGTGGTAATCCCCCTTCCAGGATTGAACAGGGTGAATTACAATTAGCATTACTGTACACAGAATAGTAAACACTAGGTAAGATGTTGAAAATGTCCGGAAAGAGCATGACATCAACGACGACGCCAGCTGGTAAATGCAGGGGTTGACATGCTGCAGGTCAGACCCCGGTCCGCTGACCCATCCCAAATCATCCTTCTCCTTCGTATCAGCCAGGCAGGCCTCAGAAAAAGACAGGACAAAACAGAATACGAGGTGGGCATCAATCATATGCTTTGGAATAGAAGTGTGTCTTAAGCCTCAATTTAAAAACTTCCGTTGAGGTTGCAGATCTTATCTCCAGAGGCAGGGCATTCCACAACACCGGGGCCCGGATGGAGAACGCTCTCGAGCCCGCAGACTTCTTGGCTCTCGGAATCACAAGTAGACCGGCATTTTCCGAGCGCAGACTCCGTGCAGGAACATAGGGGGAAATCAAATCAGAGAGATAAGAGGGTGCAAGCCCATGCAAACATTTATATGTTAATAAGAGAACCTTAAAGTCACATCTTAAGTGGACTGGGAGCCAGTGCAAGTTGGCCAATACAGGTGTAATATGCTCAAACTTTTTAGTCTTAGTCAAAAGTCTAGCTGCCGCATTCTGAACCAGCTGCAAACTTTTAATGCTAGACATCGGGAGACCAGAAAGCAATACATTACAGTAATCAAGCCGAGAAGTAATAAACGCATGAATCAAAATCTCTGCATCTGATTGGGACAGCATTGAACGAATCTTCGCAATATTACGGAGGTGGTAGAAAGCTATTCTAGTAATATTTTTCACATGTAACTGAAACGACAGATTAGGATCAAATATAACACCTAGATTTTTGACCGAGTCACTATGGGTGATATTACATTTGTCTAGGTTCAGGGTAATGTTTGAAAACAAATAACGACAGTGAGCTGGACCAATAATCAACATTTCAGTTTTTTCTGGGTTAAGGCGTAAAAAATTATTTGACATCCATCTTTGAATCTCAGTAAGGCAATCCTCCAGATTTCTAAAACTTAAATGTCCAGTTTTTTCCAGTGGCACATACAGTTGAGTGTCATCTGCATAGCAATGGAAACTAATATTATACTTGCGGATAATGTCACCAAGCGGGATCATATAAATACTAAAAAGAAGGGGGCCAAGTACAGAGCCTTGAGGAACACCACAAGGGACATTAGATTGTTTAGAGGTCATATTGCCATAGTTAACACATTGCATCCTGTCTGACAGGTAGGACCTAAACCACGAGAGTACAGTTCCTGAGATACCAATGCGTTCTAGACGAATCAATAATATGTTGTGGTCGACCGTATCAAAAGCAGCGCTGAGATCCAGCAGCAGTAACATTGATGAGGCACCAGAATCTATTGTTAAAAGGAGATCATTGGTTACTTTTGCAAGGGCTGTCTCAGTAGAATGATTTGCTCTAAATGCTGACTGGACAGTTTCAAAAAGGTTATTTTCTGACATGAAGTCATTTAGCTGCTGTGCAACGACCTTTTCAAGTAATTTCGCAAGAAATGGCAGATTTGACACTGGCCTATAATTACCTAGGCTTTCTGGGTCAAGGTTAGGTCGCTTAAGCGTGGGTTTAATGACGGCAGACTTGAAGGCTACAGGAACAATACCCGAGGATAGCGATATATTAATAATATTTAAAACTGATGGTCCTAAGATCTCAAACAGATCCTTCACCAGTGAAGCTGGAAACGGATCAAGCAGGCACGTAGTTTGTTTGGCCCTACTGACCATCTGTGTTAGATTATCAAGGGACAATTCATTGAAACTGGAGAATGTTTCTAAAAAACCGCTGACACGGTCCATACCTAGCACCTCCACATCTTTGATATAGGAGGAGGAAACAGAGCGTTCTTTTAAAATTTCATTCCTGATTAGTTGAATCTTTTTATTAAAAAATTCCATAATGTCATTAGCAGAATGAGTGCAACCATTTGGGTTAAGTTGTTGTCTGGTAAGTTTTGCCACTGTGTCAAATAAAAATTTTGGATTATTCTTATGTTCAACAATAATCTTAGAGAAATACGAAGCTTTAGCTGAGGCAAGAGCTACTTTATATTTCAGCAAACTGTCACACCAGGCCAGTCGAAAAACCTCCAGCTTAGTAGTGCGCCATTTTCGTTCAATTTTTCTGCAACTTTGTTTGAGTAACCTAGTTTCTTCAGTAAACCAAGGTGTATTCTTCTTGGGTCGGAATTTATACTTTAGGGGCGCCACAGAATCAAGAACATTTACCAAAGCAGTATTGAAGTTGTTTGTAAGTGAGTCAACAGACCCAGTGTACGAAGGGAAGGCTGCAGTTACCGTAGGTAATAATTCTTTTAAGGCTAACACCGTTTTAGGGCGGATATTGCGACTGCTAAAGCCTATATTTTCCTTATCACAGTAAACATTAAACAACACCTCACATTTAACAAAATAGTGATCAGAGATGACATTAGGATACGGTAACACTGTAACATTTGAGGCTACTACGCCACGGGTCAGGACAAGATCTAGAGTGTTCCCATCTTTATGAGTTGGCACATCAACTATTTGATTGAAACCAAATGTATCCATCAGTGACTTAAATGCAATTGCAAGTGAATTTGATGGGGAGTTTATGTGAACATTAAAATCACCAATAATTACAACATTATCCGCATACGTAACTAAGTCTGTTAACAAATCAGAAAATTCTTCCAAAAAATTTGAGTATGGTCCAGGTGGGCGATACACAACAACTACATAAATTGGTGTTGACATTAAGGACCTCATAACAAGTGCTTCAAACGTTTTAAAACTAGTAGGGGTATTAGAAGTAAATTTCAACCTATTTTCCGATATAAGAGCAACACCTCCACCTTTTTTGCATGGTCGTGCCAAGTGCGCACTCACAAAGTTAGGGGGAGAAGCCTCATTTAACACTACAAACTCATTTGGTTTCAACCAGGTCTCACAAAGGCCAATAAGGTTAAGATTGTGTTCATTAATAAGGTCATTAACAAGTAAAGCTTTGGAGGCTAGTGATCTAATATTAAGAAGGCCAAGCTTCAGCACTGTGGACTGAGCTGAAACCTTTCGCGAGTTTTGCACCTTGGTGGTAACCACCACAGGATTCGACTGCCGGTCCCGGGTCTTGTGCCTTGCATGACGGCAGATGCGGCCCGAATTCCATACCACAGGAATATTGTTGACCGGTGGAGTAGCAGGATGACTATTGGTAGAAAATAATGTTATTTCTTCTCCCTCCTCACCTAACAAGGGAGAAACAGAGGTAAGAGGCACAGAAGAAGATGCTATAGAATAGTATAAATCAGGGTGTATGGTGCAGTCAGTAGAACACTCTAAACTACAAAAACTATGTGAATTGCATGAATCTAGCATAGCGCTAGTTAGCTCTAGCGTTACAGACTCCACACCCATGGTAACAGGTTCACTAATCACCTGTGACCTGGCCTGCACTAGTGTATCCTGTCATGGAAGGCTTAAACAGTAATCTATATTTTTAGAAAGAGTGAGAGCACCTTCCCAGTTAGGGTGAAGGCCGTCTCTCCTCAGCAGGTCAGGTCGGCCCCAGAAAGCAGGCCAGTTATCCACAAACCTAAATCCCTTCTGATTGCAAAAACTTGCCAGCCATCGGTTAAGCGAGACTAGTCTGCTAAACCTCTCATCATTGCCTCTCGCAGGCAAGGGGCCAGAGACAATTACTCGATGCCGACTCATCTTTCTGGCGAGATTACAGGTCCTAGCAATATTTTTCTTTGTAATCTCAGATTGTCTCATTCTAGTATCATTGGAGCCGACGTGAATGACTATATCGGTGTAGCTAGCCCTGTCCTGGTGTCTAGGTTTGCTCGTCAGCTCCCTCAAATTAGCCTCAATGTCGGGTGCTCTGGCCCCAGAAATACACATAACCGTGGCTGGGGTGCTAAGCTTTATGTTACGGGTGATGGAGTCACCTATAACTAGGGTGCGGGAGCCAGTAGACCGGGTGGAGTGGGACTAGCTAGGGGGCTGAACTTGTTATGCGTCTGAATTGGCTCACCGCGATTAGCATGCCGTTTAGGGCTAATGCTAACCGGACTAGCAGGTTCGCTACAACCCACGCTAGCAGTGGTGTCCGAGGCACCTAACATTTTCCGTTTAAACTGCTCTAGCTCACGGACACGTCCCTCTAGAAGGGCAACCTGCCTACGGACACGGGAGCAACCTTTACAGCAACCCATACTTACTTGTAAGCGTCGGATGCCAAGAGCGTCCTAGCAGCCGTGGGAGGGGATAGCCTTCAACAACGATCGGCAGCAGCTTCCGACTGTAAAAACAATTGTGCGCGGCACTTACCTTGCGCCAATCGTCCGAGATACTTACCCGAAACTTTTCAAGATAAAAAGTCTCAATCCAGAATTCTGCTAAAGTAGGAATCTGAAACAATCTCGTAGACGCGACGACGTGAGCAACACAAAATTCCCGCCACTCGATAACTCCAGACCTCAATCCAATTGAGAATCTGTGGAAAGAACTGAAAACTGCTGTTCACAAACGCTTTCCATCAAACCTCACTGAGCTCGAGCTGTTTTGCAAGGAGGAATGGGCAAAAATATCACTTTCTCGATGTGCAAAACTGATCGGGACATACCCCGAGCGACTTGCAGCTGTAATTGCAGCAAAAGGTGGCGCTACAGAGTATTAACTCAATGGGGATGAATAATTTTGCACACCCACTTTTTCGTTTTTTATTTGTTAAAAAAGTTTAAAATATTTAATAAAGTGTGTTCCACTTCATGATTGTGTCCCACTTCTTTTTGATGCTTCACAAGTTTTATATCTTTATGTTTGATGTCTGAGTTGTGGCTGAAGGTCACAAAGTTCAAGGGGGCCAAATAGTCTCGCAAGACACTCTATGTGAAGTTGAGTTTGATTAATCTTGGTTTACTATTATTTATTTCTATTTCAGTTTCATGACCGGTCACATACTGTAATTCCTGTTGATAAACCTATTATTAGTCGTAACATGTGTTTTTAAGCACATCGAAAAGGCAATTGAATCCACCTGAATCCATTTTGATGTCAGAATTTAAAGTCACACAAAATAATACAGGGTGTCCAGAAGGACGAGTCCCGTGACTACAGATGGCTTTTCCGTGTTTGTTTTATTCCAAAGCTTCTTGAGACTCAGGATGATCCGAATGCTTTTGAGTACCTTTACCTGCAGGTGTATTGTCTAACCGCTTTATCGGGGGTGTCAAACATACAGCTCATGGGCTGGATCAGGCCAGCCAATAGATTGAATCCAAAACAAAAGCTGAGAGAAGGGCAAGGAAAAGAGTCGACAAACCAGTCATACTTTTAAATATGTCTACCTGATGCGGCCAAACCCAGGCGCCACTCCCAAAGCAACTTAAGTGTATTTCTTTCTTTTTCTCTCTCATTCTGTCAGATCTAAAACAGATGGTAGACCCAAATGCGTAACGTTTCACAACAAACTTGATTGCGGAAGCTGAGAAGTCAGGTACGGGAAAGCAAGCGCCAGCAATCCGGCGATTGTTGGGTAGGAGGAGCAGGGAGCTCACGGGATCCAAGTGTGTTCGGAAGGCAGAAACGTGTTGAGTAGCCGGGACGGAAGATCAGAGCGTGGTTGGTGGGCAAAAACAGGTAGAGTA
Source organism: Urocampus carinirostris (assembly GCF_059441175.1). NCBI lineage: Eukaryota > Metazoa > Chordata > Actinopteri > Syngnathiformes > Syngnathidae > Urocampus > Urocampus carinirostris. The sequence continues at coordinate 23,699,528 of NC_142359.1, forward strand.
GCCGGGGCGGGAGAACGGAGCGTGGTCGAAGGAGGAAATAAGTCAGGGAGCCGGCGATGATCGGGAAGCCAGGGGCGGACGAGCAGGATACAGGTAAGGATGGGACAGACGGGAGCCAGAGTCAAATAGTGCTTGCCTTGCATGTGCGGATGTTTGCTGACGGACTCAAAAGGATTGAATGGAAGCGTTGAGTTTAAATAGGAGGGGAACCAATCAGGCAACAAGCAGCAGCTGGCGCCATTATGTTGAGGTTATTGAGTTTTTCCTTGCCTTCATGTAGATCATTTAGATCAGGGGATGGTGTAATAATAGTCTGTAGTTTGCAATAATCTGTGGTCTGTGCAGCCCTTTGACACTCATCGTGATTAAGGGCGTCACAAATTAACATGACTTGACCTGACTTAACACACTTCAAATATAAATGGCAATTCTAACAAATGACATGAAGTTCATCGAATAAGAAAAGGAAACACCTTTTGATGATTCTCAAAGTTCAGCAGTCCACAGTCAAGACCAAAGGAATAATCCAACTCCTACCGCCACCTTGATTTGAAGCTCTGTGATAAATCGGGTCATTGTTGGACTCTTGGTCTGGGTAGCTAGCCACTTGAATAACCGATATTTCCAATATTCCAAGGAATCAAGAAATATTTCACGGAAAGAAAAAGGAACCAAGCCTTTAAAAAGCCACCAATGAAACATACTCAGTCTTTATTTATAATCATTAGAATAAAAATAGACAATGTCAAGCCAACTGCAGCTATGTGTCAAGGAAAATTGAAAGGGTGAATACTTGTCACCAAAACTAGTTAGAATAAATACATTTAGACTTCCCCAGAAAATAAGCAAGTCAAGTAACACTATAAACATATAATCCACAGAGATATCAAATATTAAAACCAGATCTGAAATTATGAGGTTACCATGAGCAATGTTTTCTCCGTGCATCAAAGCAACCTTCTAAAACGAGAAAGACAAACAGAAAAAAAAATCACCAAACGTCATCTAGTTAAGGTTTTTCGTCTGTTGTGAATCCCAACATCACCGGGTGGAGTTAAAAACCCCAAAAAGGAAAGCTCTGGTTTTCCAATTCCAAGCAATGCCGTACTATCGACAATAACACACAATCGCAGGTGTTCTGTCCCGAGAGAGAAGTGAGTGGCTATCCGCACCCGCTATGATTTCTAGGATTTATTCAGGGTTGGGTAGGGAAACTAAATATGAATAAAATGATGACTCACAACACGTGGTAAGCTTTCTCTCCTGGCTTTGATCTCTTTGATCTCCGGCAAAACTAATATAAAATGCGACAGAAACAAAATGAAAATAAATCCAAACAGCTTGCCAACATCATTTTTGCCGTTCCATGTATTCCGTTACTCCCCAAGCCTGCTCAAAATTTAGTCATTTTATTCATATTTAGTTTCTTTTGTCTTTTATTAGCATATTTTGTATTGGAGTAATCCAAAAGCAATTGAAAGTAATCAAGTTAAAGTAACCCTACCCAACCCTGGATTTATGTTATTGAGTTCCTACTTGCTTGTTCATAGTGGTAACATTGGCACATCTAAAACCAGTTTAACTCGCTAGAAAAGTCACAAAACTGACCTTGCTTGACAAAATATAGAAAAAAAGGCAAAACTCATAATATAATAAACTACAAAATTCACGACATAATACACGACGAAAGAAACGAAAAAATACCTGGCGTATGACAAAATACATGACTTAATCAATGAAAAAATATACATAAAAATACATGACGTCAAAAATGATAAAATAAGCGCCAAAAAAACGATGACAATATATAATATGAAATGTTTATTGAAGGTATTGTTGGATACATTAATCAAAACATGACACAAACATGACACATGACACATGACATACATATTCTGTAGATGGCAGGTTCATCGTACAGTTCCAATTGCGCCCCCGTGTGGTTCATATCTGCAATGACATCGGAACAAAAATGCACAAATAATAAACAGTTACAAAATCCGATTTTCTCTGTTTCTGTGTCGAAGTAAAACATTGCCCAACAAATTGTAGGTACTAAGTTCGAGTCCGACATTGGGGAAACTATTCATTAGTTTTCAGTTCAAGTTGAATCAAGTTGAGTCCAACTGAAATCTTGATCTATTTCTGTTTGCACAGAAGAAGAATCAAAAAAGAAGAATCCATTTTGTTAATCACTTGTTTATTTTCTTCTGTTAAAATTGAAAGCATTAATTCATTCATGTCATTTTAATTTCCTTTTAAGAAAAACAATCATCTCCATTTCAGTGTGCCTTAATCTTTTTTGTGTCTGATTCTTAAATGAACAAACTACGAATACAGTGATCCCCCGCTATAACACAGAGCACTTTTTACGGTTATGTTACGTCACGGATTTGCATCGTGCTATGTTCTGCATTCTGATTGGCTAAACAATTCCGAAGAGAGCAATTATTGGTCAAAAATAAATTGACATTTGCGGTATACGGTACTTTTATTTTTCCAACTAATTCTTGGGCCTGTAAAAAGGTTTAGTTACAGTAATCCCTCTGTTATCGCGGTTAATGGGGACCAAAACCACCCACGAAAAGTGAAAATCTGTGAGTAGCGACGCCCCCTCAAAAATGCTTATATATAATATTTTATTTTATTATTATTATTTTTTTAGACCCGCGAAGCTCTGAACCCGCGAACGTGGAACCGCGAAGTAGCGAGGTCCCACTGTACTTGATTGCAATGCATTGTAGAGTATTTTAAAATGCAAGGATTCTACTTGATAGCCTATCCTGGGTTCATTTTGGAAATTGACCTCAACAAAAACAATGTATCACTGTCACTAACTCTCAAAATGATACATCTCTGTCATGATTTGCCCATTGCCCTCACCTGTGCCCGCTACTTTGGCTCCAGCTGCTGTTCGTTTCCTGATTGGTTCCCCTCCTGTTTAAACTCAGTACTCTCATTCACTCCTGGTTAGTCCGTCAGTGAACCTCTGCACTTGCAAAGCAAGCATTTTTTGACATAGGCTGCCGTTCTGTTCCCGACCTGTACGGTGTCCTGTGTCCTCTATCCTGGATCGATCCCCTGTCCCTGGCTTCCCAATCGTCTCTGATCACCTGACTTGTTCCGATCTATGACCACGCTCCGATCTCCCGTCCCCGCTGCCCGACTTGTTTCTGCCCTCCGACCATGCTCCGATCTCTTGGGCTTCCTGCTTCTCCTGCTCAGCGATCGCCAAATCGCTGGCGTTTGTTTTCACGCGCCTGACTTCTCCGATTCTGCAATAAAGCTTGGTGTGAAACGTTACGCGTTTTGGTATACTGTCTCTTCTGGTTCTGACAATCTCACAATTTTTCTGAAAAAAAGTCTCTGTCTCTCTTGTGGGAAGAAAATAAAATGCAATTGTTCCTGAGGGATCAACCAATACACGTGAGGCTTCTTAACGAGTAGGCAGGTGTTTTTGTCTCGTTACTCTGTCCCACAATGCTTTGGGGCAACAAAACATCCCCAATGTCTATAGGTTAAACAGATTAAGTTTGTTTGGGTCTTACTTTGCGGAGATTGACTTAATATGGGTGGTTATAGAACATATTCACCGTAAAGGTTTTAGGGAAAACTGTTTATACATATAAGTTAGGACCTGAGAATGTAATGTTTATTCTGTTTTAACCAATGAACACCTGCGTAGGATGCCAGTTTGTTAGTTTGACTATTGTACCTTGCTTCTGTGTGTTAATTTGATGTTGAAGTGTCCTTGGGCAAGACACTGAACCAGGTAGGTGCCTGAGTGTATGTGTGTGCATGGGCGAGTGTAAAGCACATTGTAAAGCGCTTTGGGAGGTCTTCAGTAATATAAAAATGCAAATCACGTCAGGTACCCAGAGATGATTGGGAAGCCAGGGACAGATGAGCAGAATACAGTACAGGGCGGGACAGATGGGAGCCAGAGTCAAATAGCACTTGCCTTGCATGTGTGGAGGTTTGCTGACTGACTGACTAGGCGTGAATGAGAGTGTTGAGTTTAAATAGGAGAGGAACCAATCAGGAAACGAGCAGCAGCTGGGGCCAAACAAGCGGGCACAGTTGAGGGCAGTGGGCAAATCATGACACCGTCGTAAATTTGAGACTGTCAAAAAAGCTACGAATCTGTGTCTATGTCATTTCTAACAAAAGTTATGATTTTTTTAATAAATGCAAACTAAATGCTTTTTGGGCCATTAGAGGGCAGTAAAGGATATACTCTCAGCGTTAGTAGGCAAAAAGTGAATGCCTTTGTATGTGTTGTCTGTATACTTAATGGACTAGTGCAAATATGTTTGGCAGGTGATGATAAACCTCAAGGACTTCTAACTGCAAATCGACTATATCAAGAAGTAGATAATTCTACTCAAATATAAAAAATCATAAGGTGCATTAATTATGACTAAATAGGCGAAGGAGATGACTGAACTATTAAAAAATGTTTTGAATAAAGAACTTACACAATCATGAGTAGATATACAGTGACAGATTTCAATAATACAGCAAAACCCTCTCCCAGACTCTAAGAGTCTTAAGCCTTAGACGGAAAACCTTAATTCCGTCTCTCAGATTTTTTTTTAAAATGTCTGAAACGAAGACTTAAAAGTAAACATTATGGATTACAATTAAATAATTATACTGTATAGTTATAAATGATTTCAAATGGTTCACGGTTTACGGATCCCTTCCTGTGGTGTGTCTTGGGCAAGTACAGCCTGGTGCCGTCCATCCATCTCTAGTCCAATCTTTCAGGTAGGGGTTTGCTCCCCCATGCGAAACAGTACTGGTTTTCATGGTTACAAGTAGCAGAAGAAGTCTCCCGATATGACTCAGATACAGCACCTTTATCATTTGGTTGCTGTTGTCTTCTCAAATAGTGAGGCAGGTCCTCCCATTTGATCTTGGGGAAGGTTTTGCTTTTTTACCTTTCCAAAGAATCAAGAGCAATTGCTAACAGCTACATGCTAAAAGCTAAATGCTGAGGAATTATGCTAATGGGACATGCTAACTAGTTGTGCTAATGGTTCCATTCTAAGAGCTAAATGCTCACACGTCAATCTAATCGGTACATGCGAACAAGTTATGCTAACAGCTACATGCAAACAGCTACATGCTGCCAAATGAATTGGCCCTTTAAATTAAATTGGCCCATACAAGTTGAAATGTTTCCACACAGTGTAATAACAGTGTTATTACTGCGTTATTACTGTGATTTTTTTTATACTGTTCATTAGTTCATTCTAGTGGCTCATCTTTTGCCATTATGGTTAGTAGTTCCATGACGGCAACTGATCAGCTTTTTTCGCAAACTTGACTTTTCCTTGCTAATTAGACGTCGATGAAGATTATTCGCCAAGATTTTTTCATCACTGGTTTTGCATATCTGAAACTGAGAAGTTTATTGTTTAGTAGAACCTCAAAATAAGGAGGAAGGACATCAATGGATTTTGAACTTGCAGGGAAAACAAAAGAAGACTGTACAAAAAAAACCTCTCACGTTAATGATGTGTCATTTTCTCCACGAGATTGCTCTTTTAAGTGAACGACAGGAGCCGGCTCCCTCCAAGTCGGGGTCTGGTTCACTTCGAGATGCTTTTTTTCTTCTTGGAGGCTGACGTGATTGGTTGATACAGTAGGCATTTTTTCAGGAACTCTAAAACTCTAAAAAATGTATGATTTGAACATCTGTGAATATTTGTATTTATATTTTGTGTCTTTTCAGGGATTATCTTTTGTTTTTGCAAGTAACACATGTTAAAATGTATTCTTGAATTTTATTGTTTATTTTAATTTACAATTTGTTGTGTCGTGTGTTTTCCGGGCTTCCGTTGCATTTAACTTGCTTAGTAAAAAAAGTTTAAATCACCTAAAAGTTCACAATAGAGTGAAAAAAATGAAGACTACTATGATACAGCTGTGGGCAGCACGGCGGCACAGTGGTTAGCATGTGTGCGGCACAGTTCTGAGTTCAGGAGATCAAACTTTCCTGTGTGGAGTTTACATGTTCTCCCCGTGCTTTCGTGGGTTTCCTCCGGGCACTCCAGTTTCCTCCCACATTCCAGAAACATGCTCGTCAGGTTAATTGGTCGGTTGTCCCTAGGTGTGAATGAGCGGGTGAGTTGTCTGTCTCTGCCAGAGGATGGCTGGAATGGGCTCCAGCACCCCCGCGACCCTACTGAGGATAAGTGGTGCAGATAATGGATGGATGGATAAAATAGTCGTATAATGCATTTTTAAATGTTTTAATTCATTTTGTGATCATGTTACATCATTATTGTTCAAATACAGATAAAGCTACAACAGAATCCTGAAGAGCTGTTTGGGAGCCTAAAGAGCTGATTCTTTTTAGTGAGCCAAGCCGAAAGAGCCGGTTCTCTTGAACCGCCTGTGTTAACAACTGACAGAAGTAAGACTGCTTACATTCAGATTCAGATTCAGATTCAGATTCAGATCTACTTTATTGTCATTCTAGTACACGTGTATACAGAACGAAATGTCGATGCATCTGACCCCCACAGTTTCCTTGAATGTACAGATATAAATAAAGTTGTATTGTATTATGGCTACGTATAGTATTTTACCATAGTGCCGATAGTGCAAGAAGAGTAGCTAACCAGATGTGCAAAATGAATCCCATTAAGCAAGTCCTGATTAGCGATCCTAGAAATCAAATAGACCAGACCATTTTCAAGGCCGTGGAGTATTTCCCAGGCTGCGTTGTTCAAATTTTTGTTTTATTTTACTTTTTTATTTTTCATCTCGTGTTTTTCATCATATTTAAGACTAACCAGTCCTTTATTAAAAAACGAGAGTTATTAAAAAGTCTTCCATTTTGAGGGGTGCAGTGCTCGGGGTGAATTTGAGGGTGCTCTAGCACCCCTCACCAAAAATGGGCTAGTTCCACACATGTCTCAAAAAAAGGAGAAAAAACATCAATGAATTTTCACCTTGCAAGGAGAACAGGAGACGACTGTACAAAAACCCCTCACAATGCCAAATTCCATATCTGTTCCAAAAATTCTCCTCAGAGCCATTTTTTCTAATCAAATCTCCTATTTCACAAAAAAGCAGGGCAGCTCTTAAGGGTGTGATAAATAAAGAACAGCAAAATTTTGGGCAAATAGTGAAAATGATAGAAACAGTTCTAAATCATAAAACAAATCAGAAAAACAACAAACAAGAGTGAGGAACAATAGTCTAAATAATAAACGGACATCTTATGCAATCTCCTTTGCAGGTGTCTAATATTAAAAACAGAATCAACTTATTAGAAACTAACGAGTGGAAACACAGTAAAAGCAAAAAAAGGGGTGGAAAAAGTGATTATTTTGGGACTTTTTCAGTGGAAATCCCAGGTGGCGTTGTGGCCTCTTAAAGTAGCTCAGTTGTTTGGCCTCGTTCACACTCCCACTCACAACTACAATGGACATCTAGCCAACTAGTCGCTTGTAACACATACACTCAAGCCTGTATGCACACGTGTAATCACAACACGCGCACGACTCATTCAAGATTGAGCTTTGCAAAGTATGTCTACGTCAAACTGACACTTAAAATTACCGTATTTTACGTACTGTAAGGCGCACCTAAAACCCGAAATCTGCATGAAATGTGAAGCTGTGCCTTATATGCTGGTAAATAGGGTAATAAAATTGGAAACGCCTTGTTTGAATTCAGTGGTACTGCATACAGCAGGTAAGTCCAAAGTCCGGCCCGGGAGCCAGTCACAGCCCCTGATCAATTTTTTACTGACCTCTGTCATTAAATATTATATGACCCACCAGTAATATTGATTGCAATATAAAATTAATTTTTACCCCAAAAAAAGACGATGGCAGTAGCCTTTTGACTACCTTGCCCTTGGCTTCCCGTGAGAATTTTAGCCCGCCCCATTTCCGACATCTCGTCTCGTTCATCTGGTTAGCTACTCCTCTTGCACTATCGGCACTATGGTAAAATACTATACGTAGCCATAATACAATACAACTTTTACTTATATCTGTACATTCAAGGAAACTGTGCGGGTCAGATGTATCGACATTTCGTTCTGTATACACGTTTACTAGAATGACAATAAAGTAGATCTGAATCTGAATCTGAATCTGAATCTGAATCGTTAGCTGCACCACTTATCCTCAGTACTGTCGCGGGGGTGCTGGAGCCCATCCCAGCAATCATCGGGCAGTGGGCAGTGGACACTCTGAACTGGTTGCCAGCCAATCGCAGGGCACACAGGGACAGACAACTCACTCGCTCATTCACACCTAGGGACAATTTGGACAGGCCAATCCACCTGAAATGCATGTCTTTGGAATGTGGGAGGAAACCAGAGTGCCCGGAGGAAACCCACGCAAGCACGGGGAGAACATACAAACTCTGCACAGTAAGTCCGGTAGCTGGATCTGAACCCAGACAGGAGGTTCCCAAGACCTTAGAACTGTGCCGCACACGCGCTAACTGTTAGGTTCACGTTTCCAACATTTATAATAAAACGCTCTGCAATATAGGACAAAGAGAATCGGTTCTTTATAATTAGTTACTTTATTAATCATCATATTGAGAGCCGCCAAGATTCTGCTGTTAGACATCTTTTTCGCTCGCTCTGCCCTGCTTGCTGCGCTCTGGCTCGGCTCGGCTCTGGCTCTGAGGATCTCCTCGAAAAACCTCCCTTCTAATATTCAGTTTTTGCCTTTGCTACGTAGAGTTGATTAGTCTTCTTTCGAAGGTCTGCTTTCCATCCAATGATGACAGGTGACCTTGGTCCTGGGAAACTCCTTTTTCCCAGGCTCTTTGGTGAAGAACAATCTTGAGTTATGGGATGCCAGGTCAGGATGTATTTCGTTGGTATGTGAGAACAAAAACACAGTCTGTACATAAAAAAACAACTCATGGCCTTGAAGAGTATTTTACGGGCTGAGAACTCTTCAAAATGGCTGAGAACACATATAACATATTAAATGTCAACTGTAGGATAAATACAACTCCATCATTCCCTCCTCTTTATCCTATTGGTGATTTAATACTTCATTCAACTGTCACTTCGCAATACGATTTTCAACAGAGAAATCATGAACACAACAACAGTTGTTACACTTAGAGGTTGTCGTCATAATGACCAGGATCTGAGTAAAAATCATGAAAATGCAGAGACAGGCAATCATCATCAACATTTGTGTCATTACAATTTTCACCATCGTCTTTTTTATGGTAATTGCCAGAGTCATCGTCAGCATTGGTGTCCGAGGGCAACAGAGCATACAAAGGTACCATCTTTGCCTGCATTGGGGCAAGAGCTGTTGTAATTAGTCTCGTTAGCAATGTTCTTATGCACGGAATACAACAACATCCACACAATGTGAGAATTGCCGCAAAAACGGCTATAGCCATATATTAATATTTTTTATATTTCCCAAACGTATCTCCAAAACCATCCCACATTGATGTGTCAACTCCTGAGTGGTCTTTCATCTTGTTGTTAAGTGACCTGAGGCCTTCCAGGGCCTTTGTCAGACTTCCGTCTGCTGCCGTGTTGTTCGGTATGAACGTGCAACATTGGTCACCAAAGATAGAACAGACCCCTCCCTTTTCAGCCAGTAGCATATCAACAGCAATCCGGTTCTGGAAAGCCATGAGGGAGGTAGCAGAGAGTTGCTCGTGTATGGCGGAGAAACCTTGTTCTGTTTTGTTTCCTAACTTCTGCACATTGAAATGGATATAGTTTATTCTGTCAATATTTTTATTAATTGTACACCAATAACAAATCAAAGATTCAAAACCCGCTGCTACTTGATCTGCTAATTTGTATTCATCTGGTACGCCTCTTGGAACACCAATGCTGTCGATGTATGTAGGATCATTGTCACTCCAGGCATAGGTAGACCTTTACTTTTCCATGCATGTGGTAACAAGCTCTTCACAGATGTTAGCAATTCAGGGATTGTGGTGGCGGTTATAGACACAGGTAAAATAAGAGACATAGATGCACACAATCCTGTGGTATTGTACGGTAGTCTATCATACAACTTGTCTCCTCCACACCACCACCAGATGTCACTCCGGGAGAGTGGTTTAAATGTTATATTGACTGTCAACATTTGGTGACATTGTATACCCTTCAGACTACACACAACACAATCATTCATGACAGCATGTGCCGCCTGCTCAGCCATTAGCAACCAGTTGTTATCTATCCTTGAAATTCCTGTGGTAACTTTGAACCACCCATTAATGTCTTCGACTGACATGCTTACTGATGTGATATTTGTCGTTACAGAGTAGTTACTTAATTTTGGCTGATCAGTCGGTTTCATACTGTCATTTACACACACTACGACCGGGAAAAAGGGGTCCATGCCCGAGGACCAGGCCCATAACGTGAAACCCCAGCACGTGCTGTTAAAAAAAATCTGATCCCGGAGGTCGAATTGTCTGGTTTGTAACGGTTATAGTCAGTTGTAAATTGCTTCCTTGATGCTGCAATTTAACCCGATTTTTTGAAATACTGGGCCTCAGAGCTGTCCCCTGGGGTCCAGTACTCCCCTGCTTCCGTTATAACCAAATACTCCCACCCTTGGAACGCTCCGTGTCCAAACACGTACCACCAGTACTCCTCCCACCCTTGTCCAGTAATATGTGTTGGCTGTCTCCCTAGACTGCCTCACTGGAACCCTTTTAAAGAGGTTATCGGTATGGACATCACAATGGTGGCATTTGGTGGCACAGTCACTGTCACAGAGTTGTTATAGGTCCACGATATTAACCAAGAGTGCATGTTGTGGCGTGTTTACTGGGGAGTCGGCACATTCCACTAACACCCCTGCTTTTATTAAATTTTCAATCACTGGTTGTATCCCAGCCATAGCATCTGGCTTGAGTGGATATTGTTTTATTCTAGGGCGATGCTCTGTTTTTGCTCTGACTACTACAGGGGATGCCCCTTTTACAAGGCCCACGTCAGTAGGCCCCTGAGACCATAATTTTTCGGGAATCTGGTCAACAATTCCTCGTCCTCTCCGGTTAAAAAGATTTGTCATTCTTGTTCTTCTATTAAGTGTACTTCTGACTGCACTGTCACCGACCAGAAAAGAGCCTTTCTCCTTTGTACACTAATTTTTCCAAGTCGTGCCATTTGATGCTCTTCTTTTTGCACAACGAGATATGCGGTACGCATCTATCCATAAGCCAGTTATGCTGTTTAAACAGTGACTTGAGTGGGTCAGGTAAGAATACTGCTGCTATGGCATACATTATTTTGTACACACAGTTACCATAAACACAAATCATTATTCAAGTAAGCACAATCAGTTTCATACTTATGAACAATTATTTTCCAAAGCAAAAACGCAACAGGATTTGCAATGAGCGTTCAAAAATTGGCATCTGAGCGTCCATTGAAGTTCCATGATTTTCATTTGTTTCCAAGAGGGCACTCGAAAACCACTCTATATTTTGCTCGATAAAAGAACTGCTACCATATGCAATAATATTTTGTTTGTTTGTTTGTACATGATTCAAATTGAATCGTTTCTTCCGGCGCCGTCACGAATGGCAGCCACTCCAGCAGCTCCCGTGTTATTTTCGATTGTTCTCGATTGTTCGTTCTCAGCTCAGGGATGCTGCTGGAAATGTGAATTTCCCTTCGGGGATGAACAAAGTATCTATCTATCTATCTATCTATCTATCTATCTATCTATCTATTTGACTTTATGTCTGAATACTATCTTGGCCTAGTCACGCTGTTTGGTGTTGCTCAGCAGAGCTTTCTTCTTCACATTCAAAGGACATGTGACCTTTCGACCGCAGGCCCAACACTTTACGTCTCGCCGTGTGTGTTACCCCCACACTCCCGTGAGCTCGTTGTTTATGAGCGTAGCTGGGATGTGCTCCATATCACTCCCTTGGCCTCGCTGTTGATAAGCGGCGCAGACAATGGATGACTGATGTCTTTGGCTCTTTCAGCAAATTAGTCCATGGCCTCTTTTTGACAGATTTATATGTCCTTTGGAGACTTAGAAAGAGTCTTTTTGCGGAATTCACTGGCACTTGAGAGTCTCGTTAATTCCACTGTGCTTACGTAGTGGGATTTTTTTTTTTTTTTTTTAGTAAATTGGCCGGATTGGTCTATGTCTTAAATTTTTCTCTAAATTTAAGTACTAGTAGACATTATCTTAGTTTAATCAATTTCTACCCATTTATTTCCCATGCAATTATTTTTAAATTAGCATGATATGTCTCAAAATCAATTAATCCGTTATTTTCATTTCTTATGAACCTCTTCAAGATTGTTCAATCTATTTCTCATTGTCTTCTAAAAATTCTCTTCCATAGAAACCGTTTCCTTTTAACTTAACCAAACCATAAGTCAGTATTTGTTACACATTTGTTTATCACTTGTCAATCGTAACACTCATTCTAAAAAAAAAATCAGTGTGTAATCATTGTCCTTTGGGCTAAATTTGTCAAAATTCCAAACCCACACACTATCTAAACATCAAAAATCTCAAAAGATCTAAAAAATCTCTAAAAATGCCAAATCGAACTTAATGTCATAACTTTTCTAATTGTATTTTCTTCTCTCTGTAATCATAATCAATCTTTTGTTATTGATTCAATATAGAGCAATACATACCCGTCACTCATGAACCATCTTGTTGAGTGTATTTATTTTGTTTATTCATATCTTTTATTCTGCGCAACAATCTTTGCTTCTACGCATTAGTCTATGTTCTATGCAGCCCTTCGAGATCCCTTGTGATCAAGGCTATACAGATAAACATGATCTGGTCCGACTATTAATACGTTTCTTTTTTCCTTTGTTTAAAGGAAACATTTTATTCATTGACTGAAATAGCTTCAGCTACGTTATTAATTATTTCTAGTCTCGAATTTTCTTTTCTGTAATACGAGAACAACTAAGGAAATAATCTTTTTACGTCTTACGCCTCTTTTGAATTTGTCCATTTACGAACAAGAAGATTGACACTAAAATTATGGACCATTTTTAGTCAGCTTCATTGCTTTAATCGTCCTTTCTTTATTAAGAGCAAAACTACACGTCTTAAAGTTATTACCCTTTGCTATTCGCATTTTCAACGAAAAATGATTAGTTGTTCACTCAAATATTCTTTCTTTTTATACTATTCTTGTATAATTATCTTGTATTATACACTCAGTGTTTTCATTTTCCCGCTTACCTGTCCAAGACGCATCATTTATGCTGGGTACGCAACCTTTTTTTTCCTTTAAATTTTCATTATCATTTAGTTTACTCTTTAACAAAGATTTAACGCATTACAAGCTTTGTCGTTATTTTGAATTTGCTGTACGAGTTTTTTTATTTTCCTGCACGCCGATCTTCGCTAATGAGATCTCGTCGCTTCGAGATTACGTCATTGTTGTTGGTAATTCTTGTCGAGCGAAGGTCAGTCTTTTTATTAGACAAACGGCTTTTTTCCTTGTTCAATTCATCAAAGAGAGCTTGCTTTCAAACGGCTCATTTGCTTTGATGATTGATATCACGAATTATGTTGTACTAAGATGTTAAAGAAAAGTACAGTAAGTAGAAAAATGGAAAAAGACAAGCCTGTTATTCGCAATTACCATCAACAAATGCAGAAAATAAATTAATAATTCGATGATCAAAACTGAATGAATACGCAGATATCTACTATATTTGTCACCGATTTATAAGTTCGATCTTTGTATCACTAAATTTCAGGGGTTCTGCCAAGATCTATAAATCTTTTAGCAAGCTAGTACACGGAATTCAAATTTCCTATCATATTATCATTATTATTCAGTTTAAAAAAAAAAATCATATATATCAGGGTGTCTCTTGCCCACTGCCTGATGATTGCTGGGATGGGCTCCAGCACCCCCGCGACCCTACTGAGGATAAGCGGTGCAGCTGCTGAGATGAGATGAGATATATATTATATATGTGTGTGCAGCACGGTGGCGCAGTGGCCAGCACGTGTGCGGCATTACTAAGGACCTGGGAACAGGTGTGTGTGTTCCAAGCCAGCCTGCATGCTCTCATTGTTACGGTTTACTTACCTCTTTCAAAAAAAAAAAAACATGCATTTCAAGTGGACTGACTGGTCCAAATTGTCCCTATGTGTGAATGAGCTAGTGAATTGTCTATCTTTGTGTGCCCTGCAATTGGCTTGCAACCAGTTCAGGGTGTCCTCCAATCGCTGCTCGATGATCGCTGTGATGGATTCCAACAAGATGAGATCTACTTATCATAGTTATGGTTCATACCGGCCGAATATGAACACAAAACTTTTCTGGTTCTCACCTGTAACGCCTTTATTGTTGACATATTCCTTTAATATCATAAAAATTGGTTTTTCACTTACCATCGTTCATCCCATTCAAATATCTTCATCATCGTTAGTAATGCTACTTTTTTTCCTCACCGTTCCTCCATTTTCTCCTCAGCGGATTGTTGAGTCCAAATGAGACAAGAACCAAAATTCTGAAACTCAAAAACATCGTTAGAGCAACACTTTTGCTGTAAAATCAAACGTTTCCTTCCTTTGCAGTGTTTTCCCGATAGTTCACTAATATATATATATATATATATATATATATATATATATATATATATATATATATATATATATATATATATATATATATATATATATATATATATATATTTTTTTTTTTTTAGTCTATAATATTTCTCATTATGGCAACAAAATAGTGTAGTTTTTGTATCACTACAGTATTTTTGTAGTCGAATTTATTATTGTAATACTTTGCAATTCTCTCATTTCTTGTTCTAAAGCAAAACAATATGTTATGTCTATGTTCATTTGCCTTCAAATAGATTTTCATCCTTTATATAATTTTCTTTTATTTTTATAGCTTATCTATAAAATTACTGTCACATGTTTTGACTATTTTTCACCAAATGCATATTACACAAATCTCAACTGTATGTAACATCTTACATGCAAATATTTCTGTGTAAATATTGTTTCACTATATGGCCCTGTATATTCGTTATCCTCCTTTTTAGGATACATTACGGTATTTCCACAAAGGTAATGCCATAAATCGCAAATGGTTTGCATCTAAACAACGCATTTCAAGTCAATGAAGATCTTCAAAAGCACTCTATAATGTGCTCCACTCTACCCATTTACTTACTCTAGATTTAAAACAGTTCAATGTTGAAAAAGTAAGGTTTTTTTTTTCCAATCTATTGTATTAAGGTTAGTCTCACTTAATTTTCACCAAATTATCTCTCTTAATATTTAATTAACTTTCCCCTTAATGTTTCTCTCTCCCTTTTTTTTTTTCTTTAAACCAATTAAATCTACTATTTTAGCTTCACCTATTTAATGTGAAAATGGCATCTATTTATTTATGAGTTATCTTACTCATTTGAATTTCACTCAATCCATTTTTTCCATTTTAATTGAAAGAGAAAAAAAAGTATTTATAAACAATTTTTTCAATATTTTTTTGTATAAAAATGCCCTTATCTCAAATTAGTGTATTTCAATTCACTCAATTAGATTTTTCCTATTCTTCCCAGTCCTTTTTTACCAATTTTTTGAACTGAAAACAGGAATATTTTATCTTTTTCGGTATTATTCTGGCATTATTTTGATTTAACGCATCTAAATAGCTCATTTATATTTTTCCCAAATTTCTCACTTTTATCCAGTAACACAGAGGCTCGATTGCGGTCCGGTCTTCCCTATAAATGACTCTTCACCTATGGGTTCATCGAGTATTTATTATTATTATTATTATTATTATTATTTTTTATATAAATACAATTGCCCAGGGGCAACTTTATATTTCATTCGCTCATTCTCAATCACACAGACGTCTTGTTTTTTATCGTGATCACGTTCTTACATCGCTTGTTCTTATTTATTTTTTTTTTTCTTTCCACTTATTTTCAGTTGACAGAGGACTCCGCACATCCTTGTGAAATTTAACTAACTTTAAAGCGCTGGGTTAGGGGAGTCCACGCCTCCCGCGGAATTTTAACTGTCTGAAAACTATTTACCTGATAGAGTCTAGAATTGTCAGGGTTTTTCTGTTAAGAATCTGCCCCCCGTAATTTCCTTTCCAACGGAGGATTCTTAAACTTTGTCTCTGTTAAGATTTTCCTTTTCTACAGAGAATTCTTAATCTTTTCGACGGAGGATTCTTAAACCTTAAGAATCTACCCCCCGCGCTCTCGCGAGTCAATTTCTTTTACCGGTTATCTACACAATGTTATGAATGAATTTTACTCACGATTCTCTAAGTCCTTGGCTTTCCGTCAACCGTCAGATCCCAGCCCGCGAGGGAAGGTCCAGTCCCGGAAAAAGGGTCTTTATGCTGTGGCCACAGTCTTTCCTGGATTTTCCTCTCGCGTCCTGGAATCATCTGGTATCTTGGAATCCGGTTTCGAAGGACCAATTAAATGTTAGGTTCACGTTTCCAACATTTATAATAAAACGCTCTGCAATATAGGACAAAGAGAATCGGTTCTTTATAATTAGTTACTTTATTAATCATCATATTGAGAGCCGCAGAGATTCTGCTGTTAGACATCTTTTTCGCTCGCTCTGCCCTGCTTGCTGCGCTCTGGCTCGGCTCGGCTCTGGCTCTGAGGATCTCCTCGAAAAACCTCCCTTCTAATATTCAGTTTTTGCCTTTGCTACGTAGAGTTGATTAGTCTTCTTTCGAAGGTCTGCTTTCCATCCAATGATGACAGGTGACCTTGGTCCTGGGAAACTCCTTTTTCCCAGGCTCTTTGGTGAAGAACAATCTTGAGTTATGGGATGCCAGGTCAGGATGTATTTCGTTGGTATGTGAGAACAAAAACACAGTCTGTACATAAAAAAACAACTCATGGCCTTGAAGAGTATTTTACGGGCTGAGAACTCTTCAAAATGGCTGAGAACACATATAACATATTAAATGTCAACTGTAGGATAAATACAACTCCATCACTAACCACCGCGCTGCCATGCTGCCCCCCATTTCCGACATGGCGACTATAATTAAAAAAAGGAAAGGAGATGAAAATTGGAAATTACTGGGAGGTCGCTGGTTCGCGCCTCGGCCGAGTCATACCTAAGACTTATAACATTGGTAAAATGGCGGCGCCCTCTGTTGGCTGCGGCTGCATCGGCTCGCTACAACGGGTCAGGTGTATCGACATTTCGTTCTTACAAAGAATGACAATACAAAGGAAATTATTATTATTATTATTATTATTTTTTCCCCCCGAAATCCGCAACAACTTTGTCTGCCTAATTTGCCAAGTTTCAAAGAATGTAATATCGAGAGGCACTGCCGGAGGAAACATGCTGTCTGCAAAAAGCTAACAGGACCCTGCGAGTCAAATGAAAAGGACCCAAAGGCGAGCTACGAGGTCCCGGCGCTGATTGCCAAGCACTGCAAACCTTTCAGAAATTTGAAACTGCGCCTTATATGCCAGCAAATCGGGTGAATAAAATTGGAAATGCCTAGTTTGAAATCAATGGTACTGCATACAGCAGATACGTCCAAAGTCTGGCCCCGGGGCCAGTCACGGCCCCTGATCAATTCTTTACTGACCTCTGTCATTAAATATTATATGACCCACCAGTAATATTGATTGAAATATAAAATTAATTAATCCCTGCCCCATTTCCGACATGGTGACTATAATTAAAAAAAGGAAAATTGGAAATTAAAGTATTTTTTTTCCCTCAAATCCGAAACAACTGCTTCTGCCTGATTTGTCAAGAGACTGGCTCTTTTCAAAGAATGTAATATTTAAAGGCACTGCCGAAGGAAACATGCTGTCTAAAAAAATTCTTACTGGACCCTGCGAGTCAAATGAAAAGCGCACAAAGGCGAGCTCCGAGGTCCTGGCGCTAATTGCCAAGCACTGCAAACCTCTCAGGGAGGGTGAATTTATTAAAGACTGTACAAATAAGGCCGGGATAAACACATCTTCAGCTTACCAAATCTCGCCCTCATTCTAAAATGACACCCCTGGCATACAGCATCTTTAAGAAACATATACAGATGTGTTTGAGTGCCCTCTGGTGGTTATCATGTTATCTGTTTACTGTTGAAAGGAAACAAAAGACGTCAGCTCAGACACTAACTTTCAAATGCTAATTGCAAATCCTCTTTTTGTTGTTGCATGGACAATCAAACATATCGTGATTACTTCAACAAAGATTCTTGTTTAAGGTTGTAATTTTATTTTGATATGATACTGTATATGGTTACTGTTCTGCCTTTCAGAAACATATAAAGTGGTTTTCAGGTGCCCTCTTGTGGTTAACATTGTTTGTTGCTATCTCATGAAACCAGATGTCTTTACGTTAATTCAGGTTCTATAAAGTTAATTATTTAATAAAATGTATTTATTCTTTATCCAACCATAGATCCTACTTTTGTTTTATTTTCATGTGCATTCTGGAACAGTGCACCTTGCACAGTATTTGAGAAATCTATCAAAAAAAGACTAAAGGGTGCGTCTTGTATACTGGTACGCCTTATACAGTGCTTTATGCATCTTCCCATCAACTCGATATTTCCAGGCCTGCTGAAGATAAACAACCACAGAGCATGGTGCTGCTACCGCCATGTTTGTCAGTGAGGATGGTGTTTTCATGGTGATGTGCTGTGTTAGTGTGATGCCAAATGTAAAGCTTTGATTCCAGCCTAAAAAGTTCAATTTTGGTCTCGTCTAACCAGAGCACTTTGTTCCACATGTTATTTGTGTCTCCCGTGTGGGTTCTTGCAAACGCTAATCGAGCCTTTTACAGAATGATTTCAGCAAACACTTTCTTCTTGCGACTCTTCCATAAAAAACAGGTGTATGAAGAGTACGAGTCGTTGTCTTGTGCACAGCTTTTCCCACCACAGGTGTGTATGCCTGCAGGTCATCAAATGTGATCATGGGTCTCTTGGTTGCTTCACTGATTAGTTTTCTCATTTTTTGGGATGAAAGTTAAGAGGGACGGCCAGGTTTTGGTAGATTTGCAATGGTTTTCAGTTGGGTGCGAGAACAGGGTGCCAATATTTTTGCAACACCTATTTTTTTCATTGTAAATATAATCTAGAATGTTGAAATAATTTGGTTCCATTTCACGATTGTGTCTCACATGATGTTGATTCGTAGAAATTATTTTCAGTTTTTTAAGCTTGAAGTGCGAAGCCTGAAAAATGGCAATATAAAAAAAAGTTTTTGGGAGTGGGCACTTCTTTCAGTAGCCACTGAAGGCTGATAATTGGCCCCCACAATAATGACAAAATTTTTTGAACCTCACACACTCATTTATGAACCACAGACGTCATCCTTAACCTCAACTTTCTACGAAAAACCATGGAAACCCTTCCGACCCGGGACTGTCCTCCCCAGGATGGCGGTGAATGGAAAGGCCTTCAAGGAAGGCCCTTGGTGTATTTGCGGGTGTGTGTGAGCGTTTCTGAGCAGCAGCAGAATTCAGAGGAAGACTCAGGTGTTTGCTGCCGAGTGGCCACAGACCACAACAAAGCAAAAGACGTGTATAAAAGATGCGAGCGGCAGATTGACCTGAAAACCCTTCACCGTCTTTCATCGCTCCTTTTTGGTCTTTGGTCTTCGGTCATGTTGCCGCCAAGCCGCCTGAGTCTGCTGCTTTTGTTGGGGTCCACCCTGGTGTGGGCATCTCCTCTGGACCCGCATCTCGAGATCAGGAAAGTCCTGGATGACATCTCCAGAGACGTGGTGAGTTGATGGTGTCCCGCAGGGCTCACGCTTAGCACCACTCCAGCTTTGCTTTCGACTTTTACTGCCATATTATTGTCAACTTGTATTTTTATGCGTGTTGTCTTGAAGTGTTTTCCAGGATTTTTGTAGGTATTTGGCCACCTTACACTTTGTTTTTGGCACTGGTGGGGACATTCTTTTCAGGGATCACATAATTTTGGTGGGAACAAAACAATGATTGCTCAATATTGGTGGGGACGCATCCCCTCTATCCATGCCAAAATGATGCCCTTGGCTCATATATTTCATTTAATATGCAAACCTGCGCTGCAGATAATAAATTCTTACCTCATTGGCAATAATATTTGCTCATTTTAAGTATTTTCTTATTCCAAGATTTTTCTGAGTATCAAGGGTAAAAAAATATTTTTCTTAAAATACATGATGAAGTGTGTCGGTCATCTTCTACATGGATTAAACAGAAAGCTAAAATGTATAGTTCTGTAGATTTTCTTATTTTGAGTACCCAATTCTTATTTTACCAGTAAAGCAAGTTTAATCGTTTTAAAACTAGAAATACACAGGTAATAAGCCAAATGTTGTGCCAATGAGGTAAAAAATAATACATATAACATTTGATCTAGTTTCTAGGATAAAATAAATCAATCTTTCTCAAAATAATGAAACATATTTAGCACACAGTAGATTAAGATGCTCATTTTTTACATTGATTTTAAAAAACCAAAACTAAAACAAAATGCTAGGTAGGATACCTTTTCTTATTTTAAGAATTCTATTTTATCAGAAAATCAATCAAATTGTAAAAAAATGAAATAAAAAAACACTACACTTGAAATAGGCGGGGTTTCTGCTAATGGGGTAACATTTTTATTTTATTTTAATATTTGATCTAGTTTCTAGCATAAAATCAAACAATATTTCTTAATATATAGCACACGGTAGATGTTGCTGATTTTCTAAATTGATTAAAAAAATCAAATCAAATAAAAAGCTGGACAGGATAGTTCAACTTATTTTAGGGATGCTTATTTTACCAGAAAAACAAGTTAAATTGTCCTAAAACTAAAGAAAACTACTCTCTTAATCAGCCGGGGTTCCAATAGGGTGAGATTTTTTTATTTTATTTCAACATTTAATCTATTTTTTAGGACAAAATGAAATATTTCTTGAAATAAATAAATGTATCTAGCACACGGTAGATTTAGTCGGTCATTTCTACATAGATTTAAAAACAACTAAAATAAGATGCTGAATCTGATAGTGTTGTTTATTTTTTTATTTTACCATTAAAATAAGTTAAATACTCTTAAAGCTAGAAATTCACTGAAAATCAACTAAATGTTCTGCTAAGTGGTACAAATTAGTCTAGATTTAGTTTATCGGATAAAATGAAACAATTGACCTTAAAATAATCAGATTTATTTAGCACACAATAGCTTTTAATGCTATTTTAATAAACATGTTGTACATAGATTAGAAACAATTAAAATAAGGTGCTGAATTTGATAGTGTTGTTTATTTTAGTATTCATTTCTTATCTTACCACGAAAACAAGTTGAATAGTCTTAAAACTAGAAATTCCCTTAAAATCAACCAAATGTTCTGAAAAGGGGTCCAAATTTGTTTCGCTAGTTGAGTTAAGTCTAGATCTAGTTTCTAGTATATACATATATATATAAAATAAAAAAATACCTTGAGATAATGAAATCTATTTAGCACTCAGTAGCTTATTTTGCTAATATTAATAAATATTTTTCTGCATGGATTAAAGAAAAACTAAAATAACATGCTCTTTTGAATCATTTTTCATATTTAAGGTACACATTTCTTATTTTACCAGTAAAAAAAACTAAAATGGCGTAAAAATACTTTTGAAATCAGCCAAATGTTCTGCCAATGGTGTACGATTCTTTTTAATCTTTTTATTTTAACATTTAATTTAATTTCTTGGATAAAATTATACAATCTTCTTTACAAAATAACTCATCGAGCACACAGGAGATTACTGTATGTTGCTCATTTTAATAAAGATTTTCTGCATGAGTAAAACAAAAAGACAAAAATGAAATGCTGCATCTGCATTGTTTTTCCTATTGTATGTATAAATGTATTATTTTACCATTAACTAGAAATACACTTAAAATTGGTAAGATTTCTTTTAAAATTAATATTAATTTGCAGTATGAGGTTGCTTACCTTTATCCCTATTTTTGAATGATGATTATATAAAAAAAATACAAATCCTCAGGCATTGTCCGAAACTTATTTTTTTTTTTTAAATAAATTAAAGAATAAATAACCTAAATTATTTTGCCCACTTTAAGTATTTTTCTTAAGTATGACCTGACCAGGAAGTCATATATTTTTAAGTATTACCTCAATGGAATATATTTCTTATAATGAGAAAAATAATCGGATGAACGGGATAATTCTATATTTAAATAAGAAATCATATATCGGTGAATAAACTAAACGAACATTTTGACCAACGAGGTAAGAATATTTTTCATTTCAGAAAGAAAGCTCGAAATCAGAATGACTTTTCATTAATCTTTCTTACTTATTTTGCTTCAAATGAGCAAAATAGTCAACCTTATGTAAAAATAATGCAAAAATATATGCAGTATACAGTGCCATAGCCATAGGAATTTCGACCATAAGGATGATCTATAATTTAAAAACAAAAATGCGTCAAAATATCTTCAAACAACAAAACATATAAGTAAAATAAGCAAACATTTATGAAGAATGAAAAAACTCGGAGTGTTTTTTTTATTTTTATTATTTCTCCTTTTTGTACTTAAAATTAGCTAAATCATCAACCATATATATATAATACAATATACAATAACAATAGATGATCTTTATCATTTGAGAAAATATATCAAGATAAAACATCTTCAAATAAGAAAACTTAAATAAAATTAGCAAATATTTTGGTAAATTAAGTGCGTATTTTGGGTGGGTAGAAAGAAAGTCCGAAATCAGAATTAATCCTTTAATTTTTCATTTCATTTTTTGGCTTTCATGGGCAAAATAATCAAACACATATACAATACAAGGCAATCCACAATATACCAGGGATTTCCAACATGGTTCCAGTAGAAACCAGGTAACCCCCTCAGAGCATCTGAGCAGCCTGTGAGCTGGTTCACGACTGATGGGTCATAGTGATTTTCCAGGAAAAGTGATTTCTAAATTGCATGATAAATCACTACTATGATCAATGTCTTAGTGGTTGACTGTTCTTATTTCAACCCTTCTTCTAGTAAATACAACCCCGTAATAACACTGTAATAGCATTGCAATAACGTAGTAATACTGTAAGTTGCTGATGCATTTCAGTTCCCCTAGAATCATGACAACCAAAGGAATTTTGTCAATAAGGATGATCATTACTATTTGAGATACAAAAAAAATCTTCAGATAGGAAAACCTTTACAGCTGTAGAAAAAGGCTGAAACCAGAATGAGTGTTTTGTTTACAACATGGCTCTATACTTGTTTTTCACTTGTGTGCGTTTCATGTTCCAGGACCTGAAAACCGGAATCGTCGTCGATCCCTTCGACAAAGTCCTCAATAGCCTCAGAGAGTGTCAGGTAAGAAAAACAACATCAACGCAGGAACCGCTTTCATCAGGGCCTGAACCCGAAGGCTGGCATTCTGACCCGGTTTTCTCCCCTCTTCAGAACCGAGAGGAAGTCAACCTGACCCAGACGGTTCTGGACGTGTACCATCGAATCTTGCTGAACATCCGCGACAACACCACCCGCTTGATGGACAAGCTCGACAATGGTCGTCAGGAGCGCTTGAGGAGCAACGTGGACCGCCTGACCCGAAAACTGCGCCATCTCCGTATCCAACTGGGGAACAGACAATGCAAAGACACCAGTAAAATCCGGCAGGAGCTCGAGCACATCAAGGTGGGAACCAGTGAGCTTTCTGGAACCAGTAAAAAAGCACACAGACGACCAGTCACACATACAATCACAGTAATGGACCTACCATGCAATTTTTAGGATGTGGGAGGAAACTAAAATACCAGAGGAAAACCCACTCAGGCACAGGGAGGATATGCAAACTCCATATAGGCTGAAATTGGAGGGCAGACTTCTGACCCAGCTCAGAGATATTTTTTTGTTTTTGAAAATCACAAAGGGCGACCATTTTGATATACAGTATTTTCATAACTATAAGGCACACCTAAAATCCCCCAAATTGTCTTTAATCATACATTATTATTGGTAATCCGGACGCTGCCCTACATTCGTCTGGAATCTCGTCCGTAAGTTAAAATTGTTCGTAAGTTGAGTTTAACTTACTTTTGGAAGTGCGCTTCAGGAGGTCCTCCACAGAAAAGTGGCCGAAAAAAAGGGTTCCGGCCATTTTCTCAACCGCATTAAGCTTTCTTATTCCACTTCAATTTCAAAAGAAACGTCTCACCTTTTCTTTACGCTTTACTCCCACCATATTGAATGGATGCACGTGATATTAAACAATAAAAACATCACAGTTCTGGAGATACGGTATACAGTATTATGTTTACACACAAACTAGAAAGAGTAATGATATCACAGCGCCACCACACGCCGGTAGCGGCGGAACGAATCACTACAGCACTGTCCTCTACTCGGAAAACGGTGCACAATACAAACTCTAACTTAAAGCCATGTCCGGTTATTTTAAGGCATCCCGAAAAAAATTGTCATACCGTTTTACATAAGTCGAATGGTTGTAAGCAGGGGAGCGTCTATATACCAATTAAAGCATCAACAAAAAATCTGAAGAGCCGTTCGGGAGACAAAAGATTATTTTTAGCGAGTCAACCCAAAAGAGGGTTCTCTATGAAGAGCCAATATTCCCTTAACTACCGCACAATGCTAAATTCCAAATCTGTTCTGATGTCGTTTTCTTTCGATTAAATCTACAAGGATAGAAAAAGCAGATCATCCATAAGGGTTGTGAGAATCAAAGAACGGTAACATTATTGAAAAACAATGACAATGATGAAAACAGTGCGTAGTAACGGTGAGGGATAATGGTCAAAATAACTAACTGACATCCTATGAAATCTCCTTTGCAGGTGTTCACTATTAACACCCGAACAGATGTATCAATCCTTAAAATGAGGAAAAAGACATCAAAGCATTTTGAACTTGTTAGGTGAACGGGAAAGGGCTGTACAAAAAGCCAGTGCCAATTTCCGAATATTATCGTAAAGCCTGAGCCCTTTGTTTTTTATAAAATCTAGGTTAAAAAATGCAGATCCACCTAAAAACAAAAAACAGCATCGTTATAGTTTGATAGTGGAAATGATGTAAACAGTGCATAATAGTCAAAATAACGAACAGCAATGAGGGATAATGGTCAAAATAACGAACTGGCATCCTATGGAATCTCCTTTGCAGGTGACGAATGTTAGAAACAGAATAAACTTATCAGACACGAACGAGATGACGGAAGTGAAAATAAAGTAAGAGGCAAAAGCAAAGACAGCGAAAGAAGAGGAAGGAAAAGTGATTTATTTTGGGACTTTCTCAGTGCAGCCCCTAAAAGTAGCTCAGTTTTCCTCCCTGTGGCCTTGTTAGCGCATTTTCACTACCACAAACACAATTAAGATGGACAACTAGCTAACTGTTAGTTTGTAACACTCACACATTCGAATACACAATATAATCACATCACACGCACAATTAATCATACATTTTGATTAGCATACGTCTGCCTCACATACACACACTTAAAAGTACCGTATTTTCCAGACTATAAGGCGCACGTAAAAAACCACAAATTGACAAGAAATTTGACAATGCGTCTAGCTTACTAATAAATACAGTGGACAACATTGGAAATGCATAGTTACAATTAAAGTATACTACTGTACATATTCCGCGAGATCAGCTTCCCTGCCGAGGCTGCTGCCACCCGACCGCCGATAAGCGGAAGAAAATCTATGGATGAATAGACGATACTACGTATGATAACTGTTTTACCTTTGAGAAACATATAGAGTGGTCCCTCTCATGCTTCACATTTTAATCGTACAAACATGCTTGTTACATTTCAACCAATGATTCATCAATGGTCGAAATGTCACAAGTATGTTTGAAAATTCAATTGAAAAATACCCCAAAAAATAAATTGATAAATGAATTGATAAAAAAAAATAGTAAATAAAACGTAAAAAAAGCATGATGAGGGAAACAATATTACAATTATAAGTTTCTAGAATAGAACAGAATATACCTTAATGTCATTGTTACAAAATGGCTTGAACATATTGTGACAACACAATTGGACGTGGCACTCCAGTTTCACATTTAACAGTGAGGATAAAAGAAAACAAAGAAGATAAAGGGACAAAGAAGATAAGGTTATAATTTACACAATATTTACACAAGAAATGTGGGCATGTAGGATGTTACATACAGTTTTGGGATTCTGAGGATATATCTGTTTTTTTTTCCGTTATTTATATCTTTCAGGACGACTTTCTGTTTCCTCCTTTATGTAACATTTGTTTCTGGCACTGTAAAAACAGTGTGATAGTGGGATCAAAATCGAATGCTTTTCTAGTATGTCATCTGTATCGCTGGTGGTCTTGTGGTTGAGTGTTGGCGCTCTCACCGCTGTAACCTGGATTCAATTCCCGTTGCCTGTTATAAGAAATTGGTCGGTGACGTTTTCCGATTGATCGATCAATGCATAAACACGGTAGTAAATTGTAAAACTTAATGGAGTGATGCACACATACGAATACTGTTGACATTTCTAATGTTATCAACCATAGATTGCGATATGTAAGGTGCACCAGGTTATAAGGCACACTGTCCAATTTATTCCCAATTTAGTGTTTAAGGTGTGCCTTATAGTCTGGAAAATACGGTAGTTACATTTGTCTTACATACCATTCAAGTACCTTCCGTTGTCAGAACGAGAACAGACGGTAGACCCAAACGCGTAACGTTTCACAACAAACTTTATTGTGGAAGTCAGGCGCGGGGAAAAAACACCAGCAATTCGGCGATCGCTGAACATGAGGAGCAGGGAGCTCATGGGATCGGAGTGTGGTCGGAAGACGGAAACGAGTTGAGCAGCCGGGACGGGAGATCAGAGCGTGGTCGGTGGGCAGAAACAAGTCGGGCAGCCGGGGCGGGAGATCAGAGCGTGGTCGGAGGAAGGAAAAAGTCAGGGAGCTGGAGACGATTGGAAAGCCAGGGGCAGACGAGCAGGATACAGGAGAGGACGGGACGGGACGGACGGGGGCCAGAGTCAAAAAGTGCTTGCCTTGCATGTGCAGAGGTTCGCAGACGGACTCACAAGGAGTGAATGGAAGCTTTGAGTTTAAATAGGAGGGAAACCAATGAGGAAACGAGCAGCAGCTGGAGCCAAACGAGCGGGCACATGTGAGGGTAATGGGCAATCATGACATTTGTAAGTTTAGTCCTGCTCTTTGAGGACAGCCATTAAGCTTATGTGGCCCTCAGTGAAAATGTCTTTGACACCCTTGATGTAGCATCTTGTAGCATGTGAGTCTTTCCATTGAAAACACGTCGTCTTTAAATTGAAGTTGAATTATTCTATGTCCATCTTTGTGTTCATGTCCAGGTGGATGACTTGATGTTCCAGAAGAGCGCGCTTTCTCAATTCCTGGAGGTATACAACATGGCCACTAAGATTGGCTCGATTGCTTCGGCCCCACCCACCGAGGCATCCCCGTGATTTTTTTAGTTATTTTAAATTTGAATTTATTCCTTTATTTAATTCCCTCCTGTATTTTAATTTATTCCTGCCAGCGAAACTACAGAAACATTTTTTTTTATCAGTTTGTCTGTCCGTGTTTATTTATTTATTTCGTTGTGGGTCGTCTTTCAATAAAAGCATATATCCTAAGTTCATGTTTTTTATTTCTGCAGTTCCTTCGAAATTGAAACAATATACTTTCACTTTATCTTTGACTCAGTGTTGTTTCCTTTTTGTATTTACCAGTAAGAAATTTCCCTTGTGCTGAAGGGACTTTTTCAATCTTCCCATTGCTGCATGATGCATGTTCTTAAAGAGAACTGGGTTTTTTTTTTCGCATCCTAGTGGTAAGAACAAGTAAATTCATTAAAAACAATATTGATTTAAATAAAATTAAAGTAGACAACGATACAGGGACATCTAGAGAAACGCTGTCCCTTTAATGCTCCATTCGTTTCATTTTTTAATGAAATCCAATCATATATTCTCAGCTTTTCTGTGGTGTGAAATGTCATCATCACCATCTACTGTTTAGGAGTGTGACTGACCCTCAGGTATATTTTTGCCATGGCAAAATGTATTTATTCCAAACCCAACAGAAAATTCCATGAACAACGCAATATCGCCTAAAACTTCAGTTCACTCTAAATTCAGGCAAATTTGTACGTCCAGCTGTTTTTGTTTAGCATGACGAGTTAATCGCTAACCTAACTGCCCTGAAACATGTATAACGTTGCGTGTTTAGTGTGTTAGCAAAAAATATAAAGTGTTATTAATAACATTTTATAACTCTACTTTATAAATTTAGCTCATTGATTAAAGTGTCCTCGGATTGTTGAGTACTCTTGCTTCACTTGTGTATCCTTCAATCCGGTGTTTATATTTCGACCTATAAAATGAAAATAAATAGCACAGAGTATGCAGAATTTCTCCTCATGGAGATATTCTCCTTTTGTGAATACTCGCGTCCAAGCTGAATTTACAGCTGTAGAATGAAATACTGAAACCAGGAAGTCAGCTTTTATGCACATGTTTGGTTGTGTGTCACTTTGATAGAAAATGGTAGGCAGTACGTGGTGATGGGAGTGTGGTATATGCAGGAGGAAAAAACCAACACAGTCAATAGGGAAAACATAAGCACAGAATTTACGGTAGAAGTGCGCTGAATTTTGGTCTTTTATGTGTAAATATAGTTTCACAATACACCATGCATGTAGGAAAAAAGAAAATGTCTTGGGCTTTTCCCAGATATTGAGACAAAATGGACATGGAGTGTCTCTCCCCGAGTGTCATTTTGCAAGCTCAAATGATTGCACAAGCCAAGATATCTAAAGGATTTACCGCAGGTGGTGTACATGTTTTCTTCTTTTTTTTGGATGTGGTTATTTTAAAGCAGTTTTAGGGGGTTGGCTCTAAGTGAGTATATGTTGTAATTTCTAACCTGACAATTACTTTCAAAGTATAGTTTATAGTGTCATTGATTTGTGGAGTAACTAAATTCCTATTTTGAATTCAGTAACTAGTAACTGTAACTATTTATTGTTTTCCAGTCACGTGGTTTCCATTCATCTGGAATTTCTCCAGTTCAAGAAATTCAAAAGATGTACCTCTGACCTCGTGATTTCCTTTTCGTTTCCATTCCATCACGCAGACACACTCACGCAATTGTGCATTGTGTGGGTCAGTTTTCTTTGTGTGTGTGGGTGGTGGTGGGGGGGTGGTCCTCTCACCTTGTCATCTGTAAACTCTGGTGCATTAAAGGAAATTCTCAACCACATTTTCACACTTAAATCATCACGACAACTTGTGTCTGCCTGTGGTCTTTTAAACGCGAGACTTTGCTGTCGAGTCCACATATCTTCGCATCCACGCCGGCAACGATTTGGGACCCCGTTTGGGAATCGAACCCGCACGCTCGAGAGTTGCGTTGAAGATGGTTGCCATGGCGAGAGCGATGCTCGGTGTGTGCGTCTACTTGAGTGTTGGTCGCGTCAGGACTTCTCCAGATGAAGATGAAGTGAAGATGAACAAAGCCATACAAGGCCTACTGCAGCTTTATGTGAGTACGCGCACGTGGACACCGGTGTTGGGCGAGTTACTGAAAGTAGTCGCAGTTACTAGTGACTTTATTTTAAAATTACAGCGTATAACCTGACCCCCTAAAACTGCTTAAAAATAGCCATATTGTAAAATAAATACAAGAAAACATGTGGGAGCATAGAAGGCCTCATATTTCCTGGTTTGTGCAATCATGAGAGCTCGAAAAACTGAGACACTCCATGTCCATTATATTTTTTTTTGTCTTCAAACCACACAAAGATTTCCATCACCACTTCTTGGTAATGTCCAAGAGGTTTTCTTCTTTTCTCTAGCCATAGTACTATGCAAGGTGGCACGGCGGATAAGCGGTTAGCATGTCTGCGGCAAAGATCTGAGATCAGAGGATCAACTCCAGCCTAACTTTGAGGAGTTTGCATGTTCTCCGGTGAACTCCAATATTCCCAAAAACATGCATGTCAGGTTAATTGGCCGGTCCAAATTGTACCTAGGTGTGAATTGTACCTAGGTGTTGCCTACCCACTGCCCAAAGATGGCTCTGATGGGCTCCAGCACTAGTGAGGATAAGTGGCGCGGATAATGGGTGGATGAATAGTGTTATGCAAAAAAGTAAAAAGACCAAAATTCAGCGCCTGGCACTGAAAATTCTACATTCACGTTTGCCCTTTTATTTTCGTTGTTTCTGTATAAGCCACACCCTCTCCCCACTTGCTGCCTACCATTCGCTACTGTTCACACACAACCAGATACATGCATATAAACTGACCCTCTGATTTCAGTATTTTATTTTACAGTTGTAAATACAGTTTGGATGTGAGTATATACGGTAGGGAGAATATCAGTAAGGAGAAATAACGCATCCTTGGACTCTGTACTCGAGACGGCGCCACTGTAACGTTACGGTAGATATAAAGAGGGTTGCATATTATCACGTGAGCGAAGGAGCCGCCGTCAAAGAACAGAAGCTTTTGTAAACCATGATCTGCTTTTATAAGAGTAACGGTGTCAGGCACCATGTTGTAACAGCAGATGAGTTACAAAATGTTAATAATAACGTGTTACAGTTCTCGTTACCGAAAAAAGTAATTGCGTTCCAGGAACACGGTACAAAGGAACTCCCAACACTGGTGGACAAAAACACTCTTTAAACGTCTTTAAATGTCCGAAAACTTTATAATAAGTGTGTTTTTGTGTGTGTTTGTGTGTTACACTTTTGTGTTAGCAGACGATTCCAGCCAAAGAACGTTTCAACGGTCACCCCATCTTCTCCAGAGATGTGCTAGCCACCAAAGTGGAGGTAAAAATTCATCGTTCGCCTAGCTTTTCTTCAACTTGTGGCGGCTAACATGACAAATTTAAAGGGACACTGTGTCATATCGGACCATTAGATGTCGCTGTATTGTCTAGCACAGGGGTGTTAAACTCATTTTTTTACATGGTAGAAAAAACATTCTTACGGGGGCTACATGAATGAATGGCATAGCCGGAGGGCTGAGGGGCTTTTCAGAGGCTCACAATTAAATTATAATTCAAGGATGTAGGATTTGATTATGATTTTTTTTTTTGTTATTTTTTCCTTGATATATTTTTCCCTTCCCTAAGATTTCCTCTTTTGTAGGGTTTATCAATTTCAAATTTGTAAAAAAGAAAAGCGAAAGCAAAAAAGCAATTGCATTAATTCCCACTATTGCAGTCATATTCCTAAGTCGGGTGAACTGGAGTGGCGCCTGGCTTTGGCAACATCCAGTGGACATATTTAAAACTGCAGGTTGTTGTTTGATGTGATGCGTTTGTTTTTCTCCTGAGCCTTTCTCAGTATTGTCACAGGCCAGATTAAATCTGATTTGCCTTGCTCTAATATTTAACCGAAGCATGTTGTGAAATGGCGGGTGTCCACTCCCATTTGCAGGGCATTATCTCCATCTACAGATAAGGAGTGTAATTGCTCCTCAGTTCTTTTTTAAAAATGTCTTATCATTATCTTGAAAAGGCAAAGGCACATGAGCCACTGAAAAGGGTTGCGACCAGCCAGTTGAGAAACACTGATCTGTCGAATGACTCCATTGAACAGTCTATGCCAGGGGTCTCCAACGTAGTGCCTGCGGGCACAATGTAGCCTCCTTAGAACACCTTATTAGCGGACAGGTTCTGAAAATAGCTCACCAGTCATTGCGATTTTCTAGTAAATTTTTTGACTGACTTGATGTTTTAGTGGCAGCACGGCAGCACAGTGGTTAGCGCGTGTGCGGCACAATTCTTAGATCATGAGCTTGAACCTTTCTGTGTGGAGTTTGCATGTTCTCCTCAAGCTTGTGTGGGTTTCCTCCGGGCACTCTTATTTTCCCCACATTCCACAAAAACATGCATGTGAGGTTAACTGGCCCCTCCGAATTGTCCCTAGGTGTGAATGAGCGAGTGAGTTGTCTGTCTCTGTGTGCCATGCGATTGGCTGGCAACCAGTTCAGGGTGTCGCCTGCCCACTGCCTGAAGACAGCTGGGATGGGCTCCAGTACCCCCGCGACCCTACTGTGGAAAAGTGGTGCAGATAATGGATGGATGGAAGGATGGATGGATGATGTTTTAGTGGTTGGTTTAATTTCTAATGTGTCAATCTGGTAATGACATAGTCTATCTATCTACCTTGGTCTTATACCTCAAGAGGGGTGATGACAGTAATAACAAGTATGTCAAATAATTGGTAGGCCTTAGCGCCAATCAGTAACAAAAAGTACCTCTCAGCTCTAAAAAGACTGGTGATCCCTGGTCTACGTGTTTTAGGCGAGGACCATGATGATGTCGGCGGTGCTGCAGACGTATGAGGAGCTGCTTGGGCGCATGTTGAAGGACCTGCCTGGACCTTCGGTGCCTACCGCCGGCTCTACGCCCGTCCCGAGCATCGAATGCAGCGCTGCCTCGATAGTGGACACTCGGGCACAGCTCAATCATCTGCTGAAACTCGTGCAGGATCTGAGGAAGGATCGCTATCAGGCACAGGACAAACTTCTCGAATGGCTGCACAAGCTTAAAGACCTTCAGGTATGACACAGACCTTATTTTCAGTTTTCAGTCATCAAAAATGACATTGATTACATGCACTTTTTAAACTTAAAGTTGTACATACAACTAGTGAAACGATGCATAATTTAATTTCAAAATAAATCAATACTCTTTAAAGGGTTATTTAATTTTATTATACACAATACATTTAACAAATTTGGATCATTTAGAACAGGGGAGGGCAAACCTTTAAGTTGCCGGCCATAGTGGGTAGAAATTTGGTCGAAAAGAGAAGAATGTTTGATTGATTAGATTTTTTTTTTATCTACCGATACAAGTTCTCAAATCTGATACCTAGACGATACATAAGAAAAAAAATAATGTAGGCCTATCCAAATGTTCTCATTTGCGTATGAACATTTATGCAGACAGTACCATGTTTGTAAAATCATTAATTTTATAAAAAATATTTTGAGACACTCAAAATAATATAATAAAATATAATAATAACAATAATAATAATTATTATATATATATATATATATATATATATATATATATATATATATATATATATATATATATATATATATATATATATATATATATATATATCTTTTTATTTTCATTTTATTTTTTTATGCCCCTCTTTTAAGCAATAAATATCATAACATGCATTAAAGAACTTAAAATCAGAAAGTTGTGCATGCCATTTGATAAATATCTTGACAAACCACATAAAAACACCTTAAGAAAACAAACACTAAGGGACACTGGGGACAAGTTCACGATCCTCGGTTTACGAATCGCTAACCACCAGGGTTGTTGGGGCAACACTTCCTGTGGTGTGTCTTGGGCAAGTCCAGCCTGGCGGTACCCAAATCTCTCCAGGCTGACAGGGGACAATAGTGGTACCAAAACAACTTTTATATTAGTAGTTCTTTTTTACCATCATAGACATTGTTATTTTGCTGTAACCCTTTTTCTTGAGCAGGCCGGAAAAAAAGCTTTGTGGGCCGTATGGCCGCAGTTTTCCCACCCTTAATTTAGAATGAACATGTGTTAATGAAGGTTATTTAACAAATGAAAACACTAAAATAATTGGAAAAGATCATATCAAATATTTTATATTTTACAGTTATATTTAAATTTATTACTAATAACAAAATTGGAAAAATGTAAACTGTTGTGATTAAATAAAAATAATACACCCTAGCATCACCCTAATCAATATTGATCAGTATTTTAGTTAAATCAAATAATATAGTAATTTAAATCCTTTATTAAATTTGAACATTAGCTATTAAATACTGTAAACATATATCATACCTGTTTATCTTAAGACACTAATAACAAATACTTGAAAACTCTCAAGACCATATGCCATCTAAGGAAAATGTAATAATGTTTACTAAAATAATAATGACTTTAATTAATAAGAATATGTATCAGAAAGTTTATAGTTTAATAGAGATCAAAGAGAGAAGACATAAAAAAAATGTGATCTTGCAAGGAGAACAGGAGAGAGAGCCCATACCTCACATAGGAAATTCCAACCATTTTTAGAAACCCTCCCCTGAACTGTACTTGCCCAAGACACACCACAGGAAATGGTGCCCCTACTACCCAAGTGGTTAAAGGATACAACCAACCAACCATTGGTTACCAAAAAAGATTCGCTTGAAGGGGTGGGGAAATCAAACAACAGCAACAATATTGGCACATAGTGAGAACGATGTAAACAGTTTATCGTACTAAAAACAATGAAAAAAAGTGAGGTATAATAGTCAAAACAATAAACTAGCATTCTAGCGATCTAGTGTCAATATTAAAAACAGAATCAACTTATCATTTGTTCACAAAATGTATATATATTCATGAACCAGAACAGAATCAGGACCCAAACGCGTGAGGTTTCTCACACAAGCCTTTTATTTTACGGGAAATGGGGAGTCATGCACATTAGGCAGCAGTTTGGCATTAAATGATAGGAAGCCAGAGGCTGACAAGATCGATACCAATTGCCCGAGTAGATATCCGAAAGATGGGGTTGATACCAGACAGGACGGGACGGACAGGATTGATAATGAAACAGGACATCGAAAATAAACAGGACAAACTAGACGGGAACGAAAACTGGAGAGAATAATAAACAGGACAAAAATAGACGGGAACGAAACTGGAAACCGATCTTAAACAGGAAAAAAAAAATCAGGAACAATACCGGACTGGCAATACGAACAGGAAACAGGACCGAGTCAAAACCCACATCTTGCGGGGCAGAGGTTCGTTGATGGACTGACAAAGGAGGAGTGAGAGCACTGAGCTTAAATAGACGGAAAGCCAATCTGTCAACGTCTTAGGCATCGATACCGATCACCCTCCACAAACTAATCATTTTGACGTTTCCTTTAACAAGTGACTTGCGGTGACCTTTGACTTTCATTCTCCTCCAATAGCAAATAACTTAACAGGTACTCTCTTTTCCCCAGATGGACAGCCTGACGGTTCAGAGCAAAGCATTGTGGGAATTACCCTGGCTGTATGAAGAGGCCAACTCCTTGGCAGAGCGTGCCCGAGCAGGATCATCACGGCGTCGAAGACAAACGCCACGACGCCGTCAACTCAGAAATCGCGTTTGACAGAATCGACGAATATTCGCACACAAACATATATTTAGCGCGCCTGTGTATTTATGATCATATTTAAAGCTCTATTTGTGATGAATGATGAAGCTATTTATTGATTGCCACGTAATAAACATGGTATGAATCTATTAGCTGCTGGCATTTTTCTTCTCACTTTAACCGTAAAACGAAAGCGAGCAGAGTGGAGGGGAAACATGCGCTTCTCTGAAGAAAAAAGAGAAAACACCCACCGATGTGGTAGGAATCGTTTTGCGAGAAACGATTCACAAGAAGTTTGACAGGAAGTGACATCGCGGCCGGCTGCTGCTGTCGGGCACACAAAAAGGAGAAGTAAAGTTAGCCTTCAGAATTCGATCTCAATTTTGCAGTATGTACGCATAAAAGCAGTGACGTTCAGTAGGGGTGGGCGATACTGGGAATTTTGGTATCGATCCAAAACAAGGAATTACATGGTAGTACCGATACTGAACCGATACCCATAGTTTTTGCAAAAAAAAAAAAGTTCATGATCATTGAATATTAAACCCTTACCCCCTTACGTAAGTTTATCTATTCATCCATTATCTGCACCGCTTATCCTCAGTAGGGTCACGGGGTTGCTGGAGCCATCTTCGGGCAGTGGGCAGGGGAGACCCTGAACTGGTTGCCAGCCAGTCACAGAGACAGACACTTTACTCGTTCATTCACACCCAGAGACAATTTGAACCGGCCAATTAACCCAACATGCATGTTTTTAGAATGTACCCAAGCACGGGGGAGAACATGCAAACTCCGCACAGGAAGGCTGGTAGCTGGATTTGAACCCATGAACTTCAGAACCATGCCGCTGAGGCGCTAACCACTCAGCTGCCGTGCACCCTGAGTTAGTTTAGAATTTCAATAAACACACTTAAAAGGTTTTAAGCAATAAAATGTTTAATTTATATATTAAATAACTGCATTTCAAACGTTGACACTATAAAAAAAATAGTATTTCTATCACAACTGCTTCAGAACATAAGCCAAAAAACAGCAGTGTGACTAAAATACAAATTCAGTGGAACCTGTGCTTAAAAATTTAATTCATTCCGGGAGTAGCTTCGTAACCTGAAAATTTCGTAAGTAGAGACGCATTTTGTATGTGAATGCGCTAATCAGTTCCAAGCCCCGCAAAAGTACAGTATGATGTTATAAAAGAGCATCAGAACATGAAACAAATAGATGTTAAAATTAGATTTCAGCACAATGAGCATTAAAAAAGAGGCAAACAATTTAAAAGCACAAAGAAAAAAGTAAATAATAAAAATATTAATTTACCTTTTTAACTCGCGTTTATTGAATAACTGATCCAATGATGTTTGCTTTTGCCGGCTTCAGACAATCCCTCGGAATTGCTTAAGGCAGATGTAGCGATAGCTCGACTTGTCAACCCCTTTTTCTCGAGTGACTCCTTTCCACAAATTCCAAGAGTTTTACTAAAATGTTTTTAATTTGGGCTGTTCGAATGATGGCTGTGTCTTCCTTGCTATCTTGCCGGAAATTCTCCCCGTCTTTGAACTCTAAACTGTGACGGTGACACAAACAGCATGCTGGGAGCAGATTTTAAGCGTTAGCCAGTTTGTTTACGTTCAGGAGCGGCTGTGTACTGTATTTTTGACTGCGTAACTTGAGACGATCTAGTAGAGACATTATTTTCCTGCTCACGTACTTCGTAACCTAAAACCTTCGTTTATAGAGGCATTTGTTGTAAGAGGTACCACTGTACTGTAAAATAATTTGAACAAGAAAACTCTAAAACCTTCCATTGCACAACATTTTGAAAATGACAACGTGACGACGGATTTAAAGTTTTCTTTTTTTGGTTGCAGCTCGTTGCTCTCTCCTGGGTTAGCTTTTTCATACGTTTATGGAAATTTGCAGTGTTGTCACAGTAGCAAACCGCTTTAACACACAAATTACACTTGCATTGTGGCATTGTTCTTTTCTTTGGTTGAAAAAAAGTTTAAACCGCGCGGTGCTTCCTGTTTGCCTCTCTTATTTTCAACTTGTGGAATGAGTGGGCTCATAGATTTGGCCCTCTCTTCTGTCTGGCAGGCAGGAGGTAGCAGGAGGCAAGGTAGGGAGAGGTGCAAAAAGTGAACCATCTAGTCTTAACTAAGAGAGTGGCTGAGGGGGCGCTGCGTGAGGTAGGTAAGGGCTGGGCTATCTTCCTAGAGAAACAATGCTTTGAGAAAATTGTTGGAAGAACAAAGTATCAAACCAGGACCATAGTTTCAAACCAATACAAGCACTCGCTTAGTATCGCTAATATCAATATTTGAAACGATATGCCCACCCCCTAACGTTCATGCCTGGTGAGGCACGATCAGCGTTTCAAACAAAATGAACCTACCTTATTCATAATTTGAGTGGCACACCTAAGTTACCAGGAAAATGTCATTGGCATTTTATTTTAATGACAGTAAAGACAAACATGAATCTTGAAAAATATAATATGCAACCTGCAGCATAGAAAAAAATGTTTTATTGTCTTCCCTTAACTCATAAATGAAGTCTATGTGATGCTCCTTTCATATAAAAACATCAATTAATTTATAAT
Source organism: Urocampus carinirostris (assembly GCF_059441175.1). Classification (NCBI taxonomy): domain Eukaryota; kingdom Metazoa; phylum Chordata; class Actinopteri; order Syngnathiformes; family Syngnathidae; genus Urocampus; species Urocampus carinirostris. Next base: position 23,737,302 of record NC_142359.1, read on the forward strand.
CCTTCATGATATAAAAAGTCCTTGAACTACTCGCTGTTAGCTTGCTAATACTATCACTAGATCCATTGTTTCGGGGCCACCACAGAAAAATACAAATGTTTTTCAAGAGTGGGTAAAAAAATTAGAAGCAAGCCCAATAATTCAAGATTACTGGGAAAAATTATGGTTATTTTTAAAGAAAATATTGGAATATGCAATACCTAAAACATTCAAACTTCTCTATTTAGGCTATCTTACAGAAGAAATATTGTAGAGAAAGGATGCGTACCTAGTTAAAAATGACTGACAACTAGCAAAAAAGTCAAGTCAAGTCAGGTTCCGACCACAGATTATTGCAAACCACATACTATTATTACACCATCCCATTAACCATTAACATTCCAAAAGCTTGCAAAGGAGCAAATAAGTGTCGTAGACACGTGCGGATGCGGTGTCCGTACGATGTCACTCAAATGCATCGTTCCAAATATTATTCGGAAGGTTAAAGTCTTGGGATTCAAGAAATGCCAACCATTCCTTAGTTTCTATTTTCAATTTTGCTCGCAACTTTACTGTGCATATGACAATAAACACTTTGAATTGAGTTTAATTTAAAAATAGACACTCCATTCCATCCATTATCTGCACCGCTTATCACAGAAACATAGAGTTCAGTCTGAAACAAGATACAGGGAAAATATATAGCCGGAGTAGCTCACCGAAGTCGTTGTGTTCAATAATAATGTGCAACCATGGTCCTCTTATATCTTTGAGTGTAGTAAATGCTGGAGAGTAAAACATTTACAAATACAGTACAGAATAGTAAAATACTGTTTCCTCTATGCCGTCAACCCAACATGCTATTCACATTCATCTTTTTCGGCCAATTGCAGGCTTTGTTTTGCCCCTTTAGCCTATGCCAGCCTATAAATGATAAAAAGGATCCGCCCCCTTTACCTCCGAATAACTTTAGCCAATAGTGATCGATTCAACTGATGATTGACACATCTTTTTCAGCCAATTGCAGGCTTTGTTTTGCCCCTTTAGCCTATGCGAGCCTGTAAATGATAAAAAGGATCCGCCCCCTTTACCTCCGAATAACTTTAGCCAATAGTGATCGATTCAAATGATGATTGACACATTGGTTAGCCAATGAAACACCGGTAAATGAAACCACGCATACACCGCGGACGACTTCGCGTTCAGGGGAAAATCTACTCGGCGGCTGCTGCATTAGTTGCAAGACTTTGCGACTTAATATTGATCCATAAATAAGTATGTATATGTATTATAAGGCGCATGGTCAGCTTTTGAAAAAAATAAAGGCTTTTAGGTGCGCCTTATAGTGCGGAAAATACGGTACTATCAACAGAACCTTAAAATCACATCTTAAGCTAACAGGGAGCCAATGCAGGTCAAGTGTCTGTATCTGTGACTGTCTGGGAACCAGTTCAGGGTCTCCCCTGCCTTCTACCGAAAGACAGCTGGGATGGGCTCCAGCACCCCCGTGACCCTACTGATGATAAGCGGCACAGAGACTGGATGGATGGTGTGTTTTGGTCTCTTTGAAGCGCCGTATTTTGCTGTCTTCCCTGGGCTTTGTACCACTCATTTTCGGTTGCACCACACCAGTGGCTAGCTCCCCTCAGACCAGCTGAAAAGCCCACGGACTGCTTCTGAAACTGGATGTCCTTTGCACTAATTAGGAACAAAAAAGCTCTCAGCTTGATAAAGGTTTAAAGACCCCCGTTTTGAGACAACGCTTAGTCGGGTAAAATTAATATATGACCACATCTTTTTCTGTGTGCGTCTCTCTGCAAGTTCATGCGTTTGCTGCAAGGTGTTGTGGGTGACTTCCACCTCGCAAAGGAACCCATGACAAGAAATGTGAGAACCTTTTTCTTCCACCCTCGTCACCTCCCCTGTTTCATTGTGAGTCAGCGGCGGGTGCACGAAAAGGAAACAAACCATTTCATTTCCAAAAAATGGGTCAGACACCGAGACCATGTGGAAGATTTAGGCTGGTTGTGTCGTAATCATATTATGCATGTGGAAATATTCACACCCACTATTTTGTGCCCTCTCAAGGTGGTTTTATCCAGGAAGCGGCATTCAGAAATGCAAATGTGGAAGTGTCAATGTTCTCACGACGAAAAGCGGCATGAGTGACGGGAAAACTCGGCAAAACATAAGACCCCCCCATGTCTGAAACAGTGCCGGGGAGGGGGGATTCCATAAGTGCTAACCAGAAATAAAGTTCTCATTTAAACAGCTTCTCAAGGAAGTGAGAAATGAAGTAAAGAGGCCCCCTAGTGTCTCAAAAAGCTCATCTTTAAAAAACAACCGATTTTAATGTAAATCACAGGTGTTAAATATGCGGATCAGGCCCACTTAAGTTTTTTTATCCGGCCTGCGGGACAACACTCAGAGAAACACACGAGAAAAATGAGCTGCACTTTGAAATGTGTCCACTTGATGTTGACAAAGCAGGGCTCCACTCGCAAAGCAACTGGAGCTACATTGCGTTTGCTCTCTATTTCATTTTTCTCTGTCTCTCTTTCAGACAATTTGTCTCTTTCTCGATCTCACTGTCTCTCCTTTTTTCTCTGTTTATTGGCTCTTTCTTTCTCTATCTCTGCCTTATCTTTTCCCTCTTTCTTTTTCTCTCTCTTTCAATTTCTCTTCCTCTTTCTCTATCTCTCTGTATGTCCTTTCCCCTTTTTCTTTTGATCTCTTTTTCACTTTCTTTTCTTCTCTCTCCAGCTTTCTCTTCTTCTTTTTTATTTTATTTTCTCACTTTTTCTTTTTCTCTTTATTGAAGATGGGGGAGGTATGGGGGAGTCAGTCCGAAGTCGAAGTCAGAAGTTTGAACGTTTGTTTAACGATTTGTAAACAACTCGCTGCGGATGCACGATTAACCAAAATCTAATCAGACATCGTGATGCGACGTAGTGCGGTTGTGAAACCGCAAAGCACTTCGTTTTTTTCAAGGTTTTGTAGTGATTGATGGAGTTTTAGCCAACAACAATTGTAACTGTTTGAGTTTTAAAAGCGCCGACCTATCAGAGGCAAGTTTTAATAATAGCCCAAGCCAATAAACACGATTCAAAGTTTGCAAGCACCACACTATGCCGCACCCACCATGTGAGCTCATTGAGTCTCATCGCGGAACCCGTAAACATAGTCCCTGAGTCAACAAACGAGAAGGAAACAAAGCTTGCACGGAAGAAAGGAGGTACATCACTTGTTTAGACCTATTTTGGTTTTGACGAAGCGGACGTGGAACAGAAGAAAACGCCCATTGCAGAATTTACTTTCACGTACAGATTCCACAATGCAGCGCTTCCGCTTCTGCCACAAGACTTCCCGAAAACGTTTTTGCATCAATCCACTTAGCTGTAGCCTCACGAGCACAGATACTTTTAAAACTATCTACAGACAAGCAACACGTCGGCCAGTTCAAAAGCAAGACCGACAAGTGCGCTAATAGTGAATCTTTAGTGTCAGGAAGGAGGGACTTAACGCACAGGGACGAACTTCTATCTATCACGAAGTAACGGAAGGCTAAATGGAGAAAAGCAGGGTGTCTGTTGCTGTGGATTACGCTGACGCTAAACCCTCACAAAGGCCGAGCAAAAGATAAAAAAAGAGCCCTTCAAAACCGAGGAGAGGCTGTTTATTTGTTAACTAACATTACCGGTAAACCTGTGTGTCTTTGTGGAGCTAATGCGTAGCTAAAAACAAAACATTAAAGTAAGCTGAAAAACGTGAATGCAGATCAGGAGATACAGAAAGTTGATGGAATATGAGGACCCAGCATTTGTTTTTCACTAAAACAAAATTCCCAAAGTGAAAAGCGCAAATTGTATTCATTTATCTGTTTTCTTCATATTTTGAATTTGTATACTTTTGACAGGCTATATTTTTATGGAGAGCAAAGTTTTTCAATGTATTTAATGTTTCCATCCATCCATCCATCCATTATCTTCCGCTTATCCGAAAGTCGGGTCGCGGGGGCAGCAGCTTTAAAAGGGAAGCCTAGACGTCCCTATCCCCAGCCACCTCCTTCAGCTCATCCGACGGGATCCCGAGGCGTTCCCAAGCCAGCCGAGAGACATAGTCTCTCCAGCGTGTCCTGGGTCGCCCTCGGGGCCTCCTGCCGGTGGGACATGCCCGGAACACCTCCCGAGGGAGTTGTCCAGGAGGCATCCTAATCAGATGCCCGAGCCACCTCAACTGGCTCCTCCTTGATCTGCTACCTTATCGTGGTGGAGGAGTTTGTGTGTCCCAATGATCCTAGGAGCTATGTTGTCGGGGGCGAGTGGGCAGACAAAACGCAGATCAGAAGACCCCTTATGACGAGAAAGAACATTGGTCCTCAATTTCCATCGCCCAGACGCGGGTTACCGGGGCCCTCTTCTGGAGCCAGGCCTGGAGGCGGGGTCCGCTGGCGAGCGCCTGGTGGCCGGACCTTTGCCCACGGGGTTCGGCCGGGCACAGCCCGAAGGGACGACGTGGGACCCTCTTCCCATGGGCTCACCGCCTGTCCTTGGCGCGACGGTCCCCGGCTACAGAAACTGGCTTTTGGGTATTTAATGTTTAAGTTTGTTTATTCTGGAATAATATTCCTGAATGTTTTAAATCCATATTTATGTTTTTTTTTTTAAAAGTAAAGTTTTAGTGTATTCCATAAACATTTATCATTTTCGGCCTGCGACTAAAGGTGTGGTTTGAGTTTTGGAACTCTCTCTCACACTTGGTTAGTGTGGTTGTTATTCATAACCAGAGAGTGAGTGCATGTCACTCTGCAGTGACTTTAACATTGCAAAGTAGTTGCCAAACTCGATTTATTTTCATCATTTGAAAAATATACAACTAAAAAGTATATAAAAATCCATTACGACACGTCCACAAAGTGCTACATAGTTTGTAGAAAAAAACATAAACAGTTACAGATTGTCAAGTGGAAGGCATTGCATACAGTAGAAGTGCACTGAAGAGTTTATCCTGAAATTGCAAAGCAAGGAAAAAAAAGGAAAATAAAATGTATCCTTTGGTGTTGGAGATATTGGAGAAAACCTCATGGCGCTGAAGTTAGAATCTGGTTTCAGGATCCGATTCCTGCAAGCAAAATATATGGTGTGCATCTTGGAGGACTGTAACATTAGTTTTGTTAAGCAGCAACCAAAAATTTTGCAGCCGCGTGCGGCTCTTTGGTGCTCTCTAGTGGATCCCTGGCCCTTTTAAAAAATGTTTGATAATTGAAAATGATATGGTTCTCTGTAGGGGGACAAAAATGATCCAAACTGTTAGGGTCTGAGAAGCCGCCGTCCACCAGAGGGCGCCTATTTAATTTGTAATTGGGACAGGCATGTCCAATCACCCCACACCTCAGCCGTCATAAAGTCTTTTGGGACAGCATTCAGTGTCGGTGATTTTCATTTCGACCTTCGTTTTTCATATTCACATTTTCCTGCTTTCTGAGGTTTGTTTTATTATTTTATCAATCAAACCGTTTTATCATTGTTTTTAGCCATGTGTTTGTTTCTTTACTGATTATTTATTTGTGATTATTTTGGAGTACTGTGATTTTCCTAATTCCTACATTTGGGTCCATCAAAAACCACAAAAACTAACATTTCCAATGACTATAGATATTTAGACCAGGGGTCTCAAACTCGCGACCCGAGTGTCAATTCCGTCTTAATATGAAAATTAAATGGACAGTGTGTGTTATTTACTTACTAGATGTTTCTCTATTCAATAGAGAGACAATAGAGTTATTTGTCTCATGCAATCGAGAACGAGTGCAGAATGAGGAAGAATACAAACCACGGAGACTCAAAGTCACCAAACCGCACCTTATTACTTTTGAATAAAAGATAAATAAGAAGACAAAAAAGGAAGAAAAAAAAAGAAAGGAAAACAAGGGACGAAAGAATGAAAAACTCAAGTCAAAAAGGAAATAAAAGACAGGAAAAAACACAAGAAAAAAGTGTAAGAAGAAATAAAAAAAGAAAAGAAAAAAATAAGAACAACAAGAAGAAACAAAGCAAGAAAAATGGAAGAAGAAAGGGAAAAAGAATGAAAAAGAAGAAAAAAATGAAAAGAAAAAGGGGTAAAAGGGCAAAAAGGACAAAAGCAAAAGAAAAATATCATATATATTTTTTGACCCATAAGGAGACACTAAATAATACACATAGTCCCTTTAGGTGTAACTCACGGGGATAATGGATCCTTTTTTTTAAATCGATTGATTTTCATATTCATTTTGAAAAATGTTTTGATTTTTAGATCTTTTTTTGCTTAAAATTAGTTCTAAACAATTTTTAAGAAGAGTGAAGGGTTTTTATCAGTGCTTTTTTGTGTGAAACCCAATTCAGCCCAACTTCACCCAGACCCTAGCTCTGTCGGTCCCCAACTCAATTAGGTTTGAGACCCCTGATATTTGCAGTATGTGTTGCCTTCCTTATATGGCTTTTAATATTTTTCAGCTCCAAACATATGTTTTTTGTTTGTTTGTTGTTTTTGCTCTCCAAATTCAAAGCTTATTTTGGAGCTGCAAAGAGTTTCTATAGCAACAACATATCGAAAAGGAGCTTTTCTAGCACACTTACAACAGTGCTTGGATTCCTCTCTCTGCTCCTGAGACCTGCAGGATTGTGGACCGTGACTTTCGTTGAAATCTGAAATTAAGAAATGAAGCGTCAAAGTTCTCAAAGACCAAACACAAAGTTCTTTTTGCCACCTTTTGACCGCGGCTAGAAAGTTGAGGACGTTTGTCCAGGATGTGCAACACGGCGTCGTGCAGCGTCACGAAGAAGATGGACGGCTGCACTTCGGTGTCGAAAAATTCGCACTGGTGCAACTTGGCCAGGATGGAAGCTAAAAGCAAAAGAAAAAGGCCCACTCGTTATACTCTAAACCAGGACAAAAAAAGGGCTTGGACTGTGCCCAGAAATGGAAAAGGAAATCTTGGAGTGGTTTGACCCGGACACAAAATGGATATGAAGTGTCTCAGCTTAGTGTTTGTTTGCTGTGGCTATTTAGAAGCAGTTTCCATGTCAGTATATATAGGAATTTGTTACTAGATAGTTACAGAACTAGTATCACTCATCTAAATGAACTAAGTAGTGACTATCAATAATTAATTTTTTTAGTCATGCTCCCAATACTGATTCTAAAATGAATACTTGAGAGAGATATTTTAACACCCATATGAAGTCTTTTTTTCACCAACACTGAAAGTTATTGGGCAGCACGGCGGCGCAGTGGTTAGCGCTTGTGCGGCACAGTTCATGTCATGGGAACCTGTCGTGGGTTCAAATCCAGCTCCAGACTTCCTGTGCGGAGTTTGTATGTTCTCCCCGTGCTTGCGTGGGTTTCCTCCGGGCACTCCGGTTTCCTCCCACGTTCCAAAAACATGCATTTCAGGTGGATTGGCCGGTCCAAATTGTCCCTAGGTGCGAATGAGTTGTCTGTCCCTGTGTGCCCTGCGATTGGCTGGCAACCAGTTCAGGGTGTCCCCTGCCAACTGCCCGGAGATGGCTGGGATGGGCTCCAGCCCCCCCGCGACCCTAATGAGGATAAGCGGTACGGATAATGAGATGAGACTGAAAGTTATTCTCTTCCCTTTTATTCTGTCGTTTGTTAAAAGAACACTAGAAACACTTTGACATTGCAGATTTAACTCTGGTAGATTTACTGTGTAGTAATATTGATATTGTTGTAGTCTACAAGAGCCAAGAAGAGATCCGCAGGATCGAGACCGTTCTCCATTCGGGCCCCGGTGCTGTGGAATGCTCTGCCCCCTGAAATTCAATCGGCAACCACAACAGAACTGTTTAAATCCAGGCTTCCAACGCACTTCTATTCTATAGCTTATGAATGACCTATATTTCCTGTTAGATAGATAGATAGATAGATAGATACTTTGTTCATCCCCGAAGGGAAATTCACATTTCCAGCAGCATCCCTGCGCTGAGAACAATCGAGAACAATCGAAAATAACACGGGAGCTGCTGTTGACGATATCTGTGTATTAATTGTTATTAGAAGATCCAATGCAGCCTGGTCCACCTGGTCCTCATGTGCGGTCCCTTCTTAAGGTTTCTTCATTTCCTCATGTTGAAGTTTTTGAGTTTTTCCTTGCCATCATGTAGGTTTTAGATCAGGGGATGGTGTCATAATAGTCTGTAGTTTGCAATAATCTTTGTTCTGTGCAGGCCTTCAAGCAGTGGTTAGCGCATGTGCGGCACAGTTCTTGTCATGGGAACCTCCTGCGTGGGTTCAAATCCAGCTCCAGACTTCCTGTGCGAAGTTTGTATGTTCTCCTCGTGCTTGCATGGGTTTCCTCCGGGCACTCCGGTTTCCTCCCACATTCCAAAAACATGCATGTCAGGTGAATTGGCCGGTCCAAATTGTCCCTAGGTGTGAATGAGCGAGTGAGTTGTCTGTCCCCGTGTGCCCTGCAATTGGCTGGCAACCAGTTCAGGGTGTCCCCTGCCCACTGCCTGATGATTGCTGGGATGGGCTCCAGTACCCCCGCGACCCTACTGAGGATAAGCGGCGCAGCTGATGAGATGAGATGAGATGATTAAGGGTGTCACAAATAAACATGACTTGACTTGACTACTATAATACTGGCAAGTCATTTCAATGCAACGTTCACGCTCCTGTCATCGTCACAGGATAAAAGAAGAGTCAAACAAGTTTCCCAGTGCCTCTATTTTTTACAATTCTGATATTTGTCAGCACGACCTCACCAATCAAGGATTTTATGCAGCTCAACTGAAGATTTGATGACCTGTTTGGACGGCAGATGGCAAACCTGTCTACCATTAAGTTTATGACATCCAAAAACATTTTTTATGCATTTTAAGACATGCACAGCGCAGAAGAATATCTGTAAAAACGCACATTTGCCAATTATGGTGAACATCTGGTATGCAACAAATGTACAGAAATAGAAACTGAACGAGCGGTTTGACTTTTCGGGGTATCGCGCTACTTTTTTTGGTGCCAGAGATCCGACAGGATGACACTTTACACCGAAAAACAACGGCGGCCAGATGCTGAAGGAGGTGTATCTGAGTCCGCTCAGTCGGCTTCTCCTACTACTGGTAACAATGGAAGCCAGTACTAGCTGTTTCATGTGGAGCTGTACTCTCCCAGGACAGCACATGAAGCGGTGCCCCCAAGAGTTTAGGGGTAAAGGGATCCGTGAATCTGCGGGGTAATTCTATGACCTTTTTAAATGAACTTACTAGCAACTGTAACGAATGACGCAACCAATACTGGCCATCTCTTTTGATTTTCTTGATGGAACACAAAGTATTGAATTTAAAAAGCAATTTTTGTCAATGACACTAACATATATTGGACCGAAGCTGCTGTTTAATTATTCAGTATCATTAGAAGTCAAGGAAGTCAACACTTACGATCGCAGGCAACAATGTACACATCCACTTCAATGCGAACAAACTCTTTGAGAGCCTGTGAGAAATGAGAAGAGCGCAGTGAAAACATGGCTGAGGAAATTAAAGAAGAACAACGGCGCTGTGATCGGACCGCTCGCAGCCCCTTAAGAGCGGACACGTCCAGGAAGGAGACGGCGGCAAAGTCCAGAACCAGACTGTGCAGGTCCACCCGAGGGACGGTCAGCCCGGCCGGAAGCTCGGCGTTCCAGTCCACGCGGCCAGGAAGCTCCGATGGGTCTACTGGAAGGTCCAGATCCTCCGTGTCGCTGTCCGGCTCCGGCAAACCCTTGACGGAGTGGCATGTCGTGTTCACGAAGCCGTTCTGTCGGAAAACACAGTAGTACCTCTTTATGCCGGCGCCTTAAAACAAGAGAATTTCGGTATTCGAGTTTTGTTTGGAAGAAAATTTCGCTCATCTTCTGACGGAAAATCCAGGTCACGAGCATTCCCAGAGGCTACCACTAGCGACCGCCCCACGCGCATGACTTCTCACTGCTAGCACATGCAAACTACAACTGGCAAATTTTGGTTCATAGCTTTGTTTAATTTTGAAGGTGGGTTGCGTAGTTTTAGATGTCCTTAAAAAGTGTAAGATTAAAAAGTTTCTCTATTAAGTTCACGGTTCAATGATCCCTTAACTGCTAGGGTTATTGGGGCACTATTTCTTGCCTGGCGCAGACCATCCCTCAAGCTTCTTTGGTTAGGGGTTTGCTTCCCCACAAAAGACAGAGAGTACTGGTTTCGACTTATTTTGGAATTGTGTTGCTCCAAAATGTTATCGTACGACTTTTGCGATTTCATGCGCTTGCTCGTGATTTACTTTTATTTTTGGATGAAAAAGGTGAAAGTAAGAAAAGGACTGTTTAAATACAGGCCAAATGCCAACCGAAACCCCCAAAAAGTTTCCACTCTTGGTGGATCTGCATTTTGTAACCTAGAAGATAATAATAACAACATTCTTTGTCCATCCCTTAACTCAAGTCTTATTTCTGTGTCTAGCTTTTTGGTCAAGACCTATTTCTGATTTCTGACAATACAGAATATAGGTGTTTTCACCATTGGACACCTGCAAAGGAGATTGCTTTGGATGCCAGGATTGTATGTTTTTTGGACTATTATTGTGCACGGTTGTTCAATATTTTGTCTCACTGATGATTGTTTTTTTTTGACTATTATGCACTGTTCACATCATTGTCACTATCGGTCAATGCTGTTTTTGTTCTTTGATTCTCACACCCTTTTGGGTGGATCTGCTTTGGCAACCTAGGTGTTATGATAAAAAGAAAAATACTAGGGAGTAGCTTTTAAAACATGTTTGATTTTCTTATCAGAGGGTTGCAAGTTCAAAATCCATTGACGTGTTCTCTCCTTATTTTGAGTGTCTACTAAACTATAGACTTATCAGTTAACCTTGCTCAATGACCCAGTTGTAGCGTCACCTTGACTTTTCTTTTACGTCATATTGTTTCGAATGTCTTAAGATTGTTCAGAGCACACATGTTCACAAATGTTGATCAACACTCCATTTCGGCCGCTTCAATCAGTGTCAATTCACTAAACAATTTTCGAAGCAGCGTCAAATGGTCATGGTCATTGAAATGACGCGAGTGAGAAAGGCTTATCTAATCTTAATTACATTTACGACATTTTGAGTCTTGTTATTTACGAGTCGACCGCAAGAAGCTTGTAAAACAAATCAATATTGTCTTGCTAGAGCAGGCGGGGTGTTGTCAGTGAAAGTGCCTGAACAGAACATGTGCTACAAACAGTAAATGGGAGATAACCGACCACAAAAACGTAAAAATTAAATGAGTGAACAACAAACAGGACAAAGTCATCACACTCTTTCTAATGCAGCTATGTCCAAAGTCCAGCCTGGTGGTCAGAAAACCGCAGTATAAAATGAATAAATGAGTAAAGTCTGCCATCTGGAATAGATACATTAATTCATTCCCTTTACCGGAATATTCCCGAGTTCAGGATCACGTGGTCTTCTGGAGCATTTCCTAGCATTTTTTTGGGCAAAGGCAGGGTACGCCCTAGGTGAGTCAACAATTCACCACAGGGCCACATAGAAACAGACAACCATATACACTCAAATTCACACCTACATGCAATTTAAAGTACCCAATTAGCTTATCATGCATGATTTGGGTGTTAGTGATAATGGTTTAAAGAATGCCAGGCTGAAAAGTTGGCCCTTACACATTTTCAGGTAACCATATCAAGTCGTCATGGCACATTAATTTGTATAACCCTAAATCACAAAATGTCTCAAAGGACCACACAGGTTACAATGACACCATCCCCTGATCTTAAACCAACATGCGGGCAAGGAAAAACTCAAAATTTCAGCACGAGGTGAATAAGGAACCTTGAGAAGGGGCTTCACAAGTGGTAATCCCCCTTTCAAGATGACCAGGGTGCGATAGATTTAGCATTGGGTAACAGTACGCTAAATTGTCAACCAACAAAAACTACTTTACGACAGATTGTTGACTATTGGAGTGCATTATTTGGTACCAGACTACACAGAAACAATAATAAATTCAAGTATTTTTCTTAACATTTGAGGACATGCATTTAAATTAATGTCAGTTTGGATGTTGTGTGGTGCAATTCTGGTTGGAAGTGAAACCGCTAAAGATACAATCAAAGTAAAAAAAATTTTTCCTGTTTTAAAGATAGTTAAGAAACTAGAAACCACAGAGGAAAGATGGATCATAAAATCCATCCATAAGACCAAGACACTTTTGGCGGGGCGAGCTAACGTCTTTGTTCGTATTTTTGATAACTTGGCACGCGGCTTGACGTAACATTTTGCATGAAATGTTACCATAACGACCAGTGATGTATCACAAAGTTGCCAATGTCTTGTGATGTTGGTGGGATGTTAGGAGGACACCCAAAAGTTGCACATGAATTAAAGCTTATTATTACTATTACTAAAGTTTTTACTGTTGTTCTTATTTATATCATTATTATTTTAAAACAGTACCAACCAGTTTGATAAATTTAATAAGAAGATTGCATGGGATGCCAGTGAGTTATTTTAGTTTAGAATGCACTGCTTCCTGGTTGTTTTGTGAATTATAAACGGTTTACATAATTGTCACAATTGGCCAATCATGTTGCTGTCCTTTGATTCCCACACTCTTTAGGGCAGATCTGCTCTTTGCAGAGATTTTAAACCCAAGCCCGAACCGAAAATCGGGTCATGCCTAAATTGTCAATCGTTAGTTCGGGTTTAGGCCAGGCCGTGCTTCTCTCTCTCGCTGATTTCCTTTAAATTATCCAGCAGTCACTGTTCTTAGTTCATTTTTCTTTGTGGAGGATCCGTGCATTGGATTCCGTCCTCAACGCACCCTAAGACCGCACGCTTGGAAGAGAAAGGGCTCAAGGGAGGGTGGAATCCATACCAAGAAAAATGAATTAATAACAATGATGGCTGGATAATTTTTCAAAATGTCGACAAGAGAGAAGCCATACTCCTACTCAAAAATAAAAAAATCCTCATAAATAAAATATGAAAACTCGGATAAGCTTCAGGCTCAAACCCTCAAATTGAGCTAATTGGCTCGGGCTGGTTTGGACTTTAATACCCTTTTGGCCAGGTCAGGTCAGGCTGGATTTTTTTAGGCCTGATCTTTCCTCAATCTTTTTGTAAACTGGAAGATTTTGATTATGAAATTATTTGTCTGATCTATATGTCAAATCCTTTTTCTTCGTCCAGCTTTTAAGTGAAGTCCGAATATATTTATCGAGCTCTTGATTTAAGTCTATTTTTTGTTTAGCCCTTTTGCCAAGTCTCATTCCTGCTTGTTTTCAATGGAGAATCTCGTTTTCTTTTTAACTTTTAAACACCTGTAAAGGAGTTTGCATAGGATGCAAGTTTGTTATTTTGACTATTATGCACTGTTTACATCATTGTCAATATCAGCCTATCATGTTGCTGTTCTTCGATTACCACACCTTTTAGGGCAGATCTGCTTTTGTAACATAGGCGATTTCATAAAAACAAAGGGCTCAGGAGAAGGCTTTTAGACAGGTTGGAATATCCTATCTTGGGGTAGTGCCTTCCCCCCTGTTCTCCTTGTAAGTTCAAAATCCATTGATGTCTTCTCTCCAAAATTTTATAGTTTAATTGACTGTACATTTTTAATGGGGGAAAATATGGTTGGAGATAAAACAAATATCAGATTTGTTTTACAGCACGTGCAGAGCTAGACTATCAAAAATGAACATAATAGTGAATTCTTTTTCTACACACAATGCGGGGATCACTTACTGATGTCCATTGAAGATCACCTTTCTTTACAAGTTTCCTAATGGATCTCAGCGCCTTATTTCGCTTCCTGAGCACCCTCAGCGGATTGAAGTCGACCTTTAGGAACAATCCAAGGACGTTACAATCAAGGCAGCGAATGACGACCAATCGAAATAGACTTACGGCCTCCACCAGCTTGCTTCTAAAAAATTCGATATTGGCGAAGAAGATTGGCGAAGGGATACGAAAGATTTTCACTCCTTCAGGCTCGTAGATCTAAAGAGAAATAAGTTGGGGCTGTGCTCGGCCCTTTAAAAAAAGTCGATTGTGCGACAGCAGCTCACGTCGATGTAGTCCTTTCTGTCCTTGTAGATATCGGTGCCTTCAATGTTGGCCAGCACGCTGCAGCGGGGGCTGAACCACGGCAGTAGAAAACATAGAAGTAAGAATTAGCGTGGGATGATACAAGGTGGCGGTATGGTGACTAGAGCTGCAACGATTAGCCGACATCATTGACAACATACCATAATCGAAATGGCCGACAATTTAACCGTTGAACATTGTGGCTAGACATGTTTTTCCAACAGAGACAGGCATCTCTACAAGAATACAATCTCTGCGGAGAGTTGCTCATGCACAATAGCCAAAAGTGTCTCTGTCTCGAGTGGTAATACATACATACAGAAATGATGGCGTCAACATCAAGTACGCGTACCAAAACTTTTGGAACATTTGCATACGGCTAATAAGAAGACTACTTGCAAAGTTTGCGGAGCAGACCTTGCGTATCATGGCGGTAGATCAGTGATGCATGAACATTTAATGAGCAGTTCGGGCTGCTCAACAAAACGTAGTCTAAATCGTCTCAGTAAGATTCATGCAACGTTCCACCCAATACAGTTTTACACGTTTATTTCGCTCTCAGAGAGCTTAAGCATTATGGCAGACTGGCAAACGTATTTAAAATGAAATACATGCAGTCTGAAGAACAAACCTCAGTTGTTAAAACGTTAAAAACTACAAACATATTAAAACTGTTTGATTTCAAACAGTTGAGAAACGTTTAGTCCTTTTGTGACAGACTTTGCGTTTGACCACTGAATGTACTTCACAAAAAGGACATCATGTTGGTTTTATTGTTTAAAGGAATAAAAACGGGTTACTTGATTTTGATTTATTATTTAGGTACCTGTAACTAAAAATGGACAAAGGTTATGAATGTATTTATGTCTCGACTTACAGAGCCTAAATGGTTTTGCATTTTTATTGGATGTGTGTTTTTCATTGTACCCATTTTTCTTGTGTTTATTATATTTTGCAACATAAATGAATTCTCTTCATGCTGATTTTAAGAAAATAAAATGATTATGTAATCGATCATTTCAATAGCCAGTGACTATTAAAATAGTAATTAGTTGCAGCCCTAACCTTGACAGAAATCAAATGGTTTAAACCAATGCTATAGTGGTCTAACTGAATATGTAAGGTCCTTACAATTGAACTCTGAGGATGACGCTGAGCAGCTCCACACCCAAGCCAGCGGCCAGACCTAGATCCAAGCCCAGCAAGATGGCAGCTAGGCACGTGCCAACCCACACCGCCTGTCGACAGCACCCCCAATGGGTGAAACAGGATTCGAACCCTCGCCCGGACCTATTGCTCTACTCACGCAGTCGGGCTTGTCCCGCTTCCAAAGGTACGGGACCTCTCGGAACTGCATCAGCATTCCTTTCAGGTTGACGATGACAACGGCGCCCAGCACCGACTGGCGGAAAAGTGGTCAGGGTCAGCCACTATTAGAGAAATCGAAAGGGATGGGCTGCCTACCTTGGGGAGTGGGTCCAGCAGAAAGCCCAGGGCCAAGGTCACCACCATCACCACCAACGCTGACAGCAAACCAGCGATCTGAGGGTGCAAAAGTCCTGTTGAGTCAAGTTAAGGTTATCTGTAAAGCCCTTAATCAGGAAAAGTCTCAAAGGGCTGCAAAGACCACCACATTTCAGCGTGCTGGGCACATATAATACATCATTTCCCAGTTCCAACAGAATCATTCAATCTTCCAAATTCCCAAACATAGTGAAATGCCAAGAAAATGAAACACTTGTTTAAGGATGTTATTTTTATGCCATTTAGATTTTAATTGTTTTACATATACAGACGCTGCGCTACTTACGAAAGTGATATGTTCCGGACGATCATTTGTAAGTTGAATTTGTTCGTAAGTTGCTTCAGTGCTATATATTGTATGTTTAAGGTTTATATAAGTATGTTTAAGGCTTGTATAAGTAACCTGCATTATTTTGTACTAAAAATAAACATTTCATAAAATAATATGGTCTATAAAGATAAATAAAGGTAAGTTTAACTTACTTTTGGAAGATGAGCTTCAAAAGTCAGGCGACTTCCTACTCTGTGGCAGAAAAAAAACGATCCAACCATTTTCTCAACTGCATCAAGCTTCCTTATTCTTCTTTCATTTCAAATGAAATGGCTATATACTTGACAGCAACCATATTGAATGAATGCATATGATATTGGTTTAAGATCAGGCGATGGTGAATTTATACTCCTGTGCAGTGCTTTGAGACATCTTGTGATTAAGGGCTGTACAAATAAATGTGACTTGACTTAATATTAAACAATAAAAATGTCAAAGCGCGTTGGAGATACAGTGCAGTATTTCAATTTCAAGATGTAGGCAAGTCGCAGGAATAATAACATTGTTTTTCTTCCCAGAGTTAACGTGCATGCTTAATGACAATCAAAAGTGATAATTACATTCTGTTTTAATATTGGACACCTGCAAAGGAGATTTCACAGTATGCCAGTTTGTAATTTTGACTATTGTACCTCACTATTTGTCATCGTTTTGGCTATTATCACCATACTTGGAATGGTCTTGCATACAGTCGCTTTCAACTGTGTTTTACCTTACTTTTATTTTATTGCCTTTACTTATCCTGTGTTAATCTTGTATTTTTATCTTTTTAATATTCGTATTATTCTTTTATGCATACATGAACCAGTATATAGTTTCTTAGTTTTATTACGCTGGCAATTGTGTGGACAGCAAAGTAAGAATGTCATTGTGCAGGAAATAGTGGTTTTTGATTGTGCGTATGACAATAAACAATTTGAATCTTGAATTTTACAACATTGTCACTATCAGCGAATCATGTTGCTGTTCTTTGATTCCCACACCTTTCAGGGAGAAATTGCTTTGTGTAACCTAGGAGATATTAATGATATCATATTTCTTAAAAACATGTTTCAAAGATGGGCAGCACGGCGGCGCAGTGGTTAGCGTGTACGCGGCACAGTTCTAAGGTCTTGGGAACCTCCTGTGTGGGTTCAAATCCAGCTACCGGACTTACTGTGCGGAGTTTGTATGTTCTCCCCGTGCTTGCGTGGGTTTCCTTCGGGCACTCTGGTTTCCTACCACATTGGCCGGTCCAAATTGTCCCTAGGTGTGAATAAGCGAGCGAGTTGTCTGTCCCTGTATGCCCTGCGATTGGCTGGCAACCAGTTCAGGGTGTCCCCTGCCCACTGCCCGATGATTGCTGGGATGGGCTCCAGCACCCCCGCGACCCTACTGAGGATAAGCGGTGCATCCAAATATTGCAAGTGGATTACCACTGATTATTATTGTTATAAAATATAAAAATGTTTTTATGAGTATATTCTGTTTATATTCTGTTTTTGAAATTTGACACCTGCAAAGGAAATAAAATTGGATGGCAGTTCGTTATTTTGACTACTATGCACTGTTTACATCATTGTCACTATTGGCCAATAATGTTTAAGTTCTTTGATATCTATACCCTTCACGGCGGGTCTGCTTTGGTAACCTAGGCGATTTAATAAAAGGGGAATGGATGGGACCTTTACAACAGGTTGCAATTGGGCATTGTTTTTGTACAGCCCTTTCCTGTTCTCCCTGCAAACCTAAAATTAATTAATGTCTTCTGTCCTCATTTTAGTGTCTACTACTACACTAAAAACTTTACAATTGGTCCCCTGAGACAGATGTTGTGCATCTATAGGGTTTGGTACAGTCCTCCTCTGTTGTCCTTGCAAGCTCAAGATTAATTGATAACGCCTTATTTTGAGCGTCTACTATTAGAAAATTCATCAAATGGTTTGAGTTTTACCTGTGTTTTCCCACCTGTGCTTTCCTGCACAGCAGTCCTGGACAGCGCCGTGCTGGCTGCAAAAGACTTGAAGGTCGCCCCAAAAATGTTGCTGACTCCGAAAGCGATCAGCTCCTTCAAAGTCAAGAAAAAATAGCCGTCCGGACTTATTTTTCGGCTTTAAAAGAAACATCGCCCGTACGTACTTGGTTGCCGTCGATGACGTAATCGTGCTTGACAGAGTAGACTTTGGCCACGGAGAAGGCGATGGCGAAACCCACCACGGCCATGGGAAAGGCCTCCGTTGCCGTCTCTTGGAAGACCCCGAGGTCGGGTGCCACGGGGGACTCATATCTGGGAGGGGCCACGGACAAAGACGGTCAATCTGAAGATTTTGCAGGTGATGTAGGGGCCGCCTCACCCTTGGGGGATGTGACCGACCACGTCAATGCCGAAGGAAGTCCTGAAGTCGAAGGCGTAGGAAACACCGCACGCAATGACCGTCTGAAAACGTATCCAAATGATAAATATTAGCATAATGGAGGATGCAAATGAATGATTATCACACCACACATTCATCAACATGCAGATTTGGTTTGTTGCATTTAAAATTATGCAAAGGCTTGGTGGCGTGGCTGGGAAATCATGTGGAAAGCAATGTGATCTTGATTTGTAAAATCCGCAAATTAAATCTTTTACAAAGGGGGCTATTCTACAATAATGTCAAAGTATCACATTCCGTTAGTGGAGGGCAAGGCCAGAGAGCAAGGAATTGAAGGATTCCACCATTGTTCATCCTCGATAGGATGTTTCAAAATCAAGACTTAGCTGTTCTAAAACCAAAGGTCAGAAGTTTCTTTACTGTCTTGCGTCTGATTTGTTTTTGTTGCTGGTCCGACATTCGAATTGGTCAAAAATGTTTGGGAATAATTATGTTCTATGTTGTAAAGTTTGTTTTGTCCTAACTGGTTAGCCAGGAAGTACAAAATAAGCAAAAAATTCCTCCTCAAATAAGGAAAAAAGACAACATTTGCTTTTTTGTAATACAGGTAAGCATGTTTTTGTTTCGACTAGTTATCAACAGCGAACACAGCTAGAATGCACAAAGGAATTTTAAAAGGTGACAAAACTCAATTCTTGGGTTTTTGGTTGTACATTTAATCTATAGAAATCAGCAGTTCATAAATCGTCTTAAATCTGATTTGTTGTAGTTGATGATCCGACATTCGACTTGGTCAGACATTTTGGGGAGTAATTCTGATTAATTTAAATCAAAAATGAAAAATAATTACATAAATAATTGGTTTTAGCATGTACATTCAAGCTATATTTATTTAAACCTGTGAGAACAGCACTGAACACAACTAGGAAGTACAAAAAAATTCGAATGCATAGGAGACACCGCAAGCAATCACCATCTGTACATGTTATCTCACGATAATAGAATGAGAATAGAGGATGCAGACGAGAGATTATCACACCGTAAATTTGTCATTATGTAGATTGGGCTTATCGCATTTTTAATTATGCAAAGGCGTGCCTGTGAAATCCCGTTAAATGCAATTTGATCTTTGTGAAATTCTCAAATTAGATCTTATCAATTACAAAGGTTTTATCCATGTATGCTACAAAAATGTATAATTTTCTTCAATGTGTAGCTAAAAACGGACAGTATGGCGCCATTTTGAACCTTCATCTCTGAGAAATAAATATGGATCACCTAAAATTTTATAATGTACCGTTCATTAGTTATGCCTTATTCAAGTGATTATAGTGGATAATACATATAGGAGCTTAAAAATGTCCGCAATTTATATCAGTTTATAAAAAAATATACAACAAATATTTTGAATAAATATGCAAATGACAATGGGAAGGTGCGTCATTGCTGTCATGGACCTTGTGGACAAATTTCAACATATATCCTATTGTTTTCCTTTTTGATGTTGACTATCTTTTGCGTACCGTTACCCAATGCTAATTCTATTGCACCCTGGTCATCCTGGAAGGGGATTACCTCTTGTGATGCCCCCTCTCAAAGTTTCCCATTTTCCTCGTGCTAAGTTTTTGAGTTTTTCCTTGCCCGCATGTTGGTTTAAGATCAGGGGAGGGTGTAATTGGAACCTGTGCAGTCCTTTGAGACATTTTGCAATTAAGGGCTATATAAATAAATATGAATTGATTTGACTTAAAGAAGATGAATAAATCAAGAGTTTCTTTGTGTATTATATGTTACAGGAGTCTCTAGCTGCACAATTAAAGGTCTGAAATTTCATGTCCTTTTTTCCTCCTTCTTCTGTTTTTCCTGTGATAAGTTGATTCTATTTTAAATATTGGATAAACGCAGGGGAGATATGATAGGGTGCCAGTTCCTTATTTTGACTATTATTGCACTCTGTTGCTTGTTGTTCTGAAATCAATGACACTATCGAACAATTATGTTTCTGTTCTTTGATATTCCACACCCCTTAGAGCTGATCTGTTTCTTGTTACTTTGAAGGTTTAGTAACAAGAGCAGCATCAGGGGCAGCGGTAGCGGCAGAAACTGAAGAAACTAATGGATCCCCACTCTGTTTCTTCTTGCAAGTTCAAAATCCATTGATGTATACTTTCCTCTTTTTAATGTCTAGTAAAACTAAATGTAACAAATGTAAAAGTATCAAATTAGCATCCTGATTAAAAAAAGTAATAAAAGTGGGTAGTTAAAAGCTTTTGTTCAGCCTACTCATACTGGGCACATGTTTATGTAATATATTATTGTATTGTAGAGCTGTTTTTTGGTGTCAATACTTAGTTGTTTTCATTTGTCAATTAGTGGTGGATGTTTTTGTGCTGTGCCTGAATAGAAAGAACACAAAATAAACAGATGACAGTTTTTGAAAAACAAGTGCAGATATTTCTGAAGGTAATCTCAAGTTCCCAATTGGACATGCTTTTTAGAAAGGACAGTCCCGAGCACCACTCGGTGTCCGTCAGAGGACGGACGTCTCACCATGATGACCTCGATAGGGACAGGGACGGGCAACTTGGCCTTGAATCGTTCGTTGAGCTCTTTGACAGCGAAAACCGCCGCCATGACGACCAAAGAGATGACCACATCGCAAACGTTGCTGGACTGGATCTGGCCAAAGATGGCTTCTAAAGTCTGTCAAGAAAAAAAATCCCGTACTTTATGGATTCTAAGGCTCACTGGATAATAAACCGCACCCCCAAAAATAGTCTTTTGTCATATATTTTCCATACATAATGGCGCACCGGACTACAAGGCCCATTAAATTGAGACTGCAGTCAGAACTGGCTATCGAGTTTATTTGTGTACAGATGTTGATAAAAGCGCCAACATTAACCACAAGAAACCAGTGGTACAGATGACAAAAGGCCATCTATCCATCACACTATTCTTACTCACAGTGCTGAAAACACTGATTTGCATAGTGTGTTTTGTTTTGCATTCTGATAAATTCTCCAGTGTATTAAATACGTTGTGGTTTAATGTGTACCACATTTCATGGATCCCTTAACTGCCTGGGTTATTAAGGCACCACTTAGGACGCAACTGTGGAAAGCTTGACACAAGTACATTCTTGTTGTTGGCCTATGAATAAATTATTATTAATTAGTGTTATTATAGGTACATTTGTAAAAGAGCTAGTATATTATTTTGATGAAAGACTTTTCGTTTTTTCAAATTGTCTTTAAGTAGAATTAGTGTAATCATGAGATAATCTCTAACGCCTTTCATATGTCATCTGTGACAGTCGTGGTCTGGTGAAAAAGTGACATCACTCTCAGTGCCACGACAGGTGTTTGAATCCCATTGTATTAAGTGCTTTGAGATTATGGTCGAGGAATGTTTATGGAGTGATCAATCATTGCAGTAAAGCATATCTAAAAATACTGTACACATTTCCAATTGTATCCACCGTATTCTGCGGTATATAAGGTACACCAGGTTATTCATTGTTATTTCAAATTTTTGGCGTATTAAGGGTCTTTAGGTGTGCCATATAGTATGTAAAATACAATACATAAATAGTTCACATGTGTCAAACTCATGGCCCGCGGGCCAAATGTGGCATCATTTATGGTGGCCAGCATGACTTTGCTGAGAAGCAAAAGATTATAATGAACTAAATGACATCAAAAAATGACATGCAGTTTTAAATATGTCCAATTGATTTCACCAAAGTCAGGCGCCACTTGATATATTAGCTGACTACCATTAATCAACATGAGAACATTGAGGAAACAGATCCCAAGGTTATTTTTACTTAAAAGCAGAGTCATGGATGCTGTTTTTAGGCAATACAAAATCACAAAATAAAAAATAGCCCCTTGGTGTGTTTGTTGAAGTTTAAAGAAGGTTTTGCTTACTTTTATAATAGATATAAAATGTAAAAACAAAGTTCTCGTAGTCAGCTAAACATTTCCATCATGATATTGAAAATAAAAGCAGAAGTACTTTTAAATAATTAAATCAATCATTTAAATTAATGTTTCTACTCTATCTTTGCCACTTTGTAGTCTGCATAAGTTTCACCAAATTAAATAAACCGTAGTAGAAATTAATTCATTTGATGTTGTTTTTTCCCAAGAAGCCCTTTGAGACTTCTTTTGATTAAGGGCAACAAAAATAAACATGACTTGATTCGACAAATGCTGAGTTGATAAACACTACAAAAGATGTAGTGAAGTGTAGTGAAGGTAGAAAAAATATTGAGGGAAAATAACCCCTCAATAACTGTTTTAAACTAAAATCCAAACCCCTGAATAACACCTGTAGCCTTCCACATAAGGCACACTTTTTATGTGATGAATTTACTAGTCCGGCCCCCATGAGAATGTTTTTTTCTACCATGCAGCCCACTAGCTGAATGAGTTTGACACCCCAGTTGTAATTCATTCGGAATCATATTATTTTATTTGCAGGCCTACGTATATGAGGGAGAGCGGTCCGCTGATTCCGGGGACTGCCAGACCCAGCACGAACTTGAGCTGTGACACCAGGATGTGGATGGCAGCGGCAGTGGTGAAGCCCGACACCAACGTGTCTGACAGGTAAACAACCACAAAGCCCACCTGCAAGACGCCCATCGCCAGCTGCCCCAAAAGAAAAACAGGCGGTTCTTACGGATAAGAAAGAATAAGGCCTTCCAATTTACCATACACTTTTACCTGCATGATCCCTACAAGGAAGGTGACGGAGGAGGCCACCAGCACCCTCTGCTCGTCCTTGGAAAGACCTTCAAAGGCCGTGACGTTGGCGGACGGGTCTTGGTCCGGCACCAGCCTGGTGACCACCGAGCCCATCATCAGACACAGCACCGGGAAGGGACCTTGGCCAGGCGGGAGGGGGGTTGAAGGGGCTCAGAGCGCCGGACTCGCCTCCGATACGGAAAGGCCTTACCCACGGAGATGTGTCTGGAGGTTCCCAGGAAAAAGTAGACCACCACTGGGAAGAAGGCGGAGAAAAGGCCGTACCAGGGGGGGAGGGAAGCCAAGAGACAGTAGGCTAGCCCTAAAGATGAAGAGGGTATGTGAGGCCATTGGAGGACGCCCTAAAAAATGGAAAGCTAACCTTGCAGAACAGCTACCAGGCCAGTGCTGACTCCTGACACCACATCGCTAAGCAACCACTCTTTGACTCTGTAGATTTTCAACCAGCCGATGATCGGCAGCAGAGACAGCGCTGCCTTTTGGGCACGTCTGCCATCGCAGCTGCAATGACAAGAAAAAAAAAATATACACTACAGTTCAAAAGTTTGGGGTCACCTAGATAATTTTGTTTCATGAAAAAGTTCAATTTGTATGTATCAAATGAGTTGTCAAATGTCTGTGTTCACTTGCCCGGATTAATCTCCTCCTTTTGTTGGACAGTCTGAGATATAGATTTCACTTTGCCACGCTGAAGGCCAGTTTCGAGATGAATTGCCTTTTTACTGTAGATGTTGACACTCTTGTTTTTCGTGTACTGGTTAACCAAGCTGCTATTTGAGAACCGCTAAGTTGGCTATTTCTCAAACTCTAATGTACTCCCACTACATTTTCTACTCTGTTTAGGGCCTGTTTGTGTTTTCTGTGAAGGGGGTACTACACAAAATTTACAGTTTTTGGGCAATTTATTGCATGGAATAGTTTTCATTTCTTAGAACAAGAATACACTGTAGAAATACACATAAAAGTTTTCTTTTTGCGGCCATTCCAAAAGTTTGATCACACCCACAAAAATGATACTCCATATACTCGACTAACTCAAAGGAAGGCCAGTTTTATAGCTTATCTAACCAGCTAAACTGTTTTAAGCTGTGCAAACATCATCGCTAAAGTGTTTTAATCATCCATTGGCCTTCAAATGCAATTAGCAAACATAATGTACTATTAGAACACTGGACTCTAGGTTGTTGGAAATGGGTTGCTATACACATACAGTATGTAGATATTGAGTTGATAAACAGATATTTGCGGCTAAAATAGTCATTTACCATGTTAACAATGTATGGGGTGTATTTCTGAATAGTTCCATGTTATATTCATTGAATAAAACTGCGTGTTTCCTTCAGAAATGGGAAAATTTCCAAGCGACCCCGAACTTTTGAAAGGTAGTGTATTTATGAAGACAGTTTTGAATTATTGGGGACAAATTTGAACGTGTAAAAAATAAACCCAATTATCACAATTTTTCTTTTCCCTGTTCTGGTAGCAAATGAGTTGACCTTTTTTTTTTTAAAAAAAAAGATAGATATAATCTTAGTAAGATTAAGAAAAACAAGTTCAAAACTATATTTTGGGGATTTTGTATAACTAATTTCAAGTACTTCTAATCACTAAATCTGTCCTACAAAAACCTTTAGAAATATAGAATAAGTAAAAAAATAGTTAAACTGAGCAAAAGGATCTGATATCACAACTTTTAGGTATCCATTTTTTGTCATACATATATAATAAATGACATAAAATCTCTTCAAAAAGAGCAAAAATGGTCTGATATAACAGACGGCACATTTGTCGTGACAAAAAGTTACCTGACATAATGTTGCCTGCCCCATTTTTCCCAACTTGAAACACAATAAGACGACTAATTGCAAAAGAAAAAAAAAACATTGTTGCAAAGTATTAATGATTTATAATCAGAATACATAACAGAACAACACTTTAAATTTGAGTTTATAATAGATCTACTTATAACATTCATTGCATGTATACGACATCGCTGTTTTCCATCTGCCATCAGTATGTACCTGTATTTACTCATCTTCATTCGTGCAATGTTTGCGTTGCGTAGCCTGCTACAAGCCACGTGAACTCCTTTTTCCATCATGCTTTTAATGTACTATAAGTTTTGTAGCGTCATACATTTTGTTAGCTTCTTTTGAATCTACCTTCTGGGGCTGAGGTTTTGGCTCAATTCCTAACCACGTATCCGTTTTTCTTGTGTTCTCTGTGCGTCTACTTTGGAAAATGATATGCAACGCTCGGGGAAGTCCGGAAGCACGAAGTTATTCAATGCAGGCTTTTGATTGGATGCAGAGTATGCAAATTGCATATAACAGACAGCATATTCATTTCATATTTGCCTTGAAAGAAAGTCATAAAACTGGGCCTAACCTGCAGGTTGAAAACTCATTTTTTGGCATTCCCCAATCCCGACGTCCAACCGATCCAGGGAAGCATTCCCGCCAAAAAAAAGTAAAAAGCATCCTCACCTAAAGTACCGCTTGAGGCGGTCCCGGACGCTCTTATTTGGTCGCCAGATCTTGCGGTGGCTTGCGGCGAAGGTATCCTCCGAAAAGACCGGGCGGCCCACCGAGTACTGCATGGCGCTGCTAGCTTCCTGCCGTTGGCTTCTTGCCACTGGCATCTTGCAGCTAGCTTCTTGCTCCTAGCTTCCCAATGCACCCTTCTACCAAATTTAAGCACCAGATCACCTTTGAAGTGGAGGACAACAAAGGGCTCCACTTGTCAAATTTGGTTAGCACAGAGTGAGGCCAGTGAGCAAGGTATTGAAGGACGTCCCCGTTGTTGATTCCCAAAAAGCACCTTTTCAAGATCAAGATTAATATGTTCTCAATCACAAGTGTTATCAAATGATAAAAAAACTGAATAACAGAGTATGCCAATGAGAGATTATCACATCATAAATTAATCATCATGTAGATTAGGTTTATCACATTTGTAAGTATCGGAAGGCGTGGTGGCGGGGCTGTGAAATCAATCTTTATTAATATTTATTAATATTAAGTCAAATCAATTAATATTTATTTGTATAGCCCCTTTATTAATAAGCTAATTAATTGCAAAAATGTCATATTGTCACAGTCGGTTAGCGGAGAGCAAGGCCAGAGAGCAAGGTATTGAAGGACGTCGATCCTCAATAGCACGTTTCCAAATCATGACTGTTCTCAATAAAAAACGCTATCAAATAATAATAACATGAGAATAATAGAGGACGCAAATGAGATTATAACACCGTAAATTCCTCAAAATGTAGATTAGGTTTATCTCATTTGTAATTATGACCAGGAAATCATGTTGAATGCAGTTTTCCCTTAAATTATAAAATCCTCAAATTAGATTTTATCAATTACAAAAATGTCATAATGTCACATTTAGTTAGCGGAGAGCGAGGTCAGAGAGCAAGGAATTAATGGACCGCACAGTTTTTTGTTTACATTTTTCCAAATCGAGAATGATCTGTTCTCAGACCAAAAGTCAACACTTCCTATATTGCCTTGAAATACTATGTTTTTGGTTTTGGTCTGGGTTTTTGGGAGTAATTCTGTTCTGTATTGTAAGTTTGTTTGGTCTTGACTAGTTAGCAGGAAAGTAAGAAGATGTGAAAAAAACATCTTCAATGATTATTATTGTGTTTCTGTAGTGGAGTGGTTAGCACATTGGCCTAACACACGAAAGGTCCCTGGTTCGAGACCGTGTGGAAACATTTTTTGGTCTGAAGAGGGATGGGCTCCATCAGGCTTTACCCTAGTGGGATCCACACACACACGCTCACATTAAAGCAACATTTATTTCAACCTGTTAGCATAGCAACATACACAATTAGGAAGTACAACGGAAGCCGAAGGAGTAGGAAACATCGCAAGCGATTGCAGTCTGTCAAATGTTATCAACTGATATGCCGTTGGCATTCTGCTGCCAAATTTACTACGCGGGTGGTTGCGGGACTTAACCTCTCTGTTTAATACGTATGCGTATGTGAAAAAGCTTGTAAAGTATTTTGTTGAAAGACTTTCTGTTTTCTGTTTCTGTTTTTTGCAATCATATAGGTATAGAAGTGGAAAGACTGTTAGACCTATCAGAATGCACTATGCAAATCAGTGTTTCTGGCACCGTGAATAAAAATAATAATGATAATGAGATCATGTCTGAAGTCTTTTTGCATGTCTGTTACTGTAGTAGTGAAACATTGGTACCATCACTGGGTTAATATCCTGTTGCATACAATGAATTGTGATTTGGGTTAGTGATGAGAATTGATTAAACAATCATTGATCAATTATGGAAGTATACTGCAAAGTCTCGGTCAGTCACACCTATATATATACTGTATGCATCTACAATGTTGTCCAATATATTCCGCGTTAAATAAGGCGCACCAGGTTATAAGCCGCACTTTTTCAGTGTTGGATAAATTGATTTGGTAAATGAATTTCTCACGAGGTATAATAAAGCAAACTCTAAACCCCTGGATGAGCCGATTCAAGTAGGAGATGTCTTACCCGTTAGATAGCTAAAAAGTTCCCACGATGCCTCGGTCCTGCCGATGCTGCTTCAGGAGCTGGACAAGCGGAGCCATCAATAAATGCCGGCTACCTCCGACTCTAATTATTAACAGTATCGAGGACGGGATTTCGCTGCTGACTTATCCTTGACCATTGTTCTCACTGATAGCAAAGTTTCCAGCCCTGGAGGAGGGACAGGCCATTGTTAGGAGCTGGAAATCCAGGAACTTTTTGAGCGAGGAGGAGGAGTGTGGGGTGGAATGCTGCCAAAGATCAACAGAGGAACCACGTTTGACTATTTCTAGAGATTCACTAGACGGAAACGCTGCTGCAGGGAAGGAAGGTCGGCCTCCTTACGTTGATCACTCTCACTTAGCCAAAGATGGAATACTCCTTCCAAGAAAATGTTGTTTTAAACAGCAGTTGTCATGGTCTATCATTCTCAGACAAAAATACCCAAAACGCATCATTGAACTTTCATCGAAAAAGTTGTTTGAAATGAAAATGGATAACTTCCTTTTTAATCGAGGTTATTTAAAATTTGTTTTCTCATTTGGGGACTTTAACTGTGGACTAGGGTGGTCCTTAATGGGGGTGGAATTTTTTTTGGGGGAAATATTGGGCTCTGACCCCCCGCATATGTTCTTATATCGATAAAAACACACTGTGTGCAATTTTGAACAATTTGGATAATATTTAGAGGTAGCTCAACGACTTTGAAATCTCCCAAAATGGTAAAATTTTGGCAATTTTCGAGAAAAAACGGAAATCTTAACCCTATGTGTACGGCGTTTTAGAACATCCAATTTCAGTCCATTGCTTATAATTGTAACACAAGAAAAGTTACAAGTAACTTTGTACACTAGGTCTGATATAATGTGCGAAAAATCCTTATTTTTCATACCAAAATTTCAGAGGCCTTGAGCGACCTCTAAATATCCTTTGATTTTGATGAAACTTTGCCTAATTACGTTTTGTATATATTGGAACATATTCAAGGGGTCAGAGCATGAAATTTTAAAAGTCGAAAAATAAGGACCACCCTACTGTGGACTGAGGGTAGAGCCCAATGGGATTCCGTGACTTTTATTGTTGGCTACTCATATTTACCTATTTTTGAAACAAAAATATGATTGGTTCGAGGTGATGACAAGATTGGAAGAAAGGAAAAGCTAAACTATCGTCAAAAAAGGCTGCTTGAAATAAAAATGGATAGCTTCCTGTTCAGTTGAGGTTTTTCAAAATGTGTTTTTTTTTTCATTTTGGTTCTTTAACTGTGGACTGAGGGTAGATCCCTGTGGGACTCCGTGACTTGATTTTATTGTTGGATACTCGTTTTTTTTTTACTATTTTCGGAACAAAAATATGATTGGATCAAGGTGATGACATAATTGAAAAGGAAAAGCCAAACTATGGTCAAAAAAGGCTGCTTGAAATAAAAATGGATAGCTTCCTGTTTAATTTAGGTTATTGAAAATGTGTTTTGTTTTTTTATTCTGAGACTTTGACTCTGGACTGAGGGTAGAACCCTGTGGGACTCCGTGACTTTATTTTATTGTTGGCTACTTATTTTTTACCTATTTTTAAAACAAAAATATGATTGGATCAAGGTGATGACATAATTGGAAAAAAAGGAAAAGCCAAACTATTGTCAAAAATTGAAATAGAAATGTTCATTTGAGGTCATTATTTTATTTTCATTTTGTGACTTCAACTGTGGACTGAGGGTAGAGCTCTGAGGGACTCCGTGACTTTATTTTTTATAGAGTTGGCTACTCATTTTAGGAACAAAAATATGAAGGAATCGAGGTGATGACATAGTTGAAAAAAGCCAAACTAAGCCCAACCTCAAGGATGAAATTCAAAATGTTTATTTTGAATAAAATAAAATCAGATGACCATTGAGCAGGAATCACTTCCGATTGATTTGAATGAAAAGAAAAATGGTGCCTACGACCATATGAAGAAGTCCTTGTGAAATCAAAGAACACAAATGCATACAAGTCAACAGAAGATCCCCTTATTAATGATTACAATTGCCCTTATCAAGCGATAATAAACCTTACAAACATAACCCACCACCTATTTACTCACAGCAAGACGGACTATGTAGGATAATAAAAAAGATAGTTGGTGTAAAAAACATTTATTCTATATACCAGACAAACAAAACAAATAATTATCTCTGCATCTTTCTTAGCTCTTTTCAAATTTGCAGTAAATTTAGTGTTCCTTCTGGAAATATATTTCAAAGAAAAATCCCGTACAAAAATTGTTATGCAGCGTTCATAATTTAAAATAATTAATAAATACGGAAGAAACATATAAGTTGACAGGTGTGCAATGCATGACTCATTTCCATGTTATTTGAAATGGAGATTACTATCGGAGTGCATTTTAGTACTCACAATGGTAGCTGATACCAAGATTTTAGAGGCTGTTTATCAAGAGGAGGCGGAAAGGAAAGCAATGGAGAATCAGCATTAAATCATTTAAAGAAAAACAATGTTGCGACTTTTTTTTTTCAAATATCGTTTTTAGCAGAGAGACGGGGGTGCAATGTACTTATGAGTATCGGCTTTGGAGGAAATTCCTGAACATGGCGTTTAATCGAAAGTATCGAGCTGGTATGCGGCACTCCCTGTTCCATTTCAACACATAAAAGCCGAAAGCAAGTGGGAGGACGGTTTTTCTTTATTTATAAAACGGAAGCTTTTATTTTCAAATGTGATCTATTCCCAATTTTTATGATGTGATATGATGAAATGTGAGGGGAAAAAAAAGGCATGTCCGTCTGGAAAAGGTTGTCCTTCAATCGGAAGACAGGAGTGAGAAATTGATGACTTACAATGAATCAATGAGACCTTGTATGATGAAAAAAATAGAGATTTTCTCTCATCGTTTCTAATCAAAATTGAAAATTTTTGGTTTCAACGCGGAGGACAAAGAGAATATCACGTCATCAGAGCCAGAGAAAACATCAGAGCTAAGTAATGGTCACACAGACAAAAACATTTGTGGGCCAACAGCCTAGTTGCTTTTTACCTTGTAAAATACATTTTTCAAAATAAAATAAAATCAATTTACCATTATTACATTTACTGCTGTGCTCAAACAAGTTGCAATTGTTAGAGAAATAAGCTATCTTTTAAGTTGAAGGGGGCTTTCTACACATTGTAGTGGAAATCCAACTGTTGAAATCATGATACGGAAAGATTAGTGGTGTCCAAACTATGGCCTTGGGACCATATGCAGCAGGCCGCATGACGTCATCAAAATATTTGCTCCTGATAAATATTTTTGTACTTTGTACAGTGATCCTTTTATGATGTTTCTGTTTTCAACACCTGTTCTGTCGTTCACCAACACAGGGGGCTATTCTGTTCCCTTTTACTTTGCCCATCGTTGGAAGAACACCAAGGGTGTTAAAACAATTTACTGTGTGGTAATACTAAAATTGTTGTGGGTTAAAATATTACTAGCAAGTCATTGCAATGCAACTATCACCCTCCTGTCATCGTCATAGGAAATAATCGGAGTCATAAAACGTTCCCAGGACTTCCTGTCACGAGGGGGACCGGACCAGAACGGAGGCAGGAGGCAGAAAGGGAGAACTCAATTGCGTTGACGATCAAAACTTTTATCTAGTAAAATAAAAGTCGTCCAAAACTCAGGGACAAGACAGAACAAACAGGCTTTAACTAAAAACGTGCAAACACAGGTTTCTTCCGACTCAAACAAAACAGGACGGAGCAAAACAGAACGGGAGATGCAGACAGAAAATGCAAGCAGAAAATGCAATGAGCCAGCACCCGCAAAACCCACAACCCACCCTTAAGTAGCACACACGCAATTAGCTGATCTGCTTCAGCTGGTGCCCAGGGCGACCCTGCTGGCCATGACACTTCCATTACAATTCCGAACTGCTAGCTTATGTGCTTTTGATTTGAGTTGATGTGACTTTTGCAAATTCAGTATTGGTCCGCACGGCTTCATCAATAAAATGTTATTTCTTGGAGCTCAACTTAAGATGTGATGGACTGTTTAGAGGGCCGATTGCATACCATACCCAGTAAGTTTTTTTTCGTACAAAGCACAGTTTGTATGCATTTCATGACTTGTGAAAATCAATAAACAGTAAAGCAAACAGATTTGCTACAGTGGCCTCCATTCTGTATCATATTTTTTGTTTGATGCTACTGTTAACATGCGTGTGCCGCTAGGGTATATTATCTTTTATTCCGATAACCTTTGACGGAGCAAAACAATAGTAAAACATAGTTCTAAACTGTTTTTGGATACAATTATGAAGTCGTGATGTCTGACAGTGGGTTAAGAATCTGTAAGTTCTCCAGTATCAGTACTGTTAAACGTCCCTGCCCTTCAATGCTGAGGTCCAGCTCTACTCTGCAGCAGGATGACGCTTTACATTGAAAAACAACAGTGACCAAACGATGAAGGTGGTGTATCTGAGTCAGATCGGGAGGATCCTCCTGCTATCGTTAACCATGGAAACCAGTACTCTGTGTTTCATACGGGGAGGGAACCACTATCCCAAAAAGGATGAGCGTCGCCAGGCTGTACTTGCCCAAGACACACCACGGGAAGAGGTGGTCCTACAACCCAAGTGGTAAACCGTGAAACCTTGAAGTCAAATAGAAGAGGTAAAACATTACAAAGAGAGGGAGAAAAATGTCAGGACAATACAAGGGAATCATACAAGTTTCGAAATAAGGTGTGGAAAATTCGTAATTTGTTGCTTGCAAAAAAGACTGAATCTGGTTTCTATGATATAAAGAGGAATTTAGCAACACAGATAGTGGGAGGGTGTTCTTACTTGTGAGAGAATTCAACACAGAGTACAGAAAGATTATGGCGGAATATACATTTGTTGCGTATTTGCAAGGAAAGAGGAAGTACACTGGCAAATACTGTGAAAATATACGCTAGTTTCAGTAATGGAAGCAATAGTAGCATATAACAAAGAGCACAGAAGTAGTTAAAGAAACACTTGCTCACATAAGTTATAAAGTATGTACCATGTACTTTGTGTGTATAGTAAAATATGCGGTGCCAAGAATAAGTATTTTTGAATATTTATCACTCACAAGGTTTCGGATCATCGAACCGATTTGGTTATCACAGAGACATCACGAGGAAATACAAGATGCAGTTTTGAAACGTTGATCCATTTATTAAGGCACAAACAATGATTGGCCTATCTAGCTCTATGTGAAAAAGTAATTGTTTATCAACAGACAAATAGAGAAGTCAAGTCACATTTATTTGTAAAATGTCTCAAAAGACTGCAGAGGTTACAATTACACCATCCCTTGATCTTAAACCAACATGCGGGCAAAGAAAAACTCAAAACCTCAGCACGAGGAAAATAGGAAACCTTGAAAGGGTAATACTCTTTCCAGGATGACCAGGGTGCATAGATTTAGCATTGGGTACACAAAACATAGTGAACATCATTTCAAGACAAAAATAGGTAATATGTTGAAATTTGCCCAGACTATGCATGACAGCAAACATGCCTCAAGCCTGTAAAATAGTCCAAAAAGTCCTTGAACAGTGGCAAACCTTCCCAGGAGTGGTCAACCAACTAAGATTTCTCCAAGAGTGCAATGACGACTCATTCAGGAGGTTTCAAAAGAACCTCGAAGAACATCCAAGGAACTGCAAGCTCTCCTGGCATCAGTTAAGGTCAGTGTTTATAACTACTAAAGAAAGACACTGGTCAAGAATACCATCGAAGGGATGGTTCCCAGACAAAAGGCACAGCTGTCACAAAAGAACACAAAGAGTCGTCTCACGTTTGCCAAAAAGCATCTTGTTTATCCTCACGACATTTGGAGAAATATTCTGTGGAGTGAAAAAAAACAACGTTTTGGAAGGTGTGCAGGCTGTTACATCTGGCGTAAAAAGGGCACAGCATTTGATAAAAAGAACATGATGCCAACATTAAAGCATGGTGGTGGCTGTGTGATGGTACGGGGCTGCTTTGCTGCCACAGGACCAGGACAACTTGCTGTGGTCGACGGAATAAGTACCGTATTTTCAGCACTATAAGGCGCACCTAAAAGCCTTTATTTTTTTCAAAAGCTGACCATGCGCCTTATAATACAGTGCGCCTTATTTATGGATCAATATTAAGTCGCAAAGTCTTGCAACTAATGCAGCAGCCGCCGACTAGATTTTCCCCCGAACGCCAAGTAGTCCGCGGTGTATGCTGGGATTTATTTACCGGCGTTTCATTGGCTAACCAATGTGTCAATCATCATTTGAATCGATCACTATTGGCTAAAGTTATTCGGAGGTAAAGGGGGCGGATCCTTTTGATCATTTACAGGCTGGCATAGGCTAAAGCGGCAAAACAAAGCCTGCAATTGGCCGAAAAAGATGAATGTGAATAGCACGTTGGGTTGACGGCATAGAAAAAACAGTATTTTACTATTCTGTACTGTATTTGTAAATATTTTACTCTCCTGGATTTACTACACTCACGGATATAAGAGGACCATGGTTGCACATTATTATTGAACACAACGACTTCGGTGAGCTACTCCAGCTATATATTTTCCCTGTATCTTGTTTCAGACTGAACTCGATGTTTCTGTGATAAGCGGTGCAGATAATGGATGGGATGGAGTGTCTATTTTTAAATTAAACTCAATTCCAAGTGTTTATTGTCATATGCACAGTAAAGTTGCGAGCGAAAAAGAAAATAGAAACTAAGGAATGGTTGGCATTTCTTGAATCCCAAGACTTTAACCTTCCGAATGGAACGATGCATTTGAGTGACATCGTACGGAGACCGCATCCGCACGTGTTCTCGACACGTATTTGCGTCTTTGCAAGCTTTCGGAATGTTAAGGGGATAATAAGTTGGACTGAACTATCTGACTGTTTTGTCGACGTTCCCATTGTAGCGCCTTATAATCCGGTGCGTCTTATGTATGTCAAATATAGGACCAAAAACTATTTTTTCGGGGTGTGCCCTATAACCCGGTGCGTCTTATAGAGCGGAAAATACGGTAATAGTGTTCTTTATTAAAAGATGCTGAAGGAGAAAGCCGGGCATCAGTTTGTGCCCTAAAATTCAAGCGCTCTTGGATCACTCAGGAGAACAACAATCCAAAACACACCACTAGGTCCACCTCTAACTGGCTCAAAAAACAAAATGACAATTCTTGAGTAGCCAAGCCAAAGTGCGGATTTAAATCCAATTGAAATGCTGTGGTGTGACCTTCAACCGGCAGATACCAAAGTCAAAGTCAACTTTATCGTCAATTCTTTAGCAAAAACTGAGAATTGAAATTGCCTTTCTCTCGGTGTCTAGAATATGAATAAAAAAACACAAAAACACTGTGCAAGGACACTTTACACTAAGACACATATAGACAGTGCACACATATCCCTCCAATATGGCAGATTTTATACAACTTTGCAAAGAAGAGAGGGCCAAAATTCTCCAGACCATTGCAATAGACTCATTACCAATAATCGTGAACGTTGTGAGAGAATCGTGATTCCTGTTAACGCTGCTAAAGGTGGCCCAACTCGCTGTTAGGGTTAGGATGAAAATTCTTTCTCACATAAGGCAGGATAGGTTTTAATTTTTAGTGCCTTCCTAAAAAAAATCATAATTTCAAAACTGCATTTTGTATTTCCTTGGGTGCTCTACTGTCATGAACCGGAACAGGATCAGGACCTTTTATTTTATGGGAAAAGGGGAGTCATGCACGTTAGGCAGCAGTCTGGCGTGGAATAATAGGAAGCCAAAGGCCGACGAGATCGATACCAATTGCCCGAGCAGATATCGGACGGATGGGGTTGATATCAGACAGGATGGGACAGACAGGATTGATATCAAAACAGGATATCGGAATTAAACGGGACGAACTAGACGGGAGCAGAAACTGGAGAGAATAATAAACAGGACAAAAATAGACGGGAACGAAATTAGAAAACGATATTAAACAGGAACAATAACGGAAAAGGAATACAAACAGAAGACAGGACGTCTTGTGGGGCAGAGGTTCATTGACGGACTGACAAAGGAAGAACAAGAGCACTGAGCTTAAATAGACGGTAAGCCCATCTGTCATTGAGCCGCAGCTGGCGCCAGGGCGGGGCCAATTGGGCGCCATGGCAACCGTGACATCTACGAGTGACATACAAATCGGTTTGATGATCTGAAAGCTTTGTGAGTGATAAAAGTACAAAAAAAACACAGAAATCAGGAAGGGGGTAATTCTATTTCACGACACTGTGAAGACACAAGTATAAACTGTATTATAATTAATAACCTTGAACAATGTGCATGAATAAGGAATTTTATAAGGAAAATGCAACAATTTTCAAGGCCTTGGATGAGATTGCAAGCGAGAATCGATAGCAAAAAGAAGCACCGCTTTCACAACTTTTCCATGAAAGACACGTGATGACCCCCCCACCCCCACTGATAAATGAAGAGGCAATAACAGACGATAATAATGACTCGCAGATAACATTTAGTAGCTTGATAGCAAAGATGTTCTGCCGATAAAAAAATAAAGTCTTCCAAGATAACGCGTTTCCTTTTTTTTTCACGGCATTAGCAAGACGTCAGATGTCACTCACCGATTGGTCGGCATCCACCACCAACCAACGTTCATCCTCCTCCGCCGCCGCTAAAAGTGTTAGCGGTGGCGAACGCTTTCCCGCGCTAACTCTCGCGTTTGGCAACAGAGCCAGCATTGTTCTCGTCCACCGCGTGCCGTCCACCGTGTTGACGTGGGCACTTTTAGAGATTTCCAGGCCTGACCTCGGGGTCAAAGTGCAACTCTATTACCAAAGACGCTTGTCACGTTCGTTTCTCTGACATCAGAGGGCAAATTTAGTAAATATCACGCGCTATTTTTCCGGAGGCCGATCAATGAAAACTAGGGTTGCAGCAAGAAATTGATAAAAATTGATCCAAACCGATTGTCAAAAGCGTTGGCGACAAACTTCATCATCGGTCCCGGGGTATTTTTGCGCCACTCAGCATGTTAATTCATTGCAAATGAGATGGCATTGAATTACATTGTAAGGTTGAGGGGACAAGCCTGTAGTACCATTTTGATACAGCAGAGAGCGACAAATAACATTCTATTGTGCAACGTTCTATTGATCAGGCAAAGAATTGGTTGTTACACTTTGGTCCAGCAGAGGGTGCCTCAAGACCGTTTTCATGAAAAAAAAGGAGTATAGCATCCATTTTTATGTCTTTTTGTTTATTCTTAATCTTTTATTTATTGTTTGATGTTTTAGAATTTTCAGTGGTTTTGAGCACTATGTTCCTATCTGTTCAAAACTTTAATATTTGGACGAAAAAACGTTTTTTGTTTTTTTAAAAAATCCGATTAATGGAAACAAGAATTTATCAATTATCAAAATAATAGTGAAGTTAGAGCCCTAATGCTTGGCTTTGTCAATGACGGTCCAATAAAAAGCTAGGGTTGAGATAATTTAAGATTGTGAGTGTGTTTTTTTTTTTCTTTTTTCTACATTTTAAACACTGTATCTTTAAATACGGTGCGATCAAATCCCAGGTTTTGGTGTGACACCCCTGAATCCTGGTTAAAAATCAGGGTCAAATTTAGTTTTACCTTTACTTAGTTCAAAGCTTGGGGTGAGATGCAACAGGAATCAAATGCCTAAACCTTACCATTGTGATACAACTGTTGTAGATGACATTTGAAAAGGCAGTAGTTTTGACCTCCTTATAACCCGCGAGCAAAGCTGATAATGATAGGGTTTGCAATTGGGATGTAAATATACATATATATATATATATATATAAAATATATATATATATATATATATGTATGCTATACACCTGCAAATATGTAAGCTACTCTTTTCTGACCACCTTATCCACAGATCATATCAAATTTGGACTTATCATACAGAACAAAAAAGAAAAAGCAATATGTTTCGATTTGTGTTGATTATTTTATCCACAAAAAAGAAAATATGAACAAAAATATAAAGAAACCTACTTTTCAAAGTGTTGTCAACAAATTTGTTTTTGGGGGTTACATATTGGAATATGACAAACATTGCCGATACGAAAATGATATACACCATGCTCAAGAATTTGCCCCTTGGTTAGAGTTAAACATGTCATTATTATTTTTCTCTTTATGTTATTAATTTCATACTTATTTTCTGATTGTTTTTCTCTGTACTTTGGTCTGTTCCCTTGAAAATGGTTAACTTTGTTTTATGATGAAACAGTCAAACACTACAAAGTTGAAACTTTCATGACAGTTTTGTTTATAAATGATGCAATGTTCAAAATGTAGTACAGTAAGACCTCGGTTATCGCGGTTAATGGGGACCAAAACCACCCGCAATAAGTGAAAATCTGCGAAGTAGTGACGCCCCTTCAAAAAAAAAATCTCATCTCATCTCATTATCTGCACCGCTTCACGACAGGGTTTTTATTTGCGCCGCACCGTGGGTGCCGTTCGGTCGCTCCCGCGAGCGAGCCCCTAAGCCGCGGTGCGGGTACTTTCGGGCGCGATACGCACGACACCGCGACAAGCCGAGCGGGTCGGGCGCTTGACAAGCCAACGCGCGCGCTACACGGCCCTTGATGGCCCGTCTGTCGGCCGCGGGGGAAAGGGGTAGCTGGGGGGACCTGTGGGGTTAAGGGGGTGATATGCCGAGAATTGCATCACCTGTCGCGGGAGCGCGCACACGTCACTCCTGCTACTACAGCCACTTCTCGGCAGGGATGCATTTCTCGGCATAACACCGTGCTCGGGGCCGAGGGGGATTCCCCAATTAAGGGGGTCCCGCGCACGTCCGCCGCCTTTCACCCGCCGCGGGCATACGGCCGCGTGTCGTCGCGCCGCGCTACTGGGGGTAGCCCGATCACACCCGCCGCCTTTTCTCGCATCGCGCCGTGTGACGCCGCGTCCGCCGAACTCGCTCGGTCGCGCGGCCCGGGAGTGACCCCCGCCGCATTTTGTAGAATACGATCGCGCTTTATTGTTTAAATAAACGCGTTATATAGACTACGATCGCTTAATTGTTTTAATAAGCTCGCTTTATTGTTTCAATATGCGTTTTATATAGAATACGATCGCTTTTGTTGGAAGCGCAGCAGAATGCGCGTTCATGCGAGGGGGGGAGGATTTTGCACAGGAGTCGGATTTGGGCACAACACCGGCCGCCTTATCCCGCGTCCGCTGACGTTCCGCCCAAAAAACCCGCAAAAAGTTCAAATCTGCGAAGTAGCGAAGTTTTTTTTAACCATTACAGACCGCGAAGCTCTGAAGCCGCGAACCGCGAAGTAGCGAGGTCCCACTGTATATAAAAAATGTAACATAGCTTTTGTAAAAAAAACTGTCTTGGCGTCCTCTGCTGGATTGAAGCAGTACTACAATTCCCAGCGTCACAAAATGGTGCACACTCTTATTGGTATTGATTTAACGTTCTTGGTGGCTCATAAATCACGTGATACATCGAGTTGATGATGTAATTAGTTGCCAAGGCTTTTAATAAGTTACCCTAGATGTGAAAAGACTCTGCATTTCTATTTTGTTGGCACACTAATTTCTTTGGGAAAAGGGAGAAAGAGGATAACTGGACATCTGCTTTTGATCTTTCACTCTCCAGTTTTCTTTTGTTTTCTCCTTGGATTCTTGAGATGAAGCTTTTCCACACAATGCTGTACGTCAAATCGTCTCCTCTGGGAGTTAGCTAGCTAGCTAACCAAATCAGCAGCGTTTGATGATCCACTTCAAACGATGACTCGGTCCTGCCACATCAAACATGGAGCACCAAGAAGCAGGAAGGCGACATTAGAAAAGAAAGAAAAGATGTCCAAGTATAAGGAGCGCTCCTGCCATAATGTAGGAAGAAATAGCTACTGTAGAATAATGGGCTATAGAAATAAATCAACTTATCTATGGAGAATGTAATACCTAAATATATAACATCAATGCAATTCATTTCAATTATTTATTTTAGTAATTAGAATTCATTCAAATGAGGGGGCGGCCCTATTGCCGGAATTTTTACCTATTGGTTGATCATTGAAGAACGAATCGGGCACAGTACTCATTAACCAATAGTTGAAAAGCTCAGCCAGTTTGACCCGCCCCCTCATTAAAATAACATTAGGTCGTGACAAAATACACAAAAAACACAACAACGACAAAAACACACCAAGTATATACAGAATATATATAGTATGTACACAAGTTTGTTTAATTATTTCTATGGCATATATTTGTAGCTATTAATTCATTTTATTCTTTGTAATTTGGAAAATGCTTCACATGAATTCGTGGAATTTTCTATTTTCCCCCAATCTAATTTGATCTGTAATTACGAATGCTATCAAGCTAAATTCTTTTTTTTTGTAAAAAGAAAAATACACAACAAAATACTCGACAAAATATAGACAACAAGCATGATAAAATACACAAAAAGCATGACATGAGCCTTAAAATATCAACAAAATGCATGAGGAAATAAGTTGAAATACACAGAAAAATATACGACAGAAAAATACAGTAAAATACATGAGAAGATACATTAAAAAAAAACATGTCAAAATACACGGCAGAATAGTGACAGAAAAAAAAAATCGACATATCACAAAGATATATGAAAAAAATAACAAAAACCAGGACAATAAATAACAAAAACAAAGACAAAATACACAAATAAACACAGCAAATTACACAGGAACATATTGAGAAAAAGCAAGACGAGTAACAACAAAATACACAAAAAAATACATGAAACAATAGACAAAATACACGACAAACTGCACGGCAAAATATTGACAAAATACACCCCCAAAAATACACGAACACTACATGAAAAAATACTCAAAAAACACGACAAAATACATGACAAAATTCACAGCAAAAAAATGACAAAATATACCAAAAATACACAAAAAAATACACAAAAAAACACGACAAAATACATGACAAAATGCACAGCAAAAAAATACACCGGCCGGGGACCGGCCCACAGGAGGCAGCAGCCAGTCCCCAAACACCAGCCGAGGATTGGCACAAATTCTAAGTGCTACAAGCCCCTGGTGACCCGACAATAAAATGTGGTAGAATTTTCCAAGTACTGCAAGCCAGTTTTTTGCACCGACGAGTCCCCAAACACAAGCCCAGAATCCATCCACTAGTGTCGGCCACAAGTCCCCAAAAAATATTCAAAAAATACGCAAAAAAATACACAGAAAATACATGTAAAATACATGACTAAATGCACAAAAAAAAAAAAAAAAATGCACAGGAAATTATTGAGAAAATGCACGACAAATTAAAAAAAAATAAAAATAAAATACACCACAAAATACAGAAAAAAAAATTACGTCAAAAAATTGACAAAATGCATGACAAATAATGACAAAATACATGGAAAAACACACAATAAAATACACGAAAAACTACATGATAAATACACAAAATGCACGAAAAACTACATGACAAAATACATAAAAAAACACGAAGAAATACATGGCAAAATACACAAAAAATACACACAACAAAAACATGAAAAAATACATGTCTGAATGCACAAAGAACACCACAAATACACAGCAAATTATTAAGAAAATGCATGACAAATAACAAAAAAATACACGGGAAAAAAATACACGACGAAATACACAAAATACTAAACGACAGAATAAACCAAACACAAGACAAAATACATGACAAAATGCACAACAAAATAATGACAAAATACACTAAAAATACACAAAAAATACATGAATAAATACACGACTAAATGCACAAAAAATACATAGCAAATTATTGAGAAAATGCACAACAAATAACAAAAAATATACCACAAAATACAGAATAAAATCTACGTCAAAATATTGAGAAAATGCACAATAATACACGGAGGCCTGATCAACCTCGCCTGGGTCACCTAGGTTGAGAGTGCCTGATGTTGCGAGACCCGAAACACTCACTGAACTCAGGATACATCACTGATGATGCGTCCCAGTTGCATCCAGATGTTTCTTTCAAGGTACGTCAAAATATTGAGAAAATGCACAATACACGGAAAAAAACGATACAACAAAATACACAAAAAACACGACGAAACACATGACAAAATGCAGAACAAAATAATGACAAAATACACGGGAACAAATACACAACAAAATACACAAAAAATACATGACAAAATAAACAAAAACACAAGGAAACATTCGGCAAAATATCGACAAAATGCACAAAAGAATACATGAAAAGAATGAATGAGAAGTAAATACAGAAAAAAGAAAAATTGGTATATGAATAAGATGCATTGTTGTCATATAGCTAGGTAGTACATGATTTATTTGTGTGTACAGTTGTTTCTATGGCATTTATTTCTAGCTGTTCATTTTTATTATTTCGAAAATGCTTTGTATCAATTC
This sequence comes from Urocampus carinirostris, assembly GCF_059441175.1. Taxonomy (NCBI): domain Eukaryota; kingdom Metazoa; phylum Chordata; class Actinopteri; order Syngnathiformes; family Syngnathidae; genus Urocampus; species Urocampus carinirostris. The sequence continues at coordinate 23,779,343 of NC_142359.1, forward strand.
AAGGATCCAATCCCATCTGTAATTGAGAATCTATTAAATTTCAGGTTTTATTATCATTGTTTTCTGCACTCTGTTTCCATGACGACGACAACAAACAGATCAGACATCTATTAGCTTCATCAGTCAGACATGACCAATCGAAACAGGAGAATTTCGATATGCGAGATTTATTTGTAACAAAAATCCTGCTCGTCATACGTAAGGAAATCCAGTTACCGTGCAGTCCCTAAAGCTACCGCAAGGGACCGCTCAATGGCAACGGCAGCTATTTCTGGTTTGCGCATGCAAATAGCTACAGGCAAAAAATACAATTAGAAAAAAAATTGCTGTAAAAATGTTTGGGGGTTCACGTTTATTTAAAGTTGCAATAAAATTCATTTTAATTGTACAGTAAGCATACCCGTTAAGCTCAGCCAATTGTGGCGCTTCCAAAATAAAGGAACAAAAATTGGTCCCCCCAAAAATAGTTCAGCAAAAGAACCCGTTTTTTTTCAGAGAAAAGACAAAAACAAAAATAAATGTTGGGCTTTAAAACAAAATGTCAAATGTGTTTTTTTAAATTAATTTATTATTCATTTTTCTCCTTTTTCACGTTTCTTTTCTTTCCCTTTTATTAAAATCTCCTTTTTTTCTTGCTTTTTTTCTTCATTATTTTTCCCCTTTTCCATGAACTTCATTATTTTTCCCCATTTCGTTTTTCTCTGTTTTTCAATTTTTATGTTTCCTTTTTCTTTATTTTTCTTATTATTTCCTTTTCCATTTGTCTTTGTTTTTTTCCGGCCATTCTTTTTCCTTTTTTAAAATTCTCTACTTCTTTTTTCTTTATCATTTTTTTTCTCGTCTTTGTTTTAGACAGCGAGAAAGAGTCCAGGCAAGGGGGTCTTTTTTCCCACACTTTTTATTAGCATCAAGTAGCAGCATCAATCAGACACAATCAATCGATTACCCCAATTTGCCAAACGCACAGCAGACTGTACAAATACACACACGCGCACACACGCTCGCGTCACGCCATGCGTCGTCCTTCTGCATTGTTCAGCTCCAGTGGACGAGAGGGGGAAAACAGGCTGGACGGAGGCGCTTTCAAAATAAAACAAGACAAATTGCGCGGAAAAAAGGGACTTCAAGTTTAAAGACCAAAAAAAACCAAAAACGTTTTTGGAATAACAGAATAACAGTTTTTGAGTTCTTAGACATGTTCAAGATTTGAAAAAATAAAAATCTGCATTTTTTTTTTGTAGTTTTGTTCTTGTGAGTGTTTAGGAATATAAAAACAATATTTTTTACAAGAATTGCGAACACATTTTGTTAATTTAAAAAAAACAAAACTATTGAGCCAAATTATCTAGAAAAACACCCAATTACATTTTTTCCCAATACAAAGACAATACAGATTTCATTTTTCCTAACTTGTAATTAAAAAAAAAGTAAAATAAAATAAAAAATGAACAAGATTTTTTTTAAAAAGAGTAGGTTTCCGCTTTGGACTCTAAATTACCTTTTTTTTATAGTTTCCAACAAAAGAACAATGGAATTGTTGGGACAAAATTCTCCATTATTCCTCATGAAAAAAAAGGAAAACAATTGAGCCAAACTGACATTATTGAAATTAAAAACAATTTCGTTTTTTCCAATTTCATCACTTTTCATCGAAAACAGATCAAATCATGATCAAGAAAAACTTTGATATTTTTATATTGAAATATAAAACCATTTTTGGTTGTTAATACCAACAAAAGAAATATACGATGGTTGACGACCAAAGCCGCCATGTTTCAGCGCTTCAATTCTTGGAAGGCCAATCAGTCCTCTCTGTAGGCAAAATTTGGGATTTTTGACACAACATTGTGGTTTCATAATAATTTGAAACCAGATCAAGTAAAATTCAGTGTAAAAACACAAAAACCTATAAAAGTGACTTGAAATTGAGGTGTCTCAAACTCAATTTATCTGGGGGTTGCTGGAGCTAGGGTCTGGGTGAGGTTGGGGCCAAATTGGGTTTTTCATAAAACAGTTCAAATCAAAACATTCTATTGTTTTCAACTATCAGTTTGTACTCACTACACAAAAAAGGATAATAAAAAAAAAATCATGTGAAAATAAATGAATCAATCAGTAATGAATTCATCCATAGTCAGCAAGGACTACACCTAAAGGGACAGTGTGTATTATTCAATGCCTCCTAGTGGTAAAAAGCGGTTATTTATTTAAAAAAAAAAGACTTAGAAATTAGCAAAAATACACAAACTATCACATAGATGTGTCTTGTTCTTAATTATTTGTAAGTTGAAACATTTCTATTTATTTTACATAACATGAGCCTCACCAATCAATTTATATTAACCAATTTTTACTTCAAAATGTATAGTAGACTTATACAAGAAATTTGTCATTTAATACTTATTCAAAATATATTTACGACGTAAGTAAGGATTAAGAATGCTTGTTCTACAGAAAACCGCCACAAAATTATTCATACATTCTTTCCTCCATCTTTTTCCATTTACCCCCCCAAAAATATCCGAAAAAGTTCCAGAGAGCCACTAGGGCAGTGCTTTAGAGCCACAAGTGGCTCTAAAGCCACAGGTTGCGGACCCCAGATTAATTCAAAAAGATTGTCCGCCATCTTGCTGCTAAAGGTACCCCAAGAAAAACCCAGAAGCTGGCGAAAGGCTGGGCAAAATAAAGTAGAGAAATACTGGTTCTTGTGGTCACTTTGAGTTGCCGTGGTTTGTATTTATACTTCTGATTATTAGCACTCGTTATAAGTTACATGACAGAATAATACAACATAATACACGCTGTCCCTTTAACGTTATTAAGGCAGGGGCCTCAACTTATCACCCAAAAGACCGCAAATGATCCCTGGGCCACAAGTTTGAGACCACTGAACTAACTAGTCAGCCAAAGGAAAATGATCAAAGATGATGGATGCTGATTTGTACTCGCAGCTGATTGGCCGGCTCTTGTCAGGTCGCCGTGGTGACGTCCGGAGGGGAAAAATACCGCAGACCAGGGATGGGCAAACTACGATCCGTGGGCAACATGCAGCCCGTCGGGCTTTTTAATTCGGCCGACTCCACGAAAATGGTAACGATGTGATCATATATATGAAATGGTAAAACTAAGTACTACTCATGAAATATTTTTGTACCACGCACACAATTTGTCAAATTGTCAAATTTAGTTCTTCAAAACAAGGACGAGTGACGGCGGCGGGGCACACAAGACCTCATTATCATACTATTTTTACTCATGGTGTTGGGAATGCTGATTTGCATAGTGCATTCTAATGGCTTAAACCTGGGGTGGAGAACCTTTTTAACCCGAAGAGCCGTTATAGCAAAATATATATATATATAATTTTTTATTTTTATTTTTTAAAGAGAGCCATACCAGGACAAAATACAGCAAAACTGCCAAACGCACTCTACAGACAAAATCTTTTTTTAGCGCATTTTACTTCACTGTGTGACCATAGATAATTTGAACTAATGTAAGGTTTATTGTTCTATATTCTTTATCAGTTATCCATTATCCGTTATCGGTCAAATCATAATACGATACAAAGTCAAGGGGCCGAGACACTTGCTCTCAGCCAAGAGGCTGAGTCAAGGTCCTAGCCGTGGAGCCAAGCATCAAACCTTGTCAAAAACCATAGAAATGATGGGGCGGCAGTGCCTCAGGAGGTAGAGCGCTCGTCGTGGGATCAAGGGATCCCAGTTCGAATCCCGACTCGTCCGTGTTACATGTCTAAGTGTCCTTGGGTAAGACACTGAACCCCTAATACCCCCAATAAGCAGGTTAGCGCCTTACATGGCTGCACGGCCGCTATTGGGAAATATGAAGCACAATGTAAAGCGCTTTGGGAAGGCTTGACTTGAAAAGCGCTATATAAATGTAGATCATTTCATTTTATTTCATATCCCCAAGAGTATAATGAACTAATATTATGAACTAATAATAATGCCAGAACCTGTTTCCCATATCAACAAATATACCACTTTAAACTTCTCATCCTCCCAAAGTTACTTATGGTCATTGAGGCTCATCTTGACCTTCAATTTTTTCTATCAGGGTGCAAGCAGAGTCATTTTTAATCATGTCTCCAAAAACTGCAAACAAAAAGTTTATGGATGTATTTCCCTGCAGTACAGTTAGCGCGTGTGTTGCATAGCTCTGTCCACCCGTACCGCTCACCCAATCATATCGTAATATGCACTCTGTTGGCATTTGTGGGTAATTACAGTTTGTTTTGTGGGTTTCTATCATTAAGTGTCTCAACAGTGAACATACATAATTCAATGAGCTTCAATGTAAATAATTCACAGCCAAATTGGGGTCTATTGGTGTAAACTGTAGCTAAAACTGTGCCCTTTTTATTCAGTACTGTACAGTACGCATGAGTAGAGTAGCTTTGGTCATGCATGCACCAAATCAGACATTGATGTGACCAAAATTGGAACCCTTTAGTGGAATTTATATGGTAGCATTTTATCAAACAGCCCTATGTACTCATGAAACGAGCCATAGGTATCTGACCGCTGTTTTAAGTTCACATGTTCACAAATGAATATTAGAAAAAGTAAAAAATAAAAAAAAAATTAAAAAAAGGAAAGTATTTTAACTAAATACTACACAAGCTCTTTTACGTATGCATATATATTAAACCGTAAAGTTATTGATGCACAGGTGAAGAAATGGAGTGACAAGAATGCATTTTGCAAATCACAGAGTAAAAATAGTGTGATATTGAGATAAGGTCTAATCCCATTTCTCACAAGATCTTGTGGTAAATTGTCAACGCTCACACCGCCACGACTCAGGTTCGAATGGACACCGTGTTTGGTGATCAAAGTCCACGGCACCTATTAGTTCATTTCATTAATATGTATCTGAGAGGGATGGGTGCCACGAGGGTGTACCTGCCCAAGACACACCGCAGGAAATGGTGGTTAAGGGAGACACCCACCAACCCACAAACTGAAAATACACATGAAGGTTTTTATTATAGCTTACAGGACAGCGCCTTATAGTTTGGTGCGTCTTATGAATGAAAAACATACAAAATGCTATTTTTGAGGGTGTGCCTTTTAATCCAGTGCGCCTTATAGCGCAGTCTTTTATGAGACCATCTCTCGCAAGAGTGCTTTGGCTACAATGTGGCCCCTGAGCTAAAATGAGTTTGACACCCCTGGTCTCGATGATCTTTTTACCCCCCGCGTATTGCCGTCGTATCGGATCGGAAACTGAAGCGATCATGTTTTCCCTCCTGACTCGGCCAAATTCTTAAACTAAATGCGGTCGGTGTTGTGTGAAAAACTGTCTCCCCGCCAAGAATTACATACCTGTCAACCAGAACGTTTTTGCCGTACAAAGTACGTTTATTATGCGTTTTAAGTCGTGTACGACGTACAAGAAAATCTGTACGGAAAAACGCAAATTTGTCAATAATGGGTACCATTATACACCGACTATCACGAAATGGCAAATCAATCAAGTCAAACAAGTTCGCCGTGGTAGCCTCTATCTCGGTATCGTTTTTTCTCGTTGCAAACGAAGCGAGCGGTTTGATGCTACTGTGCGCATCTGCCGCCTCGGATTTCATGTGGTAGTTATGTAGTGAAAGGAAGTCCGTCTCTTTTTAGAGAACCGCCTTTTTCGGCTCAACTCATTAAAGAGAGCCGGCTCTCAAACGGCTCACTTGCTTTGATGCATTGTATTACAAATTATTATGTTGTATAAAGAAGTTAAGAAAAAAAGGAAGTATAAAAGGAGAAAATGAAAAAAGACAGGTTTGTCAACCCTTAAATCAGTATATTACCAAAAATAATTTAATGCAGAAAATGAATTCATAATCTGAATAAGAAAATTTATTTTTTCTACTTAATTATATTTGCATGGATTTTTTTCCTTCTATAGTGAATGCCAAGCTACTTCGTTTTTGAAGTTTTTTTTAATAATAAATCTCATTCATGTCGAGCAACTCAGTATCTCGCAACAAAATGTTAATTAACAATATATAGGATATAACGAAACGCATGTACAATATGACATGGTAAACTACATAAATAAACCCGTTTGAAAAAAAATATGGTGTAAGATTTTTTTGTATTTTGTAAGGGAAAATACGACAGTTTGTACGGACATGGAGCCCTGGAGGTTGACAGGTAATTGGTTTCAGTGACATAACATGGAGATCAAAGCGGCGCCTTACCAGCAGCTCCGTGTTATTTCGCACTTTTTGTGATTTATTGTTTTAATTGTCTGCTTCTATCTTCTGTGTTTTTCGTCCCGTTTAGCAACTACACTTTGGATTACTATCTAGCCTAACGTTATGGGTTTTAACACACAAAAATGTGTTTATTCGAGGAATCAACTCCTTGCCCTGAAGAATTCTCATGCCTGCGTGATGAGGGGGCCCTATCGTGGATGGAGAGCCGGAGCTAGCTAAGCGGCTAGCGGCGTTATAAGTCTTCGGTACCATCCGTAATCATGGTAAATGTGAACTCTCTACCAAATAAGACCGACAAACTGGCTGTGCTGGTAAAAACCATCAAAGCGCACAGGGAGTGCAGTTTGCTGTGTTTTACGGAAACGTGGCTCACATCTAGCATCCCGGATGCTAAAGTGGCACTACCCGGAGCTATCCGGCTTCAGCGCCGTTAGACAGAGACACGAAAGCCTGCAGGAAGCGAAGAGGAGGTGGACTCGCTAACACGAGGTGGTGTATCCCTGGGCACAAAGATTTCCATCTGCCGCAGGGATGTCGAACTTTTGGACTAGCGTGTGACGTCATCCACTCCGCTGTGGCTAAACTACAACACAGCACCCCAAAGTCATCCTGTTAATCTGTTAATAAACAACAAAGGAGACTGCTGGAAGTGTGAATTTCTTTACGGGGATGAATAAAGTATCTATCTATCTATAACATGAGTGAGGTGTACGCACCCCCGGTAGGGGAGGGGGGGCAATTCTGGGCGGGGAGGGGACAATTCTGGGCACAACACCGGCGACCGAAAAGGTTGGCCTACCCCCGTTGTAGACGGTGTGCAAAGCGACTTCCTGGTTCACACGCACACTCATGCACACTGTTTGTTATGACGGCGTTTCCCTCGATCCAAGTCAGAGTTTTCCGTGTCCAACGCCGAATTTCCTCGTGAGGAATCACGAGTCCGAAAGGACGCGGCGTGTACGTAGCGGGCCGGCTAGCTGTTGTCGTCCGCCGTCATGTACTTGAGGGCGGCGAATCCGTATCGTCGTGACATGTTCTGCTGGAATTCCTCCTTGAGGGTCTTGAGGCAGAGCCGGTACTGCTTGTTGGAGCGGAACTTGGTGATGTCGAAGCTGGGGGCGTGCGGCATGTGGATCATGAAAGCGTTGGGCAGCACCACAAACTCGTATTCCTGAACACAAACGGAAGCCGGTTCAGAAACGCGGCCCGGGAAATCACGGGCTGCATCCTGCTCGGTCTGATGCGCGTTGTCGGTATCGGAAGGGGCTACGGGTCCCTCGGAACGAGGACAGACGGGCTCGGGGTCAGTCGTTCAAAAAGAAGAAGAATGCAACAAAAAAAGAAAGAAGGGAGAGAGGGAAAAGAAGATAAAAGACAAAAACAAAAACTGGTAAAAAGAGAGGGGAAAAAGAAAAGAAAGAAAATGAAAAAAAGACAAAAAGAATAAGAATTAAAAAAAGGGAAATGTAAAGAGAAAAAAGGAAAATGAAAACAAAAAGAGAAAAGGAAAAAACAAAAAGAAAAAACAAAAACAAAAATAGTAAAAAAAATATGAAGGGAAAGACAAAACAAAAAAAATGAAAACATGAAAGAAAAAAGACAAAAAAAGGATAAAAGCAAAAATGAAATTGGAAAAGACAAAGAAAAAATGAAATTGAAGAAAAACTAAAAAAGGGAAAATACAGAAAATAAAATCAGAAAAAAGTAACAAACATCTTTCAACTAGGAAAGAAAATAAAATAAAAAATAAAGACATTAAAAAAAGACAAATTAAAGATAAATACTGTTAAAATGGGAAAAAGGGGAGAAAATTAGAAATTAAAAAAAATACATAAAAGAATAAGAATTAAAAAAAGTGAAAGGTAAAGAGAAAAAAGAAAAAGAAAAAAAGAGAAAATCAAAAAAGACAACAAAAAAGTACAGAAAATATAAAAGAGAAAAACATGCAAATATCGAAAAGAAAAGGAAGATAAACAAAGGGAAAAGCAAAAAATGGAAAATAAATAAAAAAATAAATTAAAAAAAAGGGAAAATACAGAAATCAAAAAAAGAAAAAAATTAAATGGTGAAAGAGAAAATAAAGACGATTAAAAAACAAAGACAAATGAAAAAAGGAAAGAAAAACAAAGGAAGATAAAACAAAAGAAAAAGAGAAAAACAAAGGAAAATTAAAAGAAAAAATTTTAAAAAAAAAACAAAAAAAAAACAACAAAAACAAAAACAAAAGAACAATAAAAAGAAAATAAAAACAAAAATTTAAAAAAGTAATCAGGAAAGAAAATAGAAAAGGAAAAACAAAAACAAAAAGTACATAGTGGAAAAAGGAAAATTAAGAGAAAAAATATTTTTTAAAATTAAGGAAGAAAAGGGGAGAAAAAAGAACACATCCCTCATAATTTGGTCAGCACTCTCGGGATGCTAATGCTAACAGATCGTTTTAGCTTATTTCCCATTCACTGTAAGCAGCCCTCTTTTGCCTTTGCCCCTCCCCCCTTCAGCACCCGATGGGCTCCTACCTGCGCGTCCAGCTCCATGACGTGCGCCACCTTGTTCCAGCCGAAGCCGACGAATCGGCGATCGTACTCGGGTCCGTCTCGCCTCACCATCACGTAAGGCTCGAAGTCGGCCTCCCACTCCACCCGGTAGGGCGTGGTGGCCGTCCGCCATTTGGCAAAATTGGTGGGGGCGTGGCCTTTGGTCCACACGTGGTACCTGCGAAGGAAGCCGTCAAAAAAAACGGGAAAAGACGTCCGGGCTTTCTATTTTTCCTCCGCTACCTGAAGGTGAAAAGCGTCCCCATGTCCAACTGAGAGAGCAGCTCGGCTTTGGATTTGGGATAGGAGAGGCGGTAGCGAAGCGTCTCGAAGGCCGGCACCACGAGCGCCTTTTTGCTGTTGGCCATGTCCAGCTGGGACGCCGACTTCCTGAAAGGGGAAGAGAGGAGTGATGTGTCGTTGGCCAACGTAATGGCTCCTTGACAACGGGAGCAGGCTCCCTTTGAGAACGTAACAGTTCCGTGAGCCGACTCTTTGACATGGAGATAACTATAGATCGCGATGCTTCGCTAACGAATGTCATGCCTCTACGACCCTGCTCTTTGACGTGAACAATGGGATGTGGCTCCCTTGTAGATGATTACGTGTCATTGGCGAACCTAAGGGCTCTATGAGTGACAGGAGAAAGCTCTCATCAATCAGAGGCCAGCTCTCATCAAGATAGTGATGTGTCATTGCCGAACGTAATGGCTCTTCAAAGCGAATGATGGGAGCCGGCTCCCTTTGAGATAGTGATGTGTTGTTCGCAAATGTATGAGCAGACTCCTTGAAGTGAATGGGAGGAGCCAGCTCTCATCAATCAGAGGCCAGCTCCCGTCAAGATAGTGATGTGCCATTGGCAAACGTAATAGCTCTTTGAAGTAAACTACGAGAGATGGCTCCCAACCGATTAAGAGTTAGCGCCCATTGAAGGGATCAAGGGGAACAAGCTCCCTTTAAGATTGTAATGCATTATTGGCAAATAAAAGCTGTACAAGCCTGCTTTTTGAAGTGAAGAATGGGAGGTGGCTCTCTTGTAGATGATTATGTGTCATTGGCGAACCTGAGGGCTCTATGAGCTGGCTCTTTGAAGTCGATGACAGGAGCCAGCTTTCATCAATCAGAGGCCAGCTCCCATCAAGATAGTGATGTGTCATTTCCGAACGGAATGGCTCCTCGAAGCGAATGCTGGGAGCCGGCTCTCTTTGAGATAGTGATGTGTTGTTTTGCAAATGTAACATCTCTATGAGCAGACTCCTTGAAGTGAATGACAGGAGCCAGCTCTCCATCAATCAGAGACCAGCTCCAATCAAGATGTTGATGTGCCATTGGCAAACGTAATAGCTCTTTGAAGTGAACTACGAGAGTAGTGATGCGTCATTGGCAAATGAAAGCTGTACCAGCTTGCTCTTTGAAGTAAAGAATGGGAGGTGGCTCTTTTGGAGGTGATTAAGTGTCATTTGCTTTATGAACAGACTCTTTGATGTTACCAAGGGGAGCTGGCTGCCTTCGAGATAGTGAAGCGCCGTGTGCGAATGCAACAGCTCATTGAGGGGAACTACAGGAGCTTGATCCCCACCAATAAGGAGCCAGCTTCCTTTGAGATAGTGATGTTTCGTTCACGAACGCAATGGCTCCATGATTTTTTTTTATTTGTGAGGTAAGCTGAAAGATCTGGTTCTCTAAAAGGAGCCATAATTCTCATCACTAGTACAGAGATCAGGCCCTGTCCGCGAGGTCAGGCCCGGTCGCCTAGGTCAGGCCCAGTCCCCGAGGTCAGTTCTGATCCCAGGAGTCAGGTCTGATCCCAAGGGTCAGGTCTGGTCACCGAGGTCAGGTATAATCCCAGAGGTCCGGTCCCAGATAACAGGTACGGTCCCCGAGGTCAGGGCCCCAAGATCAGGTCAGCTCCCCGAGGTCAGGTCTCCAAGATCAAGTCCGGTCCCCGAAGTCAGGGCGCCAAGATCAGGTCCGGTCCCCGAGGTCGGGTCCCCAGGGTATGGTCTGGTCCCCGGACCTTGAACCACCGCAGCTAGGTCTCACCTGAGGTAGTCGTAGAGGCCGTACATGGGCAGGAAGTCAACGTCGGTCAGGAACACGTATGGCGTGTTGACGTTGCGCATAGCCACGTTGCGCAACATGTTGACCGGGTAGAACTGTCCCTCTTTGTAGACCACGTGGTAGGCCACGTTTGCGCGGGCCATCAGAACTTCCGAGCCTTGAGCGTAGCGCAGGAACTGCTGGGCTTCGGCGTCCGACAGGTAGAGCGCCAGGCTGATGGGGCCTTCCCAGTGCTTGCAGATGGCCTCCAGCATCTGAAGTCTACCAAAAAAGAACCAAAAATAATCCCTTCTTCCTTTGATCCGGTACAACACCTATGTCAAAGTTGTGGCTGCGGGCTGGATGTGGCCGAAGAGGAGTTTTTCTAAGGCCCCCGAGATTATACCAATACATTATTTTATCCTAGTTTTCACCTGTTCATTACTTCTCGTTGTTTATGATTAAATATTTTTGTACTTATTGTATTCCAATCAAATTCTAATTAAAAACATTTCCGTTGAATAAATTTTAGATAGAACATTTTTATTTTTATTTGTTTAGCCCACTTCGCTAAATTAGAAACTTACAACTAGTAATGGTGCCTAAATGATACGACGGGAGCCGGCTAGCTTAGCATCCATCCTCTAAATTAAAAACATTGGGAAAATACAGTAAGTACTTGAAGAAGTGAGGACATATTTAGCTTTAGTCTCTGTATTGTCATTACTTTATTTGCGAATATTTTGTCTACTTCTGTTGATAACAGTACTCTGACGGAGGACGACAGGCATTGTTTGAGAAACACTCTCCGCTGTTTTGAGTTTTTAGACATCGCGGCGAGGTGGTGGAGCTCACACTGGGCTTCTTTGGCACGCCCATGGGAGGAGCCGGCACACCATCTTGCGGAAAGACGTGGGCTGAGGGAAAAACGGCTGGAGGACTTCAGAGAGGCTTCACAGAGACTCGAGCGACGCTAATTCGTCCATATTCGATGGAGTTCATTTAGTTAAATTGCTAATGAAATTAAATCTGCCCCCGTGTGAAAATGTCGGCTTTTCTTGTTCATCTTTTCCATCAAGAAACGAGCGTGCATTGTTGGGTGAATGCAGGTTGTGTCTGGTTATTGGAGTCAGATAACTAATTCGAACAGTTTGGTAAACGATACTATTTAATATTTAATTCCCAACAATGTATATAAAATGATTTCATGGGCCGGATATAATTGTGTGCCGGGTTGGATGTGGCCCGCGGGCCGTGAGTTCGAGACCTATGCTCTTTGGGTATATATATATATATAAAAAAAAAATCAAATACTTAAATCTGTTATTTTCCCTTGGGCTTGGCCCCTGTGCATTTTTTTCGAACCATTGCAATTCAAAAGGATTTTCCACCTACACATTACTGTTAACCCGAGCAACTCGTATGTAGAAGTAACACTGTATACAACACGTGGACGACGCAATTGAGACTTTTGTAGGCGACCTGTCCATGGAGAGCTGCGCCACCAAGGTCACGTCGGCTTCGTCGGCCGTTTTCGGGGCCTCGTACTCGTAATGCAGGAAGTAGAGGTGCGTCCTGTGCACGGTGAAGCGCTCGCGCCGGAACTCGTAGCACGGGTCGTCCTCGTCCAGCTCCGAAAGAGTCTTTTGGAGCTGTTGGCGCCCAGAAAGCAAACACAAAAAAAAATCTAATTGTTCATGTAAAGGGACAGGGTGTAGTATTTGACTGCTAGGTGTCGCTATATAATAGGAATACTATTAATTATACATTCTATATCAAAGCGTCTTTCAGGAAACTCAAGGTTGCTGTACACGGAATCTAAAATAACAAAACCAGAATAAACGAAACAAGCCTCTTCTCTTGCCTGCACCGCTTATCCTCAATAGGGTCGCGGGGGTGCCGGAGCCCATCCCAGCTATCTCCGGGCAGTGGGCAGGGGACACCCTGAACTGGTCACAGGCTCATTCACACGTAGGGACAATTTGGACTGGCCAATTAACCTGACATGCATGTTTTTAGAACGTGGCAGAAAAATGGAGTGCCATTTGAGCACAGGGAGAACATGCAAACTCCACACAGGAAGGTTTGACCGAAACAATTAATAAATACAAAAATAAAACAAATTACAGAAAAAAGGGGGGGGGGCATGTGAGACATTTTATTACGGATAGGCAAGTTGAAAAAGATGGCTTTTGAGTCCTAATGTGAAGATGGCCAAAGTTGTGAAATTTCGGAAGTCCCTTGCAATGAGTTACAGAGCTGGGAGGGAGAGCGACTGAAAGCTCTTGGACCATCAGTATGAGAAAAGAGAGAAGAAAGTAGGAAAACGGAAAGAAATAAGAGAAAAATAAGAAAAGGGTTAAAGGGAGAGAAAAAGTGAAAAGAAAAGGTAAACAAATAAAAATTTAAAAAGTAAAAAAAGGATATAAGAAAAAAAGACAAAAACATGAAAAAAGGAAAAGAGAAAAGGCTATAAGAAGAGGGAAGATGAAAAAGAAAAAAAGAAATAGAGGAAAAAAAGAGACGGAAAAAATGTAAAATAGAGAGAAAAAAACTAAAAGAAATAAAGGAAAGAAGAAAGGGAGAAAAAATAACAAGAATAAATGAAAAAAAAAAATATTCCAAAAAAGGAAAAAGAGAAAACAAACAAGTGCAAAGGAGAAAAAAAGAGAAAGGGAAAAAAGAAAAGTCTAAAAGATATAAAAAAAAAAAGGAAGACAAAAAAGGAAAAGGAAAACAAAGATGAAAAAAGCTAAATGAATAGATATAGAAAGAAGAATAGGGAGCAAAACATATCAATAAACGAATGAAAAGTACTTTTGGTATTAAAGCAAGACATTATTTTATCTCAGGAATTGATCATACAAAAAACACTAAAAAGTCTCCCCTAAAAGCCAAACGGAGCACAAACAGACAGCGGGCGGTGCCGCAGCATCTCACGTTCTCGCTGTTGCGATCGGCCTCGCTGGGGCAGCCGAAGAGCTCCCGTCGCAGCAGGTTGCCGTCGTACTCCAGGAAGGTCAAATAAAGGTTACGGAAGAACTCCACGTGCTTGTTCTTCACTCGCAGCTTCTTCGGGGAGTTCCAGTGAATCACCTGAAGGGGGCGCCACAGAAGAACAAACAAACCTGAGTCTGACCTCCTCCGGAATTCGGTTACCATTTGGCAGCAGTCAAAAGTAGGGACGCAACTCACAAATATTTAAATAGTCGACGAGTATTTAGACGATTCTTTGAATTATTGGACATTTGTTGTTGTTTTTTTCTCCAAAATTTAGTATGAAATTGATTTGATAAGTGGCAAATGATAATAAAAGAGAAATAGAGCGAGAGACAGAGAGAGAAAAACACATAAAGAATGAGAGCAAAAGAGAAATACCTAAAGACGGAGAGAGAGAGAAAAATACATAAAGAAGAAAGAAAGAGAGAGAGAAAAATACATCAAGATGGAGAGAGAGAGACAAATACATAAAGAGAGCGAGCGAGAGAGAGAGAGCGAAAGAGAGATGTATAGAGAAAGATACATAGAGAGAGTAAAATAAATAGATGAGAAAGAAATACAGAGAGAGAGAAATAAATAAAGAAAGAGAGAGCGAATTAGATAAAAAAGAGACAATTAGATAAAAGAGAGATAATTAGATAAAAAGAGAGAGAAATAGAGAGAATTACATGCATTGAGAAACAAAAAGAGAGAGAGAGAGAGAGAGAGAAATATATAAAGAGAGAGTGAAAGAAAAATAAAGAGACAGAGAGAGCGATAGATAAAAAGATAAAGGTAAATAGAGAGAGAAAAAGAAAGATAATTAGAGACGGAGAGAGTGAAAAATCAAAAAAGAAAGAGAAAGAAACATACAAAGAGATAGAAAAAGAAGTACATAAAGAGAGAGAGAAAGAAGTAGAGAAAGAATGAGAGAGAGAAGTAGAGAGAGATAGATAAAGAGAGAAAAGTAGATAAAAAAGATAGAGATAAAGAGAGAAGAAAGAGGGAAGTAGCAAGAGCGAGAGAAATAGTTAGAGTAGATAAAAAAGACAGAGATAAAGAGAGAGAAGAAAGAGGGAAGTAGCGAGAGAAAGAGAGAGAAATAGGGAGTAAATAAAAAGACAGAGATAAAGAGAGAGAGAGAGAGAGTCAGAGAGAGAGAGAGAGAGAGAGAGAGAGAGTGAGTCAGAGAGAGAGAGAGAGAGAGTGAGTCAGAGAGAGAGATAGAGAAAGAGAGTCAGAGAGAGAGAGTCAGAGAAAGAGAGAGAGAGAGAGAGAGAGAGAGAGAGAGAGGCAGGGAAGAAAATAAAAAAAGAAAAAGTGAAAAACAAAAGGAAAGAAAGACATAAATCGATGTGTAAGTGTGTATGAATGTGAAAGTGTGCAATACATTGTAAAGCACTTTGGGAGGTCTTCGATGACTTGAAAAGCACTCTGGGAAATGCAGTCCTTTTACCATTTCATGTTTTCGGCATCATTTCTTAATATTAGCGCCGGAGACCCTATTGCGCAATAGCGTCTCTCGTCAAAGATTAGAATCATGTAGAGATGCCTCACTCTGTTGGAAAAACCAGTCCGGCGACAATAGTAGACCATGGAATCCGTCTTATTCTACGTTTTATTTAATTGTGGACAATATCAACCGGCGGTTGCGGCCATAATGGTGAGGAAGTCTGACCTTGAGGTCCGACACGTCTTTGTAGCACTTCTCGGAGCGAGTGTGGTCCGAAAGCTGAACGTTCCAGAAGCAAGGCAGCTGGTGGACCAGGAAGGGGTTCTGTTTGATCACCGCGTTGAAGATATCCTGGACACAAATACCAGTTTTTATTTATTTAAAGGGACCGAATGCCACCATATTGTGTGATGGAACAGAAAAACGAGTGCTACAAAGCAAAAGGAAGACTCAAAGTGAGCGTTTTCTCACTTATTTTCTGAGCCTTTAGCGAACAAAAAAGACACAAGAAAAGCTGGTAAGCGATAAAAAAAGTGAAAAGACAAGAAAAGGCAAAAAAAGGGAACACATTTGAAAAAGGAAAAACGACAGAAAATAATAAATAAGAAAAGTAATAGGAATAAAATAACTAAAAAAGAAAAAAGTGGAGGAAACAAGAAAAAAGGAAAAGAATAAAGAAAGAAGAATAACATGAAGGTAGTACAAGAATAAGGAGAATAAAAAAAGAAAAGAAAGACGATTCAAGGAAAATTTAAGAAAAATGATAAAGGGAAATAAGTAAAAACGAAAGAATGAAAAGGGAAAAGAAAGAAGAAGGAAAATAAAATGAAAGAGGAAATTAAAAAAAGAAAAAAGGAAAGAGAAAGGGAATAAAAACAAAAGAAAAGAAAAATGGGTAAACAAAGTTAAAAGAGTAAAGAAAGAAAGAAGGAAAATATAAAAGAAAAGAATGAAGAAGAAAAAATATAAAAAGAGCGGGATAGGAAAAAAGAAGGAAAGAAGAAATTGAATAAAATAGAAAGATCATATGAAGAAAATGTTGGAAAAGTAAAAAAACAAGACATTTATTTTTATAACCCTTAATCAAAAAAGTCTTAAAGAACTGCACAAAAAAATCAAAGAAGAACAAAGAAGAAAAAAAGAGAAAAAGTCAACACAATAATGAAAAAAAGACGGAAATGAAAAAAAGAGGAAAAATGAAGAAATTTGTAATAATTATCAATATCTGAACTCTCCATTCATCATGAACACAAAAGTGAGGCTTTAACGAAGATTCCCGTAGGGGGCGCCCGAGTCCAACTTTTGAAGGCTGCTTCTAATTCAAACCATTAGCGATGTCATTTCTAAATCAATCCCGTTCACATCCAGATTCATGTTGCTTGCTTTATATTCGCCACAATGAGCATCTCGTATTGATCCGATTCAGGCACAGATGAAAAGTATTTGGAGAGGATAACGAGAAGGGTTTCTCAACTGGAGGGTCGAGGCCCAAAAGTGGGTCACGGACCTGTTTTCTGTGGGTCACAGGTCTTTTCGCCAGGGCAAAACGATGCTAAGAACAGACATAATGGAGTGTGTTACATTTATTAACGGTGTATGGTGATAATGCCCTGCTTGTGAGAATTGACACTCTTAATTTGACACTCCAAAAACACACAGTGGGTACGCATACGTGCCAAACGCAGATACGGCAAAGAATATCTAAGATATAGATATAGTTGATCATATTGAAGACAAACCGACTGAACTAAAGGGTTTTGAATTTCACTCAAAATGTATGTGTGTGATATTTGACCACTAGATGTCGCTGTGTGTAGTGCGCCCAAAAACGAGTGCTAAATAAAGCACAAGGTGGAATACAACCTACGGGGAGTAAAAAGTGACCAAAAAGCAGCATTTTGCTTCTTTATTTTGGCCCAGCCTTTCCGGAGCAATACAAAAAAGAATAAAAATAGAAAAATAAAAAAAAGAGAAACAGAAAAAAAGGGTTAGAGGAAACAAGTAAAAAGTGTCCGAACCAGAACGATACAGGACCCAATCGCGTCTCATGCACGTTAGGAAGCCGGTCTGGCGTGGAAGGACAGGACGCCAGAGACCGACGAGATCGATAACGAATCAGGGAAAATAAACAGGAGAAACTACACGGGAACCAAAACTGGAGAAACTAACCAACAGGACAAGAATAGACGGAAACAAAAGTGGAACCTGAAATTAAACAGTAGAAAAATAAACGGGAACAATACCGGGGTGCAGATATCAGAGGAAAACAGGACAGAACCCACGTCTTGTGGGGCAGAAGTTTGTTGACAGGCTGACCCTCAAGCAAGAGTACGACGGACGAGTCAGGCATATAAACAGAAAGTCAATCTCTCAACGAGCCGCAGCTGGCACCACATGGGCGGGGCCAATTGGGCACCATGGCAACCGTGACACACACGGGCGGGGCCAAATGGGCACCACGGCAACCGTGACACACACGGGCGGGGCCAATTGGGCGCCATGGCAACCACGACAAAAAAAGAATCAAAAACCAAACAAGTAAAAAGGAAAGGGAAAAGAGAGGACAAAGAAACGAACAAAACAAACAAAAAAAAGAAAGAAAAATGAAGGAAAAAAAATTGAAAAAGTAAGAAAAGGAGATTATAAAGGCAGAAAAAATGAGAAAATGGAGAATAAGAATCAAAGGAGAAAAGGGAAAAAATGAAGAAAAGAACAAATGAAATAAAAAAAGAAAGAAAATGTAAAAAAAAAGACAGAAAAAAGAGAAAAAATAAGAAAAAATCCAAAAATGTGAAATAACGGGCCCCTGAACGGCTCGTACAGTTGGAGACAGATGGAACGCTGAAGTGAGTCAAGAAGCCCCCCATATATCCCCCCCCATTCATTTTGCAAAGTGCATACCTTGCGGGAGCGGATTTAATGAAGGTTTAATTAAAATCTCATAAACGGAGATCAGCAGACGGGGCACAACTTGGCCTGCTCTCGAAACGCTGAGCGGGACGCCCGTCAAGACAACCAGCAAGCTTCCTATACACAAATTTGCTGGAGGAGGAGCTATCTCTTCCTGGTTTCTGTGTTTTTTTTTTTTTTTATATATTTATCACTCACCAAGGTTTCAGATCACATGATTTTTTTTTCAGATTTTTTATATTAAGGAAACAACCCAAAGAAATACAACCACAGTTTTAGGCTTGCTTAGTTCAATATACAAGCCTCACCCAATATCGATTGCCACAACCTGTGTTGTATCAAGAAAACACTTACGCTACACAAAGTGAAGGCTACAGACTCTCAAGAACACAACTGACATGACATCATCTAATGAAATTCCAGAAGAAATTAGAAAAAAGTGATTGAAGTAGGGCTCCAGTGAACCACTGTCAGAGCCATTATCCACAAATAGAAAAGTATTAGGCCCTTTTCTGATTTATTTGTTTTTTTGCATATTTGTCACTCACAAAGGTTTCAGATCATCAAACTATCTTTAATATCAATATTTGTACCAAGGAAATACAGTATGTCACAAAGGTGAGTACACCCCTCAATTCTCTGCAGAGATTTCATCATAATGTTTAATCGAACAACACACCCACAACACAATTAAAGGTAGTCAGTGTAAAGCTTATATAGCAGTGTAAATTTATATCTCGAATTATAGCCGTTCGTAGCTAAATCCCTTGTAACAAATGTGAGTACACCCTAAAGTACAAGTTCCTGGAGTTCAATATAGACTTTGTGGCTACCATGATTTTGTAGAACCACTTTAATCCTCCTGGCCATGGATTTCACCAAAGGCTCAGAAATTGCCACAGGAATGCTCTTTCACTCCTCCATTACAACATGACTGAGCTGGAGGATATTGAAGATCCTGTGTTAGTCCATCTTCAGTTTGAGGATGCCCCAAATAGGTTCTATTGGATCTAGATCTGGAAACATGTTTGTCCAGTCCATCCCCTTTACCATTAGCCCCTATAGAAAAGCCTTGATTATCTTAAAAGTTTATTTTGGGTCATTGTCAGCCTGGGACATTGTCCTGTGACCCAGTCATTCTCTGGCCCAGTTTTCCACAGTACATCCTTGAGTTTGTGTTTCCCTTAATGAAATGGACCTTTCATTAAGGGAACTCATGCAGCCCCAAACCATGACATCTCCAACATCATGCTTGTTTGTTTATCTGGTTGCCGCCACACATGCTTTACACCATCTGAGCCAAATAATTTCATCTTTGTCTCATCAGACCAGAAGATATATTTCCAGTAAGTTATGACCTTTGTTTGCAAACATCTCTTCTTTGTGTCAAAGCTATGTCTGTCCTTGTGCTAAAAAGTAATAGCCCCATGAAACTAACAGCGAGTTGGGCCACCTTCGGCAGAGATAACAAAAATCAAACGTCCGTCAGGTTTTTTTTTTTTTTTCGTTTCTCTTCACATTTAGGCGTCGCTCCAGTGAGCGTCATTTCCATTTTCGCCGACTGCCAAAATGACGGCGCCAAAAGACGTTTAGCGCTCGTTTTCTCCACGCGCTGGAAAGGAAAGCCGTTTTCACGCCAGACGCACATAACAAAGTCGACAGGCGGCACAAGATCCCATTTGCAGCTGCACAGATCTTTTTGACATTATTTTGTCATTTATTCATTTTGGTATTTACTTTGTTTTAATATTTTGTGTCTTTTGTCACAGGTTTTGTCATTACAAGGGACGTACACCTTTTTTCCATGTCCAAATTCAAGCACTTTTTAGGACTTTCAAAGCCAAATCTTTTCAATTTCTCTAGGAGCATTAAAATAGGAAATTGGGTGTGAATCCTGATTCTATGATTTTGAGATCTTGAGCAAATGGCGGACATATTTGTTGATCTGGATGCTATTTTTGAGACAAATCTTTCCCCATTTGGTGTCGGGTAAAATGACAGTAATATGTAGCTTAGATTTTCATTTTCAGATAGTTCCTCCTGTTACCAGTGTCTGAAAATTGGAAATTTCAGAATTTCGGTTCGTTTGGAAATTTCGGAATTGTAGTCCGTTTGGCAATTTGCATACTCAGCAGCCAATCAGAAGCCTGCATCGAATAACTTCGTGCTTCCGGACTCTCCCAAGCGTTATAAGGTCGTACATTTGCATATCATTTTCCAAAGTAGACGCACAAAGAACACAAGAAAATGGATAAGTGGATAGGAATTGTTTAGATGTGTCAATTTAATAGCGCTGTTACTCGTGGTATTGCGGTAAGATGTTTTCCATTGTGTGACGTCATTACGCACGCACCATTTTTCGTTTTGCTAATTGTTGATTGCCATGTTGTATTGAATGGAGCTGTGTTCTTGTTTGCTTGCTGTTGAGGAATAAATATGCTTAAAGGCTGAACTACAATGTCCTGCTTATCTTCTCATGAATGAGGGAACGGCACACTCTGACATATCCTTACCAGGAATCAAGCCAAAACCTCAGCCCCAGAAAAAAATATTCAAAAGAAGCTAACTAAACTGATGACGCTACAAAACGTAAACATACATTAAAAGCATCGTGGAAAGAGGAGTTAACGTGGCTTGTAGCAGACGACTCAACGCAAACATGAATGAAGGGTGAATACAGGTACATACTTATGGCAGATGGAAAACAGCGATGTCATATACATGCAATGAAAGTTAGAAGTAGATTTATAATAAACTAAATTTTAAAGTGTTGATCTGTTATATATTCTGATTATCAACCCTTAATACTTTGCAACAATGTTTTAGTCGATTAGTCGTCTTATTGTGTTTCAAGTTGTGAAAAATGGGGCATCCAACATTATGGCTGGGCAGGCAACTTTTCAGAGTTGCACTGGTATACGCTACCTTAATTCTTTGTAAGGCCCATAATTGATAAGTAGTCCTTGCATTGATACAAATTTCGTAATGCTCTGTTCAGGTGTAGCATGCACCTGTCCTCTTGGGGCAATGTCACTTTATTGGACATCTCATCTCATCTCATCAGCCGTACCGCTTATCCTCATTAGGGTCGCGGGGGAGGCTGGAGCCCATCCCAGCCATCTCCGGGCAGTGGGCAGGGGACACCCTGAACTGGTTGCCAGCCAATCGCAGGGCACACAGGGACAGACAACTCATTCGCTCATTCACACCTAGGGACAATTTGGACCGGCCAATTCACCTGAAATGCATGTTTTTGGAACGTGGGAGGAAACCGGAGTGCCCGGAGGAAACCCACGCAAGCACGGGGAGAACATACAAACTCCGCACAGGAAGTCTGGAGCTGGATTTGAACCCACGACAGGTTCCCATGACATGAACTGTGCCGCACAAGCGCTAACCACTGCGCCGCCGTGCTGCCCTCTTTATTGGACAATGCCGTACAAACTAGTGCCAGCTGCCCTTGATCATAAGGGAAGAAATTCAAAGGTAAAAAAAACCCACCAGATAGTAATGTCAGCGTCATTTTCAAGCGGACATGTTGTGCATTTATACAACCGCGTTTCAGTCTTCGAAAACACGGCATTCAAATTCATGCGGATTCAAGGATTTCAAGCACCCATACGAACCCTGGCATTATTTCGTAGTGTATTTTATGGTTATTTTGTCAGTTATGGACACACAAAAACGAAGAAGAGGGCACACGATCCGATTTTAGCTGCACAGAGCAGTCCTATTTTTTTCTGACAAATCATAAAGAGGACAATGGGGTGGGCGGATTTGAAACATTAATCTTTTTGAAAAAGTGATCAAATCTAGTCCAGGAAGTCAGCAAATGAATTGGATAAGAGCCAATTTATGTATTAATAAGTAAGCTAACCCAAATTCTCTTGTATTTTTCTTTCTCCCTTTCCCTAATTTTCATTTTCTATTCCTTTTCTGTCTTTTTTCATTTGTTTCCTTTTTTATTTTTAATGCATTTTTTCTCATTTTATTTTCTCATTTCCCCCTCTTTTTCTTTTTCTTTCTTTCTTTGCAAAAAGCTGAGGAAAGCAATTACAAAAAAAAACCTAGCAGTTTGATCAGTTTAAGTCCCCGTAGTTTGCATTCTTCCCTGTGCTATTTAGCACTCGTTTTGGTTGCACACAGTATACAGTGACATCTATTGGTCACAGTGTAACTGTATAAAATAGGACTGTTTTACTTTGATCTCACAAGAGAATGCAGACATAATCAATAGTTCTGGAAAATGAGATTATTTAAAATCAGCTGTCTTTGAAAAACAATGCGAGTGCCCAAAAACAAACATTTTATCATTACAACTGTTAATGAATAGTTACCATGCATTTTCTCCTAATTGAAACATTATAGGGATCTACACCCTTTCTTGGGGAAGCAGTCCTGCTCAAGACACTCGACCTTTGCCTGTGGGAAGCAGTTGGACTTTGTTGCTGTGATCTTCTCCTACCCACCTTCGGGCATTTCGAATGTTCTTGTTTACACCCCTCAAGCTCTGTACCTGAATTAAAGAGGGGGTACAGATGGGTTCCTAGGCTGATTACTGTATATTCTGGACTACAGAGCACATTTGGTTAAAAGCTGCATGCTCAAAGTTAAGAACAAATCTCAATTTTGTCTTGGTACACCTTGCACCATATCTAAATCTGTATGCCTGAAGGTGGGGGGCATCGTTTGAAGTTTCCTTTAACATGTTAAATATTACCAATTTTCTTTATTGAGTATGTGTTACCAATAACCAAATGAATAAAAAAAAAACCCTTATGCTTTTTTTTTCCCACCGCACCTACATGCTCATTAGGTAAAAAGAACGCAGGACAAAGTGGTGTGGAGTGAGAGATGGAGGATGACGTTTTCAGCTTTGCCATATCCCCCACCACACCATTTTTGTCTAGGTCACGTGTTCTATTTTTTTTTATTTAATTTTTTTTTATGTTCAGGAATATGTTTTTGTAGTTATTTAGGGTTACTTGGATGCTTTTGGGAAGCCAGGAACGGATTGACTGCTTTTTAATTATTTCATACCGGGAAAAATTGCTCGAGATATGAGCATTTCTAGATATGCGCATGATCCAGGAACACATATATCGATGGAGAGGTATCACTGTGTGTTCAATTATATATATATATATATATATATATATATATATATATATATATATATATATATATACAGGGTTGGGTAGGGTTACTTTAACTTGATTACTTTCAATTACTTTTGGATTACTCCAATACCAAATATGCTAATAAAAGACAAAAGAAACTAAATATGAATAAAATTACTCAATTTTGTGCAGGCTTGGGGAGTAACGGAATACATGGAACGGCAAAAATGATGTCGGCAAGCTGTTTGGATTTATTTTCATTTTGTTTCTGTCGCATTTTATGTTAGTTTTGCCGGAGATCAAAGAGATCAAAGCCAGGAAAGAAAGCTTACCACGTGTTGTGAGTCATAATTTTATTCATATAATTTTATTCATATTTGGTAGTGGAGTAATCCAAAAGTAATTGAAAGTAACCAAGTTAAAGTAACCCTACCCAACCCTGTATGTGTGTGTATATATATATATATATATATATATATATATATATATATATATATATATATATATATGTACACATAGAAACGCTCCCCTACTTACGACCATTCGACTTAAGTAAAACGATAGATACGTTCCCTTCGGGGATGAATAAAGTATCTATCTATCTATCTATCTATCTATCTATCTATCTATCTATTTGTTTTGGGACAGTACTGTAGTGCTTCTTTTCCGCCGCTACCAACGTGTGGCGCTGTGAGAGGTCACCCAGCATTCACCCGGAAGTAAAACAATCTGCGTCCTATTCCTAGTTCGTGTGTAAAATTTCTATAGTCTATCTTCAGCTTGAACTTTGACATCTTTATCGTTTAATATCTCATGCATCCATTCAATATGGTTGGAGTTAAGTGTAAAGAAGAGTTGAGACGTTTCTTCTGAAATCAAAGTGGAATAAGAAAGCTTGATTCGGTTGAGAAAAAGACTTAATTTCGGCAACTTTCTACCACGGAGGAGGACGTCGCCTAACTCTTGAAGCACATCTTCCAAAAGTAAGTTCAACTCAACTTTATCTTAATAGACCATAATGTTTACTTTTTTAGTACATAACAATACAGGTTACTTATACAAGCCGTAAAAATACTTATATAAACCTTAAACATACAGAATATAGCACTGAAGCAACTTATGAACAAATTCAACCTACGAACCATCGGCCGTTTGTAAGTAGGGCAGCGTCTGTATATTATATGAATAATGTTGGCAAAAACATGGACCAATTTCTCTCAAAGAAATGTTTCCAGACATCACTGCGGTGTTTTTATGCGTATTTGTATGCTCGTTGTTTTCTTACACAAAAAGATAGTACAAGTTAAGATTTTTTTTTCTGTTCCGCACCAGTTCCAAGCCAGCTGCTAGGCGCCAGCCGAGGCCCCAATGGCACCCCAGCTGGGGAGAAAGGACCTTGCGCGACCACGCCCTTGTGACCGACCGCCTTGCGAAAAAAAACAAAAACACGGGTATTTAAAGCCGCAATATTTAAAATATAGGGAAAAATCAACAGCTTGTATATAATAATTCACGGTACATCTTCTCATGAGTTGAAATTGACGTTTATAGTAGAAGTTTTCTGCTAGAGGGACTTTTACCTGGTCGGCCAGCGAGGTGGAAAGCATTCCCATGAGTTCCCGCTCGGCCGTCAGCCTCCACATCTGCTCCCATCGCAGCTTCCGAAGACGGTCCAGCAGCAGCAAAATGACCCCTGGAAAGTCAACCATGTTGTTTACAGAAAATGGGACAAACAAGCAAAAAAATACCCCACGTCATCAAACCGACTTTACCGGCAACTACAGACGAAACGAGATGGGAGCGAACGTCCTCCATCCGTTGCCATGGCTACAGCAGATGGAATGGAGTCTCGGGAGTTTCTTTTTCCGTGGTTTACAAACGCCCCCCCCCTCCACCCTCAGTTGTGTCCCCTCGGTGGAAACTTGAGCGACTCCAAAAGGTTAATTGGAAGATTAACCAGTCATGAAGACTCAACCAATCGGAAGAGAAGATGTTGGCTGGCTGCAAAGGACCACTGTTCTTGCTCGGGAGGAAGTATTTTTGGAGGCGTAGCTTACGGATTGGAAAATATACAAAGGATGGACATACTGCAGTAACCTTTCTGAAGTGTCTGGCTACTTTTTCCTTAGCGATTAGCGCCAAGTACTAGGTAGCGTTAGGAAAATAACAACTTAAAGAGTTATTACAAGTTGGTTATTGATGTAATTCTTATCAGTTTAGTGTCTGACAGTCATCTATTTATTGACTTCTGGTTAAATTTAGTAATGCTTATACTTGAAAGTGAAATAAAGCAGTGACAGAGCAATTCCATACGATAAATAGCCAGAGTGCCTTCGCGTTATCCTTCATTTTCCAAATGTTTTTTCTCATGTAACCCTGACTTTTGCAGTACTTTTAATTTCATGCACCTTATAGTCCAGTGCGCCCCATGTGTGAAAATATTTCACAAAGGATTCTTTTTGAAGTGCACCATATAAATCAGCACGCCTTATAGTCATGAAAATGAGGTCGCCTACCTTTTTAGAACCGATTAGCGAGAAGGACTACCAATTTGAAATGCAGATTAAAAATAACAACTTATATCATTTTGTTGGTATTGTTCCAAAAGTACTGGGAACATTCTGATGTTGATTATCTCAAAAACTATTAGGGATCTAAAAACACATCTGGTAAATTCAGAAACCTTGTAATCTCAATCTTTTTACATGACATGTTTCAAAATGCTCAGTGTGAGCACAATTGGTCAAATACCAAAGGGTCAAATTCTTGCAAAATTCGTCCCACCTTTGCATTGTCAATGGTTGCAACAGCTTCTGTCAGCTGATCCACGTCTCTTGGTACCACCACACTGGAGACTCAGAGTTAATAGAGAGTTTCTGAACGAAATTCTGTCCTGAACCAGAACGATGGATTGGATGGTCTGGGCAGACTTATCACAATCTCAAGTCCTGACCATCCAGAACTCCAGATCGCACACCAGGCAATTTCTTTGTGGGGATTTGTGAAAGGACTGCTCTATGTGACCTCCTCAGAAGCTGTTGCAACCATTGACAATGCAATGCTGGAACGCGTTTGGCAAGAATTTGACGACGTTTTGATGTGTGTTGTGTGACCGATGGTTCTCACATTTAACATCTCTGAAAATTTCATGTAAAAAATAGATATCAAGGTCTCTGAATTTACCAGATATGTTTTTATATCTTTAATAACTTCGGCAATATCCAATGTTAAAATGTGTCTAAGACTTTTGAAACAACCTCTAGTATTAATATATTACCACTGTGTAAATATTACAAATTGGGTTATGATAGGCAACGTCTGCATCTGCATTGTCTGAAGATACTAAGTAATTGATATGTCCCATTATAAACGAATTGTGAAGGATTGGATCATTTCTTTCAGGACAATAATTAATGGTTTCTGATGCCAGCTACAAATCACAATTCCTAGAAATTCCTAGTAACCCATCACTCTTTGCAACCAAAACTAGATAACACAAACTGGTTGTAACCTTTTAACCGACATTTCCAGCATGTTGCGGCATGACTCATCATTTGGACTCTCTTTGGGGAGAGAGGGCTTGGGTGGGGGGGGTTGCACTTACTGTGTCAATGTTTCCCTAAATGTAGGCCACTTTGATCATAACATAGCTCAACTTTTATTGCAGTAACAATCAAATGTTACGGAAAAAGAAAATCTGCTAGCTTGTCCTTTATTACCTTCACCGCAAGTGACAGCAACCAGCGCTTTAATGCTACTAGCGCTATAGTTAGAGGAGTCACTGTACTTTCTTGTCGAGGGAGGGATAAGCTAGTTTTTATTGGCAAACCAAAACAAAGGCTTAGTTTTTATTTGTTGCATTTATAGCTGCTCTTTAAATAATGCAGTAATTAAAAACTTCTTGTGAACATTTTAAAAGGATTAGTGATCAGAAGCCTTCAAAGAGGGGAAATCTTGTGGGGAAACAGAGTTAACTCTATATGAACTGTGCAGGAAAGGATGTGTTATATAAATGTCCTGAGAAAAGGAACCTTTTGGACTCTCCATTCATCCATCCATTATCTGCACCGCTTATCCTTAGTAGGGTTGTGGGGATGCTGGAACCCATCCCAGCTATCATCAGATAGGAGGCACACCCTGAACTGGTTGTCTACAGTTGTGTTATGTATAAATCTTGACAATTTGGGTCAAGTGTTTCCAGGATTTTCAGGGACGGAAAAATTTCTCGATGAGTTGGGCCAAATTAAGGGCTTAGCGGGTGACGAGTCGACAACAAACGAGCAGGAAAGATTCAGATTTTAAAATATAAATGGAAGAAAGACAACCTCGTTCATCATGGAACAAGAAAACACGAATGTTGTGAAAAGATAGAACTTTAAACACACCAGTGTTGAAGCCTCTGCCGAGGGCGGGCCACGGCCGGTGGTTCTTCCACAGGTTTCCCAGGTACCAGTCGCTTTGGTTCTCAACCAGACCCAGAACCTGCTGGCCTGAAAACACAAACATTTGGGGAAATATTGACATCTGCAACTTTCAACAAACTCGATAGAAGTTGAAAAAACAACACGTAAATGTGTGTCACACAAACATGGCCCGGTTTTCAGACTTCTTTACTGGCCTAATTTTTGCAACATTCCCCAAGCCTGAATTCGACACTTGATGGCCCAATTAATTTTACCCATTATGACACGAGTGATATTTGTTTTGAGACATTTAGTTGAATAACTGTCAGTTACATATCAAGGTTTTCCATCTGCTATCAAATCTGATCTCTGGGTACATTTTAAATGGGATCCTTATCTCTTGTATTTCAAACTGACCCAAGAATCACAATTGAATATTCTCCCGATTATAGTTTCTCAAAAGTAATGCGTTGATGCTAAATACGGGATCATCTTCATAGAAATATGAAACGCGTCTCTTCAAAGGAATTATTCCTTCAAATCGTTTATTGAACCTCTAGATGATGGCAAAAGGTGCACCTAAGAAGCTCTACAACTCACATTAAGAGATGTCATTGGCCACAAGATGGCATCTAAGGAACTGTCATCCCTTTAGTTGATCAAGGTTTTTGAGTGGAAGCTTTGTTTTGCCAACAGATCTTGATAAAAGCAAATATTTTGATCTTGCTTCCGACGTTAGGAGGGACATGCTCCGCTTTTCCCGAAACACACTCAAAAAACAAGAAGCACATTTCGGGGCGTCTGCATACAGAAATGTCTGGCAGGGGATCAAGACTTGAGGGGCACCTTAATCCCCTCGTAAAGCCGGCTTTTATGTCCGAGTCGGCGGCAAACTAGGAGGCGGGGAGAGGGAGGACGGTAGGGAGGTTGCTTCCTTAACTGCCTACCGCCGCCGTGACTCTGCAATTAGCTCACGTGAATGGAAAGATTTACAGCTATGGAGGCTATCAACGGCTGCAGGAGGCTACAAGGAGGTGTGACATTAATAAAGAGGCCAAAACCGGCTATCCAGAGAAGGAAGAGTGGGGATGGAGGTGGGATTAAGGGGGGGGAGATTTGCAAGATGACGGACAGACAGAGGTCAAAGAGGCGGACGTGGACGTGAGCAAACTTGAAAAATCATCCCAAGAAAAGTGCCTATTCTACCATTTTTGTGTCCAGTGTTTTTCTTTTTCCCAAGTAGCGTTCTCTGTTCAAATACTGTATCTACCATTGATTCAGGACTACAGAGTGCATTGAATTAAAACTATGTGCACAAATTTTTAGGAAGAAACTCAACTTTGTTTTTGTAGAAGCCACACAGGATTTAAGCAGAAATCTTAAACAGCCATAAAAGTAAACTCATTCAAACGTCTATTTCTCACATTAAAAAACAGCAGGGAAATGTCTGGTACAGAAAAGTAAGAAATTGTACAGCGACATTTGTGTGTGGACTGTGTCTGCAGATGCCAATCTCAACCAAACTAATGCTGCAGTCAATATTAAATCAATTGACATAAAGATATATACAGGAGTGTGACTAAAACATTCTCAAAACAAAACTCAATGTGCTATACTAAGCAAAAATCAAAAGTTCACAACAGCCTGTACACAGGCCAAGCCAAGCAAATGATCTTAAACTTTCCCATCCCTTTCACACATGACCAAAAGATTGAGGGGAGACCAAGTACAGACGCTCCCCTACTTACGACCATTCGACTTACGCAAAACGGTAGATACAAACCTTTTTTTCGGGATGTCAAAAAATATCCGGACATTGCTGTAAGTTAGATTTTGTATTGTGTGCACATTTTCCAAGTAGAGGATAGTGCTGTAGTGCTTCTTTCCACTGCGTGGCGCTGTGAGAGGTCACCTGGGATCCACACCGAAGAAGAAATCTGGCTTCTACTTCTTAGTTCGTTTGTAAACACATTGCACTGCAACTCTAGCGCGGCAAGAACCTTGACATTTTTATTGTTCAATATCTTGTGCATCCTTTTGATATGGTTGGTGTAAAGTGTAAAGAAATGTCGAGCAGTTTCTTTTGAAATGAAAGTGGAATAAGAAAGCTTGATGCGGTTGAAAAAAATGGTTGGATTGCTTTTTTTCGTCCACTTTTTACCAGGGAGGAGGAAGTTCCAAAAGTAAGTTAAACTTAACTTTATTTATTTTGATCATGTTTATTTGTATAGACCTTAATCACAAGGAGTCTCACAGGGCTTCACAGACCACAGAAGCTTTGTTTTTCAGTACGATGCTTTATCATTCAGCCTGCTTTGTAACAATATAGAGAATGTTATTTTATCAAACGTTTATTTTTCAGTTTCAAAACAATACAAGTTACTTATACAAGCCTTAAACATAATTATATAAACCTTAAACATAAATTTCATACAATATATAGCACTCGTTCGTGAGTAGGCCAGCGTCTGTATTGCCATTACTGCATTAAAACATCATAATACATAGATGCTTCGAATCTCTCCAAGTAGTGTCGGCTGACTGAAAATTGTGTGGGAGCAATATCTAGTATATTTTTCCTATTGGGCCGATAAATGTCAGCCCGATAATCATGGTGAACCCATCCATAGTTAGTTGCAGACCATTTAGATTGATAGCTGTGGACAGAGTCAGTAAATCGCGGCAAAATGCGTTTCTTTTCTGTACTGGACATTTCCCCGCTAATTCTGCAAAGCCCATTCTCCTGGCTGTGGTTGTAGAATTCTCATTCACACATTCATTCATGCTCGTCACTAATTAGATGACAAGGTTTTTGACTACAGACATGCTGAATGCTCGCCGGACACTGAAATAATAGGCAGCTCCGTATTAAAATGTAGAAACAACATATCTGCTTGTGTTCGTAACTTAAGGTATTAGCATCAATCTTTGTAGAAGTGACAAGACCCGATGCAGTTGTGAGAGACGGAAGAAATTTGCCTTTTTTCATTTCTAATCAAATCCATGTTTGTAATCTGGTTATACAACGGAAAAGATGATTAAGATGGAAAAATACTAAGCTTGGCAAATCATAACAATCATTGTTCTACCAGGAAAGTAATCGTAGTTGGGGATTTAAAAAATGTTTGAGTAAATCTCCAATTGATTGGCATGGGAAGTCCCAGGTCAAGTCTCCAGAAAATGAAAAAATGAAATCAGGTGGACGTTTTTGATGCAGAGGTTTAGTAATTCCTGTTAAGAAGCAAGCAGGCATATAGCCATGGCAACCAGACTTTTGGCGGACCGACTGGGAAAAAAAGATATCTGTTTCAAAAGTCAAAGAATTTCCAAAATTTAACAAGAATAGGTCCAACTTTTTAAACAAAAACACTGCAATGACTGAATCACTATTGAAAAAATTTGGCTGTCAAAGCTTGAGATCCAGCTCATAACGTGATTGTTATAGCCAAGTGCGTTCATAGCTCTTTGTTTCAAATTTGATTCAGCTAATGCTAGTTCGTGTTCCAACATATTCTGCCTTGTATTTCATGTTTTGAGCATTTCAAACAAATTCTTGTTCAACGTATTCTGTGTTCTGTTCAATTAAACTAGTTAGTGTTCACCAGCTCAGTAGCCTAGATGGTAGGGCGCCCGCTTTGAGACTGGGAGGTCGCTGGTTCGCGCCTCGGCCGAGTCATACCTAATTGGTAAAATGGCGGCGCCCTCTGTTGGCTGCGGCTGCATCGGCTCGCTACAACGGGTCAGGTGTATCGACATTTCGTTCTGTGTACATTGTTACAAAGAATGACAATACAAAGGAAATTATTATTATTATCAGAGGTTAAGGGATATGTGAACTGTGATTTCATGTTTTGAGCAGTTAAAATTAATTTGTATTCCACATATCCTATGTTGTCTCTTTTCCATGTTTTGTTCAGTTAAAAATAGTAAGTCTTCCAACATATCTTGCATCTTCTAACTTTTGTATTTTGTTCATTTGGATCTTTATAGTTAGTAGTTAGCAACGCAGTACAGTAATGACGTGTCATCTAGCCTTTGTTAGTGTAGCTTTGACTTCTGACTGTTGAAGCTCATTGTTTTGTTTTTGAACACTCTCCGCTATAGTCCACTTGTGTTATTCGGGGAGCGTTCAAATAACCTTTTTAGCGTGATAGACCCAATTACCCCCAAAATAAACAATTACTAAAAATTATTAAACAATGTGGGCCTTCATACAAGGTGCGTTCAATATCCACTTCCAGTGAGGGAAATTGTTTTTTGTTTCATTCATTCTATTTTTAATGAGCACTTGCGATACTCAACGTACATTCAATAACCACTTGGAAATCTCAATTTCGACCTTCAGAGAGCAGGAAATACCATAAAAGTGCTCGTTGTTTTTTGGTTGGTGAGGTTTTGGGGTACAGGATACCCAAGATGCATTTGATGATCACTTTTAGTGTGGCAAATCTATATTTTGACTCTTTAACAGCAGGAAACACCGTCCGTGTACTTTTATTTTCTGAGCTGCAAATCTTGCTGTCAGCTTACTTACTGAGGGAAATACAATAAGGGTGTTTTGAATGTATTTGTATACGAGTTAATTATTGTATTTATTTATTTTTGCATCCCCTCACATTCAATGACCATTTCCGGTAAAGGAAATATTGATGCTAGCTTTCAAACAATGACCTTAAGACAGGGTACGTAAACCTTTTTCATGGCCGATTTCAAGAAATTTTAAGGACTTTCAAAGCCAATTTTACGATGTTTCCAGTACCATTAAAAG
Organism: Urocampus carinirostris; assembly: GCF_059441175.1. Lineage (NCBI taxonomy): Eukaryota > Metazoa > Chordata > Actinopteri > Syngnathiformes > Syngnathidae > Urocampus > Urocampus carinirostris. The sequence goes on from NC_142359.1 coordinate 23,811,785, forward strand.
AAGAAATGCGCTGTGAATCATTGGTTTTTAAGAGCCACAAACGTAATCCCTGCACTAATACACATTTCATAGTGCCCTGTTTAGGTGTTGCATGCGCTTGTTCTTTTGGGCTCAACCCTTAAAGTGGAAATCACGCTTCATAGGACAATGCCATAGCTCAGGAGCGCTTGTCTTATGATCAAGAGGTCGCAGGTTCGATTCCCGACTCTATGTCGAAGTATCCATGGGCAAGTCACTGAATCCCTCATGCACCCGATAATCAGGTAGTTGCCTTGCATGGCTGACGCTGTTATCGGTGTGTTAGTGTGTGTGAACGGGTAAGTGTGAAGCACATTGTGAAGCGCTTTGGGGGTCTTCCTTGACTTGAAAAGCACTATATAAATGCAGACCATTTATTTTTACATTAACAAACTATTACAAGGTGCTATTGGTCAAAAAGGGAAGAAGAAACGCAATGGCAAAGTGAGCCGTGTCAGTGTTATTTTTCAGCAGACCTGTTGTCAAACGTGGCAATAATTTAAAGCATTTACAACCCCTTCACCAAAAATTCAAACGCTTTTCAATCCTTGAAAGTAAAACGTTAAAATTCAAGCATTTTCAAGGATCTGAAGCACTCGTACAAATGCTCTAAGAGCTTTTTCTTTTCATCATTATTTAATTTTTTATTTATTTATTCCATTTTTTGAGCACTCACGATAGTCAAGGTGCGTGTGATGTCAATAAATCCTTTTCTGAATTCCTATTTTAATTTACATTCACGGGATTTGTTTCTCCGTCTACGTTGCCAAAATGTTGACTTGTCCAGTTTTGGACAGGAAACTGTGAGAAAATGAAGTCTGCATCACAAGGACACAATCTTTAAAAACAATTTACGTTGCAAGCGAAGCAAAAACAATCCCGGCTGCGTTTTAACACAGACGCTAAAAGTTAACTAGCTTGTCGTCAATCACAGTTAGCGCCAGAGCAGGTAGCGGGCGACCGCAAACATTTATTTGAGGACAAATCCCTTCTTACTCGCAAAGGCTTCATTATGGAGACTCTTAAAAGACTCTGCTTCCCGCTGGCCGAGGAAAGCAACCCACAGATGCAAAATTCTGAGCTGAACGCCACAGAAGGAGCCACCAAAGAAACCCATAAAAACCACGATTAAACACAACGAAACGGTTTTTAATTGGGAAAAGCGGCAGCCGTCGCCGTTTGTCAAACGGGGAAGAAAAAGAGACTTGGCAGGCGGAAGAAAAGCAATCAAACGTCCCTTTACAAAGAAATTCACCGAAGAAATGAAGGCCACGGAAGCAGGAAAAATCGTCACCCCTCAAAAAAACTGCTGATTCAGCGTCTTTGTCTGACAGCTGAGCGTTGTTTCTTCCCCGGTTCCGATTCTTCAAAGCAGAAAAACAGGATGCGGTTTAGACGCGATTGATTCGGTAAATTGCCGGCAGCCTTTAAGGTCGATGCATCGCCGATAGCGTGACAGAAAATATTTCGTCAAACGTTTATCGAGGAAGAAAGCTAGCCGTTGAGGTTGGGCCTTGTTAAAAAGGCCGCTAAAAGGAGCGTTTAGCGCTTGGCTAACGCTTGCCGTTAAACCCTCGAACTATCGAATAAAAGCTTTTCACAAAAGCGGGGAATCGGAGGCCGTATCATGAAAAAAACAATGAAAAAACTCGTTACTGGAAAGCGGCTAAGCAGAAATAAGGGAGAATGCTAAACTACAAATCGATTTCGGTTACCTTTTCTAACTGATTTCATGCCCAAGTGTTGTTCGAGTGATATTACATTGAATAAACACAGTTCATTCTAGCCCAGGGGATGGCGATCCAAAATATCTTCAAATAGCCGTATCACACCCAAAAAACGATAATGTTTGGAGCTGCAAACATGTAAAAGCTTTATGGTTGTATCCATTAACCAATCAGGTCGTAGAGGCACCATTTCCTGTGGTGTGTCTTGGGCAAGTGCAGCCTGGTGGTGCCCACCCCTCTCCGGGCCAACATACATTTCCAAGCCTTATAAGGAAGGCAATACATACTGTATACTTCTATGTTCATTGGAAACTGTTAAGAATGTTTGTGTCACGTTTTTCCTCCTACAGACACCATGTCCTTTTCCATTATCAAGCATTATTTTTAAAAATCAGGGAGCCACTAGGAGCACCATAGCTGATTGTTGCTGACCCCCAGTTTGTGTTTTGAATTATTCATTATTCTACCTTCAAAAAACCAATCACAGATTAATTAAGTATAGCAACCTTCACATACTAATTCCTAATTGTCTTGGATTGTCTGTTACTCATAAGACTAAAACGAATGTAATCAACTCCAAAGAAGAACAACCTTTTAGTTTCCTTTGAGAAAAACAAAACATTAAAAAGTTTCAGTCTGTGCACATAAGATGACACGAGCAAAATTTGTTTTGAGAAATGTAGCTGAACCACCAAAAATCTTGACTTCTACAAAAGATTCATCTTCAGTAATACATTGGTTTTATTTTTAGATTGCAAAGGATGCTAGTTTTTTCTTTTGACTAATATGAACTGTGTACATTATTGTCACGATCAGCCAATCACAATGCTGTTCTTTGATATCCACACTCTTCAGCACGAATCTGCTTTTTGTAATCTGTGAGGTTCTAAAAGTTAAATTATTTGTTCAGTCTTCAAATCAAGTTCAATTTCTGCTTGACTACAATAAGAATGTAGTTCTCTTTTTATTAATGGACACCTGTAAATGAAATTGCTTGAGGTGCCAGGGTTGTTCCTTATTTTGACTATTATGTACTGTTACTTTATTTCATTGTCCCAATCATAAACTTGTTCTTTGATTTCTAACCCCTTTATTGTGGCTGTGTTTTTGGTGACCTAGGAAGTTTATTGAAATTAAAGGGTTTAGGGGAGGACTTATAGAACAGGTTGGAATTTTCCATTTTGAGGGTTTTGTAGAATTCTCTCCAGTTCTCCTTGCAAACTCAAAATTCATTGATGTCTTCTTTCCTTATTTTGAGTGTCTCTTAAACCAAAAAAAAAAACGATTGGTCCTTCGAGCCAAGTATCGTACACTTTGAGATTTTTTTTATCGTCTTACCTGTTCTCATTGCAAGCATAAAATTCATTCCTGTTGTCTTCTCTCATTATTCTAAGTGTCTATTAAATTATAAAAGCAACAACTGGTCCTTTGAGCCAGATATTATACATCATGGGGGTTTTGTATGGTCCTGTCTTGTTTTCCTTTCAAGTTCAAAACTCACTGATGTATTCTCTCCTTATTTGTAGTGTCTACTAAACTATAAACTGATCAGTTAGTTTGCATTTAGTTAAACATTGTTAAAGAACATTTTCCTGAGAATGAGTCTGTTCTCTAAAATGCCTGAAGTTGATTAGACCATTATTCCTCTGTTTAAGAAATAACAATTACAATTGACAACAGATAGTTAAATCGAATAATTTGCTTTAATTCCTGACATTTAATGACAGTTAATTTCTGAAAGGACGTCGAAAAGGATCCGAAAAATGCAATATAAAAATAAATCGGAAAAGAAGTCGGACTTTATTTAACAAAGAAGACGAGCGTCGGTCATAAAGTTTGAAGGCAAAAAACTTAACGGGAAGAGAATAGAAGATCTGATTCTTATGAAATCTTCAAGAAATATTGCAAGAAACAGTTGAGATTCGTATTGATAAAACAATAAAGAAAAACAAATCACAACCTTATGAGGACAGCAATGGAGGTAATTAAGGGTTTTTACGACGACAACCGATTACGGTTGAGACCAAAATGGAAGCTTGAAAACAAACAAAGACTGACATTTAGAAAAGGAGATGCTTTTTAACATTTAGTCTTTAAAAAATGCAAAGATACATATTTTCTCATTAACAAGGCCCAACTGTAACCAAAGAGCCCTTATGCACAAGCCAGGGGATGAGGACAGCAAGGAAAAACGGCAAATTACATATGCCTTCTTTGATATTAAGCAAAAATATACGAGCTATCATAGAAACGCACATGTTTTTCAAATAATAATAGATGAAGACATTTGTATTTATTTTAGATGAGGCTCACCTGGACGTAGGTGACATCATTAACAGCTATTTTGCTGATAAAAATACATCAAAAAAACAGTCTTTTTTGCAGTTTTTTTTCTCCATTTACTTTTTTCTCTTGTATTATTTTCTCTTTTGGTCTTTAATCTTTCTTTTTCTCTTTTTTGATTTTTTTTAATTGGCTTGTGTTCATTTTTTCATTTCTACTTTCTCTGTTTACTTTTTTCTCTTTTATCTTTCTTTCATCTTTTTTATCTTGCTTTGTTAAATTGCTTTTTGAGGTTTTTTTTTTCCTTTTTTCTATTTCTTATATTTTCTTTCGTCCGTTCTTTCTTTCGTCTGTTCTCTCCCTCTCCCCCTCCCCCCCTCTCTGCAACAAGCTCAGAAAAAATATTGCATTTATTCACTTTGAATCGGAGTGGATATACATGCCACATCTAGAGGTTAAATATTATACATTGTCCCTTTAAAAGGAAATTGCGTAATATTTAGCTCCCCCAAGAGGTAAAAAAAATAATTCCTTAAAAAAAATAATACTGATTTAAATAATAAAAAAACACAAAAACTATCATATACACATGTATTTCTTTAAATATTCGTAGGTCAACAAATTTGTATTTATTATACATAATATGAGGCTCAAAATTGACATGATTGTACACCATCTTAGTGCTACGGGTACACCCAGGTACTAAAAACCTTGTAAGAGGCTGGGCAAAAAAATGATGTTGTTTGGTACCTTTGAATCTGTGTAGTTTGTATTCTTCCGTGTACTTTTTAGCCTTTTTTTTTAATTGCAGGACACAATATAGCAACATCTAGTGATCCAACATTGCACACTGTCCCTTTACATAAACAACAAGTCGGCTATCTTGAGGCCCCGACTGGGAGCCGTCTTTCCCCGCCGGAGACCAACAGATGGACTGGTGGCTAATAAAACTTGAATATTCACTGGGATGACTGCAATGCAGCAAGGTGGGGGGTATGGGGGTGCACGAAACCCAAAGTGCAAGAAAAACAGCTGGCAGGTTTCGGGACATCGATTGGCACCAGGAAATTGTCCCGTCTCGGCACCCTTCAGCGAGGGCTGATTAGCTAAAAAGCTTTCGAGTGCTGAATAAGAGACAAGGCAGCGCTAATACGCTAAGTGCTGCTAATTCAAGGGCGGACGGGCGAGCAGAGGGACAGCTAGCTGGCTAGCTAAAAAACGGTCATGACGTCACTGTTGGGGGAGAAAAGTAGCTTTCAATCGCATCGATGTCCAAAATGGCCGTCGAGTAAACCTTGAATCGGATAATTTGGCTTCTTTGATTAGTAAACACACTTCTTATTGTTACACCACCTGTGGGTATATGTCCTGCATTTTTTTCTTTATGTTCAACATACACAAAAACAAGCAGAATTTACATAGAATATCATGAATTCCGGACTGCAGAGCGCAGCTGATTAAAAGCCGCGTCGTGGCAAAGGGAAATTCGATATGTACCGAATTTTTCGGATTGTAGATCCTTTCGGAGTATAATTCCCGGCAGCCAAAATGAGCATAATTGAGAGAGAAAAAACATATATAAGTCTCACAGGAGTAGAGTAATACCTCTACTTATAAAGTAACTGAAGGGGAAAATATTACCTGTAGTTACAAAGATCGCCTCAAGTTACAAAGGCAAAAATAAAGTACAGTATGCGCTGCACGTCACCGCTCCCAGCGTTTCCATAACATGAATGAATGAATGAATGAAAACTTTATTCAAACATTAAAATAAAAACAGAACAAAAACAATAACTCAACAACAAAATAATATTACATTATATGTTCGAAAACATACACAAACTGGCTATCGATTTAAATCTGCCTGGCAACCCAGGGCGCATGCAAGCTCCCAGCATGCTCCTTGTGTCACCGTCACAGTTCAGAGACGAGAAGGAGGAGGGCAAGACAAAGGGGAAGAGCACACAGCCATTTTTCAATCAGCCCAAATTAAAGACACTTTAGCAAAATTCCATGAAGTCTCGGAATTTTTGGAAAGGAATCACTCATAAAATCATTTTTTAAAGAAATGCTAGGAAAAAAGGTAAATGAATATTTTTTTTCTTTTTCCTTTATTCCTTATATTTTAAATGTGCCTTTCGTGTTTCATGTTCTGATGCTCTTTTATGATTTATTAAAAAATTATCATACTGTACTTTTGCGGAGCTTGGAACGGATTAGCGCATTTAAATACAAAATGCGTCTCTACTTAGGAGGTTTTCAGGTTATAAAGTTACTCCCAGAATGAATTAAATTTGTTAGTAAAGGTACCACTGTATAAATGACATTTTTGGGGAAAATCAATTTGATAAAACCCAACACCAAAAAACATATGTCACCTTGAACGGGAATTTAAAACAAAAGAGTAACAGGCTGAATACGTCCGAATGATATACCAAAGTAACGTTACATGATTGACATGGGTGTTTATATAAGTAACAACGTTGCATATTATTCAGATAACTCTGGCATAAAGAAAATGCTCACCAAACTACTCCAAAACACTAAATGCAAAGAAATTTCCCTCAGTGATGAGTAAAAGATGCGCGGCTTCCTCCTTCCACCTCCATCACATCAGAGGTCATTTCAGCTTACAAGCTTTACAACTTTCTCTCCGCCTTTCAGCTAAATATTTTACTATTTTCATCTTGTAATCTACAGAATATATTCATTTTTTCAGCACCATTTTGTTCAGTCTTCACAGTTGTTTTGATAAATTACCGATAAGTGCCGAAAACTGTCCCCCTGCGTAAAATGCCATTCGTGCAAACGTCACTAAAATGTCTTTGTATCTCATTTTTGAGAGAAATTTAATAGAACAGTATAGACATCCATTTTGAGCATGTTGAAAATATTAACTTAGGCGAAATGATACTGTACTTTCTGAACATTTGTATTCTGTTTCGTAAGAAAAGGGGGACAAAACGGTAAGGTTGAAATGATCAAAACAGGCCTAGATTGTCCTCCTTTGGTTTAATGTAAAAATAACATGTGAAGTTATATACCCGATAAAATGTGTTAATTTCACAGATAGTCCCATTTGAAGTAAAAGTCACACCTCCGGACAAACTATGAAAAAACTGACTCTTAGTCCGGAAAATACGTAACACAACAAAATAATTACCGGCCATTTTATAAGTCTACATATACTATAATCAAACACTAAATGGTTCAAGTAGAGCTTCAGTTTTTTTGGGTGTACCTTTTTAGGCATTCATGTAAAAATACCAGGTGACCAGCAACAGAAACTCAACTTTGTTTTTTGAGAAACTGCACCTGATTTTAAGCTTAAACAGCCATAAAAAATAAACTCATTCGCATCCATTTCTTATGTTTTAAAAAGATCAGCGGGGAAATGTCTTGTACAAAAAAGTAACATATTGTGTCACGATTAAGACACATGCTGTCAATTTTAATCAACAAGCTCAACAATTGATATTCATTATATTAGCATTAACATATACAAAGTGTAACAAAAGAATTCTCAAATATCTCAATGTACAGAACTGAAGTACAGAAGCCCGTGCAAACACAATAACCTGCAACATGCAAAAGCTAAGCAACTGATTTTAAGCTCCCTCATTTTTTGGGGTACAAAGTGATAGAGCGGAAACCAAGTGTTACATGTTTACCCATTCTTGATTTAAGAGGGTGCAATTTTGCAGTTCTCTGCTACTCTCTGTCTCCTTCCCAAATAAGCCCCGTACCTAAATCCATCCAAAAAGAAAACAAAGCCTGTGATTTCTAAGAAGAAAGTCTCAAACATCATTATCCCTGCAATTCGAACTTAATGCTGATTATCTGTAAGTATTTAGCGGACCTGAAGTGGGAAGAAAAAATGGAAATGAAGAAGAGGGTGCCGACCCCAAGGATTGGAGACCCGTAACGAAGTCTAATCAAGAACGTAGTCCGCCATTATGCGCTTCATATCCTTGACTCTTAGCTAGAATCCTCATCAGAACTGTGATTGGAAGGTAGGCGTTCTCGTTTTGAGCATCCAGTTCGTTAAACGTTGATGAGGGGGAAGAACCACCGTGGAAATTTTGTCAGTTCGCAGTGCGTCAAATTTGGGGTACGTTCCCCTTTTTCATGGACAAATCAAATACTTTTAAGGACTTTTAAAGCCTATTTTCCAAGTACTCCAGAACCGTTTCACAAAAAATCTCGCGAGAATTGTATATCTCTGCAATTTACACATGAGATTTTGAATTTTGCAGGTGGATTTATCAAGACATATGATTTTGAGATCCTGAGTAAATCCAGGGTTTTTAGACCTTTTTCGTGCACTTTTAAATACTTTTAAAGCCAGTTTTCATATTTCTCAAGTACCATTCAAAGAAGAAATCTAGTGTGGATTATGTATTTTTCAAGTCCAAAGATACACTTGGAATTCACATGTGCAATATTTAATCCTGCGCTTGCATTTATTAAGACATAAGACTTATAAATCCTGAATAAATCGCAAATATATATATAAATATATTTTCTTAAAATGACGGTACTATGTAGTCTATATTTTATAAGTTCTTCCCATTATATTTTACCACTGGAAAGCATGGAGAGAACATGCAAACTCCAAAGCGGGGAGGCTGCAATAGCTGGAATTGAACCCTGGTCATCAGCACTGTGGGGCAGCCAACGGCCTCCAACCACCGTGCCGCCATGTGATCATTAATCATTCTAAAAATTACTGTAAAACAACATGTATAACACACACCCAAATTTTGACTTTTTTTCAAAGAAAAAAATAAGGGAACTTATTTTTTTTTCTGTGTAGCCTGGTACCAAACGACCCACCGTCTTGGTACGAGACCGTGGCCGAGTGATAAAGGATGTTACCAGTTGCTATAGGGTAAACCCCACTGGTCAGACTGGTTTAGCTGTCAAAATTATATAAGTCACATAGTTTGGACCAAGCACCTCAACAGATGTAATCTGGCCCGAGAGACACAGCTGAGAGAAGTGGAAGAGAAAAATGAACCACGTTATTAAACAATAACCTGCAGTTTTTAATACATCCACTAGATGTCAACAAAGCTAAGCGCCACATCGATATTTGCTGACTACCATTTATTAACCAGAAAAAAATCAGGAAACGAACCATCCCGATGTTATTTTACTTAAAAGTTAAAGACGCGCTTATTAAAGAAACTGAACAAATTTGCAATTTTGTTACTCATTTACTGGTGTCATCATTTTAGCCTCTGTCAAACTCCTTATCATGTGTGAGCAAGTAAGTGCATTTCTTCAACGTGATCGAGTAAGCTCTCCTTTTTCATCTTTCTTTGGGTTTGGGTTTCCATTCAGACTGCACTTGAAACGGGCCTCTTCTTACTTTTACCGTTTTTATGCTACACTGACATTTAAAGTTACTTCCATACCCCATTTCCTCCCATTCATCATACCTAATGTGTTGCACCCCAAACAGCTAGGCCTGAAGTAAGATACAAGCAGATAGTGGCGGTGGAAAACAAACCAGAAGATCTTCCTGACAAGTTTTGTTCTCATCAAACCACGCTCGTTCCCAATAAAAGCAAAGGTCAGCCATTTTGTCTTTGCTTATTTGGGAAGGACTTTCTCCTGCTGACAAGCCAAGAATTTTCTTTTCATTTTTTCTTATTTGTTTCATTGTAATAAGAGTCTTAATCAGAACTGCTCTTTTCAGCTATTCTTTCTTCATCCAAATATCTTGTGGAACACCAGATGATGATTTGAGCATGAAGCGGGACATGAAGCGTCTACCGCCTACACGCACCACTTGTTTAGTATCTCAAAATCCCAGAATTGTGTCATTGTTCATGCGAGCAGGAAGGAGGTGCAAAATGGTAAAGCCCAGGGAAAAAGGAGGCACGACCTTGCCAGTCCTTTAACCTTGTAGCATATGTTCTGTTCATTAGGAAGAAGGAGCAACTGCGCTCCACAGAGAACTTATACAATTCATGACGTGAAAGGCTTTCCCACCTTCATGTCAAATGCCTGACCTTCCCTCCCGCCCTCTCTAATTTGTAAATGCGGCGAAGGTCAGGGACGCACGGCGTTCGCTCTCTCGACGGATTCCAAGGCTAAATGAAGTCGGAATTCTCTGGGCCGCTCTTTATTACTCGGAGGGATATCGGCTGATTAGTGCCGATTAGCAGCAAATCAAGAAAAGAAATTCCATTTCTTCGATGGATCGAATGAAAGGATTGTGCAGTTTAAGGCAGATATAGAAGAATTTATTCCCTTTTTTTTCAAAGGACAGCAAAAGCAAAACGGTTTCAAGTATCGTATAAACTCGCATACAAGCCTACATCGCATATAAGCCACCCCTAAACTGTTTTTAAAATAGCCACATATTAAAAGAATTTCAAAATATTGATAAAGTGTGTACGTACACAACGATAATTATTTAGGTAATTATCTACGGGTGTGGCGTAGTGATGACGTCACATCGCGCTGTCCCGGTGCCGATCGAAGGCGACGCGTCACGTCAAACTCTCATAATTTTCTTCATTTTATCGCTTTTCTCTATCTCTACAACCTACTCTATCGTGCATTCTTCTAGAGAGGAACTACTGTTACTACGCCCTGTGGATATTACGCCTTTTAACCCCCCACTTTTATCGGATATTGACAGGGTTGGGTAGGGTTACTTTAACTGGATTACTTTCAATTATTTTTGGATTACTCCAATACCAAATATGCTAATAAAAGACAAAAGAAACTAAATATGAATAAAATTATGACTCACAACACGTGGTAAGCTTTCTCTCCTGGCTTTGATCTCTGGCAAAACTAACATAAAATGCGACAGAAACAAAATTAAATTAAATCCAAACAACTTGCCCACATCATATTTGCCGTTTCATGTATTCCGTTACTCCCCAAGCCTGCACAAAATTTTGTCATTTTATTCACATTTAGTTTCTTTAGTCTTTTATTAGCATATTTGGTATTGGAGTAATCCAAAAGTAATTGAAAGTAATCAAGTTAAAGTAACCCTACCCAACCCTGGATATTGACTATTTTAATGCTGAAATTAGGAACGAGAGTCGGCGGGTTCGAACCCGTAAACGGGGAAGAAGAGGCGCATTACTGGTGAAAGCCAGAAGAAGAAATGGACGTACTCCTGTTCCTAGTATAGTGCTTGCTAACGTTCAGAGGCTTTATAACAAAACTGATGAGTTGTTTATGAGGATACATACCTAGAAAGACTTCTGTGATTGTAACGTTCTTTGTTTTTCTGAAACTTGGCTAAAACCATCACATCCTGATTCCTTAGTCTAGCCGCCGGGATTTACGATTTTCCGTCAGGATCGGGACACAGATATCACAGGTAAATCCCGAGAAGGCGGAGTGTGTTTTTGGGTGAACGACAGCTGGTGTACGGATGCTCGGATTATATCCAGTGGATGTTCTGCTGATTCGGAATACGTGACCATTAAATGCATGCCTTTCTATCTTTCTCGTGATTTCTCATCAGTGACCCACACCGCAGAATATATCCACCCCAGGGCCGACGTCGATGTCGCACTAAAAGGATTAGCAAGCGCTATATCCAAGTACGAAAACAAGGATCCAACACCCTATCCATAGTATTAGGTGATTTCAACCAGGCCAATCTTCGTTCCGTACTACCAAACTATAATCAACAAGTCACATGCCTACGACCAGTTATTGTCCATTGAAGCAGGCGTACAAATCTGTCAACCGGTCCAGTCTGGGGAATTCCGATCACTCCACGGTACTACTCATACCCGCCTACAAACAACAGCTCAAGCTTTTGTCTTTTATTCGCGTTTTATGTTGGTTTTTCCGGAGATCAGAGATCAAAGCCAGGAGAGAAAGCTTACCACGTGTTGTGAGTCATAATTTTATTCATATTATTTTCTTTTGTCTTTTATTAGCATATTTGGTATTGGAGTAATCCAAAAGTAATTGGAAGTAATCCAGTTAAAGTAATTCTACCCAACCCTGATCAATTCATTCAAAAGTGAATAATAATTTAGCAGACCCGTGTAAGATTTGATGGAACTTTGTTCCCAACCCGCCAGTTGAAAAACATTGTCTAAGGCGCAAATGAAGTTCCAGATCCTGACAAAGTGGCTTCAAAGTGTCTGCACAATTGGATTCCTTTAAAAGCCATTTATTTGTCTTTAAAATCAATTTCTCGTTTGCCAAAACTGGCGTCAAAAAATCGCTCAAGTGCAAGTCTATCTTTTGCTTCACAAAATAATGGCAAGAAAGGACGGAGGCCACCTGGACGGTGAAGGCGCCGCATTGGAGGCGAGCGTTAATGAAGATCGATCCGAAGCGCTGTCGGCTGTGCCGCTATGTAGGACGGCGCCGCTTGTTAATCTTTCAAGTCTTTCGCCGCCGTGCCGTGCAGACGTGACTTCCCGCGACTTTCTACCAGCGCTATACTTCCTGACAAGCGCTTCCTTTTATGTTTTGTGCTGCAAAGTGGAAAAGTAAAAGCTGCTAATTTGACTTCCTCTCATCTGACACGGCCTCCACGACACATCCCTGCTACACTCCAAAAATTGTTGCGAGGCCCTAGTAGCAATTAAGATTTTTCTTCTAGTGAAGTTGAGTTAAATGATATTAAACCAATTGTTGATTGATCATGATAATTTAATGCAAAATAAATAAAACCTTTGGAAACTCAATAAAAACATTTCAAGTAAACTGTATGTAGCAGTGTTCATTTTACCTCCGAAAAGTGAGGGGTCCCGGGGACTCGCATGCTCAAAAATCTACGAACAGAGATCTATGGGTCCCCAATATTTAGTGTAATCGATGTCGAAATTGTAAATCAACGACAAATATATAATATGAATCTATATAATCATTCAGTTTTAATCATCACAGTTTAATAGTAATACAAATCTGTTATCACTTTAAGATTTTTCAGTTCATAACAATATTGTACATTATCCAAAATATTAATCTATATTTTTATTCAGTTTTAATCATCACATTAATTGGTAATACAAGGCAGTTATCATTTCAGATTTTTCAGTTCACAAAAATATTGTACATTATCCAAAATAACATGTAGCCTCCATTATCATCCTCGTCATAGCGTAACCAGGAATATAATTGAGTCCATTTTGGCAGGAAAGTCCTTTTCTTGCTAGGAGTGTTCTTTTATTTTCTTTCGTCGAATCGTTCGATTCAACACACATGTTTTCCTTGCCTCCGCGATCTTCCGAAGAATTTCTCCACCGTTTTTTCGTGCCGGAATGATTGCCGTTGTTATCACTTTCTGCATTATGTTTCAACTTCTTACTGACACTGAAGCAATTACCAATTTTGTGTTGATTTGCACCTAATACTGTTTTTTTCGGAGGCATACTTAACCTTCAGCTTCCCTCGACGACAAGCACCACAACAATGATGTAATCTCGAAGCAACGAGATTTCGTTTGCCGAGAACGGCGTGCAGAGGAAAACTCGAACCGCGAGACCAAAACAACAATGGCGGATCTGCCTGACGAAAAGTTTGGAGTGCGGTCAATCTTTGTTAAAAAAAAAAAAAGTAATCGGGTAATAATGACAATTTTGTGTCAAAAAACTTGCCTCCCGGGGACGCACGTTGATTTAACACAATGCGTCTCCAGCAAAAATGATACGTCCAAGACGCAAGGACGCGGGCAAACGAGAACACTGATGTAGAGAAATTGTCACGGCTGCCCATGGCGGCCAATTGGCCCCGCCCGTTTGGCGCCAGATGCGGCTCGTTGACTGATTGGCTTCCCTCCTATTTAAGCTCAGTGCTCTCACTCACCCTTTGTCAGTCCGTCAACGAACCTCTGCACCCGCAAGACGTGGGTTTTGACTCTGTCCGGTTTCCTGCTTGTGTTTCCTGTCCGGTATCGTCCCCGTCTATTTCGTTCTGTTTGATATCGATCTCCAGTGTCTAATAGTGTTCCTGTCTATTTTGTCCTGTGACAAATGACAACTCAAAAACCTCAACATGAGGAAAAAGAAAAAACCTTGAGAAGGGGCCGCACATGAGGTCATCCCCCTTCCAGGATGACCAGGCTGCGATGGATATTGCAATAACAAATAACACACATATATTGTCAACATAAAACATAGCTTTAGGAGCGGCAGTAGCTCAGGAGGTAGAGCGCTTGTCTTGGGATCAAGCGATCCCAGTTCGAATCCCAGCTCGTCTGTGTTACATGTCGAAGTGTCCTTGGGTAAGACACTGAACCCCTAATACCCCCAATAAGCAGGTTAGCGCCTTACATGCCTGCAAGGCCGCTATTGGGAAATGTGGAGCACATTGTAAAGCTTTTGGGAAGTCATTGACTTGAAAAGCGCTATATAAATGCAGATCATTTCAGATAATTTCATATGCTATAGAATAGAAGTGTGTTTAAGCCTAGACTTAAACATTTCCACTGAGGTTGCAGGTCGAATCTCAGTGGGCAGTTCATTGGTTGTTTATTTCCATCTTTTTTTTTGTTTTTATAGTCATTTTTTACGTAATGCAGTGGTTAGCACACAAAATGTCCCCGGTTCATGACGGCGAGATTCTGAAATCCCGGAACGCTATCTAGCTCTAACTGAACAAAACATGAGAGTCAGGACAGTGGGGCATTACCTTTGAACTTGCGAAAGACGGCCCAGAGTTCGGCGATGTCGGTGGCGAAGGTGATGTCGGTGTCGAGGACGATGACCTGGCGGAGGTCCGGCGGGAGCGTTTTGGTGAGGACGAGTTTCATCAGACCGTAAATTCCCGAGTAATGCTTGTTGGGGATCCATGACACTTCCGACTACATTCACAACAACAAAAGCAAAAAAGAACTTTTCACATGTCTGGACTTGGAACGGCAGTCGTTTGTGGGGCTTCAGAAACGTGAGGGGACACACATTAACAAAATAACAAAACATCAAAGTTAGACAATAGAACAGAAGAACACATTTATTTATCTTATGCAGAACATTACATTATTAGTAGTAATATACTGGACAACCCCCCCAAAAATGGTTCTTTTTTTTCTTGTTTTTTTTTCTTTTTTATCCTTTTTTGCACTATGATGACTTTGCACCAAATGCAATATTGCACAACCCTTACGATACCAACGGTATCACGACAACACTGTATGTAACATCCCACATGCCGACATTTCTTGTGTAAATACCATGTAAATTATAACTACAGGGAGTGCAGAATTATTAGGCAAGTTGTATTTTTGAGGATTAATTTTATTATTGAACAACAACCATGTTCTTAATGAACCCAAAAGTCTCATTTATATCAAAGCTGAATATTTTGGAAGTTGGAGTGGGGCTTTTTTAGTTTTAGCTATTTTAGGAGGATATCTGTGTGTGCAGGTGACTATTACTGTGCATAATTATTAGGCAACTTAACAAAAAACAAATGTATACCCATTTCAATTTTTTTTTTCATCAGGGAAACCAATATAACAGCTCAACATTCACAAATAAACATTTCTGACATTCAAAAACAAAACAAAAACAAATCAGTGACCAATATAGCCACCTTTCTTTGCAAGGACACTCAAAAGCCTGCCATCCATGGATTCTGTCAGTGCTTTGATTTGTTCACGATCAACATTGCGTGCAGCAGCAACCACAGCCTCCCAGACACTGTTCAAAGAGGTGTACTGTTTTCCCTCCTTGTAAATCTCACATTTGATGAGGGACCACAGGTTCTCTATGGGGTTCAGATCAGGTGAACAAGGAGGCCATGTCATTAGTTTTTCTTCTTTTAGACCCTTTCTTGCCAGCCACGCTGTGGAGTACTTGGATGCGTGTGATGGAGCGTTGTCCTGCATGAAAATCATGTTTTTCTTGAAGGATGCGGACTTCTTCCTGTACCACTGCTTGAAGAAGGTGTCTTCCAGAAACTGGCAGTAGGACTGGGAGTTGAGCTTGAGTCCATCCTCAACCCGAAAAGGCCCCACAAGCTCATCTTTGATGATACCAGCCCATACCAGTACCCCACCTCCACCTTGCTGGCGTCTGAGGCGGACTGGAGCTCTCTGCCCTTTACCGATCCAGCCACGGGCCCATCCATCTGGCCCATCAAGACTCACTCTCATTTCATCAGTCCATAAAACCTTAGAAAAATTCGTCTTGAGATTTTTCTTGGCCCAGTCTTGACGTTTCAGCTTGTGTGTCTTGTTCAGTGGTGGTCGTTTTTCAGCCTTTCTTACCTTGGCCATGTCTCTGAGTATTGCACATCTTGTGCTTTTGGGCACTCCAGTGATGTTGCAGCTCTGAAATATGGCAAAACTGGTGGCAAGTGGCATCTTGGCAGCTGTACGCTTGACTTTTCTCAGTTCACGGGCAGTTATTTTGCGCCTTGGTTTTTCTACACGCTTCTTGCGACCCTGTTGACTATTTTGAATGTAACGCTTGATTGTTCGATGATCACGCTTCAGAAGCTTGGCAATTTTAAGAGTGCTGCATCCCTCTGCAAGATATCTCACTATTTTTGACTTTTCAGAGCCTGTCAAGTCCCTCTTATGACCCATTTTAGATAGATAGATAGATAGATTTTGCCAAAGGAAAGGAAGTTGCCTAATAATTATGCACACCTGATATAGGGTGTTGATGTCATTAGACCACACCCCTTCTCATTACAGAGATGCACATCACCTGATATGCTTAATTGGTAGTAGGCTTTCGAGCCTATACAGCTTGGAGTAAGACAACATGCATAAAGAGGATGATGTGGTCAAAATACTCATTTGCCTAATAATTCTGCACTCCCTGTATAGCCTTATCCCCCTTGTTTTATAACCTTATCTTCTCTGCTCCTTTATCTTCTTGGCTCATACCTCACTGTGAATGTTTAAAACTGGAGTGTCATGCCCAATTTCGTTGTCACAATATGTTAACCCATTTTGTAACAATGACAATAAAGGTATATTCTATTCTATTCTTTTCTATTTTGTATTTTCTTTTTTTCTTTTACTATAGCTTCTTTCCTTCTTTTTTTATAATTTTGCTCTCCATTTATGTTTTTTTATTTTATCTATCTTCTTTGATTTTATTTTTCTTAGCTTTTTAATTATTTTTTTTCTGTTTCCTCTTTTTATTTTTTCTGCTAGTTTTCTTCCTTTTTTACTTTTATTCTTTTGATTCTTTTTTCCTTGGCTTTTTCTCTTTTTTCTGGCTTTAATATATTTTCTTTTTCTCCTCTCCTTTTTCTTATTATGTTTTATTTTTGTCTTCTTTTGATTCTTTTTTTCTTAGCTTTTTTCTATTTTCTTGCTTTTTCCTCTTTGTCTTATTCTTCCCTGCTTTTTTACTTCTTTTTCTCATTTTCCTTTTTCTTTTAATATTTTGTTTTTGTTTCCCCAGTTTATTTTTTTTTACCTTTCTTTTTCGCTTTTTTTCTTCGTCTTTTTTTTGGACTCTTTTCAGACTGCCCTTACCACTACATCCAGTTTTCTTTGGGTGGGCACAGCATGTCCATGTTTGAGCACTGCCCCTCCCTCCTGGTAATGCCCCTAGTTTCTGGTCTTTTTTGTATTTTTTGGGTCATTTCTTGTATATTATGATTGGGTTTTTTAATATCTTTTACATTGTTGTTTTTTTCCCCCTAAATCCTTTTGGGTCATTTTTGTTAGTTTTTGGGTTGATTTTGTGTCTTTTTTTGGGTTGTTTTCACAGTCATTTTTATGAAAAAATTTCATTGAATTTTTGTTGTTTTCTTGGGTTATTTTTTGGGGTCCTTTTTTTTTTCTCTCGCCGTTTCCTGGTCATTTTGTGGTTATTCTTGGTCTTTTTTTAAAAAAAATCTTTTGTTTTTGTCCTTTTTGGCCATTTCTAATTTTTGGGGTCGTTTTTTTTAACATATTCGTCAATTTTCTTTTATTGTTTTGCAGTTCTTTTGGTTGTTGTTTTGTTCTGTTTTCTTAGGGTTCTTTTTTGGTGGTTTTTAATAATTTTATTTTTCGGTTGTTTTTATATCATCTTCTTTCCTTTTTTTTTGGTCATTTTGGGATTTGATGAAAATGAGCATAACATGAAAATACAACAGCCAATCATTCATTTGGATACTGCAGAATTTAGCATGTGGAACGGTTGCAAATGCTAGCAGAAAACGTACTCTCGTCTCATGTTGGGATCTTCACAAGATAATTGTTTTTGTCTATTTTGAAAGGAAGAAATCAGTTTGTTCCTACTACATCAATAAAGTATCTTTCACACAACAACGTCATTTGTTCGTGAAGGCGAGGATACTCAGATTGGAGGAAAAGACCGAGATGGGTTTCCAGGACCTACCTTAAGCTCATCAGCGTCGTAGAAATGCACGTGCACGGCTGGCACCATCCAAGTGCGGAAGAGCGACGCCAGGATCTGCCGAGCGATGGAGTCGGTCACAAAATGGAAATGGAGCGGGTTCCGCCTGCAAAACACAGTTTCAAATCACTTTACTGCACAGGAAGAATTTGAAGAAAACGCCGGACCGTTACCTGTGTTTTCTGCTTCTAGGGGCAAAAAAACCCTGCTCTGAAGAATATTTCAGAATGAAAGAGATAATGGATCTCGAGGGGGAATATTGGGTCATCCTAGCAAGTCATTTGTTCTCACGCCTTCTTCATTAGCGCGAGCTAGGAAGCGACAGTGTGTGCGTGATTTGACCACTAGATGCCACTGTATTTTGTAGAGCAACCGAAAACGAGTGCTATAAAGCAGAAGGAATAATACAAAACTATAGGGACTCAAAATGAACAAAACGCTACTTTTATTCCATTTTTATTTTGCCAGGCCATTTGCAATAAAAATAAAAAAAAAAAATAAAAAAACAAAAGGATAAAAGGGAAAAAATGGGGATAAAGATACAAACAAATGGATGTGGGGAAAAAAGAAAATAGAAAAAGCGTAAGGGAGAAAAGACAAATAGAAAAATAAGGAAATAAAGGGAAAAAAAACTAAATTAAAAAAACAAAAAAGGATAAAGGGAAAAAATGGAGGAAAATATTTTTTTAAAATGGATAATGGGGAAAAAAAGAAAATAGAAAAAAGCAAGAGAGAGAAAAGAAAATAGAAAAATAAAGAAATATAAGAAAAAAGGAGATAAAGAGCAAAAAAAAAAATAAAACGAAAAAAAATAACAATAAAATATAATAAAAAAGGAGCAAGAAAGAAAAGTGAAGAAAAAAGGAAAAAAGGGGACAGAGAAATAGAATAGAATAGAATATACCTTTATTGTCATGAAATGTAAAAAAGAAGACAAATGGGAAATTAAAAAAATAAAAAAGGAAAAAAGATGTCAGACAGTAATGTCAGCTCCTAAGTAAAACTTCTTATGTCAAACAAACACAGATTTCTTAACCTATGAGTAATTTAAGAATGCACATGTATTTAATTCACATAATTTTTGCTCATTATTCACATTTTTCTACCACTTGGAGGCGTTGAACATTACTCACTGTCCCATTAAGAAAAACCTTCAGCACGTTTTTTCCCTGTTTACTTTCTATTCAATTAATTTTTATAACCGTACTTTCCGGACTATAAGGTGCACTGGAATGATAACAGCATAAAGAACATTGTTTAGAACCTGATATAAGGCAAACTTTCAAGGGAAGTTTTTTTCTGAAATATATATCATATATAAGGCGCACCTGACTTTAAGGCGCATGAAATTAAAACTACTGTACTCGGGTCGACAGCAAAAAAAAAAAATAGAAATTAAAGCATTACACTTTGCAACATTTCATTTCCAATTGTATTTACCATATTTCCTGGACTATGAGGGTCACATAATTCTTGGCCTCATTTTGGGTTTCTGGCAAATTTGGGGTTTTGTGGTGCGCCTTATAGTCTTGAAAATACAGTAGGTCGTGGTTGTGTGTTCACTTATTTATTATGGCACATGTGTTAAACGCATGGCCTACGGGCAAAATATGTCCTGCCACATCATTTAATGTGGCCGGTGAGACAGTGCTGAGAGAACCAAATAAGAAAAATGAGCCACAATAACCTGCAGTTATGAATACGTCCACTGGATGCTGCCAAAGCCAAGCGCCACTCACAAAGCTGAGTATTTGCTGACTGCCATTTATCAACCAGAGACATATACTGTAGACATTACAGACGCTCCCTTACCTACGACCCTTCGAGTTACGAAAAACGGTAGATGATATTTTTTTTTCGGGATGTCGAAAAATATCCGGACATTGCCGTAAGGTAGATTTTGTATTGTGCGCACCTTTTTTCTGAGTAGAGGGCATTACTGTAATGCTTCTTTACGCCGCCTTCTCACCCAGCATTCACTCCGAGGGAAAAATTCTAGTTTCTACTTCCTAGTTCGTTTGTAAACACGTTGCACTGTGTCTCTAGCGCTAAGAACTTTGACATTTTTATTGTTTAATATCATTAATTGTTAAATATCATCATAAAATGTAAAGAAAAAACGTTTCTTTTGAAATGAAAGTGGAATAAGAAAGTTTGATGCGGTTGAGAAATTGTTCGGAATGCTTTTTTTTGGCCACTTTTTACCACGGAGGAGGACCTCTTAAAGCGCAAGTCCCAAAAGTAAGTAAAACTCAACTTTATTTATCTTTATAGAGCATATTATTTTAAGATATGTTTATTTGTTTGTACAAAACAATACAGGTCACTTATACAAGCCAAATACTTATATAAACCTTAAACATACAAAATATAGCACTGAAGCAACATATGAACAAAGTCAAATTACGAAATTTCGTCTTGTTCAGAAGTAGGGCAGCGTCTGTATTTTACTTAAAATAAACCTCAAAGACTTCTTTTTACATCCACATGGTATTGTTTAAATATATAAACAGGGTCTTTGCAAACGTTTAAAGAAATTTTAGCTCTTTTTCTTTATAATTGATATGAGAACAAACAGCAGGTAGACATTTTCATCAAAAAATACAAGCATTTGAATGCTATTTTTCTCACTTTTCAGTCTGCATGCCTTTCCCCAAGTTAAATAAACTGTAGTGGGAATGAATTCAATTGTTTTTTTTTTCGTTTTTTTTAAATCACAAAGCCTTATGAGACTTCTTGTGATTAAGGGCTACCCAAATAATAATGACTAGACTTGACAAACACTACAAGAGATTATAACTTAAGTTAAGGGGAAAAAAACCTCATTGATTGTGTATCATCAAACCATACATCCCTGAATCATAATTTAATTGTGACCCCTGCATACCTGTCAACCTCCAGGGCTCCAAGCCCTTACAAAATGTTGTATTTTCCCTTACAAAATACAAAATAATCTTACACCATATATTTTTGTTCAAACGTGTTTGTTTATGTAGTTAAACATATTATATTGTACATGTGTTTTGCTATATCATACATATTGTTAATTAACATTTTGTTGCGAGATACTGAGTTGCTCGACATGAATGAGGTTTATTATAAAAAAAAAGTAAAAAAAAAAAATTAGTAGCTTGGACGTTCACTGTAGAAGGAAAATATACATGCAAATATAATTAAGTGGAATAATACATTTTCTTATTCGAATTATTCATTCATTTCTGCATTAAATTATTGTTGGTAATATACTGATTAAAGGGATAGCCACAAACCTATCTTTTTTCATTTTCTCCTTTTATACTTTTTTTCTTAACTTCTTTATACAACATAATAATTCGTAATAGAATGCATCAAAGCAAGTGAGCTCTTTGAGAGCCGGCTCTCTTTAATGAGTTGAGCCGGAAAAGCCGGTTCTCTAAAAAGAGACGGACATCCTTTCACTACACAACTACCACGGAATGATGCATGATGGGAAATCCCCAGGCGGCAGACACATGCACACAGTAGCATCAAACCATTCGCTTCGTTTGCAATAAAAAAAACGATACTACCGCGGCTAACTCGTTTGACTTGATTGATCGTTTCGTGATAGTCGTTGTATACCGGATGGTACCCATAATTGACAATTTTGCGTTTTCCCGTACAGATTTTCTTGTACGTCGTACACTTCTTAAAATGCATAATAAACGTACTTGTACGGCAAAAACGTACAGGTTGACAGGTATGCCCGTGGAAAGACCCCCAGCCCACCAGCTAAAGTACAATATTTATGCTATTAATTGACTAGTCCTGCCCCTGTGACAATATTTTTCTACCACGTGGCCCCTGGGCTAATATGAGTTTAACACCCTCTGTCTTATAAATCGGGACCAAGCTGGAACAGATTCAGTTCCAAAGCTGAGGCTCTGCTAGACCTATGGAAGAAAACACAAAAACGAACGCAGATTTTCCAAAGTAATGAAAAAAGCCATTCTATCCTTCATTTTTTTATTCGTTAGAAAATGAAAAAGGGAAAAAAGTGTCTAGCACTTGGTATTGGAGAGTCTGAGAAGGACTATTTGAGTCTGGAAATGAGAGCAAAGCACCATGGGAGCGTTCTGTGATTGGATTCCAGCGCCACAGAAGGTGACACCGGCCTCAAATAGACGGCGCCGTTTTTAGACGGTGCTTGGTCTCCGGACCCCTTTGGAACTGGCGGGAGTGGTTCGGGTCCAGTGGGACTTGGATGGCGGCCAATGAAAAGGCGAGATATGGACCAGGTCAAACAGAATCTGGCTTCCTCCGGAACCAGTTGAAAGTTTCAAAAACTTCTCTTCCCTACGAGAGGCGACTATTGATAAGAATGTGATAGCTTGAAAGTGACTCTGGATCTGGACCAGGCCTGGTTCCAGGTTGTGAAGAAACCGATCCCAAAAAAGGACGCAAGAATTCAAACTAGAAAGTGGGCAGTTAAACAGTCATAGAGGAGAAAGAAAAAAAAAACAAGAAAACCAATAAATCTCCTCTGTTGTTCCTTTTTTTGTTCAGTTAGACTTCTTAAGTGTCCTAACATAACCTGTGTTGTCTTCCTTTCTTCTTTTTGTTCAATTAAAGTGAGCGCTACAACATATCCTGTATTGTCTTGCCTTTCATGTTTTGTTCAGTTAGAGCTAGTAAGGGTCATAACTTATCCTGCATTGTCTGGAAGTTTTCATCTGGCTCATGACTGAAAATAATTTAGAAGCACTAAGTAAGAGGTAAGATGTGTCCCAGCATATTCGGTGCTGTATTCATTTCTTGTTTTGTTCAGTTAGAACTGCTTTGAATTTTGATGCACTATGCATGATGTGATTTTTATGTTTTATCCAGTTAGCATAACTAGCCCAACATATTCGGTGTTGCCTTGATTGTTTTGTTTTTGATCAATTACAGCGAGTGCTCCATCATATCCTGCGTCATCTTCTCACTTACACGTTTTTGTTTCAGTAAGACCTAGATTGTGTTCCAAAATATTTTGCGTTGTTTTAATTATATCTTTGCTCAATTAAAGTTAGCGAAAATACACTGTTTTGTCTCCTCATTTTCATGTTTTGTTCAGTTAGAGCTAGTCTCCAAACATATTCTGTATAGTTTTCTTCCTCTTATATTTTGTTCAGTTAGAGTTAGTATGTGTCCCATCATATCCCACATTGTCTTTTTTTGATGTTTTGTTCAGTTAGGACTAAGTGTCCCAGCATACTCTACATTGTCTTTATTTTATGTTTTGTTCAGGTAGAGTTAGTGTTCCCACATATCCAGTGTTATGTTCCCCTAGTGTTTTGTTAAGTTACAGTTAGTTAGTCTTTTCCTCATGGCGCTCTTGTTGTTTTGTCCGCGTGTGGGAATGTTCCTTGTGTTGTCCATTTTCAAGTTTTGTTCTGTTGAAACTAGTTAGTATCCTGCTGTTCAAGTTTTTTTAAGTTAGCTCTAGTTAGCCTGATTTGTTCTGAACTAGTTGGTAATCCAACATATCCCGCATGTTCTAGCTTTCATCTTGTTCACTATTCTGTTTTGTCCAGTTCGGGCTAGTAATTATCCCAACATAATCGGCGTTACTTTTTTCATGTTTTGTTTAATTAGTGGTCGAGTGGAGGTATTATATTTCATGGTCTCGCCTTACGGCGCTCTCGTTGTTCTGTCCACGTGTGGGAACTTTTCGTGTCGTCCATTGCCATGTTTTGCTCTGTTAAAACTAGTCAGTATTCCAACCTATCTTTGTGTTCTGACTTTCATGTTTTGTTCAGTTAGATCGAGTTAGTCTGTGTAGTTCTTATTGAAAATCTACCGCTGGGTCTTTAGCTACGAACCAAAATGTGTGGTACATGAACAGCATTGTTGAATGGATGACATAAGACGGGCAATGGTAATAATAACAATAATAATAAGTGGTCCTAGGGTTGGGGGATAAGGTTTAGGGGGCTAGTAGTTAGTGGTTAGCGTCACAAGACTTTCGTTTTAGCATTTACAGGCCTTTTAGAGGCTAGAGCATGGCTTTGTGAAAACACTGCAACAAATCTGTAATGCTGATGTTGCTGTTGCTTTTCTCTCAACACCCGGCGACGTGCACCAAATCCGGGCGAGCTTCTTCCGTCATCCCCTCGCCACCCAGGTGCCTTCTGGGAAATGAGGGATGATGGAGCGTCTTCTCGCTCTCTGCTTCATCGGATTTCTATCGGCAATTAACGTGCACTTAGTGCCGGATGAGGTGCATTATGGTCCGGTGCTCGCTCGGGGCTTGCTTGAGTGCCAAAATGGCCACTCAGGTAAGACTAAATCTAGAGCGCTTGAGGGGCGGAGGGGGGCAGTGCACATTCCAGTAATTGGGTCGAGCACTTTTCCTAATCGGAGCAAATGTCCTCGTGTTTTTGTTTTTTTTTTCATCATTTTTTTAGCAGGAAATAATCTCAGTCGAGGATTTATTAAAACCAGGTATCCGAGGGTTCTACAAATCTCACAAACAAGCATGTAGAGGATGTTTTGCGCAGGGCGAGCCACCGGAAAATGCTCTTCGAGTTAAGGTGGCAGCAGATTGTTATTGATGGCCGCCTTTGCACGCCGTGATAGCATTTGGGCCGACTTGACGCTAACACGAGGCGACTTTGGCAGGACAAACGCAATGACCAGTTTGGATTTGGACAGGGATGACCTTTTTCATTAGAGGGAGGACTACGGAACGGTCACAGGAACAGCCCGGCTAATATTCCAATCCCCCCAGGCCACGTGGAATGAAACCAGGGCTTTAGTTGAGTGACAACCAGTCAGCGAGTCAGCCATGTTGTTCTGTCCTCTGACGGCGCCCGAACCGACGGCATCAGAGGAAACAGTCTTTGACTTTATTGTCATTAATAGCCACGTTGTCAAAACATTGTATGCGACAAGATTAGACATGGCACTCCAGGGTAAACATGTAATATAAAGACTTTAAGGAGAAAAAAAATCTAAAAGACTGTTAGGATAAAAAGGCTGAATATTCACAACGTAGTGCTTAGTGACTGGCCAATATTGTAGTGCAAAACATTAAAGGGAGTAGACACAGGATATTTAGGACCACAAAAGAACTAACTGAACAAAAGAAAAGGACCATGCAAACTATGTGGGAATATAAATTTGTTCAAACAGAACAAAACACAAAAGAAAACAATAAAACTAGACGGGTGCACTACATATTTTCCAACGCCAACCAACTCTGACTGAACAAAACATGAAAATGAGACCAGGAATTATCGAACACTAACTAGCTTTGAATGAGAAAATTAGGGATAAATTGGAACACTAACTAGATCTACTAGAACAAGAAATTAAAGGAAAACGACAGAGGATCATTTGGAACGTTGTATGACGCCAACTGGACGAAACATGAAAGTAAGAAGTTGCTAATTATTTTAGAATACTAAGAAGTTGAAAATGAACAAAACAGGGTAAGGGGACAGTGCCAGCTATGTTGGCGCAATAACTAAACAAAGCCTGAAAAAGCAACAAGGCGATATATGTAATATCTAAGTAGCTTTAAAAGAACAAAAAATGAATTAAGATAATGCAGGATATGTTGGAACACTAACTAGTTTTGAAAGAACAAACCGTGAAAAGAATGGGGTGTTTAAACACTAACAAATTATACCAGAACAAAAAATGAAATCGATATGATGCAGGATCTGTTGGAACACAAACTAGTTTTAACAAAGCAAAACATGAAAGTCAGACGATGCAGGATGTGTTGAAACAGTAACCATCTGGAACTAAACAAATCAAGAATTAAAGCACAGGTGTCAAACAGGCGGCCGCTAAGGGATTGAATCCGGCCCGCGAGACAACACTCAGAGAAGCGCAAGAGAAAAACAAGCTGCAGGTTGAAATATGTCAACTTGTTGTTGCCAAAGCCAGGTGCCTCTAACAAAGACAGTCATTGTATTTATTTATTTGTGTCTCTCTCTCTCTCTCTCACTCTGTGTCTCTCTCTCTCACTCTGTGTGTCTCTCACTCTGTGTGTCTCTCACTCTGTGTCTCTCTCACTCTGTGTCTCTCTCTCTCTCTCTCTCTCTCTCTCTCTCTCTCTCTCTCTCTCTCTCTCTCTCTCTCTCTCTCTCTCTCTCTCTCTCTCTCTCTCTCTCTCTCTCTCTCTCTCTCTCTCTCTCTCTCTCTCTCTCTCTCTCTCTCTCTCTCTCTCTCTCTCTCTCTCTCTCTCTCTCTCTCTCTCTCTCTCTCTCTGTGACTTTTTAACCCCTTTTGCTCTAACTTCCTTTTTTCCTCTGTCCCTCTTTTCTCTTTCTCTCTTCCTACCCTTCGGGCTTTTATATTCTCTTTTATCTCCTTCTGTCTTTCTATTTCTCTTTGGATTTCTTTCTTCCTCTCCCTTTCTTTCCCCCCTCTCTCAAAACTTTCTATCCCTTTTGTTTCTCACGCTCTCTCCCTCCCTCTCTCTCTTTCTCTTTTTTTCTCCCGCCCTCTCTCCTTTTCCCTCCCTCTTTCTCTTATTTCTTTAAATTTTTTTCTTTCTCTTTTATCTATTAGTCCGGCCCCCAACAGAATGTTTGTTCTATCATGTGGCCCCCGAGTTCAAATGAGTTTGACACCCCTGAATTAAAGATATGTTGGAACTAGCTAACTCTAAATGGATAATGCATGGATAATATGTTAAAACGCTCTAGTTCTACCAAAATAAAAAATGAATTCAGGACTATGCAGGATCTGTTGAAACACTAAAAAGCTCTAACAGAAAAAGACTCAAAAATAAAACAACGCAGAAAGTGTTGGAACACTCAATAGTTCTAACAAAACAAAACATGAAAATTAGACAACTAATTCTACCTGTACAAAACATAAGAGAAAGACGATGCTGGATGTGTTGAAACACCAACTAGCTGTAACACATAAAACATGAAAGTAAGACGACGCAGGATGTGTTGCAACACTAACTGGCTGTAACTGAACAAAACATTAAAAACGATAATCAAAGATATGTTGTGATACTAACCTACTCCAAATGAACAAAACAAATACATTAATACAATGCAGGATGTTGGAACACAAGCTAGTTTTAAATCAAGGGTTGTCAACCTTTGAATAGAAAAATAGGTTAGAACATACAAACAAAATGGCATGGCCTAGCCAATAGAAGATTGGATTGGGCTGCTTGGAGTGGTCAGTAGTAGGGATTTACAGTACCTATTTTGGCCACCAGATGGCATAAGAGGCCCCAAGAAAGCAGATGTTTATCCATTTTGTTGTTATCTATTGGGAAAACCTAGACACGAAACCTAACTAAAGACACTCGCAGAGGCTTTAAGTACAACTGTGTAATACTTCACCAAAGACGTTTCTGTTGTTTCAGGGCCTATATGTCACATATAATACACACACACATCGGGTTTTATAAAATAGTTCATAATTAGATTTAGATTAGGTAGTTATATTTAGAATATATAAGAATTTGATAAGAGTGAAGGAAGAAAATCAAAATGAAATACCAACGTAACCTTTAACCATAAAACTAAAGGTATAAACAATAACTATTGTTATGGTGGCCATTTTGGTGCCATGAAGTGATTATGGTGACTGACCTGTGAAAAAGGACGGACTTGACCAGCGTCACCACGTCCCGGCTGGCGTTGTACCCGGCACACACCATGGCCACGTGGATGCTCTGCACAAAAACAAATGCAAAGAAAATGAAAAACTTTCCATCTTAATGCATTAGAAATGGTAAATAGAGTGCATTTCTACAGGGAGTGCAGAATTATTAGGCAAATGAGTATTTTGACCACATCATCCTCTTTATGCATGTTGTCTTACTCCAAGCTGTATAGGCTCGAAAGCCTACTACCAATTAAGCATATCAGGTGATGTGCATCTCTGTAATGAGAAGGGGTGTGGTCTAATGACATCAACACCCTATATCAGGTGTGCATAATTATTAGGCAACTTCCTTTCCTTTGGCAAAATGGGTCAGAAGAGGGACTTGACAGGCTCTGAAAAGTCAATAATAGTGAGATATCTTGCAGAGGGATGCAGCACTCTTAAAATTGCCAAGCTTCTGAAGCGTGATCATCGAACAATCAAGCGTTACATTCAAAATAGTCAACAGGGTCGCAAGAAGCGTGTAGAAAAACCAAGGCGCAAAATAACTGCCCGTGAACTGAGAAAAGTCAAGCGTACAGCTGCCAAGATGCCACTTGCCACCAGTTTTGCCATATTTCAGAGCTGCAACATCACTGGAGTGCCCAAAAGCACAAGGTGTGCAATACTCAGAGACATGGCCAAGGTAAGAAAGGCTGAAAAACGACCACCACTGAACAAGACACACAAGCTGAAACGTCAAGACTGGGCCAAGAAAAATCTCAAGACGGATTTTTCTAAGGTTTTATTTATGGACTGATGAAATGAGAGTGAGTCTTGATGGGCCAGATGGATGGGCCCGTGGCTGGATCGGTAAAGGGCAGAGAGCTCCAGTCCGCCTCAGACGCCAGCAAGGTGGATGTGGGGTACTGGTATGGGCTGGTATCATCAAAGATGAGCTTGTGGGGCCTTTTCGGGTTGAGGATGGACTCAAGCTCAACTCCCAGTCCTACTGCCAGTTTCTGGAAGACACCTTCTTCAAGCAGTGGTACAGGAAGAAGTCCGCATCCTTCAAGAAAAACATGATTTTCATGCAGGACAACGCTCCATCACACGCATCCAAGTACTCCACAGCGTGGCTGGCAAGAAAGAGTCTAAAAGAAGAAAAACTAATGACATGGCCTCCTTGTTCACCTGATCTGAACCCCATAGAGAACCTGTGGTCTCTCATCAAATGTGAGATTTACAAGGAGGGAAAACAGTACACCTCTCTGAACAGTGCCCGGGAGGCTGTGGTTGCTGCTGCACGCAATGTTGATCGTGAACAGATCAAAGCACTGACAGAATCCATGGATGGCAGGCTTTTGAGTGTCCTTGCAAAGAAAGGTGGCTATATTGGTCACTGATTTGTTTTTGTTTTGTTTTTGAATGTCAGAAATGTATATTTGTGAATGTTGAGCTGTTATATTGGTTTCCCTGATAAAAATAAATAATTAAAATGGGTATACATTTGTTTTTTGTTAAGTTGCCTAATAATTATGCACAGTAATAGTCACCTGCACACACAGATATCCTCCTAAAATAGCTAAAACTAAAAAAGCCCCACTCCAACTTCCAAAATATTCAGCTTTGATATTAATGAGACTTTTGGGTTCATTAAGAACATGGTTGTTGTTCAATAATAAAATTAATCCTCAAAAATACAACTTGCCTAATAATTCTGCACTCCCTGTATAGCACTTTAACCAGTCACTGAAGACCCCCCCAAAGCGCTTTTACAATATACTTCACACTTACCCATTTCCACACAGACTCACACACCGATAGCGGAGTCAGCCATCGGGATCATTAGGGTTTGAGTGCTTTGCTCAATGACACATCAACATTGAACCCGGAGGAGCCGGGAATCGAACCTGCAACCTCTTGGTTTAAAGACAAGCGCGCTACCTTCTGCCAACAGTCACAGGTAGCTTGTGTCCCAACATATTGTGTGTTGTCTTCCTTTCTCGTTTTTTTTTTTCCGGTAAGAACTAGTTGGTATTCTAATGTGCAACGCATGGTCTGTCTTACGTGTTTTGTTCAGTTAGAGAAAGTACGAGTCCCAACAGGGTCTATGTCTATGTTCTTCTTTGTTGATTAAGATCTAGTTAATGTCCCGACATATTCTGGGCTGTCTTTCTTGTTTTTGTTTTATTAGAGTGATCTTCTCCCTTTCATGTTTTGTTCAGTTTGAGTTAGCTAGTGTCAGAACGTATTCTGAATCGTCTTGATTTATTATTTCTCTTCAGTTAAGGTAAGTGCTCCAACAAATCTTGTATATTCTTCTCATTTTCATGTTTTGTTCAGTTAGAGCTAGTGTGTGTCCCAACATATTCTATGTTGTCTTATTTCTTGGTTAGTTCATTTAGAACGGGGGTCAGCCAAAAGCGCCGCTCTGGTGTGTGAGTGTGTGAACAAGAAAGTGTGAAATACATTGTAGAGCGCTTTGTGCGCTCCTCAGTGGCTTGAAAAGCGCTATATAAATTCAGTCCATTTATCCTCTACTCTGGAGCCACATGCCGCTCTTTGGCACTCCCTAGTGGCTCCCTGGTGCATTTTACAAAAAGTTTGATAATGGAAAATGATATAGTATCTGAACATGGACATATATACAGTATGTTTATACAGTATTTGATGCCTTCCTTATAAGGCTTATATAAAGCTTTAAACTTTTTTGAGGGTCCAAAATGGGTTGCCAACCCCTGAGTTAGAGCTAGTCCGTGTCCCAAAATAGTCTGAAGTGTCTTCTTTTCTTGTTTCGCGCAGTCAAAACTACTTGGTATTTTGATGTACTATGCATAGTCTGCTTTCCATGTTTTGTTAAGTTGGACATAGTCGGTGTCACATTTCTGTGTTTACTTCCTCTGTTTTTTTTTTTTTTTTTCCAGTAAGAGCCAGTGAGTGTGCTATCATGTTCTATTTTGCCTCCTTTCTTGTTTTGCTTAGTTAGAGCTAGTTAATGTTAGTCTGTGTTTTCTTGAGTTCTTGTTTTTCGCGTTTACTGCAATCATGTACACCCCGGGTAACAGACTACAATTTTTACTCATAGTCACGAAATATGGACATCTTCAAATACCTTGGCCTAAAATCGTGTTTTTCATAGTCATGAAACATGGTAAAATCATGAAAGTGTCATGATTGCTGATACGGGCACCTGTGACTGCCCCGTTGGCGCCAACAGCCCTAATCGCTGATTGGTTCCCTGACTCTATTCAAACCCCTGGCTTTCAAGAGGAAGCTGTCAGACCGTCTGCGAACCTATGATTTCAGCTAGGCAAGCTCTGCACTATCCGACATTATCCTGCCCTGTTTTCTCCTGCCTGATACCTGTTGCCGATTTTATTTCTGGAATCGTTACCACCCTTGCTCCCCCATCCCGACTATCGACCAGCTTTCCCGCTGCCTACGACTATCCTCGCTCGACACAGAAGTGCCACTTCTGCATTCCTGCCATCAGGTACCCGTGTCCGACGATCATCGGATCGTGGAAGCAAGCACTGCTCTCTCTTTCTCAATAAGACTGAGTAAAACGAACGCTATTGGGTCCTGTCTCCGTTTCTGGTTTGTGACAGAAACATCCTAAATCAGATATAACCTGCCCTATTATCAGGTGTGCCGTATGTCTGTGTTAAATATAGATATAGTCACTGAGATTTCGCCTTTGAGTACAGTGCCCCTTGTACTGAAATCCAGTAGACAACATAACCTAGCCTAAAACCATGTACACCGTATGGTCGTGAAATACAGAAGATTCAATAAATCCTGGGACTGATAATCGGTTGAGCCCTATGGTCCTAATAAGGAGTTAAATTCAATCCAACCAGATTTTCAATGGCATCGAAGCTCATCTGATGACACGTGATTGCTGACCGCACTTTAGCTAACATTCCCCAGCCAACGTAGCATTATTAACTTTATGGTCTGACGCCGTCTCGGGGATAGAGCCGTAATTTTGCCGCGCGTGTGCTGAGACGGCATCATCAAAACCAGACGGACTCCGTTCTTCCTTCTCCAGTGCCGGCCGAAGGTGAACCAACGTATGCGGTCGGATTTTAATAGAAAGGCAGGTCCATCGAGAGGCGAGAAGGGCGCTGGGGTGGTCCGGCATTTGGTCCATCTGTCAACAAGCCGGCGAGCGGCCAAAGGATTTGCCGGGCACGTTTCCATCAGCTGTAGAATCAGCAAACGTTATCGAGGCTAATCTGACGTTTGCTAACGGCAAAATCAAACGGGATATGAAAAGTGACAGTTTGGTTATCAATATCCGTGTGATGTGCCGTTTAGCACAGAACCGTTGTGAAAAACAGGCCTCATTTCTGACAGTTTTTCTTGCAGCTTTCCTTTGTCATCTGTCTCACTCTTCCAGTGTATCGCTACAAAATCGTGCACACTATTTCCCTCCAACCTGGGAGGAGAGGCTGGAGCGAGCCCACCTGCTCTGTACATTGGATCAGCTGTTTTAATCCATTTTTAACGTAATCTAAGACACAGAAACATGTGCATTTATGTTAAGTATTTAATTTGTTGGTATGAATATCTGTGATTTATAGTCCAGTGCGGCTTGTGCGGCTTTTTGGTATTTGTTTTTATTAAAGAGACAGTGTGTATCATTTAGCGACCTCTGATGCTAAAATTTTAATGATTCAAATAAAAAGCGAAAGTACATCAATTATGTTATAAATATGCATTTTCTTATAAAATACTCGTAGATGGAGGAATCCGTATTTATTTTGTGTAACATGAGGCTCACCTAGAGGCAGCTGACATCCTTGACGAATCTTGCTGCCTTTCTCCCCTTCTTTTTTCCCTTTCTCCTTTTCTTTTTTTTCTTAATTTTTCTTTCTTTTTTCATTTTCTTCCTTTTATCTACTCTTACTTTTTCTTGTTTTTCCTCTAATTTTCTCTCTTCTTTTTCTCTTTTTTCATTTTTTGTCTTCTTTTTTATTTTTTCTTTTGTTCTATGTTTTTCTTCTTTGTCACTGCATTTTTTGTCAAAAAAGGAGAAGAAAAATTGTGCAGTTTGTATCCTTAAATGGTGGTTTGTAGGACTTTTTTTCTGTTGCATGACACAATACAGAGACATCCATTGGTCAACTATTACACGCTGTCCCCTTAAAAAGAGTGGTTGAGGATTATAGTCCAGAATATGATGTCCTCGATTCTTTACAATATGGGAATTCCTGAGTTTTGCATTCCATATTCACAATATCTCAAATATTATACAGTATATAATCTTACTAAATATTTAATATTAAAATATTGACTATTTTCTCTCGCTCGGATTTATAATTTGTTCTTAATATTGGACATAATGATACTTATTTCATTCTTATTATTTCCTTAGAAGCTGATTCATTTGCTGTTACTTTTTTCCGAGATACTTTGACAGGAACATTTCCCGTATCTGTTGAAACCATTTTGCATCTCATTCCATTCGTTCTTTTGTTTTCTGTCACAATATGGCTGCCGCTTCACATAAAAAAACAATCAGAGCCCTGTTTTGATTTCATTTTTGATAGGTTGGAAATGAATGTTCTAATAACAGCTTTGCACTTATTTTATTTTGTCATGTTTGGAAAGAAAAGTGATGGTAATTTTTACCTCCATTTATTTGTTTTAATGTCAAAAAAAATAAAAAAACGATAAGTGATCCCGACCACTTCCCACTTTTCACATCAAACTATTGTTTGCAAAATGAGTTATGTGCTATTTAAGCGGCAGAATGAATCATCCCTAGATGTATTTTAACAGGTAAAGTATTCTGTTTTTTTTTTCTTTATCTGACTGTTGTCAGTGGTACATTTTCATGCTGACGATAATCTGACTAGAAACGAAATATTGACCGTTTTCTGATTACATTAAAGCGAACAATAATCCGATTCTGGTCTTAGTCCCAATGCTAGTTTCACATTTGCAACAGTCAGGTGAGTCTCTGTCATTTTCCCATGTCCCATTCCTGCAAAGCTGTATCGCAACGCGCACTGCCGGTAACCTTTACAGCACCTGGTAAAACGGAGGAGGATCCAGGCCAGGGCACACCCCGCAGTGCCCAGACCCTCCAAGCCCCACAAGCTACACCCCAAGGCAGACTATCAACGCATCGTCGGATATTACAGCCGGCTGGGAACAAGGAGTCAGAATGGCAACAGTTTGATAAGGACAGGCTACCGCACCCTGCGACATGCTGAACGGAACAGAATGTGGCAAAGAATGGACCCGTAAGCGCAGTATCTTCATTGCAAATCTGTTTGGATTATCAAAGAAGCTGCTTGGAGAGAAACACAGTGGTCAGCTCTCATGTCCTGTGAAGGACATAATTCAGCACCTCAGGAGCACCTACAGCAACAGCACGAGAGAGCAAAACCTCAGGCACTGTGCTATTCTGATTTGCCCAACAGAACCCTGCAGCCTGTAAAACATCAGTGAACCATCCCTGAAGGAAATCATCAAGGTCATCAAATCTGCCCGAAGTGGAATTGCCTACAAGGTCTTCAAAGAGTGTACCGCCTGTTGGAGCGCCTTTGGAATATCTTCAGGGTAAACTGTGAAAAGAGAAATGTACCTCAATATTGGAAGTACGCAGAGGAAGTATGAGAACACAAAGACAAAGCAGGCGTTGTAACACAGCGGACCCTTGAGGTGCGAGAAAGCAAGGGCAACTTGGCAGGACCTCTCCAATGAATATGGGTCGATTCCACACAAGTTGGTGGAATTGTTCCTAAGCACAGGTCAATTCTCCAGATCTGGAACCCGACAACCATAATTAGAGTATTCATTGATAATCTCAGGATTACCACAACATCAGTGCCCAGATATAGATGGCTCCCTCAAGGCCTTGATCCACTCAATAAATGGCCATGTGTTTTAAACCTGATGATTCCAGATCCTGAGTCTTATGAAAAGGAAAGGTTACCGACCGCTTCCGCTTCAGTCTGGGAGACGCCACAATTCCATCTGTACAAGAAATGCCAGTGAGAAGCCTGGGCAAGCTCTTCACCAGTGATCTGAAAAATACTGCTGCACTTCGAGCTACAAGCAATAACCTCAATGTGTGGAGAAGCCGAGGATACAGTAGAGCAGGCCGGAGCGAGACTGCAAAACACTACCCTAGTGGGAACCATAGCTACAGCCCAGGCCAGGCAGCAACCTAAAATCATGCTACAGCTAAACCAAAGGACGGGAAAGGCAAAAGCTTATCCAGGATGAGGTTCACGCTGAGGTGAAAGAGGAGCCCTTCAGCAGTGTGGTGGTCATTGCAAGATCACCAGGACTGAACTCTAAAAAACAGAGTCAGACACTTTTAAATTCCTGGTCACATTGATGCATGATGTCCTCCCAACTCCTAATAACCTGTTTACCTGGGGACTGCTAAACTTACCTATGTATCATCTCTGTCAGAAAAGAGGATCATTACAACACATTCTCAGCTGTTGCTCAAAGGCCTTGGGAGATGGCAGGTATCAGAGGAGCTGCAACCAGAACTTGCGGACAATAGCACACACAATCCGGCATCAACACCAGCAAAAGGCAACATACCAACCAGGGGCCCGATTCATTTTGTCCGAGCGCGCTGCGAGCCTATTGAGATGGGCTGCAGTGGCTTTGCAGGCAGGTCTTTACACCGTGTCCTCCGGCTCCTTGGGATTTGTGGACTGAGCAGGCAAAGAGCCAGCAATAACATCTTGGTGACCCCAAACACTCGTTGGCCCAGGTAGAGTCAGTGATGATGTGTCCAGGATATACAATAAGGAGTATTGAGTAACACAATGGATCTGTTTCCCTTAACCATGGTATTTTAATGCCCCAAAGAACTGTGGGAATTTAGTACAGAGACAAATTTTCCATGCGGCTTACAGGGTAAAAAAGCCTTAGGTGTATGAGTTGATTTTACTGAGAAATTTGCATTTGATTTTCTGGACTAAACGCCACAATTGTATACTGTAAGTACATACATCAGGCTAGCCATGTACGAGCACAACTTATGAACAGACAAGACAGCAATCGAGCAAACAAGAAACCTACTTGGTTCGGTACAGTGGTTCTCGATTGGTCATACTTTTACCGGTGGTTTTCCTGTAACTCCTGGTTTTGAGCTTGTAGCTTCTTAACCCATTGGTTTTCCCAGAATTTTTAGATTTGTACCGGTAGGTTTTTGACTCGTAGGTTTTTGAAAACCTTTTTGTTTTGTATTCTTTGCTTTTAGACCTGTGGGTTTTCCCAGCGCTTTTTGATGTGTATTAGTAACTTTTCGTCTGGAAGCTTTACCTGAAGGTTTTTGATTTGAACTCGAAGCTTTTAGACTTGTATGTTTTCTCTCAGCTTCTTTATTTGTCGTGTAGCTTTTTGACGCTTTGGGTTTTCCTGTAACTTTTTGTTTTGTACTGGTAGCTTTTCGACACATAGGTTTTCCCACAGCCTTTTTAGTAGCACCCTTGGCTTTTGACTTGTCGGTTTTCCTAAAGCTTTTTGATTTATTTTTCGTAGCTTTTCAACTTGTTGGTTTTCTTGAAGCCTTGTTTTATACTTGTTGCTTTTCAGCTCTTGGGTTTTCTCAGCTTTTTTTATTTGTACACGTAGCTTTTGACCCGTAGGTTTTCTTGAAGTTCTTTGCTTTCTACTTGTAGCTTTCTACAGAAGCTTTTTTTGTTTTACACTTGTAGCTTTTTGACCCGTAAGTTTTTCTAAGCTTTTCCTTTGTACTCATAGGTTTCCCCTGAAGCTTTTTGATATATACTTGTCGTTTTTCGATATAAATTGTCAGAAATCGTGATTTTGTGGCTATGCCTTTTTGACGGCGATCTTACTCCTTAGTGGGCACCCCTACTGGGCTGAAGTGTGCTACGTCTCTGCGGGGAGCGCTATCAGATGTTGCCAACATTAAACAGATGGTTAAAAAAAAAAATCACAAACTGTAAAGGGAGTGCAAAGTTCTCACCTCGCATTTATCCACCGCCGGCTGCTGCACGCAGTCGGAGGTGTTTGCTGCCGCGACCGCCGCCCCTTTGCGGCCTTCGTTGTCGCCTGTTCCCTCTTCGGAATGTGCTCGGCTGCGGTTGCCATGGTGACGGGCGTACGGTAGGCGAGACGAAGGGCTCCTGGGCGGCCGGCTGAGCTGGCGGCGCAACGCCCGGTTTTCCTCTTCCACCGCTCGTACCCGCAACTCCAATGCTTGGCGCTCGCTCGGGCTGCCGGGCGTGGTCGATTGGCTCACCGGGGGTGACAGGGGGAGGGGCTTCACTGTTGAGGGAAGAAGAAAAAACTTCCAGTGATACAATAATCGCTCACTGTATCGCGGTTTGCTTTTCGGTTTCGCTACTTTGCGGATTTTCATCGTGCGTTGTTTCTGCACCCTGATCGGCTAAACCGGCTAGCAGCAACTTGCAGCTCTGAGCCCCTCATCTTTCAATAGAAAAAAGTATATTTCTAGCTTTTATAGTTTGGTCACGTAATGACTCCCAACGATAGGATTTCCGACACATCCCTTGGGGTTGAGCGAAGGGGCTGGGAATCCCCTCCCTTGTATCAATTTCCTCATCGGAGTCAAGGAGGCAAGAATGTGAGGGTGATCTTAACTCTATCCATCTCCCACTAGGGGGAGTATGTCTCCATTGTTTAGGAAACAACAGTTGAAAATTGCTAAGTTTCTCGGAAGTACTCGTTTCCGAGAAAACAGAAATGGCTCCTTGTGAAAGGATGCATTTCAAGCAAGACTTTCACTTGAGTTTTTTTTTTTTTTGCTTTTATGATAAACAATGCTTTTCATAAACCCAAGGCTATAAACACTTTGTTTGCAAAATAACATTTTATTGCAAGAAAACTGAACTTATGCATAAACCATGAGCAGCGGCAAATCCTTTCCAATACATGTACTTCTTTAAACAAAACATTAAAAATGATTGGAATATATATCAAACGAGTAGCTTTGATGTATGATAGCCATGACCAAAGTCCGGCCCGGGGGCCAGTTACAGCCCGTGATCACATTTTTAATGTCTTAAAATTTATGATATGTGGCCCGCGGGTAATGTTGAACGCAATAAATAATACATTTGTGCAAAAAAAATTAAATCAGCTGATGACAGAAGCCCTTTGGCCACCTTGACCTTGTATTTCTGGGAGAATTCCAGTCAATCCCATTTCCGACATGTATATAAAAAAAGAAAAGTTGACAGTGAGGGCCGCCATTGTGTCAGTTCAAGTGTGAATTGGAAATCCCAAGAGACTGTGGCTGTTTTCAAAGAACATAATATCAAGAGCAGGTGGCATGGCAGCTGAGTGGTTAGCATGTCTGTGGCACAGTTCTTAGGTCATGGGATCAAACCTTCCTGTGTGGAGTTTGCATGTTCTCCCCGTGCTTGCGTGGGTTTCCTCATACATTCCAACAACATGCATTTCAGGTTAATTGGCCGGTCCAAATTGTCCCTAGGTGTGAATGAGCTTGTGAGTTGTCTGTCTCTGTGCGACTGGCTGGCAACCGGTTCAGCGTGTCCCCTGCCCACTGCCCGAAGATAGCTGGGATGGGCTCCAGCGCCCATGCGACCCTACTGAAGATAAGCGGTACAGATAATGGATGGATAGATGATATCAAGAGGCACTGCCAGACCAAACATGTTGACTACAAAAAGCTAACTGGAAATGAACGCTATGAACAGGTGAAGCAACTGGAAGCTGTTATAAAGCCACGACAGCTCTTTTTCACGAGACTCTGCAAGTCTAATAAAAAATGTGAAAATGGCAAGCTACGTGTCAAGGAGGGTATATCTATTAAATAGTCGGCCCTCTCACATTTTCACATTACCAACTCGGGGGCCACACGATAGAACAAACATTCTGTCGGGGGCCAAAGTACTAGATTAAGGAGAAATAAAAATAAATAAATAAGAGAAAGAGGGAGGGAAAAGGAACGAAAGCGGGACAAAGAAAGAAAAAAAGAAGAGAGGGAGAGAGCGTGAGAAACAAAAGAGAAAAAGAGAAGTCGTGAGAGAGGGGGAAGGAAAGGGAGAGGAAGAAAGAAATCCAAAGAGAAATAGAAAGACAGAAGGAGAGAAAAGAGAAAAGAAAGCATGAAAGGTAGGAAGAGAGAAAGAGAAAAGAGAGAAAAGGAAAAAAGGAAGTTAGAGCAAATGAAGTTAAAAAGACACAGAGAAAGAAAGAGACCAAGAGCAACAAAGGAAGAGAAAAATAGAGACACAGAGAGTGAAAGAGACAGAGTGGGAGAAAGGGAGTGGAAAAGAGAAAGAAAGAGCGAAAGAGAGAGAGAAAGAGAGAGAGAAATAAATACAAGTAGTACAGTGTCTGTGTGAGAGGAACCTGGCTTTGGCAACATCAAGTTGACATATTTTAACCTGCAGCTTGTTTTTCTCTTGCGCTTCTCTGAGCGTTGTCTCGCGGGCCGGATTCAATCCCTTAGTGGGCCTGATTTGGCCCGCGGGCCGCTTGTTTGACACCAATGCTCTAGAGTCTAGAGCTAGTATGCGTCTTATGAAAATGAATTGATTAAAACCAATGAAAATCAATGGATGGGAAAGTATCAGTAAATGGAAGAAAATCAACTAAAATCAGTGACTATTTTTTTCCGTGCAACTCTGTATCCAGCATTTATTTTCCTTTTCTCGAAAGGCAATATCGATCAAGTATTGACGTGAAATCGAAGAACACCGGGCCAGCATCCAATTTCAATCCACTTTGTCTTTGAAATCGGCCGCACCCGATATAGAGGGATCAACTTGTGGCTCTATAAAAAGGCACGGTCTAGCCCCCCCGAGGCTCAGCTCCAGCTTCGTTAAAAGAAGACGAGTCTGACGTCTGGCATGGAAAGAAAAAAGGAAGCGAATCTATTGATCCGTGTGGGCAAAGTTAAAGTTGAATAAATAATATGCATCCTGAGCACAGCACCCGCAAGGGAATCTGCTAATAAAGTCCATTTGAAAGTTGGCATTTCTCCTCATGTATCCGCTTGAATTGAAGCAGCGGAATAAAAACAATTTAGAAATAAAAAACGTGGCCGGCCGACCGGCTGCTCGCTCGTTTGTTGTTGATATTGGAATTTGCATCTGTGATTTATAACCCGCAAGGAAGAAACTTTTTTGGTGGGGAGGTAGTGGAATTCATATGATCGGTCCAATATATCTTGATAGGACCAAAGAAAAAGCATCCATGGGGAAAGCTCATTAGAAATACGCACGCCAGGAATTCCAGCATGTATTGTGGGTCCTACTAGCGTAGGCCACTACTGCTAGCTTGTGGGGAAAATAAAAACAACAGTCCATCTATGAAGCTTTCTTTTAGGGGGGAAAAAAACTAACATTGGAAGACCTTATTTATTTAAAGGGAAGCTTCCATCTACAGTTAAGCCCCTTCCTTTAGCATGTCGAGAAGTCTAACTTTGTTGGCGATAGAAAGCGTCTCTGCCTTTTGGTGGTTTTGTCGGTTTAGATACGACAACCCCGCCTTAAGACAATCCTATGTTACAGTAGGGAATACTTAAACAAAACAAACAAAAAAAACCTTTTGGGGGGGAGTACCAGAGGTTCAGAATTAGCTTAATAGCATAGGTTTGTATCCCCCCATTAGGTCTGCACGATTTTGAAAAATAAAAAACTAATTGTGATTTTTTTCAGACCTTTATTGGAATTGCAGTGCGATTTGATTTTAAAAGAAAAGTGCTATTCTGTGCTAGTGACTTTTTTTAGGAAAACTTAAACAATGGGACATGCAAACCTACCTCAAAATAAAGTTCTTATCGACAGAATATACAACTGTAAGAAAAAAAACTATAGATCTAGAAATAAAAACTGAATTTCAGTTAAAGTAATTGTCATTATACAAAAGTACAAGAAAATTGGAAAGGATTCTCCGTTCAGTGCAAAAAAATCAATTTAGAGAGCGACTGGCAAGCTGCACGCTTGCATCAGATAACTGCGATTTCAGTAAAGTCTCAGGCGCTCTCTGCCATGATTAAAATACAAGAGTCACGAATATAGTTGTTTCCCAAGAAATAATGGGTAATGGATCTGGTGTTGGTAACTAGTGACGTTCAGCAGCGGTGGTTTAAGAGTTGTTAGCCTAGCCATTTGCTTTCCCTTCAGACGTCGCCTCAGTTGATTCCCGGACGCGATAAGAATTCACGGAGCACCCGCTGGTGATCAGTATTTCTTTGCCTTCTTTAAAATTTCCTCAGAGTCAGAATTAATTGATGAATTTCTTAAAGCTATAGGCTGTTGGGTTTGTTTTAGTGGACAGTTGTTGTAGAGCCGTTTGACAGCTTACACAGTTGCGCGCACACTGCAAGAAAACTTTGCCTCGCCTTTATTGGCAAGTGCCATTAAAACGTGCCTCTGATTGGCCGGTGCTGTTAAAACCCGAACTTTGTCAATTTTTCATCACTCAAATAACACACTTGGACTATAAATCCTTAAAAAATTGCAGCATCTTGCGATGACACAATCGCAATAGGTCACATCGTGGAGCTCTACCTCCAGTGTTGCGTTTTTATCTTGTGTTTGGAAAGAAACAGTTTAAATATTTCTGAACGCCAATTGCAGTTATATCAGGTAAACAAATCACGATCAGTCTCATCATTTTGAAGAATCCACACAATTATTTATTAATTTGATATTTTTTTGGGGAACAGCACAAAATCAGCAGTTATGTTTTTGGTTGCCCAGAGGTACCTAGGGAGAGAGAGAGAGAGAGAGAGAGAGACAAAGCGATAGAAAGACAGCTAGATAGACAGAGGGAGAGACAGAGACAGAGACAGACAGTGAGAGAGAGACAGAGACAGAGAGACAGAGAGTGAGACAGAGGGACAGCGAGAGAGACAGGCGTAGTTTTTAGCGGCTCGTTACATTGAAAAATAATCCATCAATAAAATCGTACACCAGATCCATTACCCATGAAACAAATGACTAGGAGCTACAACTTGTGGGAAACCCCCACATTTAGGTCTCTTCTTTTTTAATCATCGCGGAGACCTGGCTCAAGCCAGCCACTATCTTTATTGCCTTCTTGCACTGAAAGGAGAAGCCCTCCAATTTCATTTTACTTTTGTATAATGACCATGACGACCATTGATTCATTCTTTAGACATTTTTTCTAAAGTTGTTGTTTTGTTACAGTCGAATACTCAGTAAGGATGTCATCCCAAGGCAAGTTTGACCCTTGGGGTCTTTTTTAAAAGATGCAACACTATTTTGCAGATGTTCACTTTTCGCGGGGGGTTCTGGTTCCCATTAGCCGCGATAACCGAGGGATTACTTTTTTTTTTTAAATGATCGAAAATTGGTATGAGCTTTCTGAGTTGACATAGTAGACATTTCCTATTTAAATAACATTGAGAGGATATTTTTCAAAGGCAGGGACTGATGTTGCGAGTGCTAAGGCACCTTGCCAAACAACAAACTTTGTAAGTTGATGAAAACATTCACAAGGAGCATCAAAAATGTCCTCAAATGAAGCGAGGATGAGTTGAGGTAAGGCCATTCGTTCCTTCCTGGGGAATTCTGTTAATTGGCATCCTTCCCCTTGATGCGAGAACATTGCGTCGCGAAAAGCGTGCAACGCTAAATCGAGTTTCAGGGACCTGAAACTGTCAGCTTGTGACAGCGCTAGACCTTTCAACATGCTGACTAAGTCGGGCCACAACTAGGACACGAGTAGATAGAATTGGATTCCCGAGTCACTGATATAAAGAAATTTGACACTCGATCGTTTTCCATCCAGAACTCACCTTTATGTATTTGTTACTTATACAGTACCTTGCAAAAGTACTGCCCCCCTTCCCCCAAACTCATAGATTAAAAAAGATAAATACAAATTTCTAAGAATCAACATGTGAGACGCAATCAAATGTATTCAATATTTTAATATATTGAAAAGTAGACATTACATTACAAGTATTGGCGCCCCATTGAGTACTTTGTATAACCTCCTTTTGCTGCTATCACCGTAAAGGATTTTATAGATTTTGACTATAAAGGATTTTATACAATTGACACAGTTTAATGCAAGATTTTCACCGAGTGGGCTTTAGTTCAATGACAGGGCAGGCTGTTCAAAATGCAGAATATTTTGTCTAGTTCTGTTGATAACAGGACGCGTAAGTGTGCTGACACAA
Source organism: Urocampus carinirostris (assembly GCF_059441175.1). Classification (NCBI taxonomy): domain Eukaryota; kingdom Metazoa; phylum Chordata; class Actinopteri; order Syngnathiformes; family Syngnathidae; genus Urocampus; species Urocampus carinirostris. The sequence continues at coordinate 23,854,843 of NC_142359.1, forward strand.
AATGTTCCAGACATCAAGCTGCTGTGTATTGAGAACGGTGGGCTCAGCTTGGCATGCCCATGGGAGGAGCCGGCACACCATTTTGCGGGGAGACGTGGGCCAATAAGATAAAGCTAAAGGACTTCAGAAGAAGGCTTCACACAGACTTAAACGTCACTTTGGCAGTCTTCGATGGAGTTCACTTAGTCTTCGATGGAGTTCACTTAGTTCTTCTGTTAGGGAAAATAAATCTGCCCCCGTGTGAAAATGTCAGCTTTCCTGATCATTTTTCTCTCAAGAAACGAGCGCACATAATTGTTGGGTGAATGTAGGTTGTGTTTGGTTAATGGAGTCAGATAACTAATTCGAACAATTTGGTAAACGATAAATTTTGATAATTAATTCCCAACAATTCCCACAAGTCTTTTGAGGTACGTCTCTATAAGTGTTGCACATTTTGAAACAGAAATATGTGCCCATTCTTCTTTACAAAACAGCTTAAGTTCCTTAACCCTAGAACGCATGACCAACCAGTATATACACTTCCATAAGTGGGGTCAAAAATGCATTTTTGTAATCAACTTAAGATATTTCTTTTATTTTGGTTGGAGATTATATATTTTCTTCAACAATAGATTTTTGGTGAGTTCATTAGTCATTTTATGTTCTCACATTTTACCAAATAATAACCAATCGGGAATGTTTGTGTGTCATTATGTCTGACTACATGGAAGACAGACAGAGAACATTTAATAGGCAGTGTTCTCGTTTGCCCGCGTCCCTGCGTCCTAGACGCATTATTTTTGCTGGGGACGCATCGTGTCAAATCAACGTGTGTCCCAGGGACGCAACTTTTTTGACACAAAATTGTCATTATCATTTTTTAACAAAGATTTACCGCACTCCAAACTTTTCGTGAGGCAGATCCGCCATTGTTGTTTTGGTCTCGCGGTTCGAGTTTTCGTCTGCACGCCGATCTCCAGTTCGAGTTGTGTAGTGAAAGTCTGTTTCTTTTTAGAGAACCGGCTTTTTCGGCTCAACTCATTAAAGAGAGCCGGCTCTCAAACGGCTCACTTGCTTTGATGCATTATATTACGAATAATTATGTTGTATAAAGAAGTTCAGAATAAAAGGAAGTCTAAAAGGAGAAAATGAAAAAAGACAGGTTTGTAATGATCCCTTCTGATCAGAATATTACCAACAATAATTTAATGCAGGAAATGAAATAATAATTTGAATAAGAAAATGTATTATTCTAAATTATATTTGCATGTATTTTTTCCTTCTACAGTGAACGTCCAAGCGACCTCATTTTTGAACTTTTTTTTATAATAATCCTCATTCATGTTGAGCAACTCAGTGTCTCGCAACAAAATCTTCATTAACAATATATATGATATGAGGAAACACATTTACAATATAACATGTTAAACTACACAAATAAACATGTTTGGAAAAAAAAAAGATTTTTTTGTATTTTGTAAGGGAAAATACGAAAGTTTGTAAGGACATGGAGCACACTAAATTTTGGGGACCCTTAGATCTCTGTTGGGACCCATAGATTTTTGAGCATGCGAGTCCCCGGGACCCATCACTTTTCAGAGGTAAAATGAACACTGAATAGGTGCAAAAAACATGTCAGCCCTCACAAATGTACACAAACAAATAGCTTCCCTCATTGTATGCAGCTTTCACAAACTATTTGCTTCTGGCTGTGTGCATTGCACACATGGGTACTGCATTGCCTACAGCAATTGTTGGCGTTGTGATCCTTGTTTTTTCATCAATCCACACATTGCCTTTGCAAGTACTTCGGTTGGTTACTTTGCAGTCGAATTTCATATGCGGTGTCACAAGCTCTTCTGACAGTTTTTTGAGAAAGTGTCAACGTCCATTGGGGATACTTGTGTAGAATTTGGGATGCTGAGCCCTAAATAATGAGTAGGCATTCGGGGTGGAATTATCAATCTAATTGTATCTACTTCACCTTTGGTCTGGTTGTAGGAGAGAATCCCTTCTGTTTTTTTTCTTTTGGCTGTTTTCATCCACTATCTTGTTGTGGTGCATTGTTCAAAGTACCACAAACACCTTACTCCCTTTTTCTCATACAGCTGATCATGGTCATGCTGCTATTGAACATGAATTCAGTACTGTGGAGCTCCCTTGGCTTGTTAGCCTTCATGACTGGAGGGCTGTCCAGCTTGTTCTGTCGCACGGTTCCCACAATAGTCAGACCCTTCTCCAGGAGATGCTCTGCAAGAGCCACACTGGTGAAGAAAGGCCACAAATAATAAATATTATATTGTATTTTGACAAATACAATAATGTTAACTGCCTTAGTTATCTAGCCAATTGAACATTAGCGAACTTTGGATCTAGCTAAGTAGTACTTTGTACCTGATGTGTGTGTGTGTGTGTTTTTATGTTAATCAGTGTTTCTCAATTATTTTCTGCCGCCAAATCAACCCCCCACCCCCCTCTTCCATGTCTTTTCTAGAGAAAAGCAACAAAGCAACACTTGAGCACAATGCTGCCACCACCATGTTTTATGGTGGAGATGGCGCTTTCAGGTTGATGTGCAGTGTTAGTTACTCTTACACTAAACATACCACTGTGCATTCAGCCTAAAAAATCAATTTTGGTTTCATCTGACTAGAGCACCTTGTTTCACATGTTATTTGTGTCTCCTAGGTTGCTTCTTGCAAACGCCAATCGGGCTTTTTTATGGTATTTTTTTAGCAGGGCCTTTTTCTAGCCACTTTTCCATAAAAGGCAGACTTAAGCAGGTTATGCACAAATATGCACATATTGTCCCATCTATGCCTGCAGGTCATGCAATGTGATCATGGGTCTCTTGGTTGCTTCTTTGATTAGTTTTCTCCTTGTTTGGGCCGAAGAGCAGGGGATAGGACGCTATGGTTCGGGAGCAAGATATGGCTCTTTTCATAGGTACATATGGCTTGGAGATAAAATCAATCATGTAATCTCATCTATAACCAATTCTGATGATCACAGAGTCAAATGTAGTACGTACATAAGCGATATAGTGCAAATAGAATTCACAGTTCAGACCAGTACATAATGGGCAAAGTTTCAACTACAATTTACCTGCTGGCTTGATTGCGCTTGTACAACCAAGGCTTTACACTCCTATCGGTGAGTTTGTTGGTGACTTTAGAGTCCTATCCTGGACCAAGATGTCCTATACTACACTTTACAGTCAGGTTGTCACACTGACAGATCCAGTTTTGGCTGTACGCTGCTAAATAATCCTTGATATGGAAGCTCAGTAAATAGTTTTGGTCCACTGTTGAAAAACTTTATAATGAAAATCCACAGAAGAAAAAGTAAACAACCAGAAAAGCCAGCCAGCACACAGAGCAATTTGATTGGATGAGCGGTATGGTTGGCGGATCTATTCACACAGCACACTTTCCTCTGCACTGAAGGTAGATACGTCAGTATCCTCTTTGCAGTATTTTGTGACATTTTTACAAAAGAACACCGCTGGCACTTTGTTTTGAAAACAATATTTATGAAGGGAAAAAAAGGTCTAGCCTCAATTAGCCTCAACAATCCTAAATAATTGCGAGAAATACACAAGTTTAAAGTGGTATATTTGTGTATATGAGACACAGGCTTATATCAAATCATATAATGTCAAACAGTGAAATAAAATGTGCTGAAAATTTAAATTTTGTGTAAAGAGCGGGTTTGGAGATTTTGCTGAAATGAGTCTTAATATATATGGTATGGCTCTCCCTCAAAAAAAAGAAAAATAAATACTTTACTATGATGGCTCTTTGGGGCAAAAAAAGTTTCAAAACCCTGGTTTAGGGGGGTGGTCCGGTTATGGTAGGTTTAAAGTGGTTTAAAGCTCTCTCCATTTTGAAATGAAATGAAATAAAATTAAATGATCTGCATTTATATAGCGCTTTTCAAGTCAATGACTTCCCAAAGCGCTTTACAATGTGCTCCACATTTCCCAATAGTGGCCTTGCAGCCATGTAAGGCGCTAACCTGCTTATTGGGGGTATTAAGGGTTCAGTGTCTTACCCAAGGACACTTCGACATGTAACACGGACAGCCAGGATTCGAACTGGGATCCCTTGATCCCAAGACGAGCGCTCTACCTCCTGAGCTACTGCCGCCCCGGAATGATATTATTACTCGCACAGTCCTCTAGGAGCCGTGCAATTTTTGCAAAATCTTCAAACAGAGCTCTTTTTTAACTAATTGGCACAAAAGGGCACTAATTTTTATATACATTTCTAAAACAAATTATCATATTATTATGTTGTTACGACATTATTGCCAGTGAGGCACCATACTGGAGACCCCTGTTGTACAAGAGCTGATACAGATTCCTTTTGAGTCAATAAATCCTTGTTCTAAATCCTTGTCCTAAATCGTATTTTGTGTCTGCATCCTTGAAAAGGAGTCAAATTGGCATAGATGTTACCTTTGGAGTTGGGGAAGAAAAGCTCTTATACGTTTGGACATAGTCATAAATAACAGAGGAAAGAGGAAAAACAATCCTTTAGATTGCAATCGATATTTGCAAAAGAGAACAAATGGAAACCGGTTCTACACTCCCATGCATTTTCCATAGGAAAGTCACCTTAGCGTAATAGGTACTAATATTCACATGCTGATTGATGAAAAGAACGTAAGGTAATATTTTATCTAGCTAATGCAGCAATGCGACACCAGAAATAGGTCAGGAAAGCTCCCAAAACGCTGGCTGCCACATTTAAGAAGGAGTTTCACCTAAGACGGTTTTACCCCGGCAATCAGGACACGGCTATTCCGGTTCCCCTAAGAGAGGAATCCCAAAGCTCCTGGTTCTTTCGTTCCACCTGTGAGATCCGATCCCTACTGTGGACCTCCCAGCATTAGCTCGTGCCCGGAACATCGGCCCGGGGAGATTTATGACGCATATGCCAGGCATCCGGCACGGTAAGCCCGTGATCGTGTCAGAAACCTTTCGGATGCCCAGACAAACTATTCACGGAAGCTGCTGGCTGCACTCCCATTTCGGGAAGCAAAACTTTTCACAGGAGATTACTGTAAAAATAAACAGGAATATAACGATGCCATCTAGACCATCAATTGCTAGCTATTTAGCAAGAGGGGCAAGCACATTAGCCTAGAATAGCTTCCCTTGGGTAAATTAGCCTTATTTTTGCAATCGGAGAGTGCTCATCTGGAATAGCCAGGCTGGTTTTCAAAGGTCATTCTACAGAAGAAAAACAAGTCATTAACGAGAAATTAAAAAGGAAGAGGTTATAGTTTTATGTTTTATAAAATTACTCTTTTGTTTTTCTAAGTAAACATAAGTCAGGGATGTAACAGTGTTTTTCAAGCAGTGTGCCGTGAGACCTTGTCTTTTGTGCCGCAGGAAATTACTCAATTTTATCTTGGCAAGAAAATTGGTCAATATCTCTGCTTTCTTGTAGTGATCAGACAATAAACTGAAGCATTCATCCATATCCATAGGTGGCAGCAAATCACATTTTTATTTTCCATTTTTAATACTGATTATATGCTCATAAGGTAGTACAGGGAAACATTGAAATACTTTTTTTGCATCAAGGAGCTGTTTAAAACTGCACTACAAAACAATAATTAATCAAATTAACAAAAAACCTAGCACTTATTTTGCTGATTACAATTATTATTTTCTTGGTTAAGAAAAAAAAGTGAGAACGTTATATTTTTCCATTGGCTCGTGCCTTTTAAGTATTATTTTGGCAATTCTTCTACAAAATCGAGATAAAAATACAATGTAACTGGTTCAAAATATAATTACAAAAATAAATGAGCTGTATTACCCCCTGAGCTACAATAACCACAAACGGTAAAAACGTCATCCAACCATTATCTGCACCGCTTATCCTCACTAGGGTCGCAGGGGTGCTGGAGCCCATCCCAGCTGTCTTCGGGTAGTCGCAGGGCACACAGAGACAGACAACCCATCACTCGTTCACACTTAGGGACAATTTTGACTGGACAATTAACATGACATGCAAGTCTTTGGAATGTGGGATGAAACCTGAGTGCCCGAAGGAAACCCACGCAAGCACGGGGAGAACATGCAAACTTTGCACAGGAAGGCTAGTAGCTGGCTTTGATCCCATGATCTCAGAACTGTGCCAGGCACTAACCAATCTGCTGCCGTGCACCCCTTGTTAAAAATGTAAATTATCATATTGTCTTCATTTACAGTATTCGTTTTTAAACATTTCTAGGTGCACTTCGCCTTCGGGGGAAAATCTAGTCGGCGGCTGCTTGCCTTAGTTGCAACTTAATATTGATCCATATATAAGGCGCACTGTATTATAAGGCGCATGGTCAGCTTTTGAAAAAAATAAAGGCTTTTAGGTGCGCCTTATAGTGCGGAAAAGACGGTAATTAAAAGAATAAGTATGAAAATATATTACTGTGAAAATGCAGATTGATGATTGCAATTCTCCTGCCTCATGGCAGAGGGCGATAGTGAAAATCAAATTAGTGATGGGTATTAGCATCCTAACAGCAAGTCAAGCCGTCCTGTCATTTTTAATAAAAGCGTGGACATCCGTCAGCATGTCGCAGATGTTTCCATTTTCTTTCCCCTGGATCGTCATTCACCGATCGCCATCTTGATTCTTTTGCAAGACCAGAAAGTATCGAGTAGAAAGCAACGATCCATCCCAACTCGTTCATTTCCCGTTTGTCTATTTCAGCCGCGTATTCATTAGCGCCGACTTTCAAAAGCCTCATGGTTTGTCTTCCGATTAATCGCAGAGCGTAAATGGATCAATAATCTGGCGGCGGCGGGCCTTTGATTAGCTCCGTCTGGCTTGGGGGTCTCAGACGGCAAAACTCTCTGGGGGCCAATTCCATCAACTATTGCTAATTAAACTCTATTAGGAATCTGTGTAGCAGCTTGATGAACAAAGATGATTTGTGGCAGGCCGGGAAAACGTTGCTCGCTGGATGCGCGATACCTTCATAGCCCAACTGGGTTAACAATCGATCACATCATTGGGAAAAGAGCAAAGAATAATGCAAGACGTGAATTAAACAGGGTTCTTCATGGCCCGATTCAAGCACTTTCGAAAGACCTGCAAATCCAGATTTTTTTCAGTGCCATTAAAAGATGAAATTCGGTGTGAATCCGGTGTTTAGCAGAGCCACTAATCATTCTGCAATTTACATATGTAATTATTAGTCTTGCGTGTGCATTTAACAAGACATATGACTTTTAGATGGGCGCGGCACAGCTCATGGGTCAAATCCAGCTACCAGCCTTCCTGTGCGGAGTTTGCATGTTCTCCCGTGCTTGTTTGTCTTTCCTCCAGGCACTCCCGTCAGTTTCTACATTCCAAAAAATATGCATGTCAGGTTGGGCCCCCCGCAACCCCTACTATATTTGTTGGTCCGAACAGTAAGAGTGTAATAATTGTAATGATTTAGAGACAAATCTTTACCCAAATAGGTGTTGTAAATAGAGCTTATATTTTCAGTTGCAGGAAGTTCTTCTCATTACAATTTACCACTGGGAAACATGACATTCTTTGCATGGTGTAATTAATGTACATAATTTTTGCACATGTTTCATAAGGCCAAAAGGTGGAGAGGGCGATGACAATAGCTAGAACAATGCCATACAAACTAATGCCAACTTCACAAGGCAAGAAGAAATGCAATGGCAAACCAAAGCCGCCAGAAAGCAATGGTTCTTGGCGTCATTTTTAAGCAGATTTGTTGAGAAACAGCAACAATCTCAAGCATTTACAACCACTTCACCCAAAAAAGAGGCTTGTTTAGCTTTTACCATTGTTTAGTAAACAACAGTTGAACATTGCCAAGTTTTTCGAAAATACAGCTTTTTGTGAAAGGATGCATTTAAAGCAGAAGTTTTACTTTGATGCTTTATTTTTGTTTTGTTTTTTGATACCTCCAACATCTATACATTGATTTCCATAAACACAATGGCCCTTTGCTTGCAATAACATTTTTTGCAAGAACACCGATGCATGAACGTTGCAAGAACTTTTCAGCGGAACATTTTTCCGGTGAAGTGATCACACGATTTCAGTCACCCTGGCGATTATGTTTCGTTGGCCATGCACAAAATGTCATCCCTCCCTGAGCAGGCAGTGACAAATGGACTTTGCCATCTTTTTTGGAAAAGAAAAAAGCTCTGTAAAGGTTCTGTTACACATTTGTCCTTACCTACCATCACCACACTGCTTCCCCCAGCCTACTAGCTACACACACGGTTTTGCTGGAAAAATAAGGCAACAACAGCGGGGGCTTCCTTAAGGTGTGGACAAAGATCTGATTAAAACTACCTCTGCCTTCTAAAGGTCATTTATCATGCTGAAATCTTTCCCAGAGTGATGATACTTACCAATGAGCAGGACCAAGCCCTATTTAATGGTTTTATTTTATTTTATAAAAACAATAACACGAAGTTTTACGGTTTGGCACTCAGGGACAATGCTTATGAAAACGTATGGCATTGGAGGAGTTCAAATTCGTGCATTTTACAAGATTTCAAGCACCCAAACGATCCCTCGTTAAACTGACTGACAAGCTACGCTTACGTCTTACGAGCTCATCGGAACAAGTCAGCAATTTTTTTGTTTCATTGGCAATTTAGCTTTAAAGATTTACCACCGATACGTTAACGGTGGAACGGCTCAATTAACAAAAGAAAAGCGCTCTGAAAAGACATTCCAATGTCAACAAATCAGCTCTCTCACCATCATAGTTTTGATCTTATTTTGAAATTTCGAACGCATTTACGGCTTGGTACAAATTGCGCATGTAATTACCATCAAATTATGTACGCACATTTGTTTTAACAAACACATGGAGGCAAAATGCCTCATGATGAGAATGAGGTTCAAATGGAATGCCGGCTCATCAAGCGAAGCTCATTTAAAAAAAAAAAATTAAAATCAAAAAAACCTCTTGACACGTTAAACTCGCTGAAATCTTCATTAACAGTATTTTAAAGTCGTTACTGCGTGCCTGGTCCTTCAAAGCACCGCCATTCCAGATTCATCCCTACAAAATAGATTTTAATTTTGAAAGATTAATAAGTTTATTTTGTTTTAATATTGGAAATCTGCAAAGTATATTTCATAGCATGCCAGTTTGTTGTTCTGACTAAAATTCCACACTGCTTATTGTTTTAATTGTCTCCATCGGTCAATTTTGTTGCCGTTCTTTCATTCGTACACTCCTTAAGACTGATCTGTTTATTTTTAACCTAGGAGATGTAAACTAATTTGTAAATCTATGGAGGTAGATTTGACAAGGGTGTTGTAAAAGGAGAGTGGGATGTTTGGGGGTGTTCTAAGGGATGTGCAGGGCACCTGTATGATGCGGCAGGGGTAAACCAGTGAAAGCTGTCGGGCCCTGCTGGTGAACAGAAGAGTGTGTTGTGTCACCCTGACCCGAGTGACATGGGCGCTTTCTTGAGTCCCGTTTCATCTGGAGGGACGAAAGCTAACCTACTTAGGTGCCAAATTGCCTAACTTGTGTGGATGTTTGGGCATTTGGGTTGGCCATGGTCCAAATATTTTTGTGTGTGTTTTTGCTACTTTTTCCCTTTTTATTTTTGTATGTGTTGTCTTGCTGTTGGTCACCCCTCTCGAGGGATATGACAGACAGACAGACAGATAGATAGAGATAGAGAGATAGACAGATAGATAGAGATAGAGAGATAGACAGATAGATAGAGATAGAGAGATAGACAGATAGATAGAGATAGAGAGATAGACAGATAGATAGAGATAGAGAGATAGAGAGAGAGATAGATAGAGAGATAGACAGATAGAGAGAGAGATAGATAGATAGATAGATAGATAGATAGATAGAGAGATAGATAGATAGAGAGATAGATAGAGAGATAGATAGAGAGATAGATAGATAGATAGATAGAGAGAGGGAGAGATAGAGAGAGAGAGAGAGATAGAGAGATAGAGAGATAGAGAGAGAGATAGAGAGATAGATAGAGAGATAGATAGAGAGATAGATAGAGAGATAGATAGAGAGATAGATAGAGAGATAGATAGAGAGATAGATAGAGAGATAGATAGAGAGATAGATAGATAGATAGATAGAGAGATAGATAGATAGATTCCCTGCCAGACAATATGAAGGCGTTAGATATCTATCACCATCACATAAAATAGTTAATAGTATGTTTTTATTAAAATATCAGAGTAGGAGAATAACACCAATTGTATTAATACAGTTGTATGTACTTAGCGAAAACTCCACCACTATGCAGTGGCAACCGTGATTTCCTTGTCAGAAAGACATCATTAGTGCAGAGACTTGTCACTCAAACCTGTCTGACCAATCGGGAAGCACCCACCCACTGCGGGATATTCGTGTCAAAATGATTCAATCGAAAAATAAACACTTCAAATGACTTTTTTACTTTTATTTTTGAAGTTACTTTTTTTTGGGATTGGAAATGTATATTTTGATTGAAACAATAATAGGTTTCATTAAACAATAAAGAGACAAATGTCCTACCCAAAACATGATCGAAACACAAAAAAGTGACTCCAATCAAAGAAAACATTTTCAATCCAAAAAAAAGTGTTCAAATGCAATTTTTGAGTGTCAAAATGTTTATGCTTTCAAACAATTTTTTTCTTTGATTGAAACAGTTTTTTTTGATCGAGGTTAAGGTTTTTTTATTTCAAAATAGTTTTTGGATTGAATAATAAAGACACAAACTACCCCCATATAAATCCAGATTGTGTTTGTTTGCGACTTATAGGCTCTGAAACGGCTGAACCGATTTTTGTGACAATTTAAATAGTTGTACTATTGGGCCCTCAAAGTGTCTTTAGCTCGGTTTTGTGTCCCCAATAAATCGAAGAGAATCGATATACTTTTTTCATGTGGTCAGCTTCCATGGGGTCTCCAACGCCCTTTGGCAGCTAAATTGGGTACTGCAGCTCCCGACCACAGACCACCCCAAGCCGCCAAATCCAATCTGGGCAATTTTGTTTGCATGTAATAAAAGGGTTCAGGGGAAGGCCTTTAGGACAGGTTACACTTTTTTATCTGAAGGCTTCTCTCCCAGTCCTCCTTGCATATTCAAAATACATCAATGTCTGCTCTCCTAATTTTTAATGTCTACTAAAGTTAAAACCTATTAATAGATATAATCAGATTAATTATAGAGGCATTAAATTAAAGAGAGACAGTGTGTGATATCTGACCACTAGACCTTACTGTATTGTATAGTGCAAACAAAAAGGAGTGCAACAAAGAACTAACAAGGATACAAACTACAGACTCAAAGTGACCAAAATGCACCATTTTTCTTCAAAATATTTTTGTTCTGCACGAGGTTTTGTTTTTTTCAGGGTACCTGCCAAAACAAATTAGCCAAAAATGTCAGCTACATTAAAGTGTGGCATATAGTATTGCAAATAAATACAAATTTCTCCAAAAAATGTGTGCATCATTTGACCACTAGGTGTCCCTATACAATGTAGTGCAACCAAAAGCAAGTGAGACAAAACACTAAAGAGACTCAAAGTGGCCAATTCGCACCATTATTTTTCACATTTTTTGCCTTGCACATGGTTTTTGGGGGTACCCGTAGAAACAAGATGGTCGATAATGATGTCAGCTCTCGATTCTCGAAGAAAATGTAAGTTCCTATGAAAGTTTAAGTAGTTTGGCATATTACTAAAAAAATATGATTTTGTCAATAAATCAGAGTGTTTTTTTTTTACCACAAGGACCTGTAAAATAATACACAAGGTCTCTTTATGCAGCCTTGTTGTGCACAAACTCCGCCCCATGTAAAAGCCAGCTTCACACAACTCGCCTCACTTTTGACAACATCGCAGATTCGAAATCCCTTTTCGATTTTATCTTTCTTTTGTCTCGTCTGAAACCCAAAATACACTTTTGGTCGTTTTCGATGCCGAAAAATGTGGTGCATCAATAATGAAGCTTACCAATTCCTTTAACTTAAAAAAAAGTTAGAGTGGGGAAAACACAATATATATATCCAGTCTGCAGCAATTCTGTAGCTCAGACTTCCATTTTGGACGTTCAAATTCAGACTCGCAGTCATGCGGACGTCTCTTCACGAAGACGAAAAGAAAGTTGAGGAAAAAGAGAATAAAAAAGTGTATGTGTTGCCTCTGTAATTGGGCCATCTGGATTTGGCCGGGCAACACAAAATAAATATTTCCGTTTGCATTTAACCGAGCGATTCATCTCCGATGGACTTTGAGTTCGGTGTTGTCTTCGAAGCAGCTGAGAAAATTCGGACACGAGAAAGAACGAAGGTTTTCTTAAACTCCATTCTCCATCTTGTTCTCCAAACTGGGTAGAGCGGAGCCCATGATTTCCCAGGCTGTGTTGAGGACTATACCCAATAATGATATTAATGAATAAGACTGCATTGCGGAACATAATACTAAAGGACTCATTCCATTTCATCTGACAGAGTGTTTTAAAAGGGAAATTGTGTATTATTTAGTGTCTTTAAGTGGTCAAAAGAAGAAAAAAAAAGTTTTTTGAAAATATATATATTTATTTGAAAAATAAGCAAAAATACGTATCATATACCTGTGCATTTAAAAAAAATGTATTTGAAATAACATAAGGCTCATTTAGATTGGGCTGACATCATTGTTATCTTGCTGCTACAGATAGCCACAAAAAACAAAAATCTGTCTTTTTTCCCCTTGGTTCTTTTTCTTTTCATGAGTTCCTTTTTTCTTTCTTTTTTCTTTCCTTTACTCTTTTTTTATTTCCCTATTCTCTCTCCGTCTCCTATTTTAGTCCTTTTTTCTCTCTTTTTCTTCCAGTTCTTTACTTTCCCTCTTTTTCCCTTATTTTTGTCTTGAGGTTTTTTTCTTTTTTCACATTTTTCTTTTTCTCTTTTTTGTCTTTTTTCCTCGCTTTTTTCTTTAATTGTCTCAACTTTTTTTTTATTCTATTTCCCTTTATGTCTTTGAAGTTTTCATTTTTTCTTCCATTTTTCCTTTCTTTTTCTGTTTTTTACTTTGCAAAAGACTGGGCAAAAAAAGAAAAAAAGAAAGATGTTGCAATTCGATCATTTTGTGTCTCTGTAGGTTGTACTCTTTCTTGTGCTTTGTAGCACTTGTTTTCAGTTGTACAACAAAATACAGTGACATCTAGTAGGCAAATATTACACATTGTCCCTTTAAAAAGATAGAGGGAAACACCTGACTCGTCAAAATAAAGCGCTGCTTGTCACTCAATTGTCAACTCATCTCTTTTGTCTTGGCGCCTTCAGGCTGTTCATTTGTATGGAAATTATTGCTGGAGTCACCAGGACGCTGATTGCTTTTATCGCCGCAGGATTTTGTTTGCAACATTTTAAGTTATCCGTGGAACGCGTCAAGAAAAAACCCTTCGCAGTTAGCTTCGTGTACTTGAAGGAGAGCAGAAGAAAACGTTTGCACGTGTCATCCTTTTCAACAATTTACATGTCGAAATTCACACATTAAAAAGTTTTATGGATGGTAATGTTGCTACAGGATAATAAGAAAAAAAGCTATCTTTTTAAACTATTATGAGATTTTTCTCGGTCTCAGGTGAAGGTAAGATGTTAGGCCTAAGCCTGATTTTGGGGCCTAAAATGCCATTTATTAAGTCCGGCCGGCCGGGCTTCTCTCTTGCCATTTTTCCCCCCTTTGTAGAGGATCTACCCAGCATCCACTTACTTTTATGTAATTAGGTAATTATTTACATAAAGAACATGCTTACCAGACTATCAGTTTAATTCTAAATCACTAAATCCTAAGAAATGTCTTCTGTGTTCTGGTAAAAGACGCGCGGCTTCCTCCTTCCACCTCCCTCACGTCAGACGTCATTTCTGCTTATTGCCAATAGCTTGCAAGCTTTCAAACGTTTTTTCTGCTTTTTACATGCCAACATTCTGTAGAGGAACTACACTGTCACAAATCCATTTCCCCTATCCTTTTCCAATCACCGACACTGCCAAAAACACAAAAAGACCCACAATTAATTCACAAGAAGTGACCAGACTTTCAAGTTGTACAATAATAAAGATTTGAAACTCCAAAGTGTTCATTTATAATCAAAAGATTAATGATTTGCATGTGTGTCATGTGTCATGCAGGGGGATTAATTTAATTGCGTGTCCTAACATAATTTCGCCTATTATCAGTTAATGTTAATCCACCCAGTGGGGAACTTTATATTGAAAAGCTGGTGTATGTTAAAAGAGAATGTTTACTTAAGAACAAATTTAAAAAAGCCTTCACAGGATATGCCTCCGGTGACTGACATCACCAGCCTTTGAAAGAGGCGCGAACGCCTTTTCTCACTCTCTTTTCCTTCACATGCGCTCAAAGGGGAGGCCTTGCGACAATAGGCACCAAGGATCTACGAGCTTGTCTTCTTGGCCATGAAGCCTGGCGCAACACAGGCATGTGGCCGTGTTTGCCCATCTCCCTCTTGTTCCCTCTCCATCAACTGAAAAAAGGCACGACAGAGTTAAAAAAAGGGGAAAAGAGCCTTTGATGTTCCAGCACACCAAGGTACGCAAGGAAAAAATAAGGCAAGACACGGTCTTTGGTGCTGGTTTTAAATATCATTCTGACACGCTATGAAATAATTCCTAATCATTTAAATGTGTTGATCATCTTAAAACCAAGTTTATTGATCAATAATTTCATTCCTGCCACAGAATTTCTTCCCCCTACCCCTGGCTAACACCGCGAATTCCTGTGTCAACAATGTTCTTTTTTCTTTCGTTTGATTCAGTTTTCCTTGACATGTAAATAAATTGTAGTTTGTTTGAATTAAACCACGTGCATTATTTATCAGTGTGTCTATATTATTTTGCTTTTGGACTGATCAATCATAATCAATGAACTGCAAAAAAAAGTCAATTTAACGCTAAAATACAACTTGTTTAGAGAATGGCTTCCTTCATGATAAATGATAAATGAGACAAAAAGGCTGATTTGGGAACTAATTTGTGTGGAAAATTGTGAGCCTCACCTGTTGGCTGAAAGGGTAACCCAAGAATTAGATTCTTAAACAAACAACTATAATTCAAAGCAATTTTCTCTACATTCCTATTTCTCCCAAGATTTTATGGAGTGGAGTGTTGCTAGAAAGTAAGGCGAGAAAAAAGGTATCTATTAAAGCTTTCTCCTTCTCTGTCTTGTTAGGTTGCATCATGTTCAGTCCCATTTGTATAAAAAAGCCTGCTTCAAATCGTCACCAACACACTACTGTCATAGTGTAGATTTTGTCTATATCACAATGGTGTCCAGAGTAGTCTTCCATTATAAATGTATAGATTATAATTTGGCCATTATAAAAAGTCTGTCTTCTGGCCTCTGATTTTACCAACAGGCGAAGGACAACAGAAGTAAACATGTTCATGTCTGATCCCTTTTCATAATTTTCATGCAAACATTCCGATTTGACCCATGTTTTATGGACTGGATTGTTTCTACAGAGTAAAGAGAAATAAAAGGTATCGTTTAAAACAATTACGGGCTCTTTCTCTGTCTTTTCAGACCCTCGTGGCTTATCGGTTTGGTTCCATTATGTCCATTCGTATAAAACGTATGCTTCAAAATGTCACCGACATACTATTGTCAGAATCATACAAAATCATACATGGACTTGCTCCCTCATATCTTTCAGATCTGATTTGCCCCTATGTTCCGGTCTGAAGCCTTTGTTCTCAGAGCGCCGGTCTCCTGGTGATCCCAAGAGCCAAGAAGTGTTCCGCTGGTTCGAGAGCGTTCTCCGTCTGGGCACCGATGCTGTGGAATGCTCTTCCCCCTGAGATCCGATCTGCAACTTCGGTGGAAATGTTTAAATCGAAGCTTAAAACTTACTTCTACTCTATAGCATATGAATAACCTATACTTTTTGTGGAAAATATCTCTGTATTATTTGGGATTGCAACATCCTTTGCTGTCTGGTAATCCTGGAGGGGGATACCACATGTGCGGTCCCTTTTCAAGGTTTCTTCATTTTCCTCATGTTGAGGTTTTTTGAGTTTTTCCTTGCCCTCATGTTGGTTCCAGAGCAGGGGATGGTGTAATAGTCTGAAAAATAGTTGTGTAATATAGCCTGTGTAATAACCTGTGAAGCCCTTTGAGACTCTTTGTGATTAAGGGCTATACAAATAAAAATGACTTGACTTGACTAGAATGTAGCCTGTCTATATCACAATTATGTCCAGAATATTCTGCAATTAAACTGTGTTAATAAAAGTTTATCCAGCCTCTGATTTTACCAGCACGCAAAGGACAACAGAAGAAAATGTTTTCATGTCTGATCCCATCCAGCCATCCATCCATTATCGGCACTGCTTATTCTCAGTAGAGTCCCAGGAATGCTTGAGCACATCCCCAAGAATTGTTAGGCTGTGGGAAGGGGACACCCTGAACTGGTTGCCAGCCAGTCACAGGGCACACAGAGACAGACAACTCGTTCACACTTAGGGACATTTGAACCGGCCAATTAACCTGACCTGCACGTTTTTGGAATGTTGGAGGAAACCCACACAAGCACAGGATGAACATGCAAACTGGACTTGAACCCTTAAACCTCTGCACCGTGGTGCTGTGCGCTAACCACCCAGCTGCCGTGCCACCCATGTCTGATCCCCTTTTGCCCTCAATTACATGTCAACGTTCCCTATTTGTCCCATGTTTTATGGACTGGATTGTTGCTAGAGAGTAATGAGGGAAAAAAAGAGATTTAAAAAAAAAAACTATTCCTCGGTCTCGCCAGGCTCTCCGGTTTGGTTCCGTTATGTCTGATCCCATTTGTATAAAAAAAAGTCGCTTCAAAATGTCACCAACACACTACTGTAATATTGCAGCTTTTGTCTATATCACAATGGTGTCCAGAACATTCTGCCACTGTAAAAGCGTAGATTATAATTCGGCCATTATAAAAAGTTCATCTTCTGGCCTCTGATTTTACCAACAGGCGAAGGATAACAGAAGAAAACATGTTCATGTCTGATCCTTTTTCATAATTTACATGCAAAATTTCCTATTTGACCCAAGTCTTATGGAATGGATTGTTTTTAGAGAGTAATGAAAAATAAAAGGTATCGTTTAGAACTATTACGGACTCTTTCTCGGTCTTGTCAGGCAGCTTGTGGATCATCTGTTTGGTTGCATCATGTCCATTCATATAAAGCGCATGCTTCAAAATGTCACCGACATACTAGTGTCAGAATGTCGCCTGTCTATATCACAATTGTGTCCAGAATATTCTGCAATTAAACTTTGTTGGTAAAAGTTTCTCCAGCCTCTGATTTTGTCAGCACGCAAAGGACAACAGAAGAAAATGTTTTCATGTTTGATCCCATCCAGCCATCCATCCATTATATACACCGCTTATTCTCAGTAGGGTCCCGGGAATGCTTGAGCCCATCCCCAAGAATCGTTGGGCTATGGGCAGGGGACAACCCGAACTGGTTGCCAGCCAGTTGCAGGGAACACAGAGAAAGACAACCATCACTCGCACATTCACACCTAGAGACAATTTGAACCGGCCAATTAACCTGACATGCATGTTTTTGGAATGTGGGAGGCAACCCACGCAGGTACGGGGAGAACATGCAAACTGCGATAGCTGGACTTGAACCCATGAACCTCTGCACCGTGGTGCTGCAAGCTAACCACCCAGCCGCCGTGCCGCCCATGTCTGATCCCCTTTTTCCTCATTTACATGTCAACGTTCCTATTTGTCCCATTTTTATAGACTGGATTGTTGCTACGTGCTCTTTCTCGGTCTCGTCAGGCTCTCGTGGCTCGCCGGTTTGGTTCCGTTATGTCTGATCCCATTTGTATGAAAAGCGTGTTTCAAAATGTCACCAACATACTATTGTCAGAATGTAGCCTGCCTATATCACAATTGTGTCCAGAATGTTCGTGAAAAAGAGTTGATCTCCAGCCTCTGATTTTACCAACACCAAAGGACAACAGAAGAAAATGTTTTCATGTCTGATCCGCTTTTTCCTAATTTACATGCCAACGTTCCTATTTCTCACATGTTTTATTGACTGGATTGTTGCTAGGGAGTAATGAGGAAAAAAAGGTATCTTTTAAAACTACTTCGGGCTCTTTCTCGGTCTCGTCTGGCCCTCGTGGCTCGCCGGTTTGGTTCCATTATGTCTGACCCCGTTCGTATAAAAAGCGTGCTTCAAAATGTCACCGACATACCATTGTGAGAAGGTAGCCTTTGTATCATAATGATGTCCAGAATGTTCTGCCATAACAAACTTTGAGAAAAAGTTCATCACCGGCCTCTGATTTTAACAACACTCGAAGGTCAAAAAAAGAAACCTTTATCACGTCCGATACCATTCATAAAATACATGCCGATATCCCTGTCCGTCCCAAGCTTATGGACTATATTGTTGCAAGTAAGGAAAAGAAAACCTCAGGCTTACCTTGAAAGCTGCCGACGGCCAGGTAAAGCCAGGTGAGCGCCGGGATGAAGAGCAGGGCAAGGGAGGCCGCCAGGAACTTCCGGCGTCCGCGACACATCCCCAGCATCCTCCGGGATGGAAAAAAAGGGGAGGGGGACCTCTATGTGGGGAGCAGCTGTTGCCCACGGTGATTCATGGCCCTGGAAAAAGACATTAAAGTCTGCTTAATGATGTTTTCAAAGATCAACCAGAGTATTTTTACGGCACCAATTTGACACTGCATTGTTTTCTCGGAATATCAAACCGTGAAAATAACCGTGTTTTTTTGTGTTTCTTTTTTCTTTTAAAGACAATTTCAATTCGTATCTGTCCTTAGACGGGGTGTCCTCGACCGCCATGAGAGAAGCGAAACAATTTGCTTCCAAGTGGCCACTTTTTCGCTCATTTCCGGGGACATTTTGGCAGATTGCGCCCAAATTTCCCACTTATGAACACCACAAATGGGAAAAGGCAAAGGGGAAACAATTACAATTTTTTTCTGTGTGTGGGCAGCTCGACCCGCTTTATCTCCGTGAGGCCATCGTCTGCTGAACGATTATTGTCAAAGAATTGATGCCCAAAAAAACAGAACTAGCGGGTCCTGTTCCTTTAGCCTCGTTCAATCCACAACAACAGAGACAACAGACGCTCAAAAAAGAACAATACTCGACTATTAACTATTTGCATTGCACACCCTGCCGGTCTTGTGACACTAGGAAAAGTCCAACATGAATGAGGCCCCTTTCAAACAGTCACAATATTACAACAACTAAATGAGTATTTTTATTACTACAATATGAGTCATGCACGCTGCTTCCCTTGTAGAAACAGGAAAAGGCCAAAAACTTTAAATCTAAAAAAAATGAAGCCCATGGTTGAGTTAGTAAATGAGTAAATATACAATTAGTATACAAGTTACGCAACACAGCCCTACGCTGTTTTGTGGCACCAGGAAGAGGCCTAAAAGAATGAGGCTCATAGTAAGACTGGTCTCGTTGTACCTCCATGAAGAGGCCAAAAAGAATGAAGCCAATGGCTAAACAAATAAACGATTAAATATATAATTATATGCATCACACACACCAATCATGTTTCAACTAATTGAGTAAACGTATGATTAGCAGATGCATCATGCATACTGCCTGTCTTGTGACACCAGGAAGAGGCCAAAAAGAAATAAGCCAATTGCCATGATAGTATATATACAATAAAAGTCACACAGGCTGAGGTTGTCTTGTAGCTCCAAGAAGAGGCCTATGAGAAGACCCTGCATGTCTTGGACACCAGGAAGAGTCCAAAAAGAATGAGACCTTTTTAATACAGTCACTAAATATCACAACAACTAAATGAGAATTTTTATTACTACCATATGAGTCACCCTGCCTCCCTTGTAGAAACAGGAAAAGGCCAAAAACATTGAACCTAAAAAAAAAATGAAGCCCATGGTTGAGTTAGTAAATGAGTAAATATATGATTAGTTTATAAGTCACGCGACACAGCCCTACGCTGTGCTGTGGCACCAGGAAGAGGCCTAAAAGAATGAGGCTCCTAGTAAGACTGGTCGCGTTGTACCTCCATGAAGAGGCCAAATAGAATGAAGCCAATGGCCAAACAAATAAAGAATTAAATATATAATTATAATTATATGCATCACACACACCAATCATGTTTCAACTAATTGAGTAAATGTACGATTTGAATAGAATATATTATAGAATATACCTTTAATGTCATTGTTACAAAATAGGTTGAACATATTGTGACAACGAAATTGGACGCGGCACTCCAGTTTCACATTTAACAGTGAGGATAAAAGAAAACAAATTAGATAAAGGAACAAAGAAGATGAGGTTATAATTTAAACAATATAAAGGAACAAAGAAGATAAAATTTATAATTTACACAATAATTACACAAGAAATGTGGGCATGTAGGATGTTACATACAGTTTTGGGATCGTATTAGTGCAATATGCGGGAGTGCAAAAATAGGCAACATTGTGCAAAGTGAGCATAGGCACGAATAGAATTTTACACCTGTATGTATGTTTGCGAGAGTTTCAGTTTTTTGTGCGGTGTGTGTTAAGGGTGGTAATGGCTCTGGCGAATAAACTGTCTCTGAGTATGTTTTTTTTTTTTTTATGAGACCTGTAGCGTCTGCCGGGAGGCAGCAGGTCAAAGAGGTGGTCGCCGGGGTGAGAAAAGTCCTTGATGATGTTTTCTGCTCTGCTGAGGTAGCGAGAGCAAGCAATGTCCTCCAGACTGGGTAGAGAGCAACCAACAATTTGGGGTGTGTTGATGACCCTCTGAAGTGTTTTCCTGTCTGGTGCCGTGCACCCAGCATGCCACACCGTAATGCAGTATGTTAGAATGCTCTCCACAGTGGCTTTGTAAAAGAACACCTGCAGCTGCTGTTTCAGATGATTTTTCCTGAGCACTCTCAGGAAATGGAGTCGCTGCTGGGCTTTCCCTACCACCGCTCTGGTGTTTGCAGACCAGGAGAGGTCATCGGAGATGTGCACACCCAGGGATTTGAAAGAGTGGACTCTCTCTACACAGTCTCCTTTTATAATAAGTGGTGCAGGGTTCCTGCCTTTCCTCCTGAAGTCCAGAATGAGTTCTTTTGTTTTTGTGGTGTAACTTAGCAGATGCATCATGCATAAGGCCTGTCTTGGGACACCAGGAAGAGGCCAAAAGGAAAGAAGCCCACAGCCATGATAGTAAATGAGTAAATACACAATAAGTCACACGGGCTGAATTGTCTTGTAGCTTCAAGAAGAGGCCTGTGATAAGACTGTGCATGTCTTGGACATCAGTAAGAGGCAAAAAGAATGAAGACCATGATAATACCTGGGGATTCGTCAATATATCAACACACACACGTCCCTGTCTAGATACAAGAGAGAGAAGCCTTAACAAAATGAAGCCCAAAGAGACCGTCTGTAATATTCAACCTTATATGGCCAATAAAGCAAATAACCTGGACCTAGGAAGGAGTAGTGCACAAAACTTCGAGCAGACATGAAAGAAGTCAGCGGAGCAAGACAATGTTCTTTGATAGGCTGACCCTACATGTTTAATCTCCGAACCCACCGTGATTTAAGACCATTATCGGACGCAGGAGAAAATGGCAGCCCACGGACGTCGGCCATTCAGGGACAGCTCCGATTCCTTCTATTACGAGGTATAATATTACTTCTGCTTTACGGACATTCGTTTTTTTCATATTCCAAAAAGCAGCCGTGACAATTATTTTACAAGGAAATCCTCTACAATAAATTGAAATCAATAAAGCCCTTTTACAGGCCCAAGCATTCCTTTAACAAATAGAAGTACTGTGTACTATCCCTTTTAAAATGTATTATTTTTTTATAACTCTCTTAGTGGCTGTTTAGCCTATCAGAATGTAGAATAAAATATATGGTGAATATCTGTCGAGCAGTCACATGTTCAAAAGGTGAACTGCGGAAACGCGAATGACTGATTACAGTAGTTATCAATTTTTACCCATTTATTAATTTAATCTGGGCTTCATTGTTTTTGAACTCTTCTTGGTGTCACAAGACCTGACGTCAAAAAATGCTAATGACAATTGAAGGAGTTTATACATTTTACTATAAAGGATTTTATACGATTAAATACAAGTTACATTTATTGAGAGCAATGAAGATTTCCACTGAGTGGGTTTCAGGTCATGCTGTTCAGTGGAAATGTTTAAATCTAAGCTAAAAACACACTTCTACTCTATAGCATATGAATAACCTATACTTTTCGTGGACAATATCTCTGTATTATTTGGGATTGCAACATCCTTTGCTGTCTGGTAATCCTGAAAGGGGGATACCACATGTGCGGTCCCTTCACAAGGTTTCTTCATTTTTAATCCTTGCCCTCATGTTGTTTCCAGATCAGGGGATGGTGTAATAATAGTCCGAAATAATAGTCTGTGAAATAACCTGTGCAGCCCTTTGAGACTCTTTGTGATTAAGGGCTGTATAAATAAAAATGACTTGACCCTGACTTGACTCTGACGAAGGACGGCAGGCATTGTTTTGATAAACGCTCTGCTGTTTTGAGTTTTTCCAGACATCGAGGCGAGGGGGTGGACCCCACGTGGGGGCTTTTCTGGCAAGCCCATGGGAGGAGCCGGCACACCAGCTTGTGGAAAGAACCGTGGGCCGAGAGAAGGAAGCAGAAGATCGGGAGAGAGGAGGCTTGACAGAGACTCAAGCGACACAAATTCGGCTATATATTCGATGAAGTTCACTTAGTTAAATTGTTTAAGAAATCAAATCTGCCCCCGCGTGGAAATGCCAGTCTCTTGTTCATTTTTCCATCAAGAAACGAGCGTGCATTGTTAGGTGAATGTAGTTTATGTTTGGTTAATGGAGTCAAATAACTAATTTGAACAATTTGGTAAACGGTGCTCATACAGGCAGTCAGGTAGCTTAACCCTGGAATGTGAAAACAGCTTAAAAATGACTAGTTATTTTTGTGTCACTGACTCAGCAGCTTTGCAAGAAAGACATTCTACTCTTTCAGGCCATTATAAGATTGAGTAGGATTACAATCTTTTAC
Source organism: Urocampus carinirostris (assembly GCF_059441175.1). Classification (NCBI taxonomy): domain Eukaryota; kingdom Metazoa; phylum Chordata; class Actinopteri; order Syngnathiformes; family Syngnathidae; genus Urocampus; species Urocampus carinirostris. Next base: position 23,877,892 of record NC_142359.1, read on the forward strand.
AAGCAGGTAGGTCACGCTAGAGGTGAAAATGCCCACAAAAACTGACTTAGCCCTTTTGGTTTTGCTGACTCAACATTTATTCGAAAAAGATATAACCCTCTTCCAGGTCAGTAAAACGTTAAATTTCACTACACAGTCGACTCAGCAATTTTTGTTTTGCTGACTCTGTATTTTCCCGAGAAAGGCATTCCTCTCTCCTAGGCCAGAACGACATTGAATATCAGCACCATCTCTTACAGGCATCCAGGCAGGTTACCCCAGATGTGAAAACGGACACAAAAATGACTAGGTCTTTTTAATTTTACTGACTCAGCAGCTTTGCCAGAAAGACATTCCACTATTTCAGGCCACAACAGGATTGCTCGTAAAAGATTGTGATCCTAGTCAATCAGGTAGGTCACTCTAGAGGTGAAAATACCCTCAAATACAGACTCAGCATTTTCCTCAGAAAGATATTACCCTCTTCCAAGCCAGGTAAACATGACATTTTCACAACAACACCTTGGGGAGAGTTGACCTTTATCTGAAAATCGCCCAAAACAGTCGACTTAGTACTTTTTAAATTTTCACTCTCCTAGGCCAGAATGACATATCAGCACCGTATCTTACAGGCAGTCAGGTAGGTAACCTCAGATGTGAAAACTGCAGAAAAAAAGCAGACTCTGCATTTTAGGTTTTGCTGACCCAGCAGCTTTCCCAAAAAGACATTCTACTCTCTCAGACCAGAACAAGTTTCCGTATGGCAGGCATTCTAATGGTTGATATTATGGCGGGATGAACATAGCAAGGAATATAAATAGGTTTCTTTATCATACCTGAAAAACACCTAAATTTTTCCTTTATTTCCCAATATCTTGGATTTTTGTATCTGAGTCCATGTGCGTGTTTCACCAACTTCAAGGTCACTTAGATTTAGTTCTTATCGCATGGGAAAAGCTCTGATAAAAGCGCCTGTTTTCAAACCAAATAGATACAAAAAGCTTGTAATAGTTGACCACTAGATGTCTCTGTGTGGTGCAATACAACCGAAATTGAGTAGTAAGAAGCACAAGGAAGAATACAAACTCTGGAGACACAAAGTGATGAAACACATTATTTTCCTTGATTTTTTTGCCTAGCCTTTGGCAAAGAAAGAAAAAATAAGAAAAAGGAAAAAGGAAAGGAATGTTAAAAATGAAGTGCAAAAACAAGAAAAGAAGAAAAAAGGGTAGCTTTGCAGGATGGCGGGCAATCATGTCAGCTTCCTCTAGGTTACAGGTGTCAAACAGGCGGTCCGCTAGCCAGATTAAGCCTGCCATGGGTTTGAAACCGGCCCGCAAGAAAACAGTGAGAGAAGAGCAAGAGGAAAATGAGCTGCAGTTTTTGATATCTCCGCTTGAGGTCACCCAAGCCAGTTAACACTTGCAAAACAACTGCAGCAGTATTTCTTTCTTTTTATCGCTCTCCTTTGTTTATGTTCCTCCCCTTCTCTTGCTTTCTTTTTCTTTCTCTTAATCCTTCTCAGTCTCTCTCTCTCTCCCCCCATTTCCTTCTTTTTTGCTCTTTTCCCTTTTTATTTCTCTCTCACTCTTTCCCTATTTTTTATTTTACTTGCCCTCTTTATACTTTCTCTAACTTACATTCTAATTTGCTTTCTTTCTCTTTTTCTCAATTTCCTACCTTCTCTTGTTCTCCTTTTATTATATTTCTCTCTCTATTTCAATATATCTCTCACTCCCTTTCTTTTTCTCTCTTTCTTTGCTTCTTTTTACCTCACTTTCTTTCCTGCTCACTCTTTTTCTCTCTGCAAACTCTCTTTTCATTATTTTTATCTTTCTCTCTATTTATTTTTCTTTCTGCTGCGTTCTTTTTCTCTCTTTCCCACTCCTTTTTTCTCCCTTCATATTTCTATTCTTGTCACGAGGCGTGGTGGAGTGAAGGAGTGATCGGACCAGAACGGAGGCAGGAGGCAAGAAGGGAGAACTCATATGCGTTGACGATCATAAGTTTTATTTAACAAAATAAAAGTCGCCCAATACTCCGGGACCAAAACAGAACAATACAGAGTTCCTCCGGCACGAACTCAACAGGACAAGGCATAACAGACGGAAAATGTTTAAACCTAAAACAGGACAAGGCATAACAGACCTGGGATTGTGTAATGAGCCAGCGCCCGCCAAACCCAAAATCCAGCCTTAAATAGCAGACCAGCAATCAGCTGATCTGCTGCAGCTGAGTTCGGGGGCGCGGCCGACTGGTAGCCATGGCGACCGTGACAATTCTGCTCTATTTCTCTTTATCTTGTTCTGTCTCTTTTTATCGCTCTCTTCCCTTCCCTTCTCTTTTTTCATCTCCCTCTTTTATTTCTTTCTCTTAATCCCTTTCAGTATCCCTCTCTCCCTATTTCTTTTTTGCTCTTTTCCTTTTTATTTCTCTCTCACTCTCTTTCCCTATTTTTTATTTTGCTTGCTCTCTTTATACTTTAACTTACGTTCTAATTCTTTCTTTTTATCTTTATTACTCACCCTCTCTTTCTCTCCCTTTATTATATTTCTCTCTCTTTCTTTCAATATATTTCTTTCATTGTCTTTTTTTCTCTTTCTTTGCTTCTTTTTACCTCAATTTCTTTTTTTCTCCTGCTCACTCTTTTCTCTGAGTCATTTCTCTTCTCTCGTTGTTTTTATCTTTCTCTTTTCTCACTTTCTTTCTCTTTAATTTTCACTCTTTCTCTCTCCTTTTTCTCCATTCATATTTCTATTCTGCTCTATTTCTCTCTCTCTATCTCTCCCTTGTTCTCTCTCTTTTTATCGCCGTCTCTTCCCTCCCCTTTCTTTCTCTCCCTTTTTTCTCCCTCCCTCTTTCTCTTATACTTAGCTCCCGTGAGATTTTTCTTTTTGCATGTGGCCCCCAGCTAAAACGAGTTTGACCCCCCGTGCTCTAGGTGATTTCAACTGATTTATATAATTCTCGACATCCAAGTATTTTATTAAACACATGCTTGTTTTTGTTTTTTCAGATGACGCTTTCATTTTTAACGACAGGAGGCGCTAAATAACACACTTTGTTTCTTTAAATTGTGTAAATTATGATCTTATCTTCTTTGTTCCTTTATCTTCTTTGTTTTTTTTTATCCTCACTGTTAAATGTGAAACTGGAGTGCCACGTCCAATTGCGTTGTCACAATATGTTCAACCCATTTTGTAACAATGACAATAAAGGTCAATTCTATTCTATTCTATTCTGTCCCTATAACAAATGGATTGTGCTGAAAAATGGAATGAAGACTATTTGCGGTCAATTGTGTGTCTTTATAAAGCTTTCTCAGCCATTTTCTCAGCCAAGGCCATGTGTGCCATTCCAACTGGAATCTCAGCCGTGTACTCCGTCCCGAGACACAGCAAACTACACAAAATCACCTGCTTAAAATGGCGCATTCCATTACGTTCCAGTCGAATTGAAAGCGGGGCGGCGTTGTTAATGGCCGCTGAAAGCTAAAGCGTGTCGCAATTATCTCGCCGGCTTTTACGTAGCTGCAGTCTTGAATCATTTATGGACGTGAAGTTTTAGCAGATGCACTCAGCGAGGTCAATTGATGTTTGTTGTGATCGGTCAATGTGCATTTGCAACACTTGAATGCGACTCTTTACAGGGTTAGGCGCTGTCGTTTGATGTATGGGGCCAAAGTATGGTTTTGAATAAACACCGACAGGGTTTTCCGAAGAAAAGCGTGCTCCTTTTTTGGGAACAACGGGGCAAGGTTGAAATGATCAACACAGGTCTTGAGCGCCCTCTTAGGGTTTGGTGTGAAAATGTGAAATTATATACAGTGGTACCGCGACTTATGAATGTCTCTACATACGAATGTTTTAGGTTATGAAGTACTTGAATATTATAGCCTCCAGGTATTAAGATTGCCTCTGATTACCAAGCCAAAAATACAGTAGTTTTCAGATATTGAAGCTATTAACAGTCCAAATAAATTTGTAAATAGAGGTACCCCTGAGTATAAGTCGCACCCCTGGCCAAACTACGGAAAAAACTGTGACTAATAAACTGGAATATACGGTATATATAATTATTGAAACTAAATACAAATTTATTGCATAGAAAATATGATAACGATAAGGACAAGAGGAAAAAAAAGAGAAAGAAGGAATGAAAAAAATGGCATGAAAACATTTCCAAAAAGCAAAAAGAAGGAGGAGGAGGATAAAGTGGCAAAGAAGCAGTAGAAGGATAAAAAGGAGAAGAAGCGTGAGGAGGAGGAGATGTGGGAGAAGAAAAGACAGAAGGAGAAGATGAAAAAGGAGAAGGGAATGAATGAGAAGGAGAAGAAGTAGTACAAAAGACAGAAAGACAAAATGAAAAAGGAGAAGAAGGATGAGAAGAATGAGAAGGAGATGAGGAAGAAGAATGACAATGGGGAAAGGAGAAGAAGGAGTGAAAAAAGGAGGAGAAAAAAGATGAGCAGAAGGATGAGAAGAAAAGGGTCAGAGGAAGGAGAAGAACAAGCAGAAGAAAAGTCAGCAGGAAAAATATAAAAAAGGAGAAGGAGAAGGTGAAGAAAGAGGAGAATGATAAGAAGTAGTAGAAGAAAAGTCAGCAGGAAAAATTAAAAAGGAGAAGGAAAAGGGTGATGCGATGAGGAAGAAAAAGAAAATGGGGAAGGGAGAAGAAGGAGAAAAAAGATGAGCAGAAAAAGAAGGATGGGGAGAAAGGGTTAGAGGAAGGAGGAGAAGAACAGGCGGAAGAAAAAACAAAAGGGAGAAGAAAGACAAGAAGGAGAATGAGAGGGAGAAAAAGAAGAAGTGAAGAAAATGAGGAAACTAAGTAGATGAAGAAATAAGGTAAAAGGAAGAAAAAGGATTAAAAAAAAGGAAAATGAGAAAAAGAAGGAGGATAAGTAGGAGGAAAAGAACAATAATGAGCCAAAAAAGAAGGCAAAGAAACAGGAAGAGAATAATTAGTAGAAGAAGCAGAAAGGGAGGTTAGAAGTAAGAAGGGTGAGAAGAAGGAGTGGGAGGAAGGAAAGGAAGAAAAAGAAGTGTGAGAATGAGAAGGACTATAAGGAGACAAAAAAGTAGAAGAAAAAGGAGAATAATAAGTAGAAGAAAAAAAAAACAAAAAAAGAGAAGGAGAAGAAAGAATGAAAGGAGAAAAAAAAAAGGATGAGCATAAGAAGAACGATAATGATGAGAAGAAAGGGGAATAGGATCAGACAAAGGAAGACAAGCAGAAGAAAAAGGGGAAAAGAGAAGCAGAAGGAGAAGAAAAAGAAAGACGGGAGAAAGAAGAATTAAGGAAAAGAGTGAAAGGAAGAGACAAAAAAGGATGAGCAGAAGAAGGATAATGATAAGAAGAAAATGGAATCGGATCAAATGAAGAAGGATAAGGAGAAGCAGAAGAAAAAATAAAAAGGAGAAGCAGGAGAAGAACAAGAAGAAGGAGGAGATAAATCTCTTGCTGGGTGTCGAGCTGCTGCGAGGAGCAAGAGAGAAATTGCCAGGGGAGAAATCCTGCCAGTGTAACCAGTATGACACCAGGCATGAGAAAAAAGACCATAGAACAGCCATATGGCGAAACCATTGGTTCCCCCCCTTTTTCCCAACAGGGACGACTAAGCTTAGCCGCCTTGGAAGCATCTATAAACAAGGACCAGGCGAGGGCCCCACGGGGGGCCGCATCAAAGCAGGTGCCTTTGCAAGAATAAGTCAAAGACACGAGACGACCATAGTAAAGTACAGCATGGTGGATGTGGAAACGAGCCCTGGACCCTTCTAGACACAAAGGGGAAGAAGAGGAAATGAAAGAATAAAAAAGGCCAGGTGGAAATACTGCCCACGATGGCTCTCATACACTAACATGGCACATGAGGACCTGCCTAATGTGGGATCCCGGAGGGGGACCCGACCCAATCTTGAAGGCGATGGGTTATTTTGTTTTGGAGAAGGGGGAAATGAAAGGTAGAAAGAAGAGGAAAAAGAAAAAGCGAAGAAGAAAGAGAAGAATTAGAAGTTAAAGGAGGAGAAAGTAAAAACATGAAAAAATGACAAAAAATAGAAAAAAATGCACACTGTATAAAACAAAGAATCCGAAAAATAAAAACAAACAAAATCATGTATAATTATCAAAAATCGAATTTTTAAAAAAAAAATCAAAGAAAATGATAAATAATATTTGATAATTGATAAAACATTAGAATTCTAGTTCTCAAAAATATTTCCAAATAATTAATCATCTTAAATATTAAGATATTGAATAAGAAACTTTGTAGCAGATATTATTACTCAATGCAGCATCAAAGAGGGAAAAAAAGAATCAAAGAGACAAAACTACAAATTTCAAGTGAAAGTCGAGATTGAGGAAAAAAAGATTTATTTTTTTTGTGCGGGTTCGGTCGCAGTTCAAATGTAACTTAACGACACCAAAGAAGAAAACTTTTGTTTGATTCCTTCAAAAGACAGCCTGCAGATCAAGCGCCTTTTTAAAACACCTTTGAAAGCTGTTAAAGTACAAATGCTGCCTTTTAAAGGGACAGTGTGTATTACTGAGTGGCTCAAAGTGGTAAAAAAAATAATTTAAGTCGTCAAAAAAAACGATATTTATTTGAATAAAAATCTAAAACGCATCGACTAGCATTGGAATGTGCATTTTTTTGGTCAAGATATGAGGATCACATGGAGAAAGCAGACATGCTAAGGGTACCTTAAAAACACTTTTCTCACTTTCTTTTTTTCTCTTATTACTTTATTTTTATGAAAAAGTGTCTACAGGCCGGGATGACTACCTCATCACACATCTGTCAAAAACCGGCAAAAGAAGATGTCATTGGATCAGTTTTTCATTAAAGGCGAGGCAAAAAAACACTGCTGACGGAAACAAAGAGGCCAGTTAAAATGTAAAATAATTTTCATTATTATTTCCTTTTGTTAAGTTTTTTTTCATTAAAAAACACTTTCTTCTTTTTCCTCCTATTACTTTTTTTCTTTTATATCCATGCTTTTTAACTTTCTATTTTTTCCATTTCCCTTTTCATTTCTTTTTTTTCTCTCAAAGTTCTATCTTTTCTTCTTTTTTTTAAAAAAACTTGTTTTTTCTCCTTTTCAGTTTTTCTTCTGAATATATGTATTCCTTTTTCTTTCCTTTTCTCATTATCTTTTCATTACTATCATTTTACTCTCAGTTTTTCGATACATTTTTCCTTTCATTTTTCTTGTGGCTTCTCGACACAATACAGCAACAACAAGGGGTGAAATATTACACACAGTCTCTTTAAAGAAGATTTCCTTTTTCCTTTTCAGTCCCTATTTTAAGGGACCTCTAGCAGCAGGTCAACGAGGTGGTGACCAGGGTAAGAAACTGAGGCGATTTTAGGTTCTGGACTTTTGGGTCCTAAGCATCCAAACTGCCTATCTGGTTAAAATGAATGATACATGAATAAATAATGAATAAATAATCTACCTTTTTGTTTTCAAACACAAGATATTTTATTTATATTAATTTTCTTGGGTATCAGAAAAATATGTACCAATTCATAACTTTATTAAAAATAGTAAATGGTTTATCGATAAAACACTATGATAATGTAGAATAGAATAGTCTTTATTGTCATTGATGCAACCTCAGTGGAACTGTTTAAATTTAGGCTTAAAACACCCTTATATTCTATAGCTTAAGGTTTCTTCATTTTCCTCATGTTGAGGTTTTTGAGTTTTTCCTTGCCCTCATGTAGGTTGTAGACCAGGGGATAGTGCCATAATAGTCTGTAGTTTGCTATAATCTGTGGTCTGTGCAGCCCTTTGAGACTCCTTGTAAATAAGGGCTATACAAATAAACGTGACTTGACATGACTTATCAATATGGTGAAACATTGCATGCAACGAGATTAGACATTCCGAGGTAAAATATGTAATAAAGACTTTTAAGAGTAAAGAGAGAAAAGTATTCACAACATAGTGCTTAGAAAACTGGTCGAAGTTTTAAAAATAATGATGCAATTCAAAAGAATAGTGTATTGAAACAATGTATCGTAACGTGGTCAGCTAATGAGGAGAAAATACATATTTCTCAGAATACAGCTCAAGTTTTTTTCTTGAAGGGATTTAATTAAGAGAGGCGGTCCTAGGAATCAAATGGACTGAACCATTTCAAGGCATTGGAGTATTCTCGATGTAGTGTTGTTCACATTTTTGTTTTATTTTCCTTTTTTTTAACCTAGGGTTGAACTTGGGGGTGCTTGTGCACCCCTGAAAACGGGCTGGTTACATCAACTGTGAGAAACATTATGTTTTCGGTTCTGCTGTGGTATCGCAAGCCGGCAATGTTTTCCAGACTGGGCAGAGAGCGGTCCGTGTTTTTCTGGGCTGTGTTGATGACTGCCGGAAAGTTTTTTTTCTGCTTTTTCGGTAGAGGAGGGATATTCTGTATACGTGACTTGGAGGCGATTGATCTCAGCGATGACATAAGAGGCAGGACACGACGCCGAGGTAGAGCCAACAGCTTTTCACCGAGGCCGAAATTTCCGAGCAAATATGTCAACAGTAGGGAAGAAGGGAGGAGGGGGACAAAGCTGACAATCGACACTCTGGAGGGTGGGAAGGACTCCGTGACGAGCGCCACACTGACAGCCGGGGAAAAAAAATACAGAAAAAAAGGATGGTGAGGGCGAGGCTAGCTCTTCACTCCATTTGGCCGTTCGCTCGATTAGCATTCGGTTGCGGTAGCGAGAGACGAGAGCGGCGCTGCACAAAGGCAGCTCTGACGTTATGGACGTCGCCAAGAAAGACGTTTAGAGGTGAGCCGGAGAGCAGAGCAACGCAAATCAGGAGAGTCCATACCAGTTGCAGGCTCCTCAAAGAACCTTTCAATCGACGCCGCTGAAAAAATTCTTTGTTGGGGCAATGATAAAGATTCGGAGGAGATTTCAAGAGGACTGCACAGTTCTAATGTATTATTTGTTATTGAAAATTGGTTATTGTAAAGAAAAATGGCTATTAATATCTAGTTTCGCACTATTATTACAACTTAAGCCAGTCTCCAAGCACTCCCTTGTAATAATGTTTGCCTATTCATCCTGACATTCTTAGAGCAGGGTGTAAAACTCATTTCAACTCGGGGGCCACACGATAAAACAAACATTCTCTCAGGAGCCGGACTAGTGGATTACAGAAAAAGAAAAAGAGAGAAAGAAATAAGAAAAAGAGAGGGAGAGAAAGAGTGGCACAAAGAAAAAGAGAAAGGGAGAAAGAGAGAGAGGAAAGGAAAGAGAGAGAGAAAATGAGAAACAAAAGAGATAAAAGAGAAATTCAAAGGGAAATAGAAGAAAAGGAAAAAAGAAGGAAAAGACTCAGAGAGAAAAAGAGAGACAGAGGGAGAAACAGACAGACCGATAAAGAGAGAGAGACAAATACAAGTATAGCATTTGTGAGAGGCACCTGGCTTTGGCAAGATCAAGTTGACATATTTCAACCTGCAGCTCGTTTTTCTCTTGCGCTTGTTGTCTTGCGGGTTGGATTCATTCCCTTAGCGGGCCTGTGGGCCGCGTGTTTTACACCCCTGCTTTAGAATGTGTTTTTTATCCTTAGAGTGCCACTTTGTCTAATCTCATTGTCAACAGTGTTTACTACGTTCTTAGCAATGACCTTTGATTCCAATTATTCAAATGTGGCGTCGGCTAATTCAGCTCACGAAGAAAGAAACGGTTAGAGGAAAATAAGTTTGGGATTTTCTGGACTACAAGGCATATCTGAGTATAATGCCTGCTAGGGCTGTACGATTTTGCGGAAAAAAAATAACAGATTTTTTTAGACCCGTCTTGCAATTTCGATGCCTTTTTCGATTTAAAAGAAAAATGCATTCCTGTCTTAGATTTGTTTTGTTTTTGGGGAGAGCCTAAACACAGTGACATGCAAACTTACCTCAAGATGACGTTATTACCGATTGAGAGTATATGACTGTAACAAAATAACAACTAAGGATTTACAAATAAAAACAGCATTGAATTCCTTTCAGTGTAAGCAATTTAGAGAGCGGCCGGCTAGTTTCACACTAATATTGGGTAACCACAACTTCTGCAAGGTCCCTGCGATGATTGAAATACAAGAGGAAAGAATGTAGCCATATTCCACAAGTAGTAGCTCCAATGTGTCAGTTTCATGGGTAATGGATATTGCGTTGGTGACTAGCCACGTTGGGCGGCGGTGGCTTAATATTCCTTAGCCTAGCTGTTAGCTCTCCCTTCCGAAGCTGCTTCAGTCGATTGCAAGACATGATAACAATCCACGGAGCACTCGCTTTTCTGACTTTCCTCAGATCCCGATTTCATTGATGAATTCCTTTTTAATGTAACGGGCTGCTAAGGCCACAAACTGTCACATTTCTTTTAGTGGCCATTTGTGCAAGGAGCTGTTTGACTGACTGACAGCTTACACGTGTCTTGCAAATTTTCCTTGCCTTTTTTGGATAGTGCCATTAAAATGTGCCTCTACTTGGCCGGCGCCCTTCAACCCCGAAATGTGACAATTCTTGATAACCAAACACTCCATCATTCAATTGACAAACTGAAAGTATGATACCTAGAAAAAAAAACAAAAAAAAAAACTGTTTTGAGGTTGCATTACGCCACATTGTGGTATCGATTAAATTTCTGTTTATCGTGCTGCACTAATGAGCGCTTTCAAATGTAGTCTTTCATCAAATTTCTTACATATATAGGGGCACATCATAGAACTATTAAAGGGACACTGTATTATTTAGTGCCTCCCAGTGGTACAAAAAAACCTTGATTTAAATAATTGGCAAAAAAAAATACATGAATTATCATACCAATGTTAATTTTTATAGATATTCATAGGTAAGGAAATTTGTATTTCTTTCACACAGCAAAATCCATATCTAGTGGTTGCCACCATGTTTGTCTGGCATCTTTCTGTTAATAAGACCGAAAAAAATAATTCAGAAACACAGACTAGCTGTACCAACAAAACATAAGAGTAAAAAAGACGCAGGATATGGTGGAACACAAACAAACACCACAAAAAAGAGGACAATGCAGAATATGTTGGAATACCAACAAGTTCTAACTGGACAAAACAAGGAAGTAAACAACGCAGAATGTGTTGGGATACAAAATAGACAAGAATGAACAAAACATGAAAGGATATTCAGGTTATGGTGGAACAAAAAACAAACTGAACAACCGATGAATAGGAGTTCAAACTTGTTCTAAACGAACAAAATATAAACAAGGAAGATGTCAAGAATCATTCCCACAACGGGACAGTGCCATGATAACGAGACTGAAATATAATTTTGAAGCACTAACTGGATGAATGAGAATGAATGAATGAAACTTTTATTTCAAACATGACAAAAAGAGAAAACAAAACAACAAATCGAAGAAAAAAATGTACATGTTCCAAAGAGGTGTAGGAAGAAGCATGCAAGGATCTAGACCAGGGGTCGGGAACCTATGGCTCGCGAGCCATATATGGCTCTTTCTACGAGTATCTGTGGCTCAGAGACAGATTTGATTGCATGCAAAATTTCTCCATCTTGTCCAAAACTTGATTCATCTATCCTGTTAAGATACACGCAAAGCCAAACAGAAACTTACTGTCAAATGATTACTTCGCAGTATATATATGGCACGTTTTTCACTACAATTTACAGTCAAGGTGTCACACAAAAAATGGGGAAAAAAAAACTCGTTTTAGCTTTACAACGCTAAAGAATCCTTTATATAAAAGTTCACTATGTAATCTGTGTTCAGTGTTCAGATACCTTATGATGAATCCACAGAACTGTAAATACGCCAAAACACCGGAAGAGAACTTAGTCATTTGATTGGGTGAGTGGGAGGGATGGGTGGAGCTATGCTAAAAGTACAAGCACTCCCTCCCATCTCTCGCCAAAGGTAAGCACATAAGGCTTCCTATTCTCAGAATGTTGTGACGTTTTTACAAAATAAATGCTTGCATCTGGTTTTGAAACCAATATGTATGATAAAAAAGGGTCAAAAGGAGTTTAACCGATCTTGAGTCATTGCAAGAAAGAGACAAGTTTAAAGTGGTATGTTTGTTGATTTTGGGACAGGGGCTCTGGCATTATTCTCTTTTCATAATTTTTATCAAATCATCAAAAATAAATGTGCTGAAGACTAAGCTTTTGTCTGGGGCGCGGGTTTAGCAATTTAGTAAATTTGTCTCATAATATATGGTGTGGCTCTTTCCCAAAATAAAATTAATATTTTTTGCTTTTATGGCTCTTTGAGTCAAAAAGGTTCCCGACCCCTGATCTAGACGAACAAAACATGTAAGGAAGACAACTCACGTATAGCTCCAGTGGAACAAAACATGATATGCAGGATATGTTGAAAAATAAACTAGCTCTAAATTAACAAAACTTGAAAGGAAGACAACTCACTAGCTCTAACGGAACAACAGATTATCTGTGAAGGCAACGTGATAAAAAAAAAAAATCAAAAAAGCGGCGGAAGACAACTTAGTCACCATTGTGCCCTGAACTGAAAACCTTTGTCTCTTTTCCGATTTTCCGTGAACGCAACGGTGAAAAAAATGTGTCAAGAAACATTATGTGCTGAAACGAGGTGAAGACAATGAACCCTGCCTCCCTTTTGTTTGGGTTTCAGTCGGTTTTCCAATTACCTGTGAATGCGACGTGATAAAATAGACACAAAGGATACCTTTATGACCAGTATTGTCTTGTTTTTGAGTCCATTTCTGATTATTTGTGACTGAACTAGACCAAATAGTTGCAGAACATGCAATGGCCTGATACGAGTTAGTTTTCAGAATATTGTGAACACAACATGACTAAATAATCACAAAAGACGCCTTTATCACCAAATAGTCTCAATAAGCACCATGTCCCGAGGTACAATGTAAACAAAAGGAAGCCTGCCTCACTCGTGTCTTTTTTTTTACTCTCTTTTCAGATTATCTGTGAACGCAACATGACATAAGTCTTAGCAAGAGCTGACTTAGTCACCTGTGTGTCCTGAATGGTTAAGCTTTTTTTAAGTCTGTTTTCCGACGATTTATGACTAAAGGAGACGAAAATACTTTGTCCTGAATTGGAGGGGAAAGAGACACACAACATCTGATTAGCGCAAAATCCTATATCGCAAGTTGAGTGCATGAATAGGAAGATAATGGACTTGAAAATGTTGGCTGGCGAATGCGAAATGATTCGCGGCCCTTAGATGTAAAGTGACGCTCTTCAGAGGTGAGGATTCACTTCCAATTACATTTGCTTCACTTCACTTTTTTTCCCCTTTGGCCCTGCTTATCTTATATGTATAGAGAAGGAAGTAAATACAGAGGTACCTCTACTTACAAATGTCTCTCTATGAGTACCTGAATGGGAAAATATTGCCTCTTGTTACAAAGGCGTTTCAGGATACAAAGTCGAGATATACAGTACAGTACGTGCTGCTATCCGTCACGCCAAGAGTTTTTCCTAGCAAGTATGTGTGAATCCCGGCACGCTTTTCGTGTCCCCTTCCCGCTCTGTTAACAGCTAACTGTATGGTACTGCTACAAAGAGCTATCATTCACAATGGACCTCAGGAATGACGTGCAGGAAAGTGGACAAGGAGAAAAGAAGAAGAGACTTTTTCTGCTCATCGAGACAAAGCAAGAGATAATAGAAAGGTATGAAAACACACACCGCCGTGCAGGAGGAGTTTAGAGACGACAAGGAGGAGGATGCAGCTATCATTCCATCGGCCCAAATTAAAGACAGTTTGGAAAAAATTCCAAGAATTTGTGGAAATAAATCACCAAGAAAAAGTGTTAGTGTTGACAGGTCGGGCTGTCGCTTATTATGACGTCTGCCTCCCGCATTTCCAACAGACTGTCAAAAGCCGGCTGATGTCATTGGATCAGTTTTTCATGAAACGCGAGGCAAAAAAAACCCAAACAAAATAAAAACACAGAGTCCACCAGTGAATAAAGAGTTCAGTTAAAAAGGTAAACTAATATTCTTATTATTTCCTTTATTCTCTGTTTAGTTTTTTACATGATGTGATTCTCGTTTTATATTTCAGGTTACATAGCTACTCCCAGAATGAATAAAATGTGTAAGTAGACGTACCAACTGTATCCACAAATAAATGCCATTGAAATAAATGAACACATGAACAATATCATGTCTTATCATATAATGCACTTTATTCATTTATTTATGCATTTTATTGCTTATTCATTTCAGTAATTATATTAAAATTAGGGTCCGGTTTAAACTGGCTGAGCTTTTCAACTATTGGTTCATCACCTATTTGTGAAAAGCTCAACCAGTTTGACCTGCACCCTCATTTGGATAACTTTTAGACAAAATACAAAAAAAATGCACAACAAAGTAAATTACAAAATGAATGACAGAACATAGAGGCAAAATGAATACCAAAATAAATAAACAAGAAAATTGACAAAACAAAAAAACACAACAAAATATACGACAAAATTAATGACAAAATACACATAAGACACAGAACAAAATAAATGATAAAATATACGACAAAATACGAGGAAGGATAAATGCCGCAATAAACACACAACAAAATACACTACAAAATAAAGGACAAAGAACAACACAATACACAACTAAATGCAAATAACACGACAAAATAAATGACAAACTACACAAAAGCTAAACAATGAAAAAAAACTATTAATATATAAGACAAAATACATGAAAAAAATAAATGCTGGAATACAACAGAATACACAACCAAATACAAAAAACACGACTATATTTATACATGACAGAATACACCCAAGATACACAACAAAATATAAAACAATGTACCTAAAAACACCAAATTACATGACAAAATGCATGATAAATAAATGACAAAATACACAAAAGCTATGCAACGAAAATACTTATTAAAATATAAGACAAATACATGAAAAAAATGAATGCTGGAATAATTGCACAACAAAATACACTATAAAATAAAAAACAGCAAAATACAAAAAACATGACACTATATACGACAAAATACACCAAAGATACATGACAAAATAATCCTAGAACAAATAAATAAAATACACAAAAAATAGATGACAAAAAATAACAAAATACACAACAAAGTACAAAAAAACGACGTTATACACGAGAAATGACAAGACACACAAAAAAATAAATGACAAAACAATCGACAAAATAATCACCGTAATAAATCCACAACAACAAAAAACGACAAAATACAATAGAATACAAAAACCACGACAAAATAAATACTACTGGAAATTTTGCATAAATATATGAATAAATTGCATTGCTTCCATATATTTTGGTAACACCTTATTTCTATGTCACTTTTTTGAAGCTAATCTTACATTTATTGCTACGGATGACCTAATCGCTACTCCATATTTGCTTATCCAGTGTTGTTGTTTTTTTAATCACAAATTTGTTACAACTATTTATTATTTCTAAATATTATTAGCTGCATGATCAAGTTTGAATACGGTGACATTTCTGATTGTACAGTGCCGGGTGTCCATCAGTAACCAAACTTGAAAGTCAGAAGCCAGTCAAAGACCGGAAAGGAGACGAGATACCGTTAGAGCTCTAAGTTTGTGAGTTAGCATGTAGGCTAATGACGACCTTCTACTTGGACCTTAACCCTTAACGTTCCTGTACAATTCGCCTAAAATCCCAGTCCAAGACGTACGCAATTGAATGCTGTTCTTGAACCGTTTTTTGGTCTTTTTTGAAAGGTAAGACTCTCAAGTTTTGTCCGAAACTGAAATAATCACTGCAAGTGCTACAAACAGGTTAGACAGTAGCTTGAAGCCTTGCTTGGTCAAATTTGATCACAATGTGAAAAACTAAACATAGCATTTTACACACTTTCTAAGTACATTAGACATTTTACTTCTCCCTTTAGCATCACTACAAGCCTCAGGAACTACAGCTAAAAAAAATACAATAGAAAAGAGTAATTGTAGAATTTGTTGTTAACGTGGTATAGTGGGGTTTTCAAATGCCCTGAAGAGGGCCAGAGAAAAAAAAAGTATTCTACTCTGTGAAGTGAAAATAGTGTACAGCGAGGCCGCCATAAACCAGAGTTCTTCAATATTCAATACCAAAAAGAATCACTGATTGACTGAGGATGCGAATAAGTCAGCCAGTGAAACAAGGAGGGAATACTACACTTGTGTCCAAGAATATAACAATAATTTAATAATGCTCCACAAATTTGTTCGTCTTTTTTTTCTGCAGCGTGGCGTGTCGTGGGACTTTGGCGTCCCGGAGACTGAACATGGAAGACACCGGCAGGCAAGGAGGGGGAGCGACATGGTTTCTGTTTTTAGTGGTGTGGCCTACTTAGCCCTGGTGGCCTGGTTGAGAAGTGTGGGGGGGCGATGGTAGTTCGGCCTCACTTGACGACTCGAAGGCGGGCGGCGCGGTTGCGCCCAAGGGACAAACGGCTCAAAGATGAAGTGAACGAAACCGACGTTGTTTTCCCACAAAGGAGCGAAATCGTTTCTGCTCGATTGCTTGACACGAAAGCTCAATTGTGACCTTTACCACGTGCGTGATAATTCAAGACTTAAACTTGCCAGGAGATGGGACTACGGTAGATGAGAACAAACCTTGACAGTATGGAGACGCTGGATATGTTTGACGATAAAAAAAACAACAAAGACACAGCGAGATTGGTGGTTGATAGCTCACACTCAACAAAACGTGAAAGTAGGAAACCCCAAATTGATTCGGAAAACAAAGTAGAAAGCACTGAAAATAAAGAAGAAAACGAAAAATAAAGGTTGGATTCACAACATAACTCGCACTAAACAAAACACGAAGGGACAAATACCCAGGATATGTTGTAACACAAAATTGAACAAAACATGAAATAAAAAGCTAGATAGGTGGAGCACAAAACAGTTTGCACTAACTAATTACAACATGAAAATGAGAATACTCAGGATATGTTAGAACACAAACTAGCTGAGATTGAAAAAAAAACATGAAAGGAAGAATGCAAAATAGAATGGAGTACAGAAGAGCTCACACTGAACAAAACATGAAAGGAATTAAACGCAAGAGGTTAGAGCACCAAATAGCTTGCACTAAACGGATTATGAAAGGAGGAATGCCCAGGATATGCTGAAACACAAACTAGCTCACATTGAAAAACTATGAAAGGAAGAAAAGAAAGAGGTTTCGGCACAATATAGCCCAAACTGAAAATAACATGACTAAAAAGATACCCAGGTTATGAGAAATTACAAACTAGCTGGCACTGAACAGATCATTAAAAGAAAAAAAAACACAAGATAGGTTGGAGCACAACAGAACTCACACAAAAAAAAACTAGCTGGCACCGAGAAAAAAAAAGGAAAGAACGAAAGAAAAGGACGCAATATAAATTGGTGCACAACATAGCTTACACTGAACAAAAAATGAAAGGAGGAATACTCGGAATTTGCTGGAACACAAACTAGTTGGCACTTAAAAAACAAGAACAACCTCATTTAACTGGGAGCACAAAATAGAACACAGAACAAAAGATGAACAGAGGAAGATGCAAAATACCAATGTTCCCTCTAATTTTCCACGGGTTTGAGCGTTCACACAAAGTCGGTGAGCATTGCTTGAAACAACAGTGAGCAACAGCAACCCCATGTGTGGCAACTAAATCATTTTTGGGGTCTTATTTAGTCGGTTGCACGATACAGAGCTGTATTTAATTACATTTTTTGGTGGAAGTACAATGTTGGCAACAAGATTACTTGATATAATTGGAAATTATTTGAATGCCTCTTTTTTTCTCTTTTTCTCTCCTTTTGTTTAGTTTTTTTCTCAGCTTTTCACTACTTTTTCATTTTGGTATTTTTTTCTTTTTTGTCCTATTCCCCCCTTCCTTTAAGACATTTTGAGCACAATTTTACATAATATTTGGTCGTGTAGGGATTAAAGAAGCAAAAACCACCTGAAGAGCCGTTTGGGACCCGAAAGAGCCGGTTCTTTTTAGTGAGCTGAGCCGAAGAAGCCGGTTCTCAAAAAACTCTATTGACTTTACCCAACTTCGTTCTACTTTGACATTGACTTCCA